>NC_035108.1:284955993-286216018 GCF_002204515.2 Aedes aegypti
TCGCAATGGGGCGCCTACCCACTAAAAAACAGTCTCCTAGGTACACCGTCACCGTAAAGAATTCTTCTCCGGCACCACCTTGCGGTATTACTTCGAAGAAGAGGCGACACATGCTACGCGCACCCTTCATTAAGCCCTTCGGCTCCATCATTAATTTGTTAGTTCCTAATCCATGCCATGCTGAGCCCTTCGGCTCCCATTAATAATTTGTTAGTATTCCTTGTTTGTGATCTAAACATGCCATATTCAGCCATTCGGCTCCCGATACCATGGGTGCCAGAAACTCCCTGACGAAGGAAGTTCTCTCGGTGCTGGACGCATGCCATTTAGCACTCCAGGTTCTCGCGCACTATTCGGATAGTCCCCGGCGGTGAATCTACCCTACCCCGACGAAGACTTCCCCGGAGGTGGAAGTTCTTCCGGTACCGATGCTGCCCGGATAGGTGCCAAGGTCGATCCTGCGATTCCGGTTGGTGGATGACTTCCGGTTCACAGGTGCCCTGACGACCAATTTGGCAAGACAATTTACACCGTCTTCAGCTCAAGGCTGCACAGACTGAACAATCACAAACATTAGGCAACGGACAACACGAAACACCCAGTAGCCCAATGATGAATTTTTCGTTTGACGAAAAGTTTCCACCGACTGGAGTGGGAATCGAACCCACACTTCATGGCACAATATGCCTAAACGACTGACGCCGCTAACCGCACGGCCACGAAGCCTACAATTTCCGGGGCTTTTCCACGATCTACTCGGTCTTGTCCCCGACGGTGGATCAAGCTTACCTACCGGTTGGGTGCCGAGGTCGGTTCGGCGATTCCGGTTGGAGACTGACTTCCGGTTCACCGGCTTGTTCCTCCCTCCACTTCCGCTGAAGCAATGACATTATTTTCGTCACCGCCATGTTCACCGCGTTCCACATCACCTCATCGCTACACATTCTATCCACTACGTTGTCTACGGTTACGTCAGCACCGCAGACCGCTGTCATCTCGCTACGTTCCGCAGCAAAACGTGGACACTCGAAAATGACGTGTTCCGGCGACTCCTCTACGACTGGGCACTCAGCGCAGAGCGGCGACTCTGCGTGGCCGAACCTGTGCAGATATTTCTTGAAGCAGCCGTGACCTGACAAGAACTGCGTCAAGTGGAAGTTGACTTCTCCATGGGATCTGCTCACCCATTTCGCCAGATTTGGAATAAGGCGATAAGTCCACCTTCCCTTCTCAGCGGTATCCCACTCGCGTTGCCATTTCACCATCGTGTCGGCTCGGGCAATCTTCCGGGCTCCTCTAGTACTACTAGCTTCGTAGCACTCCTTATCCTCTTCCAAAACGTAGCCGATAGGGACCATTCCGGCAATCACGCATACTGCCTCCGAAGATATGGTTCGGTAGGCACTCGCTACCCGCATGGCCATCAGCCTATACGTGCTGCTAAGCTTGACTCGGTTCCTCTTCGTCTTCATTGCGGTTCCCCACGCCGGGCTAGCGTACCTCAGGATCGACGTAGCCACGCTAGACAATAGCCTCCGCTTACTGCTGCAAATCGCCGAGTTATTCGGCATGATCCTGGACAGCGCTGTGACTGCCCTTGCTGCTTTCTCGCACGCGTAATCGACATGGCAGTTGAAGTTCAGCCGATCGTCGATCATTACGCCGAGGTGTTTTAGCTCCCGCTTTGAGGCTATGGTGTGTTCTCCCACTGTAATCTCAGCCTTCTGCACCACTTTTCGGTTGCTGATAAGCAACAGCTCCGTTTTTTGGTGGGCTATCACCAGTTTCTTCTCGTACATCCAGTTTTCGACTGCGTCCACTGCTTCTGTAGCGAGAACCTCCACCCTTTCCAGTGAGTCACCAATGACCACAAGCGTGATGTCGTCTGCAAATCCAACGATTTTGACGCCTGTTGGCAGCCTAAGCGTCAGCACTCCGTCGTACATAGCATTCCACAACGTTGGACCCAGGATAGAGCCCTGTGGAACTCCCGCATTTACCGACCTCGACTTCTGTCCTTCGCTAGTGCTGTAGCTCAAGACCCGGTTTTCGAAGTAGCTTCCTAGTATCTTGCACAGATAATCCGGAACCTTCATTTTATGTAACGCCACAGCAATGGCTTCCCAGCTTGCACTGTTAAAGGCGTTTCTCACATCTATCGTCACGACAGCACAGTAACGGTTACCTCTACGTTTTTTTGTCCTTGCTTTGTCGGCTGTGTCAATCACTGTTTTGATGGCATCTACCGTTGACCTTCCTTTCCGGAATCCAAACTGCCACTCCGACAGTCCACGCTCTCCCTCAGTGAACGCCATCAGTCTATTGAGGATGATCCTCTCCAACAGCTTTCCGAGTGTGTCGAGCAAACATATCGGCCGAAACGAGCCTGGATCACCGGGGGGCTTACCCGGTTTCGGTAACAGAACCAGTTTTTGCCTTTTCCACTGTGCTGGGAAATGTCCCTCATCTAAGCAGATCTGGAGTGATGTCCGGAACATATCTGGGTTGGCCGTGATAGCTGCTTTCAACGCTACGTTGGGAATACCATCTGGGCCAGGCGCTTTCTTCGGCTTCATTTTCTTGGCCGCCTCTATGAGCTCCTCATTGGTAATGATTGCTCTTTCTTCACCTTCCTGGCCATACGGTGTCGGTGGCCAGACCGTTGGCGCGTGTTGTGGGAACAACCCGTCGACGATAATCTGCAACTTCTCTGGGCATGTTTCAGCGGGTACGGCTGGACCACTGATCTTGGCCATCGCCACCCTGTATGCATCTCCCCACGGATTTGCATTGGCATCGCGACACAACTCCTTGAAGCACGTTCTCTTGCTCAGCGAAATTTCTCTTTTCAGATCGGCTTTCGCCGCCCTCAATGTTACTCTTCGCTCTTCCCTCTCACCATCGGTTTTGGCTCTTTGCATCCGTCTCCTGGCTTGGAGACATCTTTTGCGGAGGTTGCCAAGTGTCTCATTCCACCAGTATACCGGACGACGTCTGTATTTCGGCTCGACCTTCCGTCGCATGGCAATGTCGCATGCTCGTACCATCGCAGCCGTTAACTCCTCCGATCTCAAGTTCAGAACCTGCTCTTCTCTTCTGAGGGCTTCCACGAAAAGCTCTTCGTTAAAACTTTCGTTTTCCACATCTGCTCCTGAGGTGTACTCGCTCTCTGTGAGCATTGTGTTCTTCCACCAATTCTATACCGGACCTCCTGATGATCGCTATGGGTGTACCCATCGCAGACTCTCCAGTTCAGGCTTCCCGACAACACAGGACTACAGAAAGTGATGTCGATTATTGATTCCCGGCCATCTCTACGGTAGGTGCTGGTTGTTCCTTCGTTACCCAAGTCTACGTCCAGCCTTGCCAGCGCTTCTAGTAGACTACGCCCTCTTGGGTTGGTGAGACGGCTGCCCCACTCAACTGCCCAAGCATTGAAGTCGCCAGCGATGACGACTGGTCTCCGGTCGGCTAGCTTATCGGTTAGCTCGTCCAGCATCTCGTTGAACTGGTCCAATGTCCAGCGGGGGGGTGCGTAGCAGCTGCACACGTACACATCGTTAACCTTTGCAATAACGAAGCCTTCGTCCGCCTGGAACACTATTTCCTGGATAGGATACCTCCCCATCGTCCAGATTGCCGCTGTCTTCGCCTTATCAGCGATCCAGTTACCGTTTCCAGCTGGTACTCGATACGGCTCGGCAAGGATAGCTACGTCGCACTTCGATTCCGATACGGACTTCCACAGCAGCTGTTGCGCTGTGTCACAGTGGTTGAGGTTTAGCTGAGTTACCTCCACTGCGGTTTAGAATTTCTCGCTTGCTTGAAGGCCGGGCACTTAGGGCCTCCCGTCGCGTGTCTGTTGCGACTTTTGTCCTTGCAAATCAGGCACCTTTGCTTATTGTTGCAATCCTGCGCCTTGTGACCTTCGTCGCCACACCATCTACAGAGCTTACTTCTGTCTGGTCCTTCGCAGTTTCGTGCCAGGTGGCCGTATTCCAGGCACCTGTAGCATCCCTCCGGTCTCTGGGAGATCTTCAGTGGACATACTGAACAACCGACCCGAATTTTCCCGACTTCCAGCGCTTTGTTGGCTGCGTCTACTGGGAGCTTTATCGACGCCGCCTGTGTACCAAGCGGTGCTCTTCTTAGCCGTACTGTCATCTGCACCGTTTCCAGATCGCACTGTTCCTTTATGGCGGTCCTCACTTCCTCTTCGGTGGTGATCCAATCCAGATCCCGCAATTGGAGTGTCACTTCAGGGCACATGGCTTTCACCTGCACCTTTTCGCCCATGACTCTCTCGGTTAGCTCTTTGTATGTTGAGCTTTTGTTCACCGAGTCTTTTTTTTAGCTCGATGAGCATGTCTCCCGTCTGGGTGCGTCTGATCTTCTGAACGTCGGCACCAAACTCCTTTAGTTGAGGGTCCGTCCTCATGGCCCGCAAGACTTCAGCATAAGTGTCCTCGCTAGTTTTGACGACAACAGCTTCGCATTTTGCCTTCTTCCTGATTGGCCTTTGCTTTCTGGCATTCTCCTGTTTGCCTCTCTTCTTCTTGTTCCGGACCTCTTGCCATGGGATATCACCGGGTCCCCCACTGAGCACTTCATCCGCCGGTTTTGGATTTGCATTTTTCGGCTTCTTGGGTACAGCCTGTCTTTCGTCTCCTGGTGACGACCTATGTCTTTTAGGGGTGAAACTTGGCGTAGTTCCTATTCCCGCTGACCTTTCTTTCCCCTTGCTATCTTTCCGAGGGGCTATGCCGGTTTTTGCCGGCTGCACTACCGCAGCTGCCAGGGCCTTTTTGGTCGCCGCTAACTCGGTTTCAACAGCATCAATCCTCTGCATCACTTTCCTCCAGTCCTTCACGGCGGATCCGAGGGTTCCTTGAATCCTTGCCACGAGGTCCTTGATGTCTTTGTGCACGTTGTGCCTCTTATCGACGAATTCCCGAAGCTCATCTACGACGGTTTTCGCCGCTTCCACCTTCGATTGGCTCGGGGGTAACTTCCACGCACTTTGCAGCTGATGTTGCTGCTGTCTCTCACGCTGCTCCTGCTCACTTTGCGACTTATCCCGCCGCTCCTGTTCACGTGTTCGCTGCTCGTGCAGCTCATCTTCGCCATGCTGGTGTTCCAGCTGCTGCTGTTCCAGCTCCTGCTGTTGGCCTTGCTTCGGTGGCGACCTCGGCAAGCCACTTTTTGCGAACGGATTCGCTGCTTCACCTACATTGATGTTATTCACTTCCATGCTTAAGGGTCCCCCCTCCAAGCCGCTATCTCCACCCGTCGTAAGTAGTCGTCCTTGTGATCCCGTGGGTATCTTTGCTTGCAGTGAGGTCCACGCGAGGGCTGACACGGTCCTTCATGGGGTACCGGGTTCAGAGCCAGATCGACGCTAGTCAGGAATATCCATCTGAGCCTACTTCCACCAGCTAAGGTGGCGAGCTTTGAACGTACTAGGAGGCCTGCCACGGTTTTAACGGGACGGGGACAACCGTTCCATTAGCCCACCTGCCGTTTCAGAATAGTGTCACCCATTCTTACTAAGGAAGTGGAATAGAGCGATTGTCAGCTCTATAGCGTCGTGTTGATACAGTCCTTAACCTTGTCCTTGTCCTTGCAGCCAGTATGCCGTAATTAGGATCTTACTGGCATCGATCCTAATGTGCCGGTTGGCACTCCAATGGTTGGGCTAAGGCACTTTGAAAGCGGTACCAGGTCGCTTGTTCAGGGTTACTTGCAGATATGTGGTTTTTTGTAGAGATTCACCAGAGCCCACTGATGAACCCCCGCCACATCCCAGGTAGACCGTGCTTGAGCCCCCGGTCAGATGGACCAGACGCTCGGCTACCTCCCGAAGGAAGTACTAAAGGTGGTATTCCATACGGCTGTATGTACAAGTTTCGCTTGGGAAGGGTAAAAATCCCAAGCTCCCACCTGGCACCTCCTCACTCTAGCTGATGTCAGAAGGACAACAGTGCCCAGGTTGCACTACCAGCTAAGTACGCAACCCTTTGCTGGCGGTCTTTGTCATCGTTAGACCCGTGGAAGCGTGAGGTAGGGGCTTGTGAGGACCAGAGCTATGTTGGACGCTCCTTCCTGGTTGTCGACTCACCATTTTGCAACCCAGCACATGTCCGTGTTTTTTTTTTTTTTTTTTTTTTTTTTTTTTTTTTTTTTTTTTTTTTTTTTTTTAGTTTTAGAAGGTGGTAAATTACATTTACGAACTAACCCAGCGTTTCACGTTCGATATGGAGGCTAGTCATATCGAATTCGTCCATCGTGCGCCAGAGTGTCGGACTCCTTTATACCGACTAAAGTCCACCTTCGCCCACGAGCCATTCCCCCCGGAACTGCCTCTTGGCATTACTTCATGGGGGAGGCTATTGTGCTAAGCACTGCACTGCTCCTTCTTACGCTCCTGTACTTCCCTTGCTCTCTTCGTACTGCTGGCATCGCGCCAGGGCCATGTTTCTACTACCGCTTCTGTCATTGCTACGCTTCGTTGCTCTGCTGCGACGTGTTTGGGGCTGACATCTCGCCAGAGCCCTGCGCAACTGTTGCGCCTGCTGTTAATCCGCCGATTCTCGAGTTCTCCAGGTTGGACCAGTTGGATGCCGAGGTCGGTCCAGCGATTCCGGTTGGAGGGTAGCTTCCGGTTCACTGGCGCCCCGACGACCCAAAACTGGTGGTTGTCACGATCGCTACTCGGCATAGTCCCCGACGGTGGAGCTAGCCTACTCCAGCGGAGAGTTCCTAACGTAGGAATGTCTCCCGAAACCGATAACGTTACGCGTTTGTTCCCGCATCACTGCTGCTGACCGGTGAAGTGCCGAGGTCGATCCAGCGATTCCGGTTGGAGGATGGCTTCCGGTTCACTGGTGCCCCGACGACTTAAGCCGGTGACTCGCTACGGACTACTCAGAATAGTCCCCGACGGTGGATCTATCCTACTCCGACGAAGATTTCCCCGACGGCGGAAGATCTCCCGAACCGATGCTTTCCGGGCTGATGCCGAGGTCGGTTCTGCGATTCCGGTGGAGGGAAACTTCCGGTTCACAGGCGCCCCGACGACCATTTGCCGGTGCAACTACGCGTTCTACTCAGTTAGTCCCCGACGGTGAACTTAACCTACTCCGAAGCTGACCGGGCTGATGCCGAGGTCGGTCCTGCGATTCCGGTGGTGGGAAACTTCCGGTTCACAGGCGCCCCGACTACCATTTGCCGGAGCTGTTTCGCGATCTTCTCGGCTAGTCCCCGGCGGAAGGACATAGCCTACTCCGACGCGATGTTGGTCGGTAAGTGCCGAGGTCGGTCCTGCAATTCCGGTTGGAGGATGACTTCCGGTTTGCAGGCGCCTTGACGACTTATTACCGATATTACGCTACGCCCGCTCTACTCGGTCTAGTCCCCGGCGGAGGATCTAGCCTACTCCGGTCGCGCCCGTTGGTCTCCTTCATATGCTCTCTTCAACAGGCTGACTTGTCAAGCGCCAAGGTCGGTCCGACGATTCCGGCTGCCCCAACGATTCAGAGCCATGTGCTGTCCGCTGTGTAGAGTGCCGCTGCTCCTCTCGCCATCTTCGTTGTAAAAGAGACATCATCTGAACGATAGTTCTGTTTACCGCGTCCCATTTCTCTTCGTCGGCACACATTCGTTGGACGATATTGTGCACATTAACGTCATTGCCGACGACGGATGTCATCTCGGCTCGCTCATGCTCGAAGCGCGGACATTCGAAGACCACGTGCTCAGGGGTTTCGTCAACATCGCCGCACCCGGTGCATAACGGCGATCTTGCGTGTCCAAACCTATTGAGGTATTTCTTGAAACAGCCATGGCCAGACAAAAACTGCGTCAAGTGGAAATTCACCTCTCCGTGTTTTCTGTTTACCCACGTCGACAGGCACGGAATTAGACGGTGGGTCCATCTACCGTTCTCAGCGCTATCCCATTGCTGTTGCCATTTCCTCATGGTTTCATCCCGGGCTCTTTTCCGAATTCCCCGCGTGCGTCGGTCCCTGTAGCACTCGCTGTCCTCTTCGAGTTGAAGGCTTATAGGGATCAATCCTGCAATCACACAGGCTGCCTCAGATGATATCGTACGATACGCGCTCGCCACACGCATGGCCATCAGTCTGAACGTACTGTTCAGCCGGGAGCGGTTCCTCTTCGTCTGCAGTGCTGTCACCCACACGGGACCAGCGTATCTGAGTACCGACGTCGACACGCTCGCCAGTAGTCGCTTCTTGCTGCTGCTGATCGCTGAGTTGTTGGGCATGATCCGGGATAGAGCTGATATCACCTTCACGGCCCTCTCACATGCATAATCGACATGGCTGTTGAAGCTCAGCCGATCATCGATCATCACTCCCAGGTGTCTGACTTCCCGCTTTGAGTCGATGGTACACTGTCCAACCGAGATTCTCGCCTTCTGCACTGCCTTTCGGTTGCTTATCATCACAACTTCGGTTTTGTGATGGGCTAACACAAGCTTCTTCCCTCGCATCCATTCTTCCACGGCGTCTACTGCTTCGGTAGCAAGTATCTCTACTTCCTCTAGTGATTCGCCGATGACTACGAGCACCACGTCATCCGCGAAGCCGACGATCTTCACACCCCGGGGGAAGCTCAGCTTCAACACTCCATCATACATAGCGTTCCAGAGAGTCGGGCCAAGAATAGAACCCTGTGGGACGCCCGCTGTGACTGTCGTGCACCTTTTCCCAGCGTCTGTTTCGTAGATCAGTGTACGATTTTGAAAGTAGCTCCTCAAAATCTTACAAAGATACTCGGGGACCTCCAATCTGTGCAGCGATTCGGCGATCGCAGCCCAACTGGCACTGTTGAAGGCATTTTTTACGTCTAGAGTGACCACACCGCAGTACCGATTTCCTCTCCTCTTTTGCTTCCGCGCCGTATCCATAGCTTCCACGACCGTTCGGATGGCATCAACGGTTGATCTACCTTTCCGAAAGCCGAACTGCATGTCACACAGGCCGTTTTCTCCCTCCGTGTATTTCGTAAGCCTGTTTAGGATTACTCGCTCCAGCACTTTGCCAACTGTGTCCAGCAGACATATCGGTCTATATGCTGAAGGATCTCCAGGAGGCTTGCCTGGTTTAGGCAGCAGCACCAGCTTTTGTCGCTTCCAAATGTCGGGGAAGTT
The DNA here is from genome assembly GCF_002204515.2 of Aedes aegypti. Taxonomy (NCBI): domain Eukaryota; kingdom Metazoa; phylum Arthropoda; class Insecta; order Diptera; family Culicidae; genus Aedes; species Aedes aegypti. The sequence continues at coordinate 284,965,166 of NC_035108.1, forward strand.
ACCCTCCTCGATACATTTTTGCAGTACGATCCTGAACATATCTGGGTTTTCTTGGATTGCTGCTTGCAGAGCTACGTTGGGGATACCGTCTGGTCCCGGAGCCTTCCTGGTTTTTAAGGCTTTCGCCACCGCGATCAGCTCATCATTCGTTACCTGGGCTTCTTCTTCGTCGTTATCCTGAGCTCCGTAAGGTGTGGACGGCCAGCTCGTCGGTTCGTGCCGGGGGAATAGCGCTTCAATGATGGTCTTCATCTTCTCCGGACACCTATCGGGTGGTACAGCTGGGCCCTTCAACTTCGCCATTGCAACTCTGTAGGCGTCACCCCACGGGTTTGAATTGGCGTTGCGACAGAGCTCCTCCAGACAGGCTTTCTTGCTGAGCCGAATTTCCTTGTTGAGAGCGGTTTTCGCCGCCTTGTACGCTGGTCTTCGATCTGCTCTTTCAGCGTCGTTGCGGGCTCTCTGCATCATTCTCCTAGCCCGAAAGCAGCTTGTACGCAGGTCGGCAATCGTCGAGTTCCACCAGTAAGCTGGGCGGCGACCATGTCGCGGTTTACCTTCCCTCTGCATGGTTGCATCGCACGCTCGTGCTAATGCCGCTGTCAACTCATTCGCAGTAGCGTGTTGAACATTGCGCTCCAGTCTCAACGCCTCAACAAACACCTCCTTGTCAAACTGCGACGTTTTCCACCTCCGCTCTTTCGAAGGGATCGCACGTGCTTCCAACTGCCGTCCGCTACCAATATTGTACCGAAGCGCTTGGTGGTCACTGTGCGTATACTCCTCACTCACTCGCCAGTTCAAACTTCCTGACAGCCCAGGGCTACAGAAAGTTACGTCAATAATTGACTCTCGACCATCCCGACGGTATGTGCTGGTGGTACCATCGTTGGCAACATCGACGTTTAGCCTTGCCAAGGCCTCCAGTAGACTGCTCCCTCTTGAGTTGGTGAAGCGACTGCCCCATTCTATGGCCCACGCGTTGAAATCGCCGGCTATGACGACTGGTCTGCGGTCTGTGAGCTCTTCAGTCAGCTTGTCGAGCATCTCGTTGAACTGGTCAATAGACCATCGCGGGGGTGCGTAGCAGCTACAGAAGAAGACTCCGTTAATTTTGGCTATAACAAAGCCTTCATCTGCACGATGTACCACTTCCTGGAAAGGATATCTTCCCACCGTCCATATCGCCACTGATTTTGCGTTGTCTGCTATCCAGTTCCCATCGCCGGCCGGGACACGGTATGGCTCCGAGATGATAGCCACATCGCACTTGTACTCCGCCACAGATTGCCTCAGCAAGTGTTGTGCTGTGTCACAGTGGTTGAGGTTAATTTGAATTACCTCCACTGTGGTTTGGTAGCAGTCGCCTTCATGAAGGCCGGGCATCGCAGGCCTCCTGTAACGTGGTTGTTATTATCTCCGTTAGCGCAGATCATGCACTTTGGAGGCTTCCGGCAGGCTTGCGCCTTGTGGCCTTCTTCTCCGCACCTTCTGCATAAATTACCTCTGTCCGGCCCCTTGCAGAATCTAGCCAGATGGCCGTACTCGTGGCATCTATAGCATGCTTCCGGTTTCTGAGAGACGCTCAGTGGACATACCGACCAGCCTACTTTAATCTTCTCCGTTTTAAGTGCCTTGACGGCCGCTTCAATCGGAAGCCTAATTGATGCTATTAGCATTCCGGATGGCCCCTTCCTTATGCGGATCTGCATCTGCACTTCTCCTAGCATGCACTGCTCTTTCATGGCAACCCTTACATCGTCGTCCGTAGAGATTGCGTCCAAGTTCTTGCATTCAAGGACTGCCTCCGGACACACGGCTCTCACTTCTACCGTATTACCCATGGCTTTCTCGGCGAGCTCTTTGTAGGAAGAGCTGCTGGCCATCGGGTCTCGTTTTAGCTCCAGGATCATATCTCCGGTGCGGGTGCGCCTGACTTTCCGCACGTCTGCACCCAGCTGTTCGAGCTCCGGGTTTGTCCGCATTGCACGGAGAACCTTCTCGTACGAGTCATCGCTTGCCTTGACTATAAGCGCCTCACCTCTCTTCCGGCCCTTGAAGAGGCTTTGTTTTTCGGACCTGTTCTTGGTTTTCGTCTTCCGATTTTTTGCCTTGACGATTTCCCATGGGGTATCGTTGCCTTCCTTGGTGGTTGCTGCGTTCGCTGGGCCTGACTCGTTGACGCGGGTGTCCTTGTGTTTCTTGGAACCACCAGGTCTTGCATCTCCTGGTGATGCTCTTGGCCTCTTCGGTGTGAAGGGCACGCTCTCCGTCCTCTGGGATTTGTCCCTCTTTGCGTTGGTTTCCCTCGCAAAAGTAATTGGCATCGCCGTTTGTTGAATCGGCACTTGCCTTATTTCTAAGGCAGTCTTGGCCGCCGACAACTCCTTCTCAGTCGATTCCACTTTCTGTGCAACGGCCGCCCATTCCTTGACAGCTAGTCCAAGGGTTCCTTGGATCTTCAACACCAAAGTCTTGATGTCTTTGTGCACATTACTTCTTTTATCGACGAACTCGTGCAATTCGTCCACCAGTTTCTTAGCTGCTACAACTCTCGGTAGCTTTGGCACCTTCGACCATGCACTGACCTGAGCCTGTTGCTGCTGCTGAAGCTGTTGCTGCTGCTCTCGAGGCTGCTGCTGCTGCTGCTGTTGAAGCTGTCGCTGTACCTGCTGCTCCTCCTGATTGCGCTGCTGTTGCCCTAGCTGCGATGGTGGTGACCGTACTAAGCCACCTTTAGCGAAAGGGTTCGCCGCGCCTTCTTCGATCTCAATAATACTCTCTTCCATTCTTCAGGGTCCCCCCTCTGGGCCGCTATCATTTCCCGCCGTACGTAGTCGCCTTTCATGATCCCATGGTTATCTTTGCAAGCAGGGAGGCCATGCAAGGGTTGACACGATCCCTTATGAGAATCGTGTTCAGAGCCGGATCGGCGTAGATCGGGGTTTAGTCATCCGAGCCTAGTACTCATCACTTAAGATGGACGGGATCCGAACGTATCCAGAGGCCTGCCAAGGTTTTACCGGGACGGGGGCAATCGCACCATTAGCCTACTCGCCGTTTCAAGTTGGTATCACCCATCCTTACTCGGGGAATAGAATAACACGACTGTCAGCTCTGTGTCGCAATGTGGTGTGTAATCCGTAATCCGTGTCCTGTCCGTTGTTCTGCGCCGTGACCAGTATACCATAATCAGGATTTTACTGGCATCCATCCTGATGTGCCGGTTGGCACTCCAGAGGGCTAAGATACTTTGAAAGCGGTACCAGGTCGCTTGTTCAGGGCTACTTGCAGATCTGTGGTTTTTTGTAGAGATTCACCAGAGCCCACTGATGAACCCCCGCCACATCCTAGGTAGACCATGCTTGAGCCCCTGGTCAGATGGACCAGACGCTCGGCCACCTCCCGAAGGAAGTACCAAAGGTGGTATTCCATACGGCTGTATGTATGAGTTTCGCTTGGAAAGGGTAAAAATCCCAAGCTCCCACCTGGCACCCCCTCACTCTAGCTGATGTCAGAAGGACAACAGTGCCCAGGTTGCACTACCAGCTAAGTACGCAACCCTTAGCTGGCGGTCTTTGTCATCGTTAGACCCGTGGAAGCGTGAGGTAGGGGCTTGTGAGGACCAGAGCTATGTTGGACGCTCCTTCCTGGTTGTCGACTCACCATTTTGCAACCCAGCACATGTCCGTGTGTGTGTATGTGTGTGTGTATGTGTGTGTGTGTATGTGTGTGTGTGTTACAAAAAATGTCACTCAATTATCTCAGCCGTTTGTCAACCGATTTAAACACTTTTAGCTCTAAAAGAAAGCTACAACATTCCCATAGAACGCTATTGAATTTCATTGCGATCGGACATTTCGTTACAGAGTTAACAGAGTTAAACAGTATCGTGAAGTACTAGAAAAAGCATATTCTTATATTTTCAACTGTCTGCATTTTGATCGATATCTCAGCCATTTTTGAACCGATTTAAGTTCTTTTATCGGCTAATGAAAGCTCTGACATTCAATCATAAGCCTTCAAATTTTCATTGAAATCGGATTACTAGTTTCAGAGATATCATTGGAAGAATTTTCTAAAGTACTGGAAAAAAAATTTCTCTGAAATATTCATTTTTACCCTTCTTACAACCATAAGAAGGGTATAAAGATCGCTTGAAAAACCGACTTTTGATCCGAGGCCCGGAGGGCCAAGTCTCATATACCAATCGATAGAGCTCGACGAACTGAGCACATGTCCGTGTGTGTGTATGTGTGTGTGTATGTGTGTGTGTATGTGTGTGTGTATGTGTGTGTGTGTTACAAAAAATGTCACTCAATTATCTCAGCCGTTTGTCAACCGATTTAAACACTTTTAGCTCTAAAAGAAAGCTACAACATTCCCATAGAACGCTATTGAATTTCATTGCGATCGGACATTTCATTACAGAGTTATGATTCAAACAGTATCGTGAAGTACTAGAAAAAGCATATTCTAATATTTTCAACTGTCTGCATTTTGATCGATATCTCAGCCATTTTTGAACCGATTTAAGTTCTTTTATCGGCTAATGAAAGCTCTGACATTCAATCATAAGCCTTCAAATTTTCATTGAAATCGGATTACTAGTTTCAGAGATATCATTGGAAGAATTTTTTAAAGTACTGGAAAAAAAAATTTCTCTGAAATATTCATTTTTTACCCTTCTTACAACCATAAGAAGGGTATAAAGATCGCTTGAAAAACCGACTTTTGATCCGAGGCCCGGAGGGCCAAGTCTCATATACCAATCGATAGAGCTCGACGAACTGAGCACATGTCCGTGTGTGTGTATGTGTGTGTGTATGTGTGTGTGTATGTGTGTGTGTATGTGTGTGTGTGTGTGTTACAAAAAATGTCACTCAATTATCTCAGCCGTTTGTCAACCGATTTAAACACTTTTAGCTCTAAAAGAAAGCTACAACATTCCCATAGAACGCTATTGAATTTCATTGCGATCGGACATTTCGTTACAGAGTTATGATTCAAACAGTATCGTGAAGTACTAGAAAAAGCATATTCTTATATTTTCAACTGTCTGCATTTTAATCGATATCTCAGCCATTTTTGAACCGATTTAAGTTCTTTTATCGGCTAATGAAAGCTCTGACATTCAATCATAAGCCTTCAAATTTTCATTGAAATCGGATTACTAGTTTCAGAGATATCATTGGAAGAATTTTCTAAAGTACTGGAAAAAAAATTTCTCTGAAATATTCATTTTTTTACATTTTGATCAATTTCTCAGCTATTTTTAATCCAATTTAAGCTCTTTTTTCGTCGATTGAAAGCTCGGATATCATTCACAACCATATTGCAATCGAATTATAAATTACAGAGATAAAAATCATTATTTTCAAAAATCTCTAAAATTCCCCTTTTTACCCTTCTTACAACCATAAGAAGGGTATAAAGATCGCTTGAAAAACCGACTTTTGATCCGAGGCCCGGAGGACCAAGTCTCATATACCAATCGATAGAGCTCGACGAACTGAGCACATGTCCGTGTGTTTTTTTTTTTTTTTTTCATGCATCTCTAGGAGTTAAAAAAATCTTCTTAAGACTGGCCTGTATTTGTTCATGCTCATGCCACAGTGTATGGTTTGGCACTGTGTGGGATTCGCAATGGGGCGCCTACCCACTAAAAAACAGTCTCCTAGGTACACCGTCACCGTAAAGAATTCTTCTCCGGCACCACCTTGCGGTATTACTTCGAAGAAGAGGCGACACATGCTACGCGCACCCTTCATTAAGCCCTTCGGCTCCATCATTAATTTGTTAGTTCCATTATTAATTTGTTTCGCTTTCAGCGAATGCCATGCCAAGCTGAGCCCTTCGGCTCCCATTAATAATTTGTTAGTATTCCTAGTTAGTGATCTAAACATGCCATATTCAGCCATTCGGCTCACGATACCATGGGTGCCAGAAACTCCCAGGCGAAGGAAGTTCTCTCGGTGCTGGACGCGTGCCATTTAGCACTCCAGGTTCTCGCGCACTACTCGGATAGTCCCCGGCGGTGAATCTACCCTACCCCGACGAAGAGTTCCCCGGAGGTGGAAGTTCTTCCGGTACCGATGCTGCCCGGATAGGTGCCAAGGTCGATCCTGCGATTCCGGTTGGTGGATGAATTCCGGTTCACAGGTGCCCTGACGACCAATTTGGCAAGACAATTCACACCGTCTTCACATGTCCGTGTGTGTGTATGTGTGTGTGTATTTTTTTTTTTTTTTTTTTTTTTTTTCATGCAACTAGGAGTTTAAAAATCTTCATAGACTGGCCTGTATATGTTCATGCTCATGCCAGTGTAATTTTTGGCGCGGTGTGGGATCCACAAAGTGCTTTCCCCACTAAAAACACTCTCCTAGGTTTAGTACCATAACCCTCCGGAACCACCTTCCGGTATTACTTCGGAGGGGAGGCTAACGTGCTGAGCGCACCTCTTCAATTTGTTATTCTACATGCTGAGCCCTTCGGCTCCTGAGCCCTTCGGCTCCTGAGCCCTTTGGCTCCTGAGCCCTTCGGCTCCTGTTAGCAGTTTTAAAACCGTTCAACGTTGTGCCTCATGCTGAGCCCTTCGGCTCCTCCCGTTAGTAATTTGTTAGTACCTATTTTCGCCCATTGGCGACCCGTCAATTTGTTAGTACCTACATGCAACATTCTGAGCCCTTCGGCTCCAGTTTGTACACTACTCTGCACTCATTCAGAGCGCGTACTCACACAATTACGACGACCTTCTCCTTTTCTTTGTTCAGCTGGTAGGATGCCGGGGTCGGTCCAACGATTCCGGTTGAGCATAACTTCCGGTTCGTAGGCGCCTCGACTACCCATTACCAGCGTCCCGACGCACTCTACTCGACTAGTCCCCGACGGTGGACCTAGTCTACACCGACGAAGAATTCCCCGGCGGTGAAAATTCTCCCGAGACCGATTCTTCTTTTTCTACGTTTCGAGCCGACCGGAAGGGTGCCGAAGTCAGTCCAGCGATTCCGGTGGAGCCTAGCTTCCGGTTCACTGGTGCCCCGACGACCCTAAAACCGGCGCTATGACACGTCTACTCAACTAGTCCCCGGCGGTGGACCTAGCCTACACCGACGAAGAATTCCCCGGCGATGGAAGTTCTTCCGAGACCGATTCTTCTTCTGCTGCTGCTACTGCTGCTCTTCAATTTTTTACGGGCCGACCGGTAGGGTGCCGGAGTCAGTCCAGCGATTCCGGTGAAGGCTAACTTCCGGTTCACTGGTGCTCCAACGACCCGGGACCGGTGCTACGTCGCGTCTACTCAGCTAGTCCCCGACGGTGGATCTAGCCTACTCCGGCGGAGAGTTCCCCGGCAAAGGAATATCTCCCGGAACCGAGCAGCCATTCTTCCCTTTCGTGCGTTCACTCTAGCTAGCAGATCGTTGGTCGCTACGCCACTTCCTCTGAAGCTCGGACATTATTCTCGATACCGTGCTATCGACAGCGTTCCAAATGCTTTCTTCTCGGCACATCTCTTCGACAACGTTATCGACAGTGACTCCTCGCATGTCCCTCCTCACTTCTTCGAACCTAGGACATTCGAAGACTACGTGCTCCGGTGTTTCCTCCACATTCTCGCAATCCGGGCAACAAGGTGAAGAAGCATGTCCGAACCGATGCAGATACTTCCGGAAACAGCCGTGTCCGGACAGAAACTGCGTCAGATGGAAGTTCACTTCTCCATGCTTCCTATTAACCCACAGTGACACATTTGGAATTAGACGGTAAGTCCACCTTCCCTTCTCCGCGTTGTTCCACTCTTGCTGCCACTTAGCCAACGAGTCCGTTCTAACGATCCTTCTCACATTTCTGGTGCCTCTTCGCTCATAACACTCCACGTCCTCGGCCAGGGTGATGCAGATGGGCATCATGCCAGCGATAACGCATACTGCCTCCGATGAAATCGTCCTATAGGCGCTCGCTACTCGTATGGCCATGAGACGGAATGTGCTGTTCAACATCCTCCGATTACGCTTGGTCTTTACCGCTGCGGCCCAGACTGGGACTCCATACCTGAGAATAGAGACCGCTACACTCGCTAGGAGACGCCTCTTACTACTTCTCGGTCCTCCGACGTTCGGCATGATCCTCGCTATCGTGTTGACCGCCTTCGACGCCTTTTCGCAGGCGTAGTCCACGTGAGCGTTGAAGTTTAGACGGTCATCTACCATCACCCCCAGATGCTTCAAAGCACGTTTTGATGAAATATCTTGCCTACCGATGTTGATTTCAACCCTCTGAACAGCTTTGAGGTTGCTAACCAGCACTAGCTCCGTCTTATGATGAGCCAGCTGCAGTTTTGCTCCAGTCATCCACGCTTCAATCGTGTCAATCGCTTCCGTCGTCAGCATTTTGACCTCTTCCAACGTCTCGCCAGTCACCGTTAGAACGACATCATCTGCGAATCCAACAATTTCCACTCCGTTAGGTAGCACCAGCATTAATACTCCATCGTACATCGCGTTCCAAAGCGTTGGACCAAGGATTGAGCCTTGTGGCACTCCTGCCGTGATCCTGATCGACTTTTGACCCAACTCCGTTTCATATACCAGGACTCTGTTTTGGAAATAGCTTTTTAGCATACTGCACAAGTAGCCAGGAACTCGCATTCTATGCAGTGCTAAGGCTATAGCCTCCCAGCTGGCGCTGTTGAAAGCATTTTTGACGTCAATCGTCACTACGGCGCAGAACCGATTGCCTCTCCTCCTCTGTTTGGATGCCTTCTCCGCATTCTGTACAACTGTCCGGATTGCATCCACCGTCGAGACCCCTTTCCGGAATCCGAATTGTCTCTTCGATAAGCCACTCTCGCTCTCTGTGCATTGTGTCAGCCTGTTAAGGATGATCCTTTCCAGGAGCTTACCAAGTGTGTCCAGCAAACATATAGGTCTATACGATGCTGGGTCCCCTGGTGGCTTCCCTGGTTTTGGCACCAACACCAGCTTCTGAACCTTCCAACTGTCTGGGAAACAGCCTTCATCCAAGAGTTTCTGCAGCGTCGTCCTGAACAAATCCGGGAACGCCAATATCGCGGTTTTTAGTGCTACATTAGGGATCCCATCAGGACCAGGAGCTTTCTTCACCTTCAGACCCTTCGCCACTGCTAGTAGCTCTTCATTAGAGATTCGCACACCTCCGGGTTCTTCTTCCTCGTCTTCGTATGGCGTAGGCGGCCACACTGTTGGGTCATGATGCGGAAACAGACCTTCCACGATAATCCTCAACTTGTCTGGACATGTGTGTGTGTATGTGTTTTTTTTTTTTTTTTTTTTTTTTTTTTTTTCATGCATCTCTAGGAGTTAAAAAAAAATCTTCTCAAGACTGGCCTGTATTTGTTCATGCTCATGCCACAGTGTATGGTTTGGCACTGTGTGGGATTCGCAATGGGGCGCCTACCCACTAAAAAACAGTCTCCTAGGTACACCGTCACCGTAAAAAATTCTTCTCCGGCACCACCTTGCGGTATTACTTCGAAGAAGAGGCGACACATGCTACGCGCACCCTTCATTAAGCCCTTCGGCTCCATCATTAATTTGTTAGTTCCTAATCCATGCCATGCTGAGCCCTTCGGCTCCCATTAATAATTTGTTAGTATTCCTAGTTTGTGATCTAAACATGCCATATTCATGCCATATTCAGCCATTCGGCTCACGATACCATGGGTACCAGAAACTCCCTGACGAAGGAAGTTCTCTCGGTGCTGGACGCATGCCATTTAGCACTCCAGGTTCTCGCGCATTATTCGGATAGTCCCCGGCGGTGAATCTACCCTACCCCGACGAAGACTTCCCCGGAGGTGGAAGTTCTTCCGGTACCGATGCTGCCCGGATAGGTGCCAAGGTCGATCCTGCGATTCCGGTTGGTGGATGACTTCCGGTTCACAGGTGCCCTGACGACCAATTTGGCAAGACAATTTACACCGTCTTTAGCTCAAGGCTGCACAGACTGAACAATCACAAACATTAGGCAACGGACAACACGAAACACCCAGTAGCCCAATGATGAATTTTTCGTTTGACGAAAAGTTTCCACCGACTGGAGTGGGAATCGAACCCACACTTCATGGCACAATATGCCTAAACGACTGACGCCGCTAACCGCACGGCCACGAAGCCTACAATTTCCGGGGCTTTTCCACGATCTACTCGGTCTTGTCCCCGTGTGTGTGTGTGTATGTGTGTGTGTATGTGTGTGTATGTGTGTGTGTGTGTGTTACAAAAAATGTCACTCAATTATCTCAGCCGTTTGTCAACCGATTTAAACACTTTTAGCTCTAAAAGAAAGCTACAACATTCCCATAGAACGCTATTGAATTTCATTGCGATCGGACATTTCGTTACAGAGTTATGATTCAAACAGTATCGTGAAGTACTAGAAAAAGCATATTCTTATATTTTCAACTGTCTGCATTTTGATCGATATCTCAGCCATTTTTGAACCGATTTAAGTTCTTTTATCGGCTAATGAAAGCTCTGACATTCAATCATAAGCCTTCAAATTTTCATTGAAATCGGATTACTAGTTTCAGAGATATCATTGGAAGAATTTTCTAAAGTACTGGAAAAAAAATTTCTCTGAAATATTCATTTTTTTACATTTTGATCAATTTCTCAGCTATTTTTAATCCAATTTAAGCTCTTTTTTCGTCGATTGAAAGCTCGGATATCATTCACAACCATATTGCAATCGAATTATAAATTACAGAGATAAAAATCATTATTTTCAAAAATCTCTAAAATTCCCCTTTTTACCCTTCTTACAACCATAAGAAGGGTATAAAGATCGCTTGAAAAACCGACTTTTGATCCGAGGCCCGGAGGGCCAAGTCTCATATACCAATCGATAGAGCTCGACGAACTGAGCACATGTCCGTGTGTGTGTATGTGTGTGTGTATGTTTTTTTTTTTTTTTTTTTTTAGTTTTAGAAGGTGGTAAATTACATTTACGAACTAACCCAGCGTTTCACGTTAGATATGGAGGCTAGTCATATCGAATTCGTCCATCGTGCGCCAGAGTGTCGGACTCTTTTATACCGACTAAAGTCCACCTTCGCCCACGAGCCATTCCCCCCGGAACTGCCTCTTGGCATTACTTCATGGGGGAGGCTATTGTGCTAAGCACTGCACTGCTCCTTGCTTCTTACGCTCCTGTACTTCCCTTGCTCTCTTCGTACTGCTGCCATCACGCCAGGGCCATGTTTCTACTGCCGCTTCTGTCATTGCTACGCTTCGTTGCTCTGCTGCGACGTGTTTGGGGCTGACATCTCGCCAAAGCCCTGCGCAACTGTTGCGCCTGCTGTTAATCCGCCAATTCTCGAGTTCTCCAGGTTGGACCAGTTGGATGCCGAGGTCGGTCCAGCGATTCCGGTTGGAGGGTAGCTTCCGGTTCACTGGCGCCCCGACGACCCAAAACTGGTGGTTGTCACGTTCGCTACTCGGCATAGTCCCCGACGGTGGAGCTAGCCTACTCCAGCGGAGAGTTCCCGACGAAGGAATGTCTCCCGAAACCGATAACGTTACGCGTTTGTTCCCGCATCACTGCTGCTGACCGGTGAAGTACCGAGGTCGATCCAGCGATTCCGGTTGGAGGATGGCTTCCGGTTCACTGGTGCCCCGACGACTTAAGCCGGTGACTCGCTACGGACTACTCAGAATAGTCCCCGACGGTGGATCTATCCTACTCCGACGAAGATTTCCCCGACGGCGGAAGATCTCCCGAACCGATGCTTTCCGGGCTGATGCCGAGGTCGATTCTGCGATTCCGGTGGAGGGAAACTTCCGGTTCACAGCCGCCCCGACGACCATTTGCCGGTGCAACTACGCGTTCTACTCAGTTAGTCCCCGACGGTGAACTTAACCTACTCCGAAGCTGACCGGGCTGATGCCGAGGTCGGTCCTGCGATTCCGGTGGAGGGAAACTTCCGGTTCACAGGCGCCCCGACGACCATTTGCCGGAGCTGTTTCGCGATCTACTCGGCTAGTCCCCGGCGGAAGGACATAGCCTACTCCGACGCGATGTTGGTCGGTAAGTGCCGAGGTCGGTCCTGCAATTCCGGTTGGAGGATGACTTCCGGTTTGCAGGCGCCTTGACGACTTATTACCGATATTACGCTACGCCCGCTCTACTCGGTCTAGTCCCCGGCGGAGGATCTAGCCTACTCCGGTCGCGCCCGTTGGTCTCCTTCATATGCTCTCTTCAACAGGCTGACTTGTCAAGCGCCAAGGTCGGTCCGACGATTCCGGCTGCCCCAACGATTCAGAGCCATGTGCTGTCCGCTGTGTAGAGTGCCGCTGCTCCTCTCGCCATCTTCGTTGTAAAAGAGACATCATCTGAACGATAGTTTTGTTTACCGCGTCCCATTTCTCTTCGTCGGCACACATTCGTTGGACGATATTGTGCACATTAACGTCATTGCCGACGACGGATGTCATCTCGGCTCGCTCATGCTCGAAGCGCGGACATTCGAAGACCACGTGCTCAGGGGTTTCGTCAACATCGCCGCACCCGGTGCATAACGGCGATCTTGCGTGTCCAAACCTATTGAGGTATTTCTTGAAACAGCCATGGCCAGACAAAAACTGCGTCAAGTGGAAATTCACTTCTCCGTGTTTTCTGTTTACCCACGTCGACAGGCACGGAATTAGACGGTGGGTCCATCTACCGTTCTCAGCGCTATCCCATTGCTGTTGCCATTTCCTCATGGTTTCATCCCGGGCTCTTTTCCGAATTCCCCGCGTGCGTCGGTCCCTGTAGCACTCGCTGTCCTCTTCGAGTTGAAGGCTTATAGGGATCAATCCTGCAATCACACAGGCTGCCTCAGATGATATCGTACGATACGCGCTCGCCACACGCATGGCCATCAGTCTGAACGTACTGTTCAGCCGGGAGCGGTTCCTCTTCGTCTGCAGTGCTGTCACCCACACGGGACCAGCGTATCTGAGTACCGACGTCGACACGCTCGCCAATAGTCGCTTCTGCTGCTGATCGCTGAGTTGTTGGGCATGATCCGGGATAGAGCTGATATCACCTTCACGGCCCTCTCACATGCATAATCGACATGGCTGTTGAAGCTCAGCCGATCATCGATCATCACTCCCAGGTGTCTGACTTCCCGCTTTGAGTCGATGGTACACTGTCCAACCGAGATTCTCGCCTTCTGCACTGCCTTTCGGTTGCTTATCATCACAACTTCGGTTTTGTGATGGGCTAACACAAGCTTCTTCCCTCGCATCCATTCTTCCACGGCGTCTACTGCTTCGGTAGCAAGTATCTCTACTTCCTCTAGTGATTCGCCGATGACTACGAGCACCACGTCATCCGCGAAGCCGACGATCTTCACACCCCGGGGGAAGCTCAGCTTCAACACTCCATCATACATAGCGTTCCAGAGAGTCGGGCCAAGAATAAAACCCTGTGGGACGCCCGCTGTGACTGTCGTGCACCTTTTCCCAGCGTCTGTTTCGTAGATCAGTGTACGATTTTGAAAGTAGCTCCTCAAAATCTTACAAAGATACTCGGGGACCTCCAATCTGTGCAACGATTCGGCGATCGCAGCCCAACTGGCACTGTTGAAGGCATTTTTTACGTCTAGAGTGACCACACCGCAGTACCGATTTCCTCTCCTCTTTTGCTTCCGCGCCGTATCCATAGCTTCCACGACCGTTCGGATGGCATCAACGGTTGATCTACCTTTCCGAAAGCCGAACTGCATGTCACACAGGCCGTTTTCTCCCTCCGTGTATTTCGTAAGCCTGTTTAGGATTACTCGCTCCAGCACTTTGCCAACTGTGTCCAGCAGACATATCGGTCTATATGCTGAAGGATCTCCAGGAGGCTTGCCTGGTTTAGGCAGCAGCACCAGCTTTTGTCGCTTCCAAATGTCGGGGAAGTTACCCTCCTCGATACATTTTTGCAGTACGATCCTGAACATATCTGGGTTTTCTTGGATTGCTGCTTGCAGAGCTACGTTGGGGATACCGTCTGGTCCCGGAGCCTTCCTGGTTTTTAAGGCTTTCGCCACCGCGATCAGCTCATCATTCGTTACCTGGGCTTCTTCTTCGTCGTTATCCTGAGCTCCGTAAGGTGTGGACGGCCAGCTCGTCGGTTCGTGCCGGGGGAATAGCGCTTCAATGATGGTCTTCATCTTCTCCGGACACCTATCGGGTGGTACAGCTGGGACCTTCAACTTCGCCATTGCAACTCTGTAGGCGTCACCCCACGGGTTTGAATTGGCGTTGCGACAGAGCTCCTCCAGACAGGCTTTCTTGCTGAGCCGAATTTCCTTGTTGAGAGCGGTTTTCGCCGCCTTGTACGCTGGTCTTCGATCTGCTCTTTCAGCGTCGTTGCGGGCTCTCTGCATCATTCTCCTAGCCCGAAAGCAGCTTGTACGCAGGTCGGCAATCGTCGAGTTCCACCAGTAAGCTGGGCGGCGACCATGTCGCGGTTTACCTTCCCTCTGCATGGTTGCATCGCACGCTCGTGCTAATGCCGCTGTCAACTCATTCGCAGTAGCGTGTTGAACATTGCGCTCCAGTCTCAACGCCTCAACAAACACCTCCTTGTCAAACTGCGACGTTTTCCACCTCCGCTCTTTCGAAGGGATCGCACGTGCTTCCAACTGCCGTCCGCTACCAATATTGTACCGAAGCGCTTGGTGGTCACTGTGCGTATACTCCTCACTCACTCGCCAGTTCAAACTTCCTGACAGCCCAGGGCTACAGAAAGTTACGTCAATAATTGACTCTCGACCATCCCGACGGTATGTGCTGGTGGTACCATCGTTGGCAACATCGACGTTTAGCCTTGCCAAGGCCTCCAGTAGACTGCTCCCTCTTGAGTTGGTGAAGCGACTGCCCCATTCTATGGCCCACGCGTTGAAATCGCCGGCTATGACGACTGGTCTGCGGTCTGTGAGCTCTTCAGTCAGCTTGTCGAGCATCTCGTTGAACTGGTCAATAGACCATCGCGGGGGTGCGTAGCAGCTACAGAAGAAGACTCCGTTAATTTTGGCTATAACAAAGCCTTCATCTGCACGATGTACCACTTCCTGGAAAGGATATCTTCCCACCGTCCATATCGCCACTGATTTTGCGTTGTCTGCTATCCAGTTCCCATCGCCGGCCGGGACACGGTATGGCTCCGAGATGATAGCCACATCGCACTTGTACTCCGCCACAGATTGCCTCAGCAAGTGTTGTGCTGTGTCACAGTGGTTGAGGTTAATTTGAATTACCTCCACTGTGGTTTGGTAGCAGTCGCCTTCATGAAGGCCGGGCATCGCAGGCCTCCTGTAACGTGGTTGTTATTATCTCCGTTAGCGCAGATCATGCACTTTGGAGGCTTCCGGCAGGCTTGCGCCTTGTGGCCTTCTTCTCCGCACCTTCTGCATAAATTACCTCTGTCCGGCCCCTTGCAGAATCTAGCCAGATGGCCGTACTCGTGGCATCTATAGCATGCTTCCGGTTTCTGAGAGACGCTCAGTGGACATACCGACCAGCCTACTTTAATCTTCTCCGTTTTAAGTGCCTTGACGGCCGCTTCAATCGGAAGCCTAATTGATGCTATTAGCATTCCGGATGGCCCCTTCCTTATGCGGATCTGCATCTGCACTTCTCCTAGCATGCACTGCTCTTTCATGGCAACCCTTACATCGTCGTCCGTAGAGATTGCGTCCAAGTTCTTGCATTCAAGGACTGCCTCCGGACACACGGCTCTCACTTCTACCGTATTACCCATGGCTTTCTCGGCGAGCTCTTTGTAGGAAGAGCTGCTGGCCATCGGGTCTCGTTTTAGCTCCAGGATCATATCTCCGGTGCGGGTGCGCCTGACTTTCCGCACGTCTGCACCCAGCTGTTCGAGCTCCGGGTTTGTCCGCATTGCACGGAGAACCTTCTCGTACGAGTCATCGCTTGCCTTGACTATAAGCGCCTCACCTCTCTTCCGGCCCTTGAAGAGGCTTTGTTTTTCGGACCTGCTCTTGGTTTTCGTCTTCCGATTTTTTGCCTTGACGATTTTC
The DNA here is from genome assembly GCF_002204515.2 of Aedes aegypti. NCBI lineage: Eukaryota > Metazoa > Arthropoda > Insecta > Diptera > Culicidae > Aedes > Aedes aegypti. The sequence continues at coordinate 284,981,220 of NC_035108.1, forward strand.
CATGGGGTATCGTTGCCTTCCTTGGTGGTTGCTGCGTTCGCTGGGCCTGACTCGTTGACGCGGGTGTCCTTGTGTTTCTTGGAACCACCCGGTCTTGCATCTCCTGGTGATGCTCTTGGCCTCTTCGGTGTGAAGGGCACGCTCTCCGTCCTCTGGGATTTGTCCCTCTTTGCGTTGGTTTCCCTCGCAAAAGTAATTGGCATCGTACTTACCTTACCAGTCAGGCTAAGACCTGGATGGCCTCTGCTGTACGTAGGAGACGTCTCCATTCGACTCGGTCCATGGCTGCCCGTTGCCAGCCACGCATTCTGCGAAGGGTCCGCAGATCGTCCTCAACTTGATCGACCCATCTTGCTCGCTGCGCACCACGTCGTCTTGTGCCGGTCGGATTGTTTTCGAGAACCATTTTCACCGGGTTGGTATCCGACATTCTGGTGACATGCCCGGCCCACCGCAGCCTCCCAATTTTTGCGAGGTGGACAATGGTTGGTTCTCCCAGCAGCTGGTGCAATTCATGGTTCATCCGCCTTCTCCACGTTCCGTCTTCCATCTGCACTCCGCCGTAGATGGTCCGCAACACCTTCCGTTCGAAAACACCAAGGGCGCGTTGATCCTCTGCACGTAGGGTCCATGTTTCGTGCCCATAGAGGAGTACCGGTCTAATCAGCGTCTTGTAGATGGTCAACTTCGTGCGATGGCGAACTTTGCTCGATCGGAGCGTTCTGCGGAGTCCAAAGTAGGCACGATTTCCAACAACAATGCGTCTCTGGATTTCTCTGCTGGTGTCGTTGTCGGCGGTCACCAGTGAGCCCAAGTACACGAATTCTTCGACAACTTCGATTTCATCACCGTCAATATGAACTCGAGGTGGGGGGCGTGCCGTGTCTTCTCTTGAGCCCCTCGCTATCATGTACTTCGTCTTTGACACATTGATGTTCAGTCCGATTCGCCTAGCTTCAGCTCTTAGTCGGATGTACGTATCCGCCATCGTCTCAAAGTTCCGTGCTACGATATCAATGTCGTCGGCGAAACCAAGTAACTGAACGGACTTTCTGAAAATCGTGCCACTCGTGTCTATCCCCGCTCTTCTTATCACACCCTCTAAAGCAATGTTGAACAGTAAACACGAAAGGCCATCACCTTGCCGTAACCCTCTGCGAGATTCGAAGGGACTCGAGAGTGTCCCTGATACTCGGACTACGCACATCACTCGCTCCATCGTCGCCTTGATCAATCTTATCAGTTTGTCCGGGAAACCGTATTCGTGCATAATCTGCCATAGCTGTTCTCGATCGATTGCATCATAGGCCGATTTAAAATCGATGAATAAATGATGTGTGGGTACATTGTATTCGCGGCATTTCTGCAACACCTGGCGGATGGCGAATATCTGGTCCGTTGTTGCTCGTTCGCCCATAAATCCTGCCTGATATTGTCCAACGAATTCTCTTGCAATTGGTGATAGACGGCGGCATAGAATTTGGGAGAGTACCTTGTAGGCGGCGCTCAAAATTGTGATCGCACGATAATTGGCGCAATCCAACTTGTCGCCCTTTTTGTAGATGGGACACACGACACCTTCCATCCACTCCTCCGGCAATACTTCCTCCTCCCAAATCTTGGAAATAACCCAGTGCAGCGCTCTTGCCAGTGCATCACCACCGTATTTTAGCAACTCGCTAGGAAGTTGGTCCACTCCAGCGGCTTTGTTGTTTTTCAACCGTCTAATCTCCGTTTCTACCTCTTGGAGATCTGGAGGCGGAAGTCTTTCGTCGTCCGCGCGTGCTCCCAAAGTTATTTCCGTGCCACCTCCGCTACTGGCCACATCACCATTAAGGTGCTCGTCGTAGTGCTGCCGCCACCTTTCGACCACCTCACGTTCGTTCGTGAGAAGATTTCCGTCAAAGTCTCTGCACATGTCGGCTTGTGGCACAAAGCCTTTGCGCGAACGGTTAAGCTTCTCGTAGAACTTCCGTGTGTCTTTAGCGCGGAACAGCTCTTCCATCGCTTCGCGATCTCGTTCTTCTTGATGGCGCTTTTTTCTTCGGAAGATCGAGTTTTGTCTGTTCCGCGCCTGTTTATACCGTGCCTCGTTCGCTCTCGTGCGGTGTTGCAGCATTCTCGCCCATGCTGCATTCTTCTCATTCTTCAACTGCTCGCATTCGCCGTCGTACCAGTCATTTCTCTGATTCGGGGCCGCTGGACCTAGTGCTGCTGTTGCGGTGCTACCTATGGCGGATCTTATGTGCCTCCAGCCATCTTCAAGAGTGGCGGCGCCGAGCTGCTCTTCCGTTGGTAGGGCCACTTCCAACTGCTGCGCGTATTCTTGGGCTACTTCTGAGTCCCGTAGCCGCTCGATGTTAAGCCGCGGCGTTCGGCTTCGACGCGAGTTTGTCACCGTCGAAAGTTTTGAGCGCATGCATATAGCAACTAGGTAGTGATCCGAATCTATATTCGCACTGCGGTATGTGCGAACATTGGTAATGTCAGAGAAGAATTTTCCGTCGATTAGAACGTGGTCGATTTGGTTCTCGGTTAGGTTATCGGGTGATCTCCAGGTGGTCTTATGGATATCTTTACGGGGGAAGAAGGTGCTTCGGACTACCATACCACGAGAGGCTGCAAAGTTGACGCATCGTTGGCCGTTGTCGTTAGATACGGCGTGCAGACTGTTCCGCCCGATCACCGGTCTGTACATCTCCTCTCGTCCTACCTGTGCGTTCATGTCGCCAACAACGATTTTCACGTCACGCGGCGAGCATCCGTCATAAATCTGCTCCAGCTGCGCGTAAAACGTCTCCTTCTCGTCGTCGGGTCTCCCTTCGTGTGGGCAGTGTACGTTGATGATGCTGTAGTTGAAGAAACGGCCTTTTATCCTCATCTTGCACATCCTTGCGTTGATCGGCTGCCACCCGATAACGCGTTGTCGCATCTTGCCCAACACTATGAAGCCAGTTCCTAGCTCATTTGTGGTGCCACAGCTTTGGTAGAAGGTAGCCGCTCGATGCCCGCTTTTCCACACCTTCTGTCCAGTCCAACAAAGTTCCTGCAGCGCTACGATATCGAAGTTACGGGGATGTAGTTCGTCATAGATTATCCTGTCGCAACCTGCGAAACCAAGTGACTTGCAGTTCCATGTTCCAAGTTTCCAATCGTAATCCTTATTTCGTCGCGTGGGTCTTTGCCGATTGTTCCGGGTCGTATTATCTCCTATGTTATTCGCAATAAGGTTTTTTACGGGTGGCTTATTGGGCCTACGCCAACACTCCTGTCTCGCCGGAGCGCCATCGTGCCAGCTCTGTTTAACGTCCCAACTAACACTAGGACGATCGCGCTGATGGGGCTACCACCTTGGATTTAGCTGTGCGCGATTCAGCATTTCTTGCTCAGCCGCTGGATACCAGAACAGACGCTGTTTGAGCCGCACCTCCTGGTGAACAGACGCTCGAGACGTACCTCCTCAATCTAGCTGATGTCAGAAGGACAACAGTGCCCAGGCTGCACTACCAGCTAAGTACGCAACCCTTAGCTGGCGGTCTTTGTCATCGTTTGACCCGTGGAAGCGTGAGGTAGGAACTTGTGAGGACCAGAGCTGTGTTGAACGCTCCTTCCTTGTTGTCGACTCACCGTTTTGCAGCCCAAATTGGCATCGCCGTTTGTTGAATCGGCACTTGCCTTAATTTCTAAGGCAGTCCTTGGCCGCCGACAACTCCTTCTCAGTCGATTCCACTTTCTGTGCAACGGCCGCCCATTCCTTGACAGCTAGTCCAAGGGTTCCTTGGATCTTCATGTCCGTGTGTGTGTATGTGTGTGTGTATGTGTGTGTGTATGTGTGTGTGTGTGTTACAAAAAATGTCACTCAATTATCTCAGCCGTTTGTCAACCGATTTAAACACTTTTAGCTCTAAAAGAAAGCTACAACATTCCCATAGAACGCTATTGAATTTCATTGCGATCGGACATTTCGTTACAGAGTTATGATTCAAACAGTATCGTGAAGTACTAGAAAAAGCATATTCTTATATTTTCAACTGTCTGCATTTTGATCGATATCTCAGCCATTTTTGAACCGATTTAAGTTCTTTTATCGGCTAATGAAAGCTCTGACATTCAATCATAAGCCTTCAAATTTTCATTGAAATCGGATTACTAATTTCAGAGATATCATTGGAAGAATTTTCTAAAGTACTGGAAAAAAATTTTCTCTGAAATATTCATTTTTACCCTTCTTACAACCATAAGAAGGGTATAAAGATCGCTTGAAAAACCGACTTTTGATCCGAGGCCCGGAGGGCCAAGTCTCATATACCAATCGATAGAGCTCGACGAACTGAGCACATGTCCGTGTGTGTGTATGTGTGTGTGTGTGTGTGTGTGTGTATGTGTGTGTGTATGTGTGTGTGTGTTACAAAAATGTCACTCAATTATCTCAGCCGTTTGTCAACCGATTTAAACACTTTTAGCTCTAAAAGAAAGCTACAACATTCCCATAGAACGCTATTGAATTTCATTGCGATCGGACATTTCATTACAGAGTTATGATTCAAACAGTATCGTGAAGTACTAGAAAAAGCATATTCTAATATTTTCAACTGTCTGCATTTTGATCGATATCTCAGCCATTTTTGAACCGATTTAAGTTCTTTTATCGGCTAATGAAAGCTCTGACATTCAATCATAAGCCTTCAAATTTTCATTGAAATCGGATTACTAGTTTCAGAGATATCATTGGAAGAATTTTTTAAAGTACTGGAAAAAAAATTTCTCTGAAATATTCATTTTTTACCCTTCTTACAACCATAAGAAGGGTATAAAGATCGCTTGAAAAACCGACTTTTGATCCGAGGCCCGGAGGGCCAAGTCTCATATACCAATCGATAGAGCTCGACGAACTGAGCACATGTCCGTGGTGTGTGTATGTGTGTGTGTATGTGTGTGTGTATGTGTGTGTGTGTGTTACAAAAAATGTCACTCAATTATCTCAGCCGTTTGTCAACCGATTTAAACACTTTTAGCTCTAAAAGAAAGCTACAACATTCCCATAGAACGCTATTGAATTTCATTGCGATCGGACATTTCGTTACAGAGTTATGATTCAAACAGTATCGTGAAGTACTAGAAAAAGCATATTCTTATATTTTCAACTGTCTGCATTTTAATCGATATCTCAGCCATTTTTGAACCGATTTTAAGTTCTTTTATCGGCTAATGAAAGCTCTGACATTCAATCATAAGCCTTCAAATTTTCATTGAAATCGGATTACTAGTTTCAGAGATATCATTGGAAGAATTTTCTAAAGTACTGGAAAAAAAATTTCTCTGAAATATTCATTTTTTTACATTTTGATCAATTTCTCAGCTATTTTTAATCCAATTTAAGCTCTTTTTTCGTCGATTGAAAGCTCGGATATCATTCACAACCATATTGCAATCGAATTATAAATTACAGAGATAAAAATCATTATTTTCAAAAATCTCTAAAATTCCCCTTTTTACCCTTCTTACAACCATAAGAAGGGTATAAAGATCGCTTGAAAAACCGACTTTTGATCCGAGGCCCGGAGGGCCAAGTCTCATATACCAATCGATAGAGCTCGACGAACTGAGCACATGTCCGTGTGTGTGTATGTGTGTGTGTATGTGTGTGTGTATGTTTTTTTTTCATGCATCTCTAGGAGTTAAAAAAATCTTCTTAAGAACTGGCCTGTATTTGTTCATGCTCATGCCACAGTGTATGGTTTGGCACTGTGTGGGATTCGCAATGGGGCGCCTACCCACTAAAAAACAGTCTCCTAGGTACACCGTCACCGTAAAGAATTCTTCTCCGGCACCACCTTGCGGTATTACTTCGAAGAAGAGGCGACACATGCTACGCGCACCCTTCATTAAGCCCTTCGGCTCCATCATTAATTTGTTAGTTCCATTATTAATTTGTTTCGCTTTCAGCGAATGCCATGCCAAGCTGAGCCCTTCGGCTCCCATTAATAATTTGTTAGTATTCCTAGTTAGTGATCTAAACATGCCATATTCAGCCATTCGGCTCACGATACCATGGGTGCCAGAAACTCCCAGGCGAAGGAAGTTCTCTCGGTGCTGGACGCGTGCCATTTAGCACTCCAGGTTCTCGCGCACTATTCGGATAGTCCCCGGCGGTGAATCTACCCTACCCCGACGAAGAGTTCCCCGGAGGTGGAAGTTCTTCCGGTACCGATGCTGCCCGGATAGGTGCCAAGGTCGATCCTGCGATTCCGGTTGGTGGATGAATTCCGGTTCACAGGTGCCCTGACGACCAATTTGGCAAGACAATTCACACCGTCTTCAGCTCAAGGCTGCACAGACTGAACAATCACAAACATTAGACAACGGACAACACGAAACACCCAGTAGCCCAATGATGAATTTTTCGTTTGACGAAAAGTTTCTACCGACTGGAGTGGCAATCGAACCCACACTTCATGGCACAATATGCCTAAACGACTGACGCCGCTAACCGCACGGCCACGAAGCCTACAACTTCCGGTGCTTTTCCACGATCTACTCGGTCCGGTCCCCGACGGTGGATCAAGCTTACCTACCGGTTGGGTGCCGAGGTCGGTTCGGCGATTCCGGTTAGAGACTGACTTCCGGTTCACCGGCTTGTTCCTCCCTCCACTTCCGCTGAAGCAATGACATTATTTTCGTCACCGCCATGTTCACCGCGTTCCACATCACCTCATCGCTACACATTCTATCCACTACGTTGTCTACGGTTACGTCAGCACCGCAGACCGCTGTCATCTCGCTACGTTCCGCAGCAAAACGTGGACACTCGAAAATGACGTGTTCCGGCGACTCCTCTACGACTGGGCACTCAGCGCAGAGCGGCGACTCTGCGTGGCCGAACCTGTGCAGATATTTCTTGAAGCAGCCGTGACCTGACAAGAACTGCGTCAAGTGGAAGTTGACTTCTCCATGGGATCTGCTCACCCATTTCGCCAGATTTGGAATAAGGCGATAAGTCCACCTTCCCTTCTCAGCGGTATCCCACTCGCGTTGCCATTTCACCATCGTGTCGGCTCGGGCAATCTTCCGGGCTCCTCTAGTACTACTAGCTTCGTAGCACTCCTTATCCTCTTCCAAAACGTAGCCGATAGGGACCATTCCGGCAATCACGCATACTGCCTCCGAAGATATGGTTCGGTAGGCACTCGCTACCCGCATGGCCATCAGCCTATACGTGCTGCTAAGCTTGACTCGGTTCCGCTTCGTCTTCATTGCGGTTCCCCACGCCGGGCTAGCGTACCTCAGGATCGACGTAGCCACGCTAGACAATAGCCTCCGCTTACTGCTGCAAATCGCCGAGTTATTCGGCATGATCCTGGACAGCGCCGTGACTGCCCTTGCTGCTTTCTCGCACGCGTAATCGACATGGCAGTTGAAGTTCAGCCGATCGTCGATCATTACGCCGAGGTGTTTTAGCTCCCGCTTTGAGGCTATGGTGTGTTCTCCCACTGTAATCTCAGCCTTCTGCACCACTTTTCGATTGCTGATAAGCAACAGCTCCGTTTTTTAATTTAAACCTGCACATAAATCTTAAAAAAATCGCTGGCAAAATCATTTTAGGACATCAATTTTTCATTTTTCGATATTATTTTACAGGATGGCAACATGGGTTTATAGACCCTCTTAAACTATGATAATAAGCGTATGAAAACTAATAAAGTTCGATATCCGCCTTTTGACGTGCAGTTTCCTGGACTTTTTCGCAAACCATTAAACTATTAGGGCAAATAGAACATAGTCACAACATCCTAAAGTTTAGTTATACACCGGGGATTCGCTGGTTGGAACACGACTGCCTTCCATCTAGCGAATCCGACCCGTTAGTAGGAAAGACTGACAGCTGGTGAAAATGCTCCACACGAACGCATCTGGACAGCAAATCGCCACAAAACGCACATATACATACGCATTTGTTCTATATATGGAGACTTCAAAGCGGCGATACTCAGACGTCAAAGTCAGTTTGACATTTTCTGTTGACATTTGAGTGCTTTTAGTTGGAATATTTTCCAACCAGCGAACATCCAACCATCGAGTCATTCCATGTAGCGGAACCCCAACGAGCGAATCCCCACTGTACTGGTACAAGGTTCCAAATGAATGATGAATAATAATTATCTCATACCTGTATGGAAATGTAAGAAGGGTTCAGTCTCACCATCGGTGGATTAAGTCAGGTTTTATTTATATAGATAGATATTCTAAAATATTCCAACAAATGTATTATTTTCTTTCTCCACAAATTATCAACTATTTATTGTAAAATGCATAAGTGTTATAATTGTGAATAAAACTAAATATAGGGATTTCTTATGAACAAACAAACCTTTTGTCCTTTCGACGTTTTGTCTTTCGACCTTTTGTCCATAAACCCTACCGATTCTGATCGATGTAGTACCGTCGAATCGGTATTCAGCAAAAGTAGTCGGAGCCGGAATCCCTAATTGACCACCTACTTCATATATGGAACTAACGTTAGAAAAGTGAACGATGAAAAAGAGTGTATGATATTTAGTCTGTTTGTCTGTGGTAAACCTGTCTGAACAGATTATTCTGATCTGTTGTTGATTGATGTCATTGTTGATTTCATTGCATAAAATTCGATACAGGTGATGGCCAGATATTCAAGTTAAGCCAATATAGGGGGTAGTGAATAAGTGTGAATTATATCTGCATGTAAGTAAACATTTTTTCAGGACTTTCTTTTGTCCGTCAGGCTAAAGCAGGCCTAAAAGCGGCTTTCTCTGCATTTTCATAGTATTAGTTTCAAACCATTGGATGAACATGTTTCAGACTGCGGAAAATGTGCGCGACCAAATGATTTTTAGTGTCAAAAAGGTGCAAAATTTTATATAAAACCTTCAATAACTCGAAAAGTATGAGAGATAAAAATATGCTCTTTTGAGAAAGTTATGCGTTTTTGCAAGTAACAAATAACACTAGAACAATTGAAAATTGTACAAAATCATCCAACCAAGTTATGATGAAAAAAGTGATTTTTAGGGGGTGTTCCACAAAAAACTCCACAAATGTACATGAAAATCAAAAAATATGCATACGGTGTCTTCAGCGAAGTTGTTTCTTCTTATATTACCTACAACTTTCCCGAATAAAGTTTATTTTTAAATTCATAAATACGAAAATAAAATTTCGTTCTCACTTATAGGTGGATTAATCACCAAATTGACACTTTCATAAAATAGCGATTATTTTATGGAAAAACTTCCCCAAGACACTATAGTACTAAAATCATGTTTCAAGGTCAAAACAATTTCGATCACGTTTTTTCAGCGACGGCTACAGTGTGCGTCGGCGACAAGGGCAATACAGCGTATTCGAAAGCGTAATACAATCGAGTGAAGATCTTCTGAACGACAGGGCCGACTAACAGCGTATCGTTCAGCGAATGTCCGGATGACGTCTTACACGACGCATCGAAAACAACCCTGACCTTGGTCGTCGTACTCGACTCTTTGAAGACGGCATGTAGCAGTTCGGTTGATTGTCGTCTACTGGTTCGTCGCAGTGTTGTGAAAAACTCAATTTTCTCATAACTCACGCTTGAGATTTTTCATGCGTGAGTTGTCAATCGCGCAACTCAGCAGTCAAAATATCATGGATGAGTTGGCTCACGTTTTTGACGAATTGTCTCGTATTTCCACAGTATACTCGCAAACGGCAATAATTTTCTTGTTAGTCTGTTAAAATTATAGTATTTTTTTTTCTAACGTAAACAACAACATTCGGGTTTTACGAGTTTTTGACGGGTTTTTCTACTGAATATTTTTTTTACAGTTTGAGTTGATTGAGTGATGTTGCATCAAAATCTCAAGCGTCAGATTTACGAAGCAGATCTCTAATGAGTTTGCTGTCACAGGAGAGCGTATTGATTAAGATTTGAGTGTGAGTCTATCAACACTGGTTCGTTGAGCTTCTTCATGTGGCCTAGCTGAAGGTATTCGTCCATAAAACGGTGGTACGCGTCCTTGATTGCAGGATCACGTTCGAGTCGCCGCTCGACACTCAGAAGATGGCGATCTGCGATTTCCCTGGAGCTTCCTAAAACAACTGACAGTATACCTTCCTGACGGGATCACGAGTAGTTGTTGCTGAGTAGTGCTCTTCACAACGGTTCTCTTCTACATACCGTGCTGGACCATCGGAGATGGTTTCGATTTCCCAGAGTCTCTGGAGAGTAGCTTCTAACGGATCATCTTTCGTAGAAAACTTACAGATCCGAGGGATACAAGTGTATTGACTTGCAGCAGCCCCAGCGATGGCCCATCCAAATGGCGTTTCAGCCAACCACGAAAGTCCATCTCCTAATGGAATCTTCCGACCACTGTGGAGTTCCCAGAAGACCTCACATCCGATGACAAGGTCTATCCTCCCTGGGACGTGGAACCGAGGGTCCGCTAGCGCAACATTTGGGAAATCCCACGACGAGATATTGATTGGGATAGTTGACAACGGTGCCGAAGGGTTCTTGAGGATGAGGAATTCCAACTTCGTCGAAAAATCCTGCGTTCTCGATTGGATTGTTGCGGTTATCGCACTTTTTACGTTCTGCTTTGAGAGACCGATGCCTGCTATGGAAACGTCCACCATCGACCGTGGGTTGAAGAGTAGCTTTGCCAATGGCTTTGAAATGAAGTTGGACATGGACGCCGAATCCAGCAAGGCCCTTGCCATGTGCTCATGGCCGTGGTCATCAATTACATTGAGGACAACCGTTTCCAACAATACGGTGTTGCATGCAGTTTGGACTGCCGTGCTGACTTTGGGAGGAGCGGAAGCTCGGAGTGTCCACGCTTGTAGACGGAGATGGTTGTTGAACAGAAGGAGATAATGCCACGACGGAACTCGACGACATCTTGGATATAGCAGGATCGTGAAGCAACGAATGATGCCTCTCGTGACATGTGCGACACGTGAACAAACGTTTCTTCGCGCGAATTCTCGGCGAAGGCGTACATCCTTCCCGAAAAAATACGGGGCAGTTCCGTAGAACGTGATTGTCAGAGCACGACAATGACAATGTCGAAGGAGAAATGGAGGATGCAGCGGCATTGGCTGCGAATTTGAACTTCGTTGGTTTTGGAATGTTTCCGGCCACCTTAGACGAAGGGACCGGTTGCTGGTGCTCGTAGCCGACGGAATTTAACACACGTACTCGCTGGTAGAGGAACTCTACCAATTCGTCGTACGTCACATTATCTTTCGTACTGGTTTTCTCCTCCCAGGCTCGTAAAGTGGATTGGTCCAACTTGTACGAAAGAATATTTACCAACGGTGTGTCCCCAGTGTTCCACAGGTTCGTTCAGTTTCGCTAGTGCCCGTACATGGCGCTGGAAATTGTCAACCAGACCGTGGATGCGTTTAGCAGATTCCTGCTTCACCGCTGGCAAATCGTAGAGTGCTCGAAACAGCTGACGCTTCAGAGAACGACGGTTGTCGTATCTTTTGAGGAGAGCGTCCCAAGTGCAGGCCCCAGCAAACCAGAGATTATATAAGAAAGTTAATATGAAATTGTACAAATGTGGAGTTTAAGTTGGAATTGGATATGATGCAAAATGTTATTAATTGAAATTGTTTATGGAGCCATTAATTTGATTTGATAAGAATTTGCATCTTGTCCAATTGAAATTTCATTTGACAAAATATGTAACTTCATATTGTCATTCCCTTACGATTTCTCCTTTACTTGATTTGATTCTAATGTAATCTTTAATGTGATATTGGATATGAGTTCATCTCATGTAAATATAAAATCATACAGGGGGAGATTACACATCGTCGGATGCATCTCAAAACCAGACACAGACCGTAAATGAGACACCTGTTCATGAAAAAATTGATATACTGGATGTTGAAACATGAAAATCTTACAGAAACACAATGAAATCACTTGGTATAAGCATTTCTGTTTAGCTGCTTTGATAATTACTTCACTTCGAGTTGGATGTACTGGAGGAGCAACGGAAGTCACAAATCGAACCGTATTTGTTTCCCAGTCTAATACTGCTGTTACAGCTGCATACTAGGTTTCCTACCTTTCTTCGTTGAATATATTAAATAGCACAAAAAAGATCCTCTAGCGTTTTAATGTCTAATAAGAACACTTTTTATATTACTTTGAAATATGATGGACAGAAACTTGCGGCTCGACTCACGATTTTTCACTTTGCAATGTTTGTAAAAATGAAGTCATATAAACTGCAACACACAGTCATGCACGTTGGTTATTGTAAACGCTAAATCAAGTTGTTTGGAATTGTATTGACCATGATGAATTGTCTAAATTGAATGGATGCTATCATGTTTGTGCAAATAAAGAATTCGTGCATTTTCAATTTTACATTTTTTTAAGTATTAGCGATAACTTTATTCAATAAAGTTTATTGTGTTGCAGCAGTGTTTTGCATTTAGGCTAACTAATGTATTTACAAAATGTACCAACGACAAATTATCTTGAACATGGGTGGCAATATGGATGAGGTAGAAGTACCACGTGCAGTTGAGCTATTTTGTTGGATTTATATTTGCCAAATATCCGAGCCATTCAACAGTGACTGAACGGCACAGTGGTAGCATATATGATTAGCGATCTGAAGATTATTGCATGGGGGCTAACACCTACTCATTTTATCTTTTTATTTTTTTTTGTTTGTTTGTTAAAGCAAAGTCATATAAAATGCAAAACAATATTACTTACGAAATCATAGAGAGCACCAAACGAATTCATCTTAAGTTGTATTTACCATATTGAATTTTTTTTTATGTACGTATATGGCCTCCATATTAGTACGATAGAGGGATTCTATGCATTTTAAACAATCTTTTATTTCCATTTAAGCGTTCACTTTGTTAAGTTGGATTTCTGTTATTTGAACACATTTGTTGGCTGGGGCATAATTGTTAATTATACTTTACTGAATCGCGTTTTTTCATCATTGCAACAGACACCATTATATTTTTTTTAATAATAATAATTATTCAACAGATATTTAAAGCAATAAACAATACTGTATTGTGTAATGCAATATTCCATTTCCATATAGGTGTTTGCTACGAAAATAAAAAAATCTGGCAATACTATTGATGATACCAAGGCTGTCATGTTATGCCAGTGTTCAACAAATGGAAAAAATACGTAAAACGAAAGTGCAATTGAAAATGTTTTTATGTAATTAATAGGTACGAGTAAAATGTACGGATGTTTAGAAAATAACTAAAGTAGACTTTTACTGATATCGTGAATAGGTGCTTAACCCAATATACGTAGTATGTTTTACTACACAGCTTATTTCATAGCAGCCCCAGCTAAAGTTTTTTTCTAAGAGAATTGAAATTTTCGTTTCACCTACCGATAAAAATTTTCAATAAATATTTCGTTTAAGAAATTAATGTGCTAATTAAATTTATTGTGTCCAATAGTACAGCTAACTTACAAAATAATCTGTATAATTTATTGAAACTGTTTGAAAATGGTTCAATTTCCTGTTTGAACATGGTTTCTACAGATTGTTCAACATTTGGGTAGCGTTTAACAATTAGCTAATTACTCTACTGATCCATTGTTTCAGGTAAGTAGTTAAAATCAAAAAAAAACTTCCAAGAGCAGAGAGAATTCGTGTACGCACAGCACGAAGGTACGATGTGCACTGTGCATTGGCTTAAATAAGGAGGAGCCAGGGGGGCCTCCCCATCCCCGAATCATGGGCTTCGACCCTCCGAAAAATAGAGGAAGAAATGACAATGTACCCAAGTAACCAAATAGCACTTTAATTCGCCCTCCGTGCTAATACAGTGCTATTACAGAACTAACATACCCTATATTAGCCATATAATTGCCCTATAAGACCAAAAAGGCGAATTAGCGTGCCAGTGGTTACTTGGGTAGGGTAGAAGTACCGGTTTTGGCCATACGCCAGTTGTAGCCATAGGGGATTATACATCGTTTTAAATAGCCAATCAGCATGAAAACCTTTTGTGTTCAGTAGATCACATTCACATGATAGAGCTACATTCATTTACCCGTCCAAATTGATTCAAAACATAAAGAAAACAATTAATTATCCTTATAATTTTAACTCCCATACACCTAATTTGGCCAGGGCACTCCTAATTTGGCCACTCTTATGAGAAATCAATGCGATTGGCCAATTTAGGAACCGAAGTTAAATCTCTGGCCGAAACTGGTTCCGTTGGCCTATATTGACCAACGGGATTTTCAAAGCGAAAAAATGGCTTAGCTCAGTTTTGATATTTTACAGTAGAAGCATTAACCTAAGAATGCTAATGTCGCTGCTGTTCGTGTTACCAACATCTAGTTTGCCACAAACTGACAGCCTGAGTACCGGGAATCAAAGTGTCAAATTATTTATAAAAACATAAACAACGACAAGGCATTGAACAAACAATGAAAAACCATAATTAAAGGTAAGAATAATTAAAATCAGTTTTGTGACAAAAGCGCTACTAGCGTTCTACTACTTATATTTCTATTTATTTTACACACATAATATGGATTGAAAGCTTGCATTTGACATATTTGTAATGTAAATACGGCTTCCCATTTAATTTTTATCGACATTTTCTCTTAGACTGGCCAAAACCGGTGCTTTTACCCTACAGTAGGGTGATTCAAATTTTAAAATTGTTTGAAAATCTTATCTCCCATATGCTCCTTACCATCCTTACCATAGTAATAGTGTTCCGTGAAATTTTCAGCTAAGTAGAAACTTATCATCCCATATTGAAAACTCATTCTACAAACCTTAATGAAGGATGTTGCTGAAGAAACAAATCTTTTTTGAGCTAATTTTGTTTGGGATTCTTGTACATGTTTGCAGGGCTATAATCCCATATTAAGCTTAATAATAGCAAACAAACTCATGAATATCTCTTCTGCTATCCGTCGAATTGAATTTCTCTCTTCAGCAAACTTCTTTATTATGGTTTGAAGAATGAGTTTTTACTATGGGATAATAAATTTGTACTTACATTGCAGTACTAGCGTAATTGGAACATATCTCAAAATTTCTCCATAGTAATTTCCATATAAACGTACATTGTCTTTGGGCCACCTTTAAATCACCACCTAGAAAGATGAAAATTTCACAGAACACTATTTTTATGGTAAGGATGGTAAGGAACATATGGGAGATTGGATTCTCAAACATTTTTAAATGTTGAACCGCCCTACCCTACAGTCATCTCTTCCTTACTCGATATTGAAGGGACCATCGAGTTAGGGAGGTATCGAGTTACAGAACACAAAATCAGTGCAACTGCGGTCTAAGGGACCATCGACTTAGCCATGAAAATCAACTTTTACTATGGTTCTCTAACTCGATATCGAGATACGGAATATCGAGTAAGGGAGAGTTAACTGTAGTTAAAACTAGTTTTTAAATATCAAACATGCACTAATGATACTAAACGCGTTAAATGCATTTTAAATATAAATTTCTGGATGATGATTGTTTGACAGGCAATAGAAATATGTCATTTTAAAACGTCACATACGGCCATACTGTTTCCTTTTTGACCTTTCCCGCTATTAAAATTCATTGAAGCAGATTTTAGAATTAGCAGAACTGGCTTGATCTATTTGTAGTGGTATTGTTAATTAGAAAACCAAAGTCTCTTCATGTTTTAAAACAAGCTGCGATATTTGGTGATCAATTATCTAGAACGAATCGTTGTTACTGGGAAATTTTTGTGTATGAGAATTATGGTTATTTTACAAAAACAAAAACATTTCTCAAAAATAAACAATGGTGCAGCAAGCGAACTTCAGTTTGCATACATTTTCCGCAAACTTTCAAATGTTTCGTATTCAAATTTATGAGTCATTCGATAAATTTGTCTCTGAGACGTCGGGAACAGATATGAACTGCTGGTCAGTAGACGACAGTGAAGCAGTTGCATTCAAATGTGACAGATAAACTGTGAACATTGAAATCCCTTTACGTATAGTAAGATAGTGGAGGATTCGTAGAAAAAACAACATCGAACCGTGTCGTAGATGCGGCAACAATTTTTTTTAAATGTTATATTGACACCAATTTTCTGAAGTTTTAGATTGAAAAGATGATAAGACCATGTCACTATTTGTTTCTGTAGAACAAACGTAAAACCTAGACACGCTTTTTATTCTTCTTTAAGTGTGTATAATATGACCTTTTTTCATTTATTTTTATTAATTTTTCTTACGCAACATTTTTTGGCGTATTAGGTTATATAAACATTACAGCAATTCTTTTTTTGTCTTTGTTAACGAGATTTTTAACCCTCGTCTAGTTCATCTCGAGACCAACAGCATTACTTCCCATCCAAATGAAGTCACCACTATAACTTTTTAAGTCATAAGTGACTATCTCCGGGATGGGATTCGATCCCATGTCCTCGGCGTGCGTTCTGACCGTCCTGATTGTTTTTCAAGCATGAGCTCATGTATTTTTCAGTAAATATGTTTTTGTCAGTCGTACATTTACAATATAAAACGAAAAAATAGATTTTTAAATGCGTTTACTGTTTTTCTATAAAAGTAACATTTGGTATCTAAGAAAGTTGATCAATCGGTTTTGGATGATTTTTAGGTTTTAATCAACCTCTGTGTGGAAGAGCGCCACTATGGGGCTCTGCACTGTTTTGATTTTGCATGAGATTTTACTTTGCTTTTTTGCTGAGATTTTAGTTTACTAATTGCATGAAGGAGAAAAAGAGAGAGACAGATTGTTGTGCAGAGCCCCATAATCGGTTCACAAATATTATCGAAACAAACATTGTTAAGTTATCTAAATCCTTTACGACTTTTATCTCTCATGAGAAGGGGCCGTGCCCCCTCAATTCTGATGGCTATTTACGCCCATGGCACTGAGAAAGGCTTCTTAATAACTGGCATTGAATAGTCTACATATATTTTTTATGGATGGACTAAAAACAAAATTAGGGTTAAACAAATCGTATAAGGAATGTATCATTAATCAAAACCGACACAAATTCTTAAAAAAAAAAAACAAAATTCTAAAGAACATTTGAAAAAATAGCGCAAAATTTTTGAAAATGTATTATCGTCTGCCACTTTTAACCATGACCGAGCATACAAGAAAACTTAATATCGATTCAAACAACATGAACGCTGTTCGGATACGTGTTATTGTTTCTCAATTTGTAAGACATGTCTGACTTGTAAATAATTTCTTTTGAATCGGCGGTACTAACATATATGATGTGGTCGTTTATGACCTTATGATCATAAAGTTAATTAGATGCACAATACGTAATGCCACGTGTCATGAAGATGCGCCACGCCATCAAATGATACATGAGAACCCGTAATTAGGATCTATCATCCTAATTATCATTATAGGCGTGTAACCGCAGTGATGGAGGATTTTTCAGTGGCTCATAGAAATGTATGCCGAATGATCCATACCGTTTTTTTGCCTTGAATTATTGCGTCGGTACTGAAGCTAGACAAACTTTGATGTCGTTCAAGTCTAACTGAGTTTCAAGTAGCTCTAATTAGATCTGGTATCACACCTCCTAGCATACCAAAGACGAAAAGGGTTTTTCGCGGGGTAGACCGCGCAATGCTAATTGGGCACTTGAGTTCCAGTTCTTGGTCACGAAGGCTTTCGACGGTTGGCAGCTGCTGCTACTAAATAACTGTAAAGTATTACATTAATTATGTGCAATTTTCCCGGTGAACACTCATTTCGTTGGTTGTTTTTCTTTTTCGAATAGAAGAAATAGAACACAGTGAAATGGAAACCCGCTCCCAGTTAGTGAGTACAAGAAGAAGTGATATTCAGTAGCAGTGAGCCACAGATGAAAGCTTGACGCCTGGAAAGGTTCTCCACTTAGGGCAAAATGGTCCAAAATGCCTTAGGATTTGTGTCGTTTTCTCCTAATGAGAGCCACATTTTAACGCCATTCGAAGTCCTAACAGTAACTTCACAATATTTGCTAGCTACCATCATGAAAACATTTCCCAAATTTGAGTTTTTTAACGGGTTTAAATCGTGTAGAAAAGTTGGTTGAAAAATGGGGGTGGTTCAAAATGACCAAATGGATGGGGTAGAATGCCATTTAGTATGGAGAACTACTAGTTAGCAACCATGTTTCTCCATGAGTTTGCTCTGTGGTATGGAAACGCTTATTCCTTTATGAAATCATCGGAAAACCTTAATGTTTAGGCAAAAAAAGGGAAAAATGTTGATTTTCACCAGAAAATTGAGGAGAAATCTATAAGTTTATGTCCAAGGGTTGTGGCGGCAACTCTTAGCTAAACATATTTTAACTTCGTTTGGCAAAGAATACAAATTGAAACGATATAGGAATGATTTAATGACGTGGGCCATTTTACCCCATCAGTGCGTCTTGGACCATGTTCCCCTACGTATAATTAACACAGAAATCTCGAGTAAAAACTGTGACGAATGGAAAGAAAAAGCAGAATGAAGGAAAATTGAACTCAATTAAACAGTTTTCCAGGAATTCAGACTTAACACCACGGTCTTTGTTTTATGAGCCCCCAGCGTGACGCCATGAGTACCCTTGGTGAGCCCTGTGGAGTAAGACCTGATTTTACGACGGGTTGCGTAGGAAGCTTTCTAGTTGGACAGGCGACATGGCGGCCTGCTAGGTGACGTCACTAGAAACGCAATCAAAGGAAAGGTATGGTTAGAATATAATGAACTAAGTGGGAAATGAGGTTCTTTCATCTTTTGTTTCGACTCGCTTTCAGATGGTGTTAGGTCGTGTGTCCCATCCAGGGATACACACGGTGAAATAATCAACAGTCCATACAGGTAAGGCGCTTCTAATTATTCTTGAGATCAAAGTCGGTAAGATGGTGTGAAAAATAAATTATTTTGCTTCGGAATGAATTGTAAGTGCCAGTAAACCTATTCATCACAATTAGTTAGGCGATTATAATTGCATCGCAGGTTGGAGGTTCTATCAGAGTTTGCCATACAGGTACATTAAGTTGGCGCATATTAATATAAAAAAATCAAACTGTAAAAATCTGAAGTTACACCAACCAGATTCAATTGGACCCCCAAGAGCTACTGCGAAAGTTTGAACGAAATCCGTCAACACTGAGCTTGTATGGGGAAAGTCGATCAAATAGGGGCCTGGAGGCCAGAAGGGCACCTTATACTACGTTCAGACTACATCTGATATTACGTAATATATGTAGGCTCTCTTCCCAGCAAACCAGAGATCATATAAAGATGTTAATTTCAAATTGTTTAAGTGTGCATTTTACGTTAGAATTGGATACGATGCAAAATGTAATTGTTTCAGATTGTTAATAGAATCAAAAATATAATCTGATCTGAACTTGCATCTTATCAATTTATCTTATCTGGCAAAATATGTAACTTCGAATTGTCATCTTTTTAAGAGTTTGATTTTACTTTGTTTGATTTTATTATAATCTTCAATATGAGATTAGATATGAGTTCATCTGAAGCAAACATTAAATCATACAGTGGAACATCACTCATCGCCGGATGCATCTCAAAAACAGGCATAAACCGAGAAAGATGTATTCATGCAAAAATAAACTAACATCAAAGTTTTACAGCAACAAAATGGTATCCCTTTGCACAAGCATTTCTGTTTAATGCCATTAATAATTACTTCACGTTGAGGTGGATACACTGGGGACGGCTGCGGTCACTATTCAGACCATAATTTTTCGCCAGTCTTACAATGCTGTTACAGTTGCATACGTTTAATCGATTAGAATATG
This sequence comes from Aedes aegypti, assembly GCF_002204515.2. NCBI lineage: Eukaryota > Metazoa > Arthropoda > Insecta > Diptera > Culicidae > Aedes > Aedes aegypti. Next base: position 285,001,036 of record NC_035108.1, read on the forward strand.
ATTAATGATGAGAACACAGGAAAAGACCGTAACGGTTTCACTATCTAATGATTAGAACTTTAATTGTATTAATTTTAAAACTTATGGCCAGAAATTTTCGACTTGTATCACAATTTTTTATTCACGTTTGTTTGTAAAAACGAAGTCATATAAACTGCAATACACAGTTATACACAAAGTTATAGTACATGCCAAATCAACTCCTCTCGAGTTGTATTGTCTAAGATGTGTGCATATCGCCTCCATATTTGTGCGAATAGAGGGAATTCATGGATTTAAATAATAACAAGTTTATTATTGCTAATGTATTAAATACGGAACAAATCAATCACTTCAAAACATGGTACAACTGTGTCAAAAATTGGTATTGATGTACTTACAAAATGTATCGACGACGAATTCACTTGAACATGGGTGGCATGAGGTAGAAGTGAGTGCAGATGCGCTTTACTGTTGGATTTATGTTTGCCAAATTTCCGTGTCATTTAATAGGATTGTACGGTGTAATGGTAGCCTACATGACTAGCGATCTGAAGATCATTGCATGGAGACTTACACTGACTTGTTTTACCTTTTTTGTTTGTTAAAACAAAGTCATATAAAATGCAAAGTATAATTATTTACGAAATTGTAGAAATCACAAAACGAATTCGTCTGAAGTTGTATTCATCACACTAAATTTTCTTGAATGTACGTATATGGCCTCCACATTTGTTCACATAGAAGGAATCTATGCATTTTAAACAATCTTTTATTTTCGGATAAGCGTTCACTTTAATGAGTTGAATCTCAGTTATGTAAACAAATTTGTTGGCTGGGTGGATATCAAAACCATGCATCTAGTCTTCTATATAAATAAAAATGGAATGGTGTTTGTATATCACGAAATGGCTCGAGAATGGGCTATTGGACTTTAAAAATTCTTCTATAGTTATGTTCCCAAAGTGTTCCGATGGGTTTGTGTACATAAAAAGCACAGGAACGGGAAAATTGTCAAAAACGGGAGTGAATGGAACTGTCGTTTTGCATGGGACATTTCATGGCATTTTCAACAGCCATACTTAATGGCAAGACAAAGTTTGCCGGACCGCTAGTTTACACTAAAAATACGAAGTATGGCATTTGCTATCAAGATAGCCTATGTAACATCAGTTCTAGTCTGAACTTAGTATTAAGATATATCGGTTCATGGCTGATTACTATAATTTTAAAAGATTATTCAATTTTAAGGGCATGATATTAACAAGATACGAGGTTCTAAGTTACGTAATCGATAATTTTACGAAAATAGTTTAGCTTTCATCCTATTTGGCTATCGAAGTAATAGTACAACTATTCAGAAATCTTTTTGAATGTCCTAGATGCAGGGCTTAAATGAGGGTGGTGCCGAGAAGGCCACGGCCTCGGGCTCTCACATTTTAGGGGTCCCACAAATCAAAATATAAATATTTCATCGTCTTCTGAAAGTACTATGTTTTTTTAGAAACCGTTGAAATGGTACCGTAATCCGGGGGCACCAACTTTTTGTTGTGTTGTACTTCGGATTTCAAATATTGTCAAATAAATTTCGACAAAATCAGTTTTCCAGTGATTTTTATCAGTTTATGCAATCTACTTTTCATGAAATAACATTTAACGTATAATACAAATAATTTTAATATCAAAAAGTTAAAATGAAATACTGGGGCGAAATTGATCACCATTTAACAAAGCAGGCTTACGAATAAAAAAAATCCCTAGCTACTAAATTTGAGTCTCCTGAATCTGAAAATAATGTTAAATTTTTACAACTGGAGTATTTGATCATTTTATTGCAAAATTAAACTTTGAAAATATGCCTAATACGCCTGAATGTAGGCAATTTCCTTTGAAATATGAACAGCATTTGAAAATAAACGGTATTATGATATCAAAAATGAGTTCAGTAGTTCATACTTAAGCTTACACAACATTTTAAACATCCAAAGTTGACAAGTAGGCATTAGCACCGAAATTTCCAACTGTATTGCTTACACCTCCAAAAAGTGTGAATATTTCTATGCCTAACTGACCTTGATAAAAATGAAATAGTTCAAAATCATCCTTAGACATCTATAAAGTAGAAAACATGGAATTTCTGAGGTGCCAACGAAACCTTTGGCATCCTTGCGAGGAAATGTTTTATGGTACCGACTTGATCAAATTCGCTCCAGTGATCTCAATTTGCCCCCGGTATCAACTTTTGTGTATCAACAATGTGGTTAAACATCAAAAAATTTGAAAGTTATCATGTACCTAATTTCAAAAAAACAAAACTCAAAGTCATTCGAAACTAGGCGAGACCAACACAAAGCAAAAAACTAATGCAATATATTCAAATTTTCATGGCTTGAGTTGCCTTTACAAGATTGATTAGAATTTAGAAAGACTGAATGTGGGTCAAATAATTAAAATGTCTTCCTTTTGCTTGAAATCTAAACGATTTTTAAGAATATTCGTCGAAATACTTACTACCAAACGCTAATGTTAAACTAACATCAAGCCTTACAAACGTACCATTCAATACTTTCAAATATGGATTACCGTTGTCCGAGGTGAGAATGGATCAAAAACGCATATCACATAACATATGTGGAACTTAGAACTGAAATCGTCTTGAAAAGTTGTATATCTAGTATAGAAGACATCAAACTGTCATTACGAGTGGTAAACAAAAACCATATGATTGGAGCAGTAGACAAGTTGGTGAAAGATTACACACATTAAGATCGGTAAATGTTCGACAACGTTGAGAAGCAATGTTGCATTAAACACATTTATTTTTTTCATAAAATTTAAATGGTTTCTATCATACTCTCCAATATTCATGTTTTATAATCACGGAATGTGATCTTTTCGAATATATTATTTCCTATCAAAAAACTTTCTATTTCATAACGTGGAAAAGCATTTGCTTTTCAAAATCCGTCCATTCATTCACCTAAAAATTACCATATGCTAGAAAAAACATAGATACTGTAGGGAATAGAATTAATGATGATTGAACAATTTATAATTGATCACAGCAATCGCAGAAAAGAAATATGATCTTAGGAGTCGAGTATAGGAAACGAAAATTTAAAAAATCAGTCTTAAGGTGCAATTAAAAATGAAACAAATGTCAAAAGTGAAAAAGCGTTAAAATCGATAAATCGGAAAAAAAATAAAAACACAGTCTTTTCATTTTGGGAATAAAACAGCTGTGTGATTTTTTTTTTTTTTTTGATTTGTCGATTTTAACGGCGAAAACTGCTTTTTCACTTTTGACATTTGCTCCATTTTTACTTGGGCCTTAACAGAGATCTTGGAGAGAAATCACGTTTAAAAAACTCGTTCATTTCTTCATTCATTCCTGTCGCTACCTGCCGTCTGAAGTCCGATCAGTCCTGTCGTTGTCCAACCGTACATCAAGTTCCGTCCAAGTTGCTGTCTAGCATCTGAAGTTTGGTAAATCTCACCGTAGTCCAGTCATACGTTTTGCCTGTCCATTCGTCAAGATCCGTCGCAATTGCCGTTCGTCGTTGAAGTTCCGCTTATCCTGTCCTCTAGGTCATCGAGTCCATTTGTTGGCCGTTTGTCACCTTTTGCCAATAAAACCATAGGAGGTCACCGCAGATACCTTATACCAATTATCTCGGATATGAGTGGCGTAAATCTAATCATAAAGTTGTACCAAAAATAGTTATGTCCATTCCCTTCGTTACCACTCTGGATATGTGTTATCTCTGGTTCATTTCAATACAATGTCGATTGAAGCATTGATGGTATAACTCTTTTGGCATTTCGATGTCCTTATACCAGCATGCAAATAATAAAGTGGGTACCACTTTTGGAGATCAAGTTCCGCTTATGTTATGTGCGCATATGTACAAGCAGAGCCGTAGCGTGACCTCACGGCGCCCTTGGCAAACCATCCTTTGGACACCCCTAAGTCAAATATGTTTACATGATGCAAGTTTGTATTTGATTAAATTTTTTCTTACTTTAACCTTAGATAACCTTCCTTGAGCATTGGGGTCATTTTTAGCCAATCGGCACGGAAAATGAGCTGTAACGTTGTAGAGAAAAGAAATAGAAAACAGAAATTGTCTGACTTTTTCTAACTTCTGAAAACGAACATTTTCGTGCTAAAAGAAGCTTTTAGCGATAACTAGAGACGGCGCTACAAAAAATAAGTTACACATTGTGCATTAAGGGTCAAAAATGGCCCATGACTTTTAAACGCTCTCAAAAATCCATTATTTATACGACTTACGACCTTTTTGCTTTATATGAAAGAAATGGAACTCTGAAAATTGTTTGTGAATATAGTTATTCTAAGCACAAGGGCACAAGGGAGGAACCTGTTTCAGAAGGAACTGTCGACGGTTTATATTTCTCGCATACTCTGAGATAACGCCCTAAAAGCCATTGGTAACCACGGGCGTAGCTCGTTGTTTCTGACGGATGGAAAGTATAAGCATCCAAACCAACATCACGGGCAGGTAGATATTGATCTTTTCCTCCCCATAGCGTTGTTAAGAGCCAGTTCGCGAGAGCCGCAACCCCTTCTTGTATTGATGTTCTTCGATCAGGCTGAAATTTTCAGGGATTGTTCTATTATATAAAAGATGATGTTTTGCAAAATTTTAGATTTTTATATTAGGGGGAAGTGAGACAAAATGACCCCCAATGATTTCATGTCACTAAACATGCAAAATCACAAAAACTGAAAAAATTATAGTAAAACTGCACTGATTACGTTGAAACTTGGCTTGATTACTCTACGTTATATAAACTTTGAGATAAACATGGTATATGAATTTTAAAAGTACTTCAAATCGAGAAAAACAAGTTTTTCATTAAAAAAAACAGTGATTTTCAAATCGATTTTTTTCTTACCAACCGAACTAGGTCAAAAAACTAAATATGATGTTTTGTAGGGTAATGATCTTTCATTTGAGGTGTAATCCAGATATGCCGTTTCAAAAATTTTCGAAAAAAAAAAATTTTTTTTCGGGGTAGTGTTTGAACTTGAGCCATTTTGCGAGTACCGCAACCGCCTTGTCTAGAGAGGTTGTATTGGTGTTCTTCGATCGAGCTGAAATTTGCAGGTGTTGTTTTCCTATATAAAAGAATATATTCCGCAAAATTTCAGATCTTTATATTAGGGAGAAGTGGTACAAAATAACCACTAATGATTTAATATATATAAAAAATACAAAATTAATTAAACTGCTATAATAGCGATAGTAGGGGCCCAGATAGCCGTAGCGGTAAACGCGCAGCTTTTCAGCAAGACCAAGCTGAGGGTCGTGGGTTCGAATCCCACCGGTCGAGGATCTTTTCGGGTTGGAATTTGTTTCGACATCCCAGGGCATAGAGTATCTTCGTACCTGCCACACGATATACATATGCAAAAATGGTCAATCGGCATAGAAAGCTCTCAGTTAATAACTGTGGAAGTGCTCATAAGCTGAGAAGCAGGCTTTGTCCCAGTTGGGACGTAACGCCAGAAAGAAGAAGAAGAATAGCGATAGTAAAAATGCACGAATTTGTATGAAATTTGGCATGTTTTTGAAACGGCATATCTGGATTACACCTCAAATGAAAGCCCATGAGTTACCCTACAAAACGTTATATTTAATTTTTTGACCTAGTTTGGTTGGTAAGAAAAAAATCGATTTGAAAATCACTAAATTTTTTATGAAAAACTCATTTTTCTCGATTTGAAGTACTTTCAAAATCCATATACCATGTCAATCTCAAAGTTTATATAACGTAGAGTATTCATGCCAAATTTCAACATAATCCGTGCAGTTTTACTATAGTTATATTAGTTTTTGTGATTTTGCATGTTTAGTGACATGAAATCATTGGGGATCATTTTGTCCCACTTCCCCCTAATATAAAAATCTAATATTTTGCAAAACATCATCTTTTATATAGAAGAACAATCTCTGAAAATGTCAGCCTGATCGGAGAACATCGGTACAACTTCCCTTGGAAAGGGGGTTGCGGTTCTCGCGAACTGGCTCTTAAATAACATGTTATGTATGATAATCAATTAAAATGCTCAGAAACAACGAGCTACACACGTGGTTACCAAAGGCTTTTAGGGCGAGATCAGAAGTTATGCGAGATTTAATGGTTTTTCATTCCCATTTACAAGAGCATCAAGATGACCAACATTTATATTTGTCGGTTTTTCGGAGTATTCCGGAACTGGTTCCGGTAGGGTGTAATGTGTACAATTTGAGTCCATCAGGTATCAGGTATCAGAAGGCCGGCTCCAAAGGCACGTTCCCCACCAGTTGGGAGATTTGTGCCATCGCCATATTTGAGCCTATTTCATCATCTACCCGATGGGAGAGGAAAAGAAAGGGAAAGATGGGAGGAAATAGGAGTGGGGTCCCTTGAAGAGGGAAGATCGCATAAGCGAAATGAGAGCATGTAGCTCCATACCACAATGGGTTCGAACATCGCCCTAAAAAGGGCACTGCAAAACGCATGAGCGTAAAGAGAGCCTATAGCTCATTACCACAGCGGGTTAAGAATAACAGAATGTCCTGAAAATTCAGGCTTCTGAATTCAGTTTCACTTAATAAGTGTTTACCAAGTAATTGGAATCGCATTTGCGCAAAAACTGGACAGTTACATATCAGGTGATACGAAGTTCCATATTCGGAGTCACAACGAAGTCAGCACGAATATTTGCCATATGATAGTTGAGTCAGCAGTGGCCTGTCAACGCTTTGACCAAGAGACTGCAATTCTGCTTGGACAGATTTGTCAAATACTTCGCCACACTTTGGAGATGGCTCAGCAATGTACAATTTTGTTTGACGACACGACTTCAAACTATTCCAATATTACTTGTGCTGAGTTGACGCCCAAGAATTATTCTGAAGCTTCACCCAGCACTTCGAGACGGCTCAGGGCCAATGAAGTCATGCGATGCTCCATCGCGAGCTAGCTCATCAGCTAATTCATTTCCAGCGATGGAAGAATGTCCAGGTACCCATACAAGGTTTACAGAGCTGACTGAATTCAGTTCCTCAATTTGAGTTCAACATGCGATAACAAGCAAGAGCTTTTATAGCAGCCTGACTATCTGAACAAAACTATATGACTTTACCCATTACGCGCTGTTGAAGTGCTGATTGCACTCCACACATAAAAGCAAATATTTCCGCCTGAAAAACGGTGCAGTTTCTACCAAGTGAGAAAACTGATTCAGCCTTAGCTCACGAGAATATACACCAGCACCAGCTCTGCCTTCAAGAAGGGAGCCCTCAGTGTTACATAGGGGGAGATCCCCCAGTACCGGACACTTAAGCCACTAAATTCATAATTCGAAAAATATTGATTTAATGGGCTCGTGTTACCCATTTATGATAAATATTATCATTTTTATAGTGTATAAAAATAAATTTGAAAATATAAATATGAATTTTGATATTGCATTTTGATGATGAGTTTTAGTACCAAATTGATCGATCTCGAAAGGTGGCACCCAATACCGGACAAGATCTGGAAATGCCTCGAATTCTGTAAATTTGAACATCATCGAATGTGTACACTATAGGAATAGTTTATAATTACCAATTCAATGCATTTGCTACATTTACAAGAATAATTTGAGTTTTTCTTAGTTTGCAAGATGCCTATCAAAAACCTCTTTCATATAAGATGAAAAATAGCACATTTTACGATGTTGTTCTGAATGTTCATTATTCTTAATTTTATTGCATATTTGATACCATGATCGACGGAACCCATGAAAAATGAAAGTATTCTGAGACACTGATGCAATAATTACAAAGATATCATGTAACAAATCAAGCTGTCCGAAACTGAGGGACAGGAGGTGCTTAACCAAAATTGTAATTTGTCCATATTTAGTTCAATTAAGGTACAAAATACATTCATACTATCAAATAAGGATTATGTTCGATCATGCTTGCGGGATCCAAAGTATTTTTTCATATTCAAAATATTTACTAAATAGGCTCAAAATTAAGTGGAGACGTCAATTTTTTTAAAGATTTTCAAACTTTTCTACTTTTTTAAAAAGGCATGCATATTTCAAGGATGTGTTATTCTACGCAATCATTAGTCTACATAATAGCTTTCTTTTCTACTAATACACCATCTTGATTGGATCATGATTTCTCAATGTTTCGGCTTTGTCCGGTATTGGGTGCTGTCCGGCACTGGGGGATCTCCCCCTACTATATTGTTTGATATACTTCTTTCCAAATAGCCAGACGTCCACTCTTCCTGTGAAGGGAATTGTGTGGTAAATGTCCTGTATACAGGAAGGAAAGTGACAAGAAATTGTGAGATCACTTGGAGCAAGGACATTCATGTTCCAATTCACTAAAAGTGGAAACAACGAAGTGTGTGTAGATCTGCGATTCACTGTATTTTTCTCCAGTAGATCCAGTACCCATAAACGGTAAGAGCAAGAAAGTGCTTCTTGTTTAAGATATATGTGTAGTGGCACAACGTCGAAAAAAGCCCCGAGCGCTGCCGTGGGAGTCGTAGAGAACGCACCAGACATCGCCATCAAGCACATCCTTTGGATATGGCCCAATTTTAATTGGATTGATCTAACTTCCCCCTTTTGCCACCACACAAGACATCCATATGTCAATATTGGTCGTACAACTGTTATATAACCCCATTTGATATACTTGGGTTTGAGGCCCCAAGTTTTACCAAAGGTTCGCCGGCATTAACCTAAGGCCATGCAGCTTTTTTTTACTCTGAAATCAATGTGAGGTGTCCAAGAAAGTTTGGAATCTAGAACGACTCCGACATACTTTACCTGATCAGTTACATTAATCTTAGTGTCAAAAAGACTTAAATGTCGAATTCCATCGCGGTTTCGTCTTTCCGTAAAAAGAACAATAGATGTTTTATTCTGGTTAACCGAAAGGCCATATTGGCGACACCAACTCTCGACTACCTGAAGAGCACTTTGCGTCAGGTCGAATAGGGTGCTTATGCACATACCAACTATCAGAGCTAGATAGTCGTCGGCAAATCCATAAGTTGGAAAACCGCAATTATTGAGTTGCCTCAACAGCGTATCTGCTACGAGATTCCACAAAAGTGGTGACTCCCCCTTGGGGGCATCCACAAACACTCAATTTTCGAATCGATGTTTGACGCAATGTCGAGAAGAGATGTCGGTTTTTGAGCATTTAATGAATCCAAATGGTAATCATTGTAGGTAGCCCATGGTTTCGTGTTGCTTCCAATATGGCATCGAAGGCACCCTCAATATCCAAGAAAACACCCAAGCAGGATTGCTTCTGAGCGATATCGTATCGTATACAACTTTGTGTAAAAGAGTCACAGTGGACTTTCCAGATTGATAAGCATGTTGATCCACATGAAGAGGCATGTTTGCCAAATAAACATCACGGATGTGATGATCGATAATGCGTTCCAGACATTTCAGAAAGAAGAGGTCAGACTGATTGGTCTAAAACCCTTCGCTTCTTCATCATTGGCGTAGGAACAGAGGGGGCCAGGGGGGCCTGGCCCCCTCCAGGATCATCCAGGCCCCCCCCAGAATTTTTGGTAATAATGAAAAATTGAGATTTAAAAAAAAACAACATAAGACGAACCAAAAACTTTTGATTTAATGTACATGGCTCTTGTTATTGACAAACATCTCTTCTGTAAGTAGTTACGTTATTTCAGAGAAAACCTCGCTTGTCTTACACAACATCAGCGTGGCAGTTCTGACTTCGGGGAATCGCGCGACAACCGAAAGCTTAATCGTCCGAATGTCGATCGATTAGTTACTGCTGTTGGAAGTAGCTTCTTATTGTATGCGATTAGCGCATTTTTTTTCGACATCTCCGTTGCTAAAATACCGTGGTACAAAAATGCGTCAATATCCTGGAAATTTGATTTCTAAAATTATTTTTTTTTCTGAATAATCCAAATAATGCTTTTTGAGCATTAAGCAGCATATTCACTGCATTGTGTTTTCTCATGTGTTCGGTGATGATAATTTCCCCTATGAGAATTCACTGAAGAATATATATTACTAAGATTACAAATGCAAGAACATTAACTTCAACTCGTAAAATGTCCGAAAAAATAGACTAAACTACTAAAGGATTTTTTTAGACAATACATAGCGGGAATTTTTGTCGAAAAATGAGGCTTAACCTTCAAGGAATTTCGACATGGCCAAGTTTTTTTTTCAGATAAATGGCAGTAATTTAACCTGGTGCGAAAAAATGTAACAAAATCGACCATGGTGTTTTATTCCAACGATAAATTCTTTTCGATTAAATGTTGGAAGTATTTTCGCAAGAATAAATTTATTGCTCAACTCAATTTAAAAAAAAAACATTATTTCATAGATTATTTGAATGATTTTTAGCAGATTTGTAGCAAAATTTTGTCATAAAACTTTTCGATATTCTCAATAGAATTTAAGTATAATCAAAATCCTCAAGGAATATTGAAAGGTGGCTTCAGAAGTTTTGCAAATCTCTTGGAACTTAGTCAAATAATATACTTTCAAAGCTTCAATTCCTCCTGGTGGACATCCATTCCAACTATGTCTATTTTTTTGTTTTTTTTGCTTTTTCCAGGTTTATTCAAAAATTTGAAAGAAACATGTTTTTGAAATGTTTCTTGCCTTCGAATCTTCAGAGAAAATTTGTTGAAAACCCCCAGGAAAACTTTTGCTTCCGAAATTAGCATAGCTGTAAAGGAATCTGTAGAGAAACGTGTACCGAAATAACTGGGAAGAGGGAAACGATTTATTAAGATATTCATATAGAAATTTGTATTGATCTTCCTTAAAACACTTCTCTAGAAATAATGTTACCAACTATTGTCAGAATCCATATTCTTGGTTTGAATTTTTGTGCGATACGAGTGCAGAATTTCTAGAGGCTTTCTGGCAGGATTCTAGAAAACCAGAGGTCAAGGAAGGATAGATTTCAAGGATAAAATTTCAAAAAGATTCTGATGGAACTTCTTGAGGAAATTGTTTTATATGTAAATTCATTACAGAGGTTTAACAGTCACGTAATTCATCTCTAGAATATACATTATTTTTCATTGTTATCTTTTGTTCTCCCAGCTTCAACATTTCGTTGCTTCTCCTTCCTTCGCATGACGCTTTGAGGAACCTTGTACAAAAAGCTTTCCATACTTCAAAAAGCATCATTTTAAAGAATTTAAAAATAAGCTAAATTATAGCAGTTTTGAAAAATTACCGAAGTCTAATAGTATGGTTCCTGTTTTTTGAAAATCCATCAGGAATTCCTCAACAATTGTGCAAAGGAATGCAAAAGTTTCTCCTAAGATTTAAATTCATTAACATCTTACACTACAAATATAATCTCAATACATCTTTGGTAATGTTCTTAAAAACAAACGCCAATATTTTCGCATTGAACTTCTACAGTACTACAAAAAAATCGATAATAGACACTTTGGAAAAGTTTATTTGAAATTTCTAAAGGTATGGTTCTTTCTACATCAATTTGTTCATGAAACTTCAACAAATTTACCAACAATATTCTTTTATTTTTTTTACATGTGTTTCCCTGGAAATCTGGTATGGAGTGATTCGTAGAGAAATTTGTAAAGCAATCCCTAAAAATATTGATAATTTCCTGGAGTAGTTTTTGAACCAAAAAAATAGAGAGGGTATACATTTTTAAATAATATTTATGGAAGAATCCTGAGATTACCATTTGGCTTATTTATTGAACCTAATAGAATTCCCGACGAAAGTTCTGGAGATTTTTTTAAGAAGTTCAAGAATGAATTGCGAAATCTTAGTGAATTTGATGGAAAATTTCTTCAAAAATTCCCAAAAGAATCGTTAGTGATTTAAAATTCACTGGAAAATAGTTAGATAAATAGTGTAGTTTTCTAAAAAATCCCTGAACAAATTAATCCGGAAATCTTTGAGTATTTTCACAGAAGAGTTTTCGAAAGAATTGTTGAACGATTTCAGCTAGAAATTTTATAGGAAAGTTAGAATTTTATAAATATTTCTTAGTCACGGTTTTCGAGAGGGTTTTGAAGGAATGCGGGATGTTGCTCATGTTAGAGAAATCTAAAAAAATAATTATCTGTGAAAAAACGCTGATAAATCTGCGGACAACTTCTTTGAGAAACATGTTCCCAATCGAATTCCTTTTAAATACTCATGAAATACTTTTTACAAGGAATTTTACAAGGAATCCTTTTTTGCAGGAAGTCTGGGTATTTTTTTCTGCGATTTTTTCAAACACTCCTGTAGAGGAACTTTAGCATGAAGTTCAAAACCAAAGTTGGAAAAACTTTTGGCAAACTCTTTGAAGAATTCGTGGAATGAATCCTTTCTTGGTGATATTGATGACATTTTTGGTGAGACTTCTCAAATTTAGTATACTATTTTGTTGGAGAAATCCTCAGTAATTCCTGAAAATCATTAACAAATTAATAATGAACAACTGGAGGATACTTTAAAGTAACAATTGATAAAAAGTAAATTGTAACAAGTACGTAGAGTCCTTCCAGTCGACAATTTTCTAACGAATTTCTAACGAATTTCTGGTGGAATTTTTCAACAGATTTTTAAGCAATTCGATAGAGATTCTTCGACATATTTTATGGTGATCAGAAAGTCTGGGAATAATTTTCTGTGGGAATCCCAGGCGAACTCAGTTGAAACTGGTAAAGGAGTCATGGAGAAAGCACCAAAAAGTACGAAAATAATTCATGAAGAAATTTCCGTAGGAATTTACAGAGGAATCTTTTCAAAGCACATAGTTAAATACCTGAAAAAATCGTGGAAGCATCACAAAGGACATCCCTTGAGAGTTTTTTTTTTGTTAGAATTCCTAAAGGATTTTAAAGTGGATTACAGCATTAATGAATCTTTTCCGTAGCGAAAATTGAAATTTACAAATATAAATGATGTACCACGAAATGAGACAAATAAATAAAACAATACAAATCTGTTAAAATTACGAAATTTGTGAAAATCTTGATTATTGCGACCGACATTACTTCTGTAAAACAAGTATTTGCTAGGCCCCCCCTAGGCCCCCTCTAGAAAAAAATCCTAGCTACGCCAATGTTCTTCATACGACGCACGTCTTCCTTTCGGGATAAACTTTACAGTTATATCACGCCAGTATCTGGGAATATACCCGGTAGCAAAACTGCTTACAAATAAAAATAAATTAACGCTTATATTGAGCTGTTCGGTAATCCAATCCGCATGGTTATTAAATTAATTAACTCATTACGCGTGGTAAAGATGGACAAATTATGGATGAAATTATGAAAAAAATCCACGTGCTCGGCTGGGATTTTTTTCATAGTTTCATCCATAATTTGTCCATCTTTACCACGCGTAATGAGTCAATTAATTTGCTTACAAGTAGTTTTTTCAAAACATGTTTGATAAAATCAAATCCCTTTTGAAGCAGAACACGATAAATCCCATCTGCTCCTGGAGATTTGAAAGGAGCAAAACTATTAAGTGCCCATTGAATCTATTCAGTAGTTACGATACTGCGAGCCAAGGCCAGAGACTCGTAACTACATGAAAAGACATTTCTTTCATCCGTAGGTGCTATGTCCACACATCCGGGGAAGTGTGTATTGAATAAACATTCTAAAACTTCTTCATCAGAAGAAGTAAAGTCACAATTAGGTAAGCGAATTTCGTTCACTTGGAAATCCTTAAATTTTGCAAGGATTTTGTTCAGCCGACTGACTTCACTCAAACTGGAAACATTTGTACAAAGGTTTTTCCAGCCGGATCGTTCAGCAGAACGAAGAGCCTTCTTGTAAGCATTGTGAGCCGACTTGAACGACTCTGTTCCAGCTGAGCGGCGTCTGTTCCAACTCCTTCTATATTGCTTCCTGAGTCTAGTCAGATCGGAATTCCACCATTAGGTCCCTCTTGTAGTGTTTACAGACCGCAGAGGACATGCTTCTTCAAAAGCTTCAATAATGTAGGATGTTGTAATATCAGCCAACAAATTTGTTTACATAACTGAGATTCAACTCATTAAAGTGAACGCTTATCCGAAAATAAAAGATTGTTTAAAATGCATAGATTCCTTCTATGTGAACAAATGTGGAGGCCATATACGTACATTCAAGAAAATTTAGTGTGATGAATACAACTTCAGACGAATTCGTTTTGTGATTTCTACAATTTCGTAAATAATTATACTTTGCATTTTATATGACTTTGTTTTAACAAACAAAAAAGGTAAAACAAGTCAGTGTAAGTCTCCATGCAATGATCTTCAGATCGCTAGTCATGTAGGCTACCATTACACCGTACAATCCTATTAAATGACACGGAAATTTGGCAAACATAAATCCAACAGTAAAGCGCATCTGCACTCACTTCTACCTCATGCCACCCATGTTCAAGTGAATTCATCGTCGATACATTTTGTAAGTACATCAATACCAATTTTTGACACAGTTGTACCATGTTTTGAAGTGATTGATTTGTTCCGTATTTAATACATTAGCAATAATAAACTTGTTATTATTAAAATCCATGAATTCCCTCTATTCGCACAAATATGGAGGCGATATGCATACATCTTAGACAATACAACTCGAGAGGAGTTGATTTGGCATGTACTATAACTTTGTGTATAACTGTGTATTGCAGTTTATATGACTTTGTTTTTACAAACAAACGTGAATAAAAAATTGTGATACAAGTCGAAAATTTCTGGCCATAAGTTTTAATTAAAGTTCTAATCATTAGATAGTGAAACCGTTACGGTCTTTTCCTGTGTTCTCATCATTAATCATATTCTAATCGATTAAACGTATGCAACTGTAACAGCATTGTAAGACTGGCGAAAAATTATGGTCTGAATAGTGACCGCAGCCGTCCCCAGTGTATCCACCTCAACGTGAAGTAATTATTAATGGCATTAAACAGAAATGCTTGTGCAAAGGGATACCATTTTGTTGCTGTAAAACTTTGATGTTAGTTTATTTTTGCATGAACACATCTTTCTCGTTTATGCCTGTTTTTGAGATGCATCCGGCGATGAGTGATGTTCCACTGTATGATTTAATGTTTGCTTCAGATGAACTCATATCTAATCTCATATTGAAGATTATAATAAAATCAAACAAAGTAAAATCAAAATCTTAAAAAGATGACAATTCGAAGTTACATATTTTGCCAGATAAGATAAATTGATAAGATGCAAGTTCAGATCAGATTATATTTTTGATTCTATTAACAATCTGAAACAATTACATTTTGCATCGTATCCAATTCTAACGTAAAATGCACACTTAAACAATTTGAAATTAACATCTTTATATGATCTCTGGTTTGCTGGGCATCCAAATCACTTGGATTTTCAATGGACGGAAAATATCCATGAAATTTGGTCGCAACCAATTCAATATAGAGTTCCCAGTTTGTTGAGCGGGGATTCCTAAAACGCGAAGTCTGCGCAGTTACATTTGAATGTTCAAAGAAGATGTAGCGATGATCAGATAATGATTCCTCATCTGATACATGCCAATTCGTCAACTCATGACTGATTCTATTCGAGCAGAGCGTTATGTCTAACACTTTCTCTCTATTAGAAACCATGAAGGTTGGGCGATTGCCTATGTTAAGTAATCCAAGGTCTGTACTACTTAAGTACACTCTTAAAAATAATGAAAATTACTGTGGACGTAATTTTGGATTTGACTGAATGATACATGATGTAAGTGATGGAATGACACAAAAACGTGTCCTTGAAGATGTATTGAACAAAAAAAGTAATTTTACATGTTAAAGGACACGAAAACTATGGAACTGTGATGGACATTTCCCGAATCAGACACTAACGTATTTAAAAATTGACACAAATTTACGTCATTCGCCTCGCTTCTTTTATGTGCATCCCAAAAGACGTAAATCACATGATTTTTTGGTAGTGTGTATTCCATCAAACTGGAGCCTCTCAAATTGATATATGAGCTGCCCCTGATGATGTGATGAGCATTGGCATCAGACTTATTTCTTGTTGAGGTCACCAACAGAAACATCGATTGTGACAGCACATACATCTCTGGTAATTAACTCAGAAATCAGTGTAGCGATTTTGCCATTTCAAGTTTGCTGAAAGTATCATATACTGGGTCCACAAGTTAGATAGAAGTTCCCTCATCGAAAGTAGGGTTCTTGGGCTGCACCATTTAGCATGAGTCTGCAAAGTTTGATCGTTGCTGTTCTTTTATGCTGAAGATTGATCTGAGCTAACCTAACCGTAGCCACTACCCAAACTAGGCAGGATCAAGTTTTTTCGCAATCTCAGCACGAAAAAGACCACAACGAAAAAAACAGATTGGTTTCTATTTAAAGTCGCCAAAGCGAAAGAGCACAGAATACACTGTGTTAAACGCATAATGCGAATCCATATAGGTGATAATTTAAATTAAATGTCAACACATTCATAATCCCACCCTTATTAAGCCTCAGGATAGAGACTGAAGAAGAGTAGCCGATTAGTATTTCGGAACTGGTTCCGCTAGGGTGTAATGTGTACAATTTTAGATCATCATACAGTTCCATCATGCGACGGCTCAAAATACACGATTTTTCATCCAGATGTGAATGGACACCATGCCATGCCATCTGACGTTACTCCCCTATTGGAACAGAGCCTGCTTCTCAGCTGTGATCTTATGAGCACTTCACAATTATTAAATGGAATGGTTTGCCATTTGACTATTTTTGACTATGTATATCGTTTGGCCAGCACGATGATACTCTATGCCTGGGGAGTTGAGAAAATTTCCATCCCGGGAAGATTCTCGACCGGTGGGATTCTAACCCATGCCCCTCAGTTTGATCTTGCTGAAAAGCTGCGCGTTTACCGCTAAGGCTATATGGACCTCTCAAACATAAAGTTATCATACTCGAATTCAATTGCCGTTATAATTAAATTAGAAAAAAAAATAATGTTAGGAATCAGAATCATTCGACAAGTTATAATTCTTGGATAAGTAAAACGACATTTCTCGATTACTTTTCCAAATCGACGTAAGTAACTTTCATACGGTTTTGAGAAAGTTAATTAAGAAGAATCACAACCTTTCTTCTAAAACTGTTTTTAAATGAATCCCCTTTTTAATGTTTTTTTTTACCGTGTACATCGCTTAAATTTTGCATGCAACCAGCTCGTGTCAAAACTCAAGATAGTACCTATTACTTCCCACAAAAATTGTATGACAAAATGATAAGCCGTTACAATCAGTTACTTACGACGTTTTTGTACCAGTGTAAAATCGACTCAAGTAGTGTTTTGTTTTGATTCGTGGTTAAGTCACTTTGTTTCCTTTGTTTTTTTTTTTTTGACCTAACGGAGCGGCGGAAGTAGCGGTTAGGTTGCGAAAGTGGAGAATCTTACTTTCGTCGTTTTGTAAATCCGGAAATTAAACGTTCCAAAAGTGAAAAATCGAGTTGGTTTAGAGCGGAACGTGTAGAATTTCGTCTGCGAAACACATAGGATTGATAAAGTAAGTTTGTTAACTTTTCTGACTTGAGTCACTTTGAATAAGGCTTCGAGATTTTATGGCTACACTCAAAATAATTCAAACGTCATTGTTACGTGGAAAATCACGTAGGCCAGTTCAAATTCATTTTATCCTGACTTTACCTGACTAAGGTAATGATCACCAGGGCATATATAGTCATCAAAAAGATACCCGGTCATTTTCACTACGGTAGCCCATTACACTTACGTGAAATTCACGTAGACACTTAATTCATTCTGAGTTTTGACATTTGCACATTGCGTTCATTCTGTGTTCAGCTCAAATATAAAGATGGTGGCCACTAGGTTTTTCAAGAGCATTTCTGATATTCCGCTTGATCGTTTTCGAGGTAAATATGGTTTAAATACTGGATAATACTATATTAATTAGGAGTTTATCTAATTGATTGACACAGCAAGGCCGACACGCAACGTTTGGAACGAACCAGCTGCTGAATGGTTTGGCACCGGCCGGAGTCAAACGGAGAACGTGCATTTACTGTAGTTTTTTACCCATTCTACAGACATGTTCGAATGCCGCTGGACTATACCGAGAATACAATTATACAGTGTTTCAAATCACCTACAAAATGCGTTGCTAATTTATGCTGGGTATCGACTGAATCTAATAAATATTTTAATTTCTCTAGTTTATTGCTTTTTTCTAGAAATTGAAAAAAACCTCCGGAAGCTAACTCGAAACAGGTGGTTTCATTAAAATATAATAATAACTTCTAGTGAAAAATTATGTGGGATTTATTGGGAACCTTCGTAACAACTACGTGAAAATCCTCGTAGCTGTTACGTGAAACTTCAATCGAACGGATGACGTTCATTAGTTCATGCGTTCATTCGGTGCTACGTTATATCCACGTAAGTGCTACGTGAAAAGTGCGATGGAAAAAAAACCACGTATGTTTTCACGTAGCACTGACGTGTGGATTATTTTGAGTGTAGCAAATTCTCCCAAGTAACCACAAGCATTATAACATTACACGAATTCTTCTACATATCAACAATATTTATGAAACATTGCTTTTATTCAACTAATTTCAAGAGCTGTCAGGCAATAATGAATAAACGCTACATTACAAAGATTTCAACAGGTCCGTCCCTGGGAGGGAGGCACCGATATTACACACGAAATATGACACAAAGTTATTTTGAATTGCAAGAAAACTCCAGCTTGCCAACGACAATCAAGGCAGACTTGATGAAAATCGCTAGTTTTCTTTTGTTGTGTTCCTTCGATCGTTCTGGACAAACATGGAAAAAGGGCCAAAGTTTTCTGTGCATTTAATTGTTGTTTTTATTGGAAAAAGTAAAATAATGCGTATTTGAACACTTTATATTCAATAAGGATAAAAGGTGCTATTGTGACATTACTTTTGAATAAGCATGAATAGATTTTCAATCGATTTTTCGTCACATTTGATAAAATGCAAAAATTAGTTTTAATCAATTACGTGCTTTTATCATGTTTGTCCATTGTTTTAGATCTGGGCTCACAGTGACAGTTCGTGACAGCAAAATCTCGGCTCACCTTGACGTACATAAATTTCGTATTGGTTTCTCCCTCCCAGGTCCGTCCCACTCGGGCTCAGATTGGGTACCACTTCTAGTACTGCATTTGGTCCCTCGCTTCGCTAGTGCAAAAGGTACCCAAGTTTGACAGATCGCAGTACACTTTTCACGGCATTCTAGATTACCTTATGAGCCATAATTTTTTGGGCGACTGCAAGGAACATGGAGGTCTTTAATTTGTCTTTGCTACGACTGTAGGAGGGCTTTCTACTTTTAAATTACAGTAATGATAGGCTTACGGCAATGCAGCTGCTTTATATAAGCAATGATATAATGCTCTATGGTTACTTGGGTAACTTTTGACACCAATCGCAGTTTTGAGAACTGCTAGACTAGACTAGATTGGGGTTCATTAAAATATTACGTAACGCAAAATTTGCCAATTTTACCCCCTCCCTCCCCTACGTAACAGCTTTTGTATGGAAAATTTTAAATTTTTGTATGGGCCGTAACACTATCTAAGACCCCCTCCCTCCCCCTATTGCGTTACGTAATATTTGAATGATCCCTTGGATGTTGAAGAATCGGTAAACCTGCATTTTCAAAATACCTTGATTTTCGATGTTTCTGCAGCACTAACACATACAAGATTTGAAGCAGCTGTTTTGCTCGTTTTGCTGCTTTCATACGAACACCACTGACGTCATCAGAATGATTGCATATACACAACAGGCATGTACGAAGAAGCGATAATCGATTCCAGATGCGTGCGACGAAGCATTACAAATTTGTAGTCACTATTCGCAGTCAGTTGACTTTTTTTTAACAGAATTGACGACATGTCTGAATACTAAACTGAATATTAACTAAAGAGCGAAAAAAGGTACTTGCACTGTTTCTTTTCGTCGCACCTCTGAATTATGAAACTTTGATTTCAGCTGTTTCGTTTCTCTGGCTGTCTGTGTATGTGTTTGCACGAGTTGTGAACACAGAAGATAACGAAGCACACAAACAACAGTCAAAAGAAGTCCCGCAGAGAAACAGTCGGGTCGAGTCGAAACTGCGACGAAAATTATCCCATCATCTTCAAAATTTGCGTTCACTAGTGAAAAATAGTTCTGGATCGAGAACAAGTCCTCGCAAGCAACAGAAACTAGTGTTGTTCAGATCCGCATATTGCACGGAAGCCATTACTTGTTATGAGCAGTGCGGGAAAGTGTTAAAAATCCGATTATTTTCGCAACAAATTTCTCGCGAAGGCACTAGAAAGCAAAAAACTGGAGCTCGAAGGAAGTGCGAGGATCAGAAAGCCAGCCCCGATCCACAACAAAAGCAGGCAGGAACGAAGCAATTTTGAATGGTAAGTAGCCTGAGCCAACTGGTCCACCGGATAGTTCCGCCGGTGGTCAAAAACTTCGACACACGTGTTGAATGACGCCGTAGGTTTGCAGCCATGCATGCTACGATGGAAAAAATGGACCGAACTGGGCGACCATTTTTATTTCTTCCTCTTGCCGTCGTCATTGCCCGTCTTTTTTTTCTCGGTCTTCGGGCGGTGAGTTTTCTCGCATCGAGTCCTCTTCTCGTCTTGTCTCGTGTTAACTCTCACTCACGCGCTCTCATCGTATCGGGAGTGAGAAAAAGGTGACTTGACTGTGCGAGGGTTTGCGAAACACATATTTTGATCATGCACTTCTTTTTGGTTCAGGGATGCACACAATGCTATCATAAGTGGCTGATCGCTGTTGAAAAGATAATCAATAGCAATGCCTATTCCTTATCAGCTTACTTTTTATCTAAAAAATATACAACATTATGTCAGTTCATTGGGCCGAAATACATTAGACCGAATGGGTCATAAGGCCGAAACTGTCAAAACTCAACAGGAATCAGATATTTTTCCTTTATTTTTAAATATAAGCTATTCTTAATTAATTTTAACTATTTGGGCTAAGATATCTATTTCGACTTAATTTTTTTTATTAAACAAAAAAAAATGGAATAAGAGAAAAACACTCCGGTCTAATGACCCAGCACCAAACAATATGGCCTACTTTTTCAACCATGGCTATTACGCAACTGTTTTGGGTTGTGTAATGAATCATTACAAAACAACTTTCAGAAACTGCAAAATAATGGTGAATGCATCCCGACATGATTTCTGTGTACCTGTAAGTGCCCGCATAAACAAGAACTATATCAGTACAGTTTCCCGAAAGGTCCACAACAATTTGCAACAATATCTGAAACATTTTGGTTACAATGAAAAATAACAATATGTCCACCATACCCGAAACGTTTTTAACAATTCGACAAACGGTAAATAGGAAAATCACTATGTGGGGAATAGGCAGTTAAGTTATGTAACCATTTGAAAACGTCGATTTTCTCGAACAAAATTTCTCATCAACAGTTTCCCAAAAGGTAGATATACTGTCCATTTTCTGGCAAAATTATTGTAAGCCAAATAGTTTTGATAAATTTGAACCATATGTTTCTAAGGGAAATAAATAACGTATGCATAATTATTGAATTACGGTGCTTTATTGTATTTTTACCCTATCCCATACTGGTATTTAAGTGTTATACCATAAGAATCAAATATTTGAATTGGATTCATTAAATAAGAAATGATGAAACAAATCAATACGTGAAGAGAAAAATAATGTTTCAACTTGATCAACTATTTACTCAAATCATCATAGTTCCTTAAATAACTGGATGTTGTCCTTCCCGTTGGCACCATTTCCGTTCCACACCAGCAAACCGTTGCGCATGTAGAGCCGGGCCATCTGATGCCGCTTCTTGGCTACTTTTTCGTTGTACAGTTTGGTGAATTTCTCCTCCATCCGGCAAGCGGCAACGATTTTGGTGCGCAGTTCCTACGGGGATTGGGTTTGAACCAAACATCCAACAGATTGGCGAAATAAATGTACTTACTGGGTCGATCGCAGTTGTCATTTTTTGATGTGAATTGCTGTTTTGTAAATATAATTTCAGCTTAACTCGACTGTTTTCCTTCGACGGCAATCGGCGATATTCTACACTCAACGCTAGATTGTCGCTCACAAATACCAACAAAATGTAACTATTTGTCGAACTGTTGAATTGTAGTTCAATATTGTCAAATGCAAATGTGTGAGTGTGTTGCACAAATTAAAGCAAAAACAATTTGCCGAATGGTGGCGTAATATTTCCACCATATTTTGCTTGAATCCAACCCATATAATTTAACAATATCAGAGCAGTATCATATATTGTTACTGATAGGTATGGGTTAATCATACTGTTTGAAATGGTGAACAGCTTTGAAGTCCTTATGGTTATACATAAAAGCAACTATTTCTGATACATTAACCGTACCCGTTACAAGATGTTTATTGTTCTTAAAGTAAGACAAACTGTATTTTGCTATGCGGGTGGTCTTATGCGGAATTGCAAAATGTTGTTCGCAACCCTTGTTGAATACATGTAAAAATCATCATTTTGAAACTTGTTACGTAAATCAGTAAATGTTCATTAGGTTCACATAATGAAGTAATGTAATGAGTAAAGGTAATGAGTAAATGTTCATTAGGTTCACATATATTCTCAATTGATTATCATTCAAATAGTATGAAATCGGTTTCATTAGACTTTTAAAATCTAAGAAAAAAATATGAAGTACGGGTCATGAATTTGCCTGAGTTTATGATATTAAAAATTATGTACATTTTTGTATGTGACTTACAGCTGTTCTAAATGGATTTTCAAACACTTGTTTTTATTGTTACAAATCGAAACAAAAAAATAAAAACACACCTTTTTATTTCGCAAATTCAATTTTTTCGGTTTGTAAATCGATTTTGCAAATTATTTTTTTCGATTTTTATATTTGTTGTTTTTTTTTTCTTGGGCCTTAATGCATTCTTTACCAAAGATATACAAATTTAAACAAATGATAGAAGAAAGATTAATCTGAGCGATGTTGCTAAATGAATAAGGCATGCGAAAATTTACTAGAAAATTATGAACATTTGCGAATATTAGAAGGCAAACTCCAATATTTGAGCATTATTATCTCAAGCAGTGAACCAAAATGTACCGTCAAAAACTGTAGTGAGCGTGACAATCACACATAGACTACCATGACTTTCATGCAACAAAAACATTCATGTGATACTGAAAATAAAAGTCATGCGCGACTGTGACTATTTTTTGGTCAGCAATAAATGTATCATGGTTGTAATGAATTACTGTAGTAGACGTTAATCTGTATTATCATAATGTGCCACTCACAATGTGCACCGATTGAAATATGTTTTTCTTTTCATTCTTGTATCAACCAGCCGCACCAGCTTGAGGGCTGTTCATAACTCACGGGTTATTTTTATATTTTTAGACTCCTCTTCCTTCGTCGGTCGGTTTTTCGTCTTTACAAAAAAAAAAAATGTGCCGATCGTGATCTTTGGTTAAACAAAATACCCCCGCCCTTCTCTCCCCATGGATGACCACGTTGTTTATGGACAGCACCTTGTGCGAAAACGGCTCGAAGCAGAAACCTACGAATAAAGAGGGTAGAAGCAAACCTAAAAAACCCTGGTGCTCCGTTTGTGCCACTTTTTTTGTTGCTTCCAATGAACGCCCTCTCCTCCAATGGACCAATGCATGAGTTCAGTCGTTGACGTTTGAGCGTTACCATGGTAGCTAGTGAATACGGCACCGCTCAAATGTCAAATTAGTGAACTCGTGCAAAGGTCCATGGACCAATGCATGAGTTCACTAATTTGACGTTTGAGTGGTGCCGAATTCTCTCGTTGCCATGATCACGTAAATAACACGACACCGCTAAAACGTCAAAAAGTGAACTCGTGCATCGATCCATAGTGTACTCGTGCATCGGTCCATTGTGCAGCAGTGAAAACGCAGCTGTGTTGAAGTGCAATTTGGATCAGAATCAACCAAATTAAGAGTTGTCGCTACGATCGCAGCTGCGTCGTGATTGTTTTTTACAATAATTTCGCATTCCCGTCATCCACAACAGCATAACGTTCATGGGAGGCTGAAAAGAATTGCACGCTACTCTTATCCATGTCAGGTAATACATTCATGGATGCAGTAAGAATGTATCAGTAGCAACCTGAATGTCACAAATGAATGTTTTGAAACCTCTTGCATGTGAATGTAACAGCAATGCGACAATAGCATCAAAAATGTATTATACGCTTCACTGATCTCAAGGCTTAAATATTCATGGTTATGCCCTTACAGATAGAATCAGAGTTGACAAAAGTAATAAGATTCACGCTACAGTGGCCAAGCGAAGCCAATAAAAGTAATCGAAGCCAGTGAAATTCACGCCTACCGCTTCTGTAGGAATAAAGTGCCTTGAAAGAAGCAAAACACCCGTTGCTAAGGGCAACCCAAAATTACTGTAGAAAAATGTTCTATTTCCCGCATGTACAGCCTATGATGACACTACATATTTAGAAAATTCATGCACCCAAATCACATTAAACAGACAAAGTTTTGAAAATTAATTAATATTTTAAAGGTAGATGAAAAACCCTTATTTGTTACATAATATGGAAGCTGCTGAAATATGCACTTCGAGAGTAAGCGGGACGTCCTATCCCTTATTCGTTTGAATCGAAGTACAATTCTTAACAGTTCAGATCAATCACAGAGTAGCATGTACATGTACAGTCAGTCTATGTTATGCTATGCAAAATGGAAACCAGATGTAACAACTTAACATGGTGAACGTTAAACAGTTGTCATCAAATCAAAGGTTTAAGACTATATTTTCAAATGAAGCCTATTGGGCTCAATTCGGTTATGATTTCGCTGAGATTCAGCTGTTTGAAGTTTATTAGGTAAGCTTCTTCTTCTTGGTAAATTTCATTCGTGGTCACTATCACGGTGATAAAAGTTTTAATTAAAACAACCGTTCGATTTTTAGGCAACATGAAATTTTTTGACATGTTGCCAAAATCGAACGAGCACTGTACCACCAACCAGGCATCCGAAATGGTATCCGAGAAGCTGAGGTATTTCATACCAGATCATGCAATACCCAGGGTGTCCATCCATTTGGGAAATCTGTGAAAAGCGGTAAAAATCCGTGAATCACAAATGTCCCTGAAAAATACGGGAAATACCTGGGATTTTGGAAAACCAGGCATTACAATCTCATCTGATCACTTGGATCATCTTTGGGTGGTGGTGAGATATTATCCTCAATCCAAGAGCGCTTCGATGACATTCTATCTTTCGATCTGATGCTTCAAAAGATGTTCTCGACAATTGTTTGGTAAAAAGATGATGTTTCAATCAGATTTTTCTGCTAGAGCATCTCAGACAATTTAACTGTATTCTTACATCAAGGTTGTTAGGAGTGCTTAATAATATAGATCCGTAAATTAATTGGCAACAATATTGGTCATACAATGTCCGGCTTAAACTGTACTCCCTTTAAACGGTTTAACTTCTGATCTCGCCCTAAAAGCCATTGGTAACCATGTGTGTAGCTCGTTGTTTCTGAGCATTTGAATGGATTTTCATGTTATTTAACAACGCTATGGGGAAGAAAGGATCATTATCTACCTGCCCGTGATGTTGGTTTGGATGCTTATTCTTTCTTGTGCTCAGAAACAACGAGCTACACACGTGGTTACCAATGGCTTTTAGGGCGTTATCTCAGAGTATGCGAGAATTGGGTTCAGAACTATCTTTTTAACCCTTTCTTTCCCACAGCTTTGTTCGACAATTTAACTATCAAAATGGCGTTTCTAAAAAAAGTGCTTGAACAAAAGTTATTCCAAATAAGCTATATTATTCAAATCCACGATAAAAAAATGATTGTTTCTTCAATAGTTAGTTGATTGTTTTTCAATAGTTTGACCCTTAGGTCACTTATTTTGATGTTTGATAAGACAAATGAGCATATAAATTTATTCCAATTATGATTGAGCTACTCGTACCAATTCGGTTTAGCCCGCGTTCGTTGAAAATCGGTGGATCACCTGTGCTACCATGGGAAAGAGAGGGTTAAATATATTATTTTTTACTTCAATTCTCGCATAACTTCTGATCTCGCCCTAAAAGCCATTGGTAACCATGTGTGTAGCTCGTTGTTTCTGAGCATTTGAAAGGATTTTCATGTTATTTAACAACGCTATGGGAAAGAAAGGATCATTAGCTACCTGCCCGTGATGTAGGTTTGGATGCTTATTCTTTCTTTTGCTCAGAAACAACGATCTACACATGTGGCTACCAATGGCTTTTAGGGCGTTATCTCAGAGTATGCGAGAATTACACAATTGTCTACGATGTTGAATGCTTTTTTAGCAACCTTTCTATCTGAATTTCCATAAAAATCAAATAACATAAAAACTTCTGTCTTAACCGTTCAACATTTTTGGCGATTTACCCTAGTGCTTCCACATTTCATTCCTGATGGAGATTAACCGCTCCATACTACAGAATATGATCATCGACAATGGTGGGATTCATTGACGGAGGGAGGTCGTGAACCCGATCCGTCACTGCATCACTATCCGAGTAAACAGGAATCCGAAACTTGGCGTTTCCACAAAGCATTGTTCGCTCCCAATTATGTTCTTTTTGGTAGCGTGAGACAACTTCATGGGAATTCATTTCGATGAGCACACAGTTGCGAGTATGATGCAACTGTATGCTCTTAACATCCGCATGTTGGAGATTTATTTCACTCTCCAAAAACGATTGAACTTTGGCCACTTCAGGGCGCACCGGGAGAACACTAAAATCGACCACTAGGGTGTTCTTTCGCGCGAGTATACGAAAAGTATACATTTTTAATGCTACCCCTGATGTGGGGTAACATGCAACACACAGTGCTACCTATAGAAAATTATTAAAAAATTAACCTTGATCGTGTTATCGTGATCATTTATAAATTATCTGCAGTAAAAACATGACAATAACCAGGGACAGGCTGCTCTACTCTTAGAAAACTGATTATTATTGATTTAAATTAATATTTAAATTAATTCGACGTATCACATATTGATATATAGGTCTTAAAATGGTCTCTGTTGGTGTTTTGACATAACTTTCATTATATTTCATGGAGAAAGTTCCCAATTGCAGATCAGCAAGTTAATTTTAGTACAGATTTTCAAAATTATTCATTATTTTTATGAAGAAATAAAACCAAATTTAATAGTAATGCGATTCGTGTAAATTATCTAATATTTAGTACCAAACGTGTATTGAATTGGTTGCGGTAAATAAATTTCAATGTTACTGAACAAATAGTATGTTCAATTTAGCCTTTTCATGTGTTTTCGATGACAAACGGCAAGAAATATCAAACAATTCTCGCATAACTTCTGATCTCGCCCTAAAAGCCATTGGTAACCATGTGTGTAGCTTGTTGTTTCTGAGCATTTGAATGGATTTTCATGCTATTTAACAACGCTATGGGGAAGAAAGGATCGTTATCTACCTGCCCATGATGTTGGTTTGGATGATTATTCTTTCTTTTGCTCAGAAACAACGAGCTACACACGTGGCTACCAATGGCTTTTAGGGCGTTATCTCAGAGTATGCGAGAATTGAGGTCAAAATTGCTGTTGCAAGTTACCCCACAAGGGTAGTCAAAAACGTTTTTGATTTTTTATAGTGTTTAAGTATCAAATTATCAAAACTTTTATATTGTCAATTTGTACACTACCAAGTACTGTAACTGATAGCAAATGCCTCGAATGACATATTTCTACCGTTTGTGTGGTACGAGGAACGTTTTTCAACATAAATTTCAAACAACCCAACGTGTAATATAATTTTCACCTCCAGCAAACCAACCAAGAAAGAAAAAAATGCCCAAACCCTTGCCAAAATCTTCTATTTTATACCTAAGGTCAATAAAATCAATAATAAATCATAATAATTTAACTCAGTGCTGAACGAAACGATAATTCGGTTCAATGTCGAAGTGTTGCAAGTTTCACCCCTGTTGCAAGTTACCCCGTTTGACGGTACTAAATGCTGCAAGGAGCAGGGCACAAATGTCTCGGTAATTTGCAAATCTACAAGTAAAACCAAGTAATAATTAATGTTATTAAATGTTAATCATTTAATTACTTCTATGTATTCCCTTACAATTTACTATTTTGGGCTTGATTGCCTCGCGTTGTATTTATAGTTGTCACTGATTTCGACAGTTTTTCATAACAATACGTTACGCGTGGCCTTCTGAGTTTAAATGATTTGATCTAGCTTCAAAAGAAACAAAGATGATGATGAAAGATCAAGCAAAGAGCGCTAAGATGATATCTTGCTATTCAATCCCTATCTTTCTTAGATGATCGAGTGATTAGATGAAATGCAAAGCCAGATTGTCACCCAATACGCAGCAACAGACATTGTCATCTCCTATTCTCGTAGCAACAATTTTATTCCGCAACATCAGTTTATCACTACTTGAACAGATTATGACAATGATCGATCACCACGTGCGCACCGATTTTTCTGGCTTCACATTGCCATTTTCTAGAGCTTTTTCCGTGTTTGTAAACAATGACACAGTATCGATCAGCATCCATAAAACAAATTTGGATGCAACAATGTTGTGATTGTCATGACAATTTTGATTGTCCTTATCTGCAACAGTTGGGACAAACGGTTGTGAGTGAGCTTGCTTTGTTTGTTTTTCGTCTGTTTTGATGACAATTTGATTCACTGCCCTATTGTAAAAATATAGTCTTAATTTAGATAGGTACGAATAGCAGAAAAAAATGTTTATATAAGTAATGTCACAATCTCTCTGAACCTCCACTCGCTAGAGGATGGTCTATCTAAATGACCAACATTCAACAAATAGATTATCTTATTTTGTTCAGAACTTTTAGAAATTTAAACCGTTTTAAGCTCACAGTAATTTAATCAAAAATAGTTGATGAATAAGTTAGTTCAGGTCCTCCGCATATTCTATAAAAAAGAAAATGTGAAAAATCAGGATCATTTTACCATCAGTGTTTAAAATATTTTGGGCAACCGGGAAAATCTGGGAATTGAAAAACCGATTTTGAATGGACACCCGAAAACAGTGGTTCAATACCTCAAGCAGTCCTCAACAGGTTTCAACCTCAGTGAGGTATTTTTACTTTGATTTATAATATGTTCAATACCAGAACTACTGGGCCCAGATAGCCGTAGCGGTAAACGCGCAGCTATTCAGCAAGACCAAGCTGAGGGTCGTGGGTTCAATCCCACCGGTCGAGGATCTTTTCGGGTTGGAAATTTTCTCGACTTCCCAGGGCATAGTATCTTCGTACCTGCCACACGATATACACATGCAAAAATGGTCAATTGGCATAGAAAGCTCTCAGTTAATAACTGTGGAAGTGCTCATAAGAACACTAAGCTGAGAAGCAGGCTTTGTCCCAGTTGGGACGTAACGCCAGAAAGAAGAAGAACCAGAACTACTGAATAATATCTAATTAGGGTATGATACCAAATTATGGTTTGCACAGATGGTGCGAGTTATTCGTTCCTACTCGGGTACCCTATCATGATTGATAAGGAGGACAAGGGTGTTTTTTTTTTTCTTGAGATCCCTAAACAGGCGAAACACAACGCCGTCACCAAAAGTTGGAGCCGAAGAGACTGGCGAAGCCCCAATCTGTCTCACGTTCACAGCTCGCCGTGGGCCAATGCGAGTGAGAGAAGTGAAATGCCCATCTGTCAGTCCTCGAGTGTAGAAGTCAAAGCAATCAGATGAAAATTTCACTGCTCATTTTTGAAACTCACTTCGCACCGCAGGTTGTGATCACGTACCACTTTACTAACAGTTTAGAAGTAGTGTGTAGTGAGAGCTCGCGGGTCGTCTTATTCTGTCCTGAACTTGCCAACGTAATCATTGCTATTTTTATTTTCCGACCAATACATCTCGTATACAGTTTTTCCACTTTTCTCACCGTCTAGTGCTGAATGCAGAATTTTGCGAATTCTACCACATCAGAAACTGCAAAGTTCTCCAAAAGGGGCTCCATCCGATAAGCATTTGCCCAAAGGTGGCGAAAGCAAAAGGTGAATGCTGTGTTTTGACTATCAATTTTGCTTCGTATCGGCATTAGCAAAAGGATTATCAGCCAGTGCAGACTCTGTGATTTTTTTTTGCTTCTGCTCATGAAATTGAACCGAGAAATAATGATAAGAAAGTAAAGAAAGAGTGCTGTAAAAATGGCGAATTTTCGTTTTGTCGTACGTCGTCATGGCCTCCACAGGGGGAATCGAGCGAACAAAAATGTCTCCCGCACAAAGTGAAGGTCGTTGAATATCTAGGGAAAGTGTACCAGTTATGGCCATAGTGGTTCCCTATTTGGCCATATGTGACATTTTTATATCTTTCGCATTTTGAATATTTTTGAATGCTTTAACATCAAGATTTATCTTAAATCTAACTGCTACAACACACAAAAATTTCCAAAATTTGAAGACATTAAAGTTACCACGTATGGCGAAATAGGGAACCACTATGTCCATAACTGGTACACTTACCCTATATCGCTTTACTAATGTGAAGTTTTTTCCGTGCTCTCGATGTGCCCTGATAAAGAATATGATTAAAATGATGATTAAAATACAATAGATTTAATTGCAACGTAAATATTTCATTTGGCAACCAATCTGTTAATTGTAAATAACAGTTTTACAATAAAAATATTCGTTATGTATCGTAGCAATAAAATTATAAAATAAAATAGTCAAACCTACTGAATTCAGACCAAAACAATAGAACTTACGGAACTTTTATTTGGTGGTTTTCAAAGCCATCTTCGCGCAAAAAATATAGGGGTAGGCGGTGCATAGTGAGCATATCAAGCATTTGGCATTTTTTTTATCGTGCACTTTTTGTATGATACTTAATTATTGCGTACTATCGAAGGCCCAAACGCAATGATAGTGGAACCGGTTCGGCCAGAATAGATCACACCTTCTCGACAGAGCTGTCAATGAATGAAAGTGAACCAACACCCTAATGTCGTTTACGTTTTTAGGAACTGGGTCGGTGATCAACATATAAACAATCAAACGTCAAGCATTTTGTAGTTCGTGTTTCTTGGAATTTAAAAGACCATTAAAGATGAACAAACCTACAAGGTTATCATTCATACTTTGCTTAAGGCCCAAGTAAAAATGGCACAACAGTCAGAACTGAAAAAGCGGTTTTTTCTTTTAAGATTGACAAAACGAAGAAAATAAAAACACCAAATAAAAAGGCTGTGTTTTTAATTTTTTCAATTTGTTGTTTTAAAGGGAGAAAACTGCTTTTTTCAGTTTTGACTTTTGTGTCATTCTTACTTGGGCCTTAGAACAACATAAAACTTAAGAAAAAAAACTACTAATTGAACTTCAACACTTCACTTTTGCAAAAAAGTTCAATCAGTATTTTTTTTCTTAAACATACTCCGCTTAATAATCTGTTACATAAATTAAAAAAAAAGTGTAGTGATAAAATCGAAGTTTGATTGTATTTCCTGTTGAAGCAATCGAAGCAATCATTGATATATTCAACATCATTCCGTTGCTATGTACATTCCATAGCAACCACCCTTGTAGAATATGAACCTGTAATAAATTTTCATTAGTAGTTCGACCATTAACTAGAACACGTGTCAAGTTATTTTCTCCCGGAAAAGTCTTTTCCCTGCGGCTTGAATCTCCAATAGGTTATTGGCCCAGCCGGAAACTCGTGATCGGAAAATTGAAGCGTGAAGAGTTTGCTGTTTTTTCTCGAAGCGATGGAGTGGGCGAAAATTGTGAAATTGAACAATTCGAACTACCAAGCATGGTCGTTCTCCGTGAAAGCGTTACTGCGGAGGGAGCAGCTGTGGAAGCACGTGGAACCAGGTACTCCTCCGGAACCGATAACGGACGCATGGAACGATAGCGATGAGAGGACGTTGGCCACGATTCACTTGATGGTGGATGAGAGCCAATACGCGTTGATTCGTGACAAGACGACGGCGAAGGACACGTGGGCGGCTCTGAAAGCTCATCACGAGAGGACCACGTTGGGGCAACGGGTGACCCTACTCCGTCAAATCACGAACCAGAATTTCAAGGTAGGTGACAATATGGAGGCCTACCTGGCGGTAATTGAGAAGCAGTATGCGCGTCTCGAAAATTCCGGTTTTGAGATGCAAGAGTGCCTCAAGGTGGCGCTGATACTGCGGGGACTTCCGGAGTCGTTCAATCCCCTGACGACGGCACTGGAAGCGCGAAACGAAGATGAGCTCACCTTGGACCTCGTGAAGGTAAAGCTGCTGGATGAAGCGGAGAAGCTTCGGAAACGATCCGGTTCCGACGAGCAAGTGCTGCGAACCGGCGGAGCGAGTGCGTCGCAGAAAAGTGTCGTCTGCTATCACTGCGGCAAGCCAGGGCACCGGAAGCGAAATTGTAAGGCGTACCTGGCAGAGTGTGGCGGAAATGCGGATCCGAAGAGAGAAAAGGCTAAGGCCAAAACAGTGCGCGAAAACGACGCAAAGTCGTTCACGTTTATGGTGCGGTCCGGTAAGCAAGATGCGAGTGCGTGGGTGATCGATTCGGGCGCGACGTCACATTTGGCGAAAAACCGCAATTCGTTTGTGCGTCTCGATGAGAGTGTGCGTCCAGAGATTTCGACCGCCGGTGGTAAAGTACTGCGTACGGCAGGTGTCGGGGACTGTGAAATCGAATGCGTAAATGGTCGCAACGAAAAAGTGTCGATTACGTTGACCGGTGTGATTTTTGCCCCGGGACTCGAAGGCAATTTGATTTCGGTGCCAAAGCTGGCAGAGAAAGGTGTGCGCGCGGAATTCGATGCGGATCAATGTCGGTTGGTGTACGATGGGTCAGTGATTGCGACGGCTGATCGCGTAAGCGGCCTGTACCGTCTGAATGTGGTCGAAAAATCGTTGTTGGTGAGTGATAAGCAGCACAACACGGATTGTTTGCACACGTGGCATCGACGACTAGGCCACCGAGATCCAGATGCGATTGGCGAAGTTGAGCGGCGTGGTTTGGCTTCTGGAATGAAAATCAAGCCATGTGGTATCCGGATGACTTGTGAGAGTTGCGTCGAAGGGAAGATGGCACGTCCGCCGTTTCCACAAGCAGCCGAGAAGAAGTCGAAGGCGGTGCTAGATATCGTTCACAGTGATGTATGCGGTCCTATGACGACATCGCCGGGCGGGTGCCGATATTATAAGACGATGATTGACGACCACAGCCGCTATACAGTCGTCTATTTTTTGAAGGAGAAGTCTGAGGTCATCGAAAAGATACGTGAGTATGTCAGGTTCACCGAAACTCAATTCGGAAGGAAGCCGAAGGTCATCCGTTCAGACCGGGGTGGCGAGTACACCAGCAATGCGTTGCGTAAGTTTTACGCAGAGGAAGGAATCAAGGCAGAATTCACCGCTGGTTACGCTCCACAGCAGAACGGCGTGGCTGAAAGGAGAAACAGAACGTTAAATGAAATGGGTCTGTGTATGCTGTTGGATGCTGGCTTACCTCGTCGTTTCTGGGCGGAAGCAGTGAACACCGCTGCTTATCTTCAGAACCGGTTGCCGTCATCAGCGATCGGATCGACTCCGCACGAGATCTGGTTCGGTACAAAACCGGATTTGCAACATCTGAAGGTGTTCGGTTGCAGTGCCTACGTGTGGACTCCGCCACAAAAGAGGAAGAAGTTTGAAGAGAAGGCGACAAAAATGACCTTCGTCGGATACGCGTCGGACAGCAAGGCTTATCGTTTGCTGAATACCTCTACTGGCCAAATAGTCATCAGCCGTGACGTGCGTTTCTTGGAGCTCGACGATGAGGACAAGAACGTGAAGGATGGAACCGTCCGTAGTCTACCAGGTGAGTGCCCGACCGAAGACGAACAGGTTGCAGTTCGACTGTACGATTGTGGCCAGAATGCAGGAAGAGGCGATGATTCTCAAGATGAAGAAGAATTTTTCGGATTCGATGAAGACAACGATGACCCCAACGAGGCAGTACCAGTACAGGAGGAGCGCGTTGCCGTTCCAGTTACTCGTGATCATCTGCGGCGCTCGCAGAGGGAAAATTTCGGTGTACCCCCAGGGCGGTATACCGATACAATTGGCCTGGCTGTGAACACGTGTACTGAGCCAAGTACATATCGAGAAGCGATTGAGAGCCAGGACAGCGAAAAGTGGAAAGCAGCCATGGACGAGGAGATGGCATCTCTACGAGACAACGAGACGTGGACCCTTACAAAGGCACCCCAACGAGGCAACGTTGTTGGCTGCAAGTGGGTATTCAAGTGTAAACCGGACGAATCGGGGAAAACTGTACAATACAAGGCCAGGTTGGTCGCACAGGGTTTTTCCCAAAAATACGGAACTGATTACGATCAGGTGTTTGCTCCGGTGGTGAAGCAAATCACATTCCGTACTGTGCTGACAATAGCAAGCAAACGGCAAATGCTCGTCAAGCACATTGATATCAAGACCGCGTATCTGTATGGCGTGCTGCAGGAGGAGATCCACATGAAGCAGCCTCCTGGGTACTCGAATGGTGATCCGAATACCGTGTGTCTCTTGAAACGAAGCCTCTACGGACTCAAGCAGGCTGCACGGGTATGGAACCAGCGGATCGATGCGGCGTTGAAGAGCATGGGATTCCATCAATCTTCGGCTGATCCGTGCCTCTATTTGCGGATCGTGAATGGCATGTACTCGTACATATTGATCTATGTGGACGATATCGTTGTCGTGTGCAGAACGGAACAAGAATACCAGAAGCTGGTCACGGTTTTGAGCAAGAGCTTCAAGATTGTCGAGTTAGGTGACTTGACGTTCTTTCTGGGAATCCACGTTCGACGCGATGCTGACCGATTCTTCCTTAATCAGAAGTCGTACGTGAGGAAGCTTCTATCGCGGTTCAACATGGTGAACTGCAAAGCGTCCCGGGTTCCGATGGCCAGCGGATTTGTTCAACAAAAGGAGGAGGATAGCGACTCATTGGCAGATGGACAACAGTACCAAAGTTTGATCGGTGCTTTGTTGTACATCGCTGTCAATACGCGCCCGGACATTGCAATCTCGACTTCGATACTCGGGCGTCGGGTTACGAAACCAACCACGGCGGATTGGAACGAGGCAAAGCGGGTGCTACGTTACCTCAAAGGCACCGAGAATTACGAGCTCCATCTGGGTGGTGGTGATAACCTTCAAGTGGAGTGCTTCGTGGATGCAGACTGGGCTGGCGAAGTAGACAACAGGAAGTCCAACACTGGCTATATTTTCAAGTTCGGTGGCGGACTCGTTGGCTGGGGAAGCAGGAAGCAAACGTGCGTGTCCCTGTCCAGCACTGAAGCGGAGTACATCGCTCTAGCGGAATGCTTGCAAGAGCTGCAGTGGGTACGTCGACTGGTAGACGACTTGGGCGAGCAACTGGCGTTGCCCATAGTGGTCAATGAAGACAACCAGAGCTGCATTGCACTCGTAGCAGCGGATAGGATCTCTCGGAAATCAAAACACATCGACACCAAGTACTGCTTTGTGAAGGATTTGGCGTCGGCAGGTATCATATCAATTCGGTACTGTCCTACGGAGCAGATGGAAGCGGATCTTCTTACCAAGCCTTTGGGAGCGGTGAAGCTACAGCAACTGCGAGAAGCCATAGGGATTCTACCACATGATGTTGAGGAGGAGTGTTGAAGCAATCGAAGCAATCATTGATATATTCAACATCATTCCGTTGCTATGTACATTCCATAGCAACCACCCTTGTAGAATATGAACCTGTAATAAATTTTCATTAGTAGTTCGACCATTAACTAGAACACGTGTCAAGTTATTTTCTCCCGGAAAAGTCTTTTCCCTGCGGCTTGAATCTCCAATATTTCCACCCACAATAACATGATCTGGTAAAACGTAATAACATATCGGATTTATCGATACAATAAAAAAAAATATTTATAGTAAAAACAATAAATTTTTCAACCATGCTGAAACATTCAAAAAATAATATTAGACTCTATTGTACACCACAGGATTTATAGTGTTTGAAAAGGTTCAACTATTAAATTAATTGTAATTTTTTTATTCCGGTTCTAGATGGCGTTAAACATCGCTGTTCCGCTGACGACCGTTGGAGATCTGATGGAAGGCTTCGGGCTACTGTCGCCGATTTCACCGCTCAGTGTGGACTGCCGTGCTGTTACGACTACCGGAAGCCACGGTAAGAAGCAGCTGGTCTCACCCGTTGGCAGCGAATCGAGTGGCGTCAGCTCTCTGGATTCTGATGAGATTAAGGTAACGTGTTATCGATAAGAAGTTCGGTGTTCAACGTGAAATTGCAGACCATAATTGAATTTAGTTGGAAATTTGAATCTCCTGACATTTTCTTACAGCACCACTAGTAGTTAGCTTGGCCTTGGATATCATTCATTAGCTAGTATTAATCTCGCACTTGGAGCATCCACACGAGTATCAATGATTACTCCCACAGTTCTGCTTCGGGAAGGTCTGAGAGGAAGCAATTTATGTCTCAGCAAGACAGCCTTTTGACAGGGGCGTTGTACAACTAGAAATGCAGTGTGCGTCTTGGATTTGGAGTTGTAGTGTCCCAATCTGGGTTTCCCGGGGATACTCAAGAATGCCCGATTTCACTACAGTTGCCGATTCCCAAGTTGGAAATGTACTTTGCTGGCATTTTGAGCAAAATCTGCGAGCTGTATTTATGTGCTGTTGCACAAATGCAGAACTCAATTCAGACTAGTCTAATACTAGCTAGTATTTCTTAACACTATTTGTACATGCGTATTAGGGTGGAACACTTCAAACGTTTTAGCAGATCAAAGTTTTTCTTTCTGTTCTATTTTGGGTCTCAAACAATTGGTCAAAATTCGGGCATAACCGGTAACAATGTGCGCATCATGATAGAAATTTGTATGGAATTTATTACGGAAAAATCCCCTTACCCAACCTAGATTTATGCTGTAAATTTGTTGTTGTTACTCACACTAATGTTATAAGTTTCCTTCTTACATTTTTCATATTAAAAAATATTAAAATATCTTGAATACTTCTCTTGTCGCTCTTCTTCTGCTGAGGGTGTTATGCCTCACCAGGACAAAGCCTGGTGGTCTGTGTGTTCTATAAGCACTCTCACAGATGTGGCCTTTAAAAAGTCATAAATACCATTTTTTGATTTGTATATCGCATGGCAAGGCCAATGATACTCCATCCGC
This sequence comes from Aedes aegypti, assembly GCF_002204515.2. Taxonomy (NCBI): domain Eukaryota; kingdom Metazoa; phylum Arthropoda; class Insecta; order Diptera; family Culicidae; genus Aedes; species Aedes aegypti. The sequence goes on from NC_035108.1 coordinate 285,038,359, forward strand.
AGGGAGTTTGATAAAATATATTTTTTTCAAATAGAAATGGAAAAACTTGAATTTGGTAGCATATAACCAATTTTGTAAATTTTAAATAAACGAGAAAACCCAGCCTAGTATTTATGTGGTAGTGTCTGAAAAACAATGATATCCAAGTTCTCATGCACTATTGAGGTTTTAAAGCAACGTCTTAAGATGTGGTCCTATGACATCATGAAATGAACATTTTTACAAACATAAAATTTAACCTTAATAATAGAAAAACTTAACTTTGGTATCCAAAAAGGTGTTACTATGTTTATACAACTAGTCTTGAAAATAATTCCATACATATAAAATACTAACCGGTTTACCGATTTTAATGACTTTGACATACGGTCAGTGCTATTGCAATTCAAATTGATCACGGAAACTGACATTTTCCTCGAGAAAGAGCATTGATCAATTGTCAAAGTTATCAGCACTATACGGTACATTTTTATTACTTAAGGTAGAATTAATCGTAGCCACAGTTCAATCTACAAGAGGACACGTTGCAGGCGTGTGTACAGGCCTGCCCCCTTTATGTTGGATGGACAATGTCTCTATCATACGCGGAGTAAAACATGACTGGATCTGTTGAAAATAGTTTCTCTGCACGATACTTCTTCACATTGTCGTAGTCCCCGGCAGAGTATTTTTCTTAAATCATTTGCAGTTTCAAACCACCCATCTTATCGGTTTTGTAAGCTTCCTGGAAAACTTCTTCTTATTATTTTTTTTTCTTGGAATTACGTCTCCACTGGGACAGAGCCTGCTTCTCAGCTTAGTGTTCTTATGAGCACTTCCACAGTTATTAACTGAGAGCTTTCTTGGCCAAAGTTGCCATTTTCGCACTAGATTATCGTGTGGCGGGTACGATAATGCTTTAGGCCCAGGGAAGTCAAGGGAATTTCCATTACGAAAAGATCCTGGATCGACCGGGAATCGAACCCAGACATTGCTTTGTAGCCGCGGACCCTAACCACTCGGCTAAGGAAGGCCCCTTCCTGGAAAACTGTTTATTGATTTATTTATATACTTGAATCCATAAACAGGCAATAACAAGCCCCAATGATGGTATACCTAAGGCTAGGACATACACAGATTACCCAGTTCAGAATAAACAAAATCATCAACGTCTCACGAACTCGCAAGAAGACGGAAGATAATCTGTTGAAACCGAGTGTTGATCGCAAGATTCTGAGTGCCCGAACCTACTGCCTATAGCAACCATGTCCTAACAGAAACACATTTGGTATTAGCCGATGGGTACATCTACCGTTAGTGGAGTTATCCCATTCCTGCTGCCAACTTCTAAGCGTTGCCTCTTTACACGTGTCGCGGACTCCTCTGGCACCTCTTTGGTTGAAGCATTGACATCTTCGTTGATGATGAGTCCGATGAGCGTCATCCCGGCTATGATGTACACGGCCTCTTTTGACACCGTTCGGTATGCACTTGCTATTCTTAAGCACACTATCCTGTACGTGCTTTCGAATCGCTTTAGGTTTCTGCTCGTTCTAAGCGCTTTTGAGTAGATTGGTCCTCCATACCTTAGTATGGATATTGCCACGCTTGCCAGGAGCTTGCGTTTGCTGGTAATTACAGCAGAGCTGTTAGACATCATCCTCGAAAGCGCCGCTATAGCCGTAGATGCCCTTTTACAGGCATATTCAACGTGGCTAGCGAAGCTGAGCTTCATCGATGATTACCCCAAGATGCCTAAGGCATCGATTGGACGCTATGGTGCAATCACCTACCGAGATAAACGCCCGTTGCTTCGTCTCGCGATTATTGACCACCACCACCTCAGTCCGTCACAAGGCTAGTCCTAGTTTCCTAGACGTTGCTATCAACTCTACTTCTTCTACATTCTTCACATCCAAAGTGGGACGCCGCTGTTTTTATGCTCGATTGCCACCTCAGCTGTCTGAACGACCGACTAGATAGCGTCCATAGTAGATTTACCTTTCCTGAATCAAAACTGATTGTTGGACAGGCCGTCCGCACCTTCCGTGTACGGTATTAGCCTGTTGAGGATCAACCTATCCAACAACTTGCCCGTGGTATCTAGTAGACAGATAGGTCTATACGAAAACACTTCAGTCTGGCACCACTTAGTGTCTGTTTTTCGCCTTCTATCTTGCCAAGTTGTGCTTTGGCTTTCTCGTAGTCCTGCTTTGCAGCTGGGACTGATTGTTTTCAAGTCCTTGCTGATATTGCTTTTGCTCTTAACAAACTCGATGATGACATCGAGTTGCTCAGCAGCCACCTGCATTTTCGGGAGATACTCCCTATTACGATCCATGGCCTCAATTAGTCCCGGGCCATCGATCACCTCACATGTTGCACTGGGGCGGCCACAATGAATGACAATGAAATAATTTTTGGAGATCTCTCCTTGGATCTGAATTCAAAGAAAGTTTCACCAGATCAGGAACTTTTCCAGGAACTAGTAATAAGATATATTTAACGCAGTGTTGCTAATGCATTTATAGAACAGCTAATGGCAAATGTTTTGAAGAATTCTGTTCTTCTCAATAATTAAAGACAGAATCAAGCACTAAGTTGATGCAGAATTTACAAAACCCTTTAATGGTTGGACTCAAACACCTGTTAAATTCTCTGCTCTATTTAATCTAATATTTACGACACTGCAATAATTTTAAAAGGAAGTTAAGTTAAGTTAAGTTAAGTTGATGCAGAATTTACAAAACCCTTTAATGGTTGGACTCAAACACCTGTTAAATTCTCTGCTCTATTTAATCTAATATTTACGACACTGCAATAATTAAAAAAAAATCCAATTTTTGACAATCATGTTTTCAAACAGCATAAAGATTTTTAATGATGAAAAAACTGCTGCAAAATCCAAACGTCTGGATATTTTTAAGTCGAAGGGTCATGGTATCAATGAATTTTTATGCATCCGGAAAAAATGCGGGAAGTGGAAAACAGATTTTGATTGGACACCCTGCCCGTTGGAAGGGACAGTCTTAGAACGTAATCGTACATCGCACTCCATACCGGAGCCAGGAACATTGAAGGTACTCCTGCGGTAATTCGAACGCTTTTGTACCCTCTGCACGAGGGTCTCTTCTTTGTTAATCCGCTTCACTGTATTTGATGTCGGCGATGCTCTGCATTCGTGCTTCTTGTAGAAACGCGGTCAGGTTCGGACCATCCCGGTGGAATGACCACTCCATATTGCCATATGCCCTTGTGGTTGCGGGACTGTTCATGCCAGCTTTCCGACTCTGTTTTTTTGCATTTTCCTTCCTCTGTTCAGCCCTTGGACTTTCGTCTATGGTCTAATCCACCGATGTACTAAATTCACTCGGTCTGGGAATTGTGACACTTGAGCGGGGCACGCTCCCGTATGATCGCCACGTGATCTGGACCCACTCTAGTGTCAAAATTTTTCGACCGAGTAAGTTTAGTACACCAGTGGATAAGACCTGGGAGGGAGAAACCAATACAAAATTTCTGTACGTCATAGTGAGCCGGGATTCCGCTGTCACGAACTGTCACTGTGAGCCCAGATTTCAAACATTGGACTCACATGGAAAAAGCGCGTAACTGATTAAAACACATTTTCGCATTTCATCAAAAGTGATAAAAATTGAATGAAAATCAATTCATTCACAAAATGCAAGTAATGTCACGTGAGCACCTTTCAACTGATTGAATATAAAGCATTGAAAAACGCATCGTTTTACTTTTTCCAATGAAAATTATTATTTGGTGCATAGAAAACTGTGGCCCTTTTTCCATGTTTGTCAGGAAAGATCGAAAGTACACAACAAAAGAAAACTAGCGGTTTTCCCCAAGCCTGCCTTGATTGTTGTTGGCAAGCTGGAGTTATCTTGCAGTTCAAACAAACGTTGTTCTATATTTCGTGTGTAGTATGTGCCTCCCTCCCAGGATAAGACCATGGAGTGTTGTCTTGTTCTAATAAAGTTCCACTCAAAGAACTAAAAAAATGAAATGTACGTATGTCAATGTCATCAAAACCGGTAACACACATAATGCAAATCTAACAAAAATGGTGTAATATCTGAGACATTACATCGTCACTTAGCTATTTGGATTGCGACTATTGGAAACGACGAAGAACAACATATTAGGGAACCACCACGAAACAATATTTCATATTTAACTTCCACAGAAACCGTCCTCGCCACCAACTACACCAACGGAGGAAGTGGAGAGGCCATCGACTAGTTCTCCATTGCCACCGTCTGAGGCGACCGAACCGGAAACGACTATCGTAACGGATGCTACCGAAGCAAAATCGTCCAGCTGTTCGTCGACACGTTCGTCGCTTTCGTCAACGGATAGTATCAGCAGCAGCGATGGCAGCAGCTCGGATGAATTTGCTGCTACCCTAACGCAAGATGATCTGTCAGAACCAGAACCCACGATTCCAAAAGTGGTCAAAGTCGAAATCGGTGGCCGCAATGTACTGAATCTTCTGGACAACTTGACCTCGCCGGATCACTTCCGTTTGCAATTCGCTCAGCTGCCGGAGAATGATAATATTCATTTCTTTCTGGACAATCGTTCCCAGTACCATCGTTTGGGAGCGAATGGCCACATTCAGGAATACACGATGGTAAAGTGTAAATGTTGTGATTTTCGATATCCGGTCAATGGAACCTCACCGACAAATGGAGGAACTACGGCAAGCATGGGACAGGCCAACTTGGCCACAATTTTCCAGCAACAGACACAACATCAGCAGCCTCAGCAGCAACAACCGTTCCAGTGGAACAGCTTCAACAATTACGATAGTATTTCAAATAAGAATAAGGTGGGCGTTAACGTTGCGGTCAGTGCATTTAACAAAACATTCGGTGGTAGCAGCAATAGCAGTCAGTATTTCCGGAGCCACATTGCCGCTAGTCTTGGAAGGGATTCCAACCGCACCAACAACAACAATAACAGTGGCGGCAATTTTCTCAACAGCACCAGCACGTACAATAACCATAAAGCATATCAGCAAGGCTTCGGTTCATCAAACAACAACGGCAGCAGCAAATTCAATTCACAATATGGAAACTATCAATTCCAGCAGCAACAACAACAGCAGTCGCAGCATTCGCAAATGTTCTCCAAGAATCAACAGATGCGCTATGGCAGTGGCAATAGCAACGGTTCGAGCGCATACAACGCTTCCCCAGCGCTCGCTGCTGCCGCTGCTGCTTTGGCAAACTATAACATGCCGAGCGCCAACAGTTACAATGGCAAGTTCAACAATCACCATAACATGTTAACGTACTACAAGGCTATGATGAACTGAAGAGTATCCAGGAGAGGAGAACGTTATTCCAGTACACCGAGAAAGTAATCGGTGTCGTAGTTCGATGATTGTGAAACGATTGTTAATATTCAGCACCACATTGTGTCTCCTTCATCGTCGTCTTCATTTTGTCGTCATATCGTTGGACGTGCGTGGAAGTTGGGTGGCCACCCCCTGTGTGTTCGGGCGAATTGTAGTTCCTTTTGAGCCTGACAAATCCTTCCAAAATATCAGCGTATAAGAGATAAAAGAAACATCGTGACCAGCCAAATCAAAACTAACGAATGAGGAATGGAACGAGAGGTTGCTAATCAGAACATCAAAATTAAAGTTTTTTTTTTACTTCAGGATAGTTAATGCAAGCAAGCAAAATCCGTTGTAATTATTTTACATACAAACATACAAGCTTACATATATATATTTTAGAATAATTGACCTTGCATAAGAAATCAATGTTGAATTTTAGTTATTTATTATTAATATCAATGTCGATTGTATTTCCAAGCAAAATCCTAACTAGATCGAGCTCCTTAAAAAGTTAGATCCGATTTACCTGTGCTATCAATTAGTATTTTATCATGCATCTAGAGATGGACTCCCAAAAGCAAGCAAACATAGAGAATAAATCGATCGATTGTCGTCCTATTTTTACTGGAAATATGATGATAGAGAATTTATACTACTAGACAGAGGAAAGGATCTCATAGTCAATCAGTTGGATTAAGACCGAAACACTACAAACAAACGTGTTGCGTTTGGAATTTGTGTATCAAGTAGATTGAAGTGGAACAGATAGTGGGTGTGCGGTATTCAATGGTTTAAGACGGTGATGCTAGTGGAAAATTGAATTATATATAATATTGAATATAATTTACTATAAACTACTTCTTACACAAATTCCAAAAATAGCACACGAACCAAGAAATGTAGGTTAAAATTTAAGGCACAGCCTTTAGTATATAAAGACCGAACGCAATGTCTCCATCCCGTGTCTTTTTGCGCTTTATTATAAAATATCATTCTTGAATGTGCGATTTTTAGTCATGTAGGCAAAAGCAGAAAAGATGAATAAAGAAAAACTTTTATCACTAAAATCCCACAGCCAAACAAAAGCAAATGTGTGTGTGCTGATTAGTTTTGAAGCAAAACGATGCACCTTTTAATTTGAGATCTTGTCGGAAATCAACCATCATCAAGTCACATTGGCTGCCCAAACAAATTATGAATGTACCTAGTATAATAATTGTTAGTTTCTTTGTCCACCGTTTCCCCCACACCAAAAACCATTCGAGGGAACGTGCACACACATACCCGCAGGAGAAAATTCTGCTTGAGAAGCAGAACAGTGAGATTTCAGCTTACTTGCCATTTTCAGGGACTTTAGTAAAAGAACATAGAAGTGTTTCAAACATAGATACAAAACGAAAAGCAAGCAGTGAAATGACAAAATGCCAAAATCTAATAGTTTTAACGAAATTATGTTTTACTTTTTGATATGTATTAGTCGGGAAAGTAAAGTTAGAGAAATCAGAAGGATACAATACTCACTAAATTCGCGTAGTACCACCGCCATTCACACCAGTAAGCTGAGCTAAACACAAACGAATTATCTCATGAAAGGGGAACAAAATGAGAAAATTGATCAGGCAAAAAGCTTCCAATTTGATTGATTGTGGGATGCACGATTTTCTTTCAAATTATTCTTTTGTTTTCCACTATTTTTCCTACTACCTGTAAAATGAATCATTCGAGTGCTAGGAGTAAATCAACATCATTTTAAGGGTCCTATAACACTTCCCCGAATACCATTACCCCGAAACCCATCTCCCCGAAAACCAGTACCCCGAAAACCATTACCCCGAATGCAACGTTACCCCGAATGACACATTACCCCGAAAACCATTACCCCGAATGGTAAATTACCCCGAAAACCAGTTCCCCTAATACGACATTTCCCCGAAAATCAGTGATGCACTTCAAGAAATTCTTCAAGGATGCTCGCGAATTTGAGCTTGAAAGTTTTCGGCTTAGTAACTACTACTATTCCTATTAGTTATTTTTTATTCTTTCAATCATCGGCTGTTCTTTCGAGGTTGTATAATGGCAGTGTAAAAATTTAAATCAATGATTTTCTCTTCATTGAGTTATAGGCTGTTCTTTCGAGTTGTACCGTTTGAGTTTAAGTTTGAGCGATAGCGGTAAAACAAATCGACTGACAAAATTGTCTTGAGCAAAATTCAAAGTTGACAGTGACTTCAAAAAATAAATGAAAATAAGCCCCTACATTACTTGTCTGTATTACATCTTGTCAGTATTACAAATTCCAACAAGAGATTTGTCCTTCTTTTAGTTATCGGCTATTCTTTCGGAAGTTGCACTAGCAAAGTGATTGTTGGCATCATAATTATTGACGCTTTCAACAGTGATTTTTTCTTCTTTTATCATAGGCTGTTCTTTAGCGATGTACTTTTGAAATAGTGGTCAGTTTAATATCAGTTAACATTTTCATCTGACATTTTTCAAACCATAGTCTAATGACATTTTAGAATATGTTGAACTCGCATTGCCTCCAGCAATATAAAAATATAATTATGCATTACCAAATAATATAACGCTTTTGAAAGAGGGCGGGAAAGGTCTCTAATATTAACATGTCAGCATTATCATCAGTTCGAAAAATGATTTATTGCTGTGAACACAATCATTCCCACAAAATCAAGTACACGCCTGTGAGTAAAATTTGGGTTCACACTTGGCTCATGAAGAATAGCTGTTGATTAAAAGAATAATAAATCTTTGATAACATGAATTCAAATGAACATCAAAATTCTATGAAATAGGTATTGCTGTGTGCGTTTGAAATGCAAATATCAAATGTCGGAACGCCAAACGCGGTAAGATTTTTCACAAGGAAGGCGAAGTCAAATTTTGATTTTCTATGCTAGGTTGGCGGTGATATGGATCATGGTTGCTAAGCATCCTTTGGTAACTTTGTGTTACCGCATTTGGAGTTAAGTTCAACAAGATTTGCACGTCAAACGCAAACAGCAATATATGGGATTCATTTGTCGGATCTTCAATTTTTCGTGCCAAGAAAATTCGGGGTTATGGTCCATTCGGGGAAATGGTATTCGGGGTAACGGACTATTCGGGGTAATGGTTTTCGGGGTATTGGTTTTCGGGGTACTTGACCATTCGGGGTATTGACTTTCGGGGTGATGGTTTTCGGGGTAATGGTATTCGGGGAAATGTTATAGGATCCATTTTAAGTAAAAGTCATACTAGCTGGTAGCGAAAAAAAATCAATGCACATAACTACAAATACACACAGGTCAAACAAACGTGTACATTTCTAAAGAATAAATGCAGTTAGAATATGAAAATCAGTTTCTGAAATCTTAAAAGACTTGAAGCGTTTCTAAAACAACCACTTGAGAGAGCATCCTTTTAGTTTAATCTCCGAGAGAACTGAGAGCGGTTTTTTTTTTGTACCGGTACTCCATTGAATGCTAAACGAGACAGCTTTTTATATGTATAATTCGACCAAAAACAAAAAACGATCGAGTAATTGAATTAAAACGTGTTATTTGTTTTGTTGAAACGAAAAATATTTAATCGAATCGAGTAAACCCCGTCTAATAGTGAGTATTTATGGCACCATCCTTTGGCTGGATCCTTATTGAAAACGAAGCAAACTAATCAGTAGAAAAGTAAGAATGTGCTCAAAATTACTAATCGAAGCGAACAGCAAAACACGAAATAAACATTCAACAGAACTGGTTGAAAATGCAAATGCAAACTACAATTGCTACGAAATATTATCACCTAAACTAGAATAAATTCTCTATGTGCCGTCGCTGTCAGTTGAGAGCAGTGCAACTTGGAATCGGAAGGCAGAATCCAGCTGAAAGTACCTAGGTCGGTAACTGTGGTTGAAGAAGAAAATGGTTACGGTAGATTAGAGTCATCGTTCGACTGATGACAATCAGTATATTTGCTGAAAGATTCAGTTTTTGGATATACCTATCACGTTTTTATCTCGTAATGCAATTTAATTACGAAACTGGCTTATTTAAATTATTGATCAATAGTTATAAAATTTAAAAATTGTTGAAAAATCACATGGAACAGTTATGGATCGAAGAAAGTAAGATTTCAATACCTACGTCTTTGAATGCTGAAATTCGAAGTGCTTTGGCTTTAAGGCGCTAGTAAGAACCAATCATTTGTCAAAACTGAAATAGCAGTTTTCTTCCGATTGATCAACAAATCGAGAAAAACAAGAAAGTCCGTTTATCATAATTGACAAAATACAGAGTAACGGACGAATTTTTGTCCGTTTGGAAGAAACTGCTGTTTAAATGTTGGCAAATAACAGATTTCAAATAAAACCTGTTCCCATAAACCTCACAATGAACGCGACTTTGAACTTCAAGATTGAACAGATATGGTTCCACCAGCAATAAACAGCAATCCCTAGTTTCATAACCAATGCGATTCACTGCCATTGGTGTTTTTAAAAATTTTAATATTAAATCTATAAAATCGATTTGATTTTTTTTATTAAATTTAACTCAATTTGGTACTTTTAAGTTTAACATTTATAATGTTAACTGGCAAGTAGTATTTGTACTGTAAGTGTGGCACCACAGATAGAAATCAGTGTAGAATTAAACACAGAATCTCTTGTCGAAAAGAATGGCCCATTGCACAGTGACGTCATCAAAAAATCGCTCTCTTTTTTCCTTCGGAAAATCTGAAAACAATGGTACCAGTACCTGTCAAAGTTGACAGATACTGGCACCATTGTTTTCAAGTTTTGTTGAAGAGCTAAAGAGAGAGAATTTCCTAAAATGCCTAATTGTTAGTATGCATATGAGAGAGACTCGCGAAGAGAAAAAATATCAACGTCATATGCAGCCCAGATTCCGCTCTCATGAAACGTCAAATGCAGCCAGTCTTCTTTATGGCTGACAAAAATAAAAGTATTGTATTCAAAATAAACTGTCATTGAAAACCTCAATCAGCGGAGCAGTTTTTCTAAACATGAGACTAGTTATTTCTGGCATGAAATTGTATGCTTAGGCGTGATGCAAACGCAATATTTTTTTTGCTGAGATATTCATGTGAGTGTTTGAACGGCTTGTGTATGATTGATGTAAACACAAAATGGAGTATGAAAAAAACTCAGCAATCACAGAAAAAGAAGACCATCTTCGCAAGTCTCGTCTTAGGTATGCATTGGTCGTTTTCCCATACAAATTAGACAAGTTCGGGAGCTTGGAATTTGGCTATTTCAATTTCAATTGAGTTGAAATTTACAATTTGTCATAATGTTCATGATTGCAGTACGCAGTTGAGAAGGAATGTCATTTCCAAGGAGCTCTGTAGGAAATTACTTAACCCATTAGAGTGATGCAAATTTTGAAATTTTGGCTGCCCTATGCTTAAACGATTTTTATTATAATAAATAGCATCCTCCCAAAGTTTGAAGTAATTCGGAAGAAATTTTACTCAGCACACGCCATTTGAAGTTTGTATGGAGATTACTATGGAAAACGCCAACCTTTCGTGTTCAGCACTCTATCTCGTCGTCATAATATTTTATGGAAAAGTGAACAAACTCTACTCATGTGAAATCCTTTCAGCTAAAACTTTGCCGAATACCACATTCCGATTGGACGTCAGGATAAATTGCTGCTCATAATCATAAAGTCGGTTTGCATTTTGCATGCTTAACCAACTGCTCGGCAGGCAACAGTGGTGCTCCTGGCGGGTAGAATTAGTAATCCTTTATAAGAGAGATTCGCGGAAGCTGACATTACTGTCAGTGTGAGCCAATCGAGCAGCGAGAGCTGTCAACATGTGAGCCAAACGAACATGCGTTATGTTTGTTTTGAACTTTTCTCGAGGAGTAATGTAATCCGCTTAAAATTATTTTGGTAAAAGTAATTTTGCATGAAGCAAAAAATGAAATATTTTTCTTTTTAAAATTTTGGTCAATGAGATTTTTAGTTGTTGATTTTTTTTTTTGGCTGTTTATTAGTTTGAATATGTAGCTCAAAGACCTTTAACCAAAGACAAATTAAAGACCCCCATGTCCCTTGCAGTTGCCCAAAATTTTATGGCTCATAAGGTAATCTAGAATGCCGTTCAAAGTGTGTACTTCCGCTTATCTCTCTATAAAGGATCGCTAGGTAGAATAGATCAAAGTAATCCAGGCTACTATGTTTCACAGCAAAAAAGCAGTGTTGCTCAGAAAGTAATTGAATGATCATCCCAGCATGATTTAGACTTTGTTATCAATGATAAAAAAAAATTATCCTTACGTCCAATCAAAATGTGATCTTCGGCAGAGTTGTAGCTGGGAAGAATTCACATGAGCAGAGTATGCTCACTTTCCATAGATTATTATTACGAGCAGTTAGAGACTTCAACACCAAAGGTTTGCCTTTCCCATAGTAATTTCCATATAAATTTCAAAAGGCGTATGCACAACCAAATTTCTTCCAAATCACTTTAAATTTTGGGAGAATGATTTTTACCATAATTGACATCGTTTAAGCATAGGGAAGCAGAAACTTCAAAATTTGCATCAGTCTTGACCCATTCAGTCAAGGAATTTCATTACTTTTCTTGAGCGAAACAGCATACTTAAGCTAAGTATGCTGTTTCGCTCAAGAAAAGTAAAGAAATTCCTTGACTGAAGGGGTCAAGAAATTTCCTACAGAGAGCCCCCTTTGAAATGACATTTCTTCTCAACTGCGAACTGCGATCAGAAAAAAGTGATTTTCTTGACCATTTCTTGGGAGAAATTTTCCACGCATCGAGATAGGCGATTCCTTTTCTTGTCAGTAGCAAACCGGCCTTTAGCTTATAACTCGATACCTCCTCCTAACTCGATGATCCCTTCATTTGAAATCAATTATACAGTCAACTCTCCATAATTCGATATTGAAGGGACCATCGAGTTAGCCATGAAAACCAACTGTTACTATGGTTCTCTAACTCGATATCGAGTAAGGGAGAGTTAACTGTAATATCAACTATATTTCTAGAAGCCTTGAGTCATAACTGTAGGACAGTGAAACAATACCACAGTTACGAATGAAATATAAAGCGATTCCAAAACGGCAAAATGTGTTCGTTAGATTCATAATAAGGGTCATACTTTTCCACTGATCCACATCTGTGGGAAGGGCAGTAACTCCAATTTCTATCAAAATTTCTATCAAAATCGACAAATAATCCTACAATTCGAGGTACATTCTTCATATTTTCTGTAGTGTCAAGTTGGTAATTTAATTTTGCACCGTTTCATTAAAGCGACCTTTAGTTGATTCCTAACTGTGGTATGACTGTATCAAACTTTACATTCATGTTCTATGTGGTTTGAATCTACAACAGAAATAATCCGTTTCGAAATGGTTCCATCTCTTCTTCTTTTTCCGGAAGTTGTCAACCCACTTTCAAGGCGATTCCTCGTTTGCATTCTCAAAGACGGTGTAGTTACCTTCATAACGTCTTTTAAAATATCGTTTACTAAATTCGTTTCGTTAATTTCTTATTTAAGTGTTTATAGCGAGTACTAGATTTAGCATATGCATATAATGATCAATTACAAGCAAAGGATGGAGAACACGTAGTATGACGATTAATGTTTCGAGGTTAAGTTTTTTTTTCTTACGACTTTGTTGCCTACTGTGATGGTTTTTGTTTTTAAGGTGTTTATATGTATTTTTATTTAGTTTCGTTTTCTCATTCAAACCACTAACAGTTAGTTAATCATTACCAATGCTGCTTGATGAGAAGAGGTGCAACCGCAGAACAAAAGTCACAAATACACTCACGATTGTCGATATATACTTATTACTACCTTGTTTCAGATACGTGTATCTTAACATTCTAGTTCTTAGTTTGTAGTTTTTTTTTGTTTGTTTTTAATGATTACTAGCTTTAGAAACGTTTTGACGAAGAACGAGATCGTAGCTTACTAAACAAAACAAATACCACGAAGAATTCCTATTCGATACTCGAATTGACAATGATCCGAAGGCAAGCCTATTTTCACGCTTAAAATGATTATTGATGACCTGTTTATTATGTAAATTTACGATAATGCGATATTAGGAGGAAGTAATAAATTGTTAGACATCTTTATCTTCCTTTTGTGTACAATTTATTTCCTATGAAACCATCGAATGTTTAATCGTCATACCGCTTGCTCAAAAGCCTCTTAACGATAAGAGACATTCACATCTAATCACTACTACATACAATAATAAACATCGAGTCATTCTAAAGCGAAGAGGAGGAAATGCACTCAATCAGTGTAAAAGCAATTTATACTTAATTTATTTTCTTGTCCAGTGTTTTTATTTCTCGCCAAGTAGGGTACCCACAACCAAATGATTTGTTTTCCATTTTTCTTCCCTTAGCTAATTCAATATCTTAGATAACGAAACGAATACAGAAGAAAATCCTTCCTGATAGTCATTATTGCCTTACGAAAGCATATTGTATGTGTGTTATCTTCTTTATCACAAAAATTAAAACGTACGAATAACGAATAGAAACAACAAGCGCATAAATAGACCCGCACTCAATGAGAAGGGGAAGAAGGTAAAACAAACCATCAGAAGCAAAATGAGAGTTAGATACTTCCTAGCAAGAGTACCATTTCTTCGACAATAAACAAAAAGAAGCTAATAGTATTGCAATTCGTTGTTTTTCCAGTAAGTAGAGAAAACATGTGTGTGTGTGGGTGTTGTAGTCAAATTCGTTTTACGATAGAGAAATGAAAACAATGTACTTAAAGAAACATTTACTGCGGAGCGAACCAGAACCTCAACTTCAAACGAAAATGCTAAATAGTATAAGTGATATCGAAAGCGCTAGTGATTGATATCGCATCATCATTATCAGCAGCAATTCAAATTCAAGATAAATGATATGGATGCGATGGGATAAAAGTACATAATGCGGGTTTCGTTTGATACAAATCCAGTATTTAACATGCCTAATAAATTTCAGTTCAATGCTAGGCTTCTGACAGGATAGTAGAAAAATCGAAACAATTGTAGTTCCAAAAGTATTAGTTTATATATTAGTTCTCTATTCGGGCAAAATTTCAAAACAATCTACGATCGAATTATTTTGAAAGTTTTAACATTCGATATCTTAATATGGATGCATATTTTTTCACATCAAATGTCAAATCATTTGTTTGTGTTATTTGTTCTTCTTTTCAAGAAGAGCATGGAGTTTGAAGGGACGAAACAAATGTACATCACCACTAAGTACCGCTACGTTCCTCCTTTGGCTGGATATGATAGCTAGTGTCAAGCAAATGCTCTTTAATCAGGTAAATTACAGCTCAATATTTGGTCTTGTGTACAACAAACTTAGAAATCCAACAAAACAGTTGCGAGTTTTTGTTGGAGTTTTGTTTTCTAAATTATTGATGTATAAAACTTTCTGAAATAAGTTGCTGCTCAATGGTCCATATTCCAATTATTTTTTGACCGAGAACGGCGAACAACACTTATTTATCGGTGATTATCAATTATATCAAAACTGTAAAATGCTACGCACATCCAAAAAAAATAAGGTATATATTCGTCTGAAATACTATACCTACTGCACGAGCTTTTTCAAATCAAGTGAAACAAGATTTATCCATTTGATTGTTTACACTTAGAAAGCACTTACAATTCTCAACTTTCTGGTTATTTTTACCTTCCTCCCCTTCACTCTGCTAAGGGGATATACCAAAAATACACAGGAATAAGCTAAGCCTATCTCAAGTCAGTAGCAATATTATCAGTAATATCAATCGTATCATCACAATATGCTATCATTCTTATAGTGGTAAGCTCCATCGAAGTTAATACGCCAATCGCGTATTATCCTCGATTTTACTATAGTAAAATCGAGGATAATCCGCGATTGGCGTCGTAACTTTGATGGAGCTTACCACCATTAGTCAATTTAGCAACGACTAAGACAACATGTCATGTCCACGATTGCTAGTAATTGTCGTGATTACTTTTTGCGAGTGAAAATGAAGATGATGATGAAGCATCACTTGACAACATTCGATAAGGCACAGTATAGAAAAACTCGATAAACGCCAGCATTTGCAATGTACTTTTGGTAGCGTCGTAGTTTTATTTTTTGGTAGCTTATGCTATCTCTAATATCTGACGATGAGCCCTACAAAAAAAACCCAAACTAAATCACTAATATCACATAGCTCACACACACATACACACCCATCCCACACAACTAAACAGACAACTAAATAATATGCATAAAAGCAAACAACCTAGGGACTACAAAATCAAATAAAAAAGGTAATAATAAACAACATTTTTACGTTCAGCAAAGTTCAAATTGTACGATATCTCTATTCTTGAACACGTGGAAGGAAAAAATAACTTTCTTTTAGTGCAGTATACAGAGTTTTATTATATACTAGATTTTTACACTCTACATATTAGGCGAAGACAAAAAACAAAAAAGATGGCGTTTTTGTACGTAGAATCTACTAGTTATTTCTAATTTTTAACAAGAAAAAAGCGGAATACAAAAAAAGGCGAAGGATACAAACAACACTTGTAATATTGTAGACGAGAAGATCAAATGAATATCGCTTCTGACTCCATTTTGCTGCTTTAATGAAAAAAATAAAACAAAAGTTTGAATAACCTACCAATTGTTGATAAAGGACAAGGACAAGTAAAATGCAATTAAAAGCAAACAATACTAAAAGAGAATAAGATGCAAAAAAGAGGAAGAAACACAACTATATTCTTATTGATTGAGACTGTATATTCCATTGTGATAAAACATAATTAATAAAAAGAAGGAAAATTAAAGTACGTTGACATAGTGAATGAGTAAATACATTAATTTATGAAATACAAGTAATTTGAACATGGTTTACAAAATGTGCAAAAATATCAGTGACTTGTTTTTTTTTTTAATATGAAAGAAATTCTTTGGGTTCACAAATTTCACAACCACGATAAAAGGCAGGCAGGTAAGTACTTATGTGCGTACTTCTCCAGAAACATTCCCCATGCTAAATTCTAAAATGCGCTCTCTGTAAAATTGTCCAAGACTGAGAATACTTCTGAAGATTTTGGGATTTGTTCATAATAGGGGTTTTGAGTTGGTGCTCGGCACACAGTTTTGCCGAGTTACGGCTAAAATAAATAAATTTACTGAGATTTCAGTTTTACGTGTTGCCAAAACTCTGCTACAATCATTTTTAGTTCAGTTTTCAACAAAATGTGCGAGTGTGTATTTTGGCTTAGTGCTCTAGCAGAATGCTTGAAATAAAGCAGAAAGCTTAAGGTGAAACTAAAGAAACTATAAGCAAAGAAGCGAAATGTTCCAATTGGAATTCCAAGTTTACTGTCAATGTCATTCCAATCGAGCAGGAGACTTGTCAAACACTTTTTCACACAAGCTGAAAACGGCTCATACAAAAATGTTACCGCCCACGAAAATTTTGCTTGTTCTGAAGTATAGTCTCTTTATAATTTAGACTCTTTAGATGAAACAGCTTGGAATCAAAATTCAATAAAGTACCAAAACTTTGAAGGCACAAATCTCGTGAAAGAACCATCAAACTATAGTGCTTTTTTTCTATGGACTCGTGCATGAGTTCACGAATTTGACGTTTGAGCGGTGCCGAATTCACTTGTTTCCATTAAAGAGTCTAAATTATAAAGAGACGAAATCTGATCATATTCAAAATAAATCAGCTAGCAACTCTGCCAAATCTATTACGCAGCACTGCCAATGTTGAATCCCACGCTAAAAGTGAGTCACAGGTTTTATGTGTTGAATTTTCACAGGTTTGGGTAACGAATGAAAAATTGACTGAATGTGTGGAAAACCAATGTAATGAGTAGAGAATTCTTTATGCAAAGCATGAAAATTGCAATTGACACTCATGTATTCAGAAAATATGCTACTTCAGAACAAGCAAAATTTTCGTGGGCGGTAATATTTTTGTGTGAGCCGTTTTCAGCTTGTGTGAAAAAGTGTTTGACAAGTCTCCTGCTCGATTGGAATGACATTGACAGTAAACTTGGAATTCCAATTGGAACATTTCGCTTCTTTGCTTATAGTTTCTTTAGTTTCCATGGTCACGTAAATAACACGGCACCGCTCAAACGTCAACGAGTGAACGCGTGCATTGGTCCATTTTAGCTTTGTACACTAGCAGAATGTCATTTTTGGTACATCATGTAATCCACCATAAAAATGAATTGTGAAGGTTTATTTTTACTCTCATTTGAGTTTTTACTTAAAATAATGTGAATATTGTTCTTCTTCTTTCTGGCGTTACGTCCCCCTGGGACAGAGTCTGCTTCTCAGCTTAGTGTTCTTATGAGCACTTCCACAGTTATTAACTGAGAGCTTACTATGCCAATGACCATTTTTGCATTCGTATTTCGTGTGGCAGGTACGAAGATACTTTATGCCCTGGGAAGTCGAGAAAATTTCCAACCCGAAAAGATCCTCGACCGGTGGGATTCGAACCCACGACCCTCAGCTTGGTCTTGCTGAAAAGCTGCGCGTTTACCGCTACGGCTATCTGGGCCCCATGTGAATATTGTATACTATACAAAAATTAACGGTAAAACCAATGTAAATTTTAAAATATTACCAAAAAACAAAAAGTGTCCGGGCATAGAGGACTTCCCCCTAAACAACATCGAACTTGGTCTGTCCCACGCTACTAATAAACGCATGTCAGTCTCGCGACTTGTGTGATAAGGACTCGCGATGAAGTGTGTTTATAAGGAAGTCAAGTATGGGGAATACCCTTATCCACAATTGTTGCAGTAACATTGAGTATTTAGAAAAAATCTCCGACACACTTTGACGGAAGAAACGTCCGATTCAGCCAGATAGATAAAATACAAAGCTGGTGGATGTCCTTGGATCGTCTTCCTCGTACCTGTAGTGACGCCGTCTACGAACATCCACTCGTTCCACGCTATGGCGAATATAGCTGATTTGCTCTCGTGAATCCAATGCCCACAACACCGTGTTAAGGCGAATACGGACTTCTTTCGAGATTGTAAGCCCGCAGTTCATTATACACCCAAAAACGACAAGCTATACTTGGTGCGATAAACGGCACTTTTTGGCGAACTCATCAACCGCCGTATAACTTCCGTCTGAGTCCATTCCATCAGTCCTCGTCGCATATTCAGTGTCCTCCGACGATTTTAAATAGCTTACCCAATGCTCAGGGTACGTCTTCGGTGGAAACTGGAAGCTGCCGTCGCCGTCAGCATTGCCGTCACAGCCGACCTTATCGTCGAAGCCAGCGAAGTTGTCTTCAGAGCCTACGTCATTTTCCTACGGGTCAAATTCCTGCATTCATCCTCGAAACTATCAAAAGTACCGTAACTTTTCAAAAACACCAAACTCGTCGATTTAGGTCTGTGGCTGGACGCCAACCTGAAATGGAAGGAGCAGATCAACTCAGTAACCATGAAGGCGTACAACACCCTACGAACTTTCCGGCGCTTCGGATCGGTATTGTCCTTGCCTGTTCGTCTCAAGCTAGTGCAAGCAGTGATAGTGCCAATGTTCACATACTGTGACATTGTGTACTACCCTGGCCTGAGCGCGGTCTTAAAGGAACAACTACACCGGTGCTTCAAGTCGTCGATCCGTTTCGTATTCAAGATGAACCGTCCGCAACGCGATACTTGGTCACGACCTACCGGACAATTACCATCGGCGAATATGTCACTTCCTATACCAAGCTTGGCACAAACGGCTTCCCGAATACATCTTGGAGCGTCTACAACGAGGTCAGATGGAACGTTCGAGCGTTCGAGGATGTACGTGGTACCGCCGCACACACAAACAAGGAGAAAGAGCGTCCTGATCTACGGGATTTCGTGCTGGAATTGGCTACCCGCCGATGTCAAAGCAACAACATCGTTCGAGTCATTCAAGCAATCTCTTAGAGCACTTGATTAGAATTGTTTCATTAGTTCATTACGCATATTGATTGTTATTCGATTTGTTCTCCAATGTAATTTTAAGCACGGTTTTCTTTCCTTGACCTTATGTTAAATAAATTACAATTACAAATAATCGAGAACAGACATTTTCGCGACCAATGCACGAGTTCACTATTTGACGTTTGAGCGGTGCCGTGTTATTTACGTGACCATGGAAACTAGTGAATTCGGCACCGCTCAAACGTCAAATTAGTGAACTCGTGCATCGGTCCATAGAGAAGTTGAAATCGCTCTTCGGATCACCCGTCTCTATTTTCCACCGGCGGTATCAATGCTTGCAAACCGTCAAGGATGACACGGAAGACATCGTTGCGTACTCGTGCAAGGTGAATCGAGCTTTTGTGGACTTTAAACTTGCCGACCTGTCCGAAGAACAATTTAAATGCCTCATCTTTGTCTGCGGCCTCAAGTCGTCGAAGGATTCCGATATTCGGATGCGACTAATAACGAAGCTGAATGAATCATCGGATATCACATTAGCGAAAATTGTGGAGGACTGCAGAAGCCTAGTGAACCTCAAGAACGACAACATACTGGTAGAAAAACCATCAACATCAAATGTGCATGCTGTGAAGTACAACAAGAAGACTCCCAAACCTAAATACCAATCATCGGGTAACGGAGGTAGCAGTAGTGCAGATCAGCCGCGTTCTCCATGCTGGTCGTGTAGAGGAATGCACTTTTCAAAAGACTGCCAGTTTCGTGAGCACACATGTCGTGATTGTGGGAAGAAAGGGCACAAAGAGGGCTATTGTGCTTGCTTCGCCGGGAAACCAGCAGGAACCAATGCGAAGAAGAATGCACGATATCAAAAATCAACGAAAGTGGTGTCCGTAAATTCCGTCAGTCATGGAAGAAAATATGCTGAAGTGCGGATCAACAACGTTCCTGTACGCCTTCAAGTTGATTCCGCGTCGGACATCAGCATAATAACCGACGCCATGTGGATGCAAATCGGGAAACCAGAGGCATCTCCTCCATCATGCCAAGCCGTGACAGCTTCAGGAGAGCCGCTCAACATCGCGTCCGAGTTCTGGTGTGACGTGACCATCAACGGTGTCTCCAAACCAGGTTTGTGTCGTGTCATGGTACCGGAAATTAATCTTTCTGTTCTAGGTTCCGATTGGATGGATAAGTTTGGCCTTTGGGATGTGCCTATCAATTCTTTCTGCAACCAAGTCAGCAGCAGGTCGCCGTCAGAAGTAGCATCAATCCAAGCGAAATTCCCGGAAATATTCACCAACAAAATGGGACTATGCGGCAAAACGAAGGTCAAGTTTCAGCTTCGCGGAAATCCCACACCGGTGTTTCGGCCAAAGCGTCCCGTCTCCTACAGTATGGAAGAAGCAGTCGAAGAAGAAATTCAGCGTCTACACAATCTGGGGGTCCTCAAACCAGTAGACTTCTCCGACTGGGCTGCTCCTATTGTGGTCGTCCGAAAGCCCAACGGAAGAGTACGGATTTGTGCCGATTTTTCGACCGGTTTAAACGACGTCCTCGAGTCCAACCAATATCCACTTCCGCTACCTGAGGATATTTTTTCCAGGATGTCGGTACTTCAGTCATATCGACCTTTCCGATGCATATCTCCAGGTAGAGGTCGATGGAGACAGCCAAAATCTCCTCACAATAAACAACCCTACCAATTTACGCGCTTATCTCCTGGCATCAAGTCAGCCCCGGGGGCTTTTCAGCAGTTGGTAGATGCAATGCTCGCAGGACTCAAGTTCACCTGCGGCTACCTGGATGATGTTCTTGTGGGCGGCCGAACTGAAGGGGAGCATAATCAAAATCTCGAGCGGCTGCTGAACCGGTTACAGGAATATGGTTTCACTGTGCGACTCGAAAAATGCACTTTCAACATGGAGCAAATAAATTACCTTGGGCAAATCATGGATGGCGATGGTGTCCGACCAGACCCCGACAAGGTTGCTGCTATTGCCAATATGCCACCGTCACACGACGTTCCATCGTTACGGTCTTATTTGGGAGCCGTAAACAACTATGCAAAGTACATCCCAGAAATGCGAAAGTTGCGGTACCCAATGGACAAACTCCTGAAAGCAGGAACCAAATGGAACTGGAGTGCAGATTGTCAGAACTCGTTCGACCGATTTAAAGAAATGTTGATGTCTCCGCTAATGCTGACGCACTACAATCCTAGACTGGATATAGTCGTATCGGCAGACGCCTCATCCGTCGGCATTGGTGCTAGGATTGCTCATCAGTTCCCAGACGGCACCATAAAATCAATTTGTCATGCATCCAGAAGTCTGACATCGGCCGAAGAAAACTATAGCCAGATAGAGAAAGAGGGGTTAGCCTTGATATTCGCTGTAACACGATTCCACCGCATGCTATTTGGCCGGCACTTCACGTTAGAAACCGACCATAAGCCACATTCGCCCTGATGAGGAGTACGTAATTGCGGCAATCGAAATGGAGAACACTTTTCAAGATGCTGTGCAGCAATCCCTAGATTTTCTTCCGCTAACGTATAAATCGATTCAGGAAGAAACAAAAGCAGATCCTGTTCTTCAAGAAGTGGTCAAACACGTTCAGAGGGGCTGGCCCGTTAAAAAGAGCGATATCAGCGAATCATGTCAGCAGTTCTTTCTACGTAAAGACGGATTGTCAGTCATATCCGATTGCTTAGCCTATGGTGAGCGATTGGTCATCCCGTCGAAGTTTCACAAGAAAGTCCTTCAAATGCTCCATAAGGGACACCCCGGCGTCGAAAGAATGAGAGCAATCGCCCACAGCTATGTATACTGGCCAACCATCGACGACAGCATCGCTCAGCTTGTTCTCTCTTGTAAAGAATGTGCGATGGCTGCCAAAAGCAATACCAGAACCAAACTGAAGTCATGGCCGGAATCTGTAAAACCCTGGCAAAGACTTCATATCGATTACGCAGGGCCTGTGGATGATTGGTATTACCTTAAACTAGTCGATGCCTTCACGAAATGGCCCGAAGTAGTCCTAACTCGTCGAATCACTACATCTGCTACGTTAGAAATTCTTCAAAGACACGCAGTCGGTGGCTCATCATCTGACAACCGTCAGACTGACAGATGCCGTCCACGCCAGACCGATGGGGAAATGTCATCGTCCAAATTATTAATCTTTGTATTCGCCTAGCATTGTTCAAGTCCACATGTCGTTCATATTTTAATAAAGTTTTTTATTTGTTATTTGTTGCGTTAATTGCGAGTTTGTTATTGCAACAACAACAATAATTCACGCATGTGAAGACCGATGCGCAAGGTTTTTATAATGACAGGTTATCCGATCTAAGTAGTCAGTGGGTGCGCGGTTTTGTTAGCTGTGGGGAAGGTGAAAGTGACAGCTGGCGAGTTGGCTAGCTAGCGGGTTTGTTTACACTGTTTTTCACTTTACCGTTTCTATGGGATTGTTAGGGAATGTTTACTTCAACAAACATAAATACAGTGAAGTGAAAATTTTCTCCAGCATTGATGAGCTGTTTTGTTGCGTCGTTAATGTATCATTCCGTGAAATTAAGGTGTTTTGAATCGCAAAAACTTGATTGTAAACTTCAAAAGTTGGTTAACAATTTCATGTAATGCACGTAAATGTGGAATAGTTCTGCGAGTAAGAGCCACCAACGGTCCATCGATGAAAGAGAGGAAGTACCACGGTGTTGCCGTCTGACGGTGATGTATTCTTGTAACTTTAACTCGTAACTTCATCGCCATTCTACTATTAGTACATTACACAGTAAAGGAAATGAGTGAAAGAAACATTATATACCGTAAAATCGGGTGTAATTGATCAGAAGGGTGAAATTGATCATCGTATCACACGATTTTATTTATTCGTAATGGCGCACAAATATCAATGTACGCTGCAATAAATGAACGTTGTTTGTCGTAACTATTGTCGAATTGTGTGTTGTGAAGTTTTTTTGCATAAAAGAATGTTTATTATTATGAAAATAATGTAAAAATTCAAACTCATGCACGGTGCAGTATTGACAAACACCTATAAACTTCTATTTCGAAGCAAGGATTTGAACATGGTATAAACCTGAAAGTTTGTGACGATGCTTGAGATATATCCCTAAACCAGATTTCATCACCAAAACTCGTACCAATTAGCTCATATGGTTGAATTAATTGAATTTCTGTTAGATATTATTGAATTCCTTAGGAAATTGCATACATTTAGGCGTTTTACGCGTAATTGTTGAAATTTAACTGTTCGTTATTTATATAAATATTGCATTGTTAAGAATTTGACAAGCATATTCGGATTCAGAGAGCTCAAATTTATCATGTAGAGTTGTTTTGAAAACTAACAATAATGGCATTGACAAGTGATCAATTTCACCCCGAAATGAGATCCCCTGATTTTTTATTTTAGAGATATTTGTTAACACTAAAATGACATTTGTTAGAAAATTTCGCTACATGAGTCGATGAGGCTCACCTTCGTACTTGTTTTCCTGCATTTAGTTGTTTGGCATTGTTAACATTATAGAAAACAGAGTAGAAAAACCGTGAAAAATGATCAATTTCACCCGAAATTACGGTACCTACTTTTTCACGCCATGCCACTGATATATAAACAACCAAAACAAACTCGCCAGCTGTCACTTGACTATCTCCCTTCTAGATACCTTGGTTATGCGTTTATTCTCGTACATTCAAGAGCAAATAAACGCATATCAGTCACGCGTACACTTTTCCGGATGTTAACTAATTATTTGAGAAAATTAATAAACAAAATGTATGTAATACTGTAATTAATAGCTCATTGCACCATTTAAGTGCCAATTTAGGTGCGAAAACATCGCATTTTCTATTTAATTGGAGTAACTAAAGCACAACTTCACAGCTAGTAGGACTGGTATGCACTCATGGGTAGTATACGACACCAACAATTCTCACCTCACGCCAGTCGTAGAATAAACCCAATTAAAAACGACCCAGACAACCAGAAGTTGCATAAAAGTTCATGCGATAACTCGTTTATTCATACAAATTGCATCAAATCCACAAAACACGGTGGATAAAATCGTCAGATTGATGAGTTTCCTCGCATAAAACGCTTTTTTTCTGAGTTCATTTGTACAATAAGTTTTGTCTTGTACACTCGTACAAAGTAAGTCGAATCAATCCGTAGCAGCTGTCAATTCAACATTTGTTATCATAAGTTAAGTCGCATAAGATCACAGGTTACTTCAGTAGACTCGCATTATGTGCTATTATTCATCACATAATATATGCCCGTATATTGCCTCCACTTTTGTACGTAGAAAGCCTTTTCGCAAGATCTTATAAGTGAAATTTTGCACATACAAAGCCTCCAGGTGATTTCGTTATATGTACATTTTGGTTGTCTGGGGACCCACTGGGGCGAAATTGATCAATATACAGTCACCTCCCCACATCTCGATATCGACGGAACCATCGAGATAGGGAGAGATCGAGACAAAGAACAAATTTTTAATGAAAACTGGATTGACCAAGAAAATAATAAACAATCAGAGGTCGTTTCGTGTTCCAACCGTGATGCTACCATATTTCGCACACGCTCCTAATTTCGTTCACTGTCATTTCATCCACATTTCTCGATTACTTTTTCAAATCGACGTAAGTAACTTCCATACGGTTTGAAGAAAATTAATAAGGTCGGAAGGAACACGGAAAACAAAATACACCCAAAAATTTGAGCGTAAGCCAAGGGGTGTGACAAAATCTAAAATAACATAAAAAATTTGTTTTGGGCTCATACATACGAAAAACATCAAAAAATTGAGTAAACATTTGTTTTTGGTCTAAACTTAAGCGTTTGGAACTAAAATTGGGACAGAGCTTTAGGACCCTATTCAGAAGAATCACAACCTGTCTTCTAAAACTGTTTTAAAATGAATCACTTTTTTAACATTTTTTCGACGTGTACATTGCTTAAATTTTGCATACAATGGGCTCGCGTTCAAAAACTTTGGAGTTCCTATTATTTCACCCAAGAATTTTATGGAAACATGATAAGCCGTTTTATTTCGTTACTTGCGACGTTTTTCTACCAGTGTAAAATCGACTCAAGTAGTGTTTTGTTTTGATTCGTGGTTAAGTCACTTTGTCTCTCCATACAACGGGACGGCGAAAGTAGTGGTTAGGTTGCGAAAGTTGAAAATCTTACTTTCGTCGTTTTGTGAATCCGAAAATTAAACGTTCTAAAAGTGAAAAATCAAGTTGGTTTAGAGCGAAACGTGTAGAATTTCGTCTGCGAAACACGAAGGATCGATAAAGTAAGTTTGTATACTTCTTTAACTTGAGTCTATATGAATAAGTTTTCGAGATTTGTTGATACATATTGGACTATCTAATTGCACGTTATGTAACCATGGCTGAAGTAGAATTATTCAAAATACCGTAAAATGGGGCGAATAGAAACACTTTCCGACATGTTTGAATGTGTACAACTTAAACCGTGCGGATAAAAACCAATTTTAGCCTTAAATATGGGTCGCGTCTTCCTTTGCTAAGACCCCAATTGCTGTTGAAAAATAAAAATTATATCGTACAAAGATTTATTAAAATGTATGTTTCTATTCACCCCGCAATGGGACGAATAGAAACACTGTTCAGTAAATATCAGTACTTATTTCATTTTAATGGAAAAATAAACACATTTTAAGTGCATCTAGAAGAAATATCAACATGTATTTACTTAGTGAAGAAAAAATAATAAAACTTTTAAAATTAGGTTCAATTTTCGATCATTTTTAAAATCAGCAAGAATGGCGGATGTTTCAAGCTATCAAAAATGATTGAGATTTCAACATTTTCTTCTCAATTTTTTAATGATAAATTTAGAAAAATTTTTAATTTGAAAATAGTCTAGCGGTACTCTGTTGCTATTCAACTAACGGGAAAAAAGTATTTCAGTAGGTTTTTGAAGGTTATCATTACATAATATTCACATTGAAGGTCGCTTCGTTTCTATTCGCCCCGTTTTACGGTACTATCCAACAAAAATGTCTTTCGCAAAACATGTTTAACATATCAGTGAGCGAAATTAGGAGCGTGCGCGAAATATGGGTACTTTACGGTAATTTGTTTTGAATCCCGAAAATTTGTTCTTGTAACCATCGATAATACTCATATCGACATATGGAGAGAAAATTGGGAACAAAAAGTCAACAGGAGCACATTGAGATATGGAGAGAGAAAATGTATGCAGAATGAAGGGACCGAAGATATCGTAGGGAGAGACATCGAGAAGTGGAGAGTCGACTGTATAGAAAAAAAGAGTTCAAGAATACAAAATTTTCTTCGCTACTAAATTTGAATCTCCTGATTCAGAAAATTACGTCAAAAAGCTTACAAATCGTGTATTTCACCAAAAATTGCAACTTAAACTTTGGAAACCAGCATAATACGCCTAAATGTATGCAATTTACTATGAGTTAAGCACGTTTTCTAAGAATAAACGGTTTCGTGATTGAAAAACTACGTTTGTTATGCTGCATGATTTCGAAAACGAGTTCAGTAGTTCACACTGTCTTTATATCATATAAATCCCAAAAATTGTCTTACGTAAATTATGGACAGCCCCTAACAAGGTGATGGAGTTGAACTACACTCAAAATAATCCAAACGTCATTGCTACGTGAAAAATCACGTAGATCATTCCGCATTCATTTTGCCTCCTATTCACTTGACTAAGGTAATAATTACCAGAGCATATATGAACTCTAAATGGAGACCCGGTGATTCTTACTGGGGCTACCAATCGCACTTACGTGAAAATCACGTAGGCATTTGAATTCATTTGGTCATCGCGTTCATTCTCTGTTGAGCTCAGTTGTCAAAATGGTGGTCGATACTAAAAAGAAGCTGCTGCTGCTGGACTTCAAACTAATTTTAAGAACAATTCCAAGGTAAATATTAGTTACAATCCTTAGAATTCCAAATTAATTTATACTTTATACCTTGTTTTACATCAATTTACAGAACGTTGATTGTTTTGAATGGAACTGACCCTGGACAAATTTGCGAGGAACGTGCGTTTCATGGACTGTTCCGACGGTCCCGTCGATCGATATCGCGATGGTGGTCAGTCAGTGTTTTGAAACCATTAATGGAATATAATAGTTTAATCCCTTAGTTATTTGTCCTTTTTTCAAAATAAACACATAAAAAAGCATGTGCAAAACAGGATTGATTTCCCTGAATTGATTCCGATAACTTTAAATGAAAATTTCCCTAGGATCTATTGAAAAGCTTTGTAAAAGCTACGTGAAAAATCATGTAGCTGTTACGTGGAACTTCGATGGAACTGATGAGGTTCACTTGTTCATGCGTTCATTCGGTGTTACCTATGATCCACGTAAGTGCTACGTAAAAAGTGCGATGGAAAAAAACCACGTATGTTTTCACGTAACAACGACGTGTGGATTTTTTTGAGTGTACTGTTGTGAGCAGTGAATCAATTGTCACCCAACACGCAGCAACAAAGACATTGTCACCTCATATTCTTTCTGCAACAATTTTATTCCGCACCATCAGTTTATCATCACTTGAGCAGAATATGACAAAGATCGATCACCTCGTGCGCAGCGATTTTCTGGATTTCGCATTGCAATTATCGAGAACTTTCTCCGTGTTGGTAAACATTGACACATTATCAAACGGCATCCATAAAACAAATTTGGTTTTGTGTTTAAAATAACACTGATTAATCGCGAGTTGAAAAGGTTGCAACAATGTTGCGCTCCGTGATTGTCATGATAATTTTGCTTTTGTTTGTGTCTTTATCCGCAACAGTTGCGACAAACGGTTGTGAGCGAGCTTGCTTGTTTGTTTTTTGTCTATTTTGATGATAATTTGATTCACTGGTTGTGAGACAATTGGGTTTATTCTACGACTGGCGTGAGGTGACAATTGTCGATCTCGTATAGCGAGGTGACAATTCTCGACTCGAGTGAAGTGACTCTCCATTTGATTTGCACGGCGAGTCACTTCACTCGGGTCGAGAATTGTCACCTCGCTATACGACACCGACAATTGTCACCTCACGCCAGTCGTAGAATAAACCCAAATGCTTCAACGACTGTCTTTCCTTATCAACAAAAAGTATTTTTCGGCATCAAGCGATACGAAATCCACTATTAGTTATTAGATGTTTTATTGATGCGGTATATTGTTCCTGTTACAAGAAGAGTGGAATAAGAAATTGGGTTTGAATATGCATTAGTTCACGTATCTTTATGTTCTTTGTATGAGAAGCTTCAACCAAATCTAAAGCTAAAAATGGTGATAGTTTACGGGTCAGCAGTTTTCTTCAAAATGTCCTTATTCCGCTCCATCATTTCTTCCTTTTTTTCCTTTCGTGCTTTTTCAAGCGTCCTCTCTATGTCTTCTAGAGAGGTATCTTCTGCTCCAGGTGGTGGAGGATCTCTCTCTTCACTTTCCTTCTTGTCAGCCCATCTTCCTTCAATCTCGTTAGCTGCAAATGATGTGCTAGCTTCTTCGGTAGATGGTTTTTCATCCTTCTTTTCCTTCATCTTCGGAAGTTCATGTTCCTTCGAACGCTTAGGTTCATAATTTCTTTCACGAGAACGATCTCGTTCCTGTTCACGAGAACGATCCCGCCGGTGGCGCTCAGTCGGGCTCACCGGAATGCGATCGGGTGATTTGCTTGTGCTACGACTGAAAGATCGCTGAAATCTTCCTCGGAAACGATTTCGGAAAGGGCGGTCACGGAATCCTCCGCGATTGTTGTCACGGAAATCTCTAAAACCGCCTCGGCGATTCATGAAACCACCCCGGTGGAAGCGATTACCATAGGGTCGATCATGAAATCCACCTCTACCACGATAGCCACGACGATCGAATCGACGCCGTTCGAAGCTACGTGATCGTGAACGGCTCCTCGAGTAAGACCGTGACCGCGATCGACTGAAGGATCGTGACCTAGAACGACTGAAACGACGCCTGAAACTTCCAGAACGAGAACGCCTTCTAAGGCTTTGTGATCGAGAACGGCTTGAACTGCCATAACGACGACCACGAGATCTACTACGGGATCTACGAGGCGGCCCAGAAGGCTCCGGTGGTTTAGCAGCATCGTCCGCATTTGCAAGTCTAAAGTTACCAAACTTGTCCAAGACAACCGGGCCAGATTTAACAGGTGCTATTTGTGAGACTGCAGGTTTCGGTTTTTCCGGAGTAGGAGGTCTTCTTCTATTTTTGTCCTCATCATAACGAGACGTCCTCTGGCTAGCTTTTTGTTGCAACTGAGCTTGATGTTGTTGCATTTGAAACACGCCAAGTGATTCTTCATCTGACTCATTCGAAAAGGCATACTGCTTCGGAACAAAGCTTTTGCTTGGTTCTTTTGGCTCTTTTACAGTTGCCCTCTCATCTTTATTAAACATCATCCGCCATTTAGTCTCTTTCTCCGAGCGCTCTTTTGCAACGTCTTGAGTTTTCAAAGAAACCTTAGTTTCCTCTGGTTTCTCGGGTTTTGAGCCATCTTTCTTCGATCCTTTCGTCAACAGTGAAGACATAACCGAAGCCATACCGCTAGGCCCTGCTCCTTGATTTTCCAGCTTTGAATAATATTCCGACAGTTTGGTGCCAAGCTCATCCAAGACAGGAAAATTTTCAAAAATCCTGCGAGTAAATAATGAACATGAATATTTTATAATTTAAACCGGTTTGTCTATTTACTTACTTTAACGCTTCCTTCAATTTGTCGTTATTTAGCACATCGTCGTCCTTATCCTTCTTTTTCGATTTTTTCTTATCTTCAGATTTGCGCTTTTTCTTGCTTTCCTTCTTGGCTTTCTTCTCTTCCTTCTTCTTTTTCTTCTTGGTTTTTTCCTCTTGTGCTTTACGTTCTTTCTGATACTTGGCCGCCTCTGCTACAAAGCGACGAACCTTTTCCTCGTAGTCATCCTCATCGCGGGGCATGTCCAAAAACTTTCGCACCTGAAGATGGTATGATCATATGAATGGTTTCAAAATAGTCCTTTGAGCAATAAATACCTTCAACTCATAATCATCCGCACCAGCAGGCGGATGACTATGTGTGGGTTGATTGCCCAATGAAAACGGTACTTCCATTGCACGGCCTTCGTTGCCCATCCCGGCCGACATGCGCTTGCTGAGTGGGGACAGTGATTTCGGCTTCTTCTCATTTTTGCTGCGCTTGCCACGCTTCTTAGGCCTCGACGAGCGCGAAGAATCTGTAAAAGAGATATAGGATCATCTAAATGAGAAACCTATCACTTTGAGAGTAAAAATGGAATTAAGCAAAAGTATTTGCTTGGCAATTACAGAAGAGTAGGCAAAATGATGTTTATAACATGCTTGCTTTTATAGCTGTAACCACCTTCTGTGTCTGTCTCATTATCTCATTTCGGCATCAACTGTGACTCCATTCTGCAGCTGGATGCTCTCGGGTATTCTCATTGCGTTATTTCAGATGCTCCATTCTGAGTGCGAACGCTTTGTTTTTACTATTAGCGCTATAATCCATCGCTTTTCAAGCAAAAATAAGTATCCTCATATCAACCTTTTCTAGCGACAACAAAATATAATCTTCCTTCACTTGAAGGCAATTTTTCAAACCTAAAACATATGGACAGTGATGTAGAAAAAAACACATCGTAACATTCGCATATAGATTGGGAAGACGTCTTCAGCGGTGCGGAACTTTTCCCGCCATTCATCGGTCATCTTTTCCTCGTTTAGGTAATAGATCCCACAGTCCATACTTGTTTCAATTGCTGAAAATGCATTGTAATTCATAGAAATACGGGTGGCCCCGTATTCAACTTACCCGAACTAGATGACGAATCGCTGCTGCTGCTATCAGAATCCGAACTTGAATCGCTGGAATCGGAACTGTTCGAACTCGAATCGCTTGAGCTGCTGTGGTGTTTCTTGTGTCGTTTTTTCTTGTCCTGCTTTTTGCTACCCTTCTTGTCTTTCCGAGACTCAGAGCCGTCCCGCTTGGAGCCACTGACACCGGATGTGTCCGCTTCCTGCTTGTGGCGATCGTGTGTCGAAGACTTGGGGATATTCAATGCTGTGGGTGAAAACAAAAATATCAACCGTTAAAGCATGTCAGTTAGAGAGAGCTCTGATGCCATAGTCGAACCTAATCAAGGTATCTAGCATGAGCAAAGACGATCGTACAATTCGTAATTGCTACTCCGTTACTGACAAGAATAATTGAGGTTCCATAGAGATTCAAGAAGGGGGCCTTGGGATTAGCAAACCATTCTCAAAGTGCACAAATCGAGAGTTCATAGGTTAATAGTCAATAACGGCGCCGGCCACGCCTGAAGCGATCATCGAGGAAGGGAAGGAATGTTAGTTAGATAATCATTATTACTAGAGAACGAGTATACCTTTGCATCTCCACAATTGTCATGGAAGGATATTGGGTTAGTGGGTTAAGGGTAAGAAGCTGGGAGTTGACTGATAAAGCGATCAATGATATATGCACGCCAAACCAGATTCACAATATTATCGGATAACCGCATTGTACGCCAAACAAGTGTTCATCGCTCGCCCACCCCGCAAGAGCAAGCGACGCGAGTAACAGATCAAACACTGCTAACGCGATTCGTCATCCGCGGCTCTTTTTTTTGCCAAGCGTCGCGGTCAAAGGAATAATCATTACCCAGAACCCTATCTAATGTATCTAGAAGAGAAACCTTGAGCCTAACGAGAAGAGCACATTTTTCAACCCATTATATTTAAGAGTATGACCTGCTAGCTTTGCTTAGAGTGACTGCACAAACACTAACCGCCTAGAAAATGAAATCGCTTCACCGAGTATTGAAACAGCAACTTATGATCTTCGTTGATTCTGAACTTTTGGAGTGGTGCAATGGGAGTAAAGAGTTTCAATACTTTTGGAGATAAGTGTACCAATGGTTGCTACCAGAGATTGAATCCTGAGAAAATCTCTCACGCATCGCTCTCTGTAACTATCATAATATGCAGCACATTATGAGAGACTGCTTATCGTATACTGCTACAACTTTGATCAGATCGGGGAGATAACGGTGCATGATAAAACCCCTCTGAACACGCTCCAAACCTGGGGGACACTATTGTTATCGGAAGTTCGGGGATTGTTTATCGTGCCAGTAAGATAAAACACATACCCCCAACGGTAAATAAGCAAGAAAAATGGATTTTATCATCGCTCTTTCTCTTTTGGGCTCTCGTTAGCTGCTTCTATTTATCAACTTGTAACAGAAACAGTATCCTGGAGCGCAACAGATTAGAGGTTTTTCTTCGCTTGCTTTTATCGTGCTTCAAAATCAAATGAGAGCGAATTCTGCAATGCCTGATTGCTACAGGGTGTCCGCATATTATCCTTACAAGCTTTGCAGGCATGTCTATGCAACCGAGCATTCATACATGATTCAATCAATATCGTGACCTATTAGGGATCGTTCAAATATTACGTAACGCATCAGGGGGAGGGAGGGGCTCTTACATAGTGTTACGGGTGCGTAGGGATTTGGTACTCACGGCTTTTCTGGAGGATTTGCTGCACGGAAAAGATCTGGTCCATTGTCGCGCGGCTGTGATAACTTCCCACGAATTCGTTTGCTATATGTGATAGACGACGAAAGAGAATTTGGGATAGCATTTTGTAGGCGGCGTTTAGGATAGTGATTGCACGATAATTTTAACACTCCAGTTTGTCACCCTTTTTGTAGATAGGGCATATAACGCCTTGCTTCCACTCCTCCGGTAGCTGTTCCGTTTCCCAGATTCTGATTATCAGCCGATGCAGACACGCGGCCAACCTGTCCGGGCCCATCTTGATAAGTTCGGCTCCGATACCATCCTTGCCAGCGGCCTTGTTGTTCTTGAGCTGTTCAATGGCATCCTTAACTTCCCCCATCGTGGGAGCTGGTTGGTTTCCACTGTCCGCTGTACTGACGTAGCCGTCGCCTTCGCTGTCCTGACAGTCTATGCCTGTGTTCTCTTCGCCATTCAGGTGTTCATCGAAGTGCTGCTTCCACCTTTCGATCACCTCGCTTCCGCCCGTCAAGATGCTCCCATCCTTATCCCGGCACATTTCAGCTCGCGGCACGAAGCCTTTGCGGGATGTGTTGAGCTTCTGATAAAACTTCCGCGTTTCTTGAGAACGGTACAGCAACTCCATCTCTTGGCAATCCACCTCTTCCAGGCGGCGCTTTTTGTCCCGGAATAGGCGGGTTTGCTGTTTCCGCTTCAGTCTGAATCGTTCCACGTTTTGTCGCGTACCATGCTGCAGCATTGCAGCCCGCGCTGCATTTTTCTCCTTCAAAACCTCCTGGCACTCCTCGTCGAACAAATCGTTTCTTGAGCTCCGTTCCACAAATCCGACAATGCTTTCCGCAGCGTCGTTAATGGCTGCTTTTACTGTCCTCAAGCAGTCTTCAAGAGGGGCCCTATCGAGCTCGCCCTCATCCGACAATGCTGCCTCAAGATGCTGCACGTACGCATTGGCGACATTCGGTTGTTTCAGTCGCGCTAGATTGTACCGAGGCGGGCGTTCTCGTTCGTCAGCTGGTGGGCTCTGAACTTTCCAATCGTCGGTCTGAACTCCCGAACTGGCTCGGCCAGCCGCGTAAAATGTATCCTTGTCATCATCAGTGCTTCCGGAGTGTGGGCTATGCACGTTGATGATGCTGAAGTTGAATAACCGACATTTAAGCCTCAACTTGCCCATTCTTTCGTTGATCGGCCACCACCCGATCACGCGCCTTTGCATATCACCCATCACTATAAAAGCTGTTCCCAGCTGACGTGTGTTGCGCAGCTCTGATAGATGATATGATTACCTTTAAACGAACGCACCATAGAATCTGAACCTATCCAGCACACCTCCTGCAGCGCTACAATGTCGAAACCGCGGGTCTTCAGTACATCGGAGAGTATGAGAGTACTTCCGATTAAGTTGAGAGATTTGCAGTTCCACGTACCGAGTTTCCAATCGTTAATCGCTGTGGTCTTTGCCGATTGTTCTGGGCCGTATTATCTCGTTACCGTTCCTGTGCAGAGTCCTTCTCTGGCACACGGACGATGATCAGCCGCCCCTGACATGGGAAACAGACGCTGTTGTGAGCCGCTCCTAACATGGAGTACAGACGCTCCAGGTTTGCAGAAGCAAAAGCACCCCCCCCCCCCTTTCCCTGTCAGCATTGTTGGTTACCCGATTTTCCCCAAGGTTACTCGTATCCCGGTCAGCACCGCTAGGAGGTAGGGATAGAAGTTGCTGGGCAAGAAGCTAAGGACCGCACAAAGGGATCTATTTGATTCCTGCAGGTACGCGAGGTAACAATGGTACGCCATGCTCAGCCATTTACCGTGCCTTAAAATTTTCCATACAAAAGCTGTTACCTGGAGGAAGGGAGAGGGTCTAAAAATGGCAACAATTTTGCGTTGCGTAATATTTGAATGAACCCTTTTATTCAAAAGGAAAAATTTTGACACATTTCTAATGTCAACTATTTGTAAAATCAAGTAAAATTTGTTAAAACCACGTGGTGGCCAAAGTGCGGCCCGCGGGCCGTACGTGTCGTCTGGATCTCCTGAATGTGACAAACCTCGTACAATGTTTCATCTGGAGGCCGTACTACCCTTAAAGTTATCATGAATAGCACACTAGTCTATTCGGATAACTATTTTCGGTCCTAACGAACGTCGTTTTCTGAGCTTTATGACTGAAGGAAAATGTACTTCTAACCCACAGGATTTTACCCGAAATATTTTCTACTTATGGGCTAGTAGACTACTTGATTAATCTCTTTTAGAATTTAGGGAAAAAAAACTCTACAATGGCAAGCAGTCCTCAGTAATAACGACGTCGGTTAATTTTAATTTGATTTTATCTTTTTTATGAAAAAAGATCCAAGTCGGCTGGGATTCAAAACCAGGACTCTTGTATGCCAGACGAGCGCTTTACTAACTAAGCTACCGAGTCACTTGGTGACCCAATAATTCAGATGATAGCAAATTTCGAATTCAAAACCCCACAGATCAAGCAGACCCTTTTCATAATCCACATTCATCAATCTCATGTATACTACACACACGCATAGAGCGTCAATATAAAAGTTTCATATTTACTTACGCCACCTGGTGGCAAAATCATGAATCTGTTGGCTATATTAATGATAACCCTTAAAATACTGAACATCTCTGCCGAAAATGCCATCTTTCTAAGTGGTCATGCTCCTGAGATATTTGCAAAATATAACTTTCATGCACACTAGCACCGCCTGGTGGTGGAATCCGTACCTGAATGACCACCGCCCTTGAACTCCTAAACAACTTTGTCGAAGATGGCTTTTCTATATTTAATCTAGATCAGATCTAGATCTAGATTACAAGTATTTCATGTTGAAAATGAGAAACCAAGTATGTTGTACAAAGTACATCGCGCGACTACTCGCGTTACAAAAATTCGCGAGACAACCGAAAGGTTAAAACGAGAAGTCTTATGGAAATTTAACAACTTACCGGGCAATTCTAGCTCATTTGGGGCAACAATCTGCTTGTTGTATGTCTTCGATTTGAGAAAATCCAACGAATTCTGCGCTTCCTCGTGGTGCGGAATAATGTTCAGGCAATCCTGGTACGCTTTTTTGGCTTCGTCGAAACGGCTCTCCTCTTCGTAGCTTCTTCCCAGTGCCACCAGCGTTTCACCCATATACTTGCGGGCATTGGCATGAGACGAATTTATCTTTAACGCCATCTCGAAATCGTCGACCGCCTTTTTGAAAGATCCACTATTGGCGTACAACGCTCCTCGTGCCACCAAACCCTCGATGTTGCGCGGATCAATGCTGAGCGCCTTATTCAAACACTGAAACGCTTCGCTGTGGCGCCCTTCCTTGAAGTGTTCAATACCCTCCGCAACAGATCTGGACAGTAGAATGCATTGTAGAAGAAAACATTATGGAATCACACAGTTGAGTACAATAACTTACCTAAACGCCCATTTGCTTGCTTGGGAATTTCGAAGTTCGCCTGCATATTCCTGTTGAGCAAATTTGCCTTTCAAACTCGACATATTGGTGTAGAACTCGTTCCCACTTAGTCCAAGTTCTTGCATCAAACTCCCAATGGCTTGGGGGTCATTGAAAGACGGCGACTTGTTCAGATAGTACTCGTAGTCTAGAAGCTCCTTTGTGGCTGCAAGGCTGAGTGTATAGTTGAAAATAGAATGAGGAGAATTTCAATCAGACGCAAACGTCGATAAACTACATTTTCTATGTCTGATGCTCATGCTCGTATCGGCCAATTACGTTCCCAATGGTATTGTCCACAATCATACCAAAAGAATTAAATTCGTGTCTTTTAGTTTGACTTTTGTGGTCGGCCATTTTCGCGTGGTTTTAAAGCTACTGTTGAAGGCTCACGCCCTTATACATAGTTCGACGAGCTCTGCAATCTCGCTCAATGAGTAAAACGTGTCATAAATGAGGAAGTGAATTTATTCTGGTTTACATTTTAAGCGATTCAGCGGAACCCGCGCCTGGTCAGTAACCTGCTGGTTCAGAACCTAACTTACTTGTATACTTGCGGAAGATCTTCAGTAGAAATAAGTCCATAATTGATAGTACTGGGCGCGCGACTCAGCATAGTGCGCTGCATAGTACAGACCAGTTTTCTCGCATCCGGTTGAGCAGAAGCCACTTCGCAACATATGAGATCGCTAGTCGTAAAGCTACGAGGGACACCAGCGCGGTCGTACACTGGCACTAGATAGTTACTTGAGACGTAAGCCTAAAATTTACCCGAAACAAAAAAAAAAATATTATTATACAGTCGACTCTCCACATCTCGATGTTCTACATCTCGATATCTCTCCCTATGTCGATGATTTTTTCGGTCCATTCACCCTGCATACATTTTCACTCTCCATATCTCGATATCCTCCTTATCTCGATATCTCCCTATCTCGATGTCATTTTCGTTCCCAATTTTCTCTCCGTATGTCGATATGCCCATTATCAAAGGTTACTAGACTAGATTTTAGAGATTCAAAACAATTTGCGAAGACGAATTGACATCTGTTTGTTGTTGATTTTCCTGGCAACGGAGTGATTTTCAATCTAGTATTCGTTAAAAATTTGTTCTATGTCTCGATCTCTCCCTATCTCGATGGTCCCTTCAATATCGAGATGTGGAGAGGCGACTGTATACCTATTATGTACATAATAGGATAATACAACATTCTCCAGAATTCCGTTCCCTGGAAAGCTATATCAGTTTTAATTATTATTTTTCTTTTTTGAAAATAAATAGCCGAAGTGAAAAAAAAGTTCAGGAATGTTCATTAATTGTTTATTTGAAATATAAATACAATTTTCCTAGTTACCTTTACCTTTATTATACATTGTTATAAAATTGTATTGTATCATTAGTAATAAGTAGGTAATCATGTTTATTTATTATTTGACTATTTTATAAGGACTGGAGCAAGTGTGCATTTCATTACCACAGCTTCCGTACGGAAATTATGCTTAAAATTTCATCGTAAGAAAGATTCAAATATGACGTCCATCGTTTTTCGGAATTTATAGACCATCCCTCCCTTCTCTGTCACGTTTTTTTTTTCGTGTGCAGAGCTCCATAGTTTTCTTAGAAGTGGAATTCTGGGGAACGGTTTTGTAGAGAATGTTATAGAATCGTACAAAAAAACTTACCTTGATTGAGCTGCTATTTATAAAACAGCAAGTATTTCCGAGCGATAGCAACACTTTGAAAATGATTCCTTGAAGTGTCTTATTGGCCACAATGCCGTACACTACGTCGCCCGGTCTCGCAGTCTTAAAAATCGTTCAGAAAGAAGTCGTACATCAGTATCTTCACTCAGTATGTGCATAATTCAAACACATCGCAATTCTCTTCATTGATTTGTTAGCGTTACTTAATGTAATCAACAGTCAATCAAAAATCGCACAAAGACGTTCAGAATCAAGTACCTGCAGAAAATGATTGACTTTATCGACCGTCTCTACGTCCATGAATGCATCAATCGGAGGAATACAAAACTTTTCACCTGCAAATATCAAAAATGTGTAATCACATGCAATGGATTAATGAGGTTTAAATGGTAATTAAGATACTCACACTGCTGAAAATCGCCGGGGCGCCGTCTTTCGTTTCGACCTCTCGTCGATTGTTGTGTTAATGCACTATCATACAAAATATCCGCTTTCTTAGAAATGAACTGATGTAACTTGAATCGCTTGGCACGGTCGTGGAAGGTGAGAGTCTTTTGCCGCGACTGGTACACGGAATAGTCCGGATTGGTTACGCCAATGCGACTCAGATCGGCATCGCCGCGTTCTCCTTCCCATATTTTTTGTAGCGGCAATCCATGGAATCCAATTGCCTTCTCCACCAGATCGGGATCCAGCTGATGCGAGGACATTTCGCGACTCTGAATAAGATTGTGCTCTTTCTTACGTTTAAATTAATCTACGGAGGACAGAAAGGAAAAGATACACAATTTTCGTAACCGAGCGTTGTTTGGTAGATTTCGACCGATTATTTAAACGCCAGGAACCACAAGAATTTACAGAACCGGAGCTTGACAGAAGTGACCGATATACTTACAAAGTGTTTGTATATAAGTTTACAGTAACGGTAGTACAAGTAAAAACATATTACAACCGCATTACAGATACAGTCACCGACAAAATGAAGTGTTCAGTTGCTTATAATAACGCAAAACCATTTGTTAAAAAGGGCATTTTTTGTCAACATGTGAGTACTTCATGTTTATGATATTTATAATACACACCAAACATGGTCGGGGTTCTGCTAAACCGCACCAAGTGCCATTTTTCCCTAATCGACTTTTTTACACCAGAGGACTCAAATAATCATTACCTTTCTACCATTAAAATATCAAGTAATTTGAACAGTCCCTTGTAATCTTACATCAAAAATATTCTTTAGATGGACATGTAAAACTGTAATTTTGTTCAGCCAGAGTGAACCATAAACCAACGCACGTCATCAGAGGGAATTCATTTTTCAGATATAAAGCTATATTTTTTCAACTTCCTTCTATATTCTTACAATTTATCCATTCCAAGCAACTCACAGAAACAGAGGCCAGTGAAATTGGGCAGCAATTGATTAAATAAAATAAAATATAGCTCCGGTGGCGTTGATCTGTTTTCTTTCAAATTTTATCCAGCCACACCGCACTAAGTACTGTTTATCTGAAAATCACATTTAGACATGGAGTAAAGGCATTTACATGCAATACATACTTGCACTAGCTTGTTATATAATCTGTTTATCAAACCACACAGAAGCCTTAATGAAAAAACGAATTAATTTAATCTGATGCTGTGTGAACAACTCAGGTGGACTTGGTGCGCTTTAGTTGTTCAGAAAATGGCATTATCGCCATCAAACCCCGTCAAACAAACTGCACATTACTTGATTCAAGTTTATCACCATTCCTTCAAGAAGTGAAGATGACCTAGTGGTAGCACACTAGATTACCACTCAGAAGGCAAGAGTTCGAATCACGGTGAAACTTTTTTTTCTGGTGTTTTATCCGATGGTGATGGAAATCAAACAACTTTTAGATTATGTGCTTATTTTTATATTGCAGAAAAACATCAGCAGGTCAATGTACATCTGAAAAGATGGTGATTCCTGGTGAACACTTCACGCATTGAACTGTGAACTTGATCATCAAAGGAGCACCAAATGGGAGCAACTTGGTGCGTTTTGGCAGAGCGAATTCATGGTTTTCTTCGATCATTAGGATCTATTTATGAACACGTGAGAACCTTGATTCAATACATACGAATCCTTCCCATAAACACTTGTGACATGGATTCCAACATGCACGGTGATGATAAACATCATTTTTCTCCAATTTTACTTGTGTTGTTGAAAACTGTGAAACACATCCAACCACACCGAACCAAGAACCATATTTTTCAATTTTTGTTCAGCCAGAGTGAACTGAGTGCTTCATATTGTTTAATGAAATCCAATCACATCGTTAATTTTTGATGATTTACTAGTATATTTAATCTCGGTGTACTTATTTAACACTGTTAATCGCATGTTAGCGATAAAAAAATAAAATTATCATCCGCGATAAACTAGTACAGGAAAAGACTTTAAAGTAAAATATCTCGGAATAAAGATTTTGGCACTTGGTGCGGTTTAGCAGAACCCCGACCACATGTTCTAATAGTAAATTCATATATCGGTTTTTACAACCACACAGAAAAGATATGTCAAAAAAATAAGTGCCCCTTCATCTGGTGATTCATTCACTCAATAATATTTATTCTTGAAAAATGTTTTGCTTCAGATTGACTACAGAAAATTGTTCTATAAATAAACGGTCAAAGTATGAATAAAAAGTTCACGTAATAAAAATACAAAAAGCACTTTTACATACACAGCTTGCGCGAGGTGGTGCTGGCGATAGTTGAATGCGCGACCGCTCATGACCATGAAGAGGACGTTTATCTAGCATTCCTACCACTACCCCTTCTTATCCAATTTTTTTTTATTACAAACATGCTTTTTAAGCTATTCAAGACTTGGTAGACGTGATAGTTTAGAGGAATTATTAGTCAAAATCTCAGTTATGTGTCATTTGGCGTAATTATCTTTTAATCTCTTATACTGAGAAAATCAATGAATAAAACGGGTCAAAACAGTCTTGTTATATAAAACAATCTAAACACTACCAAAATAAGTGCAACTAGAGAGTTTTACATTGGTTTGGAATAAATAAATACAAACCTGTTTATTTTTTATTTTATTTTTGCACAATATTCGATATTCTGAAACTAAAAAACGGACAAAAACTTTCCGCTAGATCACGTTACTCGAGGTTTTTGTCATCAAAAGCACACACAAAATTACTAATTTGTACCCTATCGACAGCGGCACAAACATACCATTTTATGCAACAACCCTGCAGATACGCCCTTTTTATATGGAACCTTTAAAATATATGGATCGTAACATCATGCAGATCACTTTCTTCACTCTAATAGAACTTAATGGATG
This sequence comes from Aedes aegypti, assembly GCF_002204515.2. Taxonomy (NCBI): domain Eukaryota; kingdom Metazoa; phylum Arthropoda; class Insecta; order Diptera; family Culicidae; genus Aedes; species Aedes aegypti. The sequence goes on from NC_035108.1 coordinate 285,079,800, forward strand.
ACCCATATAATATACAGTAATGTCCCGATTTTGTCAGCCCCATGCTGCATTTAGGGTTGACAAAATCGGGAAAAAAAATTCGACAGGTTTCAAGCTGTTGCGTAATGAATCATTACAGCACTGGTTTCAGTTGCGTAATGATTATTCCCGCACTACATACTTCAGTGCGCCAGCCACGATGAATATGCCTGTAAAAGGGCATCTAGCGGAATTTGGGGCAAGTGTGCCACCTTAGGGCGAAGTAGGCCGTCATTGAAATTTGTACGCGTCGTTGATGATTGTTGCTAATTCATCTCACGATTTCGAATCAAAGAAAATCAGTTAGTTTTGCACTGACACAGCTGAAAAAGTATCAGCAAACTTTATGCATGTTAGCGCGTACAGTGATACTTTTTCAAGTCAATATAAACTATCGAGACTGAATTTTATCACTTTGAAATGCAAGCTGAAAAGTCATCATTGTTGCCAAAACGAATGAAGGGCTATATAGCCTTAAGCAAATTGTTCTCTTATTTTGCATAAAGCTTATAAAATCCACCAATTTTGCCTCGTGATGTTAGTTTCACATCTTTTCATAACCACTGTGCCATTTAAAAAGAAAATATCTTTAAAAAGTATTAGTTTTGGAGCTTCTCCTATTTTTCCAAAATAACCTAGTTTTCGACACTATGGCAAGTGTGCCACCCATATGGGGCAAGACGGCCACCGAATGAACGTCGCATGCAATACTACTTTTAATGAAATTTTCTCTATTTCCTATCAATATTACTTACAAAGCAGACGCTAATCGATAGTTAAAAAATAATTTTAAGTTCACCGTAATAAGGGGATGCTTTATAACAAGGTTCAGAACAAGCGTAACTCTCTATTACTCAATTCAAATAACTAAAATAGTTAGTTTCAATACAATATATGTTTAACCCTTAAAATACGGCGAATAAATGATATTACACTATACCAGCGCTAAATAATGGTAAAATTTTGATATAGATATGTAAAACGGTACTTAAAAGCCGAAAAACACGTTATGATTGAATATTTTGTGAAAAATCACTTTGGGGGCAAAAATGTAAGTTATTCCCCTACTATTCTTCAGAAACCACTACTGGTGCCTCATTTTGGTTGATTATTATGATTTTGTTGATGATGCTTACATTTTTATAAATTTCACTCCAACAATTTTCGTTTACCAAATAGGTTGCACACTTGCCCCAATAAATATAGATTTCGACCAAACTGGATACTTTTTTCGTTCAAATGCCACAATAACTTACGCATTTGAATAGTTTCACGATGTACAGTACGTTAGAAAAATCTGTTAATAATTTACCTTTTACAACGAAATCTAATAAAAATCCACTCAAATATGGTTGTCTTTGCAAATGTCAATGTAAATACAGTAATACCTCGATATAACGTAACTCGATTTTTATTTTCATTACGTTATATCGAGGTTACGTTATATCGAAGCAAAATATTTTTTTTTTCTGAATTTCGTTCATCATGTATTGTTTGATGAGAAAATGGGTCTAACACTGATATTATTGAACTAGCAGGCATTTTCAGTTTATCTCACATATGTTTTTAACTTATTTTTCCGTACCGTAAAATGGGGTGTTAAGGGATACAAAAAAAATTCTACCTAAATTTTGAGCAACTTCTAGTATGTCAATAATTGAACAAAATACAGTCCTACCATTCTCCCGACGTGTATATCAAAAGCCAATTACAATGAAGATGATCCTATGGCAGATTTCTGAGATAATCATAGAAATGTGTGATTTTTGAAGAAAAATGCAAAATGGGGTGTTAAGGAATTTGAGCTTTGTAAGTAAAACTATATTTTGCCAACATCAAAAAAAAAAAATATTTTGGTCAATATCGATGATGTGTTCAATCTAAAGATGATATTACTTCAATATAATTCAAGTTGGAACTCCTGCAAACGTTAACCGTTTTAATTTACCTACTAAATCTCTCACACATATTGATTCTTTTTTCAACCAAGCTATAAGTGCATCGCACAATTGTCTTGAAAGGATTTGTATACTTATATGCAGTATTCGTATCCTAGAATAGTGCAGAACAACCTTGTCATGACTTGTCAAAAGAAGGATAATTTCAATAAGCTTTCAGTTTGAATAGAGTAAGTATCCAAATTGCCTTTTCAATAATGTACCACACCAAATAACGGATTTGCATGTAACACCCCATGGCATAATCGAAAAAAAAATCTTAACGAAAAGTTTCCAGTGCGGAAATCGCACACACCTATACTACAATGTACTCAATGCTCGAAAACACTTAACACATGACCACGAGTAAAAGTTTTCCAAAAAGAGATCGGAATAACCTTATATTATTATTGTTTATCTAGGACGTAGGCAGTTTAAAAAAAAAACAATAGCTCCAAAACCATCTCATATAAGATAACCTATTTCCAAACTTTTCACCAATGCAATGGAACAACTTTTGAAAATACTATCATGAAAACCCCATATTTAGAATAATCAGTTTTTATCTTCTAGGTTATGGCCTTCAGTCTATTATGCTCAAAACGGATTTTAAGTTTTCATCCGACGTTTCGGACATGAACACTTAAAATCCGTTTTTGAGCATAATAGAGTGAAAGCCATAACCTAGAACATAACTATCACAGTCGTATCCCCAATTCAGTTTTAATCTACATTTTCGAACAATTTTACCAAATTTTGAGATAAGTCTTTTCTGGTGATATTCAGTGACTAACGAAATAGATCCCTTAACTTTCCATGCAGGTTAACTTCACGGAACAACCCAAAGCTATATTGAAATATATAACGGCATAAAACAAATGAGTTTAGTAACTTAGAAAAGTTAGAATAGATAATCCCTTAACACCCCACTTATTTTCAAAACGAGAATTTTTTCATAAAAGTTTCTCAAAATCGAAACCCAGATATAATTTTAAGAAGTTTTTGTCTGGACTATGATCTCAATTACATTTACTTTTCTTCTACGCTACTCGCGAATTTTTCTCAAATATATTTCATGGTTTTGTAGATGAATGTATTTAGCCTATAAAATTTGAACAAAAATGTTTTGAAAATTTTTCAATATCTAGCAACCACAATACTTCATATTTTTAGATAGCTCCTATTACATAATGCAGCTCACAATCCTCTGAACAAATTGAGCATTTCAGATCATTTATATATCGATTTTCCACGTGTCTGTGATTTGTCAAACTTGACTGAGAAGTTCAATCCCTTAAAACCCCACGAGTCCTTAACACCCCATTTTACGGTATATATTTTTTTATATTTTTCTTTTTGTTTTATTTTTTACTTTTACCTTTTTATTGCAGTAATCCCCAATGAAATGTACTCAGGAAAAAACTTTTAAGGAATCCTTGAACACTCGGAGAAACTATAAAAGAAATTCATAGATGAAATCTTTCAGAAATCTTTAAAAATGTTAATGTTGAGCAAACCATGAACATTTCTAGCAAGCAGTTATGGAATTTCAAGAATTTTGTTATGAGGAACTCGTGGTAAAACTCCTAAAGCAAATCTTTTTGTAATTTATGGACAGAATTTTAGAATGAATGTCCCAAGAATTCTTTGAAAAATGTTGAAGAAATCACTAGAAAACTATCAAAAACAAGAACTATCCTCGAGTAATTTTTCAAGCAAAAGTTCCTGGACGAATACGTTGTGGAATTTTCGGTAGTATTTTAGGAGAAATTTCTGGGGGATGTAAGGAGGAGGATGCTCAGTTTTTAAAATCCCTGAATATATTTTTGTAATAAAAACTATGCATAGAAAAATTTCTAGACTTATCGTCTTCAAGAATTACTTGAAGAACCAAATGAAAAAGAATCATTGGAATCTTTCGAAATTCGTGATGAATTCAATGAAATTCAATGAAAGATTTCATTTCACATAGAATCCTTGAAGAACCTAAAGTAGAATAAAGAATGGTTTCTGCATAAATATTTGTAAAAATTTCTGCAGAAAATCATAATTAAATTGGTGGAGAAATGCCAAGAAAATTGTTCTTCAGGTTTTTGGACGAATACATGTACGGTTTTTTAAATAATTTGTAGAGCATTATAACTGGATTGTTCTTTAAAAGGGCCGCTGGAAGAATTCATGAAAAAATGCTGAAATAATTTATAAATTTCTAGACTCCGGAAAAATATAAGGTATCATATGTGGAATTGTTTGAGGAATTCATAGTTGAATCCACTTTGTATCCTGGAGAAATTACACATGAATATCAGGAGGGTTAACTTGTGGAATTTCTGGAATATCCTTGTCGGAATTATTTTAAGAATAGGTTTTAAGTTTTATACATGAATACCAGGAGAGTTTAAGATAAGCCCATGGAGCAATTTTTAGCGGAATATCTGGAGGCATCCTCAGAATCCGTCGAGAAATTTCGATATCGATTTATGACTATATTTAGTGATAGTAAACGCTTGAATTGCTTTGATTTAGTATTGGTTGGTGTTTGAATCCTGGAAAATGTTTATAGCAGTTCATAAACCATGTTTTTAATAAAAATTGTAAAAATAAATGGGGTCAAAAAAAGTTACGTTATATCGAGGTAAAAATTACGTTATATCGAGTTACGTTATAAAGAGGTTACGTTATATCGAGGTTACGTTGTATCGAGGTATTACTGTATGTGAAAAATAGAGCAATTTTCATCATATTTTGATTGTATTGTGAACTATAAGGGAACATATTGTAAAGCTCAAACAGAAAATTTATAATGTAGTTTTTATAAAAAGCAGGGGTGGCACACTAGCCCCTATGGCACACTTGCCCCAAACTCCGCTACGGCTATAACAGCGCTTTCGAGGATGATGTCTAATAGCTATGCTAACCATACCAAGATATGGAGGACCCAGATTGACGTGATGAAAAACAGCCTATTACGATGAGAAATTGCAAAAAATCCTTTTTGGTATATTACAGGGTGGCCACCAAATTTAGATTTTGAAATTCCCGCTTTTTTCCCGGTTTTCCCGACATATTTTACATAACTTTCCCGGTTTTTTATCCATTGTTTCCAACGACTTTAATAGACTTTTTCTATATCAAAAATCGTTTCTATAGAAAGCACTGCTGGACAATTTTTTAAATCGATTTAAATTTTTTTAGTTGTTTTTTTCTTTCATAGTAATTTGACTGTTTATCAATAGTTTCACTATTTGAACAATAAGTTGACTATTAGATTGTTCTAATCTATATATGACGGGGTTGGTGGTCTGATGACTACCGCTTCTGCTTCATATGCAGAAGGTCATGGGTTCAATACCAGGCCCGTCCCTTTCCTCGTACTTTGTAGTTGTATATCTCTCACTTGCTTCTATCTTCCATTCTAAATATATCACACTCAAACTATTCGTTCATAGCAAACGCTAGAACCAGAGACGGACAAGAAACCGTTTCCCTAACGCTTCCTACTTCCACGCGCACGCCTTTCTTACGCCTGATACATAGGCAGTCTGCTAACCACAAAAGCAAACCTCTCTGCCATGCCTTTCCCCCAATCCATACACTCCCGCATGAACTGGCGTGGATGCAGTTGAATATACGGTCTACGTGGGAGCCAGTTCAATGCATCATCAATTCCTCCCCCTTCCCCTCATTGGTCTGCATTCTGACGTGGCAGGTGCCATTGTTGCCTAAAAATAGAAGATCACCAGCACTTATACACTGAGGATGCCTGTTAGTCCCAAGCAGTCATTCGGTTGGTTCCTTGTGTAAGTGCAGCTGATCTGGCGATACTGGAGTGCATCCACGGGCGGCCAATCAAGCTCAAGCTCAAGCTCAAGATTGTTCTAATCTATATAGATCTCTTTCTGAAAACTATGGCATAGTTATAGCATTCATCTGAGTCGTTTTGGCTCGCGTTCGTCGAAAATTAATGGAGCTCTGGAGCTGTCTATCATGGGAAAGAGATGGTTAATTGTGCTAGTATAACAGATCCTACTCTTGACACGACAGAGATTTAATTTGAATGCTATTTGAACCATATTTACCAACAATAAGCCAAACTTCGAAATTCAAGTTCAAGTTTTAAGACCTATAGAACCTGCACACTTAAATTATTTCACCGACCTCAGTAAAATTTTTCGCCGAGAACCCAACAGCTGAGAATTCGGTAATTTTTAACGCCGAATCTCGGTACTTATTTTACCGAAATTTCGGCAATCCGAATTTTTTGCCGAGATCTCGGCGAACGTTACCGAGATTCGGTAAACGTTTACCGAGATCTCGGTAAAAGTTTTACCGAGAATCGTCAAATTATTACCGAGATATCAGCTGTTGGGTTCTCGGCGAAACCGTTTAAGTGTGTGACAACCGTTCACGTTGAAAATTTGATGGATTGGTTGCATTATGGTGATGATAAAACGATCATTTTTTTAGCTCAGAGCTCTATTAGTTTATAATCATTATTGTTAGAGTGAGACGAAAGATAGAGAAAATAACACGGTCTCCCGTGTCCCCTTAAGTGCATCTTAATGCTTTACAGTGAATCCACAATTAAGAATCACCCACAATTTATGAATCAGCTGCCTTTAAAGGACAAAATAACAGTAAAAAATAGCACAAAACATCACGGAAACATTTTCGCTTATAATTTATTTTGAGTAAAATTGTTTACGTGATGTTTTGTGTTGATTTTTGTTGTTATTTTGTCATTTAAAGTCAGCTGATTCATAAATTGTGGACGATTCTTAATTGTGGATCCACTGTATATCAGATAATTTGGCCGACAAAAGCCCCAGGTGCCTGAGTAAATCATCAAGATGCCCAAGCAGTTCTTTACCGTAATTGAAATTATTTTAATTTAATCCTTATAATTTCCTTCATAAAATAAAGAGTTCTCCAAAACAAATAAGCTCAAGGTATGGATGAAACAAAGTCACACATGTAGAAGTACTTACTTGAGGCTCACTTACAATTTTAATAACACTGAAAATTATCATTTTTGACATCCACCCACCCTCTCGTAAACAGTAACAGCTTGATCGTTATTAAAATCGTAAAATTAAAAATGGAAAATGGAATGGAATATGGAAATTAACAAATTTTAGAAACAACTTCAATACTTTTCCATTATTCCAAAGAATGTAAATGAAAAAAAAATATGATGACTTCTGATCATCATTTTTGATAAAGTTTTTTTAACTCGAGATATCATTTAATAGTTTTTTACCAACTTAATGTGAAAGCAGTGACCTTTACGAATATAAGATTGAGCCACTTAAATCAAATACATTTTAATAAAAGATTTTTCCGTTCTAACATGCGATTGTTGCCAATTTGGGTGATTACAAGCAAATGACCTTTTATTTTTGCCGGTGACTGTAGGTAGGGTGATTTGTATTTTCGGCAGCTTTTTTTTTTTTTTTTTTTTTTTTTTTTTTTTTTTTTTTTTTTTTTTTTTTTTTTTTTTTTTTTTTTTTTTTTTTTTTTTTTTAAGGCACTCCGTGCTCATGGCCACTACTGTGCCGGAATCAGGTCATCTGTATCCACTATACCGATACAGATCTATTTTTAACTAATCTATATTTACATCTGCTTTCACTCTCTTCTACTCTTTTACTCTCACACCGAGCAGGTAGGAGAGAGCTCTGCTGTTCAGTCCAATCGATTTCCATATGCCATAGTCCTTTGCTCTTGCGCGGTGGGGTTCATTTTGCCGTGTTCCTAAGTCGTTTGAGGCTAGCTGCCTGCGAAGAGGGTCAGTTTGTCTCAGTCACCATCTGATACTGACGGATGATGGATGTGTTCCCCAAAGCACGGTCCTCCGTGCGGCGTCTTCTGGTGGCTGGACGGTTTTTTTTTGTGGAGGGGCTGGGAATTGAACCCATGACCTTCCGCTTATGAAGCGGAAGCGTAACCTCTAGGCTACGGACCCCCCTATTTCGGCAGCTTTGTTATCTTCATCATGAGTGGTTTCTTAAAAGCTTTGGGTTCAAAAATTGCATCAATATTTTTAGCATATAAGCATCATACTGCGATATTTCAGGATATTCAGCCAACGAAAAACTCCCCTTGACGAAAAAGACCAAAACGGCCGGAAATACGTGTTCCTTGCATGTGTCTCCTAGGGAACCAACTTCAAACTTGTCATCGTTCAGAATATCGATTTAGTTCACGGCCATCTCACGTCTCCTTTTCCTTATCAGCAGCATGTTTTAGACATCAAATTGCGAATTTTCATTTCTACAAACGATTTCAGGGATTTCTTTCCAAACATTATTCAAATAATCCGTGTACATTCAGAGAGGATGATGCTAAAAAATCTGATCAATATTTCGCGAAATAAAAATAATATTAGCTATCTACAAAACACGATCAACTAAAGATGGCCGACCTCAAAGACACTATTTTCTTTCAGTTCCAGACCCGAGACAAGCTGTAAAGAGTATATTTTCCAATTAAAGGGTTCATATTTACCTTTGCCGTGACTTTGAATCACCTCAAAATGCACTAAACACTGCGGGCAACTAAACTAACGTATTTTTTTTTTTTTTGCTGAAAACCTAGAAATTTACACCAAAAACCCCGGAATTAATCCGTCATTGGTACGGTACAATCTGGCACACGCCAGGGGAGAAAAATAATTCACGCTACGCACTTCTTTCCAATTGGATGTCAAGACATCGAATGAGGCCCGTCATCTTTCGCCGTCGCCATCATCGTGCGCTGCCTGCCGTGAGGAAAAACGAGAGAGAACGCTTTTGTTTACACTTCATCGCACCGCTTGATGACAGATACGATGCGTGTTTCAGATTGGAGTGAGTGCATTTCCAACTTAAATGCGGCATTTCGCGGTAGAGGAAAAGAAATAGAAAATCAAGGGTGGGGCTTTTCATTAGCCCTGTTCAAAGTCCGATTATGAGTATGCACCACACGGAGGAAATAAAATAGGGTTTTGTTCACAAATTTCATAACGCCAAAAATAATAAGTTTCGACAACTACCCACACCTCGTAACACATTTTGAATTAATATTGCGCTGTTCCCACCGTTTCCACCAAATCGAATCGCACGGTATGGAAGCGTGACGGTTACAGAAGTGTGATCAAAAGTGCAACCATGTTGAACTGACACATTTTTGACATCAACTAATGTCAAAATTTCACGTCTGTTGGTTGATGGTCTGAAATTACGGTTTTGTTTTGATTGTTTTCAAATTTCTGGTTTTGAAACCTCTTGATCTATTTTTGTGGAAAAAATAAATCATTCTGTTCTCAAAATGGTCAACGCAATACTCCAGAACGTGCAGCATTAACACGCCACGAATACAAAGTATCATTGCCTCTACGACTGTTATTTTCTCGATTCTACCCCATTACCTGGAATGCCATTTCCCCGTATTCCATCACCCCGAATGTACCATTACCCCGAATTCCATCACCCCGAATGTAGAATCATCTTGACATGATGATATTAATGACATTTCCCCATGATATTGGTTTTCGGGTAATTTTATTCGGGGTTGATGGGTCGTTCGGGGTTTTGGAATTCGGGGTAATGGCGTTCGGGTTAATGGCATTCGGGGTAATGGGGTAGAATCTATTTTCTCGTACACTGAAATAAATCTGGGACGATATTTTATCAGCAATTTCATATAAATCAAACTCCTCGTTAGGCTCATACATCTCAAATGCATTCCGATAGGGTGTTTTATGTATTTTGGACAGAGCGTTACGCGTATATAATTTGGCCATCTCCATTTGATTTTGACGTAAATGAACAAATTATATACGCGTAACGGTAGGTCCAAATTACTCTGATCACCCTAGGGCTCATTCACATATTTCATAACGCTAAAGGGGGTGGGTGGGAGTCCTCATGATGTTACGACTCATACAAAATTTGTAGAATATTCATACAAAAAGCGTTACGAGGGGTGGGTGGGTATCAAAATTGGCAATTTTTGGCGTTATGAAATAAATGAATGAACCCCTACTTGTTATTCATATTCAAGTTCGAAATCAACAGCGCTTATATAAATATGAAAGACGTAAGCTCACGCTTAAGTGATATGCCCATAATATCCCGGATAAAAACGTATCATTCAGTGAATGGAATAAACCATTGATGTACAATATAACGTATAGGATACAATACAGCGTATTGTAATTGAATGTCAAAGCTAAATTATTCTTGTTTGGATATACAATTCAAAAACAATATTATATATTGTAACAGAACACTGAATTGTTTTTAATTGGTTGTATACCTCACAATTTTGGTCAAATTACTATTTTCGCGTAAAACAACTCTTGCTTTTTTCTATGTAGCTTTGCCGAAAGAAGTAAACAAAATAAGTTCAGAAAGCAAGAAATGTTGGGTGAAAAATATTCAAAATGTAAAAATAAGTAGTTTTTTAGAAGTCAGTTGACATTAGCTGTGACGACGAATGCAACCATGATAAATATTTTTACTTCTATAGAGTCAAAATTATTTTGCTAATTTTTGCTTGAATATCCGGTAAGTTGGGGGACAATCCATACAAAATACAAATTCTATGCTTTTCACCACTAATTGAAATACAGTTCGTTGAATTGTTTTTGTATTGTACAACAATACACGAATTACTAATCAAGATAATACATGAACAATATATCGTATTCTGTTTTCAAAATTTAAGTATGAGAAAATATCTAGATTTGTATTGTTACGATACTTAACCACCCATACATTATATTGCAAAAATCTCATATATATCTCATATATTGAACTATTCAAAACAATATATTGTATTATGTATCCGGTAGAAATCAAGACCAACATTTATTTATAATTATTGTTTTCTCGGGCCCCGTGCGTCGCAGCTAATATGTGAATAGTGCGCTGTGTTCATAACAATCGTAAGAATGCAGCGCCGCCACACTAAAAAATTGATTTCGAAATCGCGCGAGTTGAGGCGCGTCGCGAGTCTCACTGGCGCGATCCGGTTTGGTGGCGGTGCGACAATACTGTAATTGTATTGTCATTTCACAATATACTGTATTGTATTGCAATTTTAGGGAAAATTTTCCGTTTTACGGTTCAACGAAAAGCTACCGCAGCTGTCACATCCCGCATAGAAAAATACAATTTCTCATCCATTCCGTACAGTATGTTTCCTGTTTCTTATAACGTTGCTGTATCACAAACAGTTGATTCAATGTTGAACAATTTAAGACCTAAAACTTGAGACCATAAAAACCAATTAGTTTAACGTAAACCAAATTGTTACAGTTTATCAAAAGATCCATACGTGGTTGAAGTATATGGGGATGAATACTCGTTAGAAATAGTAGCAACATAAAAACACCATTCGTGTAATAATTTGTGCTTATATTTGCGCAACACACTTAAACATGTACATTTCACTATATATTACCTCTTTCCAACAGTTTCGCAAACTGTGGCACCCTTCGGTATGTGTGTACGATGAGTTTTGCGCGATATTTTTAGGCACGGTAAAAAAAATAGCCACGCAACGATTCATCATCATTCGTCAATTAAGATTTGTTATAGATTTTTTCACACAATACGATCAAACATTAAGTTTATCTCATTCACACAAAATAACGAGATATTATTAATATAGCTTCAACATAAATTAACAATCCATATTAATAAATAACCCTTTTTTGTAGTGCTATTTGTGTAACATAATCAACCACATATTTTTTATAGTGTTTTACTCCGTGCTTGGCTAGAAAAATAAATACAAATGGAAACTCGCAAGTTGCCGAAAATCTTCGCCGTGATTCTGCTAAAAAACAGTTTTAATGGAATTAAAACCAACAAATGTACGCGTAAATCACCCCGTATTTTGCCTATTTTTAACGTGAAGTGATGTTTCAATGGTCTGTATGATGGCTGCTGCAAAAAAAAAACAACTGAAAATTTCACCGCTACTGTCCCCAACCTCAAGGAATGTTTGGATTACCTGTGGATTCGGCTACAAATTGGGATATAAGGACCGCGGACTAGCCAAACCGTACAACCCACCTGCCGCCACATGCAACAAATTAGGTAAGCTTCATTCAATTAAAACATGATCGGAACTAGACGTTTGAGTTCACCATTTTTTTTGTGTTCGGTAGGTTGCACCAGGCGTATCTTCCGGATTCGTAGCTGTAGTAGAACGGCTTATCTGAAGCGAAAAGTTAGGACGCGACTGGATTTCCACGATGGTGCATCATCCTGCAGGATTTCCAACTTATCAATGAAGACAACCGCTGTTATGGCGTAGGCGCGATTTTAATTTTTTTTGTATCCACTTGTGAGCGGTTAAACAAGTCCTCAAAATGAAATCGGAGTTTGCCGGAAAATCAAAAGTGCAAATTAGAGATTTAAGAAGCAAAAAAAAATTAAAAATCGATTTGTATGATATAAACGCAACTATTTGTTTGTTTCAATATTCTATAATGAAACAAGTAAATACGTATAGTTGAAATATTACTTCTGACATAAACGTAAATACTGAAGTAAGGTTTTTCGATACGTATTTACTTGTTTCATTATTTTCCATCAAGTTACTCATCAATTATTTTCTTTGTTATTACAATAAAATAACAGAATAGTATAGGGTTAAAATAACATAACGTACCATAAAACAACAATTAAATAAACGTTATTTTTTTGCATTGCAAATTTATTGTTCAACTATTCAAAAAAAGTTTGCTGTACAGTTAAATAGGCAAAAAGTGAACAGTATGCCAACCGTTCAGTAAATTGTAAATGAAAAAATTTGTTCGGGAAAATCGAAGTTTTTTTATGGTTACATAACTTAACCGCCCATTCCCCACATTGTAATTTGACCAATAACCATTTATCGAACGGTTAAAATAGTTTCTGGTACGGTTGGTTTATTGTTATTTTGGACGTTACACGAAACTGCTACGATATTGTCGCATATGTTTGTGAATAATACAGGGAACAGTACATGTATGGTTCTTAAATATGCGGGATCACTGATTTGCACTGGTCAATCACCAGTAGGCTTCAATGATACCTTGGATACCGTCTTGATGATTGTTGTTTGTTGCTATTTTTCATAGCGTTTTTTCTTTCAAGCATACTATGATTGATTTGTTTGCTTCAATGATGGAATGATTTTGAAGCCTGCGGTAGAACTTTGACAGCTGCGGTAGAACTCTGCGGCTACCGCAAACCGGAAAATTTTCTTAACAACCGTAATATTTCCAATATATTGAATGGTACCAAAGACAAATTAAAGACCTTCATGTCCCTTGCAGTTGCTCAAAATTTTATGGCTCATAAGGTAATCTAGAATGCCGTGAAAAGTGTACTGCGATCTGTCAAACTTGGGTACCTTTTGCACTACCGAGGGACGAAATGCAGTACTAGAAGTGGTACCCAATCTGAGCCCGAGTGTGACGGACCTGATGGTACTGTTCCAATACGTTATATTGTTTTTGTATTGTATTTTTTATCCGGGATGAGCGATACTAGCTTCGCATATACATATCACGAACCGGCTTGTATGTGTCTTTTATATGCATGCGTGTCATATTGAACAAAATCATTTCAGCTGTTGTTATTTAGTAAAGTGAGTGAGAAATGAAAGCAAAGTTGCGTTGCTGAACCCAGAATTTTAAAATGTAGCTTTTAAAACAATAATGTTTACTCTTCAGACCTTCAGAGTTTACCTTATCCTTTAAGTGATGAGTAATCATTATACATTGCCAAAACTATATAGAATGATTATTTCTAATATATTTCAGTGGCCTAGCACATAAGTCTTTCTATATGGTTTGACTTCATTGGAAAACTATTGAAAGGACGATTTTAAACCACATTTTCAGCGTAAAGCGAAGTATGCACTTCAACAGAAAAGTAATCGCCTATCTCGATGCGTGAAAAATTTCTTGCAAGAAATGGTCAAGAAAAGCATTTTTCTTTGATCGCAGTACGCAGTTGAAAAGAAATGTAATTTCAAATAGAGCTCACTGTAGAATATCTTGACCATTTCTGCCGCAGAAATTTTTACTTTTCTTGAGCGGAACAGCATACTTATCTTAAGTATGAGGTATTGTATCATCACTTAATATTCGAGCTGTTTTCTGTTTCTGTTTCGGCAGAATAATCTTCTTTTTTAGCAGACCTTTTCGAAAAATCCAACAACTTAAGATGATCACCTATTTCCGGTAGAGCAATCTGTTTTTTATAAATACCAAACCTAAATGGAAATAAAAAGTTTTAAAATAAATTATTATTTGCTTCCGTATTTTATTTTAATAATTATAATCAGCATGGAACATAATAATGAAATGCATCTAGATCGCATATAAAACAAGTTACTTATGTCCATTGATTTTCATTTCAGATGCATATGAAGACGATCACCCCTATTCTTGTTTACGTTCGAATGCTCTTTCAATCGAAAACCGTTTTGCATTCCCGTTTACGCCAGCGAAATCAAATGGGCCATGGATTCGAACGAATAGGATTCGATCGAAAGTTGGATCCGCCGTAAACAATAATGAGGGTGGATATGCGCAGCCCTCTTGTAAACAGAACATGCTTTTCAAATCATAATGCCATGCTTGACCGAAGTGCAAGTTATGTATATTGCATATAGTTCAAGACTGTCATTTCATCCATGTGATATGATTCATATGATATTCCAATAGGGCAAAAATATATATCTCTCATATAACTATGACAAGAATAGTTGGCTCAGTGTAATAACAAGGAAAAGCAAATCAACCATCAGTAGCTGGATATATGCCTACGCCGCCCTAGAGCATCATTCCTGTGTTTCCTGGGTGTTCATGGAGTTCTAGATTAATCTTGAGATTTATTTGAAACGGAAGGAACGTTCACGAGTAAAATATTTTTTGTTTGTCGTGAGTTTTGTTTGAAGAACAATAACATACGTCGATATCCTGGAGCCAATTCCCCGCATAGAAAACTACCATTCTCTAAACTACACGGAGACGGAATTCAACTCAATTTTGGGTTGTTTCCAATAACTCAATTTTGGCTAAATTTCCTAGGTCCCCACTAGGTAGTTTGGCTTTAATTCCATTAGAAAAATATACTCAATTTTGGGTTGATTTAACGCTAAATTGAGTTCTTTCGACCCAAACATAAGAAAAGTTGCATATACCCAAATTTGGCTTATTGGGCCAAAGTACCCCCATTGGGTAGATGCAGCTCTCTCTATTTTTGACAACATTCGTGTGGGAGAAAGAGAAAACCGAGAGATTTTGGGTTGAAACTATAATCGATATACTTAATTTTGGGTAAAGTAAACTCAAAAATTAGGTAAAAATATTTCTCCGTGTAGACAAATATTTCCATGAACGTAATGCAAATGGTAACATATTTCAATTATGTTCCTCATGCATTCTCCCGATTACAGTAAAACCACACTCAGACGTCAAGTATGCCTGTTAGATTATCCATTATAGTTTACAAATATTCTGGTAAGGTATCCAAACAGGTTGAAATGTATCCACCATATAACTCTTTTTTCAAACTACATCATCTGTGGTTTACTGCTGCGCATTTTGTCGCAATGTTTTTTATTCAACTTGTTGAACTCCAGAAAAGTCTTTATCGTCAATTAACTGTTCTAAACATGATCGAGGATATTGTACCGCTTAATATAATCGATGTTTTGGTAAGTTCAATATGAAAGTGCCTAAAATCATACACTAATTTTCTCCCCCAACAACTTTTTTCACTGCAAAACAAATATCAACACCCGACAGTATCGGAAGCAAAAAATCGGCAAATCCCGTCACCATCCATGGCACCATCGGAAACCCTGTTGTTCAATAGCGTTGCTAGTAATGACCACCAGCATCGGCTGCAGGAACAGGAGTGGAGAGCGATTACACGGGGTAATACTACGAAAAGTGCAATCTGAAGCAGTATCAGTAGCAGATTCGGCAGTGAATATTCAATCCGTCGATGCGGTTCCAGAAAAGACCGCAAGAACTGATATGTGTCTCAGCATAAGGTTAATATCCCAGATATGTTTTCAATAAATATTTAAAGTTCAATCCATTTATTAAGTTATAATTTTCTAAATAAATCAATAAAAATCCCAATGTGTGTACCATATCAACAAAATGTTTCTTTTTATTGTAGAATTACAGGGTCTCCGCAAATTATCCGTACAAACTTTGAAGATATGGCTCTATGCAATCAAGCATAATAAACTCAATATTCTTGCATGGTTGTAAACATTGGCTAATTATATTCTTATGAAGTAAGTTTGACACATATCCGATTTCAAGTATTTACAAAACCAATTCAAATGTACTGAGGTGTCTTAAAAGGAGTTGTTTTTCGAGCTTTATGACGGAAGAGAAATGTCCATAGAACTCACTGGAATTGATCCGGAAAATTTTCTATTTCCAGTCTAAGTTGAAGCCACTAAACTGCAGGTAATTTTAAATAGTAATAGGACATTTAGATTCATCTATTTTAGTGTTTAGGTATAACACATGTCCAGTATGATTAGCGGCCCTCAGGAAAAACGTCTCCGAAAAATTTAAATTTGCCTATCTCAGTAACAAGCAATCATTTCAAAATTATTTGAGGTTGTATTTTGTGTTAACATTTAGATGTATTATATAAGGTACATGGACATTCGATGTTCACACGCCGTCGATTGTGCTGATTTTGTAAGTAGACGAATTTTCCCATGTCGTCAACCGTCGGCTCATCGTCGCTCCACCCCGGTGTTTGGTTTCCATCGCCATCGATGAAAATCACTTCACGGCAAATGATTGCTTTAAGAATCGTCCACATTCCTTCCAAAACATGTTTTACAGAATCGCCGGAAATTATTTCAGATGCTACAAGGCTTCCGGACTTCTCACCAATAAATCGACGCTTGAAGATAAAGGCACACAGCGACAAGTTGGTTTTATAGTTCGCGGTAAAAGATTTTTTCCATCGGCTTATCATGCACGTCATGTCTAAACATGGAATCGTCCGTTCCGTTATCATAATCCAAGGCATGAACCAAGGGATGATCGTCTTGGTTCAGGGCCTTAAATGTGTAGTTGTCAGAATCGTCCTCCAAGTTCACGTCATCCATTTATTTATTTTATTCATTTATTTACTTCTTTCGCACAGTTATCATGAGTATTATTTTCGACGTCATCGTCTATTGAGCTATACAAGTATCAATTTCCTGAATTGAAAAAAATCTGGACAAACATTTGAAAAGGGCACATCAAGATAGGTAAACATTGGCTTTGCAAGGCGCTGTTGAGCCCCATTCAACTCGATCACGCTTACGAATACCACTATCAGGAAGAGCTAACATTCATCTTCCTGATAGTGGTGTTAGTTTGCGTGGGCGGGCTAAAAAGGGCTCAACAACAACGTTTCTAAAATAAGGCCCAAGACCTCTTGGGCCCTTTTCTAATGTTTGTCCAGAACAAACAAACCCGAATCTTGTCACCATTATTCACAGAAGAAGAGAGGATCGAAGAAGAGAAATCGATCATACGATTTACGTCCTCATTCTATCACACGCTTGAATTGAGCGAAGCTCTCCTTCTGAATAATTCTGCACAAACATTTGAAAAGGGCTTAAGAGGTCTTGAGCCTTTTTTCAGACACGTTGATGTTGAGCCCTTTTTAGCCCGCCCACGCAAACTAACACCACTATCAGAAAAATTGATGTTAGCTCTTCCTGATAGTGGTATTGGTGAGCGTGATCGAGTTGAATTGGGCTCAACAGCGTCTTGCAAAGCCAATGTTCACCAATGTCGATGTGCCCTTTTGAAATGTTTGTCCAGAATTCTTTTAATCGGGATGCTCTCATTTCTTTTTTTTTTTCAGTGTAGGTGGGCGTTAATATTTCTTTTGACAGACGACCAGCAGCCTTTCTCTTTTCAGCAAACGCGCGAAAACGACAAAGCAAAACGCAAGAATGAAAACATACAAAACAGAAAAACGGAAAAAATCCATTCATTCTTGCTGCTGGAAAGAGAGAGCTGGGCGAGCACAAGGCGCGTTCAATTCTCTAAGGTGTCCTATTATGCTCACTTTGTGGAGAAAACCAGACAGGGTAGGTGAGGAAGGGCTGGCCGTTTTGTTTACAAACATCTGAGACAGGTAGTCGAGATATTGACTCATGATTGGTTGGAGAAACAGTGTTGTCAAGAATTATTCCAATCTGGTCGCCCCTGCTCCTTGTGTGCTCTACTCCTTTCTTTCTTTTTTGACAATTTCGTCCGCACTGATGGCAGCACAGCTAGTTTCAGTTTCAGCATCATCCAGGCAAGACAGTAATGTTTGTAAACAAAACGGCCAGCAATTTAAAGATGGCCTCCAAGCCGCTATCGCCAAGTGATTACACCTTACTCTGGCTACAGAGTAAAATGCACACACCTTGGGCGAGCATACGGTTGTTAAAAAGAGAAAGGTTATTAAACGTGAGCAGCAACTTCGAAGCAATAGCTGTGATGTTAAAGTCACCAAAATAGCTTTGGTGAGCGAATTTGACGGATAGCGCCGACAATTTTTGTCGCATAGGATTCATCGAATGTAGCGCGGTTGTTGCACCATGGCCAGATTCATTTCCCGAGCGCGTGCACGGAAAGAAATAACAATTGTAATTAAAAAAAAACAGTAGCGGAAAATCAACGGATGATCATTGTCGTTCTACTATTATCAAACATTTTAATAAAAATAAAATGCTTTTAGAAGTGCGCAACAATGCTAAATCGGTCTGATGTATTCTGCGCAGTTCATATGTATTTTCCACACGTTCTCCTATAATTGTTTTTAATCCACTTCGATACCGTCAATCCGCCCCCAAACTGGATGGCGTACACTCAGCTTAAGGTGATTATAAAACGAAGCCAAACAAGGGCACAAGACTGGAGAATCTGACAACAGTTTGCGTTGAAAACCAATCAATCTGCTTGCTTGCTGGTGGTGACTAATGGGATAAATTTTCAACGGTGAGAGCTGTTTGTTGAGAACAAACTTTTGTGCTTTTGAAAATTTGAGGTGTGGCTTTGTTCTATAATCACCTTAACGCAATTTATAATTAAGTATTGAGTTGTAAATATTAGTATATATTAGTTGTGTTGCTAGAGGACATCTTGAAAATTCACTGAGATTCTTTCAGAAACCCTTCTGAAATTATTATATGTAGTTATTTCTTTGATCGCTCTGATTTTTCCAATAACCTCCTTGGGACTTCCTATTGGACTATCCCAGAAACCCATCTTGGGTTATTATGGAAATCCTTTCAGGATTCTGCTGTAAAATTCTGGAATTCTGCCGTAAAATTCGGGAATTCTGCCGAAAATGATTTAATGATTGCTTTCCAGTGTAATGGAATCTATTTTAAAAATCTGGGTTCGGGGATTCTCACAAAATTTCTCGGGATTTCTTCTGGAAATATAAACGAAATTATTATTTAAATTCTGATATTTTCCTCGTAATTCTTCAGTATTTCTTCCGTGAAACTCTTTGAAAGTTCTTCAAAATCCCTTTGAGATTCTTTCCGAAAAATGTCTTAGATTATACCTATTATTCTAGAATACTCTCGGAAAGACGCCTGAGACTATAATCAAAAAAATCTATTATTTAACTTCACTTTCTTCCGTGCAAATTCTTGGGATTCTTTCGGAAATTCCTCTGGAATTCTTTTGTAAATCCCAATGGAATTCTCCCAGAAATCCCTGTGGAATACTTCCGAAAATCCTGCTAAGAATCTTCCAGATGACGGGAATTTTTTTAAATCTTTATTTATGGAAATCATCCGAAAATTCCTCTGTAATTGTTTGTAAATCCTCCTTATATTCTTACAGAAATCCTTCTTATATTCTTACAGATTTATTGCTATTGATTTTATTGTTTCTGCCTGAGATAATTTTGTATATCCAGAATTATTCCGAAAATTCCTTCGTGATTCTTTAGAATTTTTTTCTAAGATATTTTGAGAAAAAAAAACTCTGTGATTCTTCTGGAAATTCATAAGGAAGTGTTTTTGATTTTTTTAGTGACTTATCATTGATTTTCCTTGAAAATTTTCTTAAATCCTTGGCAGAATTTTCTGAAAATCCCTCTTGACTTCAAATGGAAATCCTCCAAGAAAACTACCGGACAGTCACTGGGACTTTAAAAAAATACCTATTGTGGTGACCTTTTCTACATGACCTACATAGCTTTCCATTTCTATACATTTCCTACATTCCAACCGAAAGTAAAGCATAACACCAAACATACCAGTAGCAACCTTAAAGCGCTGAGTAGCAAACATTCAAACTTCCTTATTCATGCCACACCAGAACCAGGTCATTAGTATAATAAAACAAAGGCATGGTCGAGTTGCGAGCGTGCTCTTAACAGCTGACCGTATAGGCTTAAGAGAGTGAGAGCGTGAGTAACGCACTTATGCGAATGTCCAATTGAAGTAGTAGAATGTAAGGTAGCTATAAGTATATGGAAAAATAAACAAAAGGCAATCAGTTTGATCAACCGCGAAGTTGCGTGACTTATGCATGTCCATTAATCCGAACCATCCACGCGACTCGCTGATGGCGACCGTCCTAAGTGAACCTGTGAATTCGCACTTAATCAAAAAGCGCCGCGAGGATTAATAAGAGACAGTTACTTAAAGTGAACAAGTGCAATTAGTGATCAGTGCAGAACGAACCATAAATCACTGTTGGGAAGAATGTCGAAATTAATCTCGATTTCCATAGCAATTGTAATTATTATAACAGTGATTGTCGTGAAAATTTTAAAAGAAGAATTTGACAGCTGGTGTGAAACTATGAAGCAAGCAAAATACATCACCCTTACAAACTAAGTGAAAGTGAACTAAAAGTACAAAAATGGGTGCAACCGAGTCGAAAGAAGAAAATATCATTGTGGCTCAGCAAGCCCAACAAGTTGCTCCTGCTGTAACAAAAAACAGTTTAGAATCGAATGATATTATCGCAGCATGTTTTGTACTGGCTATCTTAGCCACAAGCGCATATTTCGTGTGGCGTTGTTTTAAAAGAGAAATTGATTTGCACATAGCGAAAAGTAACAAGAGTTCGCGTGTTACAAATGTATGAACAAGAACAATGTGATGTGACTAATAATTAGTGAAAAATAACATTGAAAAAGCAACGTGTCACGAAGAAGATCCATCGCAGTTCCAGCATGAACCAGCACAGTGGTTCCAGCAATAACCAATCAACAAATCGTCAAAATGAAGGTCATCGCCGCATTCGTCCTCTTCATCGCCGTCGTCGGAGCCCTGGCAGCAGAGGAATACAGTGCACCATAACGCACCATAAAGATAATTGATATGTGATCGGTATGTACAACCAAAAACAAGTAGATGAACTATTATCAAATCTCCAGCAAGAGCTGAAAACCCTAAGAAAATCCCCAAACAGGAAGTATTTAAAAACGACCCTGTTAGATAAACTTAGGAAAGCAAAAGAATTATACGAAAATATTCTATATATCTTAGAAGACTATGATCAATATCATCAAAAAGCATTATTAAGAGATGCTCGTTCTTTATTTAGTGAAATAAAAATATTCATTGATATCAGATTAGACTATGGTAAGCATTTGATTAAATTTAAAGCACTTGCGAATATAATAATTGCATTTTTTAAACTTCGAAAAAAACATATACAAACAAACATGTTCGATTATAAAACGGCAACTTCTTTGGTACAACCATACGATGGTTCAGTTGCGGGGTTAGATGCATTTATAGATGCATCCAATCTTTTATTGGAAATTATTCAAGCTGGTGAGGAAGAAATAGCCGCAAAATTCCTCAGAACTAGACTTACAGGAAAGGCTCGTATTGGATTGCCAAATGAAGCTATAACAATACCTCTAATAATCCAAGATGTTAAAAACAGGTGTCAAGATAAAACAACACCTGAGAGTATCATAGCAAAACTTAAGGCGATAAAATCTAAACAATCAAATCAAAAATTTTGCGAAGAAGTTGAAAATCTCACTATTCAACTGAAAAATGTTTACATTGAAAGCAAAATTCCTGCGGACGTTGCTTCTAAAATGTCAACTAAGATTGGTGTAGAAGCCCTGATAAATGGAGTCAGTAATCCAGATGTGAAACTGATACTGAAGGCAGGTACATTTACAGATCTCAAGGATGCGATCCAAAAAGTAAACGAAAATATACCAGAAATCGATAATTCCGCCCAACTACTAACTATGAAAGGAAATCACAACTTTCAACAAAAATTTAATAATTATCAAAATCAATATCGGAATCAAAATAATAAACGATACGATTATCGTAACAACAACCGTGGACATTTTAACAACAGAAATTCTTACGGTAATTATTCTACCAGAAATGGAAATAATTTTCAGAATCGCATGCAACCGCGATACTTTAATAGTAATCGAGGTCATAATAATCGGAATAACAATGCTAGAAATGTCTATGTAGCAGGTGCTGCTAATGTTCCGAACTTGAATCCTGAGTCGGAAATACAAGAACGCCCCTTCGACAATAATCAACGTCAACATATGAATCGACATTTTTTAGGTCAAATGGATCAGCTGCCCCATACAACACCTCGAGCTCCATTTATACAATAAATCTGAAGGCAGCTAATTTTGTCAATCTTTGGTTAGAAGGAAATCGTGAATGTTCCTTTATAGTTGATAGTGGTGCAGATATCTCAATAATAAAAATAAATAAATTACCACCTCAACATATAGTCAATGAAAATAAACGGTTCCAAATTACAGGTATAACGCATGGAACCCAGGAAACTTTAGCTGAAACGTTAGCAACTTTATATTTTGAGAATGACATAACAATATGTCATAATTTTCAAACTGTCGATTCACAATTTCCTATCCACACTGATGGCATATTAGGCCGTGATTTTTTATCTAAATTTAAATGCAATTTAGATTACGACCATTGGCTATTGACATTTAGAATTTTCAACGAAGAAATCGCAATACCAATTGAGGACAATTACCAAAACAACATATGCATACCTGCACGTTGTGAAGTGGTGCGAAGAATACCAAATTTGAATTTATCTAAAGATTCTTTGATATTGTCTCAAGAGATTCAACCAGGTATCTTTTGCGGCAATACCATCGTGTCACATCAAAGTCCATTAGTAAAATTTATTAACACAACTGATTCATCAGTCATTATTACAGATTTTGTCCCAAAAATTGAAAATTTAGAAAACTACAAACAGGCAGTGAGTACAAGTTGTACTAAACCTCATAAAAAAAGAGTACAAGAAATTTTAAATTTGACAAAAGTAGATGAATTTCCTCCACACATAAAACATTCTCTTAAAAAGTTGATAGAAAAATATGAAGATATTTTTTCGCTCGCAGATGAAAAATTATCAACAAATAATTTTTACTCTCAAAACATTGAACTGACAGACCAAAAAGCGGTTTACATTCCCAATTATAAAATTATTCATGCGCAAAAAGATGAAATTAACAGACAAATAAACAAAATGTTAGAAGATGACATCATCGAACCATCAACTTCACCTTTTAATTCGCCAATACTGTTAGTTCCTAAAAAGTCCGATAGCAATGAAAAGAAATGGAGATTAGTTGTTGACTTTCGTCAACTCAACAAAAAGGTAGTTGCGGATAAATTCCCGTTACCACGTATTGATGTAATTTTGGATGAACTGGGCCGAGCTAAATATTTTAGCACTCTAGATTTGATGGCCGGGTTTCATCAGATTCCGCTAGAAGAATCATCAAAAAAATACACAGCATTTTCCTCTCCATCCGGACATTTTAATTTCAAAAGATTGCCATTTGGGCTTAATGTCAGTCCAAATAGCTTTCAACGTATGATGAACATAGCAATGGCTGGATTGAATCCAGAATGTGCTTTCGTTTACATTGACGACATCGTAGTTATTGGATGTTCAGTCAACCATCACCTGAATAATTTATCAAAAGTCTTTGAAAGACTGAGATATTATAACCTGAAACTCAACCCTATGAAATGCAAATTTTTCAAGACCGAAGTAACATACTTAGGTCATAAAATAACAGATTGTGGAATTTTACCAGATGATTCCAAATTCAAAATTATAAGAGAATATCCTGTACCTACAAATGCAGATGAAGTGCGTCGTTTTGTAGCTTTCTGTAATTATTATAGGAAATTTATTCCTGATTTCGCAGAAATAACTAAACCTCTCAACGATTTGTTAAAAAAGGGAGTTAGCTTCAAATGGAATTATCTTCATCAAGACCGATTTAATAAGCTCAAAAGTTGTTTACTTTCTCCAAAAATTCTTAGCTATCCAGACTTTACAAAAGAATTCATTTTGACAACAGACGCTTCCAACATTGCTTGTGGAGCTGTATTGTCTCAAAAATACACACATAGTGATTTACCTATTGCATTCGCCAGTAGAGCATTCACCAAAGGAGAAAAGAATAAACCCGTAATTGAGAAAGAGTTGACTGCTATACACTGGGCAATCAACTACTTTAAATCATATCTGTACGGTCGAAGGTTCAAAGTTCGTACGGACCATAGACCACTAGTTTATTTATTTGGAATGCGAAATCCAACTTCAAAGCTGACCAAAATGCGTCTCGAACTTGAAGAGTTTGATTTTGATATTGAATTTGTCCCAGGTAAAGACAATGTATGTGCTGACGCACTGTCAAGAATACCAAGTAATTCAGAAGATTTGAAAACATTAAGTATCCTTAGAGTAAACACAAGATCGATGACTCGATCATTCAGAACTAATAATAAACCGGTGGAAGTGTCAAAACCATTGAACAAGATTGATCACCTTGCAATTTGGGAAACGGACAACCCCTCGGAAGTAAGAAAACTTCTTAAAGTTAGTTGTGAAGTGCACCACAGCAAACTTTTATTAAAACTATTCAATCATAACTATCGAAAAATGTTAGGACAAATTATTGTTCCAATACTAAACAAAAATGGAAGTCAAGCTTTAGAGTTTGCGTTCCTACAATTATCAACACTCATGAGTAAATATAACAGAAACATGCTAGCAATTTCAAAGAAGGATAACATGTTCAAGAACATGTCGATTGAAACATTTAAGGAAATCGCAAATATTGCCATATCCAATTATAAAATTATCCTGTTTACACCTCCACGAATATTGAAGAATATTAAAGAAATTCAGGATATCCTCAAACAATTTCATATAATACCCACCAGTGGACATGTAGGTAGACATAGATTATACCTGAAGGTAAGAGAATATTTCGTGTGGAAAAACATGAAAAATGACATAATGAATTTTGTCGGAAAATGTGTCCAATGTAAAATAAATAAGGTCTATAGACACACAAAGGAAGCAGAAGTAATTACTACGACTCCTTCCAAACCGTTCGAAGTTATCTCCGCAGACACTGTGGGACCACTTACAAAAACGAACAACGGGAATAGATTTATACTAACATTGCAATGTAACTTATCGAAATACGTGATATTGATCCCTGTACCAACAAAAGAAGCAAACGTTTTAGCTAAAGCAATTGTTGATAACTTCATCTTAACTTTTGGATCATTTCTTCAACTTCGAACAGACCAAGGGTCTGAATACAATAACGAAGTAATTGAAAAAATATGTAAACATTTAGAAATCAAGCATACATTATCAACTGCCTATCACCCACAATCTATAGGAGCGTTAGAGAGAAATCACAGATGTTTAAATGAATATCTGAGATCATTCACTAACGCTCACCAAACAGATTGGGACGATTGGGTTAAATATTACGAATTTACCTTTAACACGACTCCACACACTGAACATGGTTATACCCCATTTGAGCTTGTTTTTGGCCAAAAGGCTAAATTACCACAAAATATTCAACATGATGTACACAAAATTGAGCCAATTTATAATATCGAACAATATCATAACGAACTTAAATTCAAATTGCAGTATACCAACCAAATTGCAAGAAAAAATCTCATTCAAAATAAAGAAAAGAGACAAATGAAAAATAATGAAGAGACTAATCCAATCAACATTTGCCCTGGAGATAGTGTATATCTTTCTAACCATAACAGAAAAAAACTAGATCCTTTCTATCTAGGACCGTATATTGTTCATAAAAATGAAGATCCAAACTGTGTTATAATTCACCCTCAATCTAAAAAACAATCTACAGTTCATAAAAATAGGTTAATCAAAATGTAAAATAAAGCAAAAGAAAAATATGGTTTATTATTGTTAATCGGTAATCGTTGTTAATTATTAACTCGTTAATCAGAATGGTGATACCATTCTTCTTTTTAAAAGGGGGAGGTGTGGTGACCTTTTCTACATGACCTACATAGCTTTCCATTTCTATACATTTCCTACATTCCAACCGAAAGTAAAGCATAACACCAAACATACCAGTAGCAACCTTAAAGCGCTGAGTAGCAAACATTCAAACTTCCTTATTCATGCCACACCAGAACCAGGTCATTAGTATAATAAAACAAAGGCATGGTCGAGTTGCGAGCGTGCTCTTAACAGCTGACCGTATAGGCTTAAGAGAGTGAGAGCGTGAGTAACGCACTTATGCGAATGTCCAATTGAAGTAGTAGAATGTAAGAGCATCTTTAACGGGGGCGACTATTTGGGTGATTAAAATGATCACCCCCAGAGTTGTCATTTTAGTTTAGTCACTCATTCTCACACCGGTGGCTACCATATTTAGTAACTCGTTACCGTACCGGTCGTTGCTTTTTGGGTTAACATATGAGTTGTGAAAATAATGGTGATCAATTCAAGTTGGGAATTTTTGTAACTCTGCTGGAATATCTATTATATTCTGGTGCGGAATTATTAGAATTCCATCGGAAATTTTTGAGATTGTTTATGAATCCAACTGGATGCTAATTTGATTGGAACCCTTGCCAATTCTACCGGAATCCTTGTAAATCCTACAAGAAATATTGCAAATTTGACCGTAATTATTATGAATCTGACTGGAATCCTTGGGATTCCGACTGGAATTCCAGTCAGAATCCCGAGGACTCTAATCTGAATCCCGAGGATTCCAGCCGGAATCCCTAAGATTCCAGCCGAAATCCCGAGGATTCCAGACGATATCCCAAGGATTCCAGCCGGAATCCCGAGGATTCCAGTCGGACTTCCAAGGATTCCAGTCGGACTTCCAAGGATTCCAGTCGGATTCCCAAGGATTCCAGTCGGAATTCGGAGGATTCCAGTCGAAATTCGGAGGATTCCAGACGGTATTCTTATCAAAATCTCTTTCCAATTCCAGTCAGAATCCCGAGGATTCCAGCCGAAATCCCAAGGATTCCAGACGATATCCCAAGGATTCCAGCCAGAATCCCGAGGATTCCAGTCGGACTTCCAAGGATTCCAGTCGGAATTCGGAGGATTCCAGTCGGAATCCCAAGGATTCTAGTCGGAATCCCAAAAATTCCAGTCAGAATCCCGAGGATTCCAGTCGAAATCCCGAGGATTCCAGGCGGAATCCCGTGGATTCCAGTCGGAATTCTAAGGATTCCAGTCGGAATCCCAAAATCCCATAATACTCCGAAATCGATAAATTCTTACGAGGATTTTCGAATATTTCATAAACTTCTATCGGATTTCCAATAACTGCATCAGATTCCTACACGGAAAAAAATTCCGCGGTTAAAATTACTATTTTTGCTGACTACGCCCATTCTTGAAACTACCATGGAATTTCAGACCAATTTACTATGTTTACGGTACACCCCACCACATTACTGGTACGTTTGACAGAAATAATTTACAACAATCTGATTTCGACTACAGACATGGTAAAATCAAGCGCATTTCTGGTCTGCTGAAAATTGCCGGTGCGAACGCTTAAGTTAACCCCCTAAAATGGTAGTTTTTACCGCACAATTTTTTTGCGTGTAGTATTCTTATCAAAATCTTGAAGGTTTACCCGAATTCCCAAAATTTTAAAATTTCTACTTCATGCGCATCATGCATCAG
This sequence comes from Aedes aegypti, assembly GCF_002204515.2. Classification (NCBI taxonomy): domain Eukaryota; kingdom Metazoa; phylum Arthropoda; class Insecta; order Diptera; family Culicidae; genus Aedes; species Aedes aegypti. Next base: position 285,107,799 of record NC_035108.1, read on the forward strand.
ATTTCCAAAACTTCAACCAGAATTTCATATCCCACACCGTATGCTTGAATTCAAATCGAATAGCAGCGCAACTATCGCGCTGCTAAATTTGCTCACCCGATGCTTTCCGAAGGCAGCGCTGTTATTTTGCTACCCCGGTTAGCAGCGCCCGGTACGGATCAGCGTAATGATACTGCGCCATGTAATTTAGTTTAGTCGCGCACCGTTACGGCTGCTCTAAGGAGATAAACGCAAACTCACATACAGATTTATGCAAATATTCCAATAAGATGTCCAGAAGAATCACAAAGGATATCCGAAAGAATCTCAGATATAGTACCGGAATGCTAACGATGTTTTTTAGATGAGTTCAAAGCGATATCTGTAAGTATTCTGTGATTTCCAGAAGAACTTAGAGAAAAATCAGAAATGATCTTTAGATTTCCAGAACAATCCCAGAGAGGTTTTGAAGGATTCATAAGTGATTTAAGGAAGAATCCCAGGAGGGAAATTCCATAGAATTCTGGAGTAATTTCTGGACCAATGTCTTTTTATATGCTGTATCAATATTTACAAGTAATTATAATAAACAAGTATTTATGGAACAATAACAATTTTAATTTATCGCCATAATTGAACGACAATTTTAATTAGAATGTGCATCCACCACATCATCCCTCTCAGAAGGATTGTGATTCTAAATATTTTTTGCGGTGATTCAGAATTGTAATCACATTCTAGTTTAATTGTATGTGGTGTCATTCAACATTTAAAATAAGATTCGTTAAGCCGAACATGTTGATCCTTCGACATTAACCAACGAGCATTGCTTGAAATAATGAGATTTTTTCGATTACTTTGATTACTGATTTCTTTTTCTGAGGATCTTCTAAAAGTTACTTTCAAATGATTCCGAATCCCGTTTGAAATTATTCCCTGAATCTTTCTGCAGTTCATCTGGACATCGGAATTATTCTGGAAAATATTCATGAAATCTTCTGGATGTATGTGAATATCCTTTAAATCTTTCAGGGATTCTGGCGAAATAACTTCTGGGATTCTTTTGAATATCACTGTAATTTGGATTTAGAATTCTCATGGGATTATTTCAGATATTAACGATAATCCTTCATACAGAAGTGATGTTTCTGTGAATCGCCTTGGAATTCTTCTGGAAATCCTTCTATAATCCCAAAACAATTCTCAGAAAATTTTTCAGAAGGATATTTTTAAGAATCTCAATGGAATTTCTGAAAAATACCAGAACGATTTACGGTTGAATCTCACGAAAACTTCCGGTGGAATTCTTGAATGATATCCGGAAGAATGACAGTCGTATTTTTGGATGAATCTTAGCAGGTTTTACAGCACAATCCCAGCAAAATTTATTGAAAAATTTAGAATAGAAAGATATCCGAAAAAAAAAAACTCCAACAGGATTTTTGTAAGAGTCCCAGGAGTATTTCAAAGATATTGGCGTAAAAATCTCAGTGGAATTTCTTGAAGAATTTCAGAAAGATTTCCGAAAGCATCTCGTCATTTTTGGAAGAATACCAGAGGCATTCTCATAAGAATACCAGAAGTATTTCCGGATAAAAATCTAGAGTTATTTTCGGAGGAATTCTCGAAGAATTTCTAGTAGAGTCGTACATTTTTTGATAAAATCCTCTTTAAATATCCAAATGGATTGCATCAGGATTTATGGAAAAATCTTCCATAGTATTTCGAAAACAATTTTCAAGAATTTCAAAGAATTTAATTTCCTGGATTTCAAAAGTAATCCTTAAGGAGATACACGCAAAATCACATACAGAGTTCTGCAAAAAAATCCAAAAAGATGTCCAGAATAATCGCAATGGGATATCCGAAAGAATCTCAGAAGTAATACCGGAATGGTAACGTTTTTTTTTGGATGAATCCCAAAGCGATATCTGGAAGAAAATTCAGAAATAATCTCAAGATTTTCAGCAGAACAATCCCAGAGAGGATTTGAAGGATTCATGAATGATTTAAGGAAGAATCCCGGGAGATGCTCCCAAAGAATTCTAGAGTACTTTCTGGAACATTTTTTTTTCATATGATTTATATATAAAAATACTTTGATTCAAATATATTTCTTGTGTAGCATTAAGTTTAACTACAGACATAGCTCGTAACATCAATAATAAATTAAATTTATAAATCTTTTAAACACATCCAAATTAAATAACAGTTCAAAGAGTAAAATACCATTCTCATGAGTTTTTGAGAATCATATGGTCGGTGTTTAGACAGACCAGACTAGATGAATTTTGGAGCTCTAAGGATACGTAAAGAACTCCATCAATTTTAAATCTTCCATGTTATTTTGATACAAATGTATCATCAAATAGATAAGTTCCATTATTACAGTAAATATCTATAATATTTTGATGTTTCACATGTTTGGGGTACATTTTTCTTACTCGATTGAAAAAAACACTTGGTTCAGTCTGTCTGAACACCGACCATATCTATGTTTGTTATTTGATATTTAAATACTTGAATTGGGCTGTATCAATATTTACAGGTAATTATAATAAATAAGTATGTATAGAACAATAACAATTTTAATTTATACCCATAATTGAACGACAATATTAATTAGAATGAGCCTCCCCCACATCATCCCTCTCAGGAGAATTTTGATTCCCAATATTTTTTTTTTTTGCGGTGGTTCAGAATTGAAAATATCAAAAGTCTATTGTAATCACATCCTTTTTGTTCAATTGCATGAGTGTTATTCGATATTTAAAATAAGATTCGTTAAGCCGAACATGTTGATCCTTCCACAAGAACCAACAACAAGCATTGCTTATGTTAAGAGATTTTATCGTAATGCACAACCAGCCTAAACGTTCTTCCCCTTTTGTATATGTACTAATTATAATTTCAAATTATTTTAATTAAATTAGTTGTGTTGTCTACTATTGTACACGGCAATATGTTTCAAAATAAGTAGCTCCGCTTTTAAAACAAACTTTAACATCGATCAACCAAACCATAGAATATCCAATAGCGAAAAAATAATAATAATAACCGATCATTGCAAATCGAGCCGAACTGGCGCTCTTTCCGTGCGCACGCGCTCTGTCCGTGCGCACGCGCTTTCTGCAGAGCTGTCAAACAGACTTTTGTGCCTTTCTTCTTTCGCTCTCCTTCAACTCAACAACTCAGCACGATCCACCTCCTGGTGGATTGGTGAGCTGTCTGGTTGTTGCAGATGAACAATCATCGTGTAGCGCGACATCATCATTGACACTAAGCTTGCAACTCACCAGAAAATCGTGGTACAATTAACAACGGCCCTAATGTGATGGATTTTTCTAAGGTGGCGCAGATCATTGATGCGTGCCACTAGTTCTCTCTTTCATTCTCCCGCTGTTCTTCTTCTTTCTTCCTTTCTGGCGTTACGTCCCCACTGGGACAGAGCCTGCTTCTCAGCTTAGTGTTCTTATGAGCACTTCCACAGTTATTAACTGAGAGCTTACTATGCCAATGACCATTTTTGCATGTGTATATCGTGTGGCAGGTACGAAGATACTCTATGCCCAGGGAAGTCGAGAAAATTTCCAACCCGAAAAGATCCTCGACCGGTGGGATTCGAACCCACGACCCTCAGCTTGGTCTTGCTGAATAGCTGCGCGTTTACTGCTACGGCTATCTAGTGACGTCACTATTTGCGCTGCATAAGAATAGCGGGAGAATGAAAGAGAGAACTAGTGGCACGCATCAATGATCTGCGCCACCTTAGTAAAATCCATCACATTGACTTCGAAGCCCTCTGGCTTAAGGTGAAACATGTCGGAATCCAAACATTGCTGTCACAATGTCTGACTTGCGCCCTTTCTCACGATTTCAAAGGTACTAATCTACAGTAATAATGAACGAACGAAGTCGAATTTCTTGTATTTCTAGTACATAAAGCTGAAATATAAATTGAGCTGTTGTTTGATGCTTCTTTCGCGAGATGTGTACTTCGAAAGTTTGGTTCATTATTGAAGTGTTTCACCTTAAAGTTCTCTATCCCGGATCAGTTTGTTGACCGATTTGGCGGCGGCTTGACCAATGTTTATTTTTACTTACTAAAAAGTGATATTATAAATTCTACGTCATAACAGTTCAATTTGTAAAATAATATATTATTTTCAGGTATATATTGCTATCAAATCGTAAATTTACGATAAACGACTAACAATGTCCAAGAAGCCCAAAAAGCGAAAAGTTCGACAATACACCAGGGAAAGTTTGTTCAAAGCCATCGATGCCGTTGACCAAGGGATGAGTTTATTCAAGGCGGCAGCTACCTTTGGCGTCCCTCGTACAACACTGTCCTCCTACTATGAAGATCGGAACCGGCAGGGTAAAACCGGTCCCACGCTTACATTCACTGACGCCGAGGAGCAATTGATGGTCGAGTGGACACGGGACGTTTACCAGAAAGGCTTGTTTTGTAGAGCTTCGGAACTGTTGGAAGCAGCCCGTTGCATCTTAGATGACTGTCCAAGGACCGGGAAGCAGAAGGCTCGAAACTTGTGTAAGTAGATTTAGATTTAGCTCAGGGAAGATTCACAAATGACGCCCTAGTTCATCTATTTCGGGATTTCTAAAACACCAAATAGGCACAGCTTTGCAAACGAATCGTTCTGCTGAAAGATTCGGCTGAAATAGTAGTTTACGGAACAAGTTGCAGAATGATGATTTTTACAGCACGAGTCGTAAATTTATCCTACGAGGCTTGCCGAGTAGGATAATTACGACGAGTGCTGCAAAAATCGAGTTCTGCAACGAGTTACGTACAACTTTTTTTGCAATTTCGTAGAAGACCACTTGAGGGTATCAGAAATTATATCAGAATGCATTCACCATTATTTTACAATTTCTGAAAAAAATGTTGGGTAATGATTCATTACGCAACTCAAAACAGTTGCGTAATGAGAATGCGTTGCGTAATGAATCATTACAGCACTGGTTTCAGTTAGGTAATGACTATTCCCGCACTCCATACTTCAGTGCAGGAAAGTAGGCCGTTTCATGACAGATTGGCGTGATGAAAAACAGCCTATTACGATGAGAAATTGCAAAAAAACCTTTGTACAAATGTTTCCAGTTTGAATATAGTCAGTAGGCTGAACAAAATCTTTGCAAAATCTTATTTTGCATTTTCAAGTGAACATTCGCTTACCAAATGGTGACTTTACTTCTTTTGATGAAGAAGTTTTAGAATGATTATTCAATACACACTTCCCCGGATGTGTGGACATAGCATCATCGAATGAACCAAATGTCTTTTCATGTAGTTATGAGTCTCTTGCTTCTGCTCACAGTATCATAACTACTGAATCGATTCAATGGGCACTTAATAGTTTTGCTCCTTTCAAATCTCCAGGAGCCTGTTCTGCTCCAAAAGGGATTTCAGGTTTTCAAACACGTTTTGAAAAAGCTACTTGTAGGCAGTTTTGCTGCCGAGTATATTCACAGATCTTGGCGTGATTTTACTGTAAAGTTTATCCAGAATGGAGGACGTGCATCGTATGAAAAAGCGAAGAGTTTTAGACCAATCAGTCTGACCTCTTTTCTTCCGAAATGTCTGGAACGCATTATCGATCATCACATCCGTGATGTTTATTTGGCAAACATGCCTCTTCATGTGGATCAACATGCTTACCAATCTGGAAAGTCCACTGTGACTGATTCGCTCAGCAGCAATCCTGCTTGGGTGCCTTCTGATACCTGATACGTCCTAGTACATCTACTTTCGGGATTTCTAAAACACCAAATAGGTACCTTTGCAAACAAAACTTGACAATGCTCTAGAAATTTTTACAAAATCCATTGTTGAAGCCAAGCCAATGTTAAGTAAAATTCGAATCCATGATTATAGACGATAATCTTAAACTCTTGATCCGCCTTAAAAAGGTAAGGAGAAGGTAATTACAATTAATTGCAACGCACTCGCGATCCTGCTATAGGGAAAGTGGTGGTAAAATGAACAGGGGTGGTAAAATGAACACCGTGCCTTTTACCGAGGAAAAACAAATTTCGATGAATTTTCATCACGCACGGACGATTTAGAGCATAAATCGGAGTGTTCAAGTTGATACGTAAGTCAATTAAAGTGAAAACATCAACGAAAACTAAGATTTTAGAAATCCACGTTTGAAAATTAGAACTGACGTAACTTTTAGCTCGGAAGACTTGAGGTTTTTCAGTGAGGTGAATATCGTTATCATATGATGTCAAATCTGATACTTTTAGATTTTTTTTTTCGAATGGGTTACAATCATTAATAGATATATTTTCGGTAAGGCATTAAACATTTTCAGAAATATTTATTTTGCTCACGATTTTTTCATGATGTTCATTTTACCACCAACAAACAGCTATTCATTTTACCCACATAATGCAGGTAAAATGAACATTAACATCGTGTTTTGCTAGCACCAAAAATATGTGATAATTTAGCTGTTTCAGTCTGAATTCATGTTGCTGCTATAGATAACATCCCTATTTTTGATGTTGTGGGATAGAACTATACAAATTCCCCGTTTTTCTATTAGAAACACGATGATTTCCTTAAGGTGTTCATTTTACCACCCCTTCCTCTACACTTCAACATTCCAACATACATTGTTAGAATAATTCAAAGTTGTCTTAAAATCGTACACTTCAGGGTAATTATCAGAACTCCAAGTCTGAAAGGCTTTCTTAACCCTCTCTTTCCCATGGTAGCACAGGTGATCCACCGATTTTCGACGAACGCGGGCTAAACCGAATTGGTACGAGTAGCTCAATAATAATTGGAATAAATTTATACGCTCATATGTCTTACCAAACGTCGAAATAAGTGACCTAAGGATCAAACTATTGAAAAACAACCAACTAACTATTGAAAAACAATCATTTTTTTATTGTGGTTTTAAATAATATAGCTTATTTGGAAAAACCTTTTGTTCAAGCACTTTTTTTAGAAACTCCATTTTGATAGTTAAATTGTCGAACAAAGCTGTGGGAAAGAAAGGGTTAAGAGCTGGTAGTCCGCAAGTTCGCTTGTTGGGACACATATTATATACAATATTTTCACATCTGACTTACCTGAGTTACCTCAGAGATGTCTGTCAACAATCTTTGTTTTCGGATTACCCCGGTCTCTCCGCCAAAGAACGAAGCCTGCTTGTCATCTGCAGTATATAGCAAAAAAGTTTGGATATCCCTGCAAGAATGGAAGATTTCGCTTCCAAAACTCAAGTTATAATATTCCCACATAAAGCAAAAGCTCTTTATTTGAAACCTTCAAGTTGACATGTTGCTACGTTAAGGGGGATTCCAATAAATTGATCAGATGAAGCTAAGTATTTAAGGCTCATGCTAGATCATAATTTAACTTTCAAAAATTACATCGAAGGCATTTAAGCCAAATGTTACGAATATATAAAAAGTTTGTATCCACTTATTAACAGAAAATCGAAACTTTGTCTTAAGAACAAGCTTTTGATCTTCGGACAAATCTTCAGGCCGGCCATGTTGTATGCTGTTTCATTATGGACTAGCTGTTGTAATACCAGGAAGAAAACTCTGCAGAGGATTCAAAATAAAATTTTGAAGATGATTCTAAAGCTCCCAAGTTTGCTTGTACAAAAGGAAAATTGGCACAGATTCAAACAGAGGACATTATTCTGAAAACAAGCAGTCAGTATTTTGAAATGAGATAAATTTAAATTCTACTGAACTTACTTAGAGTGTTAGAAGTACTGTCGACAAAAAGAAACTTTAAAGAAATCCTAAACAAAAATATCCGACGAGATATCAAGTTTGTCGCATTGAATATAACCACAAAATCTATGGAATGTACCGGCATCTTCATACCTACGGAAAACGGAATCAACGTTCGCTTCATTGCGGCCTATTTTGCGGGAGTAAAAAAATCGGTCGATTGGAACCAATACCGCATCGACTTGAGGAACATTATGAGGAGTAACGAGCCGTTGTTTGAGGTTGGTGATTTGAATGCAAGACACCGGGAATGGAATTGCATAAAGGCTAACAAAGCAGGAAACATTCTTCAAAGCGTGGTAGCGCAGTGAAACTTTCATATACATTATCCAGTCACATTTACTTTTCACCCTACCGGTCGAGGCAGACCATCAACTCTGGATCTTGTCGTGTCCAATGATATGGTTAACATGACCAAACCAATAGCTCACAACGAGTTGTCATCTGATCATCTGCCAGTCGCATTCGATATTCACCTCAACACCGAGCCAACCGAATCCTTGAACTCAATATGGTGCTACAAAGGTGCTGACTGGTTAAAGTTTCAACGCGTAGTCAATTCGAAGTTGGACCTGCTAGACCCGTCCTATGCGGCTCTAAATAGCGTAGCTGACATCGTCCGAGCGATAGATCAGCTTACACAAACACTGTTGGAAGCTGAGAACGTTGCAGTTCCCCTAGTCACCGACTGTTCCTGAGAGCACTCGATTGCTTATCGCACTACGAAACCGCCGGCGTCGTCAGTGGATGCGGATAAAAGATCCCATCTACAAGCAAATTGTGCATTCGTTCAACTCTAGTATCGCTGAGGAATGTAACCAGGCTCCAAATTCAGAGAAACTCTCCAAACGATGGAACATGGAAGCAATCAACTGTGGAAAATAACTAAAGCATTGCGGAACAACTGTAAGTACAGCCCGCCACTCCGTGATAATACAACTATTGTTGCATCTCCAGCATTGAAGGCTAAAGTGCTTGCCGATAGTTTCGCTAAATTCCATTCGAACTCTATGGAAAGTGATCCACTAACCACAGAAGACGTCAATCGAACTCTGGAATTCCTAAACCAAGCTGATCCTGCTCCCGACAATTCCTGGCTTGTTCGTCCAAAGGACGTACAAAGGCAAATTCGCAACCAAAAAAACAAAAAAGCCCCAGGTCAAGATCAAATAAAGAATGTTATGCTGAAAAATCTTCCTCGGAAATGCATTGTCCTACTGGCTAGACTGTTCTCGGCATGCCGGAAATTATGTCACTTCCCGTCTCGTTGGAAGCACGCCGTTATTATTGCCATCCCGAAGCCTAACAAAGATGCGACACTTCCCTCAAACTATCGTCCGATTAGTCTCCTTTCCTATCTCAGCAAACTTCTGGAACGATTTATTCTAATTCGCATCGAGGTACATTTAGAGTCTCTAGGATTATAGGTAACAAACGAGCAATTTGGATTAAAAAATGGGAACTCTACGTGTCATCAGTTGGTGCGACTAGTTAAGCAGGTTCGATCAGGTTTCACTCAAGGTAAATCATCTGTAATGATACTCCTTGACGTGGAAAAAGCATACGACTCTGTGTGGCAGGCAGCAATCCTCCACAAAATGAATCGAGGCAATTTCCCTATCGCTACTACCAAAATAGTACGCTCGTTTCTCACTAAGCTCACTAAGCGTTCGTACTAAGCTACTTCTCTACAAAATTGTGTTTCGACCAACTTTAACCTACGCTTTCCAAGCATGGCACACCTGTGCCCAATCTCATCGCACAAAGATTCAACGGAAACAGAGTTCTAAAAATGATGATGAACTTGGACTATTTGCACCCCACTGATGATCTGCATGAGCAAGCTGGTATTGAACTAATCGACGATTGGTTCCAACGGCTTCTCCCCAAATTCCTCATCGGTTGCAGAACCTCGGAAAACTCCTTACATGAAGTGCTAGTAGAGTAGAGCTGTGATATTGTATTTTACTATTAGATTCATCCCTTTTTTCCTCTATTTCCTATTGCAATTACGAAGTTTTTTTCTTTCTAAATTTTCTTTCCTAAAGATTGACTACCATTAAGGCGCAAGAAAAAATAGCATAAGCATAGCATAAGCATAGATGACCGTACAATTCGTAGTTGCTACTCCGTGATTGACTAGAACAATCGGAGTTGCACAGAGATTTATTGAATGGGGCTTGGGATTAGCTTACCATTCTCAATGTGCACAAATCGAGAGCTCAAATTTTATAAGTCAATAACGGCGCCGGCCACGTCCTTACGGTCATCGGGGAAAGGAAGGAATGTTAGTTCGACAACCGTTGTTACTAGAGACCGAGATCACCTCTGCATCTCCACAGTTGTCATGGAAAGGATATTGGGTTAGTGGGATAAGGTAGAGATCTGGGAGTCTCCAATGTTTGGTGATGCGATCCATGATGTAATCACGCCTAACCGGATTTGCGAAATAATTCAATAATCGCATTGTACGCCGAACAAGTGTTCGTCACTCGCCAAGCAGGAGCAAGCGACACGATCAATAGATCAAACACTACTAACGGACCGCGCACTTTTTCACTACTGTAGTACCGACGCGCGACATGTTCGATCCTGCCCCCATCGCTCGCCCCCGCAGAAGCAAGCGTCAAGGTCGAAGGATCAAACACTACTCAATTTACGTCCCATCGTTTTGACGATAAAATGTGTAATCATTTACCGCTCACACACTAAGTGTGCAGAGAGCAACAAATTCACGCGTTTTTCTAGTGAATAATCTGTCAAAACGTTCACATAGAAGCAATTCATCACGCACCGAAGATACGTAGAAAACTAAACAAAACGCGCCTACTAAAAACGAACTCATCTACTACACTCTCACGATATCGCTCTACATTCAAGCGAGTGAAATTTTACACCCACATTGTCAACCCCGGCCCCGCATCAAATATGCAAGCCTGCCACGACGCCCGAAAATTCCCCCGTCCCTCCACGCAATGGTACCTACATTGATGATGTGTCGATCCACCACTACACAGAACCGCGCAAAAAGACAAAGAAACCCCTGGGCGCCGCAAGATACCCACACATCCGACGCGTAACCGAAGTTAACCGTGTACATGTGTAATAAACACAGTTACATCACGGCCTTAAATCGAAATCCACAAAATAATCTAGGTACCTACAACCTCGCAAAATGAAGAAATCGGTACTTAGCTTCGGTTTCGGCGACACCGTCGCATTGTGTTGACATGTCTGTCTTGTCTTACGGGACACACTATCACTTGAAAAAACGCTTGGCAAAATTCAGCTTTGCCTCATGTGTCCGTAATGGATGCGTTCACTGTCAATTAGTATAGCTGCACTACCACAATGATGCATGTAACATTCTTCACCACCCGACGCACGCAATATGAAAAGAAAAAAAGATATCCACGGTGGAATGAAAAACAAATCACTTTTGGAATCACTTTTTTTGTGGTTTTATCACTTCGTGTGCTTAATTTTCAACATATTCCCGTAAAAAACACTCATGGAAAACACAAACACTGAAAATCGTGATTAAACTATGGCAAAAACACGTTAAATTTAATAAATAATCGGACACGATACAAGCCCACGACTGCTGCTCAACAGTGATGCCAAGCGACCAACCATTAAGGCGCAAGAAAAAATGGCACGAAAGTCAAAACTCAAAAAGCAGTTTTCTCTTTTCAAATAGACAAATCTAAGAAAATAAAAACACACAGCTCTTTGATTTGCCAAATAAAAAGGCTGTGTGTTTTAATTTTCATCAATTTGTTGTTTTAAAATGAGAAAACTGCTTTTTCAATTCTGACATTTGTGCCATTTTTTCTTGCGCCTTAAGGAATTTGAATGTCAGTATATTTTGCTTAGTTTCTATGTCATCGCTGTAAGGTCAACCCATCTCAGTCAAAAACTAAATGTAACACGAATTGTATACTGTCTAAGATCTCAAAAAACTATAAGTAAGTAAGTAAGTAAGGAGTCATATCATTAGGAATCCCCAAGGAAATTCTGAGACGTGCCTTCTGAGAAATGTCTGCTTGTATTTTGTAGGAATCTCTCAAACATCCTTACTGAATTATTCTTCGAATATTCTCTGGTTTCTGTACAGTCACGTTTTTTTTGGTTCCTGCTTGGAATCTCTTCAAGCTTGTGGTCTCTGTAGATCATATGTTTTAGCCACTCAGTCGCTTTGTAGCTTGTGCCCTTTTATACGTTCTTCTTCCTGGCATTACGTCGTCACTGGGACAGAGCCTGCTTCTCAGCTTAGTATTCAACGAGCACTTCCGTATTTATTAACTGAGAGTATTCTTTACCAAAGTTACCATTTTCGCATTCGTATATCGCGTGGCAGGTACGATGATACTCTATGCCAAGAAAAGTCATGGAAATTTCCATTACGAAAAGATCCTGGAACCGGGAATCGAACCCAGACACCTTCAGCATGGCTTTGCTTTGTAGCCGAACTCTAATCACTCGGCTAATGAAGGCCCCGCCTACCTTTCAAACGTATCCCAAGTAAATTATAATGACATATTTCAATTCCTGCATCATTTTTCAAATATTTTTAACTAATTTTCGTTTCTTCCCATTGCAGCTACTAGTTGGGTAAGAGCATTCTACAAGCGACACCCTCAAGTGCCCACATATCTGCGCGTGGACATGGAAGAATCGCCTGAGTTGCCACAACAGAAGTGCTTCGAGACTGTTTTCCAGCATCTGGATTGTCTCGATATCTTCAACGATCCCTCACGTGTTTTCAAGTACAACGAAATCAAATTCGGCCTTTGTTCAAATTTTTACAACTACATTGCTGGCGATAACGCGTCCAGCAAATCTGAATTAATTACTACTGGTGTTATAACATCAGCAAGTGGCAGACTAGCCTTCCCCAGTATAATATATCCACACGATGGAACTATTCCGTTGGAACTGGCAGCTACAGTGCCCTTATTTTATGGATATGGCAGTAGTCCAAAAGGCACTTCAACGACCACTACCTTCTACAATTACGTCACCAAAGTTTTCTACAAGTACTTGATGTTGAACAAAATGCCTATTCCTGTGGTTCTTTTTGTGGACGGAACTAGGCCAAATGTATCGTTCAGATTGTGGCAAGCATGTAGGTCTCTTGGAATCATTTTAGTGGCATTTAATCCAGATGAAAGTTTCAACTTTAACAATAAGTACTTCCCGTCAAAAACATTGCTCACAACCCACATCGTGGAGAAGCTTCGTGATGCACTGGCCCAGTGGAGGGAAAGCAACGGAAACCGGATATCGGAAATGCACTTTGCTGAACTGCTCCAACCAGTTGTTCACAACCTCATTCCAACTGATCTGATAAAGAGTGACTGGGCGAAGTTTACCTTCTATCAATGGATCCAAAAGCGGCGATCGCAGGTAGAAGACATCGAATTCGTCAGTGCAAATCCTGCGGCATCAAAAAAGAAATCTTCGACTGCAAACGACAAAGCATCGAGTGGAAAATCGCCGGTGGCCGTAGAGGAAAAACCGTCATAGTAAGTGATCTCACATGTTTGGACGCAGACGAGGCGGATGTTGTAAATAGAGGTATGTTTTCTTTAGAACACCATAGAAAATTATTGATCCGAACTGTTCCCTTTATATACGGCAGCCATGACCCGTAACGCGGGTAGATCACATTTTCGCGGTGCGTTACGGGGTGACATATTGTACTGTTGTGGTAGTACATAAGTACTCATAAGTATAAGTTACAGTCGGACGAATATAAGAGACTAACAGGCCACTATGACCTATTCGTTCTAGATAATGGAGAGGTTGAAAAATTACTCAATCAGCATATGAGGCTGGTTTCAATTCATGGGACAAGCTCATTTCGAATTCATGTGCTTATTTTTCGATATCTAGGTGATACACGATTCCGAATCACTGGAATATCCTGGGCTTGAGCTAAATAGAAATTACAGATCCTAATAAAAGAATTGTAAAATATTTTATAAATATCAGACTTCTCATTTGCTGATGTTGTGGTTGGTTGGAAAATATAATGTCAAGCTGCAGAGAGAATTGCTCTGAGAGGTAATAAGCCAAGTCTGACCCTGGAATGGGCAATGTAGGATAGGTACTTGTTTTTAATTATGAATCGTGGTTTACGGCTAACCAGCCGAGTGGAAGTTTAACGACTACCGAGAAGCTAAACATTACATATACTTTGTAATTGAATTAAATGGACAAATTGATGTGAAGTTTTGCGAAAAAGCTACACGTCTTCTCGGTGTGAATCGAACTCACGACTCCCTGATCTCTTGTTAGGGCGCGTTACCCCTATGCCACGAGAGGACTCATGGACGCAGAAGTTAACCTTAATTCGATTTCAGCTCAATAATCACGTGGTCCTTTTTCGTAAAGTGCACCTCTTTCGGAAGAATAAGATGCCCATCCAAACACAACGCTTTCTATTTATATCCAATGCCTAGCCCGAGAGCGCATTATTTTTTAGGTATTGAAATAACACACCACACTAGCCAGCAACTGTGCTGGCTGAGGTTTCTATTGTGTGGCTTCCAATGGGTCGCGACATTCTCAAACGACCGGTTACGGAACATGAGTCCGTTGCTCGATAAATACTTGCTTTTAATTATGAATCGTGGTTTACGGCCAACCAGCCGAGTGGAAGTTTAACAACTACCGAAAAGCTAAACATTACATATACTTTGCAATTGAATTAAATGAACAAATTATAAAACTTCACATCGATTTCACTGAATTTCATAACATCTTACAATAGTGATTCCGTCATCGATCGCGCAGTCAGTCAGTCCGAAGCAAAATTTTCTCCACTCGCGAAGTTACTCCCCCGAAAAGTTTTCGCAGACCGTTCGTTTTGTGTGCAATTTAGCTTGAAAATCAATCGAAAAATGGACGCATTCGGCGATGGAAAGTTTGACCAACCGGAAGTCGACCCGGCAGCCGAGTTTTTGGCCCGGGAACAGAACGCCCTGGCCGGTCTGGAGGACGAAATTGTTCCAGCGTCGACAGGAAACGGGTTCGATGATGGCGATGACGTGACTCAACCAAAATCCGATTTGGCTGCAGGTATGTGAGCGTTCCTCTTCGTTCAGTAGAGGAGATCTTTTGTTTTAGGCTTTAATCAGGTAGTTTTCAAGAGGATGCTAGCGATTGGGACGTTGTTAGCCTTATTGTTTTTTTTTTTGGGGGTAGTTTGGTAACTTGAGGTTAATTGAATTAACTGACCATTCTATCGAATTTCTTTATTTTTATGCCTTCCTGTGTAGCTTTGTACTATCAGTGACTTATCAGTTTGGGTGAAACGCCTACCCATTCCTGGAACCGCATTATTATTGAACTTGAATGAACCAACAATCCTTCACGGGGTTTTAGTTTATAGTTTAACTTTTCAGAAAATTCTTCGTTTAATAAATTTTATCGGTGATAAGTACTCTTCAATATTTAGAACTCTTATAATAAGACTTTACCAATGATTGTGAGAAAAAAATATTAAAATTCTTAGACTTTGACAAACAAAGTTTTATTTTCAGGATATTCTAAAAGAGATCAAAGATGCATTAAATCTTCTTCTTATTGGCATTCCATCCTCAGAGTAGTGTTTGATCCTTCGACCTTGACACTTGTTCCTCCGGGGGCGGGTGATGAGGGCAGGATCAAACTTGTCGCGCGTCGTTCGCTCATTGAAATGAGAAAGCGCCGCGGATCGTTAGTAGTGTTTGATCTGTTGATCGCGTCGCTTGCTACTGCGTGGGCGAGTGACGAACACTTGTTCGGCGTACAATTCGATTAGGGAACTATTTCGCGAATCCGGTTAGGCGTGATTATATCATGGATCGCATCACCACACATTGGTGACTCCCAGATCTCTACCTTATCCCACTAACCCAATATCCTTTCCATGACAACCGTGGAGATGCAGAGGTGATCTCGGTCTCTAGTAACAACGCTAGTCACACTAACATTCCTTCCCTTCCCCGATGATCGTAAGGACGTGGCCGGCGCCGTTATTGACTATGAAATTTGAGCTCTCGATTTGTGCACATTGAAGAATGGTAAGCTAATCCCCAGCCCCATTCAATAATTCCCTGTGCAACTTCGATTGTTCTGGTCAATCACGGAGTAGCAACTACGAATTGTACGGTCATCTATGCTTATGCTTATGCTTATTTCATAACATCTTACAATAGTAGTTGAACGATGCAGATAAGGTTATGAATAAGGTGTCCACTTTATAAAATAAGCAGCCTTTATGCAAAAGGTTGCATATGTACACGTCATAAATACGGACTCACTAATATTAGTATTGCAACACCTGGTTGGATATTGAATCACCCCCCAAAAAGTTTAGCATCACCTCAAAATAGGTAAATTTACATTGCTATACATCGAGATCGTTATGATTAGCAAAGAACCGATCTTCAGCAAAGTTGTTCAGCGGATCAAGGACATCCGGAAGGCAAACACTTTGGTTCGCAATTTTGCAGCTAGGTGGCGCTAGTGAGCATGTAAAATTGGACCAAGTTCTAGCTCGTGATCCACATGAGATAGAATGTTCGAGTCTTCGGCAAATTTGTTCGAATGGTCAAGGACATTCGGAAGACACAGTTTGGTTAGCAAAATTGCAGCTAGGTGGTGCTAGCATTTCAAGCAAGTTCCATCTTGTGATCCACATGAGATAGAAAGATCAAGTCTTTGGCAAAATACTTCAAAAGGTCAAGGACATCCGAAAAACAAACTTTTTATTTCAAAAAAAAAAAAAAAAAAATCGGTTAGTGCCAGCAAATAAAACTAAGGATTTCAAGCGAGTTATATCTTCTGATCAAGATAAGATAGAAAATTGTAGTCTTGATTTGATGATTTTTACCCGAATCACTAGGAAATTGAGTAAATCAGGACTGAATCATTGGAATATGAAGTTAATAAGACCTGAAACTCTTGAATATGATGTCATACCTGAATCACTTAAATATGAGGTGAATCTGACATGATTTGTCAAAAATTAAGTAGACATTCTTGAAAATTAAGTGGATCAGTCTTAAATTATTTGAATATGAAGTGAATCAGTCCTAAATCATTAGAGAATGTAGTGAATCAGTCCTAAACTGCTTAGAAGACATGAATCATTGGAAAGTGCAGGTTAACAAAAATAAATCACTTAAGGCGCAAGAAAAAATGGCACAAATGTCAGAATTGAAAAAGCAGTTTTCTCATTTTAAAACAACAAATTGATGAAAATAAAAACACACAGCCTTTTTATTTGGCAAATCAAAGAGCTGTGTGTTTTTATTTTCTTAGATTTGTCTATTTGAAAAGAGAAAACGGCTTTTTGAGTTTTGACTTTCGTGCCATTTTTTCTTGCGCCTTAAACTCGAATTGAATCAAATCTGAATTACTTGAATATGAAGTAATTCATACTTTTAAAGTGGATCAGACCTGATGCACTTAAATACGAATCACTTGGATATGGAGCAAATCTAACATGAATCACTTGAATATAAAAGGAATCAGACTTGAATCACTTGTATCGTAAGGACGCCATTCACCGCTCATTTAACAGCATTCCAACTTGTTAAATTCTGCCAAAAATCGGCTGTTCGATATTTTTCCCAACTTTTTGCACTAGATGCAAAATAAATAAAATGTTTTTGTAAGAAAAAGGTTGAAATGTGAAAAATGTATAGGGTAAATCGCAAAATGTTGAAATGTTAAGATAGATGTTTTTATGTTATTTGATTTTAATGGAAATTCTGATAGAAAGGTTGCTAAAAAAAAAGCATTCAACACCGTAGGCGATTGTTTAACATTATTCCTGTTACATTTTTGGTACGGTAATGTTCATTTTGAAATAAAGAAATATATATTTAAAAATATAGTTCTTTACCCAATTGTTGAACACATACATAACCCATCTTATCCTAATGTTGAACGATTGTCGCTAAATGTTGACCGCTTTACTCCTGCATTCATTCAACTTGCAATTTCGCGCTCCTCGTCGGTTGTGAGGACAGGGTAAGGTCCGCGAAGCACTTTCCCTGACCACTCTGAGCTGCGACGAAAGTGAATCGTCCCCTTCGGCACTCCATAGACTTTAGCGGCTTCTCCTAATGTACATTACCTTCGACATTACAGCATCAATCGCGATATTGAGGTTATACTCCGGAAAAATCGGCAGCCGATGCGTAATTTCAATCATGATGTAAATAAACAAACGGTGATGGCATTGATGCCATAGTGAAGATAGTGAAATTCGAAAATGATTCAGGATATAGCCAGAGATGCAATTAATTACTTCACTGAATCGCGCTTTTCATCATTGCAACAGACAGCATTATAGGATTTTTTAATAATAATTATTTAGAAGCAATAAACAATACTATTTTGTGTAATGCAATATTCCATTTCAATATAGGTGTTTGCTACGAAAATAAAAAATCTGGCAATACTATTGATGAAACTGAGACTGTCATGTTATGCTAGTGTTCAACAAATGGAAAATGTACCTACGTGAAACGGAAGTGCAATTGAAAATGTTTTTATGTAATTAATAGGTACGAGTAAATTGTACTGATGTTTAGAAAATAACTAAAGTAGACTATTACTGATATCCTGAATAGGTGCTTAACCCAATATACGTAGTATGTTTTACTACACAGCTTATTTCATAGCAGCCCCAGCTTAAGTTTTTTTTCTAAGAGAATTAAAATTTTCGTTTCACCTACCGATAAAAATTTTCAATAAATATTTCGTTTAAGAAATTAATGTGCTAATTAATCCTCTCTTTCCCATGGTAGCACAGGTGATCCACCGATTTTCAACGAACGCGGGCTAAACCGAATTGGTACAAGTACCTCAATAATAATTGGAATAAATTTATACGCTCATTTGTCTTATCAAACATCGAAATAAGTGACCTAAGGGTCAAACTATTGAAAAACAATCAATTTTTTTTATTGTGGTTTTGAATAATATAGCTTACTTGGAACAACTTTTGTTCAAGCACTTTTTTTAGAAACGCCATTTTGATAGTTAAATTGTCGAACAAAGCTGTGGGAAAAAAAGGGTTAAATTTATTGTGTCCAATAGTACAGCTAATTTACAAAATAATCTGTATAATTTATTAAAGCTGTTTGAAAATGGTTCAATTTCCTGTTTCAACATGGTTTCTAGAGATCGTTCAACATTTGGGTAGCGTTCAACAATTAGCGAATTACCCTAATGCTACCGAATGACATGTATGTCAATGATAAAGGTTTAGGGCGCCATTCACCGCTCATCCTAAGTATGAAGCCCTATATACAGCACTAGTTGGAATTAATTTACTTTCATTAGCTGGTTGTATTTTTTGTACTATAGTACGACAACATATCAAACTGTGGCAGCTAAGAAGCATTTTTCGATCTGCAATAATTTAATCATTCTTAAAACTCATGTTTACCGCCTTAAACAGCCTAAAATTATTTTATACAGTTAACTCTCCCTTACTCGATATTCCGTATCTCGATATCGAGTTAGAGAACCATTGTAGAAATTGGTTTTCATGGTTAACTCGATGGTCCCTTAGATCGTAGATGCACTGGTTTTATGTTCTGTAAGTCGATACCTCCATAACTCAATGGTCCCTTCAATATCGAGTTAGGGAGAGTTGACTGTATAAAAAATTTAAAATATAAAATCATATGAATTTCATTCTGATACAATCCATTTTGGTATACTACTATATGCTGATAACATTTATTTCAAAAATTTGTTCAGATTTTTCAAAACAATTCAATGAGCGGTGAATGGCGTCCTTACGGTATATGAAGTGAAGCTGACCTGAATCACTAAAATATGTAGTATGACAGACCTGAAATATTTGAATATAGTGAATCTGTCTCGATTTTGAAGAGATTTCAATCTAAATCATTTGAAAATTTAATCAAAAGCATCAGACCTGAGTCATTTGAACAAATAAAACATAGCTTAATTACTTGAAAATTAAGTATTTCAAACCTAAATCGCATGAAAATTAAGTAAATCAAATCCGAATGACTAAAAATGAATTATATCAAATTTTAAGCATTTGAATATGAAGTAAATCAGACATGAATCACTTATAAATAAATAAATCAGACCTAAATCACCCACAGAACACTTAAACTTTTCAAATATAAAATGAAACAGACTTCATTCACTTTAAAGTGAATCAGCCCAACATGAAGTGAATCATACCTGAGCAACTGGAAAATGCAGTGAAACAATACTGAATGACCTAAATTCTAGGTGAATAGAATCTGAACTACTTGAATATGAAGTATGTTATACTTGGAACAGTTATATTAAGTATTTTATACTTAATTCAGATCTGCATTGCTTGAATATCAAGTGAATTAGACCTGAAACACTTGAATATGCAGTGAATCCGACATAAATCACTTGGATATGGCTATCATAAATCAATGGAATATGAAGTGAATCAGTCCTGAATCACTTGAACATAAAGTGAATCAAGCATGAAATGAAGTGAAACAGACATGAATCATTTGCAATCATTTGAACATTGAGTGAGTCAAACCTGAAACAGTTGAATATGAAGTGAATCAAATATGAATCACTTGGATATGGAACGAATTTAAGCACTTGAAAATAAATCATTTGAATAGGCAAATATAATGCGCCACCATCATAGAGGTCGCTGGGAAAGGAGGAGAGAAATGTCACTAAAAATGTTTGTTTACTTCCAAAATTCAATTTTTCATCCCAAAAATTAGGTCACAATTAATTAATTATTGAACTATTTCCCATTGGCATAATCATTTTGACCCATTATTTTACCAATTTTCCAATTTTATCCCACTAATCGTACATGAGCACTGACCGGATCTGTACATTTTCAAAGGAAAGAAGTTTATCATGTTTTTCAATGCTCTCTGATTGTCTACAAAATATCTATTCCAAGAAAAAAAAAAATGTAAATTGTGTGCTCCTTCCTATGCTGCACACGGTGCGTTCTCAACCCAATCTCTTTTTTGACGGTTTTCCTACTAGTCACCAGATGTCGAAGTGATCGTTTAGCTTTGGAAATATTAGCCTATATTAAGTGAATCAATCCAGAATCACTTGAAAATGAAGTGAATCACTTAGATATGGAGCGAACCAAACCTGAAACACTTGAATATGAAGTGAATCAGTCTTGAGTCACTTGAACATGGAGTGAATCTGACATGATTTAAAACATGAAACATATGAATACAAAGAGGATCAGACATTGGGTATGGAGTGAATCAACATGAATCACTTGAATATAAAGTCAATCAATCCTGAATCACTTGGATATGAAAAGGTTCTGACTTGAATAATTTGAATATGCTGTGCATCAGGCATGAATCACTTCACTGAAGTGAAACATACATGAATCCTTAACAGATGCATCCGATCTGAAATACTAAAATATGCAACGGATCAGTCCTGAATCACTTGAATATGATATGATTTTGACCTTATACACTTCCACTTCCAAATGCCAAAGGCATTCTGAACAACAATCTGGACATTCTTTCTTATTAAATCATGAGATTTAATAATATATTTAATTTAATCCAAAAATTGATGTTATATATCTCGGCAAAGAGTTGAAAAACCAGAGTAAAACTTGGTTTTCGTGGCAACCTAGGACCTCAGTAGCACTGATTATGTGTTTTATAACGGGATCATCCCTTCAATTTCAAGTTCAAGATGCTCAATTTCACATTCTAACAAGCGCCACCAAGCGCCGGAGAAAACGAATCAAACTGTTTCAAAGTGACGTCCAGATTTGTTTTACTGTCTGAACAACTTTGTAGAAGCCTCGAACTTGCTATTGCATCAGGATCACAATACAGAGCTAGCTTAAAATTCTCAATACAACATGTTCACTACCGCCGCCTAGTGACAAAACTTAGAATCAAACTGTTTAAATTTCGTATGTCATTGACCTTATAATCAACTTTGTCGAAAACTCGAACCATCTATCTTATTTGGATGATGAGATAGATGCTCATATTTATCTGCTCACTAGCACCATTGGCGGCAAAATTGTGAATCAAACTACATTTCTCCCGGATGTCCTTGACATTGTGAATAACTTTGCCGAAGACTTGAACTTTCTATCTCATATGGATCACGAGATAAACCTTATGCTTATAATGCTCAATTGCACATGCATACTAGCACCATCTAGCGGCAAAATATAGTCTATCTTCCGGATGTCCTTGACTTTCTGAACAACATTGGAAAAGACTCGAATTTTTTATCTCACGTGGATCACAAGATAGAACCACAGTGAAACAGACGTAACACTTAGAACAAATCTCGATCAAAATCATAGTCGCGAAATCATGTACGCCCAATGCTAGAAACTATGTACAGTGAGAGGCAAAATAAAGTGCCCACCTTACCAGTTTTCGAATTTCTCTCATTGATTTGGTTCAAATTAAAGTTAACACACCTAAATCTTTTGTGATATTTTATTTTTGATGTTCTTTTAAAGTTGCACTTACGAAATTTTGATTAAAAAAAGAATTTTACTTAAAGAAAAAGAAAATCAATTTGTATTGAAAAAAAAGTAGTGACAAAAATAAGTGCCCACTTCCTTCTTGGCCCCAGAAAAGATGATTTAAGAAAAATAAAAAGCAATTTAATAGTTAATGTGTCCTCCTTTGGCCTTAAGGACTTGCTGGAGGCTCTTCGGCATGCTTTTCACCAGGTTTTGTAGGTGTTGTGGATCTAGTTCTTCCCAGGCGCGCTCCAAGGCTTCAAAATAATTATTTTTGTTGGTAACACCAGTTTTTTCAACCCTGGCATCGAGAATCGCCCACAAATTCTCGATGGGGTTGAGGTCTGGGCTTTGTGGAGGCCATTCCAGCGGTTTAATCCGACAAGACCGGAAAAAAGACTTGGTCTTCTTTCCAGTATGCTTCGGGTCGTTGTTCTAGAGAAATATGAATTTCTCTTCAAGGCCCGTCTGGATCAGCGAAACCTCCAGATTTTCCAGCAAGATGTTAATGTAGGAATCTGCCATCATTATTCCGTCGATTTTCACGAGGTTTTCTACTCCACTCCATGAAAAACACCCCCAGACCATCACATTTCCTCCTCCATGCTTCACCGTTCCTTGGATGTGGTGCTCTGCATCACACACGAGCCCGCCGCTCTCGGTTAGACAGCTCGAGCTTCAGGAGCGCCACATCCAAGGAACGGTGACGCATGGAAGTGTGATGTGATGAAATGTGATGGTCTGGGGGTGTTTTTCATGGAGTGGAGTAGGAAGCGTCGTGAAAATCGACGGAATAATGACGGCAGATTCCTACATTAACATCTTGCTGGAAAATCTGGAGGTTTCGCTGATCCAGACGGGCCTTGAAGAGAAATTCATATTTCTCTAGAACAACGACCCGAAGCATACTGGAAAGAAGACCAAGTCTTTCTTCCGGTCTTGTCGGATTAAACCGCTGGAATGGCCTCCACAAAGCCCAGACCTCAACCCCATCGAGAATTTGTGGGCGATTCTCGATGCTAGGGTTGAAAAAACTGGTGTTACCAACAAAAATAATTATTTTGAAGCCTTGGAGCGCGCCTGGGAAGAACTAGATCCACAACACCTACAAAACCTGGTGAAAAGCATGCCGAAGAGCCTCCAGCAAGTCCTTAAGGCCAAAGGAGGACACATTAACTATTAAATTGCTTTTTATTTTTCTTAAATCATCTTTTCTGGGGCCAAGAAGGAAGTGGGCACTTATTTTTGTCACTACTTTTTTTTCAATACAAATTGATTTTCTTTTTCTTTAAGTAAAATTCTTTTTTTAATCAAAATTTCGTAAGTGCAACTTTAAAAGAACATCAAAAATAAAATATCACAAAAGATTTAGGTGTGTTAACTTTAATTTGAACCAAATCAATGAGAGAAATTCGAAAACTGGTAAGGTGGGCACTTTATTTTGCCTCTCACTGTAGTTGGCCGATGGACCAACAGGTGGCGGTAATGTGTAAACGTCAAATACGAACAAAAACGACGCGAGCGCTGCGGGTGGTCGATTGACCATCTACCCAATATTTGAATCGATCGTTAAAAAGTTGGTCGATGGATAGCGATGAGAGTGTGACGTCTGTTTGTCTGTGATAGAACTTAATTAAAATGCTCAATTTTACATGATCACAAGTGCCACCTAGCGGCAAAATTGCCAATCAAATTGTTGGCTTTCCGAATGTTCTTGATCTACTGAACAACTTTGGTGAAGATCGCACCTTTGTAGATCATCAGCTTCTCGATATAGCATCATAAATGTTCATGTTTTGAGGTGATGCTAAACTTTTCAGGGTAATTCAATATTCAGCTGAGGGTTGCAATAATTTATCAAGAGAATTCCGTATTTACGACAGGTAGTGTATAACCACTGTTCAGGAATTTAAATCTAAGCTTGTACAAAGCACCACAGCAGAGCAGATGTTCTGAGGTTTTTATACTAGTATGTATTTTGTTTTTGGCGCATTCGCCACCAGCCCGTTCTTTAAATGTTTTGCCGACTATATTCATGTAATCCGCGAAGCGAACAAATTGTCTGGATCTGTTGAAAATCGTTCTTTGGGTTTTAAACCTGCAGACACTATATTTACAGACTGGCAACGTTAAAATCTCACTAAAATCGCTGGCAACTTAAGAAAATGTTCAAGCCGTCAAGTGGCCTACTTGTTCTAACAATGACAAAACAATATTTTTTCTCGATCAACCAAAGAGTTTAATTGAGGTAAAATTTCGTTGAATATTTTTGAACTATATTTCGATCGCAAAGTTGTTGGTTCGGTTCTAGGTTGCCACGAAATTTCAATTTTAAATTTTGTTTGCTTAACGCAAATTTACGAAATTCAATCTGATTCCTTGTGGCGAATTTCCATTAAGTGCGTCTGCTGGAATAGAGGTAGTTTCGCATTTCAGGTAGACATTTGTTTGTAGTACTATGATGTATGACTATCTTATAAACCAAAAAATCTAAACAATTACCGCACTCCGTTGATTTACATTTCCGAAATGCTCAGCTGTTGTGATTTCACTGGAATCCATACAATTCTTTCAGGGTGTTAACATGTCAATTCGGAATTTCGGGCGATGTGCGTGGATGTAGGACACGGTACGGTTTATTGCGCCCAAACTGGTAGTTCTTACCCCTTCCTATCCTATAAGCGTAACATTTGCAAGGTTTTCTTATGCCTCATAAACTGTAAAAAATCAAGTTTGATCAGTTGTACAACATACTGAAAATACACATTTTTTTGAAAATCCAATTATGTTGGTGTAGATAACAGTTTAAATGTGGGTCAATTTCAAGGTCGCTTGGTTTAATGTGGGAATTCGGAACTGCGACACATAGTCCGGGACCAGTTTTGTCAGTTTTCACTTAATTTTCTCGTTGATTAGGTAATAACTTTTTCTGCCAGTCATCATTCGTGCATCCGTATGACGTGTGAATGACACGATTATTCGATAAGCTCAGCCGTTTTCAACATAGTTTTCAACGCGTTCATCAATTATTCTAAGCTAAGCGACACCCTTAATTTAACATGAAGGACTGTAAACACTGTTCGAAGTTTTAACATCAAAGAATTTAATTGAAGCAGATTGTTTCAAAACCAGTTTATTACTCATGATGCGCTATTAAGTAAGCTTGATTGACATCTAAGTAGCACCAAACGGTTCTTATCACTTCTAACTCTATGCATATTGCATACCCCAAAATGCCTTATCAGTCTTGGAATACGTTATTATTGGTCTGTTTGCTCTACTGATAACATAACTTTTGTGCCTTGGACCTGGATTCTAATATTACAAAAATATACCTATACCGTACGTCTATGACTTTACGATTTTGCTTTCGAGATATTTTTTTACATTCGGCCAGATTTCATCTGTGGTTTTACCACTAAAAGTCACTAATACTCCCTGCTGATGGAAGTATTCATTCAATGGCCTAGTACATGCGTCGTAGATCTCCAACCGTTTTCTCACCGCCACTGGATCATCATCTGGTCGTTGGCTAAGAGGTTCGCCGGTTACATCATCTTTACCCGGTACCTTTGGATCGTTGAATCCAATGTTGTACACCCTACCACTGGGTAGATGGACCCAACGGCTGCGTAATCGGTCCACGATGACATCGAAAGGTACATCCAAATTGATAACTGAATCTATCTTCTCCTGGCGCCATAAATCCTCGGCTTGTTCCGGTGTTCGCGGAAAGCCATCCAATAGCCACGAACTGGATTTTAGTTGCGCTAGTTCACCCAGGATACACTTTGTAATATGAATGTCTGGCACCAGTTTCCCTTCTTTGATGTATTTCTCGGCTATCTTGCCTAGCTCGGTACTCTTTTCAATATTATTCCGAAGCATGTCACCACTAGAGATATGCTTCATGTTGAATGTCTTCACAATACGTGCAGATACTGTACCTTTGCCAGAGCCTGGGGCTCCCATAATTACCGCTCTGAATAAGTTTCTGCTCATCTTTTCAAATTGTTAAGGGCCTGAATTATATAGAAAAAATGAATTATCTTGTAAAATATTTTAATTTAATTTTGCTAACACTTACTAGCCCCGAAATGCAGCTAAATACGTTCAACAGTTTAAAGCAACTAACAAAACAAGTGTCCAGTTATGAACTTTAGACTTTAATGCTATGTGTATGCTAATGCTTGTATGAATGTGAAACACACATTGGAAATGATACTTTCTCTCGCACTGGCACTAGTGACGCACTCGTATACTGTGGAGGTAGAGCTCGTACCTACATGTGATCACACTCTTCCCACTCTTCAGAAGCAGTACAGTGCTGTTCGAAATAATTGTAGTGTATGCTAATTTTTATACAAAACGATTGACTTGGGTAGAGCATGTGTTTTGTTCTCTTATACAGCAATATCAGTCATAATATATCAGCTTCATATTTTCTCTAATAGGCCAGGAGAAGTGGATGAACTTGTCATTCATTTTTCTGTCAAATCTCATACAAAATCTACTTTTTCTTTGACAGAAATTCACTCTAGGTGAACCACTTCCCCTGGCCTATGAGCTACAAATAGAGTAGAGAACTGCTTGGGCACTTTATTTTGATATGGGATGCTTTTTGGACGAATTGTTTGATACTTTACAATAAGAAGAGTACTTTGATACGACGCATACTGTGGCCAAATATGAGCTCAGCAGCTTAAAATAAACTCTGTCGAGCGAATCAAAAGTGCAAATAAAAGAATCCTGCTTCCTATACTCAATTTCCTAATGGCAACATTTTCAATTTTTCTCAGCCCCTGCCGAGAAGTAAGATGTTAGGTGAAATTATTTGGAAATAATAGCAAAACGATTTTAAATTGTGTGTTCTAGAAAATATTTGAACATTTCTGTTTCGAATGTACGTCAAACAGAAATTCATTTGTTTCAAACTGCTATTATTCTTAACCAATTCCATTAGTATTTCACTTTTTGGCAGGTGCTTGGGAAACATCGAAACTCCGTTAGTACATCCGTAAACACATTTATATTTCTGTGCATTAAATTTTAGCACAACAATGTTTATAATGGAACCAAGCTACAGCTTATCAAAGTTACGATTTTGTATATCACTGAGGAAAGCAAACGTAAGACTGTCATAAGATTTGCTTATGGAATTACGACACAAGAAAAATCTTTGAAATTCATAAGACCATCGTATGGTTTTCGGCAGATGTTGTTTCCATAATACACCTCGAAGGAATTTCGTAAGATGATCTTATGAACCAGCATTGACTTGATAACAAAATCCATAGATAGTCTTATGAATTACGTTCTGATCCATTCTTGGTTCCATAAGACTGTCTTGTGTAATTTGAGCTTTAGATTATAAATTTCAATGAATGAATAATACTAATCCGCGTTGAAAAATAGGTTAACCAACTTGGGAAAATAAAATTTTCATCCATTTTGTCATGTCGCAATTCGCTTAAAGCCCTTTACTGTAAGCATTAGAATCGATTTGCGATACGACAAAATGGATGAAAATTCGATTTTCTCTAGTTGGCTAACCTATGTTGAACGCGAAGAAGTATATTATACAGCAGCGAAACATTATTGAGAAAAGTTGTGAAGAACGCCTGAATTGGTGCAGGTTTACATTAGGGGCGGATTAATGGATGAGGGGGTTTGTGATTTCTAACGCGTCATACAAATTGTTTTGAATTTTCAGTCAAAAATCTTATTCTTTGGATCCAGTTCCTTAATCTGATCGAAAGAAAGTTTTAGTTACAGCGGAATTGATGATAAATAGAAAATATTTACCCTTTGATGCATTAGAAACGGAGTCAGCCAGCGACAAATCAGCAAACACGTCCATTTCGGAAGCCATATTGAATTTCTGATAGTGAAATGGCTGTACCGAGAAAATTTGCCTCACGTGGTTCTTCACAATGATGAGCAATGGGGTTCATAAGCGTTCTTATGACATTGACAATTGATTGTTATGAAAAAATTACACTTGTCTTATGAATCTCAATCTCGTCGAATGAAATACGCAAGTGTCTTATGAACCAACAAAAAAATAATAAAAAACGCGTTCATTAGTGCGATCTTATGAAAATCATGCGAGAATTTTGCCTCAGTGTAAAAATTGGCATGCGTTGCTATTATTCCGAACAGCACCGTATTCATACATGGGATTCGGAGAGCGAATGTGTCAGCCCAACCGCAGTGAGATATTTTTCTCGCTTAGGTGTATTTCAGAGAACAATGAGAATAAAGCTGTTGAAATTGGGTTGTTCAGAAACATAATTTACTTCAAATTCTTTAAGAACACCATGCAAAAGATTTAAATTGACACATTATTTTTCAGCATCGTGGGGACAGCAATTGAAATGTTTCGAATAAAGCTTCCAGTTCATCTGGTAGACTTTTCATTATTTCAAAATAAATCTATGTAAAATATTGCTTCCTTCACTTAAATCACCGTTGTAACACTACTAGTGTTGTGCGGAGGTAGGGTTTATTGATAATACCGATATCGGTTGCCCTTAATCTTGATATAAAATCGATATCGGTTTTCGAATATCGAAATCGGATCCGATATCCCACAATTCACAAAAAATGGTAAAACTCATTTTACCGCTTTGGTTTGCCATAAGTTAACCCTAAAATCATTATATATTTTAGAAACAAAAAAATGTACTACTTGGCCTATTCGTAACAAAACTACTATAACTATAAGTAAAAATCAATAATTTTCACGTGCTTTCATGAATATGTGATCTTTTATAATTAGTTGGTATAAAATGTCTGAAACTCTACCACTTTACTGCCGTCAATCGCAAGTCAGTCCCATCTGTAAAAAGTAGGCATTGAGAAAATGGGCTGTGAAGTTTTCAAACACGTTTTCCGAACACATCATATTATTTCATTAGTGCAGCTGAAAGAGCATTGGAAGAGATGTTGAAAACTGAACTCAACTCAATTTTGACGAAAATGCAGATGGGACTGACTTGCGATTCACGGCAGTTTAGAGCAAATGAGCCAAACCAATTTTAGTTGCACCAAATTACATAAAAGAGAATCCATGGCTGAACTATATAAGTTTTTCAGAAACCAAGAGTAATTTTAAAACATCAACACCACAGTTGTTGGGTATTAATTTACACAAAATATAACAATTTTGTCTTTATAGATTATGATATTTACGTCGATATCAAAATTCCTTTATTTTTCTCTTTCTGCATTACGACCTCACTTCACGGGCCTTCCTTAGCCGAGTAGCAGAGTAGCTACAAAACAGTTCGATTCGTATTGGAAATTTCCTCGAAAGGATCATTAAAATAACCAAAACGGCCACTATGGAAAGCATAGATAGCGCCACCGTAGCCTTGTGTGTTTGACAGAACAGCAATGCTGTCACAATGTTAAATCCCATATACAATGGCGCTCTTGTTTTGATGCGGTGAGCACTGACAAAAACTACCTTCAATGATCCATTCCTTGGGTATAGAGTATTGCGGCGCTCATTTTAAATCCACATCCAGCGGCGGCGGTAACGCGCAGAAGATATGCGCGCAATTCAAACGCAACGTCAAAACTCAAGTATGCTTGGATTTTTTCGTTGTTCAAGGACGCAAATGTTTCAAATTGGCTAAATATGAAACATTTGGTGATTTTTATTATCACTGCGACGGTATATCGACATTTTCAGATAAACGCATTACGTGGATTTATCTTGCTGAGC
This sequence comes from Aedes aegypti, assembly GCF_002204515.2. Taxonomy (NCBI): domain Eukaryota; kingdom Metazoa; phylum Arthropoda; class Insecta; order Diptera; family Culicidae; genus Aedes; species Aedes aegypti. Next base: position 285,137,834 of record NC_035108.1, read on the forward strand.
ACAATATCATCGTATCTGCCACACGATATACCAAAGCGAAAATGGCAACTTTGGCAAAGAAAGATCTCAGGTAATAGCTGTAGAAGTGCTCATAAGAACAGTATCCTGAGAAACAGGCTCTGTCCCAGGGATGACGTAATGTCAAGAAGAAGAAGAAGACATCAATGTGACAAAATCTACTTCACAGCTTGAAAAAATTTCCATATTTTTTTCCATATTGGGGAGACTTGATCCCTTCTTCACTATATGCATTATATGCAGCTTTTTTTTATAACTAACTAGTGGTACCGTCCAACAAACTTCGTCTTGGCATCAAGTGGGCTGTTGTAAAACGTCATATAATCCCCCATGCAAAATGACACAATAGTCTTCTCCCGTTTTTTCGTTGTTCCGTAGACTTTCCCAAACATTTTCCTCGCACTATCACGCCGCATCCCTTGTTTTGCACTCAACTTACAAAAAAAAAACTTACGTCAATCCGACCATTCGTTCTCAAACCATTTCGTGACATACAAACACTACTCCATTTTTATTTATATAGATTTTATCCTTTTTCCTAAGATAATGCGTTGGGCGTTGTGTGATTATCAACCAAAAATTCAATGTGTAATAGCTGAAAATGCAACTTCCTATATTGCACCAATATTTCTAACGCACTAATCTTGCAAAGGAAGTATTCAACAAACGCTTAAATAAAGATCAAAAACGTTGGACTACTATTTCTTCAGTTGAGTGGCTTTAAAATGTTGAGTAGGGGCACATGTCAGCGATTGTGATGGTAATACTTGGATGTCGAGATGTTTCACCTTAACGCAACATTAAATTTGAATTTGTTGATTCTTTTTTGTTTATTTTCTATAATAATCTGGTTTATGATTATGAACTAAATTTGAAAGATTAGCACATTCGTGGAATTTTAATAGCCTTTAAAACTATTTTACTCATCAATTTATTTGTGGTATTTTATATAAGATTCGTTATGATTAAAACCAAGGATTTTTCTATCAACAACATTAATTATACAAAACTACAAGGAACGTCCCATTTTCTACGCCTTTTCCGTTAATTTGCAAGCAATACTGAATTTTTATAAATCTTATAAATAACTAAATCAGAGGCTGGATTACAAGAAAATTTCAAAAAACATTTTCATTGAATCCAGAGTATGAATCCAAGAAAATCTTGAAAGAGATTAAATTTTAAATAGGATTCCCTCAGAATCTGGAACATTCTAAATTTTAAAAAGATTTATTCGTGAATCCGGGTTGGTATACTCTTATAATCTTATTATATATATCGCATTTCTTTCACCACTGGACTATCGAAGAAGTTTTTATAAGCGTGGAAACGCCAATAAAAGTGCGCAATGGCATCAAATCGGGTAGGTGTCTTTGGGGGACTTATTCTTTGTAAATCAAAGAATAAGTGCTCTGAAGACACCAACGTGATTCGATGCAATCTCGCACTTTTATTCCCATTTTCGCACTTATGAGGCCGCACTTCGCAGTCTAGTGGTGAAAAAAATACACAATATTATATTATCAGAAAGATACAAAGTATTAGATATCATTAACCTATTTTTAATTTTATTGTTTTTGTTCAATGCATTACACTGAAATATGTTACGAAAATCATCGTTAGTAGTTTCTGCAGGTTTGTTTCCTGCCATTATAACAATATTCATTTGCACATCTATTTCATAACATCCAATTATCCTTATGGATTTCTCGTAAAGAAGAATATTTTATGTCATTAAATATTTGAGCTTTACAGAGATTTTTAGAGAATTTATAAGGCGTTGTAGAATTTTAAAAAGAATCGTTTGGAACTATTTTTGGCTCGTTGAACGCAAACATGTTCCATGAGTCCATAGAGGAATTCCAGGTGGAATCTCTGAAATATCTCCTGATAGAATCACAGGAAAAGCTTCTGATGAAATACCTAGTTAAGTTCCAGGTGGAATCCCTGAAAGAACACCTGATCGAATCTCTGGAGGAATTCCAGATGGAATCCCTGAAGAATTCCTGATGGAATCCCTAGACGAATATCTGATGAAACCCTCAGAACAATTCTTGATGGAATTCCTAGAGGAACTTCCGATGGAATCCGGAGAGGAACTTCCGGTGGAATCCCTAGAGCTAGTCCTGATAAAAACCCTGAAGGAACTGCGTGTTTAATTCTCTAGAATAACTCCTGATTCTAGAGACCTTCCTTAGCCGAGTGATCAGAGTCCGCGGCTACAAAGCAAAACCTTGCTGAAGGTTTCTTGTTTAAATTTCCGGTCGGTCAAGGATTTTTTCGTAATGGAAATTTGCTTGACTTCCCTGGGCATAGAGTATCATCGTACCTGCCACACGATATATGAATGCGAAAATGGCAACTTTGGCAAAGAAAGCTCTGAGTTAAAAACTGTGGAAATGCCCATTAAACTCTAAGCTGAGAAGCAGGCTCTGTCCCAGTGAGGACGTAACGCCAAGAAGAAGAAGAACTCTTGATTCTTAGAGGAATCACTTATGGAATCCCTGTAGGAACTCCTGATAGAATCCCATGAGGAATTCCAGGCGAACTTTCGGAAGGAATTTATAAAGGAATTCTTACAGGAATTTCTTGTTAAATCACTGGATAAAATGTTGATTAAATTCCTGGAAGAACACCTGGTGGAATCATGAAGCAGTTTTGGAAGAATTCCTAAAGATATTACAAGAGGATTACCTGGAGAAATTCATGGTTAAATTCCTGATGGAATCCCTGTAGTTCAAATCCAGGTACAATCCATGGTGGAATTTTTGAATCACAGGTGAAACTGCTGATGGATTCATTGAAGATATTTCTGGAGAAATTGGTTGAAGAATAATTAAAGAATCCTTGGTGAATTTGCCGAAGAAAACGGTTATTATAGAAACAACTCAAGAGCGGGCATTTGATAGATCACTATGACACCGACGCTGCGTAAATTCACGCATTTTGACTTTCCACCCATCTGCATCGGCAGTTCCTGGGACGTCGAAGCTTCAATTTGACATGATGACGTCGGTGTTCGTGCAACATCCCTACAGACGGTACGATCGGTTCGTCGAACATTTGGCTCCGCCCACCGGTGGTTTGAGCAAAATCAAACTCGTTTGATTTTGGCCGATCGATTCGTCAACCGTCAAATTGGTTTCACAAACTGTCAAATTGGTTCGTCAAACAGCATCACACACGGTCAAACATAGTACCAACATGAGCATAAACCTGGCGCCCCCCAGGAGTCAATGTTGGTCAAACCGTCTGAGCGTCTGTGGGGTGCATAATGTGGATTAATCACAAAAATCATTAAAATTTTATTAAATCAGTGATCTTATGATGGAAAACTATTTGCAAAATGATAAGTTTTTATAATATGCAGCAAATATTCCGAAAACAAGCATATAACATTTACTAGAAAAATCTGTCACCATTCACCTGGCAACACCGTCATTCATTGCAAACATAAACCGTACCGATGCATAACAAAAATATGCGATAAATCCAATAAAAAACAGAGAAATTCCGTTGCCCTTCATTAAATTGTAATGTTTTCTTTTGATATGTACGATTGAACAGTTGATTTTGATTTCCAATACTCGTCAATCTACTAAATTTCCCATGTGTTTACATAAAAATATGCTTAACACAAATGTTATATTTTTTTGTTTGTTTTGAAAATATACATGGAAAGGCGACACTACTACTGTTACATCAATGATGATTCTAATGATTCTTTGAGTTACACGCCGCTTCACCTTAAGGAAGATAAGCTATAACTTTCATAAGGGGCGCGCATACTCCGCACATACCCGGTCTGATGTATGCTCTATGTATATCAAATCACATTTAACGCGGTTCATTATCATTTTTCACTAGCATTAAATAAAATAGGATTATTATACAGTCCATATTTTCTTCCTTTGCAGGATATAAAACTGACAAAATTGAACATCAAAACAAAAATTTGTATTGCGCTCAACATTAGCACAGATATGCCATACTGATTCTTTTTAACGAATAAGGTAAGAAAGAAAATAATTATTTGTTTTAATAAGCATAAGTATAAGCATAGATGACCGTACAATTCGTAGTTGCTACTCCGTGATTGACCAGTGTAATCAAAATTGTACAGGGAACCAACAGGTGCAGCTTGGGAGTAGCTAACATCTTCAATGTACAATTTCGAGAACTCCAATGGTAGTAATGTCAATAACGGCGCCGGTCACGTCCTTACGGTCATCGGGGAAGGAAAGGAATGATAGTGTGACGTCCATTGCTACTAGAGACCGAGATCACCTCTGCATCTCCATGGTTTTCACAGGAAGGAGGATTGTTAGTGGGAGGGTTAAAAAGCTACATAATCAGGATTCACCTTGGTTAGTGATGCGATTAATGTAGCCTCAATTTGAAAAAAGTTATCTATCTGTCGTCGACAATTTTATTGTCGGACTATTCAAAGGTTATTTTTTGGTTATTGCGACCAATATATAAAATAATATGCTCGTGTAGCTCAGAATTTTAAAAACAGGGATAATGCCTTATGCCGACACTTACAGTGACGAACCATCCATAGTTTGTTTAGTGATTAAAAAAAAGAAGCAATGCCATGATACAAATTAATGTTATCACAAGCATGAAACGAACTGAAATGCGGAATAATAAAAAGGTTTTGCCAAGGGATTTGCAAACAATACAACTAACTTCTTCAAATGCTATAGAGTAGAATGATAAAAGGAAAGTTCTCACCGAATGTCAGAGCATGTCTTCATGGGAAGTTCGTCCATTGTAGCGGCCGGAGCTACTCCTTTTCAGCTAGCGAAATGTAAAAGAAACCCAACTCGAATCCTGCTCTTCTTTATCTTGCGAAGACTTCGAATTCACAAATCTTGACCGATGAGAAACACTTTTTCTTTTCTCAGTTTCAGTTTCTTCAGATTGGAATAGTTGATCTTTTTCCCTGCAGATTTACGGCAAAGACGTTTCACTATCTTTACAAACTTTTTAAATGACAACAATAAATGCTTCTTTAACAAAACTGAAAAACCAAGTCACTTTTAAATGGCACAATCGTCAGCCAAATATCAGCCAAAACGCTAAAATTATAGAGTGAAAATTCGTGACATGAACAATTTTGCGACCGGTCGCGAGCGCGGCTTACTGCGATCTCTCAGAAAGAAAATAATTATTTGTTTTATCAAAAATCTCATCAGTTTCAATAATAAATTAAAAAATCTTTATCTTGCACTATGTGTTTCAAATTACACTTCGGTAATACATTCCTCGTTATTTCTCACTAACATTAAATGAAAAAGTATTACCGTAAAGTACCCATATTTCGCGCGCGCTCCTAACTTCGCTTACTGTCATTTTAAACATGTTTTGCAAAAGACATTTTTGTTGGCTAGTATTTTAAATAATTCTACTTCAGTCATGATTATACAACTTGCAATTATACAATCCAATATGTATCAACTAATATGGATAAAATGGCAGTGAGCGAAATTAGGAGCGTGCGCAATTATATTTGTTTTAGTAATTTATATTTGTTTTAGTAATTTATTATATTTGTTTTAGTAATTTATTATATTGCTATTTATTTCTTCCTTTTCAGGATATAAAACTGACAAAACTACAAGCCAAAATAAAAAGTTGCATTGCGCTCAAAATTAGCAACGATTTGCCTGAAAAATAAAATAAGAAAGGAAATTATAATTATTTATTATATCAAAATCCCAATTATTGCTCATAATAAATAAAAATAAACTTAAATTAATAACTGAATTTGTATTCATGGCACGTGAAAAGCAGGAAAAGAAATAAAATGGATGTGCGTTTTCCGGTGTGGCACATTCTGGCCATCCCTAATTTATACTCAACAGGCAAAGCGCATATTGAAGAAGGAATCACAACAAAGTAGATAAAAGGATCCTTGGATCGATAGGTAAGGCTTTCCCAGGGAAAATTTTCATTAATTTGAGTTTTCACTCGATCAGGTATTGAAAGACCAAAAATTTCAAGTCAGACAGCAAATGTTTAATTGCATCTTGTGTTTTAGACCAATCTGCCATCGATTTTCCATCAATTGTGTCCTGCTCGGCAGCTGCAGCCATATCTCAACACGACGAATGTCTGGCGCTGGAGGACGATTTTTTCAGAATCCTTTCCAAGACTATGTAGGAGGCCCAGTAGTGAAAAATGACGACCATATCAGGGGATTGATCCAATCCTACGTAAATCTCATCGTGGACAATACGAAGCCGGGGAAGAATAGCGACCATCGGGGAGACTTGTATGTGGGCGATGCTGGTATTGCGTATATGTTTCTGAGGCTGCACGAAAATGGACTTTTCGGAGCTGATGCCCTCCAGTATGCCAAGCAGTACGTGGCCAATGCCAAGAGTAAAGCTGTACGCTATGCAGCTCGGGCTGAGGAACGGTGTTCTTATCTCTGTGGAAATGCAGGGATCTATGCGGTTTCAGCTGTCATTTGTCACAAAATGGGACAAAGACAGGAGATGGATGAAGACCTAAGAAATTTTGCTTCTGGCATTACCGTGTGCAAGAAGATTGACTTTAACAAAAACGGAAGCGACGAATTGCTCTTTGGAAGAGCGGGATATCTAAGTGGGATTTATTGGCTGCATCAGACAATCGACAAGAAGTTATTTGCTCACGAGACGTTGAACACTATTTGTGGAGTTATAATCGAAAGTGGAAAACGCTATTCAACAGCTCATCGCAGCCCAATTCCGTTGATGTACCATTGTTGGGGAGATGAATACCTTGGAGCAGCTCACGGAGTTTCTTCCATTATGCACATGCTGCTGGAGTCACCATTTCAAGCAAATCCGAATTGCACCGAATTGGCTGCAGTTCGTGCCACAATCAATAGTTTATTGTCCTTACAGGATGCTGAAGGAAATTTTCCTGTAACGCTACAAGATTATTTGCAACGAACGAGGGACGAAACATTGGTCCATTGGTGTCATGGCGCACCCGGTATAGTGTATCTTATGGCCAAGGCTTATATTGTCTTCAAAGACCAAAAATATCTCCAATCCTGTGTTCGTTGCGCTGATCTAGTTTGGCGCAAAGGATTGTTGCGTAAGGGCCCGGGCATATGCCACGGTGTAGCCGGCAGTGGATATGTCTTCCTCCTCCTCTATAGACTGACCGCAGATCCCAAATACCTCTACCGTGCTATCAAGTTCATGGAATATTTAACGCATGAGGAGTTCATTCGTTATGCTCGCAATCCAGATCGTCCCTTTAGTCTGTACGAAGGCTACGCCGGAACCGTTTGTTTCCTGTTGGACTTACTGCGACCAGAGCGTGCCAGCTTCCCGTTTATGGATGTGTTCGATACCAAGTGTTAGGATTAGAATTAAACGAAAATCTTCACATTGAACTAGTTTAGACGTATTTCACGATGAATAAATTAATTTATTGATTCCACAATTATGCACAAATCCTGGAGCTATACTGTTCATTCATCATCATCACATTCGTTTTCTATTTTTTGTTTTTTTAAGGTGCATTAGGGAGACGTATCCTGTTGCCGGAACTTTTAATTCACTTATAAGCGGTTTCTTCACCACCGTTTGGGCCTTAAACCGATTTTAATTGTATGGGTAAACGTGGTATACGGCTTAAGTGAAGGCGAAGAAATAGGCCCTTGTGCAGACAGGTTTTGAAAAACTAAGGGACGGCGATCAAATGTGAGGATAGGTTGCGGAAGTTTCGCAAATTCAAATGAATATTTACGGTTTCCAGGGCTGGTAGATAGTTACTATTTCCGAGCTGAACACTAAAATTTCACTATGTATTTGCAACGAAAATACACTTAAGTCTTTTTTTTTCAGAAGAATGGTCACTATTTTCAAGCTCTGGTGACTATAGGATGAGTTAGCTACTACAAGAAATCAAAGTGTCAAGAATTGCACGGATATTAGTGGCTAAACTAGACGAACTCCATAGATACAGTCATTTCTTCCTTTTTTTCTAGCCGAGTCATTTAAATAAATAATGATGGAAATTTGACCAATATCTGACAAAACAGCTGGATAATTTTCTGGAGGCGTTTCTACAGTTATCTTCGACATTTAAACATATATTTTTGAGATATTTTTCCAATGAAGAGTTCAAAAGTAAGACCGGTTTGGTTGAAGTGAATTTTTGTGACAAATTTAGCTATACATATTTTATTTTCATAACTCAAGATTACTAGGGAAAGTGTGCCAGTTATGGTCATAGTGGTTCCCTATTTGGCCATATGTGAAATTTTGAACACTTTCACGGTAAAGTGCTCGTTTTGGTAAGAAAAAAATCAGGTGAAAATTTGAAGTCCGTACGTGGACGCTAAGTGATCCCCCAACGGCCCTGAAGGTATTAGGTGTAGATGACCCCGTGCGCAAAATCGAGCTCTCTGATCTAGAGTACGCAGCATGAGTACACTCAAAATAATCCACACGTCAAGGCTACGTGAAAACATACGTAGTTTTTTTCCATCGCACTTTTCACGTAGCAGCTACGTGGATCATAGGTGGCACTGAATTAACTCACGAGTTAATGAACTTTTTTCGATCCACCGGAGTTTCACGTAGCAGTTATCAGGGTTGTGAGTAACTTTTACGGAGCGTAACATTGGATTCTAAACATTTTTCCAGTATGAATTACGGGAACTTTAGATAGGAAAGACATTAATTTCAGGTTCTTTTCCTCTGTTCTAAGTTTTTTTTTTAATTACTGGAAAGAAATTAAAATTGAAACTAACAAGCAATAACATTTGAACATTTATTCAAACACAAAAAAAAACACTTTAGCTACACATTGATAAAAAAAACCGTCTGCCATCGTGGTCCAACTCATCGTCTCCAACTCCAAATTCGATTCCAACTCTTTTTTAGACCAGTAGATCCGCTTTCAATGTTGAGTCCGGTGCATGGCTTTGCATGTCGACGATGCTGCTTTTCGTCCGAAACCGGATACATTGCAGGTGGATCATCAAAAACGCGACTGCCGTTGACAGTACTGCACTCTCCGCTCAGCTCTATTGTAAGAAATAAAAAAATAAAGCAATAAAGGGGAAGTCTATTTTAAACAAAGTTTACTTACCACTATTTTTCAATATTGTATGCGGTTCTGAAGTTATTGCAAATTATTATTTATTAAATTAATTATTTTTTCAACTCACCATAACACAGAATGAACTAGAAGTTGAACTGTCAAAATTTCGGTTCATTCACCCGTATGTTCTTTTCACGTAAGGGTGATGTTCTTCAACAGTAAATGTTATTGAGGGTTCATTTCATATATATCTCCGTCTAGGTGATTGTTACTGTCGTCAGGTAAACTGAAGAAAAATTCATTTTTTTGCAATCTACGTGATTTTCCACGTAGCCTTGACGTGTGGATTTTTTTGAGTGTACGAAAAGCCACCAGTAACAAAATGTCCTGCGCGCGTTGAAAATCAGCATAGAAGTTTGTTTTCTTTGGGATGATTCGAATATTACGTGACATAAAATTTGCGTAAGGGGGTCTAACCTCCCTCCCCCACGTAACAGCTTTTGTATGGAAAATTTAAAATTTTTGTGTGGACCGTAACACTACAGAAGACCCCATCTCTCCTCCTGTTGCGTTACGTAATATTTGAACGATCCTTTTGTAGTTCTGAATTTTATGTCAGCGTGCAGTTTTATAAAGATATCCACAGTATAAAGTATTATTTTACTTAAAATTCTATGCTGATTATCAGTTTGTTACTAGTGGCTTTTCGTAATCATGTTGCATACACTAGAGCAGCGCGCTCGATTTGGCGCACGGGGGTCATCTACACCTAATACCTTTAGGGTCGTTGGGGAACCACTAGCGTCCACGTACGGATTTCAAATTTTCACCTGATTTTTTTATCACCAAAATGGGCACTTTACAATGACGAACTTACAACATTTCGCATTTTCGAAAAATAAGGGACGGCCTGATGGACACCCTAAGGAATTTGCTTATTTTGACTGTAAAGACATTTGTTAAACATTGTTGCATAATTTGGAAAAAAATATTTTGTTTCCAAAAAAGGGTTTGAAAAAAGCTTATATTTGGTGGCCACCATCAAGCTAGCGGGGCAAAGTGAAAACCCCCATGGGGCAGTATGGACACCTTAACGTTTATAGGAAAATTGTTCCGCGATCATTCCTAGAACCTCGAAAAGTGAAATATATAATCAGGAAACCATAGTGACAGGTAACTTTGCCACAGAAAACATAATTAAAGCCAATTTACGACATTTTTCATAGAGATGCTTTCAATATTGCCTCGATTTTCAACCGATTTGTGGTTCCACATCATAATCATTGCATTAAATGCTACATTTTTTTTAAATATAATTTTGTGTTTGAAGTTATATTTCTTTCTCTTTAGAGTGTCAGTTCTACTCTGTCACCCGGTGTACATATTATCCCAACAGTATAAGAAATTTTCTTATAAGTTTTTCATGTCTTAAAGTAGCAGAAACAAAATCTACTATAAGGTACCGCGGGGCAAGTGGGTAAATGGGGTAAGTGAAAATAATTGGTATATATTATTATATATTGAATATGTGAATTAACGTTTCAAAATCATGCGTAAACCATTGAGGCCATTCAGAGCATTACGGTAGGTAAGAGATTCCTGAGATTTTTCAACCATTATTGCATAATAGAGCGAAAGATTGTTAACCTGTCAACTAGTACTCCGTAACAAGTTGGCGGCGTGCAATCTAGTGGAATTCAGTGGAAAAAAGTTGCGGAAAATAATTTTCGGTACCTCTTCTAAGTTGTCCTCTCTGAAAGTTTCAAACTGAAATAGAAAAAGTTTTGAAATGAATTCGTTGTAGCTCTAAAAATAACTAAATTAAAACATCTCCAATTTTCTAATCACATGGGGCAAATGAAAAGTTTTTTTATTAGAGATTGAATTTGTGTTTGCTTTTTAGGCATCTATAGGTTTGCAATTACCATAGAAAAACAGCGTGCTGATAATTTAAGAAACACTTTACTCAAAGCGTTAAAAGCTAATAGAAACACGGAACATCTCTAAAAGAGGTTGCCAAACATTCCTGTATCATTGTGTCTATTTCGAACAGCCGATTGAAAGGTAGACGTTGATTGAAAGGGTCCAATGTAAGAGAACGCAGGGAATCTCGTGGAATGTCTATGTAATGCTAGTTCACAACATAAAAATGGGGTATGAGTCTATCCACAAAAAACATAATCAAAATACTTTATTCAAGGATTCTGTTCCAAAAAATGGTTTCTCCCGAAAAGTTATTCGACGTCATATCCGACTTTCTTATAAACAAATAACGAGCGGTGGAAATTCTACAGAGCAGAAATACAATTGCTGTCCCATGATGTAAGAACTTACATTGAAAATGCTGTAGTAGGTAATAATGTTGCCGAATAATTTCAACAAACATAACTGAACAGAACAGCAATTGAATTGGTAAGATTAAAACTTTCTTTGTTTACATGCTACTTATGTTATTGTTCATTTAGACTTCTTTACAAATGTTACAGTTAATGGAAATCGTAAATATAACTGTTAGTTTTTCATTTTATTGTTCAAAACGACAAACTTTACACTTACCCCACTTGTGGGACAAGTGAAAAGTAGAGACACATTTTTCAAAAACTTTTTCTGTATTTTTCTTCTATTTTACATAAAAATCAATTTCAGCATACCGCTCATATTTGGTGGGAGTCAAGCTAAAAAATATGCACGACCTCATTTATTTCAATTTAATGTCTCTATGATTTTCAATACCCACTTGCCCCACGGTACTTTATTTTCAAATATAGCATAAAGATTCAATAAAGCAATAAAGCATAAAGATATAGCTTCAATATAATACACTCAAAAAAGTCCAAACGTCATTGCTACGTGAAAAATCACGTAGATCATTCCAAATTCATTTTACCCCCTCTTCACCTGACTAAGATAAAGATCACTAAACCATTCATAACCACCAAATAGTGTCTCGGTCATTTTTACTGAGGTTACCTATCGCGCTTACGTGAAATTCACGTAGGTGCCTAAGTTCACTTTGACATCTGCATATTGTACGTACATTCGGTGTTGAGCTCAAATCCTAAAATGGCGCCCGCTTGATTTTAGAAGAACTTAAGAAGCTGTTGCTGCTTTAAACGCTGTGTAAGATTGATTTCAAGGTAAATATGCTTTGAATACCGAAGAATCCCTGCATTACTTCATATCTTATACCTGATTTATAACCTCTATCAATTAAAGCACGCGAAGGCTGCAACAAGACAGACCAAGCTCAAAAAATTGGAGAAACAGCATTCAAAATTCTCAGATTGACAATAAAAAATATCACAGTCTTTTATGTTTGTTTACATTTTCCAATAGGGTCCTAAAGCCCTGTCCCAATTTTAGTGCCAAACGCTTAAGTTAAGGCCAATAACACATGTTTACTCAATTTTCTAATGTTTTCCGTTGATTTGAGTCCAAAAAACATTTTTTTTAGATTTTGTCACACCCCTTGGCTTAAACTCAAATTTTGGGTGCATTTTGTTTTCCGTGTCCCTGCCGAAATGTCAGATAGGAATAACCCCAGTGTTAAAACTAAAACCCCTGTGGTGTTTTTGTCGACTAAGCGAACGTCAAACATGATCTTAAGTGTCAAGGTTCATTTATGGACCCAATTTTTAAATTAAAAGGGCAGTTGTTAATTACACCTATCGTTTGTCTGGTGAGTTGCACGCTTAGTGTCAATAATGATGTCACGCTACACGATAAGTGTTCATCTGCAACAACCAGACAGCTCACCAATCCACCGCGAGGTGGATCGTGCTGAGTTGTTGAGTTGAAGGAGAGCGAAAGAAGGAAGGCACAAAAGTCTGTTTGACAGCTCTGCATAAAGCGCGTGCGCACGGACAGAGCGCCAGTTCGGTTCGATTTGCAACGATCGGTTATTATTATTATTTTTTCGCTATTGGATATTCTATGGTTTGGTTGATCGATGTTAAAGTTTGTTTTAAAAGCAGCTCCACTTATTTTGAAACATATTGCCGTGTTCAATAGTAGACAACACAACTAATTTAATTAAAATAATTTGAAATTATAATTAGTACATATACAAAAGGGGAAGAACGTTTAGGCTGATTGTGCATTACGATAAAATCTCTTAACATAAGCAATGCTTGTTGTTGGTTCTTGTGGAAGGATCAACATGTTCGGCTTAACGAATCTTATTTTAAATATCGAATAACACCAAATGTAATTGAACAAAAAGGATGTGATTACAAAAGACTTTTGATATTTTCAATTCTGAACCACCGCAAAAAAAATATTGGGAATCAAAATTCTCCTGAGAGGGATGATGTGGGGGAGGCTCATTCTAATTAATATTGTCGTTCAATTATGGGGATAAATTAAAATTGTTATTGTTCTATACATACTTATTTATTATAATTACCTGTAAATATTGATACAGCACAATTCAAGTATTTAAATATCAAATAGCAAACATAGATATGGTCGGTGTTCAGACAGACTGAACCAAGTGTTTTTTTTCAATCGAGTAAGAAAAATGTACCCCAAACATGTGAAACATCAAAATATTATAGATATTTACTGTAATAATGGAACTTATCTATTTGATGATACATTTGTATCAAAATAACATGGAAGATTTAAAATTGATGGAGTTCTTTACGTATCCTTAGAGCTCCAAAATTCATCTAGTCTGGTCTGTCTAAACACCGACCATATGATTCTCAAAAACTCATGAGAATGGTATTTTACTCTTTGAACTGTTATTTAATTTGGATGTGTTTAAAAGATTTATAAATTTAATTTATTATTGATGTTACGAGCTATGTCTGTAGTTAAACTTAATGCTACACAAGAAATATATTTGAATCAAAGTATTTTTATATATAAATCATATGAAAAAAAAAAATGTTCCAGAAAGTACTCTAGAATTCTTTGGGAGCGTCTCCCGGGATTCTTCCTTAAATCATTCATGAATCCTTCAAATCCTCTCTGGGATTGTTCTGCTGAAAATCTTGAGATTATTTCTGAATTTTCTTCCAGATATCGCTTTGGGATTCATCCAAAAAAACGTTACCATTCCGGTATTACTTCTGAGATTCTTTCGGATATCCCATTGCGATTATTCTGGACATCTTTTTGGATTTTTTTGCAGAACTCTGTATGTGATTTTGCGTGTATCTCCTTAAGGATTACTTTTGAAATCTAGGAAATTAATTCTTTGAAATTCTTGAAAATTGTTTTCGAAATACTATGGATATTTAAAGAGGATTTTATCAAAAAATGTACGACTCTACTAGAAATTCTTCGAGAATTCCTCCGAAAATAACTCTAGATTTTTATCCGGAAATACTTCTGGTATTCTTATGAGAATGCCTCTGGTATTCTTCCAAAAATGACTTGAGATGCTTTCGGAAATCTTTCTGAAATTCTTCAAGAAATTCCACTGAGATTTTTACGCCAATATCTTTGAAATACTCCTGGGGCTCTTACAAAAATCCTGTTGGAGTTTTTTTTTTCGGATATCTTTCTATTCTAAATTTTTCAATAAATTTTGCTGGGATTGTGTTGTAAAACCTGCTAAGATTCATCCAAAAATACGACTGTCATTCTTCCGGATATCATTCAAGAATTCCACCGGAAGTTTTCGTGAGATTCAACCGTAAATCGTTCTGGTATTTTTCAGAAATTCCATTGAGATTCTTAAAAATATCCTTCTGAAAAATTTTCTGAGAATTGTTTTGGGATTATAGAAGGATTTCCAGAAGAATTCCAAGGCGATTCACAGAAACATCACTTCTGTATGAAGGATTATCGTTAATATCTGAAATAATCCCATGAAAATTCTAAATCCAAATTATAGTGATATTCAAAAGAATCCCAGAAGTTATTTCGCCAGAATCCCTGAAAGATTTAAAGGATATTCACAGACATCCAGAAGATTTCATGAAAATTTTCCAGAATAATTCCGATGTCCAGATGAACTGCAGAAAGATTCATGGAATAATTTCAAACGGGATTTTCGGAATCATTTGAAAGTAACTTTTAGAAGATCCTCAGAAAAAGAAATCAGTAATCAAAGTAATCGAAAAAATCTCATTATTTCAAGCAATGCTCGTTGGTTCATGTCGAAGGATCAACATGTTCGGCTTAACGAATCTTATTTTAAATATTGAATGACACCACATACAATTAAACTAGTATGTGATTACAATTCTGAATCACCGCAAAAAAAATATTTAGAATCACAATCCTTCTGAGAGGGATGATGTGGTGGATGCACATTCTAATTAAAATTGTCGTTCAATTATGGCGATAAATTAAAATTGTTATTGTTACATAAATACTTGTTTATTATAATTACTTGTAAATATTGATACAGCATATAAAAAGACATTGGTCCAGAAATTACTCCAGAATTCTATGGAATTTCCCTCCTGGGATTCTTCCTTGAATCACTTATGAATCCTTCAAAACCTCTCTGGGATTGTTCTGGAAATCTAAAGATTATTTCTGATTTTTCTCTAAGTTCTTCTGGAAATCACAGAATACTTACAGATATCGCTTTTGAACTCATCTAAAAACATCGTTAGCATTCCGGTACTATATCTGAGATTCTTTCGGATATCCTTTGTGATTCTTCTGGACATCTTATTGGAATATTTGCATAAATCTGTATGTGAGTTTGCGTTTATCTCCTTAAGGATTACTTTTGAAATCCTGGAAATCAAATTCGAATCGAAATTCTCGAAGATTCTTTCGGAAATTCAATGGAAGATTCTAACAAAAATCCTGATGCAATTCTTCTGGATATTTTTAGAGGATTTTGCCAAAAAATGTACTACGACTCTACTACAAATTCGTCGAGAATTCCTCCGAAAATAACTCTGGCCTTTTTCCGGAAATATTTCTGGGATTATTATGAGAATACCTCTGGTATTCTTCCGGAAATCACCTGAGATGCTTTCGGAATCCCTTTAGAATACTTTCGAGGATGCTTCCGAAAATCTTTCTGAAATTTTTCTAGAAATGCCACTGAGATTTTTACGTCCATATTCTTGAAATTTGTCTGGGACTCTTCCAAAAATCCTGTAGGAAATCTTCCAGATATCTTTCTAGCATTCTTTCGGGAAGCCTTCTGGGATACTTTCGAAAATCTTTCTGAGGATCCTTCAAATCCTTCTGTTAAGGATTCTTGCAGAAATTCTTCCCGAATTACCTCTAGACTCTGGGAGTTTCCTGAATTTTTCAAGAAAACTGTTATTATTTCGACTATCTCTCTAGGATTCTTTCAGAAATTCTTCTACAATACCCCCAGATTTCTTTCTGTTATCCTGCTGGAGGACTTCAAAACATCTTTCAAAGATTCTTCCAGAAATTTTAGTGGAATTTTTCAAGAAATTCTGCTGGGATTCTTCCGTAAAACCTGCCCAAATTCATCCGGAAATACGACTGGAATTCTGCTTGAATGATAAGCATTCAAGAATTCCACTGGAAGTTCTTGTGGGATTCAACCGTAAATTGTCCTGGTATTTTGTTTAAATACATTGAGATTCTTAGGGAAAAATATACAGGATTCTTAAAAATATCCTTCTGAAAATTCTTCTGGAAATTGCTTTGGAATTAAAGGAGGATTTCCGGAAGAATCCCAGGTCGATTTACAGAAGAACCACAGAGAAATCACTAAAATATTATCAGGGAAATTTCTAAAGGAATTATTTTAAGGATTCTCGTAAATTCCTGAAACAATCTCAGGAGAATTTCGAATGGATTTTGAATGTTTTTTTACAGTGATATCCAAAAGAATCCCAGAAGTTATTTCGCAAGAACCCCTGAAGATTCAATGAAAAGTCACAGACATCCAGATTTCATGAATATTTTCCAGAATAATTACGATGTCCAGAAGAGCTCCAGAAAGATTTACGGAATAATTTCAAATGGAATTTCCAGAACCATTTAAAAGTCACTTTCAAAAGATGCTCAGAAAAAGAAATCAGTAATCAAACAATCTCATAGGTATTTTTTTTAAAGTCCCAGTGACTGCCCGGTAGTTTTCTTGGAGGATTTCCATTTGAACTCAAGAGGGATTTTCAGAAAATTCTGCCAAGGATTTAAGAAAATTTTCAAGGAAAAGCAATGATAAATCACGAAAAAAAATCAAAAACACTTCCTTATGAATTTCCATAAGAATCACAGAGTTTTTTTTCTCAAAAATTCTTAGAAAAAAATTCTAAAGAATCACGAAGGAATTTTCGGAATAATTCTGGATATACAAAATTATCTCAGGCAGAAACAATAAAATCTTATTGCTATCTGTAAGAATATAAGAAGGATTTCTGTAAGAATATAAGGAGGATTTACAAACAATTACAGAGGAATTTTCGGATGATTTCCATAAATAAAGATTTAAAAAAATCCAAAAATCATCTGGAAGATTCTTAGCAGGATTTTCGGAAGTATTCCACATGGATTTCTGTGAGAATTCCATTGGGATTTACAAAAGAATTCCAGAGGAATTTCCGAAAGAATCCCAAGAATTTACACGGAAGAAAGTGAAGTGAAATAATAGATTTTTTTGATTATAGTCTCAGGCGTCTTTCCTAGAGTATTCTAGAATAATAGGTATAATCTAAGACATTTTTCGGAAAGAATCTCAAAGGGATTTTGAAGAACTTTCATAGAGTTTCACGGAAGAAATACTGAAGAATTACGAGGAAAATATCAGAATTTAAATAATAATTTCGATTGGATTTCCAGAAGAAATCCCGAGAAATTTTGTGAGAATCCCCGAACCCAGATTTTTAAAATAGATTCCATTACACTGGAAAGCAATCATTAAATCATTTTCGGCAGAATTCCCGAATTTTACGGCAGAATTCCAGAATTTTACAGCAGAATCCTGAAAGGATTTCCATAATAACCCAAGATGGGTTTCTGGGATAGTCCAATAGGAAGTCCCAAGGAGGTTATTGGAAAAATCAGAGCGATCAAAGAAATAACTACATATAATAATTTCAGAAGGGTTTCTGAAAGAATCTCAGTGAATTTTCAAGATGTCCTCTAGCAACACAACTAATATATACTAATATTTACAACTCAATACTTAATTATAAATTGCGTTAAGGTGATTATAGAACAAAGCCACACCTCAAATTTTTAAAAGCACAAAAGTTTGTTCTCAACAAACAGCTCTCACCGTTGAAAATTTATCCCATTAGTCACCACCAGCAAGCAAGCAGATTGATTGGTTTTCAACGCAAACTGTTGTCAGATTCTCCAGTCTTGTGCCCTTGTTTGGCTTCGTTTTATAATCACCTTAAGCTGAGTGTACGCCATCCAGTTTGGGGGCGGATTGACGGTATCGAAGTGGATTAAAAACAATTATAGGAGAACGTGTGGAAAATACATATGAACTGCGCAGAATACATCAGACCGATTTAGCATTGCTGCGCACTTCTAAAAGCATTTTATTTTTATTAAAATGTTTGATAATAGTAGAACGACAATGATCATCAGTTGATTTTCCGCTACTGTTTTTTTAAATCACAATTGTTATTTCTTTCCGTGCACGCGCTCGGGAAATGAATCTGGCCATGGTGCAACAACCGCGCTACACGGAAACGGAATTCAACTCAATTTTGGGTTGTTTCAACGCAATTCCATAGTTGAGCCCAATAACTCAATTTTGGCTAAATTTCCAAGGTCCCCACTAGGTAGTTTGGCTTTAATTCCATTAGAAAAATATACTCAATTTTGGGTTGATTTAACGCAAAATTGAGTTCTTTCGACCCAAACATAAGAAAAGTTGCATTTACCCAAATTTGGCTTATTGGGCCAAAGTACCCCCATTGGGTAGATGCAGCTCTCTCTATTTTTGACAACATTCGTGTGGGAGAAAGAGAAAACCGAGAGATTTTGGGTTGAAACTATAATCGATATACTTAATTTTGGGTAAAGTAAACTCAAAAATTAGGTAAAAATATTTCTCCGTGTACATTCGATGAATCCTATGCGACAAAAATTGTCGGCGCTATCCGTCAAATTCGCTCACCAAAGCTATTTTGGTGACTTTAACATCACAGCTAAAGTTTAAACATGATACAGCCGTTATTTGAGCGGGAAAAATTGCTAAAGTAGTTGCAGTGAGATGCTCTTTCGTGTCATTGAATAAAAACAAGATTTCATTAAAAATTTTAGGACCCAATTGGGAATTAGTTTTCTTCTAAAGCCTATTAGAAATAAGATTGGTCTTTATTACAGTTAAATTTAATGCCAAACCATCTAGGTCCTAATGAAACGCTTCGTAAAGGCTACCGGAAAATCCACTTAGCTCTTATGTAAAGCGTCGGTGGAATGGACGAAGTTCAAAAGTTCATGCGTTCATTCTGGACTACCTATGATTCACGTAAGAGCTACGCGCAAAGTGGGATGGAAAATAATCACGTTTTCACGTAACAATGACGTTTGGATTATTTTGAGTGTATATAACAATAAAGATTGAAGATCCAATAAAGAGCTACATTATCGGTCAACTTGCAGTCATTTGCCTCTGAAACCTTATTTAGTGAGGTGTGAATGTTATAATTTTTAAAGCCAATAAAATCATGCTCAATTTTTCGGTTTTAAAACAACACACTAAGCTCATTTTACCGGAAATCGGTGAATTTCACCGTAATCTCAACAGAAAACACCGTAATTTCGTCGAAATTTTACGGGTTCCGGTAAATTTTTACCGATTACTGTAAAAATTTACCGTACTCCGTTAATTTATTTTTTGCAATTTCTCATCGTAATAGGCTGTTTTTCATCACGCCAATCTGTCATGAAACGGCCTACTTTCCTGCACTGAAGTATGCAGTGCGGGAATAGTCATCACGCAACTAAAATCAGTGCTGTAATGATTCATTACGCAACGCTTTCTCATTATGCAACTGTTTTGAGTTGCGTAATGAATGATTACATAACATTTTTTCAGAAATTGTAAAATGATGGTGAATGCATTCCTATATAATTTCTGGTACCCTAAAGTAGTCTTCTACGAAATTGCAAAAAAAATGTTGTACGTAACTCGTTGCAGAACTCGATTTTCACAGCACTTATTTACGACTCGTGCTGTAAAAATCATCATTCTGCAACTTGTTCCGTAAACTATTATTACCGAACTGTTCAGCTGTTGAGATTTCACAGGAATCCGTAAAATAATTTAAGTGTGAATGTTTTAAACAATTATTCTGAAATTTTAGTGGATATTTTACTCTTCCGACAGGCATCAGATATTTTGTTTGCATCTAAAGTGTAAAATTATTCACATATGTAAAAATTCAGGGGGTACCCCTAAAGCGTCAAAGATGAGAAAATTGAAAAACTTTCACTTGTGAATAACTCACCTAGCAGTGACTTGCGACCCTATGTTCTTTGGGCACTTTTTCATAACTCGTGGTGATCTATCTACCCTCAACATTCTTAAAGTCCGCTACCAAACACCCTGTATAAGAGACCATTTGGTTATGGTCGGCTTTTGATTGGGAATGTGATATATGTATACTTTACAAAATGCGATCGTCCAATTAATTGAAGTTTAAACAAAATTAGTAAAATTCATACGAAGCTATCGGAAGTTCGGAGTTTGTTTGCTGAGCGTGTAGTCCAGTTCCACCACCATGATGGCTGGATTTTGCGTACGTATTTCCTGAATAGCGATAACAATCCTCTGTGTAGCCGTAGGTTAAGTTAGCGTTAGATACATCTGAATGGAAAGCATTAGCTGATACGTAGTTGGTATGCTGATAAGTACTCGTTTCGTTTTGGAAGCAGTAGTTGACTTCATCACATGTTGTTCCGTACAAATTAGCAGTTCTTTCGAACGGTTCGTTCGGGCTGTTGTTGTTATTGATGATATTTGCTGAACCGATTATCTTACTAGTTTTCTTGTAGTTCATTTGATTATTATCACAGTCATATCGTGTCCTTTGAGCAAAACTGCATTCGTATGATTTCGAACCAACTTCTTTTTTGATGGATTTTGAAATGTCTAGAGAATACTGAGATGTAGTGTGAACTGGATTAATCGCTGAGCCTGACGATTTGGTTGAGTAGATATGGGATTGGATCGATGTTTTGTTTTCGTATGGAGGAATACTAGAACATGTTCCACTATGACCCATTAAATTATCGTTGAATATATTGCCATTTCCTCCCATAAAGTAGTCTGGTGTAATTTGGTTGCATTTCTTATAAATTGCACCGCTTCCTAGATCTAGAAGAGTTGTTGGAGGTGGATTTATGCTGGAGCCTTGCTGAGGATTTGATCTGAGCGGTTGATCCAGTTGGAAGATTTCGTCTGGTTGAAAACTTTCAATACTGTTTGCGGAATGGTTTACAATGTTTTGACCATTGGTACAACTGATAGTGTCACACATTTGATTTCCGGTCGCATTCGCGTAGTATGACCACGTGTTCGATTGTGAACATCCATACGCATTTTCGAGAAGTCCACTGCTTGGGTTCAGCATGTCACTGGTTTTAATAGAAAATGTACATCCAACATTTGTGTTTTTGCATGAACACTGCAATTTACAACAAACTTGACATTTTTGTTTCTCTAAAACATAATATTTTATTATGAACCAAGGCGTAAATTCGAAAGTTGCATTTCTCACCTATATTCGCGTCCGGTATCAGTGGTGGGGGCTGAAGAATCTCTCCTGACACATTATTGGTAGTCTTTGATGTATTCTTCAATGACATGAGCTGAAATAAGTTGGAATTAAAGAAACAATAAAACAAATCGCAAAAATCAAAAACTCACTTTATTTCCTAGCGCTGCATCTCTCAGTAACAGCACAGAGAGTTTTTTGGCTTTGGTTTTAGATGAAACACCTACAAGTTTTCTCGTTTCACCAGATGTTTTTGATTCTGGCTTTGGATGGTCGTGAGTACCTTTGGCTTGGAAAAAGATTGCTTTATCCGTATGCCGCCAGTAGTGTGTAACGGGGTACCCACAGTGTCCTCGACAAGGTAGTACTTCTAGGCGACCATTTTTGCAACTTCGATTAGGACAAGCTCGTCCCTGTTGTTTTCTGCGGGCTTTATCACATATTGCCGGTCGTAGATGTATTTGGCTTCCATTCGGCAGGCAGCACCGTGCCGAGCATATAAGAACGCCTAAGCAGCTTTTCTTCAAGATGCTTACATTGTGATTGTTGGTGTTTCGCATAGCCCAGCCAGATATGTGTTTCCGAGCTTGTTCATCCGTTGGAAGATAGATATGACGGCAATGACCATCTGCCCAATCGTTGAATTTATCGTAGGAAATATCCTGAACAAAGGGTATGTGTGCGTCATTTATATCCCATTCGGGTGTCATCATGTGCTGCGAAGTAACGGAATAATCAAAATTTGCATATTGAATTTGGTTTGAAACATTCAGTTGAGTTTGACCCTATATGCTACAATAAAACGAATTGAAAAACATACACACAGGATCCAGAGTACATCGAAGTCCTTTTTTTTCCAACGGTACTAGACAAAAAATAACGGAATAATATTTTCGATAAGGTCTCATATTTGGTTCTAACAGAGTGATGCCAACTCCGAATATAATGCGGCGAAAAACGCGTCGTGGGCCCTCCTGACATGGAATTCTCGATATTTTAAAGTAAACTGATTTTAGACAAAATTGACTCACTTATTGAGCTCCATTGAACTCTGAGATGATTGTGACTTTTATTTGAAAATGACACGCTAAAAAATAATTTGGGACAAGAAAAAGTTTCTGTTAGAAACACTTTTTTTTCTTAAATGTGCCCATCTAGCGATGAGCGGTTGGTAGTGAATACCAAAATACCTGTACCATGAAACAGAATATCATTAAAATAAAGAACGACCTTTTTTCTGTTGGAGAGCTGGTACATCACACACCCTGTAGTGGAGATGTCTATGGGTAAGAATTGTAGAGGTAGTATTTTAAGCGAATGAATTGTAGATATCTTTACCCAGACATTGAATAAAAGAGAGGTGATGACGTGGTAGCAATATCAGTCAGTAGCCTGCGGTATGGAGCGGAATAGCCTTGTTTTGTGTAGTTAATTTCAACAGGTTATGGGCCCAGGAACGCCTGGGGGATGCTGAGGCAGCTTCAATGAGGGACCACAAGGAAGCACCTGGACGAGGAGACATGACCTAGACGAGGAGGCAGAATCTCGGTGAGGACGCAGACAGACGTTTAAGCACGAACAAATTTATTCAAAATTCCTGTGTAAATTCTACCGTGGTGTCACCTAGGGAGCAAATTGCTGCAGTACAGTGACAGTTCGTAAAAGCACGTGGCTTAATCTTCTCGCTTACCACCCAGTCCACCACCCACTGAACAAAAATATCAAAACAATCACTTTAAAAATGATTCACACAATTGTGATATTTTCACGCCAATTTATTTTACATGAGTTACGATCATTCAAGGGTGTTGTACTAGCATGAATCTGTGAGTAAATTAAATGCCAACTTGTGGTAAAAATTACAATGGATTTACCCAAGTAACCATAAGCACTAATAATAAGCCCTTAATCAGCATCATAAATGCGTACATGCATTATAATAGCACCACAAATGCTTACACACCTTATAACAGCACTTCCGCTGCATAGAAACCCTATTACAGCATCATTAATGCATCTAAGCCTGATGCATACGGGCATTAAATAAGCACTATATTGGCTCTATATTCGCATACAGGGCCTGTTTAAATGCCATCCAGTGTTTTGACAGATATACCACGTGCTTTGTGTTTACATATAGTGGTGAGAGCAGGGATTGAATCCTGAGAAAATTGAGAGAATCTCTCACGTATCGCTCTCTGTAACTATCATAACATGCTGCACATTATGAGAGACTGTTTATCGTATACTGCTACAAGTTTGATCAGATTGGGGGGATAGTAGTGCATGATAAAACCCCTCTAAACATGCTCCAAGCCTGGGGGACACTGTTGTTATTGGAAGTTCGTGGATTGTTTATCGTGCCACTAAAGAAAAACACCTATCCCCAACGGTAAACAAACGAGAAAAATGTGTTTTATCATCGCTCTCTCGTTGTGGCTCTCGCTCGCTGCTTCCATTTATCAGACTTGTTACACCTTGCGATACAATGACGATCGTGGACCGCAACAGATGGGATATTTTTCTTTGCTTGCTTTGATCGTGCTTCATTCTCAAATGAGAGCGAATTCTGCAACGCCTGGGTGAGAGGGAGTCAAACATAAGTCTTCTCACTACTACAATTGCAGGTTTTATGACGGGGAAAAGTGGTGGTTTAAATTGGTCACTTTTCTTTCCAATACTATTCATCTTATGTGGGCGAAGGAGCAAAGGAGCAGAATTTCAACAACTCAACAATACAGGTGTCGCAGGTTCGAGACGCAAAATGAGGAATTTCATCATCATAAAACAAGGATCAATATGTGGCAATTTCAAGTCCTCAAAAGGATGAAAACCACCAAAATGAATAAGTCTGATACGGAGAAGTACAGGGTGTCCGCAAATTATCCGAACAGCTAAATATTGGAATGATGTTCTCACATTGATAACAATGAAAAATCAATGTCCATGTACCTTTCATAATACATCTATATGTTAACACAAAATACAACTTCAAATAATTTCGAAATGATTGCTTGTTACTGAGATAGGCAAATTCAAATTCTTCTGAGACGGTTTTTCTAAGGGCCGCAAGTCATACTGGAGATGTGTTTCCCCTAAAATGTAAAAGAAATGAATCCAAATGCCATATTATTATTTGCGGTTACCTACAGTTTATAGGCTTCAAGTTAGACTGGAAATAGACAATTATTCGATCTAAATCCAGTGAGTTCTATGGACATTTTTCTTCCGTAATAAAGCTCGAAAATTAGCTCCTTTTAAGACACCTCAATATATATGGCTTGGTTTTGCAAATATTTAAAATCGGAAATGTGTCAAATTTACTCCTTAAGAATATTATAAGCCAATGTTCAAAACCATACAAGAATATTGAATTTATTATGCTTGATTGTATAGAGCCATGTCTTCGAAGTTTGTACGGATAATTTGCGGACACCCTGTACTATCTCAATCATTTTATTACATTTTGCATACTATTCGAGGTTTCCGTTTTCATTCATTTATTTATTTACCTCGTGTACCAGCTGCTTGGCCGCATACGCGAAAGCTCTCTGGCTGCGTACGCGAAAGCACAGTGGCTGCTTGGGCACGTCAGGAGTTAATCATCAATATTAACCTCCTTTTCCCGAGCAGCCTAGATAGCCGCGTAGTGTCGGTAGCGGTTGTTTCAACTGGCTAAGAATTAACACTACGGATTGCCTGTTCCGGTGGTAAAAGTCCACCTCACAGGTGACCCCTAATTTATGGTGTGATGCGTACCGTGCCTAAGAATGAATGGTTAGGGGGGTCTAAATAAAACCTAACCGCAAACGGAGCCTGTGGGGTACCAGGGCGCCCTCCACAGTATTGAGTCCTTCCTGTGCTACCCGGAGCAATGGTGCAGGTGACCTTGTGTTTCTCCGAGATAATCGGCTGCCCTTCTTCAGTCTCTATCTTGAGGCTTAATAAGGGTGGGATTATGAATATGTTGACATTTAATTTAAATTATCACCTATATGGATTCGCATTATGCGTTTTACACAGTGTATTCTGTGCTCTTTCGCCTTTGGCGACTTTAAATAGATACCGATCTGGTTTTTTCGTTGCTGGTCTTTTTCGTGCTGAGATTGCAAAAAGCTTAATCCTGCCTAGTTTGGGTAGTGGCTACGGTTAGGTTAGCTCAGATCAATCTTCAGCATAAAAGAACAGCAACGATCAATCTTTGCAGACTCATGCAAAATGGTGCAGCCCAAGTGGCGCTAGTTCAAGAACCCTACTTTCGTAGAGGGAACTTCTATCTAGGTAACCTTGTGGACCCAGTTTTTGCTACTTTTAGCAAGCTTGAAATGGCAAACTCGCGCTCCATGCCCCGCGCATGCGTGCTCGTTAATAAAGCAATCGTTGCTACACTCATTTCTGAGTTAACTACCAGAGATGTATGTGCTGTCACAATCGATGTTTCTGTTGGTGACCTCAACAGGAAATACGTCTATTGTTCGGTATATTTACCACATGATGAACCATCCCCAACGGATGACTTCAAACGAGTTGTCGTACACTGCGTAACAAAAGGCCTTCCGCTGATTGTGGGCAGTGATGCCAATGCTCATCACATCATCTGGGGCAGCTCGGATATCAATTTGAGAGGCTCCAGTCTGATGGAATACTTAAGTAGTACAGACCTTGGATTACTTAACATAGGCAATCGCCCAACCTTCATGGTTTCTAATAGAGAAGAAGTGTTAGACATAACGCTCTGCTCGAATAGAATCAGTCACGAGTTGACGAATTGGCATGTATCAGATGAGGAATCATTATCTGATCATCGCTACATCTTCTTTGAACATTCAAATGTAACTGCGCAGACTTTGCGTTTTAGGAATCCCCGGTCAACAAACTGGGAACTCTACATTGAATTGGTTGCGACCAAATTTCATGGATATTCTCCGTCCATTGAAAATCCAAGTGATCTGGATGATGCCGTTGATACTACAACATCCTACATTATGGAAGCTTTTGAAGAAGCATGTCCTCTGCGGTCTGTAAAGACTACAAGAGGGACCCCATGGTGGAATTCCGATCTGACTAGACTCAGGAAACAATGTAGAAGGAGTTGGAACAGACGCCGTTCAGCTGGATCAGAGTCGTTCAAGTCAGCTCGCAAGGCTTACAAGAAGGCTCTTCGTTCTGCTGAACGATCCGGCTGGAAAAACCTTTGTACAAATGTTTCCAGTTTGAGTGAAGTCAGTCGGTTGAACAAAATTCTTGCAAAATCTAAGGATTTCCAAGTGAACGAAATTCGCTTACCTAATGGTGACTTTACTTCTTCCGATGAAGAAGTTTTAGAATGTTTATTCAATACACACTTCCCCGGATGTGTGGACATAGCATCTACGGATGAATCAAATGTCTTTTCATGTAGTTACGAGTCTCTGGCCTCGGCTCGCAGTATCGTAACTACTGAATCGATTCAATGGGCACTTAATAGTTTTGCTCCTTTCAAATCTCCAGGAGCGGATGGGATTTATCCTGTTCTGCTCCAAAAGGGATTTGAGTTTATCAAACATGTTTTGAAAAAGCTACTTGTAAGCAGTTTTGCTACCGGGTACATTCCCAAATCCTGGCGTGATATTACTGTAAAGTTTATCCCAAAAGGAGGACGTGCGTCGTATGAGGAAGCGAAGAGTTTTAGACCAATCAGTCTGACCTCTTTTCTTCTGAAATGTCTGGAACGGATTATCGATCATCACATCCGTGATGTTTATTTGGCAAACATGCCTCTTCATGTGAATCAACATGCTTACCAATCTGGAAAGTCCACTGTGACTCTTTTACACAAAGTTGTATACGATATCGAGAAAGCATTCGCTCAGAAGCAATCGTGCTTGGGTGTTTTCTTGGATATTGAGGGTGCCTTTGATAACGTGTCTTTCGATGCCATATTGGAAGCCGCACGAAACCATGGGCTACCTACAATGATTACCAATTGGATTCATCAAATGCTCAAAAACCGACATCTCTTCTCGACATTGCGTCAATCAGCGATTCGAAAATTGAGTGTTTGCGGATGCCCCCAAGGGGGAGTCTTGTCACCACTTTTGTGGAATCTCGTAGCAGATACGCTATTGAGGCAACTCAATAATTGCGGTTTTCCAACTTATGGATTTGCCGACGACTATCTAGCTCTGATAGTTGGTATGTGCATAAGCACCCTATTCGACCTGATGCAAAGTGCTCTTCAGGTAGTCGAGAGTTGGTGTCGCCAATATGGCCTTTCGGTTAACCCGAATAAAACATCTATTGTTCTTTTTACGGAAAGACGAAACCGCGATGGAATTCGACCTTTACGTCTTTTTGGCACTGAGATTAATGTGACTGATCAAGTAAAGTATGTCGGAGTCATTCTAGATTCCAAACTTTCATGGACACCTCACATTGATTTCAGAGTCAAAAAAGCTTGCATGGCCTTCGGTCAATGCCGGCGAACCTTTGGTAAAACTTGGGGCCTCAAACCCAAATATATCAAATGGATTTACACAACAGTTGTTCGACCAATATTGGCATATGGATGTCTTGTGTGGTGGCAAAAGGGCGAAGTGAGAACAATCCAATCAAAATTGGGCCATCTCCAAAGGATGTGCTTGATGGCGATGTCTGGTGCGTTCTCTACAACTCCCACAGCAGCGCTCGAGGCCCTTTTCGACGTTGCGCCACTACACATATATCTTAAACAAGAAGCACTTTCTTGCTCTTACCGTTTATGGGTACTGGATCTACTGGAGAAAAATCCAGTGAATCGTAGATCTACACACACTTCGTTGTTTCCACTTTTGGTGAATTGGGACAAAATTGTCCTTGCTCCAAGTGATCTCACAATTGCTTGTAACTTTCCTTACAGGACATTTACCACACAATTCCCTTCACGGGAAGAGTGGACGTCTGGCTATTTGGAAAGAAGTATATCAAACAATATAGTATGTTACACTGATGGCTCCCTTCTTGAAGGTAGAGCTGGTGCAGGAGTATATTCTCGTGAGCTAAGGCTGAATCAGTTTTACTCACTTGGTAGAAACTGCACCGTTTTTCAGGCGGAAATATTTGCTCTTATGTGTGGAGTGCAATCAGCACTTCAACAGCGCGTAATGGGTAAAGTCATATACTTCTGTTCAGATAGTCAGGCTGCTATAAAAGCTCTCGCTTCGGCCAACTCAAGGTCGAAGCTTGTTATCGCATGTCGAACTCAAATTGAGGAACTGAATTCAGTCAACTCTGTAAACCTTGTATGGGTACCTGGCCATTCTTCCATCGCTGGAAATGAATTGGCTGATGAGCTAGCTCGCGATGGAGCATCGCATGACTTCATTGGCCCTGAGCCGGCTATTCCAATTTCGAAGTGCTGGGTGAAGCTTCAGATAAACTCTTGGGCGGCAACTCAGCACAAGCAATATTGGAATAGTTTGGAGTCGTGTCGTCAAACAAAATTGTATATTACTGAGCCATCTCCAAAGGTGGCGAAGTATTTAACAAATCTGTCAAAGCAGAATTGCAGTCTCTTGGTCAGAGCGTTGACAGGCCACTGCCGACTCAACTATCACATGGCAAATATTCAGCGTGCTGACTCATTTGTGTGTGATAGTTGTGACTCCGATTATGGAACTTCGTATCACCTGATATGTAACTGTCCAGTTTTTGCGCAAATGCGATTCCAATTACTTGGTAAACACTTATTAAGTGAAACTGAATACAGAAGCCTGAATCTTCAGGACATCCTGTTATTCTTAACCCGCTGTGGTAATGAGCTATAGGCTCTCTTTACGCTCACGCGTTTTGCAGTGCCCTTTTTAGGGCGCTGTTCGAACCCATTGTGGTATGGAGCTACATGCTCTCATTTCGCTTATGCGATCTTCCCTCTTCAAGGGACCCACTCCTATTTCCTCCCATCGTTCCCTTCCCTTTCCTCTCCCATCGGGTAGATGATGAAATAGGCTCAAATATGGCGATGGCACAAATCTCCCAACTGGTGGGGAACGTGCCTTTGGAGCCGGCCTTCTGATACCTGATACTATCTCAATCATTTTATTACATTTTGCATACTATTCGAGGTTTCCGTTTTCATTCATTTATTTATTTACCTCGTGTACCAGCTGCTTGGCCGCATACGCGAAAGCTCTCTGGCTGCGTACGCGAAAGCACAAAATATTCGCCCGAAAAACCTGGCGAAAACAACTGACGTTTCTCACGTGGTCTTATATCAGCACTAGGGATGCCGAGAAGCACGGTTATATCTTCGCATTATAATGGCACGCTATTTCGCCTTTTCTGGCATTATAATAGCATTATATGCGTATATAAAACTGACAAGCATCAAATGATTACCTTATATGCGCATATAATGCTGTTACCGTGCCGCATTATCGTGCTTACTGGTTACTTGGGTAATTAACTTTTACATGAGAAATTAGAACCAAAAGGGAACATCACCCACCCAGCGCGAAAAAAAGGTGCATAGTTTTTAGCGTTGAGCACGTGGACTGTGGGAGCGGTTGTGTGTCATGCTGTCAACGAAATGTGATCAGGATGGTGGCGGGACGCATACGCCACTAACGCCATCTGTTAGCTTATTGCCACTTGGCGATTTGTGGCGGCCATGTTTTTACACAAGTGGCTGAGTCTAACTTGAACGTCTGTCTGCGGTGAGGAGGTAGAGTCTGGACGGGAGGTGGCTTGGACGAGGTGCCCAAGAGTTGGAGGCCAGATGCTGAGAACGAGGCTGAAGGTTTCAATTCGACAATGTTGTTCATTATAAAAATACCTATCGATATCTGTGTTCAGAATTTTTATAGAGGTCAATGGGCAATGTCTGGTGATTTTTCTTTGCAAAAGTAAGTTTTTCCATAGTAAATCCCATACAAACTTTGAACGGCTGGCGCGTAGATTTAGTTTCACCGATCCAGCTGAAATTTTGTACAGTTGTTATGGGACCTAAATGCAATCCAAAAAATGGACTGGAGCGAGAATCTAAATTTTTCATATAATCGTGTCCCAGGCTAATGTACAGGGCTTTCAACTATGAGAATTCTCCTTAAGTCATACAAAGGTCTGACAAAACTTCAAACTTCAAATCACTTGATAATGGTGATCTATTAACTATTTTGGATACCTGATATGATCCTGTTGGAAATACCTATCAAATTAAAAAATCGATTTTCTATTGAAATTTGTCCAAAAATATGCTGGTTTCATCTTAAGAATGGTTGATAAATTATTATTTATCCAGTATTTGTAAATTTTTATCAGAAGTGTATTGATTTAAAAATTTGATACATATAATGATGAAATGTGATTTTTTTTTCTTAGATTGTAATATTTGGATAAATCCAAGATATAAATATCTTGATTGATGTATAAGAGAATAAAAGCAGAGAACCAAAATTTTAGCACTTTCAATGTTGAAAACACTAAGAGTTATGTAATTTTTAAAGCCTTGTGATTGAATCCCATCGTTAATGAATCAAAAGTTTACAAAACAAGTTGTATGTAAAAACTAATTTCTTCAAGGTTTTTCCCTGGTGGTTCGCCAATATGCCTGATGATTATTATTATATGCCTGATGGTTATGTTATTATAGCCAAATCTAAGGCTTAAGACTACGCCTTCAAATAAAGCCAGCTTAAATCAGTTATAATTTCGTTGAGATACAGCTGTTTAAAGTTTTTTGATGAAGTCCAATTTTGCTGACTTTCCCGCACTTAAGATGCTGTCAAAAATCGAAAACAAAACAGTTCTATCTCAAATTTTGAGAAATCGTCACTGAATGGTGTATAAATCTATAGAAAATATTACCAAGTGATTTTGAGAACGTGATTGTTTGTGGTTTTGTCCGGCCATGTGCCACTGTGCAGCATTGCAAAATTTAAGTATCGATGAAAGCCTAACTCTAGACCTAACTGTCTCATGTAACAGAGTTAAAAATACATAAAATTGGATTTGGAGGTCAAAAACTTGTTTTGATTTCATTGCAAATATGTGCCAAAAACTTAAAATTGTCAATGCGATCTTTAAAATTTGTTTTCCAACCATTTTTAAGATAATGTTCATTATCCAAAAAATAAAATAATTCCAGAAAATAAAATAATGTTTATTATTCAAAAAATAAAATGAGAGTGATTAGCAACAAAATCTCGTTTATTTTTGTAATATCCGATGGGACAAGCATCACCGACGGCCAAGATTTTTTTTTCTCCGAAATCTTTAGCCAATGTGAACAACGTTAGGTAATATTGAAAATGTTGTTATTTACTAAAATCTTAGCTCCTGAAACTTTTTTTTTTAGAGTAGCTCCTTATTACCTGGCATTGTATAGTGCACATTTTATTTTTTTGATAAATTGACCAAAAACAAAATGGCCGCCAAAGACATTTTATATGGAAAATGTCGGTCCCACAAGGAACATCGGAATGTTTTTAAAACTAGATCACTAATGATTAATATCAACACGAACTAGAAGAGTTTTTAAACTAGAAGAGTTTTTTGAGATGTTGTGAAAAAATGGTGCAAAAAAATTGAAAAACTGGAAAGTTATAATTTTTGAATATTTATTTTGCGGTAAAAAATGAAGCTGCCGGTAGAGGGGTTAAATTCGGAAATCGATCTCGGTAAACTGATTCTCCGATAACCCAACAGCTGATATCTGAGTAATTATTTGCCCAATCTCGCTAACGTTTGCCGAGATTTCGGTAAAATAAGTACCGAGATTTGGTATTGAAAATTACTGAAATGTGTTGGGTTCTCGGCGAAACGTTTTGCTGACGTCGGTGAAATAATTTAAGTGTGTTGGGTTGCGTCATTGAACCTCTGCCATGCTTTGAATGGCTTGTGTAGTCATCCAAATGAGAACTTTGGGAGGACCCTCACTATTAAATCTAGAATCTAATGAGCAGTGTGGAGCAAAAACGATAGAAACTACTTATGTAGAGAATGTCTGTTTTTTTTCTATTGGATGTTATTTAAAGTTTAAGTGGTCTTGATTTAGCAAACTATTGTTAAAAACGAATGCACGTAACAACCAACATGAGGAATCTTTCGATTGAAATGGGGATCTGAGATACGCATATTTATTATATTATTTTTCAATGATAAGCCCATCCTCATCGGCGTTTAAGTCCTATCAAATAAACAGTGAAAGGTCGGCGAGATGGATCTACATTCTACATAGGTCCGTGCCGTGTCTAAAACTTACGACATCTCAAATTTAAAAAAGACAGTAAAAGATATCATTTTGGTGTCTATGGACGAAAGTTTGAGTATGAACAACAAATATTATTTTGAAAATTCCCACTATTTTTCCAAAAATTTTCTACATGGTAATTTTTGTCTGGAAAATGTTTTACTCATCATATTTTTTATAAATTGCTGAGAAAATTTGCTTCCCATTTCACTAAAAAAAACCAAAACTAATAAATTAAAAATGATTTATCTAAAAATGAATATGCTCTAGACAAAAAAACAAACTTATATGCTTTGAATTGCCAAAAATACCATTAATCAAGTAGGAAAAATTCGAAGAAAAAAAAATTAACATTTTAATTATTTTTCGTTTAGGTTTATGTAGCGCATGACGGTGCCAAATAAATTTTGAAATCATTTATGGTGGCATGATAAAATTGTAACATAGTAATTGTAACGATTTTGGAACTCGAAGTGTTCGGTATTTTCACCGGTATTCTTTAGCCAACAAGCGTATTCCTTGCGACCCACCAGTGAAAAATTATGCAGAGACAAGTTTTGCACTAAAGCTTCTGAGGTCTCTAATTACTTTGTTGATAATGGAATTTGCTGACAAGATGTAACTGACATTGACGTGTACTTGATTAAAACTACACTGCCCAGATTTTCCTGTGAAATCTACTATTTTACCGACAAAATCTGTGAAATCAACTTTCAGTTTCCTTTTGTTTCAATTTTTGCACACCACTAACAAGAAGTGAAAGCTGGCTTAGTGGTAACAAGCCTTCTTCCTGATCGGTAGGTCAGTAGTTCGATTCAGGGTCGAACTATTTTCTTGTTTTTTCTTTATGATTTTGTTCAACGATTTTACAGATTGCCTGGTGATTTTTCACCGAACCTTCAGCTGTTGAGATTTCACCGTAATCCGAAATTTTTTTTAAGTGTTTAGTATCCAGGCTAGGCTAGGGTGGTACTTGCGCATCTTAAACACGATGCTATCAATCAAATAGCTACCCAGTTCTTCTCAAACTGTGCGCCGCGGCGCCTAGCACTTTTACAGGGGCGCCGTAAGTTGAATCATATTGAACTTGAAAATCAACCTGTGATTCTTGAAATCCTTACAAATTGTTTGATCGTTATTTATTTGGTATGTTTGTTGTTTGTTGGGTGAAAAGCCACTATAATAGAGGTAACTGAAGGCTGACTCCATAAGCACTTTCTATTTGAGTGGCACCGTTAAAGAACATAGTCGAGACTATTTTTTGCTCATAATTTTTGATAATTGTTTTAAAAATCTTGTCATTTAATTTTTTTCTTGTAAAAATTAAAATATATAATATTTATTACCTGTCATTCTTATACATCTGTTTTGATAGTGAACGGATATTCCTTCGAAAGACATACAAGAAAAGCTGGCCATTTTTCTAGCTGATTCTTCCAAAGTTTCAATTTGAAACCACAACGGTCCAAATTTAATAAATATCTTCAAAAAACAGTCATCATTAAAGTATTTGAAAATTTTCCATTATTTGGGATGTCCAATCCTTTCGTTAATTATTAAATAAAGATGTTTTTTCATTTTTAGAAAAAAAAAATAAAGAGTTGAATCATTTTTTATATCTTAAGTATACCATTCAAACATTTCTAAAAAAATCCTCAAATGCATATTAAATGTTGTATTGTATTAAAATTATAAAAGTTCAGGATAATTTTGAGAATTAGAAATTATTTATTTGCTAACGACCTAAAAATACTGAAGAGTTTGACTTTCTGTTTATTGATTGTAACGCGAAAGGAAAGCATTCATTTTTGCATGTTAAGTTTTGCAGTGCAATTTTCATCCCACGAAGTTGGAAAATGTCATTCCTATTTCCAATTAATAAAAAAGGTGACAAACGTTGCGTGATTAACTACCGTGGTATTACTTCACTATGTGTCTGCTCAAGTGTATTTGAAATTATCATCAACGACTCCTTATTCAATAGCTGCAAACATTACATATCCAGTGATCAGCATGGTTTCTTCCCGAAAATGCCAAGTAATATCGTTTAACCGAAAGCGGAATCCAATTCGTTTCCAATACACGCTATCTGGTGCAGCGCTTGAACGAATACACCATGTCCATGATTTGGGCGTTTGGCTAGATGAGAAATTCACGTTCAACTACCACTTCAATGACATCGTTTCGAGAGCTTGGTTTTGTTCTGAAAGTAACAGAAGGTTTCAGGAACCCGCTGTGTTTGAGATCCCTTTACTGCGCTCTAGTTCGTTCGATTCTGGAATTTGCTGCGATAGTGTGGTGTCCATTCTACGCCAGCTGGATTACCCGAATTGAATCTGTTCAGAGAAAATTCCTGCGCCACGCCCTTAGAAATCCTCTTTGGCATGATCCCAGTAACCTGTCTCCTTACGAAGACCGCTGATTGGGATTGAAACTTTGGAGAACAGGCGTTGTGTATCGCAAGCCGCTTTTGTAGCCACACGCAAATAAAACCGTTCCCAAAAATAGGCACTATCAGTCACGAATCCAGGAACAAGCTTATTTTCGGTTTACAAAAATACACCATGAACATAAATCACAGATTCGGGAACAAAGTTCCACAAATCATCCGTAACGCCTGTTGATCTTATCACAGACCGCTTAAAGAAATCATCTTCTTCTTCTTTCTGGCGTTTACGTCCCCACTGGGACAGAGCCTGCTTCTCAGCTTAGTGTTCTTATGAGCACTTCCACAGTTATTAACTGAGAGCTTACTATGCCGATGACCATTTTTGCATGTGTATATCGTGTGGCAGGTACGAAGATACTCTATGCCCTGGGAAGTCGAGAAAATTTCCAACCCGAAAAGATCCTCGACCGGTGGGATTCGAACCCACGACCCTCAGCTTGGTCATGCTGAATAGCTGCGCGTTTACCGCTACGGCTATCTGGGTCCCATAGAAAAGAATAGAATTATAGAAACGTGATATTTGTTCTGACAAACAAGAACTCCGTTCACAAGAACCAGAACATTGTTCTGGATCGCGTTCGGCGTTCTGCGATCCGTGATTTTAATGACCAATTTTGATTTCCCTTCCACTGCCCATTTTATGGAAGATTATTTTAGGACATTTTCTTCAAATTAACACAAAATTTACCATTATGGTACAATATTTGTAAATGAACAGGTTGTATAACTTTGAACAGCCCAGAAAACTGCATAATTTGAAGGGGTAGCATCAAAAAATGTACGTCGTTTGTCCCATTGCACAGGCAGCTACGCACTCGAAATGAAACGTATCAGCTACGAAATGGTTCCATTTTAGCAGCAGGCTTCTTTTTTAGCAGGAACAACGTCTTGATAAGTCATATTTAAATAATATTCCAGCCGAATCTAAGCATTAAGCTGAAAAAAAGAAAGTTTCTGCCAAAAAATGAACTGCAGTTTTGCACTCGGGTTTGTTTTGTTGACTACTAGGTTTTGCGCATGCGTTATTATGTTTGACAGCGCGCGTGAACAGAGTTCGCGCTCAGGGTTGCCACATTTAAATCTGTATTTATTCTTTCAATTATCTGCATTTCTGTATCCTAGAACAAAATATCTGTATTTAAAATCTGTATGCTTCAAAATGGAGCTAGAAGTTAAAAATATGCAAGAAATTCATGAAAATACCAATCATTTGTAACAACATTGCGGAATTGTCACATCAATGGTTAAATTATAACGTTTTCAAAAATACAAAAAATCATTTTACTCAAAAATCTGTATACATCTGTATAATTTTGGCCAATTTCTGTATACAGAATCTGTATATCTATATTTTAATAAAAAATCTGTAATCTGTATATACAGATTCTTGGTAACAAAATATGCGAGAAAATCTGTAAAATACAGATAAATCTGTATATGTGGCAACCCTGTTCGCGCTGCCAGGACCAAATCACAAATACCTATTAATTTTTGGATTTACGGTATCGTGATTTTAAAATCATGGTGTTGGGAGCGTTACGAAACAAGGATGCCAGAATACAGACAAGCAATTTGTTCCCGAACTAGTGAAAACAGTTCATGAAAATCAAATGTGTTGAATCTCGATGACAGGATCTAAAGCACGAATCTGCATAAGGTGTGCGTTCTGTTTCCTATGATATTTTGTTCACGAATATCAGAACGGATTTTTTTACGTGCAGCTACTAAGAAAACTCATTGTAATTAATGCACTGGTTGTCTCATTTGCTATTTATATTCTTTGGCCGTAAAAATTTAGTTATTATCGTACAGTCAACTCTCCGTAACTCGATGTTAAGGCGACTATCGAGTTAGGGAAATATCGTGTTAAAGAACACAAAATCAGGGTAATTTTGGTTAAAGGGACCATCTCGATGAAAACCCACATTTACTACACGTTTTATAACTCGATATCGAGATACGGAATAGAGAGTTGCGGTTGCGGATAGTATACTGTATGTTCATGGATGAATCACCAGATAAAAAAAACATAGGATTGAATGCTTTCTCAAAACACACGTCATGATGTGGAATGCGCTTACAGTCATGAGTCCCAGTCATGAGAGACCCAGATGATCATCTTTTGGATAATGCGGAATTGGAATCCGATGGAAAGGATTCGAAGTGTTCCAGAACAACCTGATTCATGACGAATCTAGCTAATCTGTTATATGGGAGATCCAGAACTTCTGTAAGCCTTGGCCGCAGATCTAAAATACAGTCGCTCGTGGGATGTGCCGAGTCAAAGTCTTTCTGTATTTTCCCAATAAGCAGATGAAGAAGACGATAATTGCTGATGGTTTTTGTATGGAAATCTTGCTTTCGCGTATAATTTTTTATAAGCAACTACTCCTGAAGTCAATTTTAAACGGTTATCGAAAAATGCAAAAATAAGTTTTAGTTCGATATTCCTGAGCACCAGCAAAGCATCATTACAAAAATTAAATGAAAAATGTAGAATGAACTTTATATATTTTTCCTCATTTATTAATATTCCCCTCGTACCACCCAAATGGTTGACTACGGACATAAAAGAAGATTAATATTTGTATAAGCCTTATCTAAAATGAAAATCTGTAATGCATCGTGATTGAAAATACATAATTATGTGTGATATCCACTAATTTAAAAATATTTTCGAAACAACGTGAATACATAACATTTACCATGCCGTAAGCAAGTGTGTATTAAATACAGTTAAACTTCCATGAGTCGATATCTGAAGGGACCATAGATTCATGGAAACATCGAGTCATGGAACAGAAATGCTTTGAAAGCTGTTTGCGCGAATCATCATAGTTACCACGAAATTTAGTTTATGTATGGTTCCATGAGTCAATATTAAGACATAGAACATCGCCTCATGGAGGTTTCACTGTATAATTGATTTCCCTTTACTTCGTTACACATCAGTGAATAACTAGTAGTACCGAGAGACCGTATGTAGTACTGGAAGTGGTTCCCATTCTGAGCCTGGCCACTATACGCACTTTGATGTGACTGTTATGTAAATATTTTCAAGATGGGACAACACAAGTGGGGTTTGTTTTTGTACAAGTTAGGAACAAAGGCTATTTTTTTAGCAGTTTTTATCGATCTTCTGACGATGTTGAGTTGGTTTATGCAAAAAACGCAAATCGGTCAGAAGTCGACATGGGACTGTTATGCGATTATGGGCAGAATATACAATATGAATGGTAGGGGGGGGGGGGGGGTAGTATGAAAAAAGTTGTTTTTTATGTACGCCGGTCAACATATTTTTTTTCTTCTCAAGACCCCTAAAGTTCCTAGAAATAATTGCTGGCTACGCAACTGCATCAAATGAATAAACGACGAAAAAAGATAATATTTAAGTTCTTTTAGAGCAGATTCTATTTTTTTGTGTGATTCGATTATCCGGAGTGAAAAAAAATCGACAGTCCGGATAATCGAGTCCGACCTGTACATATACAGTCGACTCTCCACATCTCGATGTTCTACATGTCGATATCTCTCCCTATGTCCATGATTGCTTCGGTCCCTTCATTCTGCATACGATTCCGCTCTGCATATCTCGATATCCTCCTTATCTCGATATCTCCATATCTCGATGTAGTCCTGTTGATTTTTTGTTCCCAATTTATCTCCATATGTCGATATGAACATTATCAAAGGTTACTAGACCAGATTTAAATGATTCAGAACAATTTGGCAACTCGCAATGAAGTTTGTTTTCTTACTATTTTCAACGGAGTGATTTTCAATCTAGTGTTCATTTAATTAATGTTCTTTGTCTTGATCTCTCCCTATCCCGATGGTCCCTTCGATATCGAGATGTGGAGAAGCGACTGTATTACCAAAACTATTGTAGATAATTAGGTTAAAATGATGTAATTTCGAAATTTATCCAGCTCCGTAATGATATAAACTATACAAGCCCTAGAGAAAAAATGATATGTTCGATTTTCTTTGTTTGATATTATTTTTTAAGTAATTTTAAGCCTAAGAGTCATGAAATGTATTCTCGTACTCCTAGGAGTTTTCCATATAAAATATTGAAACTTTTTTTCAATTTCTCACCGATAGAATATTTTGAACCAAGGATTTTCCAAAAGGTTAGAATATAAACTAAGACTCTGCGTAAGAAAATTTCGGATTCATTCAAGTTTGATAATATTGTAGTTTCAGGTATGCGTGGCTGGTAATTGTAAAAATCCAATACAAATGTGTGTTAATCTTCAAGGTATTTCTGAAGAAGTGTGAAAATTTCATTCAAATCGGGCCATAAATAAATCAGATACAGTATTAAAATAATACTAATAATCGACCGTACCATGGGATATACTAAAATTTCCAGCTTAAATCGGTGTTGATAACTTACCACGCTTTCTTTTTTATCTCTTTGTCCCTTGTGAAATGTTCAGCGATGTAATTTTAATTCAATCCACAGTATGTCATCTTGCAAAATCTCGAGTCTCTTAATCCATATGCATAAAATATTCACACAACAAATCGTTTTGATTTATAATACATTTATCACTCTAGTTTTCACATTTTAAATTGCATAAATAACAATACATATTGGTCCTCGGCACATAATAAAAACTTATTTTGAAGTCCGTCGTTCACACAAAACCCGCTGTGTTAATTGAATAGCATTCAATTTAATCCTATTGCAAACCAGAAGCAACGAGCGCTGTAACTGGAAACACTATTCACCTCACAATCGGCTATCGACAAACTAAACTCCCAATTGAATCGAATTTGATGAAATGTTTGCGTCTTGTAAAAGTATTTCGAGGAAGAAACGGCAAACTGTCTGGACTGTGTAGTACTACTCCCTCTCCAAAGCGCGACCTTTCTCTCGCGCTCTTCTCTAAACATTGGGTCGGAACGATTCGACAATTCCCCCATCATCGGCTTTGGTGGAAAACAGCGTTCCACCAGCACATCGCGCACTCATTGGTAGCATAAATTACACCAGGAATGGAGGAAAACTCGTCATCATCGTTGGTGTCGGAGAAACCACCCATAGGTTGCCACCTACCATGGCGTCCCTTCGAATGTGAGCATTTTTATGCTGCTGTCCACCCTCGTATAACAGTTTGAGGCAAGCATCATTACCATCATCAGCATCATCGTCATCGTTCTCTGAAACATTTGAATAATAGATAAAAAAGAAGAGGAAAGGGGTTTTCATTGAACGTGGGCACACGCACGTGGCTGGATGAGTGTTCTTCGTCTAAAACATTTCCATGAAGGGGGTCTGTAAAACCGGTGGTTCGCTACGGGCATGGGACTTGGATCAAATTTCAGAAGAACATCCAAGTATTTAGTGCATTAGATGTTTCGGAATCTATGAGAAAAAGTCTAAAGAACAGAAGATCGAAAGACGAATGATTGAAAACTTTCTATCTATCTGCAGCAATACCATAACCATAAAGCCGTCAATTTGAGAAGAAAATGATTTCTATTAGCTTTTAACGCTTTGAGCAAATTGTTTTTTGGATATTCAGATATTGCTTACTTATGGCTACTTGAAAATCGAACACTTATTAAATCTCTAACAAGAACATTTCCACTCACCCCATATAGTTAAAAAAATGATGGTGTTTCAATTTAGCTTTTTACATCGAATAAATACTACAGTTTTGGTACTTCAGTTTAAAATTATAAGAGCGAGCAACTTATAAATCGTACAAAAAATTTGTTCGCGACTTTTTTTACACCCAATTTAAAAAAAAAAAAGATCGCGAAGAACAAGTCGGCATATTAATATGATCAATAGCTTTGAAAATCAACTTGCACCATTCTTTGATCTTTATCTATATTATTACGATTCTAATAGCCTGAAATTCACTTTGAAATTAATTTATCAGTTTGCGTGAATGAAGCTAGAAAAATGTCTTTCTTACAAAAGTTCAAGTAGAAGAATGCCCTTGATCTGGATTCTGGAATGTAATTGCACTGCTAAAATCCCCCAAATTAAAATTTATGTTCAAACAGCCACATTCAGCAACACGCTTCTGCAGTCCCGCATAAACGGATAACACCAGTCAGTCAGTTGCTTTAAAATACGCAAGTCTTTTGTGTAATATGCATCCTGAGTGGATATTGACAGGCGGAGGCATTTGAGAGACATCACGCCAAAGCGGGCGGTACTGCAACTGAAAACCGTCATCATACAGAGCGATCCGTCATGTACTCAATTTTACAGAAAAGAATAAAAAGAGCGAGAAAGTAGAGCTGGAAAGAGTAGTTCTCAAAGTTTAACTGCTAACTTAAGCTTTGTTTCTATTTTTCTGAACACGATAAGTAGGTATTAGAGTGGGTAAAGCAGTGATCTGCAGGCCTGTTTTTTGAACCATTTTGATTGATTATACCGTTAAGTCACCAGTCACAGTGCGGCCTCCATTCACCGTGCACACATACAAATTCCTACAGAATATTCATACACTTTCCACAAATTATTTTTTTGTCAGCAATATAAGGTAAAACTGATGGAATAAAGTAGTTTTTGTCACAAAGCCTTCTGAAAAACCTGGTTCTAGTAGTCAAAATCATGCGAATTCTGTTAAATACTGGAATTTTTTAAAACTCTCAGTAAAAACGCCAAAAAAAACACATTTTTCATTTTAACGTTATAGCATGAAATTTTTCAAAATTTTAACAAGTTTTTCGCCGTAGATACTTCTAGTTACATGTATTTCATCGTATGAACTATAAGATTTTATGCAAATTAGATTTTTTATTATGTTTCAGTCGAAACACAAATGCACGGTGAATGGACCCTTTCTAATATTCATGGTTCCTGTTACCGTGCATTAGTGTAAAAGGCTTGAAATTATTGGGTAATAATGGATTTATTGTTATGTCGTGATTTAATTACTCCATATTTAATTTTTGAGCGAATATGGAATGATTTGGACAATACAGTCAATCCTCCTATAACGATTTCAAAGAAAAAATTATGATTTAGCCCTTTTTTCAATTTTCTATGGCTTTCATTGTAAAATAAGGCTTTAATACCCTTAAAACTAAGTGCGCACACTACTAGCAACATAGTTGATCCTTCAACAACGTTTCTCCAAGATACGAAATTAAATCATGACGAAAACTATACGCACGGTAAATGGTGCACCAGTGTGCACGGTAAATGGTGACATAGCACGGTACGAGGCGACCTTAACATTACATTTGCAAACATTTTTTTTTGAGTATTTTTTGTTATGCATCGCTAATTTAAGATTTTTCCCTGAATTATGGTATAATTGTACGCCTCGGAGTGGGATTCTAGTTCGCTTTAAATAATTTGAAAAAATTATATAATTTTTTGAAGTGCGAATTGTTCTTAAATGCACGGTGAATGGTAGCTTGACGGTAGTGGGTATTTCTCGTTATAATTTAGTTACATGTTCTTCATAACTTTGGGAATAAAACAGCTTCCCGAAGAAACAAATTGCGAAACTTATCAGGTTTACGAGATACAGTAATCATGTGCGGGCCGCACTTTGGTGACCACGAGGGTAAAGGAATCTGGGGTAATATGCACCCTTGAGGCAAAACGACCCACGATGCTCTTTTGGGCTATTTGTGAAGTAATTTCGAACAATTTTTCATCAGGGATTGATAGTATGGAACCCCAACATACGATTTGATAAGAAAAATCCTCGGGAAATGTCTCAATTCAAAATATTCATATAAACCCCAAAACGTCGATTTGTCCCGGGGGTGCATATTACCCCAGGTTCCCCTACCGTGTTGATTCGGATTGCCCGGATGCTTCGAATCCCGGACACCGGCGTTAAGGTGAAGGTGAATCGAAGCCAAACTTCAAATTTTCATGAGCACAAATCTGAAGCAAACCAAACATCCGTTTAAGCTGAAAACTTAATCGATTGGTCACTAGGTGGTGGTGACCAATCGATTAACTTTTCAGCTCAACGAGTGTTCGGTTCTCGAGATTTGTGCTTTTGAAAATTTTAGGTTTGGCTTTGATTCCCTATCCGTAAAAGTTGAGACAAACGGTTGTTTTTATGACAATTTGATTCACTAAAATGGTGATTTGTACTAGCGTTGTATACTTTATATTCTCAAAACTAATTGATGTTATTTGATTTGTTGCTTTCATAGCATATTCTCACACACACATTCTTGAACACAGTGTATTTAGTAGATATGCAACAAAACGTAAATATCAAAATATCAAAGCCTGTGTGCACTAGGATAGCCCATATTGATCAGACTGCAAAAATTTTAAGTTACATCCTCCAAGTTTGCTTAGTTTCTTGGGATCCAAGAAGTTAGTGTAAAAATTTGAGCGGAATTCAGCAACTCTAAGGAGGAGCTACTCGAACTTGAGTTGACGGATTCTACTCTAATTTGATAGTAGCTTCTGGGAGTCCAAACGGATTGTACGAAATTTCCCAGAATGACATTTCCCATAATGGGACATTCCCCAGAAATCCATTGCCCAGAATGAGACGTTCCCTAGGAAACTGTTGGCCACAACGCCAACGATGAAAAACTTCCGAAGGACTAGTTGACTGACTGCCACCGATGACGCAACGTTCACAGAATCTACTCGGCAAATCCCTTCATCAAATTGCACCAACTCCAACTTGCCAAGCAATCGTCACTCTACATCGTCTGCCTCCTGAAAACCCTGTTCTGACAAGAACGGGAATATAACTCTTTGAGGAATAAGGAAAGCAACGAGCAATTCCGTGACATCGAAAGCAGCAGAAGGAGCTAGCGGCTGCAGCTGCCGAGCGTCGAA
This sequence comes from Aedes aegypti, assembly GCF_002204515.2. Classification (NCBI taxonomy): domain Eukaryota; kingdom Metazoa; phylum Arthropoda; class Insecta; order Diptera; family Culicidae; genus Aedes; species Aedes aegypti. Next base: position 285,181,999 of record NC_035108.1, read on the forward strand.
TATGGATCACGATTCCGCAGGAACTGGAACAGAATTCGCAGCAACACGGGAGAACACATCACCAGGCCAAACGGATCGATGGTGTTCGGATTTTGCGGTAGTACTAGGGTCGGTGTTCCCTTAGTGGACGGTCCCCTATAGTGGCACTAGTGGCTTTTTACGGCCGTTTCGCTGGTAATCGTAGCAAAATAATTTTTGACATGAAGATCAGTAGCTATTTATCTAGGTACCATTGACACACAGCTCGATTTTGTTCAAAAAATGATCGAAATAAATAGTTTTGCTTAAAATTTTAGCTCCCTTGCACCTATAGTTAACCTATTGTTCCTATGGTAGCACTACTAAGAGAAACTATTTTGTTATTAAACAAAATAGTTGATAAATTAGAAACTTTTCACATCAATCGAACGCTTTTGATCCACACTTCAAAGGAAAAATATAAAAGTTTTGTAAAAATACGGTTTTGATTTGTGTTTTGCCTATTCCGTGAGGCTAGTGCTACTATAGGAACAGAAATTAGGAATAGTGCTACTATAGGCACATGTGTTCCGATAGTGGCACAAGCGATAATAAATACAAAAACATGAGTTTTCGTATGTTTTATAATTTTTACACAAAGCCAAGATAAAAAGCTTTCGGATGATCTAAACATAATTCCGCAGGCTTTATTTTTCGATTTTATACGAATATTTGATCTTAGCTATGCGGCTATTGGTACATCGACCCTATCACTTTTACTTTTTTTACTTTTCACGTTTTATTGGTGTACAGTATAATCGTACGTTTCAGACGTAGGGCCTTTCAATCTTAGTCTACTTTAATTTGGAGATGGTTTACTTTGAAAACTAGACGTTGCTCTACAATTTGGCCCTTTGGAGCTCTGGTTATTTTAGAAATTTGATAACCTAGCTACTGACTGCTATTTACAAGACAAAAATTTGGTAACCTAGGGGGGTGCGACTATAGCGCGGATGACCTGCTGGTCTGACGTGCGGCAACGAGCCCTGTACCTTTCGATAGACTCACTAAAGCGATCTTCAAGAGTTTGTATCTCGGCCAGACGGTGGACCTTAGAATTTCGCATTCTCCTAGGGGCGTTCAGGGCCATTCTCAGAATCTTGTTCTGAACCCTCTGGAGTTTTAGATGATGCGATTTAGCGCAGCTCTCCCAGACCGGCATGCCGTACTCGATCACGGGACGGATAATTTGTTTGTAGACAGCAAGCTTGTTCTTTTGGGACAGTGTCGACCAACGGGGGATACAACATTCGTAGCATCGTGTTGCATCTCGTGACCGTTTTGTCGACTTGTTGTCGAAAGATCAGCTTGCTGTCTAAAGTCAAGCCTAGATAATCGGTCTCATTGGACCATTCCACCGCTGTGCCGTTCAGGGTGACTTTGCAAATTGCAATCCTCAGCCGGAACAAGTCTGGGGGATTTGGAGTGGGGGAAGAGGATGACCTGGGTCTTCGCTGCGTTAATTCATATCTTTTAGCTGTTAAGGTATTCTGTCAGGACATCCAGGCCTCGTTTTTGGAGTTTTGCCGTGAGCGCTCTGATCACTCTACCACTGCCCTGGGGGACGCCTGCGTTGATATCGTGCGCATCGGAAATTACTCCGTTTAGTGAGACCCGGACAGATCGCTGACAGATAGTTATGCACTATTTTCACCAGGTAGCTGGGAAGATTATATTGTTGAAGCTTGAACACCAGGCCATCATGCCAGACACTGTCAAATGCAGAGCCATGGAAGAGGTTTTGGATAGAGACTTGTTCCGTCTGAGGATGTTGGTGACTCGGGACAGTTGGTGCACGGTTGAACGACCGCGTTGAAAACCAAACTGTTCATCGAGCAGGATGTTGTTTTGCTCAACGGAAGCAAGAAGTCGGCGATAAACAACCCTTTCGAAAAGCTTTAATAACGCTGCGAGAAGGCTGATGGGGTGATAGCTTTTGGAGGAGGAAGGATCTTTGCCAGGTTTCCTGATGGGGACGACTTTAGCTGACTTCCAGGACGATGGGAAGTAGCTAAGCCGGAGGCACTGGTTGAAGATCACTGCTTGAGTTCCAAGTTCATGATGTTATCGAAACCTGGGGCCTTTTTGGAGTGTTTTAAATAGGTCGAGAGTTCGTCAGCTGTGATTTCCAACTCCTCTACGAAGTCGTTGGGAATCAGATGGTGGTTGTATGCATGCTCATTCACGGCAGCTTCATGCGAACTGATGATATTGTGTCCGAGATTATGTGAGCTGACGAAATGTTGACCTATTTCGGCTGCCTTCTCAGCAGGCGTTATCAAGCGATCTACGGGGCTATTGTTATCTTGTGGAACCAGCGGTGGAATTGGTCTAGGCTTGGTTTCTGGCCTTGATAATTTTGTTCATCCGATTTACATCGGATTTAAGGGAAGGCAGCCCAGTTCGCTGGTGCTGCCTGCGGATGGCGTAGCGAAGTCTGATCAAATCTTTAGTAAGCCTATCGATTGGTATGTTGTTGCTCACCTGACAGGTTGCCGGTACGTGTTGTTTCCTGGCCTGGGAGATCGCTTCTTCGATGGCCTGCAGCTGCCGATCGACGTCATCGGTTGACTCGGGTCGCACCTCGTAGTCGACGTGGGTGTCGACACACTGTCGGAACTGGTCTCACTGCAGGCCTTACTGCAGGATGACTCCGTTTCGATTTCTTCAGGGGTTCCCCCAGGCTTCGTGCTTCGCGTTGAGGTCGCCAGCGATGATGTACCGCCCGTGCCGCCGAGTGAGCTTGGTGATGTCCTGTCGCAGGGCCGTTTCCGACCCGTCGTTGAGGTTCGCTTGCGTTGTGTAGTATGCAGCGATGATGGTGATCGGGCCGTCCGAAGCTTGCACTTCTACGGCCTCGATGAGCCTAAGCTGCAGGTTCGGCAGCAGGCGGCAGTTCATGTTGTGACGCAAAGCGATGGTGACTCCCCCTCCTTCAGAGCCGGTCCGATCTAGCTGCACAAGTCGATGGTTTGGAATAGAGACGCTCAGCTTAGGCTTGATGTGCATCTCCGTGATGATGGCGATGTCGATGCTTTTCTCTTCGAGAAAGTCGACGAGCTCGATAGCTTTGTTCCGGAGGGAACTAGCGGTCCAATTTGCAATCCTGGTGATGGCCTCACGGGCCATACTCGGAAAGGAAAGCAAATACCACCGAGTTGGCGGCGACGGTCTGTTCAGACTTGGAACGGCAGGCTCGCAGCCGTTGGAACAAATTCCTTGTGTATTCCAACATTTGCTCCGACGTGTACAGGGAGCCATCGTCGGAGGGAGGAGGAGTGTCGGATGCACTGGGTCCAGGATTTCCCCATCCAGGAGGGGGCGCATTCCAGACCGATGGAGCAGCAGCGGCGGCTGCGAGGCGTTGCTGAACGGAGGGGACCGGCTGGCGGGATGCATGCGGGATGGAAGTAGTGGCAGATTGGGCACCTGGTAGCGGGGAGGCGGAAAGTGCTCCTCAGTCAGCGCTGGGGGTGGTTGGCGCAGGCATTGCCGTCCCAGCTTCTTGGCAGATGTTTGCTGGCGGATTGCCAGGAACTCCGCTCGTTTGGGGCAATTACGGCTGATGTCCTCTTCCATCGGCTGGCATGTTGTCGTGGCGTGCGCGCCGGCACATTTACCACAGCGGGGCTTCATGTGGCAGTTCCTCGTCCCGTGACCGAACGCGAGATAGTTGCCACACTGCGTCACGTCTCGTTTCTTCGGGTGGTAGCGCTCCCATTCAACGACGATATTGAAGAGCGCTCTCACTCTCATCAGTCCCGCCATGATGGAGGAACCTTTCTCCAGGTGGGCCAGGTACAGGTTGTCCCGGTATCTTCCTCCTTGCACTCGCCGGATAGGAAAACGTTCGTCGGCTTCAGTCCGGCTAACACCATCTCCTCGATGATAGCCTCCGGGGTGTATTCCGGAAGCCCTCGAATAATCACCTTCAGCAGCTTGCTACCGTGGGCACTGGCATCGTGGGTATAGAACTCCAACCCCTTTGCCTTCAGCAGCTTGCCGGCCTTCTCGTAGTAATTGCGGGAGTCGCACATGACCTTCGTGCCGAAGTGGCACAGCTTGAATAGCGGCTTGATGTTGAGGGCCGCTAGTTCCGTTCACTGTGCCGCGATGTCCGTTGTCGCCGCGAACAGGGGGGCAACCTTCGCCTTCTGGGGGACTTCCCAGACAACCAAAATGTACGTATAACGAAATCACCTGGAGGCTTTGTATCCGACTTAACTTATGATAACAAATGTTGATTTGACAGCTGCTAAGGAGTGATCCGATTTTGTTTGTACGAGTGTACGAGACGAAACAAAATGTACAAGTGAACTCAGAAAAGAAGTGTTTTATGCGAGGAAGGTCATCAATGTGACGAGTTTATCCACGGTGTTTTGCGAGTTTGATGTAATTAGTATGAATAAACGAGTTGTAACGTGAACTTTTATGCGATTTCTGGTTGTCTGGGTTGGTCCACTGGCAGGGAGGCAAACTGATTGCTTGCCAGCAACCTGCTGTTGTAAGCCGCCGGGATGGCATCTTCATTGCGGGCTCGCCTAATGCGATATCACAGAAGAAGTGATAATTGGTAACGGATCATAGCTCTTCTTCTTCTTCTTTCTGGCATTACGTCCCAACTGGGACAAAGCCTGCTTCTCAGATTAGTGTTCTTATGTGCACTTCCACAGTTATTAACTGAGAGCTTTCTTTGCCGATTGACCATTTTTGCATTTGTATATCGTGTGGCAGGTACGAAGATACTCTATGCCCTGGGAATCGAGAAAATTTCTTTTACGAAAAGATTCTCGACTAGCGGGATTCGAACCCACGACCCGCTGAACCATGCTGAATACCATGCTGAACCATGCTGAATAGCTGCGCGTTTACCGCTACGGCTATCTGGGATCATAGCTCTCTTGGCGCTTTATACATCAACTACACCCCGAATTACGGTACTTAATAACAAAATTTCAAAATATAATAACGATAAATCCTATAAATAACCTTTCCGTGTCAAATAATACTAGAAAAAAATAAATAAAAAGAATAATAAAATTATTTTTAGTTACTACTAAAGTAGTAGCCGTCCGGGAAACATGCAAAAAATTTCGAACAAAATAGTTGATTTTCACATAGATGTAATCATTTTCTCTCGAAGCAGCAACTAAAATCTTTCGAATTTTGCATAAAGATAATCTCTATGACTTTTCTAAATTTTAGCTAATATTTTTCGAAAACTTTATTGTTTATATGTCTATCTAGTATGATAAAAAGTTGAAATTAGGCAAATCGAATAAAATTTCATATACAACCATTGATCCAGGCCCCTAAGGAAAAAAATGTTAATGAAAGAATATGACTTCCGAAGAAAACTTGAATATGTATGAATGCTGTTTCAAAGATTTTCATTTTAATTTTTAAAACATGTACTGGCATCCTAGCTATCGATCGCAGTTGATAGATTGCCGCAAGATTTATTTTGAATGGATACATAATTTTTCATATCATCGAAAGTTGGTTTTCTGTTTTGGGGTAACTTTGATAATGGAGCATAAATCAAACAAGGTTGAATGAATTACGAACATTTATAGGGCATTGCATACCTCTATCGTTATATGGAAATATTTGACTTAGATTACAAAAATGGTCCCATTTTGTGAAAATGGTTTTCGCTAAGAGATTTGAGACCATATTCAAGTTCTATAGTAACTAGGCTATAAATTATAAGTAACCAACTGTTCAAAACTATATTAAATAGTGATCGTAGAACAGATTGTTTGTAAGCGTTTCCAAAATGCTAAAATCGCATCAACTTTTAATATTCGTATATAAAGCCTCAAATGTTCTCGATTCAAATGAAAACAGCTCCTACATGAAGTGTCATACTAATATTCTTTAGTTTTGCATTCGTTTTGCTTAACCGATTAACAGAAATTATGACATTTCGTTTCTGGTGGGTAACGTACTATCAAAGTTACCCGCATTATCAAAGATACCCCGTTTTACGGTACCTCGGATTTTTTTCCGCTAGAGTTCGGTATTTGGATTATATTTTCATTATCGGAAGATTTTAAAATATTCCATCGGTGGTATTTTGTTTTTTTTTTTTCAGTTTTAGCCCATGAAAATTATGTTTTTCGACGCATTTCAGCCCATACAAAATGCATGGAAAAAATTTCACCGATAGAATATTTTAAAACCTTCTGATTATAAAATTATAGACCAAACACTGATCTCTAACGGGAAAAAATCCAAGGTACATTCGATCTTCATAATCTGCTGGTTTAGGCATAGCGTGTGTTGGTAGTATAGAGTAAGGTGGGCAAAAGTTCGACCTTAGTGGTATAATCAAAGTTTCCAGGAAAACAATAGCAGTTAAAACAAAACAAATACTATACAGTGAATCGTCAACATATTGGCTATAATTTTGCTGAACAAACTTGTGTCAAAATATTTACTCATTTTTATTGGAAGTACACAAAGACAATTCCAATTCCAGGATAGCTTATTGAGCACAAAGAAAAACAAGCTAGTCCATTCCTCTGCAGACAGCTACTGACTGATAACTCAAGTAGCAACTGCTGTTCCTTTTATTTCATCCAGGTATCTACAATTCATTTCCACTAAGCACAGCATAACATACCTCTAAATACTACCACCGACGATTCCCGTATATTCTACCTACGGGTGCGACACTACAATCTCAACACTCCTCCTTAGTGTCGACATCCGGATTGCTCCTCCTTTCGCCAAACTCCTCGTCAAGCTCCACAAAGCCCTTCCAGGTTCTACCATCTCGTCCATCACAAAAGTTGTCCAGGTTCTACCCTCCGAAGATCACGAAGCTCCTTCTACTTATCCACCACGAAGCTCAGGTTCTACCTCCTAACGGATCACGAAGCTCGTCTAGGTTCTACCTTCCGAGGATCACGAAGGTCCTCCTCAACCTGAGCCCTGTACAAGTGGCCCGACTCCGATGCTTGTACATGCTCCGACCAATCAGCAGCTCCTCCTACGGATCCCGTGCGGCGTTACACGGCTTATGCGGCCGTAACCTTCTGTAGGGCACACTCGCAGATGAACCGTTCCTGGGCCTATAACCTATTGGAAGTACACAAAGACAATTCCAATTCCAGGATAGCTTATTGAGCACAAAGAAAAACAAGCTAGTCCATTCCTCTGCAGACAGCTACTGACTGATAACTCAAGTAGCAACTGCTGTTCCTTTTATTTCATCCAGGTATCTACAATTCATTTCCACTAAGCACAGCATAACATACCTCTAAATACTACCACCGACGATTCCCGTATATTCTACCTACGGGTGCGACACTACAATCTCAACACTCCTCCTTAGTGTCGACATCCGGATTGCTCCTCCTTTCGCCAAACTCCTCGTCAAGCTCCACAAAGCCCTTCCAGGTTCTACCATCTCGTCCATCACAAAGGTTGTCCAGGTTCTACCCTCCGAAGATCACGAAGCTCCTTCTACTTATCCACCACGAAGCTCAGGTTCTACCTCCTAACGGATCACGAAGCTCGTCGAGGTTCTACCTTCCGAGGATCACGAAGCTCCTCCTCAACTCGAGCCCTGTACAAGTGGCCCGACTCCGATGCTTGTACATGCTCCGACCAATCAGCAGCTCCTCCTACGGATCCCGTGCGGCGTTACACGGCTTATGCGGCCGTAACCTTCTGTAGGGCACACTCGCAGATGAACCGTTCCTGGGCCCATAACCTATTGGAAGTACACAAAGACAATTCCAATTCCAGGATAGCTTATTGAGCACAAAGAAAAACAAGCTAGTCCATTCCTCTGCAGACAGCTACTGACTGATAACTCAACTAGCAACTGCTGTTCCTTTTATTTCATCCAGGTATCTACAATTCATTTCCACTAAGCACAGCATAACATACCTCTAAATACTACCACCGACGATTCCCGTATATTCTACCTACGGGTGCGACACTACAATCTCAACAATTTTTAGTTATAACAGTTTGAAAATTAATTGTCTTATTCGAACTTTTGCCCCACCGGTGGGGCAAGAGTTCGAATCTAGTGTGGGGCAAAAGTTCGCTGGCTAAAACACAAAATATCGATCCTTTTATGATAGGCATACTTTACACCAGCCGTAAACTTAAGTTTGAAGAAAAATACACACTAAATTTTCATCAAAAAATTGCCCAAAACCGGGTTAATTGTAATATACTCAAAAATAGCAGTTTTTCACAAAACTATGTGGAAATATAAAATTTTGGTGACAATTTTCACACGATCAGACAAATTTAATTGAATTTGAAGATAATATGTGGATTTTAGGCAATTTGCAAATTTTTCCGTGATTTTATACATGGGTCGAACTTTTGCCCCGCTGATTCGAACTTTTGCCCCACTATGGGCCAAAAATTGTTTTCAAGCATCTACGCAAAAACTAATACACCTCAAAGCAACCTTATGATAGGCCTAGAAACGCCCTTACATAAAATATTGAAAAAGATTTTATCTTCAATTGGTTCCATGCAACGAAAGTTTGACCAAAAATTACAATATTCACGTCGAAAAACAACAAATAGCCATAATTTTTCCAAATCTCAATCGATTTTTATGATATTTGGATTGAAAGTCTCTTACTTGAATAGCATTCGAACCACCATGACATTTATAAGGTTTATTTTGAATTGAGCTGGAAATCTTAAAAAGAAACTCTTACCCCACTCTAACTTTTGCCCCACTTTACTCTAAGTGATTTAAGCCATCTTTTGAACAACTCGGAGCGCTGTAACTCTTTCCAGAGTAATTTCTCGAATAAGTATTCAAATAGACTCTGAAAAGTAAACAAACTCAAGGTCCCAAAAAAGACCCGATAGAAACCTTGATCCAAACAAGTCGTCACGATAATCCACCCTAAAACTTTTGCAAAGCACATTGGTTCCCAAATTTTGGATGATTAAGAATAAACTGGCACTGAAGAACATGCATATTGGAGTGTGCGTGAATAGCCAAAGCGTAAATACGTCGCGAACTTTTCACCTACGTTTTTCGTAAAATTATCCGTGACTCGTCGTGGAAAAATTCTTGCTCCAACCGGACGCAAAGATCTACCGACCGCGGACAATTTCGCTAGTGTCTCTATTGGTCGAATCGACCATAAATCACTATTTAGTGGTTGCAAAATCGGTTCCACTTGTTCTAAACAAGTGTACGATCCGCGTCCATTACAACACACTCGTCGACACCGAACGTTGGTTTATTCGTTCACAGTGATAGTGTTGTTATCACTACAACTCAACGTTTTGACCGTGTGTGACTGAGTTGTGAGTGACCATCGCTGTATTCAGCGCATCATTTGCAGCTATACGAAACACATAGAGACCAGACGATCGACCGAACAGTGGGAGAAATCGAATTCAAAATTGGTCACTGACCAATTTATATTGGGGTAGGTAACAGGTGACTGTTACCCATCATTGGCTCGTTTTCGATCTCCGAGTGCATGAAAAAAACTACCGCATAGCTGACAAGACAGAAACAATGTCAACTCCCTACGGGGGCGACCCCGAAGGGTCGTTGGGTCCAAGATACCCGAGTTTCATGGACCCACAAAACGAATTCGGTCGACTAACGATTTTGCAAATGACTGGGAAAGATGGAGCTGCTTTACCCGTGGATCCTGATTTGATAGGGAAGAGCATTGAAGCAGTAGTGGGAAATAAAGCGATTGAATCGGCACAGAGCGAAGAACGTTGCTCACGCTACATTCTTCGTGTTCGGAATCCAGTTCACGTGACCAAATTGCTCAACACAACCACTCTACTCGACGGAACGGAAATCACCATAGTACCTCATCCTCGGCTCAACAGCAGCAAATGCGTAATCTCGTCGTTCGATGCCATCCACTACTCGGAGGCAGAAGCTCTCGAAAAACTGCGCAGCCAAAATGTAACACACGTCAAACGAATCACACGGAACGACAACGGCAAATTAATCAACACCCCAGCTCTAGTACTGACCTTCAATCAAACCACCTACCCTAATCACGTGAAAATCGGACTTCTGCGTATCCCAACTCGTCCGTTTTACCCAAATCCCCTTCTTTGCTATGCTTGTTTCCGATACGGCCACCCAAAACTACGATGCCCAGGCCCGAATAGATGTAACAACTGCTCTGAGGAACACGATGGTGATAGCTGCCAAGCGCCGGCCTTCTGTTGCAACTGTCAAGGTGATCATCGCCCTGGCAGTCGGAAATGTCCAGTATACCGAAAAGAAGCAGCCGTCGTAAAATTGAAGGTGGATGGGAATTTAACCTACCCAGAGGCCAGAAGACGTATCGAGGAAGGACAAGGTTCATACGCGCAAGTCACTGCCCAATCTCGGTTGGATGCCAGTAAATTCGAAGAACTAATGGCTGAGAATAAAAAGAAAGACGAAACCATTTCAAAATTACTTGAGGACAACAAGAAGAAAGATGGAATGATACTGAAACTCTTCGAAGAAATGAAAACGAAAAACTCGCTGTTGGAATCTCTTGAGCGAAAGGTGGAAGCGTTACAACCGTACTTCAGCACCCCCACTAATAAGCAAACTGACAATGTAGCCCTGCCGCCGTCGGGTTCGGAACACGAATCACGCGACCAGCAGAAACCAGTTGTCATTACAACAAGCAGTCTCAAAGGAATCAGCAAACGAAAGACCAAGAAAGAAGAAGAACATTTGAAACAAATGAGGAGTGTCCTCAACACTTCTCCTGAAGGCTCAAGATCACCTCCCAAGAAAACGATGAAGTCCGCCATATCCCACTTGGAACTAGACCCAATGATAGAATACATCGATGAAGAAGAAATTGTGGATATCTCTGATGGTGATCCAGCACCAGAAAGCAGTACCTCCTCCATTTAAGTTCTTCAAGACGAAAACACAAGCATGTAATATTACCCCTACCAACGCACCTAGTCAGTTCACCGCCCAAAACGCAGAAACCCCTATACATCACATCAGTCAAACAAATGAGGAAAGGCTTGGGAGAGGGGAAAGTGCAGTACCCCTCCCACTTCCACAAGCGGAAGCGCATCTGAGAGGAAGAACTGTCCGGGAAGCCATACCCCAACCCGTAGACGGGGAATCCCTCAGAGCGGCCTTAGAAGACAACGCTTTAAATCCACCAATCGTAACGAGAACAAATGCAACCCCTGTAACCAGCAAATCAAACGACCAGATCCGGAAAAGTTTCATGGGTTTCGAAAACCCTAGGCCTCACCCCACACTGACCCTGCCTGGAAAAATCACCAGACGTCCCCGAGAAGCATTCCAGGCGGCAGTAGGTGTGGGGGGCCTGATATCTCAGGCAAGTACATTCAATAAAGCCACCGAACCACCGTATGTAGTCTCGCCATCCCTTTCAGTCCCCACGCATACTTTGGAGGATCGACTTCAAGATCACTCGCTCCGAAAACCCGACCATGTTCAGCCAAATCAACCCGAGGAAGCAGTTCTGCATAGCAGCCGAGCACCACTACCATCGACAGTAGTATCAAACTCCGCAGAGTACGATCGACTGTTCCACATCCAACAGACGGCGAGTGCCAGCCATACTACAGTCACGCATAGTGACCTTATTCTACAAGAATACCCAACTCCACCAAGACCCGAAGACTGCGAATCTACACGAATGTCAAGCTCTTCAGCATCAACAACCTCGACTAGTCGCAGAACTGCAACTCCACTGGCGTTGCAATGGAACATAAATGGACTTTTCAACAACCTCAGCGACCTGCAACTATTGACGCATGAAAATCCCCCACAAGTTTTAGCATTACAGGAAATCCACTGCAGAAAATCGGATGGTGATGCATTTAATCAGCTTCTTCGGAGGCAATACAAATGGTACATCAAAACTGGCTCAACTCGCTTTCAGAATGTCGCAATCGCTGTGCGCCATTCAGCTCCACATACTCCAGTTCAACTCAATACGCCTCTTATCGCTCTTGCTGTGAAAATGGAATTTCCCTTTCCACATACAGTTGTTTCCATATATCTTCCACAAAACGGTGTGGACGAACTAGGAACCCTTCTACAAAATCTGCTTAACCAACTTGAAAAACCAGTACTAATACTAGGTGACATGAACAGCCATCACTATGCCTGGGGATCATCGAAAACCGATAAACGAGGAAGTGTCATACTACAAGTAGCCGAAGAAAACGATCTAATCGTCCTTAACGACGGGAGTGCAACCTTTTCCCGTTGCAGTTATCAATCTTGTATTGACGTTTCGCTGGCTTCTTGTGAAATGCTTAGACTTTTAAGATGGACTATCCATACAGATCCAATGGGCAGTGACCATCATCCAATTGAAATTCTAAGTACCGAGGTCTTACCAAAAATCACCAGGCGACCAAGATGGCGACTCGACGACGCAAACTGGGAGACTTATGAGCAGGACTTACTCACCTCGATAAATCCAGAACACGTGTACGACCCTGAGCAGCTAGGCGAACTAATCCTAGATGCTGCTAAGGCCAACATTCCAAGAACGAGCAGTAAGCCAGGAAGAAAAGCGCTACATTGGTGGAGCGACGTAACGAAAGCAGCAGTGAAAGCTCGCAGAAAAGCCCTCCGCAGACGAAAACGAACTCCCAAGGATCATCCAGACTGGAGTAACATTAATAAAGAGTACCAACTACTTCGAAACGAATGCAGAGACATCATCCGAAAAGCGAAACAGAATTCATGGGAAGAATTTCTAGAAGGTTTCGATAGCAACCAGTCCACCACTGAAATGTGGCGGAGAGTTAATGCTTTAAGCGGAAAAAGGAGATCACAAGGAATCACTATACGACAACACGATACCGTTTCAAATGATCCTGCCTTTGTAGCCAACAGCATCGGAGAGTATTTCGCAAAAATCTCATCGCAGTCGCTATACCCGCCGAATTTCTTGGCCACCCAGAAAAAGAGCAAATACCCTAGCATCAACATAGCAATCCCCGATGATACCAACAACCACGATTACAACATGCCTTTTACCGTCGAAGAATTGCTATTCGCCCTCGACTCTACAAAAAGCAAATCAGCAGGACCTGACGAACTTAGCTACCTTTTATTCAAGCGTCTACCCTTCCGGGTGAAGATATCCCTTCTTGAAAGCTTCAACAACGTCTGGACTATGGGCCTTTTTCCAAATGGATGGAGACATAGTTTGGTGGTACCTATACCCAAGCAGGGAACATACTCAAGTGATCCAAGTCACTATCGACCGATTGCGCTAACCAGTTGCGCATCTAAAATTATGGAACGTATGGTGAATAGGCGCCTAACGTTAATACTCCAGGATAAACTTGATCAAAGGCAGCATGCATTCCTTAAAGGTAGGGGTACGGGTTCATACTTTGCTTCGTTTGCCCAAATAATTGACGATGCTCTTTCGAATAACCTCCATGTGGATATCGCTGCTCTGGATCTCGCAAAAGCTTACAACAGAGTATGGCGCCCACAAGTTCTGAGACAGCTCATAGATTGGGGCATCGTCGGAAATATGGGAAAATTTATTCAAGGCTTTCTGCAGCAGAGATCCTTTCAAGTGTTGATAGGAAACACGCGTTCAAAAATGTTCCAAGAGGAGACAGGAGTGCCACAAGGCTCCGTCCTGGCGGTAACACTTTTTCTAATTGCCATGAATTCTATCTTCGATAGACTACCGAAAGGCATTTTCATATTTGTCTATGCAGATGACATAATAATAGTTGTCGTTGGAAAAAGTCCGAAAATAATTCGAAGGAAACTACAAGCAGCTGTTCGAGCGGTTGCTAAATGGGCAGAAAACGTTGGATTCACCATGGCTGCTGAAAAATGCTCTGTAACACACTGCTGCACCTTCAGACATCACCCATGGAAAACTCCAGTAACGATAGGACAATGTGAAATACCCTATAAAAAAGAGCTGCGAATACTCGGTGTCATAATTGATAGGAAATGTAATTTCGAAGCGCATTTCAATAAAATAAAGAAGGAAACGGAGTGCAGAATAAGACTAATCAAAGCAATAAGCGGTAGGCACAAATCAAACAACCGAAGATCTCTCTCCAATATCGCTTGTAGCATAGTTATCAGCAAACTCTTGTATGGATTAGAAATTACCGTGCGCTCATACATAGATTTGATTAATCTCCTTAGTCCAGTATACAACAGAGTAATTCGTCTCACATCTGGCCTACTTCCCAGTTCTCCTACTCTAGCTACATGTGTGGAAGCTGGTGTACTACCTTTCCACTATCTTCTGACAATTACAGCAGCTAACAGGGCAATCAGCTTTCTTGAGAAAACATATGGAGACAGCAGAAATGTTTTCGTCCTCGAGAAAGCCAAACAACTTCTCACAGAGAATGCGAACATACGTTTCCCACCGATAGCACAAGTCCATCGGGTTGGAGACAGAAAATGGAATCAACCAGCCCCAACAATTGACTGGTCAGTGAAGCGGACTATTCGAGCAGGAGATTCAGCTGCTAGAGTATCGGCGGTACTCAACCATTTGCTGAACACTAAGTACACCAGTCACAAAAAAATTTTCACGGACGGATCTAGAGCTAGAGGGAAAGTTGGTATTGGCGTATACAGCGATAACTTGAGCGTAGCTAGAAGGGTTCCAGACGAGTTCTCCGTTTTTTCTTCTGAGGCCGCAGCAATTCGTCTTGCTATCAATCTAATAAACGATCCTGCAGTCCCAACCGTTATCCTCACTGACTCAGCCAGTGTTCTTTCAGCATTAGAGAACCCACAACAGAAACATTCTATCATCCAAGAAATCGAGGCTGCAATCTCATCCAACACCACGCTCTGCTGGATACCTGGACATTGTGGTATCAAAGGTAACGAGCAGGCAGACCGCCTTGCTGACCAAGGGAGAAACTCTAGAATGTGGAGCCTAAGCATTCCAGGAATTGATGCACGACGAAGTATCCAACAATGTGTCTACGAATCGTGGCAGCACCAATGGTTCATGAATCGTGACCTTTTTCTTCGGAAAATAAAGGTAGACATAGGGAAGTGGAATGATCGAAAATTGCGCAGGGAACAACAAATTCTATCGCGACTCAGAGTCGGACACACTCGAGTAACACATCCACACTACATTTCGAACACCTGCAGGCCAATATGTCCGGCATGTGCAGTGCCTATTACTGTGGAACATCTTCTTGTAAATTGCACGGAACTAGAATTAGATAGGACTACTATAAATTTACAAACCAGCATCGCGGGCATTCTGCAAAACTCTGAAGCTGAAGAAACAAAATTGATAGCACTCTTGAAGAAAACCGATTTGTACACAAAAATCTAATTGATGTTTATAGTAATAAGTTAACTATATAAGTATCTAAAGAGGTGAACCAGCGTTCGGCTGAAAGCCTCTTAAATAAAGACAAAAAAAAAAAAAAAAAAAACATGCATATTACAAAATGATGTTAATGTTAAATTAAACGTATTTTATGTTGGTACATAAATACACAGAATAATCATATTTTATGTAAACTGTATCGAATTTTGCATTATTCGTTTTGTGTTCGGAAACTATCGAATTTTAGTACGCACAGAGCGATCGATGATTCATTTGCTCTCTCCCACAAATGGTCCTAATTTAAAGGCTTCCAACTCTACAGCATGCAGGATGAAATCTGTGCAATAGCATCATCATGAATCAAAGTGGGTGGAATTCCCTCGCTTATCGGGACTGACGCGAGTACGCACTTTGAACTCGACGTCACACTGACTGAGTTGTCGGCATGGCTTGGAAAGTTTGCTCTCTGCTGCCCGCATAATCAAATCCCAGCAAGAGCGAATTAAAAATCCGTCAGTATTTACGCTGGGACTGTTACCGCTATCACACACACCCGTCGTACTATGAAATGTTTGAGTCAGAGATTGATGAAAATTGATTGTATTTCAATTTATTGAGACTTAATTGATGGAAATTCAAACACCTTCGCAATGGTTGGCCATAGTTTTGGTGTACACAGTGGGAAACTCTGATCGGGCAAATCTCCAAATTTTCCGTTCCTTAAATTTTCTTATGCCTACCGGCTTCAGAGTGTTACTGATCTGGTCAGGCTCCCTTCTAGCCCTAAGAGGGTTTGTCAATTAGATTAAGGGTGAACCGCCCTCATAATTCGACATGGAATAGAATCCTTATGAAAACGTATTTTAGAAAGAAGCGGAACATTTTCCCACGTTCAAGTGCTAATAAAACCATCATCTTTAGTGCACTTAACCGTGTTTGGGTTCCTACATACAAATACCAGAAAACCGCACCATTTCTGCTGGTCCCGTTGTCGTCCTGTTGCACACTTGCATCACGACCCGAATCCAATGTTTGTGGGCTCGAGAGTTGGGAAAAAGGAAAAATTACACTTCCCCCGTCCGGAACTTGCGTGATTAGAAGTCGTTGATGGAGGGGAGATAAGCGGTTTAAGCTGAAGTCATTTCGCTTCTTTTTTCAAAATTAACTGCGGCAAGTCAAGGCGTCGCTAATCAACGGTGAAACATTTATCTTTTTTATTGGAAACAATAAACGATAATCCCGAATGGGTGAGAACTAATGAGTTGGTATAGGGACGAGTCTCACACCGATTCCCTATTTCACACTTTTTCACGTGAGAAATTTTGGTTCGAAGGTCAGGGACATTAAACATAGAGCATGCATTAGAAAGCTAATTCTACTTTGAGTTTTGCTTATGATGGAATCAAAAATTCAGATGGACTGGAACATTTTATTTGATATTGTCTCAAAGGTTTTCAAAAATGAGCATGAAGAAACAGTAGAATCTGAAACGGCACATCTGAGCAATTCTCGCTGAAACCAGGCCGCCATCGGCACCCATCGTTAGAATTCCATTTTTGGTCACTGATCGCTAGTTTTCGATAAAACTTAAGGGTGGTCCTTTCGGTTTTCTCAAATTGGTGGACCCCTCGTACGCCAGCTAGCTGCACAGTTTGCAAAAAAGCCAATTTTTGTTATAAATCTTGAGTATTTCTTCACGTGATATGTCTCACATTTCCCTTGGAACACATAGCAAACTTAGTGGCATCGTATAGAGGAAGGATATGGCTTTCATTGGAAGTTCAGCGCACTGCTAGTTTGTAATTTAGATCAATCAAAAAGTTGAGAAAAATTGCGTAAGAAAAGCTACAAAAACTAGGTGAGCAATGGTATTCACCCTATGAATTGAACGATTTTCTAAATTATGTTCTACGATTTTGACGTATATAGCGAGTGCAATCAATGCAAACATCATTTTTTGTACAACAAAGAGTCAATTGTTGGTGTATTATTCGAGTCAGATGAAGAATACAAGTATTATTTTGAGTGAAAAAAATCTGGCGGCCATCATGGATTTTGACGCCAACTTGGTTTTAAGTGGTAGAATGAGTTTTCACCTCAACATATTGAGTTAGCAGTTAGCACTCAACATATTGAATTTTAATGCTACCGTTACACTTACTCTTCTTCTTGTTTTTCTTCTTCCTGATATTACGTCCCTACTGGAACAGAGCCAGCCCCTCAGCTTAACTAGCTTCAAATACAAATTATCAAACGCGTATTTTCTACCTGAATGATTGTTCTGCATATCTTCGAGTTGAAAAGTAGCAATAATTCTTTCATTTATTTGCTTAGCTTAGCTTAGCTTAGACTGACTACCAGGGATTGAATCCTGAGAAAATTGAGAGAATCTCTCACGTATCGCTCTCTGTAACTATCATAACATGCTGCACATTATGAGAGACTGTTTATCGTATACTGCTACAAGTTTGATCAGATTGGGGGGATAGTAGTGCATGATAAAACCCCTCTAAACATGCTCCAAGCCTGGGGGACACTGTTGTTATTGGAAGTTCGTGGATTGTTTATCGTGCCAGTAAAGAAAAACACCTATCCCCAACGGTAAACAAGCGAGAAAAATGGATTTTATCATCGCTCTCTCGTTGGGGCTCTCACTCGCTGCTTCCATTTATCAGACTTGTTACACCTTGCGATACAATGACGATCGTGGACCGCAACAGATGGGATGTTTTTCTTTGCTTGCTTTGATCGTGCTTCATTCTCAAATGAGAGCGAATTCTGCAACGCCTGCTGACTACACATATCAATGGTTGCTATTCCGTGATTGACCGAAGTCAGTGAAAATGCACAAAGAATCAACTAGAAGTTCGGCTGGGATTGGCCATAATCTTCTTCAGTGTGCATAATTCAGTGCCTCTATTTATACAGGGTCAATAACGCCGGCCACGTCCTTGCAGTCAGGTGGGATTGGGGGAAGGAATGTTAGTGTGTAACCTTTGCTTTTTGGAGACCGTGTTTGCCTCTGCATCTCCACAAAGGTTACTGGGAGGGATGTTTGTTAATGGGGAGGATCGTTGGGTCATAGGATTCACTTTGATAAGCGATTAGACCATGATAAACAATGATTTGTGAGATATATACATGCTTATACGTAAATATAATATTTTTATTTGATATGAACAATTTCTATGTAGAGGAAAATTATGCCGACACTTGAGGTGACGAACCATTCAAAGTTTGTTGAACAAATACCTAAATGTAACATTCCTACAGCTGTCAGGACGAAAGCATATGTTATTATATTTTACTCATTTGAAAAGAAACAAAAAACTCGATTGGTTGGGACATCATAGAACACTCTTATTCTTATGCCGACACTTACAGTGGCGAACCATCCAAAGTTTGTTGAATAAAGTGAACCTTTCGCAAGTCTACACTTGTAGTGTCGAACCATTCAAAGTTTTTTTTAATTACAAAAATAAAGGTATATAAGAGGTGTTCTGAAAAAAAAAAATGTTAAACATAAATAAATCATGAATCAGAGTTTGTGTCGACACTCACAGTGACGAACCATCCATAGTTTGTTGAAAAATCATATTTACATCCCACCATTGTAACGATTGAATGTGCAGTCATACATATTTTATAGATTAGAAATAGTAGCATGGAACGAGCTCACCAATTGATCCGTTATCCTTGACTGAGCAGCCACAATCCACTTTCGGCTTCACTCGTTTGCTCGGCTATAAAAAAGCACTCAGGAAAAAAAAAATAAGCGCGCGACCCAAAAAGAATAAAAAAAAAAACTGTTCGGGCTTTCTTGACGCACTGCCCAGGAGCAAGCGTTAAGGTCGAAAGATCAAACAGAACTAACCGATCGCGGCACTTTTTCACTTTCTTCAACCTACCTCATCGATCACGCCACTTTTTCACTTACGAGACCGACGCGCGACATGTTTGATCCGAATCTATGACATTTGGTCGAAAGACATTTGGTCGAATGACATTTAGTCGAATGACGTTTGGTCTAAAGTACATTTGGTCGAACGGACATTTCGTCGAATGGACATTTGGTCGAAAAGGTTTAGTTGCAACAGAAAGCATAGAATATTTCTAGAGTACCATTTTGGTGCGAATACAAGAGTGATTGAATAACCGAAAAAGTATCAGCTATTTTACCAACAATCTCTATGCGATTAGTAACATTTTGTTATCCAATTTGATGGACGCCCTCCCAACACATTGATTAAGCTCTTGGGTTTTTAATGATTCCTGTTGCTTTTTTGTTCAGGCATGTTCTGCGATTCGATAAGCTGATCCTAAATGGAAGCAAGCCGACTTTTGTCTCCTCAGTCAACTCGTATTACTCACCCGATACATAAAATGAGCCCTTTTTCTCATTTTTAATAATACATAGCTTCTACAGCAAACTCAGTTTTTTACCCGAGGTCATCAACACTGCCAGTACAGCCATATATTTGCTTGAGGAAAGTTATGAAGCTGGAAGTCACAATAAGCCACTTGACCATAAGTAGAGTTACCAACACCTAGCATTCACTTCGTCATAAAGGTTTTCCTTAAAGCATTTTTTTACTGGCGTTTTAATCTTGATTTCCGCTTTCAAAAATCTTACCCACGTCCGTAAGCTGCAAAACCCGTAATTCAAAGAAAGATCCCGAGCACTCTCTCTAAATTTTTCATCAAATTAACATCAGTTGTTCATTATTAAGAACGTTGGCATTTCAAAAGAATAATAAATAATGAAAACATTATGTTCCATCGTTGGGTAATAAAATAAAAGCTTGTTGAGCAGTCGAAGAATGATGATATTTTCAAAGAATAATTAATTCACTGGCGCGAATACAAGAGTGATTGAATAACCGAAAAAGTATCAGCTATTTTACCAACAATCTCTATGCGATTAGTAACATTTTGTTATCCAATAATCATCGAAATCCTAGATTTTTGGCATAATGATCAGATGATCTTTCAATAAACCATTTAAAAATAAGCTTTCAACCAAATTTCCGTTCAACTAAACGCCATTCGACCAAAATAAATGTTCCAAAGCAATTCGACCAAATGTCCTTTCGACCAAATGTCCTTTCGATCAAATGTACTTTCGACCAAATGTCATTCGACCAAACGTCATTCGACCAAATGTCATTCGACGAAATGTCGTAAAGCCGTTTGATCCTGCCCTCGTCGCTTGCCCCGGGAAAAGCAAGTCGCAATAATTCTTTCATTTATTTAGTCTAAAAAAGAATTTAATTGTTTTTTAACGGAGGCTTTATAATTCAACATGTTAAAAAATCATTCAACTGCTTAAAACTAAGATGGCGTCGAAATACAAGATGGCCGCCAGATTTTCCAACCCAAAATGTTACACCTGCGTTTCGGCATTACGTATCAGGGATCAGAAGGCCGGCTCCAAAGACACGTTCCCCACTAGTTGGGAGATTTGTTCTATCGCCATATTTGAGCCTATTTCATCATCTACCAGATGGGAGAGGAAAGGGAAGGAGAAGGTGGGAGAAAATAGGAGTGGGGTCCCTTGAAGAGGGAAGATCGCATACGCGAAATGAGAGTATGTAGCTCCATACCACAATGGGTTCGTACAGCGCCCTAAAAAGGGCACTGAAAAACGCATAAGCGTAAAGAGAGCCTAGAGCCCATTACCACAGCGGGTTAAGAATAACAGAATGTCCTAAAGATTCAGGCTTCTGAATTCAGTTTCACTTAATAAGTGTTTACCAAGTAATTGGAATCGCATTTGCGAAAAAACTGGACAGTTACATATCAGGTGATACGAAGTTCCATGTGATAGTTGAGTCGGCAGTGGCCTGTCAACGCTCTGACCAAGAGACTGCAATTCTGCTATGACAGATTTGTTAAATACTTCGCCACCCTTGGAGATGGCTCAGTAATGTGCAATTTTGTTTGATGACACGACTCCAAACTATTCCAATATTGCTTGTGCTGAGTTGCCGCCCAAGAATTTATCTGAAGCTTCACCCAGCATTTCTAAATTGGAATAGCCGGCTCAGGGCCAATGAAGTCATGCGATGCTCTATCTCGAGCAAGCTCATCAGTCAATTCATTTCCAGCGATGGAAGAATGGCCAGGTACCCATACAAGGTTTACAGAGTTGACTGAATTCAGTTCCTCAATTTGAGTTCGACATGCTATAACAAGCTTCGACCTTGAGTTGGCCGAAGCAAGAGCTTTTATAGCAGCCTGACTATCTGAACAGTAGTATATGACTTTCCCCATTACACGCTGTTGAAGTGCTGATTGCACTCCACACAGCCTTAGCTCACGAGAATATACACCTGCACCAGCGCTACCTTCAAGGAGGGAGCCATCAGTGTAACATACTATATTGTTTGATATACTTCTTTTCAAATAGCCAGACGTCCACTCTTCCCGTGAAGGGAATTGTGAGGTAAATGTCCTGTTAGGAAAGTGACAAGCAATTGTGAGATCGCTTGGAGCAAGGACCATTTTGTCCCAATTCACCAAAAGTTGAAACAACGAAGTGTGTGTAGATCTACGATTCACTGGATTTTTCTCCAGTAGATCCAGTACTCATTAACGGTAAGAGCAAGAAAGTGCTTCTTGTTTAAGATACATTAAGATAAGATACATAAAGATACATGTATGTGTAGTGGCGCAACGTCAATAAGGGCCTCGAGCGCTGCTGTGGGAGTTGTAGAGAATGCACCAGACATCGCCATCAAGCACATCCTTTGGAGATGGCCCAATTTTGATTGGATTGTTCTCACTTCGCCCTTTTGCCACCACACAAGACATCCATATGCCAATATTGGTCGAATAACGGTTGTGTAAATCCGTTTGATATACTTGGGTTTGAGGCCCCAAGTATTACCAAAGGTTCGCCGACATTGACCGAAGGCCATGCAAGCTTTTTTGACTCTGAAATCAATGTGAGGTGTCCAAGAAAGTTTGGAATCTAGAACGACTCCGAAATACTTTACCTGATCAGTTACATTAATCTCAGTACCAAAAAGACGTAAAGGAATTCCATCGTGGTTTCGTCTTTCCGTAAAAAGAACAATAGATGTTTTAGGCCATATTGGCGACACCAACTCTCGATTACCTGAAGAGCACTTTGCATCAAGTCGAATAGGGTGCTTATGCACATACCAACTACCAAAGCTAGATAGTCGTCGGCAAATCCATAAGTTGGAAAACCGCTATTATTGAGTTGCCTCAAAAGCGTATCTGCTACGAGATTCCACAAAAGTGGTGACAAGACTCCCCCTTGGGGGCATCCGCAAACACTCAATTTTCGAATCGCTGCTTGACGCAATGTCGAGAAGAGATGTCGGTTTTTGAGCATTTGATGAATCCAATTGGTAATCATTGTAGGTAGCCCATGGTTTCGTGCGGCTTCCAATATGGCATCAAAAGACACGTTACACTTCGAAACACGTTTTTGTCTCCAGCATCAAAATACCTCTATTTACTTAATTAAGTGTTGCTGAATCCATTGCCGTTTAGAGAAATATCATAGCACGTCTAGTTTTTCAAATATTGTTTGTTGAAAATGCAAAAAAAGACTATTTCACCCAACTTGCATGCAAGTTTGCCAGCTTGTAAGGCAATTTATTTGCGATATTTGCCACAGAATTCACACTTTATGTGCATAACAATACTTATCATCAAAGTTTATAATACTTTTGATGCGGAAAACTTATTTTTTGATGGTTTAAAAAAGTATTGTATTTTGACATATAAGAGAATCGAAGAATTTTGTATGGAGACTGCAAGCATGTTAAAAAAATCGGTTTAATCTTAATTTAATCGTGAAATTTCAACCAAAATATATCTTAAACGAAAGTATAAGTCCTCTTTTGCATGCTTGGTGGATAAGATTACAAAACAATTTGATAAAATGTACTTCAAATTTTAGGTAAACATCAATAAAACCAATGTTTTATACAACTTTGGCGACCTGTAGCTAAAAATTGTGACGTGCTGGGAAATTTCTGAGAACGGCATCAGATTTAGCAACCCCAAATCTACTAGAGACACATAATTTGATCCTTGAGACACGCAAAAATGTCATTTTTGTTGCGCTGTGTTATCAAAGGCACCCTCAATATCCAAGAAAACACCCAAGCAGGATTGCTTCTGAGCGAATGCTTTCTCGATATCGTATACAACTTTGTGTAAAAGAGTCACAGTGGACTTTCCAGATTGATCTTCTTCTTTCTTGCGTTACGTCCTCACTGGGAGAGAGCCTGCTTCTCAGCTTAGTGTTCTTATGAGCACTTCCACAGTTATTAACTGAGAGCTTAGTATGCCAATGACCATTTTTGCATGCGTATATCGTGTGGCAGGTACGAAGATACTCTATGCCCTGGGATGTCGAGAAAATTTCCAACTCGAAAAGATCCTCGACCGGTGGGATTCGACCCCACGACCCTCAGCTTGGTCATGCTGAATAGCTGCGCGTTTACCGCTACGGCTATCTGGGCCCCAGATTGATAAACATGTTGAATCACATGAAGAGGTCAAATTAACATCACGGATGTGATGATAGATAATGCGTTCCAGACATTTCAGAAGAAAAGAGGTCAGACTGATTGGTCTAAAACTCTTCGCTTCCTCATACGACGCACGTCCTCCTTTCAGGATCAACTTTACAGTAATATCACGTCAGGATCTGGGAATATATAAAACTTTTTTTTTCCAGACGGATCGTTCAGAAGAACGAAGAGCCTTCTTGTAAGCCTTGCGAGCCGACTTGAACGACTCTAATCCAGCTGAACGGCGTTTGTTCCAACTCCTTCTACATTGTTTCCTGAGTCTAGTCAGATCAGAATTCCACCATGGGGTCCCTCTTGTAATCTTTACAGACCGAAGAGGACATGCTTCTTCAAAAGCTTCCATAATGTAGGATGTTGTAGTATCAACGGCATCATCCAAATCACTTGAATTTTCAATGGACGGAGAATATCCATGAAATTTGGTCGCAATCAATTCAATATAGAGTTCCCAGTTTGTTGACCGGGAATTCCTAAAACACAAAGTCTGCGCAGTAACATCTGAATGTTCAAAGAAGATGTAGCGATGATCAGATAATGATTCCTCATCTGATACATGCCAATTCGTCAGCTCGTAACTGATTCTATTCGAGGAGGGCGTTATGTCTAACACTTCTTCTCTATTAGATACCATGAAGGTTGGGCGATTGCCTATGTTAAGTAATCCAAGATCTGTACTACTTAAGTATTCCATCAGACTGGAGCCTCTCAAATTAATATCTGAGCTGCCCCAGATGATGTCATGAGTCTGCAAAGATTAATCGTTGCTGTTCTTTTATGCTGAATCCATGATCCCACCCTTATTTAGCCTCAGGCTATAGACTGAAGAAGAGCAGCCGATTATCTCGGAGAAACACAAGGTTACCTGCGCTATTGCTTTGGGTAGCACAGGATGGGCACAATACTGCAGAGTACCTGGTACTCCACAGGCTCCGTTTGCGGTTAGGTTTCATTTAGACCCCCCTAACCATTCATTCCTAGGCACGGTACGCATTACACCATAAATTAGGGGTCACCTGTGAGGTGGACTTTTACCACCGGAACAGGCAGCCCGTAGTGTTAATTCTTAGCCAGCTGAAACAACCGCTACCGACACTACGCGGCTATCTAGGCTGCTCGGGAAAAGGAGGTTAATATTGATGATTAACTCTTGACGTGCCCAAGCAGCTGGAAAATGATGATGAGCGCTGAGTTTGTAAAAAATCATTCAACTGCTAAAAACTAAGATGGCGTCGAAATCCAATATGGCCGCCAAATTTTCCAACCTCAAAATGTTACACCTGCGTTTCGGCTTTACGTATACATTACAACAAAGGTTGCTTCTCATCTTTCAATTTCACTATTTTTCATATGCATTATGGGCGATAGTAAAAACGATACTTTATGGTTCACAAAATCAAGGATTTTTTTCTTAAAAATTCAAGATTTCCATTCTAAATTAATGCATATTTGGTAATGTTTTACTACAGATATTACCACAAGACTCACTAATGTCCCAACGCGCAATCTATACACTTCATTCAATGGCAAAATTGCATATATACATTTTTGTTTTGCTGAGTGTTTTAAAGTGTAGATTATCAGGGGCATTAGATTGCTCTTGATCATCTAGACCACTGCACTCGGCAATACCTCTAACTTTTTCCAAATTAGGTTCCTGAGCTTTCTTAGAGTCTCCGTTACCATTCTTCCCAACGATTAGATCCTGTTGAACTTCATCACAATCCATGACAATATCGTTTGGGAAAATAGGTGGGTTGTTAGATAATAAAGGGCGTTTCTTCTTGATCTGAATCTTCCAATACCTGTAGTTTGGTACACACTTCCTCTTATTGAGCTTCCGCAAAGAAGAATCGTCTACCGTTAGGGCGAGCTCAACATGGTCCCCTTTACGTAGCGATATAGAATCCTCCACGCATCAGCCAACAGATTCTCGTTTTGGGTCTCGATGAGGGGTAAAATCATGGCATTGTCGTACTTGGAACACCATGGAAAGAAGCCGATTAGCACCTCAGGTCGTGGGATTTTATCCTCGTCCACTACTACCAAATCGGCTCCTACCCAGAGATTTAACGATGGGAACTTTTCCTTAACCCAAGCAGCTGTGTCCTTGTCCTGGCAAGTGAGCACCAAGTACCCAGGCCTGAACCGGCAGCAAGGAAACTTGGGCTTGAACTGCTCCCGGCGTTGCTGTACCACTTCTTATTGGTTGGTTGACAGATCAACTGCGGTATAATGCTTGTGCATAATCCCCAGCCTAACCCTACTGTAAATTACACTTTGAATGCAATGGATAGAGGTAACCACGTCGAAGGACTTTACACCGATTTTAGTAAGGCATTTGACAGACTAGACATTCCTATGTTGATTTTCAAGCTCAATAAAATGGGAATTGCGATGAGACTCCTCAACTGGATTGAATCTTAGTTAACAGATCGCCAACAAATAGTTAGATTTGAGGGAAAATTGTCTAAACCTGTTCACGTTACATCAGGAGTTCCCCAAGGTTCGCATTTAGGTCCATTGTTATTTATATTATTTGTTAACGATATTTCATATGTGCTTAAACATCATAAAATTCTTATGTATGCCGACGATATGAAACTTTATATGGAAATCAATAGCAACAAAGATAGCGACAATTATCTGAATGAAATAAGTATATTTGATATATGGTGTAGCAAAAGCTTACTTCAATTAAACGTCAAAAAATGTAATTTCATCACATATAGCAGAAAACGGAATACACCACAGATTACTGTCTCTTTAGGAAATCAAATTGTTCAAAAGTACGATAAGATTAGAGATTTAGGTGTCATATTAGATTCTATACCTTTACTGATCATTATAATACGATTATCCATAAAGCTACCAATATGTTGAGCTTTATTAAGCGTTTTAGCTACAATTTTCGGGATCCATATACGATTAAAACCTTGTACATTGCTTATGTAAGATCAGTTCTAGAATATTGTAGTATTGTGTGGTCCCCACATATAAAAACACATGGTGATAGAATCGAATCAGTACAGAAGCAATTTCTTTTATATGCCTTACGCAAATTAGGCTGGACAACGTTTCCACTGCCATCATACGAGGCTCGAAGCATGCTTATCGATATTCAAACATTAAATGAGCGTCGCGAAATAGCCATGATTTCATTTGTTATTGATATTGTATCGCAGCGTATTGATTCCACTAGTCTTTTATCATGTTTGAATTTCATGCCCGCTAGACAGTTAAGAAATCGGAATTTGTTTGCATCAAATAATCATCGAACTAACCAGAAATCGCGACGATTTTTTGTCGTAAAAAGTCGCTTAGATCTGGGGGAGCCTTTAAACGTCAAGCACACTGAGGAAAGCAAACGTAAGACTGTCATAAGATTTGCTTATGGAATTACGACACAAGAAAAATCTTTGAAATTCATAAGACCATCGTATGGTTTTCGGCAGATGTTGTTTCCATAATACACCTCGAAGGAATTTCGTAAGATGATCTTATGAACCAGCATTGACTTGATAACAAAATCCATAGATAGTCTTATGAATTACGTTCTGATCCATTCTTGGTTCCATAAGACTGTCTTGTGTAATTTGAGCTTTAGATTATAAATTTCAATGAATGAATAATACTAATCCGCGTTGAAAAATAGGTTAACCAACTTGGGAAAATAAAATTTTCATCCATTTTGTCATGTCGCAATTCGCTTAAAGCCCTTTACTGTAAGCATCAGAATCGATTTGCGATACGACAAAATGGATGAAAATTCGATTTTCTCTAGTTGGCTAACCTATGTTGAACGCGAAGAAGTATATTACAGCAGCGAAACATTATTGAGAAAAGTTGTGAAGAACGCCTGAATTGGTGCAGGTTTACATTAGGGGCGGATTAATGGATGAGGGGGTTTGTGATTTCTAACGCGTCATACAAATTGTTTTGAATTTTCAGTCAAAAATCTTATTCTTTGGATCCAGTTCCTTAATCTGATCGAAAGAAAGTTTTAGTTACAGCGGAATTGATGATAAATAGAAAATATTTACCCTTTGATGCATTAGAAACGGAGTCAGCCAGCGACAAATCAGCAAACACGTCCATTTCGGAAGCCATATTGAATTTCTGATAGTACCGAGAAAATTTGCCTCACGTGGTTCTTCACAATGATGAGCAATGGGGTTCATAAGCGTTCTTATGACATTGACAATTGATTGTTATGAAAAAATTACACTTGTCTTATGAATCTCAATCTCGTCGAATGAAATACGCAAGTGTCTTATGAACCAACAAAAAAAACACTGAGGAAAGCAAACGTAAGACTGTCATAAGATTTGCTTATGGAATTACGACACAAGAAAAATCTTTGAAATTCATAAGACCATCGTATGGTTTTCGGCAGATGTTGTTTCCATAATACACATCGAAGGAATTTCGTAAGATGATCTTATGAACCAGCATTGACTTGATAACAAAATCCATAGATAGTCTTATGAATTACGTTCTGATCCATTCTTGGTTCCATAAGACTGTCTTGTGTAATTTGAGCTTTAGATTATAAATTTCAATGAATGAATAATAATAATCCGCGTTGAAAAATAGGTTAACCAACTTGGGAAAATAAAATTTTCATCCATTTTGTCATGTCGCAATTCGCTTAAAGCCCTTTACTGTAAGCATCAGAATCGATTTGCGATACGACAAAATGGATGAAAAATCGATTTTCTCTAGTTGGCTAACCTATGTTGAACGCGAAGAAGTATATTACAGCAGCGAAACATTATTGAGAAAAGTTGTGAAGAACGCCTGAATTGGTGCAGGTTTACATTAGGGGCGGATTAATGGATGAGGGGGTTTGTGATTTCTAACGCGTCATACAAATTGTTTTGAATTTTCAGTCAAAAATCTTATTCTTTGGATCCAGTTCCTTAATCTGATCGAAAGAAAGTTTTAGTTACAGCGGAATTGATGATAAATAGAAAATATTTACCCTTTGATGCATTAGAAACGGAGTCAGCCAGCGACAAATCAGCAAACACGTCCATTTCGGAAGCCATATTGAATTTCTGATAGTACCGAGAAAATTTGCCTCACGTGGTTCTTCACAATGATGAGCAATGGGGTTCATAAGCGTTCTTATGACATTGACAATTGATTGTTATGAAAAAATTACACTTGTCTTATGAATCTCAATCTCGTCGAATGAAATACGCAAGTGTCTTATGAACCAACAAAAAAATAATAAAAAAACGCGTTCATTAGTGTGATCTTATGAAAATCATGCGAGAATTTTGCCTCAGTGCATGTTATAGCGCGCATAGCCTAATGTACCGGTTCTCCACCGATGAAAATAGATGCATAGACGGACCTGTCTCATGGGAAGTCTTTTAAACTCAAAGCTAATGTTGTAAATAAGTTTCAAGACTGAACAAGTCAAAAGCTATTTTTTTTTTAATTTGAGAGGGTTTCTTACCACAACTTTGTTTTTAACCCTAAAACCGTGGGTACGCCACAAATATCTTCTAAAAATTTTGTTTTTGCTGCACATCATTTAATTACAGATTAATTATAAGGTGTCCCAGAAGGTATGGGCACGACTTCACCATACTGCTCTTTCAAGACTAGTGAAGGTAAAAATCACATTTTTACACATATTATAACTGTACCCAACAAAAGTAGATTGCGATTTTTCTATGAATAATTTAATTACTAATGTGTTGATTACGTAATATTTCGGAGTCAGTATCAGTCTTGCACAAATCCCGTTATTTTTGAGTGACTTTGTTTTACAAAATTTGTTCTATGTCAACAAAATAAATCCTTATATTTACGTAAAAACATGAATAAATCAAAACATAAAGTTGCCTACACAAGAGAATAGGGATTAACCTTTCGTAAATCTGAAAGGTATTATTTTTATTACTATTCAAAATACCTGAAGAGTTATAGCTTCGTGATGTTGTCTTGTGTAGAGAGAAAAATACGAGATTTTTTGAATTTTATTGTTTATTTAAGTGTTCTCCAACAAAGCCAAATAAAATGTCAAACAAAAATTTATGCAAATCATCCTTGATTTGATCCAATTACTTGAACTCACCACGGTGAAAGATTTCGACGAAAACATATTTTACTAGTTATTTTTCAACAAAAACAAAATGTAGGGTCTGTGCTGACGAGATAAGAATTGATTTACTAAAATCAAAATTTTCAATGTAAACGGTTTTTAAATCAAACAAATTTATCACATACGTTGGTTGAAATAGCCTATAGAAAATACAAAAATAAAAAAATATATGATTGTTTAGAAAAATACTAAGGTATTCATTATCAAAGTCGTACCCATACTTTCTGGGACACCCTATATCTTATAATATTTATGTACTATTAGGAGCCCAGATATCCTTGATGGTAAACAGCAAGACCGAGCTCAGGGCCGTGTGTTCAAATCCCGCCTCTCGAGAAATTTTTCGTAAAGACAATTTACTCGACTTCCTATGTCATAGAGTATAATTGTACCTACCACACGATATATGAATTCAAAGATGGTCAGTTGACATAGAAAGATCTCAGTTAATAACTGTGGCAGTGCTCACAAGAACACTAAGCTAAGAAGCAGGCTCTGTCCCAGTTGGGACGTAACGCCAGAAAGAAAAAGATTTATGTATGTCTACATCCTTTAAATGTAAAACTATACTCAATGGTAACTGCAAGTCAATCTATCAATTGGTATATCCGATTTAAAAGGATAACAAGGAGGTAAGAATTAAGGAAAATCTTGCTACGAAGTCTGCTTGTATGTTTCCACTAAAAGATCTAATTTAAGACATTTGCTCGGAAATGAGAGCTTTCCATTGGTCGGTAACAATTCCATTTTTTTTGAAACTCGATGTCACATGTTTTCCCATGCCACATAAAAGTTTCCCATATGCGGTAAAAAGAGACGTGAAACTTTCAACAATGAACACGAGCTGAAAATTCAAATGTGGAAAAAGCATACTAAGATGAGAGACATCACGCTGCGGAAAATGCGGGTTGTTTTAATTATATTCAGGTGATATCCATTTTTTTTATTGTTTTCATACTAATAAGTCCGGCGTCGTACTATTGAGATGACGTTTCCAGAGAAAAATGCTGTTGTAGCTTTGAGACAGTAGAATAAAGGCGAAAAAAGAGACAACATGAAAAGGCAGTTTAGCCATCCGTTAACGTTTTTTCCGTACTGCATCTGCCAAATGAATAAATGTATGAACGTGGGCAAGCGTGTGATTATAATTTAAATTTTACTGTGGTGACATTTTGCCTATGCATGGGTGGGTCTTAATTTTAGGAATAACGGTTTCCAGTCTCATTTATTCATACACAACGTTATAACACAGTTTGAGATTATTTTTTCTTTGCAATTCCGGATCGGGTAAGTGGCTGTGTTTGCTCGTTGAAAGAAGTTTCACATTATACATTATTATTGCTCTCGAAATTTTAACTAATTCCATTGTTGAAGCAAGGGGCATTGCAATTCGAAAATGTGAAGTAAAATTTGAATCCGTGATTATAGATGATGATCTTAAACTCTTGATCCGTCTTTAAAATGTGAGGAGAAGGCAACGCACTCGCGATCCTGCTATGAAAATTATATGGTAGGATCTGCAGAATGAAATTAAAAAACGTTTTGCACAATTAAAATACAAACAATTTGAAAATAGAATTTCTCAATTGGACCCTAGCTCTAAGCCCTATCGGATATTAAAAAAAACCTCAGAAGCCAATTCCGGCCTTGAAAGAGGAAAACAAATTATTACTAACTTATTGCGAAAAAGCTCATGCATGCTTGCTATGCAGTTTGAGAGCGTGCATATTTTTAATTTAGGACTCACTAATCCAATAGAAAATTAAGTTACTCAGCATTCTCAATCAAGAGAACGTTTTTGAAAATTCCTGGGAGACTGATTTGGAAGAAGTGAGAACTATTAAAAAAATAAAAAATATGAAAGCCCCTTATCAAGAAACTTTCAAAGAGTATACTTGTTTTTGATTATGAATCGTGGTTTACAGCTAACCAGCCGAGTGGAAGTTTAACAACTACCGAAAGCTAAACATTACATATATTTTGCAATTGGATTAGATGGACAAATTGATGTGAAGTTTTGCGAAAAAGTTACACGTCTTCTCAGTGAGAATCGAACTCACGACTCCCTGATCTCTAGTTAGGGCACGTTACCCCTACGCCATGAGAGGATTCATGAACGCAGAAGTTAACCTGAATTCGATTTCAGCTCAATAATCACGTGGTCCTTTTTCGCAAAGTGCACCTCTTTCGGATGAATTAGATGCCCATCCAAACACAACGCTTTCTATATATATATATATCCAATGTCTAGCCCGAGAGTTCATAAAGCGCAGATGACTGTAGTAGATTGCAAAAGAGTATGGATATTTTTTCCAAAACTCAACTAATAATATTTCCACTTAAACCTTAAGATCTTTATTCGACACCTTCAAGTAGACACGTCTGCACGACAAGAGATGTTCCAATAAATTGGTCAGATGAAGTTAAGTAGGTCTAGGACTCATGCAAGATAAAAATTAAACTTTCAAAAATCATTGAGGGCGTTTAAACCAAATGTAACAAATGTATAAAATGTATTCATTTATGATCAGATTTTGATTTTCAAACAAATTTGCAGGCCAGTCATATTGTATGCTGTACCAATATGGACTAGCTGTTGTAATACCAGGAAGAAAGCTCTGTAGAGGATTCAAAATAAAATTTTGAAAATTATTGTGAAGCTCCTTCACTGGTATAATATTGGCACAAATGTCGAATAAATTGTTTAATAATTTGTAACAAATGTCGTTGCAATCTTCTATTGCAACGATAAATGGGTTGTATATCTAGATTATTAATTGAAAGCGTTTTTTTTTCGTATTAGCAGGTGAAATCAACTCAGCTGTAAAAATATTGAAAAAAAAAGGCAAATGAAATGTAATATGTTGTTAACAAAATGTTGATAAATGCTTAATTTAGTTTTACCAAATTAGGATGATAGTGTTTTCTAACCAGGGCTGTGCATTTTCGAAAGCATTTTGTGAAACACGAAGCTTTGGTTGCGTCGTCTCGATGGTGACGAACAACTGCGTCGCTTCGTTCACCACTCATTCGTTTCGTTACCTGGTTGAAAGCAGCGAACAAGAAAGGTGAAATGAAAGAGAAAAGAACTTCGTTTCATTTGATTTCATTGAAATCTATCAAAATGTTTCAAATTGGATTTTACCTATTTTTTGCAATAGTAATGTATATAACTTGTTAGGTAATAAATTAAGATAGAGAAAGTATGCGGGACACCACGTCGTTCATTTGAATTAATCTGCTCCTAAAGTTAGAGATTACCGATTGAAAGACCAGCTCGCTGCGGTGAGGCTCTGATATATGACGCGCGACGCACAGGCAGCACGAAAGAAATGAAAGGCTACGCTTGCTGTGATGAAAGGAAATGTTTGTCGGATTGAAACGAAACAGTAGAGTTTCAATCGAAAGGGTAGCTTGAGTCAGTCAGTTTGGGACTGAAAATGCTTTCAATTAATTGAAAATGGACGGCCCTGTTTCTAATACACAACTTCTAGATATAAGAAATGAATGTAATGTTTGGAATAATAGTAATAAAGAATAAAAAAACAAAATTGAGTCTTCGAATGTTTAGTACAAAAACCAAAATGTCCCACCTCATCTGTGGTCATTGTTGGGTTATTTATATGGCCACAAAGAACCAGAGTTGCCATTGAATCATTATTATGTGATATGAGTTACATGCTTAAAAATCAGGGATATTAGGCCGTCATATGCCTAGTTTTGGTACAACAAATAAAATGTCCATCAATGCGGAGTTCTGTTTGATCTTTCGACCTTGACACTTGCTCCTACGGGGGCGAGCGACGAGGGCAGGATCAAACATGTCGCGCGTCGGTCTAGTAAGTGAAAAAGTGGCGTGATCGGTTAGTTCGTTTAGAGTAAGTGAAAAGTGTCGCGATCAATTAGTTCTGTTTGATCTATCGACCTTGACGCTTGCTCCTACGGGGGCGAGCGACGAGGGCAGGATCAAACATGTCGCGCGTCGGTCTAGTAAGTGAAAAAGTGGCGTGATCGGTTAGTTCTTTTTGATCCTTTGACCTTGACGCTTGCTGCTGGGCAGTGCGTCAAGAAAGCCAAGTTTATTTTTTTCCTTTTCGGGTCGTGCGCCTTTTTTTTTCTGAGTGCTTTTATATAGCCGAGCAAACGAGTGAGGCTGAGCGTGGATTGTGGCTGCACAGTGAAGGATAAAGGATCAATTGGTGAGCTCGTTTCATGCTACTATTTCTAATCTATAAAATATGTATGACTGCACATTTAATCGTTACAATTGTGGGACGTAAATATGAATTTTCAACAAACTATGAATTGTTCGTCACTGTGAGTGTCGACACAAACTCTGATTCATGAATTATTTATGTTTCACATTTTTTTTTATTTTCAGAACACCCCTTTATTTTTGTAATAAAAAAAAAAGTTGAATGGTTCGACACTACAAGTGTAGACTTGCGAAAAGTTCACTTTATTCAACAAACTTTGGATGGTTCGCCACTGTAAGTGTCGGCTTAAGCATAAGAGTGTTCTATGATGTTCCAACCAATCAAGTCTTTTGTTTCTTTTCAAATAAGTAAAATATAATAATACATGCTTTCGTCCTGACAGCTGTAGCAATGTTACATTTAGGTATTTGTTCAACAAACTTTGAATGGTTCGTCACCTCAAGTGTCGGCATAATTTTCCACTACATAGAAATTGTTCATATCAAATGAAAATATTATATTTACAAATAAGCATGTATATATCTCACAAATCATTATTTATCATGGTCTAATCGCTTATCAAAGTGAATCCTGTGACCCAACGATCCTTCCCATTAACAAACATCCCTCCCAGTAACCTTTGTGGAGATGCAGAGGCAAACACGGTCTCCAAATAGCAAAGGTTACACACTAACATTCCTTCCCCCAATCCCACCTGACTGCAAGGACGTGGCCGGCGCCGTTATTGACCCTGTATAAATAGAGGCCCTGAATTATGCACATTGAAGAAGATTATGGCCAATCCCAGCCAAACTTCTAGTTGATTCTTTGTGCATTTTCACTGACTTCGGTCAATCACGGAATAGCAACCATTGATATGTGTAGTCAGTCTAAGCTAAGCTAGCTAAGCTAAGCTAACAAACAAAATGTCCATCAATGCGGGTGTTTGATGGTCATTCCTGGGTTATTTTGATGGCTAAAATGAACCAGAGTGGTCATGCACTCATTGTTGTGTGAAATGGTTAAAAAAAAAACAGAAAGATTGAGCCGTCGAATGCCTAGTTTTGGTACAACAACTGAAATCTCCCACAATACTGGTGGACATCCCAGGGTTATTACGGTGGTCAAAAGCACCAAAGTGATCATTCATCCATAATTGGTATTTAAAATAATGAAAAATGTGCCGTCATATGTCTAGTTTTGGTGCTAAAACATAACAATCCGCGCGCGCGTTGTGTTTTAAATTTTTTGTCACGGTTTTTCGGCTCCGCGCGTAATTTAGATTCGGCTGATTAAATCGCAAATCGACTGGTGCTAGTTTAATATTACAACGGTTAAAACAAAAAAGTGTAAATGCTCCAACTGTTTTGAATTTCTCGAATTTGTGAACACGATATTGTTCGTTTTCCACGTTTTATTTGTTGTTCGATTTCACGTTTGAAATGATCAAATGTATTTAGTTTGTGAACATGTGAAAATTGTATTTGTAAGTTCCTGAAGTTGCTAACGCTAGTGGTCTCAGGTTTCCCAGTGGTCATTTCGGTGCTGCGAAAGTACCAGAATAACACCCCATTCATAAATAAATAAATAAAAACGAATTTTGTACTATACCATTTAATTCCAGCAGAGTGTGTTTACTTTGATAGATACGCGTATTTCGATTTCAACTGTAAAAGGACGCAAACTCTAGTGGAAATCAATGGTACAGTACTAAATTCGATTGTTCATTTATTTATAGGTATTCCACTAAACAGCTAGAAGATTTATTGTCATCCATTCATCCTTTTGGCAAAAGACATCCAAACACGAAACATCATAATGATTTAGACGCTATTCATTTGGTTTTGTTGCATAAACCCGAGAAATTTCATTGAATTTTCCAGGAAATGTGCTCCGGTAACTTGTCCACTATTGCAGAGAATTTTTATGCAAAAATATCCATTGGCCAAATAGTACCGATGTAAATTACATGTAGACAATTATGATGGAAACTTACTTTTCGCATGTTCCGGGTTTCCGAAATCGGGTAAGAATGCGGACATTATTTTATATCTCGATTTATTTGGGTGGTTCACTTGTTTAGTTACAAAACTACAGGTCGTCACTTTGTACAACAGCTGTGATTTATATGCTATCATTTTACAAGAAAGATATCTATCGAAACCAAACCACAATGTATTACTCAAGAATCTTCTAAAGAACAATGTTGAACAGTTTTTGTTTACAGTATGGCCCTTTATAATGCGGTCGCATAAAAATGAACGTACTACATATATACGCTTCGAGTAGACTACTATTTGAAATCGATAAATCTCAAAAACCAAATAATTTCAAAACTTGGGGCTTCAGTAAAGTTATTCTGAAGGTCGAGTGATGTTACCTCATTTCATTTGGAATTTGAACGCTAGGTGACACTAGTGCGCATAAAAGTTTTTCTTTTGTTTTGCAGATATCTCAGGAGCCTATCCATTTTGAAAGATGGTGTTTTCGACGAAGTTGTTCAGTAACTCAAGGGCTATCATTGTTCGAGCATGTTGATTCAAAATTTTGCCACCTGGCGGCACTAGTGAGCATGAAACTTTTGTTTTGCAGATATTTCAGGAACCTAACCACTTAGAAGGAAGGCGTCTTCGGCAGAGTTGTTCAAAAGCTCAAGGCCAACCATTATTCTAGGCAAGTGATTCAAGATTGTGCAATTAGTCAATTTTCAATTTCAAGGCCTAAATAAGGATAGCCAAAGACGCCATCTTTCTAAGTGATCGGTCTACTGAGATATTTGCAAAACAAATATTCCATTTACATTGGTGTCACCTGGTGACACAATTTAGAATCAATTAGCCCTAACAATGATTGCCCTTGGCTTATTAAACAACTTTGTCGAAGACGCTACTTTTATAAGTGGTCAAGTTCCTGAGATATCCGCAAAACAGTATCATGAGCACTAGCACCACATGGTGGTAAAATTTCAAATTTTCTGGCTCTAATGATGATAGCCTTTGAGCTACTGAATAACTTTGCCGAAGGTGGCATCCTTTTAAGTTGTTCGGATCCTGAGATATTTGCAAAACAAAAGTTTCATGCACCTAGCGCTACCTGATGTCGGAATTTCTGAACATGAAAAACGAAGTGTGTTGTACAAAGTACATTGCGCGGCTACTCACGTTACAAACATTCGCGCAACAACCGAAATGTTAACTGAGAGCTTCATTCGTATATCGTGTAGCAGGTACGATGATACTCTTATGCCCAGGGAAGTCAAGGAAGTTTCCATTACGAAAAGATCTTAGACCGACCGGGAATCGAACCCACACACCTTCAACATGGCTTTGCTTTGTAGCCGCGGAATCTAACCACTCTGCTAAGGAAGGCCCCTGAGTCACTGGGTTAAGTCGGGTAAAAATGATCCCAACTTCCTTTTCAATAACTTTTTACCTGACGCCAACTCAACTTGTTTTTATAGGTTCGACTACGGACGTAATGTGAGAAATAAATTACTCGCTGAGACCAGATTTGACCTTGGGTATTTTTTCGGTTATTAATGGAACTTTCTTAGAACCGAAGATAGGTCATTTTTTTCTTCTGAACCGTCCAAATTTGTGTGTTAAACTTCATAATTTGCAATAGCTAACTCATAGTCGTGGGAAATCATTTGAAGGATATTGGCCCCCTAGATAAAATGACTTAGTTGTTAACCAGGATTTTTACAAAACGGGAAAATTTCGCCAAGCCAAAGCTAGTCCTTTTGTATGATTTAGTTCTCATATGACGTCTGTAGTCAAAACTATGAAAACAAATTGAAATTGAATCAAATTGATATCATTTAATTGGGTAGAAGTTGATTTAAAAGAAAGTTGGGGTCATTTTTATCCGATTTGACCCAGTTATCCACCGGAAACCGGTGAACATTTGCAGCAAAATGATTGTGAAACAAGACATCCAGACGATTCTATTCGAACTAAAACGATGGCAATCCGTGAAGATTTGTCGAAATGGCAGCAATTTATTTTTTTTTTCCATTTGCTGAGTGTATTTGGTTTAAGAACTTAAATTGGCATTGATGTTTGCGAGCTGTTTGATTTTCCTGGAAGACAACGACCCTAAGTCACAATTTGTAATTTTTTTTTTATAGAAGCTTCCCTAGGGGTAAAACTTTTGGTTTCGCAAAAATGAAATTTTTTTTAATTAAAACTTAAATTGATTTGAATTTTGAAATGGGTCAAAAATAGCCCGAAGTCCTTAATTAGGTTAAAAATATGCGGTACACAGAGAATGCAGAAGAATTTGCGTTCTCTGGTGATTGTTATTAACTAAAATATTAGATTTATTTCAGAGCTTTTATGTGTTACAGTATTTACGAACGGAATCTAACATTATGCATTGGAAAAACATCTTCAATTTGATTGCAAACATATGAAAGGGCTTGTTTCAACTGTGTAATGTGCCGTTTAATTACAATACCGGGAATAGCATATTTACACTATCATTATAATGTGTCAAAATGATCTCGATGCCAAAGACAATCAAACGCGTCTGATGCCGAAGTGGCAATTGAGATATCGATCTTAATTGTTACCACACTTGGTCAAGCGTCTATGCAGACCATTGCATTGGTTAGTTACAAGCTTGCGTGATGTTCGCGGCTATCGCTTGTACCATCAATGATTTGAATATTGCGTTTTAGGTATCAGCCGCCAGGACTCAAGTCTGGAAATTACTGCGTTGAATGATCTGTCCACTTCGCCAAACATAGCGATGTTTCCTACCGTCATCTAACAGAATGGGGTGCGCAGTGAGTCGTGAAAAGTTTTTCTCTCCTAAATTGATTTTATTTCCAAAACCACGCGATGCAGCGGAATCTACCCTCTATTCCGGTGGTTCCCAATCTGTTCGAAGTTGTGACCCCCTTTTAAGTTTGAAGTTTTTCGACAACCTGCGGAAAATTGATGTGGGTAACATCAAAGTTTATGGAAAAATCCTCTAAAAAACCAACAGATATCCTTGACCCAAAAGGCACGTCTGTAGTCTACCACAGAAAGGCTCTCTTGAGTCTACTAAGTCTACTAAGAATCTAGCGAGAAATCTACGCAACAGGAATTTCCTAATGGATCGATTCAGTGGCTCCAGCCACAACTACCACGATTACGCTCAATGTTGTCCGCAGACTACCGGTTGGGAAACCCTGCTCTACTCCAAGCATTTGTCGACTGATTCGTGGTGATGCGGCGGATGACTTTACCGTAGTGTAGACGCGTGCGGTACATATTGTCGGAATTCTGGAAACACCATATGGTGTCCATATGACGTCATCTCGCGATGCACACCCTCAAGTGCTCCGGAATAAATTAGAGATTCCTCCGGTAAATATATGGGGTGGTAGCCCTTTAAATTTTTAAATTGCCGCCACTTGAGATGCGACCTATGATTAGTCGCAAAAGGGACATCCATACGTGTGCAAGTGTTAGGGGTCTTTAAATTTATTCACGCTGCACTTCAGCGGACAGTACTGATCATGTTAGAATGAACTATCATTTTTGATACATTCTGCAAATCTATCTTTGACCACTACTGTTTGGATTGATCCATGCGTAACGTTGATCGCGTGTAATTCAAAATCGCGGAACAAAATGTAACATCTGTTCTGTAAAGTATCAGATAGTAAAAGTGCACTTTGGGGGACGAATAATGATGCACCAGGTTCAACATACTCTTACGGGGGTGGTGAGTGATGACTAATTTTTCAATGCAGTTGATGATATTCAAAATTTATGGTTTTGATGCTCCTGTCATTGAGGTTCCGCGTTCCGCTATGTGATTCGTTTTAGAATGAGACTGTCGATGTGTACAGCTGGTATAGGCCAAACATTGTTAATAAATATTTCGAACCAAATACTAAGTGGCTTTACCTTCTTTGTGCATTGGGGTCATTTTTGACCAATCAGCACCCTAAAGGAGCTATAACTTTGTAATGGAAAGAAATAGAAATTTGAAAATGTCTGATTTTTCCTAACTTCTAAAAACGAACATTTCCGTGCCAAAGGAGCTTTCAGCGACCTCTAGGAGTGACGCTACAAAAAAGTGATACATTAAAGGTTAAAAATTACCCATGACTTTGAAACACTATCAAAAATTCATCTTTGAATCGATATTCGTTCTTTTAGCTCTGTATAAAAGATATGAAACAGGTGAATGGAACCCATGACATTTTTTTTGTAAGTATGGTCACTCTAAACACAAGGGCACCTGGAACTGGTACCGTTTTGATTCATTATAAGGACAGCTTCGAATTCCGGACACTCTAATGGGAAACATTTCACACGAAATGTTTCAATTTTTACCTTTCAAAAGCTCTCACTTTCGAGGCTCGTTTCCATAAACTTTTCCCATAGATATCTATGTAATTTTTTTTAAATTTCTTTATTAGTATCATTCTAAACATTACATTCATTTCTTATATCTAGGTGTTCTGTGTTATTAGACAATACTATCATCCTGCATGCTGTAATGCTTGCATTATGCATATTTCTAAGATAAACAAATTATTGAAACCCTTCGACATCAGTATCGTAAATTCTTCAATAATCTGCATAGTCTCCTGGTAATTTCGGCTGAAATTGATCGTTTTTTACTGTTTTCCCTGTATGATTTCTATGATGTTGCCAATGCCAAACAACTGAATGCAAGAAAACAAGTACGACGGTGAGTCTCATTGGCTCATGTACCGAAATTTTCATACAGATGTGATTTAAGTGCTGAAAATCGCCTCTAAAATAAAAAATCAAATTTCGGGGTGAAATTTATCACTTGTCAAAACGATTATTGTTAAGTTTGAAAAAAAAACTTTATTTTACTGTTTGGGGCTCCCTGAATCCAAATATACTTGCTAAATTGTTAACAATGCAAGATTTACGGAATAAATAAACAATTAAATTTCAAGAACACCGCAGAAAACGCCTAAATGTAGGGAATTTCCGAAGGAATCTTGTGATATTTATCAAAAAATCAATTATTTCAACAAAATGAGAAAAATGGTACGAATTTCGATGATAAAATCTGTTTTGGAGACATATGTCAAGTATCCTCACAAACTTTCAGGTTGACACCATGTTTAAATCCTTGATTAGAACTGTAAGTTTATTGATGCCTACCAATACCACACCGAATACGATTATAATATTTTTCATGATTTTCATTGAAATAAACATTTTTTACCACACAAAACTTCACGACATACAATTTAATAATAGTTAAGACATATAACGTAAGTAATAAAATCGTGTGACACGGTGATCAATTACATCCTACCGATCAATTTCACCCGATTTTACGGTACCGACCAAAGTATACTGGTCCAATAAGCGAGTTCTAGGGCATTCCATACATACATCATAAAACTGCTATAAACTTCTATCGGACTCTGAAATTTACTCAAAAAATGCAATAATCAATCAGTTTATTGCTTTTCAACACTTGGTCCGCTCTGTCTGCACAGAAATTGTTGCAATTTCTGACCACCCGTCCAGATATGTTAAAAAGCCAAAAATCATAATCAAATGCATCGAATCAAGTAATATTTATAAATTTCTTTTGATGGATTAGTAGAAGAATTATTTGATGTCGAAAAATCTGGCAAATGTCTTGCAATGTTTTTCATTTCCTCGCATTCCTCAGCGCACTGATCATTTTCGCTGTTATGGTAATAAGCACTTGGTCCACTCTGACTGCATACTTCTATCGGTTTTTATTGATCATCCATAGTAAATTTATTACATATCTCTCGTAATTTACAGCATTCATCGAATCTGATCAACGTGAAATAGAGGTAAGGCAATTTTGCATCTAATGAGAGAATTATCCAACTTTCCCAAGTTTTGCACTTGGTCCCCTCTGACTTAAGGTGCAAGAAAAAATGGCACAAAAGTCAGAACTGAAAAAGCAGTTTTCTCCTTTTAAAACAACAAATTGATGAAAATAAAAACACACAGACTTTTTATTTGGCAAATAAAAGAGCTGTGTGTTTCTATTTTCTTCGATTTGTTTATTTTAAAAGAGAAAACTGCTTTTTCATTTTTGACTTTTGCACCATTTTTACTTGGGCCTTAACGCCGCCCAATTGGACTAGTGAGTCCTTAATTAAAATTGTGTGCGCTTTCAAACTGCATAGCAAGTACTTGAGTTACTTTGCGAATTGTTCCATGAGTGATGTTTTGCATTAAAGTCACTGATGACATTTTTTTTTTTGATATATTGCCAGTAAATTTAACAACAAATTAACTTGCTGCCCAGTGTATTGAAAAGGCAAATAGGCAGCTATGAAAGTATATTTACCAAGCTGTGTTTTACCAGAAACACCTAAAGTTGAAAAAACTTTGATGTTTTTCATATGGAGATGAACCAGCCCTGGGCTGAAAATCTCCCTAATAAAGATAATAATAATAATAATAACTTTGATTTCAAATTACTTTAAAAGTTGATGTTTTATACGCCTTTGAATGATGATTGCAACTCCACCACATGCTTCATCAAGTCGATCATTACGATAAATAAGAAAGTTGGGATCTCTTCTGAGTTTGGATCCAATTTCAAATAAGTGTCAGTAATAACTGCTGTATGTATGTTGTCAGCTGTTAGAAAATCAAACACCTCGTCCTCTTTACCATTCAAAGAACGAGCATTCTAATTAAAAAAAAAAGTGATCCATTAGAGAAACGTAATCCAATAACAATTTTATGAGTAAATTTTACACCAACTTGGGCTGCTTCAGCCAAATTTTGGACATTGCATTAATCATTTGGTTCAATATCAGAGGGAGATATGTTACTGGGAGTATGTACATTTTCTGATGGTTTTCCGTTGGGATTTTCAGTTGATGAAGAGACGGAATAAAATTTACCTGCAGCGGTTAGCCGTGATTTCCATTTGATTTGAAACAATTCGAATGGTTACCAGTAGGAAGAAATGGGGAGTAGCTGAAGTTACCTGCGACAACATTCCAATGCA
Source organism: Aedes aegypti (assembly GCF_002204515.2). Lineage (NCBI taxonomy): Eukaryota > Metazoa > Arthropoda > Insecta > Diptera > Culicidae > Aedes > Aedes aegypti. The sequence goes on from NC_035108.1 coordinate 285,225,224, forward strand.
TTGGCATAGGATTTATCTCGGGTATTCCCCTTCAAATTGTAGAGATTCGAATGATTACCAAGTGGAAAAATAGCTTTTGAATGAGCATGCTTATAATTTACCAGCAGCTTCAATTTCTTTCCATCAAGAAATATTCAAACCGCTATAACTTTTTTGTTTCTCTATATATTTGCACCATTTTTCACAAGTTCTCAAAAAACTTCTATTTTAAAAATCTGTATTTCTGCATTTCAATCATTGGTCATCTAGATTCGGATCGGGAATATTCCAAAATTCCTTGGGGACCGACGCGTAGCCATGACCCACGTGGCATTTTAAAACTATACTTTGACGAGAGTCTGTTGTGGAAAAATGAAATAAATCGGTTCAACCGTTTTTAAGTAATAAGCTTTTATGTTTTGGTACCACTCTGGCCGTGACAAGTTCTTAAAAACTTCAAAAATATCATGTTGTAATTTTTGGATTTCTTGAAGACAACTCAACCGATTTGATGGATTTTTTAGAGAAGCTTCTTATTACCTGACATTGTATAGCCCACATTTTATTTTTTCGATAAATCGGCTAAAACAAAATAGCGTCCAAAGAAATTTTATGTGGGAAATGTTGGTTCCCCAAGGAATACCGGAATATCTTCAAAACTAGATGACCAATAGTCAATACCGGCGCAGAATCCAAAATTCTTTTTATTTCTTTTGCTTTATCTAACAACACAGCTTTACATTGTACAGTGTACACACACTTAAATTATTTTACGGATTCCTGTAAAAATCTCAACAGCTGAACAGTTCGGTGAAATAAATTAACGGAGTACGGTAAATTTTTACAGTATTCGGTGAAAAATCACCGGAATCCGTAAAATTTCGACGGAATAACGGTGTTTTATTTCACCGAACTGTTCAGCTGTTGAGATTACGGTGAAATTCACCGTAAGAGCTTAGTGTGCAAGTTACATAATAACTGTGTCCAGCCACTCAAAAAGTAAAATATTTCGAGGGAGCAAGCTTATAATCTAACAATGTTTCTTATTTTCTACTTATTACTAACATTAATTCATTACATTTCAATAATTCAATTTGGACAGCTCAATTATTCTCAAATAGATATTTTTTCTTTTTATAAGATGATACATTTAATTCTACTTTCAAATGGCGAAGCGCATTAAACTGAGTCATTCCGGAGTAGAAAAATGATTAGGAGCTAATTCGGTACTTGACCTTGAAACTTAAAAGTTGTCTCTTGCTTTTGTGCTATTTTTATTTGATATTATACACCAGTTGTATTTGTGCAGCAAATTTGAGGGCAACATTTCTGGTGAGTATAAACTAGCACTTAGAACACAGAACGTTATTATGGGAAACAAATTGTCCAACTATTCTGAGTGCAAAGCTCGATTCCTGAGATCATTCTGCACTTTTGGACCAATTAAAAAAAAATCCCTAGAAGGAATCTCAAAAAATCTTGATTTGAAGTTTTTGGCTTGAAAATTCAATATAATCCCTGTTAAAATTACGTAATGAAACTGAAAAAACCTACAAAAACTATCAAAAAGTTAGCCAAAGTTCTCAATTCGCATATATTTTTACCGTTGTGATAATAAGAAATATTTACAACTGACTTAACTTACCAGAGTCGTTTAAGTTTTTACATGGCTTAAACCAGCAAGCTTAGTTCAATAGAATAATATCTAAGAAATGAACTTCAATATACAATGGACCATTGAATGTAGTTTTTGACAGTGCTCACCGCATCAAAACAAAGGCGCCACTGTATATGGGATTTAACATTGCGACAGCATTGCTGTTCTGTCAAACACACAAGGCTACGGTGACGCTATCTATGCTTTCCATAGCGACCGTTTTGGTTATTTTAATGATCCATTGATTTTACTTTCGATAAACGTGAAACATTCAATGCTGAATATTATTTATTTACAGCTTATTTATCACATTAATGGTGGTAAGCTCCACCGAAGTTACGACGCCAATCGCGTATTAACTTCGTTGGAGCTTACCACTATAAGTGACCACCCAGACAACCAAAATGTACGTATAACGAAATCATCTGGAGGCTTTGTATGTGCAAAATTTCACTTATAAGATGTCGCGAAAAGGCCTTGTACGTATTAAAGAGGAGGCGATATACGTGCATATATTATGTGATGAATAATTGCATACAATGCGAATGTATAAAATATCTACCGAACTAGCCTGTAATTTTATGCGACTTAACTTATGATAACAATTATTGATTTGACAGCTGCTACGGATTGATTCAACTTACTTTGTACGAGTGTACGGGACGAAACAAAATGTAAAAATGAACTCAGAAAAAAGCGTTTTATGCGAGGAAACTCATCAATCTGACGATTTTATCCACCGTGTTTTGCGGGTTTGATGTAATTTGTATGAATTAACGAGTTATTATGTAAACTTTCATGCGACTTCTGGTTGGGGCAGCCCACCAAAGTCTGCCATATTTATTTTGCTTAATAAAATTTGCCTCTTTGTACATCTGGTACTACTCTTGATGTTTACGTCTAGTTTTCCACCGAGTATTGCCATCAGCACTGTACTTAAAAACTATCCTTTTCTACATTCTCAGCCATAACAGGATTATAACTACACCGGAACATGATTGTCATATGTCACAAATGCTCGAAGATTGACACAGTCTTTAAGAACTTCAAACAAATTTTCAATAAGTACGACTTTACAATCAACATTACTAGGACTTCCACTCTCTGTACCTGCAACCATTTATTTTGTTTTAATAGAATTCATCGTTAATCTGTTTATTGATTTCTAGGTAGCGTTGAACTCAGTAACGAAAGTCTAGCTGTGCCAGGTAATATCAAAGACTTAAAAAAAAGATGGCAATATCCCAACATGAACTGGGAAAGCTGATGAAGCTGATAAATACAATCATGTGTAAGAATTGTAGACAAGGGGCCTGCTTTTTTGTAAAATTACATGGAATGAAAAGGCACTGACGGCACTTAGTACGGTTCTGAAAATTTCCTCCAGGTTCCTGGAGAGGAACAGATATCGATCATAAGTCTCGCTTTTTGCTTCGATATTTTTTAGATCACTTTTGTTAAAGTGAACTACAGTCGACTCTCCACATCTCGATGTTCTACATCTCGATATCTCTCCCTATGTCGATGATTTTCTCGGTCCCTTCATTCTGCATACATTTTCACTCTCCATATTTCGATATCCTCCTTATCTCGATACCTCCCTATCTCAATGTGGTTTTCGTTTCCAATTTTCTCTCCGTATGTCGATATGCCCATTATCAAAGGTTACTAGACTAGATTCTAGAGATTCAAAACAATTTGCAAAGACGAAATTACATCTGTTTGTTTTTAATTTACCTGGTAACGGAGTGATTTTCAATCTAGTATTCGTTAAAAATGTGTTCTATGTCTCGATCTCTCCCTATCTCGATGGTCCCTTCGATATCGAGATGTGGAGAGGCGACTGTATGTAATATTCTCGAGAAACTACTTTCCGACGAACGCCAGATTGAATTCTCTCTTTCGTAATGATTACTTGGACCGGGAAAAATCTTGTTCTCTTAGGAATGTTTTTTTTTGAAAAGAGTTTCCGGCAAGACACGACAGTCTCCTTTATTTGCGATTTGGAAGGAAACCTTGATTCCCCTAATAGAGTTCAAGATCTCCTGCCTAAATCCCCCAAATTCGGAACAACTGACCACGATAGGCGGCACTCTTTGCTTCCTCACTTGAATCAAAGAGCCTGGGCTAGAGACTGCTTCGATTTGGTGTTCGGAAAATTTGACTAAAGCATCGAACTGATTGCTCATTTCGATGCAATTATCAACATTAATCATTTCAGCCTTGGAAGAAAACGCGCTTTTAGGAGAAACGTCCGCTCTTCCATTCTTGCCACGTTTAGTGACAGTTTTAAAACCCTCGTTTTTCGAAGAAAGTTATGGAGACACGTAATTTGATCTTTGAGACATTTTAGTTCCACTGTGATTATCAACGTAACCCCAAAACAGAAAATTGGTTTGTTGATCGAAGTTTGAGCTGCAATGGATAATTGATATAACTACATAGCAGAACTTGATATTTGAAATGAGGAACTACGAGATGGTGTGCAGAAATATTTAAGAACAAGTAAAACAATACTGAACAGGTTGTTATACTTGATAACCCGCTGAGTCTCAGTTCATTTTATATTCATGAAATCTGTTCAATGAGTGATTTCTGTTACATTTTTATTTTAAAAAAATAGATGAAAACCCTAGTTTCTTACACGGTGAGTGTTTCTATAACTAATTAGGTCCATATAAAAGGTGGTGCAAAAATAAAAAAAATAGTAAACACGGAGAAAATAAAAACACACTGCTCTTTTATTTGCCAAATAAAACAACTGTGCGTTGTTGTTTTCTTCGGTGTATTGATTTAAAAGAAGAAAACTGCTTTTTCAATTTTGAGTTTTGTACCATTTTTACTTGGGCTTCAATCATTAGCATGGGTTGATTGAATTCTACCACTGATAAACATTTCTCCTTTCCTTTTGTTATCTTGTCCCGTATTCTGAGACTTCTGCATTAAGAAGATATATTTAACTCAAGTACATAATTCAATCGTGTAAAAGTGCGAAAAAAAATAATACTTTGAATTGGAAAACAATAATAACGATGTGATATTACACTTATTTTTTGCTGTGTAACTCTTCAACTCGCAACTGTTAACTTTGAAAGTTGTTATTAAGTGATAGATATACCGATATAAAATATATTATAATATATTATTATATTATAGTGGGCTTCGTAGCCGTGCGGTTAGTGTCACCAAGGCATTTAGCCGCATCGTGCTTAGAAGTGTGGGTTCGATTCCCGCCTCAGGCCGAGAAAACTTTTCGTGAGTAACGTTTTCCGATTGTGCCACTGGGCGTTGCATGCTAGTCCGTTGTCTAGTGTGGTGGTTCCTTCAAAGGGCTTAATAGCCCACTGGAAGCATTAACGTGTAGTGTCTTTTTTAATACGTGATGTATTCCAAACATCGCATCTACCTATACCAAAAACCATGCATTAGAAAAAAAATATATCAAAAATTATTCCGCAATATGCGAAATTCAAATTTGCAAATCTATGGGGCTTTTCTACAGTTTCTTCCAATTATGCTTCATTATGACAAATCGCACTATTGCCGTGTATGTTTTCGCATCTATCATGTTTCTGCAGGGGGCTTTTCTATTGTTTAATTAGCAGTAAAAGTGATAAAAAAATGTAAGTATCCGCAAAAAAACATACCTCTGCTAGATAGATGGGCACTGCTGTCAAACTAAAAAGCGTGCCTACATGCGACGATTTATCAAACGGGGCACGTGCTATATGAACCACAATAGTGCCATATACGATAGCAATGAAAGGTGTTTTTGCTGGCTTCAATATGTTTGTCCCTCGAACGGTTGTGACCACGTTCCAATGTAGCATAGAAAAGCATTGTACGCTGAAACAGATACATCATCCATCGTCTATCTATGTTTGCGACTTTCTTTATTCGGTTTTTGTATTTCCATATTTCCATGTCGTTTTATGCTGCCAGGTGAGTGCATTATTTTCAGAATTTTCGATCCTGCTATGCTCGACCCAGTACAGTGGCTCTTTTGACAATCCTCTTTACGCCTATAAATGTTGTCATTGAGTAGCTCATCCCGACAATATGTTCTCTGTTCTCCCCTCATTCGAGTGTCCTTTTCAATGAAATACAGAAGAAAATTTTGTTTACCCTCTGGCAATACAAATAGGCATTCAATTACCCACTTCAACGGTGACGATCCCGGCGAGGAAAATTTATGACGATCGAGCTTGGAATATAATTCCAAAAATTATCGCATGCGGTCCTCATTGCTACGGTAGGTATTGTATTTCTTCACGGTGGTCACTTTTTGTAGGATAACAGTTTTGTTGTACAATTATCACCGGACACTGTGCTTTATACGTAATATGAACTATAGGGAGGGGAACACTATCGAAGCCAAACCACACCAATACGATATTCATTAATTTTCATATTGATTATCCTAGATGTTTTGATGTGCGCGAACAAATGGATGCTGCATTGAATCATAATTGGAATTTATGATTGGACGATGGTACATTGTGATATGATCAAATGCGCTCTATTAGACGACAGTGGATATATTGTTTGGGTATTCAGTTGGGTGATCAGAAGTAATGTCTTCCACGTAACATGGGTTCATTTACATCAGTGGTTTTTAACCGAGGGAAATTCCCCCCCTGGGAGAATTTGGTTCTCCCAGGGGGAGAATTCAACCGGTCCAAAAATTTTATCCATTGTTTTAAGTTATCATAAAATTCGAAAACTGGCATTGCATTTTATCTCTTTCGCAATTAGTTAGTAAACATTTGTTTTCCTCTCTCAATGCCGGAATTGGCTTCTGATTTTTTTTTTCTATCTTTATTAACGAGATTTTTAGCCCTGGGCTAGTTCATCTCGGGACCAACGGCTTTACTTCCCTTCCGAAGGAAGTCGTCACTGAATTTTTTTTTAGTGACTATCTCGGGGATGGGATTCGATCCCAGGTCCTCGGCGTGAGAGGCGTGTGTTCTAACCCCTACACCAGGTCCGCCCCCGATTTTTTTTTAAATTTAAGATAATTTCCAATTGGGCAGAGCCACCTTCCAATTGAGAAATTTTTGTTTCTTAATTGTGAAAATCGTTTTTCAATTTCTTTCTGCAAAACCTGCTATATAATTTTCATAGCAGGATCGCGAGTGCGTTAAAATTGCCTTTTAAAATGTTCTACTTTTGGGCTAAGGTTTTATAAATAAAATGTTAAAATATATTCTTTCTTTGAAATTCTTCCAAATTTATTCAAATCCAATTTACCCCAACTCAAACTTTTAGGGTATGAAAGCTTCGTCAGGATACTTATCTGTCCATAACTGCATATTTGTCACATTCGACATTTTTGACAATTTAGAGTTATTACCGGGGAGAGTCATCAAATGATAAGTACTTTAGATCAACTTACCGAAACCTGTGAAATTGTTCTAGAAAATTCGAAAAAAATACCAAGTTGTTTTGACACATTAGTAATTGTCTCCGCATAACAGTCACATTGTGATTATACATGAGCCTGGTAAGGTAGTAGCAATGAATTTTCCATCAGAAATTATTTCTGACTGTTTACCCAGTATGCGATATGAATTTCTAAAAATTACCAAAAACTCAATCGTTATTCAACCTCCAATAAGCACTTTCGGGTTTTTGGAAATTTTAAAAATAACTGCAATGTGTGTATTACAAATATGCAGTTATGGGCAGTTATCCTCATCAATAGAAATCGGAGGTGTATGCATATTCGATTATAATCTAAATTTTGACACCTTGTGCTTTGTGCTCAAAATATGATCGATTAGTCACTACCAGCGAATGACAAATCGATCAAGTCTTAGGCATATTCAAGCGTTTGGTTCTCCAGATTTGTACTCATGAAAATTCAACGTGTGACTTCGATTCATCTTCATTCTTCGCATTGACCTTCTATTATTTTTTTTTATTATTTTTTTGGTTTTACATCAATTAACTCGATAAAATCTCTCCAAAAATATTTCGCCAATTTACTCGGTTCATGGCCTCCTCTCTCCATCCTCGACTGCGACCCACGCTCTCCAGGTCCTGGCGCACCTGGTCATACCACCTAGCTTTCGGTATCCCATGCCTCAGCGTATCCTTCCAGCTTGAGCCACCATCAGCATACTGGGTTCGCCGTATAGTTGAGGGAGCTCGTGGTTCTTTCTTCGTCGCCAGCAGTTCCGCCTGCCAGCATGTACTTTGTTTTCAACGCATTCACCATTAGCCCGTCGCGTTTCAGGGTGAACAACTCTGCCACCAGTTCAAACTGTCTCCCAATAATATCCATGTCGTCCGCGAAGCAAACGAATTGTCTGGATCTCGTGAAAATCGTGCCTCGACTGTTAAGTCCGGCTCTCCGCATGACACCTTCAAGCGCAATTTTGAACAACAGGCACGAAAGTCCATCGCCCTGACGTAATCCCCGTAGAGACTCGAACGAACTGGAGTGTTCGCCCGAGATCTTCCCGCAGTTTTGCACACCTTCCATCGTTGATCTAATCAATATTGTAAGTTTCCTGGGAAAGCTGTTCTCGTGCATAATCTTCCATAGCTCAAAATGTCCGGGCCCATCTTGATGATCTCGGCTCTGATACTATTGTTGCCAGCGGCCTTGTTGGTTTTGAGCTGTTGAATGGCATCCTTAACTTCCCTCATCGTGGGAGCTGGTTGGTTTCCACTGTCCGCTGTGCCGACGTTGCCATCAGCTTTGCTGTCCTGACTTTCTGTGCCTGTGATCTCTGCGTCATTCATCTCTGCTTCCACCTTTCGATCACCTCGCGCTCGTCCGTCAAGATACTCCCATCCTTATCCTGGAACATTTCAGCTCGCGGGACGATGCTTTTGCAGGATGTGTTGAGCTACCGTTCCACGTTTTGCCGCATACCATGCTGCAGCATTCCAGCCTTCTCCCCCAAAACCTCTTGGCACTCCTCGTCGAACCAATCGTTTCTTGATCTCCGTTTCACATATCACAATGCTTTCGGCAGCGTCATTAATGGCTGCTTTGACTGTTCTCCAGCAGTCCTCAAGAGGGGCCTATAGAAATCACCCTCATCCGGCAACGCTGCCTACAGATGCTGCGCGCGCGCATTGGCAACATCCGGTTGTTTCAGTCGCGCTAGATTGTACCGTGGCGGGCGTCGCTAAAAAAAATTTTGACAGATAGTTTTGGGCGTTTTCAATTCCCAGCCCCCCCACAAAAAACCCGTCCAGCCGCCAGAAGACGCCTCACGGAGGACCGTGCTTTGGGGAGCACATCCATCCTCTGTCAGTATCAGATGGTGACTGAGACAAACTGACCCTCTTCGCAGGCAGCTAGCCTCACTAACAGCGTAGGGGACAGACCTGGTGTAGTGGTTAGAACCCACGCCTCTCACGCCGAGGACCTGGGATCGAATCCCATCCCCGACATAGTCACTTATGATGTAAAAAGTTATAGTGACGACTTCCTTCGGAAGGGAAGTAAAGCCGTTGGTCCCGAGATGAACTAGCCCAGGGCTAAAAATCTCGTTAATAAAGTCAAACCAACCAACCATCACTAACAGCAGAGCTCTCTCCTACCTGCTCGATGTAAGAGTAAAAGAGTAAGAGAGAGTGAAAGTAAGATGTAAATATAGATAAGTTGAAAATAGGTCTGTATCGCTTAAAGAAGAAGCTACAGATCAACTGATTCCGGCACAGTAGTGGCCACGAGCAATAAAAAAAAAACTTTATTAGTTTTGGACGTAGTTTCACCATCACCATGTCACGGAGTCAATGTTAGCGCCACGATAGGTTCTGACGTCGACATTGTCACACTACCATTCCTCCCCTTCCCCGATGACCGTAAGGACGTGACCGGCGCCGTTATTGATTTTTTAATGTTTGGGGTTCTCGAAAGTGTACATTGAAGATGGAAAGCTAATCCCAAGCAACATCTCCTTGTGCAACTTCGATTATTCTGGTCAATCACGGAGTAGCAACTACGTGTTTACGGTCATCAATGCTTATGTTTATGCTTATTTTATAAAGCGAAAATTTGTCGATGATGATGTAACTTATTCTGACCGCGAAAGCAACAGAACAGATGTCTTTTTAGCATTATTTACCGCATGCTCTGGCAATCACCGCTAATTAAATCCGATTTATCCCCGAACGTATTCATCGTATTCTTCGAATATGCATCCCTCTGTCTCGTGGATCTCCTTGAGGTAGCTACTGGCGGTGCAATAACAGTTCATGACAACAACAACTCTTAAGTGCTCTTTAATTATGTCGCTTCCCAGCTCTACATAGCCATGACGAAAAAAGCATAAAACGGGTGACACCAACCTCGACGAACAGTGAAAATAATAATTTACGGATTGACACCCGACATAAATGGTGAGCTCGTAGCGAAGTGATCCGTTATCTTGCCTCACGCCAAGTTCGAAAAAATCAACATGTGAATCAAAAGGAACGCAAACAATTCAGCATCAATAATGCAATAAAAATTGCGAAAATCGCTGCAGAAGGTGCATTGTGGATACTGCAACTGGCGATCCAGAGCGAATGCGCTATGCATAAATTAACGCACTGCACAGCATGAGCTATAACTACGGCGCGTTAAGGCCATACTAGGGTTTTAATGAATAAAACAATTGAAGCTCCCGATTATCAGAAACATGCTCAGTGCATGAAACACCTTAGCTCGCCTTGCCGCCACAGGATTTATTGGTTTGCCGTGTGCAATGCTTTTGGCAAGCCCGAGCACTACGGGCCAGGAACAAAAATATCGCGAAAATAATTCCAAGCACTTTCATAACAAACCAAAACCTACCTAGAACTAACTCAACGCGTAAAATTATATTAAATTTAATATAATTTAACACATCAATTTTCTTGCATGGAATATTGTGTATAGGATTCAAACTGAAATGGGAAAACTGTGCTTAATACAATTGAGGTTGTATCGTTGCAAGCAACTCTATGTAACTTTATTTTTTATTTCTCAAGGAGAAGATATCCGATTATTTGCAGTTTCTTTTTAATTGATTGAAGAATATATAAATCGAAAATTAAAGAAATTCATAAACTACAGCGCCACCTATGGTCGAAAATATAATTAGAATCGTTTTCCCATATTTTTGGTTGATTTTCTTCATACAAGCTTTAAGCTAATTTAGAACCACCCTACATCACTCCCACTAGAGTGGATTCTATTCAAATTTTCACAGTAGCTTCTGGGGGTCCAAATGAACAAATTTGGGGCTTTCCCAGTTTGATCATTGGGCCATCGGAATATGCATCCGTATCTCAGTATGGACGATGATACGGTCACCAGAAGACGCCTCGCACTGCTTCTTGGTCCTCAAATGTTGGGCATGATCCTAGTGTTAGCTGCTTTCGCTGTCTTTTCACATGCATAATCTACGTGGCTGTTGAACTTTAGCCTATCGTCTATCATTACTCCAAGGTGCTTTAGAGAGCGCTCCGATGTGATTGCGTTTCTTCCGATGTTGATCTCGAACAGATGAACCGCCTTGCAGTTGCTGATCAGCACCATGGATGCATCTCCGTTTTGTGATAATTCAACTACAGCTTGACTCCAGTCATCCACGATTTATTGGTGTCTAGCGGCTCCACCGACTCCGGAATCCAAACTGCCTTTTCGACAATCCGTTCTCGCCTTCCGTGTAGATCGTCAGCCTGCCGAGGATGACTTTCTCCAGAAGTTAACCAGGAGTATCCAGCAAGCATATTGGTGTATATGAAACAGGATCTTCTGGCGGTTTTTCCGGTTTTGGCAGCAACACCAGCTTCTACATCTTCCATCTGTCTGGGAAGCAACTTTCCGCCAAACACTTCTGCAACGCTGTCCTAAATATATTTGGGAACGCCAAGATTGCTGCCTTCGGCGCTACGTTGGGGATACCATCTGGTCCGGGAGCTTTGTTCAGTTTCAATCCTATCGCAATCGTTATCAGCTCGGCGTTAGAAACTTGGATACCGGCATTTTCTTCGTTTACGTCAGCGTACGGTGTGGGTGACCAAAAAGACCGTCAACTATCAGCTGGCAGGTCAGCTTACGCTCATCCATGCTGGTTTCCAATCTAGCTCGCTGCACGTGTCTTCTGGCTCCTAGGCAGGCTGCAAGGAGGGTGCTGAGTCGTCGTTCCACCAGTATGCAGGACGCCGTTGATTTCTTGGTTACAATTAACAATTTATTGGCTACTCGTACCTATCGAGGACTGTGTTTAGATTTTTTTAAATAGGTTAATGGGTTACCTCTGGCGATTTTACTCTGAAAAATTTAGTTTTTCTATAGCACATCTCATACAAACTTTGAACGGCTGGCGCTAAAATATAGCTTCACCGATCGAACTAAAATTTTGCACATATTATTATGGGGCTCGAATGACATCCGAAAAGTAGACTGGAGCAAGAATTCACTCACTGTTTATTATGAAAGTTTGACCAGTTGAATGGTCCAGCGAAGCAATTCCGATTGGTGGTTAGCTTCCGGTTCAGTGGAACCTCGACGACCCAAAACTGGTGGTTTGCAACGATCGGTGCTACTCGGCATAGTCTCCGACGGTGGATCTATTCTATTCGAACGGAGAGTTCCCGACGTAGGAATATCTTCCGAAACCGTTAACGTAACGCGTTTGTTCCCGCTTCACTGCTGCTGAAGTGCCGAGGTCGATCCAGCGATTCCGTTTGGAGGATGACTTCCGGTACACTGGTGCCACGACGACTTAAACCGGTGATTCGCTACGGACTACTCAGAATAGACCCCGACGGTGAATCTATCATATTCCGACGTAGATATTGTTGTAATTTTGGACCTCTGTTTATCTGTTTTATGTTGACGATGTTTATCATCATTGCTTTGCGCCGACCCCGTGATTCGTGTGTATGTAATTTGTTGTTTATGTTATGTTGTAAATATTAATAAACCGACCGCCGCGATGACAAACGCACTTTGTTGTGTCTTGTGTTCTTTCATCGTTCGCGTACCAAAATTCCCCCGGCGGTTTGTTCGGTGCCACTGTGTTGCCTGGTGGGTGTCCGTGGGTTAAGTCTTCCCACAGATATCCCCGGTGGCGAAAAATCTCCCGAACCGATGCTATCCGGACAGATGGCCAGGTCGGCCTTGCGATTCCGTTGCTATTTAGAAGTTCAGGTTCTACCTCCTAACGGATCACGAAGCTCGTTGAGGTTCTACCTTCCGATGATCACGAAGCTCCTCCTCAACTCGAGCCCAGTACAAGTGGTCCGACTCCGATGCTTGTACATGCTCCGACCAGCCAGCAGCCCATCCTACGGATCCCGTGCGGTGTTACACGGCTTATGCGGCCGATCCTCCTGTAGGGCACACTCGCAGATGAACCGTACCTGGGCCCATAACCTTTTGGAAAAGAACACAAAAACAATTTCCAATTCCAGGATAGCTTATTCAGCACAAAGAAAACAAGCTAGTCCATTCTCTGCAGACAGATACTGACTGACAATTCAACTAGCAACTGCATACTAAGCATAGCATACCTTTACATACTACCACCGACGATGCCAGTATATTCTACCTACGGGTGCGACACTACAATCCCAACACGGTTTGCAGACGCCTCGACGACTTATTTGCGATTCTACGCTACGCCCGCTCTACTCGATCTAGTCGCCGGCGGAGGATCTACACGGAGCCGCAAATCAACCCAACTTTAACTTCTTTTGACGCAATTCGGCTTTTCCGTAGGATAACCCAAATTTGGGTTAACTGATATATACCTATCATTAGGTTGTTTCCATTTGACAGCGGCAAAACAAACAACTCAGTGCAAAAAATATCTACCCAGCGGTAGCTTTCGAAGTCTCCGTGATGGGTTAAAACAACTTAACGTTAGGTAAGCTCGAAAGAACCCAAATTTGGCTTATTCCATTGAACTTCGACGCTAGGTCGGTGCTTCTCTCTCTGTTTTTGACAACATTGCTGTTGAGAGAGGCAAAACAACCCAACCGTTGGTAAAAACTAAATGCAGTTTACCCAAACTTGAGTAAAAAGAATTTATTTTTTGGGTAGTCTGATTTCTCTGTGTAGCCTTTTCCGATCGCGCCCAAGGTATCTAGAAAAGAGGTAGTCTAATGTGTCAGATTTCCTCTTCCGCCATTTTAAATCACCGGGTGACAGCTGGAAAGTTTGTTGTGTATGTTAACTAACACTACATATAAACAACGTCCCATAAAAAAATCGTTATTAGACAAAGTCCGCTTATCAAGCACATATTTTGACTGATATTGTTCTAAATTTGATCACCTTTTTCTGCGATTGATACAACCGGAATATTACTTTTTGGACAAGAGTTGGAGCCGCAAAAAAGCTAATGAATGCAGGTGAAAATCTGTAATAATTCATCGAATCAACAAAAATCGATGGGCATCCCTAAAACTCAAATGTCAAATGTTGGTGTTTATTTTGTTTCGGTTCCAATTGTGACCGGCATTTCTGTTGGAGAAAATTCGATTACCGGACTCCGCAAAGTGACTAAAAATTAGGGATGATTCAAATATTACGTAACGCATAATTTGTTCAATTTAGACCCCCTCCCTCCCCCACGTAACTGCTTTTGTATGGACAATTTATTTTTTTGTATGGACCGTAACACAACGAAGGACCTCCTCCCTCCCCCTATTGCGTTACGTAATATTTAAACGATGGGGGCTCAGATAGCCGTAGCGGTAAACGCGCAGCTATTCAGCAAGACCAAGCTGAGGGTCGTGGGTTCGAATCCCATCGGTCGAGGATCTTTTCGGGTTGGAAATTTTCTCGACTTCCCAGGGCATTGAGTATCTTCGTACCTGCCAGACGATATACGCATGCAAAAATGGTCATTGGCATAGTAAGCTCTCAGTTGATAACTCATGAGAACACTAAGCTGAGAAGCAGGCTCTGTCCCAGTGGAGACGTAACGCCAGAAAGAAGAAGAATATTTAAACGATGTTAATTTGAGTGAGAATTAACAAGTGTCCAACTGATTGTGTGAAGTGAGTTTTTTTTGAGAATCGAAATAAAGGAATCATTAAGAACCATGTCTTCTAAAAAGCAGGAAAACGGAGAAGCCTGCTCTACCGGGAACGATCAGTCGATTCTGTTGCCAAATCTGGAATCGTGGGACCGTATGCTCAAACTGCCCGCTGTGGACGTTACTTAATAGCAGCAAACGAAAAATGTCTACAGACGCGTGAAATACTACAATCCCCTTCTGAGCTGGACCTTCGGAACGGTCGAGGATGTGGTCCACCGTGCAAGCATCTCCGCCCCACTGGTGCACAAGTTCGACTACCCGCTCCAGCTGATCGACCAAACCCTGGTCAAGGGCATCGACCGCCTCGACGTGAGTGCACCGATCATCAAGGAACAACCGCAGGAGATCTGCGACCAGGCAAAGTCCAAGGTCATCGGCACGGTCAAACACCGAGAAGATGTGCGAACTGCGACAGGCCTCTCAGCAGAAGGCCGTCTCCATGAAAGAGCTCTCCCGGAAGAAAGCCAACGAAGTACTGGTCTCCCAGTACGGAAGCATCGCCGTGAATGGCGTGGACACCACCGCTCAGCTGGTTGCAGCGAAGAAACTTTCGATTGGCATGTCATGCTGATTAAGTGGTGGTACTAGTCCGAACACAGCATTTCTGGTAATATCGTAACCAACATCACCAGTGATTCTCGTGGCATCTACACTAAAAAAAAAGCTTTTGGAAAGTTATTTATCTCAATAAATCGCACGAAATCGTCCATTCTCAAACGATCTGGTTCAACCCCAAAGGTCAATTTGCTCAAATATCGTTGGCATGTTCGTATATTGGGGGCGACACTGTTTGCTTGCTCAAATTCATATGTTGACCTACCGCTTTGAATATACAGTCACCCCACAGTGATGGAGAGCACACATATATGGATCAAAGTTGGATTAAAATGCAAATATCTCATCAAATACAGCTGCAATTACGCAGAACGCATTTTATTTACGTGAACCATATATCTATACAGCATGGTAATCAATTATAATATGCTTAAGCATATTTTTTCCGTTCGTAGGAAATAAAATGTCAACCGTATTCCCAGAAGCGTTGATTCATAACTGTGGGGCATTGAAAACCATACCACAGTTATGAATCAAGGATAAGACGATTCCGAAACAAACGCCAAAACGTATGCTTTCACTAGCTCACTAGCTTCACTTCGTTTACCCCGCAGATAATTTGCTGTTATAGTGTTTTGATCCATAATATGAGTCGATTTGATCCATAATACGGATCCTCCTCTCCCGCTGATCCACATCTGTGGGGTGGACATCGTTTGAAGTTTCTATCGAAATCGACACTTTTCGGTAAATTACTGTGGGTTTTGGGATGTATTCTGAAAAACAACTATATTCTGCAGTGCCAGGGAGGTAACTTTGTTCTGTAAAGCGTCATAATGATTTTTAATCATATTTTGTTCTGACAAATGACCCTTAGGCAGCGTCCATTTATTACGTAACGTTAAAATTTGAAATTTTTGATCCCCTCCCTCCTCCGTAACGCTTTTTGTATGAAAAATTTAAAATTTTTGTATGAGCCGTAACGCTTGAGCCTACTCCCCCCTCCCCTAGAGCGTTACGTAATTTGTGGATGCCGCCTTAGTAGATCCATAACTGTAGGGTGACTGTACTTGTAGGTAAAGTAATCCAGCTCGGTTCTCGTATACCTTCGTCCTTTTGGCGGTTTGGATTCCAAACGATCCGCGCATTTGGTGAGAATGGAAATGATAGAGCCAGTTGTGTTGGCCGTTTTATTATTTAGTTGGTCTGTATTATGGGTAGAATGTTCGATTTCAAGCTGCAGCAAGTGCGATTAAAGTTCGTACGCTTGATTCATCTTTCGTTCTATCTCTTCATTATCAGCATCTTTTTTAGATCATAATACTGCTCTTCCATACTCTCTACCATGACTGATCCCAAACGCATATCTTCAAATTCATCGGGCTTAGAATCATCGTCAGACTCTAACCATTCCTCATGCATGATATTTTGAAAGGGTGGCTCATCAGACTGGAAATTAGGAGCCAGGTTTTCTGAATTATCCGCACAGTATGGCCGTTTCAATGTGATTTTACGAAAGCTAGAAGTGGTGCAAGGGCCCGTTAAATGCTTGGAACGGACGTGTGTCGAAAAATTGGATACTTTCCATGTTCCAGTAGTTCCGGTCGAATGAGAATCTTCGCGCTACAGAACGGGCATGGTACCGAAGCTTTTAATCCTCCGCTGTCACTGGATATGATGATGTGCATGCGTGTCAAGTCCTGCAGCCAAGACGTACTTCCTGCGCCGTACCTGTAAAATTGCAAAATAAGTAAATTAGATATTGATAACGTCTAGAATAGAATATAAATACTTATTTTTCAAAAAAAAAATCACGATTATTTTCTTGACTGCCAGGGCTTGAGATGAGGCACTTGAGGTAGATGTTTAGCGCATCCGGACTTCTGAGCTTCGTCTTTTATCATTATTTTGCAAAATTTTGTTATGTCGTGTTCTTTTACAGCCATAGCAATAATTTTGAGCATGCTGCGCTCTCCGGCAGAAAACTTAAAAGTATTTATATTACCGTGGTAGTGCAGCATTTCTCGTCATTCCTGGTCAGTTTTCCGGAGGATTCGGGAAATCTTCTGACATCGGCTTTAATTGCTTGGATAGCATCATCATCTATTAAGGCTAAGCCTCCGTGGATATAGTTGATGTTTTGGAGCCCCGTTTTGATTATGTGCGGCACGACGCCAACTTTTCTTGATATTTCTTGCCAGAAATTTTCCATGTTGATAATTTTTGGGATCGTCTTTAGAACTTGTGAGAGATAATAACACGAAGCACAACACAACATGGATGATTTTATTTACTAGTTGTGCTGTCAAATTTTATCGATTTTTCCGAGACGTCAATCAGTATTGAGCGATTTTATGGCTGCATAACACATTTTTTGAGTTATTTCAGATTTCTCGCGTTCAGTTTCATAAGGGCGTAACTGCAATGATCGATTTCTCTTCATCGATTTTCTCTTCGGCTGATTTCTCGACGGGGTGACTGTTTTCGACTGCTATTTTTTATTTAGTCGATAGTTCTCATCATACTTCTTCATGCTACAATGTGAAATGTTTACAAAAATTGTTTAATTTTCGCATACTAATGCAAAGAGAAAATCGACGAAGAGAAATCGATCACTGCAGATACGCCTGTATGATACTAAACGCGAGATTTTATCAGAATATGCAGATTATTCAAATTTTGCTACAAAATTTTATGCTGAGAATGAAATAAATGTAGCAAAATCTTTGAAAATGGGTGAAATCTTTCAAAATGTTCTTAGTATAGTAAATAATGTAAAAAACCATTGCTAGCTCAGGAAATCAGTTGAAATTATGTATTCTGCGAATCAAATTTAATCGAAATGGATTAGAGTCGCGCCCCTAGCCTCCCCCACAGAATATTTCACACTGTACCCACTGACTGCTTAGATTAATGAACCTCCATTCAAGGAATCTTAGTCGTGCCTGCTGGTCTCCTTTATATGCTCCCTTCTAGAGACTGACTTGTCGACTGCCAAGCTTGGTCCGACGATTCCAATTGGTGGTAACTTCCGGTTTATAGGTGGTCCAACGACTCAGCGCCATGTGCTGTCCGCTGCGTTACGTGCCGCTGCTCCTCTCGCCATCTTCGTTGTAACAAAGACACCAGCTGGACGATTATCCTGTTTACCGCGCCCCATTTTTCTTCGTCAGCACACAAAATTGTGCACAATAACGTCATCGCCGACGACGGATCTCATCTCGGCTCACTCATGTTCGAAGCGCGGATATTCAAAGACCACGTGCCCAGGGGTTCCTCATGTCCAAACCTATCAAGATAATTTCTTAAAGCAGCCATGACCAGACAATAACTGCGTCAAGTGGAAATTCACTCCTTCTCTGTGGTTCAACCACATGAATTTTTACGCGATTTCCGCTGGTGCTTCGGCTGGTGCTACGCCACCCGGATAGTTTTTCTTTCGTTTGTGATAAGTATCATTCTTATGAACGATTACAGCAGTTATATCATCAGGTCAATAATTGTAACATTTGATAGTGCCATTTAGTGTATTATTCTGTTGAAAAGAATTATGGAAACCACTTCGTTTATGATCGTTGACTATTTTCATTCAGAATCATATTGTCCAGTTTGTACAGCTTACAGTGAAGTGAATCGGAAACCGTACCTTTATTCAACGGTAGCATTTCAATGGTTGCGCTATTGTAGTTCGTGCAACACATGTGGAAAACCTATATGAAAACATCGTTTTTCATACACAGCATCAGCGATGACGAATTGCGTGACAAACGGAATCGTTTGGAGATTAGGTGAGTTTGTTTCAATTAAAGTACTTGTTTTCAATAACACTAGGGCTATTTCAGAGGGTAGGGTCAATTTGTTTTCTCGTTACAGAGAGCAAGCAATGGAGCTTAAACCATAGCTCTTGAGCTAGGACACAAGGTGGAAGTACCTGTGCCTCATTCCTGGAAGACACTCGCACGAAGTGACAAATTTCTTAGATACGTCACTCCAAACAATTTTGATCCGGTCGTATCACTCGCTTATATTGAATCATTGGTAATTCCCTCCCTATCATCCAACTCCTGGACAACTATGGAGGCGTCGGTGAGTTGCTGGCCTCTTTTTAAGTAGGTGTCATATCAGCATTGTCCTTCTCTTTCCTCGTAACGGAGAAAATGGTTGTAGCCGGCAATGGAAATTGCCAATTTTCGTCTCTAATTCCCAATTGAACAGCTATTTCATCCAAAATAGTTTTTCATGAGCAATTGGAATAAGAGTGGTAAAGTTAATAACAGGACAGTTTTCAGTATGTAATCTACGAATTACTCCGTTATTACGCAACACAACGTATCCCAACATACATTTTAGCCCTTTTACCATAGCTGTGTAATATTCCAAGTCGATTGGTTTAACTTTAATTTAGCGCCAGTTGTTCAAAGTGTCTGTGGGAGCAAAATCTTTAGAAGTCGCCCTCAATCTGAATCATATTTTTACAACATTTCGACTCCTTTTCGAAAGTTTATTTGCTCCTATAAATGCATTGCGATAAATTACTTTGACATCAATTCAGCACAACATTTCTGGGAAAAGTTATAAGCAATCACTTCATTACTCATTGCGTTGCATTATCAATCGCACTATATAGCATTTGAGATCATTTTCTGCAAATAATCGATAGTAAACAATTAGTACACTTATATTGAGAATGCGAGGAATATTATTGCCATTTGGCTCTTTTTTCTCTGCAAAAGTAAGTTTTTCCCATACTAAATCCCTTACAAACTTTAAACGGTTGGCGCTAAATTATAGTTTGACCGACCGAGCTGATATTTTGCATAGTTTTTATGAGACCCAAATCAAATCTACGTGAATTAGTGCGAGAATCTCAATTTTGTCCCACACTGTTAAAAATGATTTCAACAATGAGAAATTCATCTTATATAATTCATTCTATAAAAAAAATGTTGGGCATTTGCTTTTCACGCAATTTTTATTTACCGCCCATAGTGCCGAGCTGTTAACTGCTGCTCGTTGTAGGCTCGTATGATGCAGCCTGAAGCCACAAGGCCAAAGAGGAGCAACTGCGATTTGAATGTGTCGATAGTTTTATCCAGGTGCAAAAAAAGCTCGCGCACTCGCCTATGTTGCCTTGCTTCAGTTGGATCGGGTTTGCTGCCGGTGGTGGCGGCGTGTGGCGTGATTGCCTAGAAGAAAAACCAACTGCCTGTCGCATTAATGCAGAACCTGATGACAAATAGGTAATGAACAACACACGACTGGTAATGAGAAATTAAAAACAGCTGAAACTTTTATCGACCTGTATGGGGACCAAATTTTACAACAAATCTTCGACAGTTAAAAAATAGCATATGGATACTGATGATTCTACGAATGGTTTGCAGTGCACCACATATCGATTGCAAAAAATAACAAACTAGTTGAACTACGGGGTTCTGAGGTCAATCGCTTGGTGTGACCTTACCAAGCGCAAAATGGAAACAATGCTATCTAGTAGTTCGATTGGAATGTACAGGAAAAGTCATATTTCTTTTTGCACAAGGAAACATTTAGGTGAGCAAAGCAGCGACGACTGACGACTCAATTGAAATTTCGTATTGCTTGGGGGTTTGGAATAAGTCTTTTTATTTTCATTTTGAATATGTTCCTTCGTTCGTCATTTATAGAAAACGGTATAAAGAGAAGAGAAGATCAAATTTAGAGTTGAATGAACT
Organism: Aedes aegypti; assembly: GCF_002204515.2. Lineage (NCBI taxonomy): Eukaryota > Metazoa > Arthropoda > Insecta > Diptera > Culicidae > Aedes > Aedes aegypti. The sequence goes on from NC_035108.1 coordinate 285,246,169, forward strand.
TTCAAATTAGAGACTTGAACTGACTTCACATAACAATTGTATAAATTTGGAATATATTTAGCTAAAAATACTAATGTAACTTGCAACCCATTATATCTGAAGTACGCTTATATCGTATATTTTTAATAAAAAGGTACTGAACTGAAAAAAGAGTAGAAAGAGTGAGATGTGAGGAAGCAATGAAGTGTTATTGAATTGATAACCAGTCTTAGAGGAATATCAGTATGGAAGCCAAGAAACAAATATACTGTCAGTTATTGGTCTAATCTTGGCTCGAAAAGGCTTCTCAGTGCTAAAATTAAAACGGTACTTTTCAGTGCTATTAAAACAGTAATTTTCAGTACTATTTTTTCTACTATTGATCCCTTCATGATCCTTGTTTGGACCCGTGCCTTCGATTGTCCGTTGGACCCGTTGACGAAAGCTAGCGGTGGTAATTCGTTTATTCACTAAAGATGGTTGCAACTTCAAACAAAAGGAAGGGTCAATCTTTGAATTCACAGCTATCTTCCAAAAAAGTGGGATTTGAAACTGTAACTAAACGTGACAAGAATGGAAGAAAGGACGTTTCTCCGGAATGAGAACTTTCTTCCAAAGCTGAAATGGATAGGGTTGATAATTGCATCGAAATGAGCAATCAGTTCGATACTCTAGACAAATTTTCCGAACACCAAATCGAAGAAGTCTCTAGCCCAGGCTCTTTGATTCAAGTGAGGAAGCAAAGAGTACCGCCTATCGTGATCAGTTGTTGGGGAATTCAGACAGGAGATCTTGAACTCCAGTAGGGGAAGCAAGGTCTCCTTCCAAATCGCAAAGAAAGGTGACTGTTGCGTTTTGATGGAAACTCTTAAAGATCGTGAACTTCTTCTCAAACATCTTGAAGAGAAGAAGAACATTTTTTACTTATGACGACAAAACTTAACGTTTGTTCAAAGTTGTCTTGAAAGGTCTCTATTAAAAGGTATTAAAAGCTGCATACTTTTAATTTTTCAACATTTTACGGAACAAATTTTGTAGTCAAGGAAGGAAGTGCCACGTGTCAGTTACCATGGATTTGATAGCTATTAAGGTGAAGATGAATCGAAGCCAAAGTTCAAATTTTCAAGAGCACGGATCTGGAGAACCAAACATCCGTTTGAGCTGAAAACATAATCGATTGGCCACCACCAGCTAGTAACCAATCGATTATGTTTTCAGCTCAATCGGATGTTTGGTTCTCCAGATCCGTGCTCTTGGAAATTTGAACTTTGACTTCAATTCATCTTCACCTTAAGTTATTCTTTTATATGCAAGCTAAAAATGTTGCCCCAATTTGCCCCTGTAAATGTTAGAGGAAGGTGAAATAGTCAATTTTTCAACATAAAATATCATATAACTTCGAAAAAATAAGAGATACATTTATTGTGTCTTCTGAAGAAATGCATATTTTATCAATTTAAACAACTTTGTAGAACATGTGAAAAATCTCAGAATACCCAGAAAGAGATATCACAAAAAAACTAGTTTTAAGGGGTCGTTCACAAAAAATGACCCATATCTCTTAAAATTCAATAGATAGAGCAAAAGTGTTTTCAGCAAATTTTCATGTAGTGAAATTATGTACAACTTTGCCGAAGACACCATTGCTGTATCTCCACTTTTTTAAAAAAGTGAAAATCTATCTCACTGCTAGGTGGATTCATCACAAAAATAATTCTTTCTTAAGAAGGGCTCCAACATCCCGAACAACTTCTCTGAAGACACCATGCCTCTAAAACCAATTTTTCTGGTGCAAAAAATTTTCGATCACGAATATAGGCCCTTGGAAGCACTGTGCAATTGTTTCAAATCAAATGGCCCTGCCGCCACAGGAAATTTCTACTCCGCCTCTTCGTCTACCGAACATTCTAACGGAAAATCATCAGATAATGTACCCACTTCAAGTGATATGTCTGCCTCTGATATTAATTTTCTAACTGAACAATTGAATCTAATGATTGATGCAATGTTCAAAGCCAACACTACACACTTAGATTAAATTACTGGGGTCGGTAAAATTTTACTGGGTTTTGGAACTACCGAAAAAGTCAGTAAAATGAAAATTGTCGCCACACGTAATTGAAAAGCGAATTTCACCATGTTTTATTTTTTATCGATATATGATATAAAAAGAAAACTCTCTGCAAAATTTCAGTAAATGATCTCGTTTTTTCGATTTCTGACATTTTATTTTAGTTTACTGACTTTTTCGGTAGTTCAAAAACCCAGTTATTTTTACCGAACAGATTGAGTGTGTATGACTGAAGCAGTCGAAGCTAGTGTAATATTTACTGATCAAATTGTTATTGGATTTCTAATGGATCCAATAAATAATAATTTAAATATATTAAATTGGAATGCTCGTTCTTCGAATGGTAAAGAGGACGAGCTGTTTAATTTTCTTATAGCTAATAACGTGCATATAGCAGTTACCGTAAATTCGGGTGAAATTGATCAGTAGGGTGAAATTGATCACCGTGTCACTCGATTTTATTTCTTCCTAATGGAGCACAAATATCAATGTAACCTGCAGTGAATGAACGTTGTTTGTCGTAAGTATTGTCAAATTGTGTGTTGTGAAGTTTTTTGCGTTAAAGTATGTGTATTTCTATGAAAATAATGAAAAATTCCAAAATCATGTATGGTGCAGTATTGACTAACATCTCTAAACTTCTAGTTCTAGACAAGGATTTGAACATGGTGTAATCCTGAAAGTTTGTAAGAATGATTAAAATATATCCCCAAACCAGATTTCATAACCAAAACTCGTACCAATTCGTTCATTTGGTTGAAATAATTGAATTTCTGTTAGATATCAGGAAATTCCTTAGGAAATTGCATACATTTAGGCGTTTTCTGCGTAATTCTTGAAATTTAATTATTAATTATTTCTATAAATATTGTATTGTAAGGAATTTATCAAGCATATTCGAATTCCAGGAGGTCAAATTTAATATGTAGAGCTGTTTTGAAAACTTACAATAATCGCATTGATAAGTGATCAATTTCACCCCGAAATGACATCACCCGATTTTTTATTTTAGAGATGTTGTTTAGCACTAAAATTACTTTTGTCAGAAAATTTCGGTACTTGAGCCAATGAGGCTCACCTTCGTACTTGTTTTTCTGCATTCAGTTGTTTGACATTGCCAACATTATAGAAATCAGACAAGAAAAACCCTGAAAAATGATCAATTTCACCCGAAATTACGGTATTACTGAAACGTATTTAAAACCTGGATCAAAACTAAAACAAAGATCCTAAATTTTTTGTTTATCGTAATGATCGACTTGCTGGGGCATGTGGGGGAGTTGCAATCATCATTCATAGGAGTATAAAACATCAACTGTTTTCGTCATTTAAAACTAAAGTTTTTGAAACTTTAGGTGTTTCTGTTGAAACACAGCTTGGTAAATATACTTTCATAGCTGCCTATTTGCCTTTTCAATGCTCTGGACAGCAAGTTAATTTGTTCCAAACTGACTTGCGAAAATTGACTCGCAATAAGTCAAAAAAATTGTCTTTGGTGACTTTAATGCTAAACATCGGTCATGGAAGTAATTCCAACGGCAGAATTTCATTTGATGAGTGCTCTTCAGGATATTTCTCAATTCAATACCCTGATAGCCCTACATGTTTTCCCTCTTCTAGAAATCCATCTACGATTGATTTGGTCTTAACCGACTCTAGTCATCTTTGAAGCCAACTGATTTATCATGCTGATTTTGATTCTGATCATGTCCCTGTTACGTTTCAAATATCCCATGAAGCGATTCTCAATCCTATCAGCTCCACTTTCAATTATTTTCGAGCTGACTGGAATACATATGAAACTATATGAAACATATATTGACTCTAAACTTGATGTTAACATTTATTTACAAACAAACCTTGATATTGACAATGCTCTTGAAACTTTAACAAATTCCATTGTTGAAGCCAGGGGCATTGCAATTCCAAAATGTGAAGTAAAATTTGAATCCGTGATTATAGACGATGATCTTAAACTCTTGATCCGTCTTAAAAACGTGAGGAGAAGGCAATTTCAACGCACTCGATCCAAAAATTATATGGCAGGATTTGCAAAAAAAAAAAAAAATCAAGAAACTTTTTTTACAATTGCTCGGTGTTCAGACAGACCAGACTACATTATATTTGGCGATATAAAGATACGCAAAGAACTCCATTAATTCTAAATTTTCTGTTGCTATATTGATACAGATATATCATTAAATAGATAAGTTGCATTTTTACAGCAAATGATGCAAATATTTTAATATTTGGTATATCTGGGTACGTTTTTCTGAAACCATTAAAACACTCGGTACAATCTGCATCAACACCGACCAATTAAGAAACAAAAATTTTGAAAATAAAATTCCTCAATTGGACTCTGGCTCTAAGCCGTTTTGGAAATTATCTTTGTAAAAAAAAACCTCAGAAGCCAATATCGGCATTGAAAGAGAAAAACAATTTATTACTAACTAATTGCGAAAAAGCTCAAAAACTTGCTATGCAGTTTGAATACGCGCACAATTTAAATTAAGGACTTACTAGTCCAATTGAAAATCAAGTTACTGAGAATCTCAAAAATATTCTCAATCAAGAGTTTGTTTTCGAAAATTCCTGGGATTTGGATGAAGTGAGAACTATTATTAAAAAATTCAAAAATATGAAAGCCCCTGGCGAAGATGGAATTTTCTACATCCTCATCAAGAAATTTCCAGAAACTAGCTTATCATTTTTAGTTGATATATTGAACAAATGTTTTCAATTAGCATATTTTCCGGACAAATGGAAAAATGCTAAAGTTGTTCCAATTCTAAAACCAAACAAAATTCCTACAGAAGCTTCTAGCTATCGTCCAATCAGTTTGCTTTCCTCCATCAGTAAACTTTTTGAAAAGGTTATTTTGAACAGAATGATGGCCCACATCAACGAAAATTCAATTTTTGCCATTGAACAGTTCGGATTCCGCCATGGACATTCGACCACTCATCAACTTTTACGTATAACAAATTTGATTCGTTCCAACAAATCTGAAGGCTATTCTACTGGTCTTGCTCTTCTAGACATAGAAGAAGCATTCGACAGTGTTTGGCATGAAAGCTTAAAATTGAAAAAAACTTCAATTTTCCAACATACATTGTTAGAATAATTCAAAGTTATCTGTCAAATCGTACACTTTAGGTTAATTATCAGATCTCTTGGTCTGAAAGACTTCTTGTAAGAGCTGGTGTTCCTCAAGGCAGCATTTTGGGACCAATATTATACAATATTTTCACATCTGACTTACCTGAGTTACCTCAGGGATGTCAAAAATCTTTGTTTGCGGATGACACAGGCCTCTCCACCAAAGGACGAAGTTTGCGTGTCATCTGTAGTCGATTGCAAAAAAATTTGGATATTTTATCTTCATACTTGCAAAAATGGAAGATTTCTACTGATGCTTCCAAAAACTCAACTAATAATATTCCCACATAAACCAAAAGCTCTTTATTTGAAACCTTCAATTAGACATGTTGTCACGATGAGAGGGGTTCCAATAAATTGGTCAGATGAAGTTAAGTATCTAGGGCTCATGCTAGATAAGAATTTAACTTTCAAAAATCACATTGAGGGCATTCAAGCCAAATGTAACAGATATGTAAAATATCTCTTTCCCTTTATTAATAGAAAATCAAAACTTTGTTTAAGAACAAGCTATTGATATTCAAACAAATTTCCATGCCAGCCATGTTGTATGCTGTACCAATATGGACTAGCTGTTGTAATACCAGGAAGAAAGCTCTGCAGATAATTCAAAATAAAATTTTAAAAATGATTTTGAAGCTTCCTCCCTGGTATAGTACCAATGAGTTACATAAAATATCCAATGTTGAAACATTGGAACAAATGTCAAATAAAATAATTAATAATTTCAGGCAAAAATCGTTACAATCTTCTATTGCCACGATTAATACGTTATATATTTAGGTTAAGTTAGGTTAAGTAAATTGAAACGTGTTTTTTTCTCTTATAAGCAGGTGAAATCAACTCACCTGTAAAAATTTGGACTGCTACGGCAAACGAAATGTCATATGTTTTAAACAAAATGTTAATAAAATCTTAAATTTGTTTTACCAAATTAAGATGATAGTGTTGTCTAATAAAGAACACCTAGATATAAGAAATGAATGTAATGTTTGGAATGATTCTAATAAAAAAATGAAAAAATAAAATAAAATAACTACACAAACCATTAACTAACTGGGCTCAAACGCCATATAGCTTAACGAAGCCAATATCACATGTTGATAACATAGAATCCCAATATATAAAAAATATAAATATCGGTTAACTTAATTATGATGATAAATAGTTCAAAAAAATGCGCAATCTTGTCTGTCAAAGTAAATAAATTTCAATAGAATACGATAAATCTGTTCGAAGAAAGTCTACGCACTTTTATTTGGAGAGGAATCACTGTGGCCGCGGTGGTAGGTGTGACATTTGAATTAAGTGTTGACAATGAGATCCACTGCTTGGAGTTCACGTTTTACGGTTTTCGACCAGCGTATTTCCTGGATAGCTGCCACGTTCACGTAGACATTCCGCAATTCAAGAGCCAGGAGCCCAACACGCGCGGGTTCATTCAAAGTCCTCACGTTCCAAGATCCGACTTTCCAATTGTAGCCTTTTTTACAAGCATGTATAAAGTAGAAGCGATAGCCAATAAACCACTAACTTTGGGACGCTAAATTTCAACTTTTTTGACCACCCCCCGCTTTGTCACGTTTTTTGTATGAGTCCTCCGAAATTTTTGTAAGACTTGTCACGCTTGGATTGACACCCTCCCCCCTTGGAGCGTGACGTAATTTGTGCATGACCCCTTTATTCCGTAGATGTGTTTTTATTAAATATTTATTTTCACAAATTTTGTTATATGGTTTAGCATAGTTATGTTTAAATTTTTCGAATGGATGGGCAAAAAACTGATTGCATGGCTTAAAAATAATCAATAAAGCACATTCTACACAACATTTGTTACACATTGAGAAAAAAAAAACAAACGAATGCATCATGATTAGACTGGCCCAGCTCAGTATGGGAGAAAAATAAAGTTTTATGATTCCACGGGATTGTTTCTTGGGGTAAGAGGAAGCCTTTCTGAAAAATTCAGATCATTTGGTCGTTCCATGAGCTGGCGCATTTGAATTGAAGTTAATATGGGATTTTCAGCTCAAACATATGAGCAACAGCACATCATCTACTGTTTGGTTCAGGAAAATCAATGATCGCGTTCAATTGGACCCAGAATGTCAAAAACACTACTTGATGTAATAGCGAAGAATATTGTAGAAGATTGTACCATGATCAAAATTATTAAAGTTTGTGTTTTAACCATCTGAAGTATATCATGCAATACTGCTTGTATTTCTTCAACATAGCTTGGAGGTAGCCACTAAACGCATCATAGCCACCTATGACGCTGGGCGAGCTGAGGCACATGTCGCATGCATATAAGTGACTGTACGGGAGTGCTGATCTAAGCCTAACTTTCAACAACTGAAAGAGTAATGAAAATGAGATTAAATCCTGATACAACCTTCTGCAATTATGTTCATTAGGGTATCAACTAGTGTATTTGTCATTCTGGGCTTATTTGAACGTGAACAATTAGTATATGGAACGAAACAGTGACATAGGATCAATTTTCAATATATTTGAAACGAATATCCCATACAAACTTCAAATCGAATGCGCCAGCTGGTGGAGCAACCAATTGAGTTGAAATTTTGAGAGAGCGTTTCTCTTACCCTAAGGCTCATATCTAGGGGGTGCCCCGTTGCGTTTTACAACTTTTTTGTTTAAGGGCCAGTCTAATCATGATGAGCAAATTACATAACCACAAACATCAGATCGTATTTCGCATTACGGTCATCAAGCAGTTCCATCATTAATCAATGCCATCGTTACAAATCCCAGCCGATGCTCATCTAGAAAGCATTTTCGCCACTCTACCAGTTTCAGCAGTAGGGCAATCTCAAATTCATTAATCACTCCAATTAGCGGCATTGGTTTCGACGCGAGAATTTCACTGTTTTCTGAAATGATTTTCTTACATCATCTGCCGATAAGCCAAAATATACCTACAGCTTTCAAAAAGCTTTAATGAAAAAAAAAAAAAACAAAAACAAAAAAAAAAAACGGAGGCTCTACTCTACTAAAATTATTTTCTCACCAAAACGCAAACGGATTCTTCCCTCTAATTCACCCTCAATAACTGTTAAATTGTAAATGATAAAAGTATAAATAAAAAAACATATTCTCCTGTCAGGAGGCTCGTCATCCGCGCGCGCTGGTTCTTCAACCAACCGACCCATCCTCTTTTGGTGATGGCATCGATTCGTAACCCAAACATCCCGGAGGGTTGGAATGATTTATGCTCATTGATGTTTATTATCGAGAGTCAGCCCGATGTTGAAATCTGCCAACCAGTGAGATATAGAATAAAGCCAGCAGGGAGAGGGAAAAAAGAAGTCAAATCTTGAACGTTCTGACATTTTCGATCTGTTTTTACGTTTACTCACCGCTACAGTATGGCCCAGAAAAATGCTATAATTCTCGATTACTTTTTCAAATCGACGTAAGTAACTTTCATATGGTTTTGAGAAAATTAATTCAGAAGAATCACAACCTGTCTTTTAAAACTGTTTTAAAATTAATCAACTTTTTAAATTTTTTCGCCGTGTACATCGCTTAAATTTTGCATACATTAAGCTCGCGTTCAAAAACTAGGGAGTTCCTGTTATTTCCCACAAAAAATATATTACAAAATGATAAGCCGATTTATTCAGTTACTTTCGACGTTTTTCTACCAGTGTAAAATCGGCTCAAGTAGTGTTTTGTTTTGATTCGTGGTTAAGTCACTTTGTCTCTCCATACAGCGGGGCGGCGAAAGTAGTGGTTAGGTTGCGAAAGTTGAGAATCTTACTTTCGTCGTTTTGTAAATCCGGAAATTAAACGTTTTAAAAGTGAAAAATCGAGTTGGTTCAGAGCGCAACGTGTAGAATTTCGTCTGCGAAACACGTAGAATCGATAAAGTAAGTTTGTATACTTTTTTGACTTGAGTCTGTTAGAATAAGTTTTCGAGAATTGTTTTTATGCAGCACACGCGTTATTTAAAAAAAAAGTAAAAAATCCGCGTTATTTCAAAATACAACGTTAATGACTCTTTATGTTTCGGACGTTCCATGACCGCACGAGTTATAATGTAGAACTTTGTTTTGTATGAAATAACATTTTTGACTCAGGTTTTATACGTCGGTTTTTGAAATAACGCGGTTTTTTTATGTAGTTTGTTGTAAAAAAAACTGCTTCCGTACAAGATTGCATAAAAAATCTATCAGTTGGATGAAAAATATGTACGGTAGTACAGTCGGTTAACATAAATGAAAACGCTGTGCTGTACTCTTAAAATGCGAATGCAAAGCTTGATTGCAAAAAAAAGCTAGGATTTTACCAAGGTCTGCAAATAATCTCATCCCATCTTTGATATTTTAAATGTTTTATCACAAAGAAATGCACCTTCCAAATGCAAAACGAAAACAAGATTAAACATTTTAACTAATGAATAAAAAGAATGATTCGTTTTTATTTTCAATATAAAAATAAATTACGATATGATGACTTCCGCATTTTTATGGACCACACTGTATGGTTGCTGCTCTGTTTTTGAGAAATGCTATACTATTATTATTCTATTAGGAGCAAATGGATGTCGGAGGGGTCATCAAGTCCTCTTGGGTGTTTCGGTGTTGGCCTAGTGGTAAAATTCAATAGACTCTCGCCAAAACCGGAATTCAGTTGATTTCACACCCTCAACAACAACGACCTTCGTGGTTGCACCAAAATGATTGCTGGTAGTATGAAGCGTGCCATCCTGAGATACCCTCATTTCACACTGGAAAGTAATTTATGTTTAGAAGGTAGGGCAAGTGTACCATTAGTGGTGCACCTAAGGGAAAACTGCTAAAACACGGTGTTAAGGTGATTATAAAACGAAGCCAAACTTTGAATTTTCAAGTGCACAAGACGAGAGTATCTGACAACAGTTCGCGTTGAAAACTAATCAAATTGCTTGCTTGCTGATGGTGACCAATGGGATAGATTTTCAACGGGGAGCGCTGTTTGGTTCTCAAGTCTTGTGCTCTTAAAAATTTGAGGTGTGGCTTCGTTCTATAATCACCTTAAGATCATGAAATATATGATTTTAACGTATCATTCAATAGATCTCAAATCCTTCTATCACTCAAATGTATAAAAATCACGATTCATTTGAAATTTCCCCGCAAAAAGCCTTGCACCAATAATAGGAACACTGTTCCTTTAGTGGAGGTATATTTTAAGGATGGTTCCTTTAGTGGCGCAAACCATTGATTTCTTATGGGACCCTCCACTATGGGTACTGATGCACCACTATAGGTACAAAGGAGCAAAAAAATTAAGCAAAATAATTGTTTTAAATAGTTTTACGGTTAAATTTCATGAATATTATTCGATTACTTGTATCATTTTCGCATCGTACATAATACAAAAATATCACATAATCATTTATTAGCGCGAAACATGCCAAAACACACTACCTCCACTATTGGAGCTACCTCCACTAAGGGAGCGTTTGCCCTAGTTTACTAACTAGTGCGAGGTAGGCGTGAGAATACGTTTCCAATGTAGATTCCATAATTGTGGTTTTGTTTTACCTGTTTTTTCAGAGTTATCATTACACTGTTCTGCATTAAGGGTAAGGTGGTCTAAGAGTTCTGGCATGATTTAAAACAAATGTTAGGTATGATTATATTGGTGGTTCAAATGCTATGCAAGTATGAGGTTTTTACTCTAAAAATATAAAAATCGATTGAGATTTGAAAATGTTGCTATTTTTTATGTAAAATAATCGATCGGATTTTTAATATGTATATGAAACAAATTTAAAACAAAACTTTTGCACGATACATCATACTAAGAAATAAAACCCAATCAGGTATCAGAAGGCCGGCTCCAGAGGCACGTTCCCCGCCATTTGGGAGATTTGTGCCATCGCCTTATTAGAGCCTATTTCATCATCTATCCGATGGGAAAGGAAAGGGAAGGCAAAAATCGGAGGAAATAGGAGTGGGCACTTGAAGAGGAAAAATCGCTTAAGCGAAATGAGAGCATGTAGCTCCATACCACAATGGGTTCAAACAACTAAGCTATGAATTTCAACCCGATTTATTGTGGTGAATTTTCATAAGTGGTTCCTATGTATTTCGATAGCCCATTTGCCTTAGTGTATGTATTTGTTTTCTTGCTTTGTACTTCCGTTGTTTTAGTGGATATTTAAACAAACGTCGCACAGTGGCGCATGGCCGGACAAAACCTCAAAAATTCATGTTCTCAAAATCACTCGTCAATATTTTTTATAGACTTCTATACTATTGAGCGACAATTTCTCAAAATTTGAGATTGATCTGTTCTGTTTTCGATTTTTGGCAGCATCGTAAGTGTGGGAAAGTCAGCAAAATTGGACTGCTCGAAATTCATCAACTATGATTCACCTAGCAAACTGCAAACAGCTGTATCTCAACGAAATCATAACCGATTTAAGCTCAATAGGTTCCATTTGAAAGCGTAGTTATAAGCCTTAGTTTTGGCTATAGTTATATAGATTTTAACATATCAAGTTGTTGTTTGTAACAAAAATAGTTTCAAACAATCTTTCTCCAAAATTTTGTTGAATTTTCAAAACTTTGTACGTTTTATGTGAAGTGTTTCGGGAAAATGAGTCACTCACTATGAAGCAGCAAATCATCCATACTTTCAAACGTGCAATAGTTTTTCTTGCCCCTTTTTGCCCCTAGAGGTGAAAATTCCATTTTCATTTTTCATTATAATTTATCGATTTCATCATTCAAATGTTTATAAATTGTCATAATTTGTTTGAAACTTTAGTTGAATTACTAAAAGGAAGTTAAATTTGTACCTCTGTTTCAGGTTTATGCACAAACTTCTGCATTAAAACAACAAAAATTGTAGTAATAGCCTTTTTATACGATTGAATGAAAAAAACTTAATTTGGACCAATTTCACTAGAAAATCGAATTTTCAATTTGACTATTATTTCCTACGGGATGATATCAGGTATCCAAGATAATTGATAGATTACCATTATCAAGCAATTTGAGACGTATTTGAGGTTTTGTCCGACCTTTGTATGAAGGACCACCACTGTGCGTCGTACCTAATTTGTAAATCGTTTTAAGTGTGTTTCGCCTTGGGTAGTTCACTCTTCTGGTACATAAACCAGCTTTGAGTTGTTGGAAATTTCAGTTTTCCAAATTGAATGCTTGAGTGTTGTAAGGTTTTGAGAGGAACACAACCATCATAATTTCTCAAATTTTCAAAACCAGTTTTGTTTGCTCAAAATTGAAGCAATGTTCGTTGCATTTGCTATCTGTAATGCAATGATGAATTTTCCTTAAGATTTCTTTGAATTTGAATGAAAAAACTGAGGTTCATTTTTTTGATGATTGCTGATGATTGAACAGCTTTAATGCTAAGCATTAAGTAGGGGCCGAGTGGTTATAGTCCGCGGCTACAAAGCAAATCCATGCTGAAGGTGTCTGGGTTCGATTCCCGGTCGGTCCAGGATCTTTTCGTAATGGAAATTTCCTTGACTTCCCTGAGCATTGATTATCATCGTACCTGCCACACAATATACGAATGCGAAAATGGCAACTTGGCAATGAAAGCTCTCAGTTAAATAAGTGTGGAAGTGCTAATAAGAACACTAAGCTGAAAAGCAGGCTCTGTCTCAGTGAGGACGTAATGCCAATAAGAAGAATAAGAAGAATGCCAAACAAGCCGTATTTGATTTTTGTACGTGTAATTGACGATTGTTAATAATTCATCTCACAATTTCGGAGTAATGAAAATCAATTGGTTCTGCACTGACATAGTTAAATAAGTATCAGCATACGCTCTGCATTTGAACGCATATTGTGATACTTTTCCGAAATAATATTTATTCTTGGGCTTGAGTTTCATTACTTCGAAATTGTGAGCTGCAAAGTCAACATGGCTGCCATGACGAATAATAAGAAAGGTGGTACATTAATTTGCAAAAAACAGTCTTCATATTCCGAGTTCGAATCACGAAAGAACTTACTTTTCGTTCGTGACCTGAAATTTAATCAATTTTCCTCATATGCTGCTTGAAACAGCGACATCCACTTGAACAGACAATGGTGAAGATATGTGTGTTGTCAAACAAAACTGACATGAACAGATTTATCTCCGAAAGAGTTTCAACTAAAAAGGGGTGATATTATGTAACGGGAGATGTTGATCCTTTCTCAGGCAGAAGGGTTTCCGATCGTTGGTGTGTCTCGTGTCATTATAAATTCGATGTTTAAATGGAAACTCAAAAGTGCGAACAGCACGTGAGTACTTTGATTTATATGCTATTGTGTTCACGACGAATGTTCAAAGATTTCACGCATATTTATGATCATTAGAGTGGAAGCAATTTACACTAATTTTCTGCCATCTACATTTCCGGAAGTCGGGGTGACGTACGTTTGTGATTTATTGCTGCATATCACCGATTTTGGCTCAACCCTGAAACATTTACTGTTGTATCGCGTAGGCATGCGACTGGTACTTTATGTTACCTTTGTTATCACAATAAAGAGTACATTATGCAAGAATCTTTGACAAAAGGTCGAAAAACAATAAAGAAGGGACAAAAGGTCGATAATTTGTTTTTAAAAAAGAATAAATATCTACCCAAACAAATTTTGTTGCATATATCCCTGTATGCAATACATATTTTACGTTGACATTATGGAATCAATCAGACTTCACTGCCATCGTATTCCAAGTTTTTATCATAGATAAGACCATCGATTCAAAGAGATTGGTTTATCGCTGCATCAATCTCAAATTTCCCATGTTCTTAGGTCACAGTTGATATCAATCAATTTCTTTTCTTTCTCAATTAATCAGCTTACAGGACTCGCAACAAACTAAACGAAAGTGGTTTGATGAAATAGTACACAAAGCATACGAAGAAAGGTGCACAATTCAAATGTATGCTATAGTGAGGGGCGTATGACCCAGAGATCACCTGAAGTCCATTTATCATGATGAAACCGTCCTTCTTCGCATTTTGTCGAGTAGGCGCTAAAACTCTCCGTGTGCAGTAGGATTCGTGGAATTATAGAATTAAAGCCCAAAACAAACAGACATGACGTCGACGTGACTAATGAACGAGAAAGTTTGTTTGAAATTGAGCTATGTTGTGAGATATGGTCATGCAGGATGACGATACTGAAACAAAAACGGATAATTTCACCATAATTTTTATTTTTCAACTCGAACCATCCAGTAACATTTTTTTCTATGGTTAGGCAGGTCGAGTATGGCTTTGGATTTTCCTTTTTAAAACTTTTTAAATAAGAGACAATAGATTTGAGATTCGCTTATCGTTTCACGTAAATAGTTACATAAAATGTAAATATTCTGGAGGGTTTAACATTTGTTTCCATAACTATGTTTTTTTAAAGTTTTAGAGGTTAGGATGTCTTCAACAACTTGGAGTATTTCACTACGTTCTAAAATATGCCAATAGCACAAAGTCTCATTCCATTTTCATTTATTTATTTAACATCTGCACAGATAACACAGAATCAACCATTTCACGCCTACACTACTATCCTTCCAGCTTTGGTCACCTTCTGGATACTGGGTTCGCCGTAGAGTTGGGCGAGTTCGTGGTTCATCCTTCGCCGCCACACACCTGCACACCGCTAAAGATCGTCCTAAGCACCCGACGTTCGAAGACTCCAAGTGCTTGCAAGTCCTCCTCGAGCATCGTCTACGTTTCATGCCCGTAGAAGACTACCGGCCTTATAAGCGTTTTGTACATGGTACATTTGGTGCAGGGGGTGAATCTTTTTTGACCTCAGCTTCTTGTGGAGGCCATAGTAGGCCCGGCTTACATTGATGATGCATCTCCGTATTTCACGGCTAATGTTATTGTCAGTCGTCAGCGAGGATCCAAAGTAGACGAGCTCGTCGACCAGCTCGAACGTATCCCCGTCTATCGTAACACTGCTACCTAGGCGAGCCCTGTCGCGCTCGACCCCACCAGCTATCATGTAATTTGCCTTGGTCACATTCACCACCAGTCCCACTTTTGCTGCCTCGCGTTTCAGGCGGGTGTACAGGTCTGCCACCCCTGACAATGTCCATATCATCCGCGTAGCAAAAGAATTGACCGGAACTCGTAAAAATCGTACCCTAGCTGTTAAGCCCGGCTCTCCGCATAACAAATTCTACCGCAATATTGAACAACAAGCATGAACGTCCATCACCTTGTCGTAGTCCCCGGTGTGAAACCTTCACACAGTTTTCACATTGTCGCTCTTATCAGTCTCGTGAGCTTCCTGGGAAAGCTGTGCTCGTCCATGATTTTCCGTAGCTCTTCCGGTCGGTACTATCGTGTGCTGCCTTGGAATCGACATTTTTGAAGAATTTGCCGTACAGTAAAGATCTGGTCCAGTGTCCATCGGCCGTCAACGAAGCCGGCTTGTTAACTTCCCATGAACTCATTTACTATAGGTTGTAGACGATGGAGGATAACCTGTGATAGCACTTTGTAGGTGGCGTTTAGGATAGTGATTGCACGATAATTTTCACACTCCAGTTTGTCGCCCTTTTTGTAGATAGGGTATATAACGCCTTGCTTCCACTCCTCCGGTAGCTGTTCCGTATCCCAGATTCTGACTATCAGCCGATGCAGACAAGCGGCCAACCTGTCCGGGCCCATCTTGATGAGTTCGGCTCCGATACCATCCTTGCCAGCGGCTTTGTTGTTCTTGAGCTGTTGAATGGCATCCTTAACTTCCCCCATCGTGGGAGCTGGTTGATTTCCACTGTCCGCTGTGCTGACGTAGCCATCGCCTTCGCTGTCCTGACCTTCTGTGCCTGTGTTCTCTGCGCCATTCAGGTGTTCATCGTAGTGCTGCTTCCACCTTTCGATCACCTCGCGTCCGTCCGTCAAGATGCTCCCATCCTTATTCCGGCACATCTCAGCTCGCGGCACGAAGCCTTTGCGGGATGTGTTGAGCTTCTGATAGAACTTCCGCGTTTCTTGAGAACGATACAGCAACTCCATCTCTTGGCATTCCACCTCTTCCAGGCGGCGCTTTTTGTCCCGGAATAGGCGGGTTTGCTGTTTCCGCTTCAGTCTGTATCGTTCCACGTTTTGCCGCGTACCATGCTGCAGCATTGCAGCCCGCGCTGCATTCTTCTCCTCTAAAACCTCCTGGCACTCCTCGTCGAACCAATCGTTTCTTGAGCTCCGTTCCACATATCCGACAACGCTTTCGGCAGCGTCGTTAATGGTTGCTTTGACTGTCCTCCAGCAGTCCTCAAGAGGGGCCCTATCGAGCTCGCCCTCATCCGGCAACGCTGTCTCAAGATGCTGACATTGTTTCTAATTGATTCTGGCCATTGCGGATACCCGGTCACCTGGCACCGGTTCCTGAATGTACCCAAAGAGGACATTTTGTAAAATTTTAATAACAGTACTGTGCGGCGGCTCCACATTTGTAACGTTCCGTTCTGTTACGCAAAGCAAACGGGTTACGCGCCACCTTCCAATAAGAAGGACCGTTAGCTCCTTCTAATTACCCGGCATGACACCACCCTCTCAGGGCAGGTCGCCTAGTTTATGAGGACCGATGTCGCACTAAAACAACCCAAACGTCTCCAAAACTAATCAGAACCAATTCCAAATCATAAAAAATACCGAAACCGAAAAATAAATCTAAATTTAGCCAATGGGGGAAATGCTTATTCACTAAAAGAACCCAAACACCAATCTTAAATCTAGCCAAATACCAATTCGTGACGTTATAAAACTAGTGGAGTAATCTAAATAATCTAAAAGCCAGTTTATAAAAAAAAATCAACATAAAATCCGAAGTTAATTTACTAAATTACAATTCTAATTTATCGAGTTCAAATTGCCTTATATTTAACGTTTATTAAATTTATTCAAATTCAAACAAGCCTAATCCCTATTGTGACGTCTTCTTCTTTCTGGCGTTACGTCTCCACTGGGACAGAGCCTGCTTCTCAGCTTAGTGTTCTTATGAGCACTTCCACAGTTATCAACTGAGAGCTTACTATGCCAATGACCATTTTTGCATGCGTATATCGTGTGGCAGGTACGATGATACTTTATGCCCTGGGAAGTCGAGAACATTTCCAACCTGAAAAGATCCTCGACCGGTGGGATTCGAACTCACGACCCTCAGCTTGGTCTTGCTGAATAACTGCTTTACCGCTACGGCTATCTGGGCCCCACGATTTCATTCAAGTTTGAAATTATCTTTGAGCAAATTCTTATTCTATTATAGTCAGATCTGACCTTATTCTTCACGACATTCCCTCGTCGAATGTCCCCCATGGTCCAAGGATTGCAGCTTCTTGTTCACTTACTCATCAATTGCTGTGGGTCAAACTTACTCCATCGACCGGTAAAGCCAACATGGGATTCGTGAGTCGGCGTCGCATAAGGAGTAAAGGCGTCCCCTTGTTGTGGAGTGAAGAGCTTCTTATACGAACGATGCTCACGCCGGACGACTGATTGGCGAGCGAAATGTCACACGAGCGTTGGTAGCCGATGTTGCACAGCAATTTCAGGGACCGGAGCCGTTCTCGGGAACTTACAGCCTCTTGGCGACGGCCGATCGTTGTCCCAGCCGTGTCCGAGGGAGGGCTTCTAGTTGATACCAGCCCAGATTAGCCGCCCACGTTGATTGGGCAAGGAGGGCCTATTCAACGCGGATTCTCACTTAATTTGCTCACTAAATAATCAAATTAGGCTTACCTGAATTCTTATTCATAAAATCTCACAATATCTCAGGCACTTTTTCAAAATAATACGATTCTACTCGACAAATTCAAAATTCTTAACGATGAACATAAAAGACACAGAAACTGGAATTAATATACTAAATAAATCTAAAACTCCCGAAACTTACTTCGAGTTTAGTTTAAACCGAAATACAAAGTCAAATTTAGACTTTAGTAAGCTTTAATCACTTCCGAAATCACTCCGATTAAACGATCTGATCACTTTGACGCACTCCACTAGAATAAAGGAACAATGACGATCCAGACCTAAAAAAGGGTTGAGCTAATTAAGATGAACGCAATTTCCACCCGAATGCGTACAAAGGTTGTACTATTGTTTTCTTTTAAATTGGCTAATTTGGGAATTTTTATATTAGCCCATCGGCGCAATTTAGTAGGAGCGACGAGAGAAATTCTGGTCAATTCTCTGGAAGTTCCGGAAAAGTTCCGGTAGAGAAAGATGGACGAATTCGCGAAGAAGTACCTTTTGTAGCAGATTTCGCTTCGTGCCATTACGCCAAGCCTGTAATGGATTGATACGAAACGAAGGGCGTTAATGAGGTCCCGAAGGCGACGTACCTGCCAAATAAACCAGAACTTCGTCCGCTCGAAAAGTTTTGGGTGATAATGAAGAAGAAGTTGAAGAAAAGCGGAAAAACATTTAAAACCGATGAAGCTTTGAAGAAAAACTGGGATAAATTGTGTAAGAAAAATGGGCAAAGCCTCACTCAAGATCTTATGAGCAGTGTTACTAGAAATGTACGAGCATTCAGCGTGGGAAAAGAAATTCAATAAATAAATTATGCCAAAACATATTTATTTTATTTCATTGTTTCCGAGTACAGTCTTCAGAAGTGTAAGTATTGGTCCTATTATTCTGAGAAACAATAGACGTGTTACTTGCTTTAAAGAAGCCGTTGAGTCCTCTGCACTTCCAGAAGAAAACACTCAGTTTGTATATGGGAAAGAGTTGGTTAAGGCATTCGTTTTGTTAAACAACAAATAGTAGTGAACGCAACAAGTTGCAGAATGATAATTAATCACAGCACGAGTCGTACATTTATCCAACGAGGCTTGCCGAGTTGAATAATTACGACGAGTCATTACGCAACTGAAACAGTGCTGTAAAGATTCATTACGCAACGATTTCTCATTACGCAACAGTTTTGAGTTGCGTAATGAATCATAACACAATAATTTATCAGAAATTGCACAACAATGATGAATGCTTCCCGATATAATTTCTGATACTCTCAAGTATTCTTCTACGAAATTGCAAAAAAAAATTGTACGCAACTCGTTGCTGGACTCGATTTTTACAGCACTCGTCGTAATTATTCAACTTGGTAAGCCTCGTTGGATAAATGTACAACTCGTGCTGTAAAAATCATCATTCTTCAACTTGTTGCGTAACTACTATTTATTGTTTAACAAAACGAATCCCTTAAACAACTCTTTCCCATAACCAAACTGAGTGTTTTCTTCTAAAATTAACAACTCGTGCTGTAAAAATCATTATTCTGCAACTTGTTCCGTAAACTACTATTTCACAACCGCGCAACGCAAAACGGACTCGATTGATTGGAATTTTATCGTCTGTCCCAATGGAGCATGTAATGTAATCAACGAATCAAATACTACTACACCAGTATGAAATTTACAAACTTCATTAAAACAGCTTGTGTAAAAAAAGTTCGTAAATTGAGGTTTCGCTGATTGACTCTTTATTATGGGGAAATTCAGTCCGAGGTTTGAGGTTTCATTGCACATGTATTCCGACTCTCAATTACAGTTTTCGTCAGTGTGTTGTGCTTGCATCTATTTTCCTATTAGACTTTCGTTTTTATCGTGTGCAGGTACTGAATATTGCAGATCGTAATATATTTTTACTGGTTCTAAGAATTAACCCTGAGAGCAAGAGATACATAAACTTAATTTAGTTTGCCTACTTTGTGTTCCACTGTCTTTGATTAAGTTGATGCCCATCGCATAAAAAAACAATCATACAATGTAACTTAAACCATTTATTTCTGAAATACAATCATTATAACTACTCAAAAAACAAACCTAATATAATCTTCTAATATCCCAGACCTAAATTTCAATCTTTTAACAAAATTTTACTTAGCGTTACAAACGGCAGTTCGAAGCAGGCACTCCAAAAAAGCGAAACGCTCGTCGTTATTCCGATGGCTGCCCAGATTCGATTCAGCATATCCATTGCGCTGAAATAGCCTTCCAATTTCACAGAAGCAACTGAACTCATCATTATAAGCAAAGAATGCAGCAAATACATCACAAAAGATAGTTTGGCCAGCGGTTGCCACATTGGAGCGCACAAAATGTCGTTGATCACTCCGGCTTTCCCGTTCACGCACGCAAAGATAATCCACATGACACAAGCACTGAACATAGAACGATGCAATGAAGCATATGTGGCGTCTATAATATCCGAAAAGGATCGGTAATCGGTGTGGTTAAACCCATAGTTAGCGCTGAGAATTATCAACAGGCTGATAATACAGGTGATCCATCCAATGATCCAGGACTGTTTGGAAAGTCTCACTCCATTTTCTCTGGTCCTATAGAGAACGTATCCGAATACTAAGCCCCATAGCCAAACGGCCATTCTGGCGTGCGTTGCAAAGTACGTTAGGGACTTTTTCAAAGTGTGCTCGTTAGGAGCCATTTGACTGTTACGGAAACCATACGCGATGTAGATTGCAAACACTGAACTCATTGATAATAAGGCTAATACGACGATAACAAGTAGAAAGCGTTTTCCATATTTCCAAAGAGGGTAGATTAATACAGGAGCTGCAATATATAGTTGCATATCTACTGAGAGGTACCATGTCCAAAGAAGGCACTGAAAATGGAAAATTGGAGATGTGACTAACCAAAAATTTTAAAAATATCTCTAAGACCTTACCATATTAGATGGATTGACGAAGTTCTGAATGTGCAATATGCTGGACCACCAGTATCGTGAACATGAGTTTTGCATTTGAAGCATGTAAGGCTTCCAAATAGGTCCTTCTCCCATGTGCACTGCGAAGGACGTCACGAATAGGATAAGTGCAGCCAAAGGAGCCGTTATGCGTACGTAGCGTTGAAGATAGAATTTTATTAGGTTCACGCTGCCCTTTTTGTCCAGTTCCTTCAACACGTTCCATGCTACAAGAACCCCACTCAATACGAAAAACGTATCTACGGCTAAGAAACCGCTTACAAGTAGCAACATTGAAGCTGGATGATCAAGGTACTTGTCCCGCGACGATGCATTAATAATGGGAACCTTAGGAATCAAGTCGTGAACGTGGAATATGATGATCCAGATCATTGATAGTGATCGTATTCCATCCAGACAGTCAATTGCATACGTTGTTCCAGGTATTTTCGATGGTATTTCCTGATTGATTCTCAATATAGTTCGTAAATTTTGGTAAATCGAAAATGAGCTATAAAAAGGATCAGCTTTACGTCCCTGAACGAGAAGTACAACATCATAGATTGTGCTCATGAATAGTAGACTGGTAATTACTGCGAAAAACACTCTGAAATAATCGTCGATAACATAAAACATACCTTAAAGATCACCCCATAAACTTACGTAGCCAATACAATGGATCTACTAAACTTAATTCCTTCGTAGTGACTGCAGCGTAAACCACGATCCAACGGAAGATCCATTGTTAAACTTTGATTGGCAACGTAATCACCGTAAACTTGATGAATGTCCTCCGGAGTACAAGCTGACGGCACACACAGTCCCGAAACGAAAGATCTGTCTCTATCTGAATAGTTGATGAGGAAGAGACAATGCTCCCCACTGAACTGCTTCCATTTGAACTGTCGACATTGATCGTAGTTTCCATAGGCACGGTTGTTCCCAAAGTAGATTCCTGATGGGACCTTACCCCATGAATCGAACCCTGTAGGATATAAATTAAGGTAACAATAAAAAAAAAAAATTATACTCATTTCAGTTACTGACATTCTAGGCCATGGAAATCTCGGTTCAGGTATGCGATTGCAAGTTTCTGAAGCACTTCTACACATTCACGGTTCGTTGGCGGTACAGTATACAATGATAGAAAATCTATAAATTTTCGATTGAACAGAAGCTTTTCTTCAATACCAAACTCGCTACGCTTCTGTGCCAAATTCTCGTCTACCGATTGTTCCGTAGATCCAATGGAATTCATAAGTAACAGCAACAGTATTTCTATCATAATGATAATGAACTTTGTCACCTTTGCACAGTTTGATAGTTTCACCACATCTGGCCAAAACCCATTACTACTTTGAGCTTCGAGTGATATAAAAGAAGTTCGGCATTGTAAAAGAATTATCTTAGTTTGAAGCAATTATGATGTTACATCAAAACTGATATGGACCTAGGGAAACGGTTTTCTATATTTTCATGCAAATTTTTTCTATCCTTTTGAAACTTTTAAATTAATAAGTAACACTTTTATATTGTGTGCATTTCTATTTTCTTTGTTATTGGTCCAACTATTTCAAGTTTGAGACTAAAACCATTGTGATATTTTTTGCGTGTGTGCCAAATCAAAATATATGCCGCATAGTATCGTAAATGTTTATTGCCGAGATAAAACTACTCTTATTGGCAGATAAAGTAGTTGAAATAAATTCTTAGATAACACTCCCACGGTGATGATTAAACATCTTTATCATATTCACGACACACAAATGAACATATATGACGCTTGTTTGCAAAACATCATATCACTTCGCGAAGATGAATTGGAAGTACTAGTTGGAAAACACTCCAGTGGCTTTGTTGTTTTTCAAACGTCTAATCTCCGTTTCTACCTCCGGAATTTGTTTTTTGATGTTCTTGTTTTTCAATTTTTATGCATAAATCTGAGATAATTTGGTATTGCAATATACAATATGAATGGTTTTGCAGTTTTGAACGTATTCAAGAAAAGGGGGGGTTTGAAAAAGTGGTTTTTGTGTAAGCTGGTCAAAAAAATGTTTTTCTATTAAAGACCCCTACTGTTCCTAGAAATAATTTCTGGCTACGCCACCGCATCATATAAATAAAACAACAACAAAAAGATAACATTTAAGTTCATTTATCGAAGATTTCATTTATTTTCTTAGTGATTCGATTATCCGAAGTAAAAAATATCGAAACTCCGGATAATCGAGTTCGACCTGTAATCAAAAGTTCTGAAAAACAGTAGAAACGTATAAAATTATATTCATTGAACGAAAATAAATATTTCAACCTTGATAGAAAATGGTACAATAAAAAAAATAATAGACTTATTTGTAAATCATAGCTTGTATGGTCTTTAAATAAGTTCAACTATCAAATTACAGGTATGTTCCGTTTTTATCAACACGATCGGCAATATTTAGTTGACAAAAACGGAACCGTGACAAAAACTGCATAATTATCTTAAATAGAATATTTTCCAAATTTGAAAAGGAAATGGCAGTTTTGTCAGGATAATATACATTTTTATCATATAAATGCACAGTATTGAGTTGTGGAGGAGTTGTGAGGAGCATTTAGATTGTTCATTCTTATAGGTTCGTAATGAAAGTTGATTACAGACTCCTATCAATCAATATGATTTTGTAATAAATTATAGAAAGTTTTAATTTTCTTTTGGCTAAAATTTTAATAAATGTAATAGAGAATATTAAAACGATAATCACATGAATGTCCTTTGCACCATATTTACGTCATATTTTTAAAAATAACTTTAAAAATTCGTTTTTCTGCCAAGAAAAATTAAACAAGAAACAACATTTTTTCTACTGTTCATCCTCATTCTTCAGCTTCTTCTTCTTATTTATGGCATTACATCCCAACTAAGAAAGAGCCTTCTTCTCAGCTTAGTGTTTTTATAAACACTTTCGCAGTAATCAACTGAGAGCTCTTTTGCCGAGGTACATATTTTTTTGCATTTTTGGCCACACTCTATTGGCGAATAAATATGGAGTTATGTTTCGAATGTTTTGAAAACTGAAATGAATATTTACGATTGCCAAAATCTTATCAATAAAATGTTTGTTGAAATCTTTCTTCTAAAGTTATAACTACCAACATCGACAGGGATGCACTAATACGTTAGATCACGAATATACTGGCAATAAACAAACCTAAAGTTCTTGATTTTTGTTAAGTAAAAATAATGTTAAATACTAATGGTCTCGTTAAACTTCGTTTTGCCATTAAGTATGCTGCTGAAAAATGGCATGCAATCTCTTACACAAAACGACAGATTTAGTAGATTTCAATTTTTCCAGTTATTCCAAAAATTAAAATCCAAATCTTTTCCACCACTCAACACGTCGGAACACTTGACCAATGCAATAGTGGAATAATCATATAAGTCAATCAGCCCGTTCTTAAGCTATTTCGTGACACACAAACACCATTCCATTTTTATTTATATAGAAGTTCATCAAAAACACAAATTCTAGAACAAGCTTCACCAAATTAGAACTTTTTGGTAAGAAACTCTTTTGTAAAGTTTTATGAATAAGCGTATGGCTGTTGGTATAAGACTCCTAATTATTTTTTTAATCCCCATGTGGGGAAGGGGCTCTGCCTGCTCAAAGATCAAGATCCCAGCAAATTTGAGATGGCAACGTGCGTGACGTCGGAACGACCAGTTTCAACAGTTTCTCAAATTGCCAACCCTTTACTCTCTTCCTCGATGCAAACTTATTATATGGAGATTCCAAAATTTTCTATAGATTGCTTAGTGTTGCTGGGCCCCTTCTCCTACTTCTTGGAACAGGATCTAATCCATGGCTGCTTGCTATATTTTGTGCAATGCTATCGATTTTGAGAGATAGTAGATGATGTCCAAAATGTGACAGGGTCGACAGTCTTATCGAAAATAAAATAAAATCGATCATGTCTCCTGCCGTTGCCCAAACATTCGCGAGTTCATTCCCAAGTGCATCCCTTATGAAAAAGAGCTGAACATATATGTGATCGTCCATTAATCCCATAAGGGGTTATGGGGGGAGGGAGGGGGGTCTGAGATATCTTACATGCCATACATATTATTTTTTTATTTTCATACAATAAATCATACCATAGGGAGAGGGTCGGTCGAAAAATCGCCAAAATTGGCAAACGTAATTAATGGACTTCATGGAAAATTCGTTGATGCCATGTTATAAAAGAAAAAGGAGAGGTCTCAGCAACTCGCTTAAAATTCTCGTTTTTGCTTGGACGTGGCCAGAGCAACTCTCTATTGTTGCAGGATGGGTCAATATTGTCCAACACACCATCCTAAGTTTGAAAACTCCTAACTCGATGGTCCCTTCAATATCGAGTAAGGGAGAGATGACTGTATTTAGTTTATATTTTAAACATTTTGAAAATTAAAAAAAATCAATTTTTGTGTGTTGATAAAAACGGAATAATTTGTTGACGAAATCGGAACGTGGTAAAAACGGAACATACCTGTAATTGTATTTTTTATTCGGGGTGCTTCTGACGGTGGTCGATCGCAAACCAAAGAAAGGTTAAAACAAACAAAAATCAAAAACATTTAACATTTAACATTTAACATTTAACATTTAACATTTAACATTTAACATTTAACATTTAACATTTAACATTTAACATTTAACATTTAACATTTAACATTTAACATTTAACATTTAACATTTAACATTTAACATTTAACATTTAACATTTAACATTTAACATTTAACATTTAACATTTAACATTTAACATTTAACATTTAACATTTAACATTTAACATTTAACATTTAACATTTAACATTTAACATTTAACATTTAACATTTAACATTTAACATTTAACATTAACATTTAACATTTAACATTTAACATTTAACATTTAACATTTAACATTTAACATTTAACATTTAACATTTAACATTTAACATTTAACATTTAACATTTAACATTTAACATTTAACATTTAACATTTAACATTTAACATTTAACATTTAACATTTAACATTTAACATTTAACATTTAACATTTAACATTTAACATTTAACATTTAACATTTAACATTTAACATTTAACATTTAACATTTAACATTTAACATTTAACATTTAACATTTAACATTTAACATTTAACATTTAACATTTAACATTTAACATTTAACATTTAACATTTAACATTTAACATTTAACATTTAACATTTAACATTTAACATTTAACATTTAACATTTAACATTTAACATTTAACATTTAACATTTAACATTTAACATTTAACATTTAACATTTAACATTTAACATTTAACATTTCGATTTACACCAAGCCAACCCAATAGGATGCGGCTTATTTTTCGAAAGCTCTCAAACCCATAAATTCGTGTGCTCTTCTGAATTCTAACCACATAAAAAGGGACACCTCAAATTTTGAGCCAAAAATATTAAGATTAGAGGTTGCGCAAGCGACTTGAAGGTGAATTTTCGAGTTATAATATACAGTGGAATTCCGTTTTAGGCATGCTCCATTTTTGGCACCCCTTGATTTTGGCAACAAAATGGATCCGTTTTTGGCAACATTTTTGAATACCATTAAAATTTGTAAATTTTTGTAAATGTCATTGTGTCTTTTATTTTAGTCATTTGAAAAGCAGCCCGGTTGGGTGACAAAACGTCGAAAAACAAAATGTCGAATGCCAAAATGTCGAATGCCAAAACGTCGAAAGGACAAAATGTCGAAGGGACAAAACGTCGAATGCCAAAACGTCGAAAGACAAAAGGTCGAATGCCAAAACGTCGAATGCCAAAATGTCGAAAGGACAAAACGTCGAAAGGACAAACGTCGAAAGACAAAATGTCGAATCCAAAACGTTGAAAGGACAAAACGTCAAAGAAAAAAAAATCGAGGGTGTTTGGCAAAACTTGCGTTGTAGTGACTTTGACCTATTCGATTAATAAGTAATGCGAAGAAAATCGATAATAATGTAACGTCAAATTCAAACACTCAACAATGTTTTAAACAGTTTAGGCATTGACAAATATTTCGATTTTACTATTATCACCATGATATCGTAATTTATAGCTCGTCTTCGAAGTGATAATAGAAATAAAATGGTAAATAACTAAAATTTATCTGAATTTGAAAACAAATTGTTTGATGTTCAGGTTATAAAATAATTTTTAAGTATCTCACCAAAGTGCTAGTTAGTCAAACATTGAAAAATAAGTTAATTATTTGATTGATTTGTACCTTTTCAATAAAAGAATGAGTACATTTTAGAAGAATAAAAAATCCACTAATTATCAAGAATCCATTCGTAAATTTGATGAGATTGATGTCACTAGTTTGTTGAAAGGACGGATGTATCTTATAAAAATGAATAAAACTCTATTTACCAACAGGAAGCATAAACAGTAGCAAATTCAATTCACCAAGTTCTGTATTAAATTTTGAGAAGTTATTTAACTGTAACATAACCACAAAAAAAATGTACCTATTGAGATACCGTTTTGACTCATATTCCGATCACTAAAGGTCAGCAGTGACTTCAAATGCATCTGATAGGCATAAATTAGGTGATATTTGTGAAATTTAAAATTTCTTCACAAAGTCTAACCCTTAGCTGTTGGGTGTACTGAAAAAAATATTTATTTAGACTTGTTAACTATTGTTTTTACGTTAAAGTATGGAACAACATTTTGATTCAAATACCGAACACTGTGTTCATTCTGTCTCATATTCCGAACACCTTGACTCAAATTCCGAACAGCACGAATAAATCCTATTCAAATGAATAAATTCGCAAATAAATTTATCTGAGCTAGTCTTACTGGTCTTGAACTTGAGAATCA
This sequence comes from Aedes aegypti, assembly GCF_002204515.2. Taxonomy (NCBI): domain Eukaryota; kingdom Metazoa; phylum Arthropoda; class Insecta; order Diptera; family Culicidae; genus Aedes; species Aedes aegypti. The sequence goes on from NC_035108.1 coordinate 285,273,965, forward strand.
TCACTACTCCAGAGCTATAAAATAGATTTGAAAACGTTAAAATTTAATTGCAATTGACAGCCATTTCGTAGTGATTTGATGACATATTTCAGCGAAACATTTCAACCAAGTCGCCATACAAAAACCGAGTGTTCGGAATATGAGTCTGTTCGGAATTTGAGACAAAACGGTACAAAGATTTTGTTTTAGGTGAAAACAAATTTATCTAATGTAAAATGCTTACGCTCCAAATATACGAAACAGCTGGAATCATCACATTCTGAGGCATCTTGCTTTAGTGCAAATCAAAATTTTGTTCGCCCACTAGTCGTAGGAAAAAAATGTAAAGTACAAAGGGGCAAGTTGAAGTGGCTGGGATAAAATAAAATGGTAGCACGCTACAAATGAAACAACCTCCTGTTCACATCTACTGATATCATATTCAAAACTTTGCCTTCCAACTCGTCCCAGTGCACGTTACACTACTTTTTTTCTTCATTTGCTGTTATAAGCATCCAGAGGTACGGCGAATTTGTTTTTCGAAGTGCTTCACTGCTTCTTGTCTGGGTAGAAATTGACATTTCAGTGAAAATTTGTTCTATGCTTACTGTGATGAAAATTGCGAATTTTGCTACTGCTTTCGACGTTTTGTCCCTTCGACGTTTTGTCCCTTTCGACGTTTTGGGATTCGACGTTTTGGCATTCGACGTTTTGGGATTCGACGTTTTGTCTTTCGACATTTTGTCCCTAAACCAGCAGCCCAGCTTCACTCCTATCGCATTCCAGATCTCCATCTTTGTCGATATTCTACCTAACCACACCAACTGCTAGGGCTCCCGTGCACTTATTTAATTTAATAAATTTTCATATGTTCACAACGTTTCATGAAGATATTAATCTCCATAAGTATCTCGAATAAGGGGGTCTGTAGCCTTGAGGTTACGCTTTCGCTTCATAAGCGGAAGGTCATAGGTTCGATTCCCAGCCCCTCCACAAAAATCCCGTCCAGCCACCAGAAGACGCCTGACGGAGGACCGTGCTTTGGGGAGCACATCCATCCTCCGTCAGTATCAGATGGTGACTGAGACAAACTGACCCTCTTCGCAGGCAGCTAGCCTCAATAACAGCAGAGCTCTCTCCTACCTGCTCGGTGTGAGAGTAAAAAGAGTAGGAGAGAGTGAAAGTAAGATGTAAATATAGATAAGTTAAAAATAGATCTGTATCGGTAAAGAAGAAGCTACAGATCGACTGATTCCGGCACAGTAGTGGCCACGAGCACAGAGTGCCCTAAAAAAAAAGTATCTCGAATAGAGTTTCAAAATATTTTCTCAGGCATTCTCACTTTGTGACTAACCCACATGAGTTTGCCGGTAGGTGATACAGTAAATGAAAAGCATTTACCTTCAGATTTTGAGCAGCCCGTTTGAATAAACCATAAGCTTTCACACAAGAGCAGCAAAAAGTGAATCATATACTACTCATATAAGGAGTTTTTTTTACATTTTATACATATTACAATTATATACATTGCGTATGAAGAAGCATACCGCAGTAACAGAAACAAATCAATCAAAAAGTCAAGTCTCTTAACCTTAATGGATTTTTTTTAAATAAATTGCATTAGTCAAGTATATTTCTTAAGTGTCAACATATAATCCAGAGCTTTCGCAGTAACTAAAGAAATAAATGACCAACTGGCTTCTTCTATACACCGTTAAGTAGCATCACTATGAAAAATACAAGCATAGTATAAACTACATTTTCTCAATAACATCATTAAAGTGTGATGAGTATGATTGAGAGTGTTTTAGCTGTTTATCTGTTTGTATTTTGATTACGATGACCCATATTGATCAAACTGTAAAAGTCTAAAGTTACACTCCACAAATTTGGTCCAGAAGCTACTGTGTAAATTTGAGCGGTAACTAAGCCAGCTCCAAGTTTGTATGGAGGAAATTGGCAAAATATATGGGAGCAACGGTTCCAACTACTCTTTAGACCATAGATGGTGCTGTAGTTGGTGAATTTTAATTTGCACATATTCCAATCAATATTGAAAAGACTGCAACAATTCTAAAGATTTTCCGTGTATAAACAAAAAAGTTATACCTTGAGAAACCATCATTCAGGTTTCCCCCTTGAGTGGAACGGTGTTTTTTGAGTCGACCAACATTCTATATCAGCGGTGTTCATGCTGGAGTATTTCGCATTTCATATCACTAATTCAATCAAAATGTTCCTCACGAGATCCTGGTGGATTCTATCTAGGTATAGCAGTTTTAAAAGTATGCTCTTAAAGCGGGCTCCTGAGAATTTTCAGAGCGTATTCTTGAGGATACTGAGCGAAATCCGGGTATCCCTATCGGACATTCGTGGTTTCTTGCGGGTTCTTGAGAATACACAGCTAGTTATTGGCAATTCCTAGTAAACTGCTAAGATTTCAAAGTTGTACTGTGAACTTCTAGCGGAATACTGTGGATTTTTAGTGACCTTTTGAGTATTTCTGGTGAAATCTTGAGGTTTCAGTATAGATTTAAAGAGGATTTCGGGGATTACCATGCTTTGGAGAGTTTCTACTGGAGACTCTAGAATTTTCAGCAACATCAAGGCAGAATCTTAGAATGTTCCCAAAATTTCTAGCTCTCTGGCAAATTTTCAATTCCTATCTGAACCCTTGGCAAGATCCTGTAGATTCCTAGTAAACTACTTCAATGTATCAGCAGGTCCTTGTGAACCTTGTGAACTTCAAAAATACAATCATTAAAGTCACATTAAAACGAAAAGAAGCTTGTTAGTATAGTGTACGAAATTAAGGACCACAGTTATAAATCAAGAGGGCCACATGTGGCTTGAGGGCCGCATGTTGAGTACCACTGTTCTATATCATTTTGTTAGCATTATCTTTGAAAAAATCCTATTGAATGCTTAGTTAATGTTCTGTGAATTTTTATGTAAATCAATTGATTTTAGCTGTTTCTGTACGCTAGTTTGACTGCAGTCAATCATTCTATATGAGGAAAGGCATCCTATGCTAGTAACATAATTTTGAAGAGCCATTTCCTAATAACCACTAGGGCTTCAAAGAGAAGCTGTGAGGGTTCATTAAATTTTAAAAAATATGCAGTTTTGTACAATTTCAAAGTCTGGCCATCATTTGGTTTCATCAGGATGGTGTAACAACACCCTAATGATAAGTAGATGAAAAAACCGAATTTAGTACTATACCATTTAATTCCACTAGAGTTTGTATCCTTTGACAGATACGCGTATTTCGACCTCAACTGTAAGGCCGTCTTTAGTGTTGTGTACTAGACTCGACTTCTAGTACACGACACTGAAGACGGTCTTACAGTTGAGGTCGAAATACGCGTATCTGTCAAAGGATACAAACTCTAGTGGAATTAAATGGTATAGTACTAAATTCGGTTTTTTCATCTACTTATAGGTATTCTACTAAACAGCTCGAAGATTTTTTACCCTAATGATGTTTTTGAGATAAAAAAATTGTAAAAGGTTGAAAAGTTTGTACATAGAATATCAAATTTGTCCAAAATCAAAACTTGTCTTAGTTTCAAGTAGTTTTCTCTAAATTTGTCCTCTTTTCACTAAAAAAAATCATATCTGTTTGATCATAACTTCATGAGTATTTATCCGATTGCAGATCTTTTTACTTGTTTTTGAAGCTTTTTGAAGGCAGTTCGGTATTCCAAATTTGTAGAGATATCTAAAGAAAATGATTATGGAATTAAGCATCACAAGTAGGAACTCTATATTGGCAATTTTTGAATAATTTCACAATGGTGAAAAAAAAGTTTGTCCAAAACATGGTTTGTCACGTTAATTGAATAAATATTTCATTCAAATATGCTATTTGGTATTTTTATTATCTCAGAAGGGATTATTCATAACTTTCTTGAACCGTATACAATTTTATCAGAAATTCATTCAAATTGATTAAAAACACAAATTTCGTTTAAATTTTATCAAAATGTGTGTGAAAAGTGGAGAATTGATTTTTAAATGAATTCATTTTACATAGGGGCCGTCTATAAATGACGTAGCATGTTTCACTGATTTTTACACCCCTCACCCCTTGTAGCATTTCGTCACAAATGGCATTTCGTCACCCTATGGAAAATACAGCATATTAAGCATATTAAGGAACCCCCCCTTCCTTATTTGTAATTTGTTATTCACAGAAACTGTGCAAAATTGAAACATTGAAATGCAGACATTCAAAACAAAGTTTGTTATTAATTACTGACTGGAACGTCAGGATAGTGTGCTATGCTGTAGTAGATTTCCATCCAATATACTCATTGATTTGTTTTGATATATCAATGCTTTCGATGGAATAGTAATCTTCTTCTTCTTCTTCTTCTTCTTCTTCTGGAAAGAGCCTGTTTCTCAGCTTAGTGTTCTTATGAGCACTTCCACAGTTATTAACTGAGAGCTTTCTTTGCCAAAGTTGCCATTTTCGCATTCATATATCGTGTGGCAGGTACGATGATACTCTATGCCCAGGGAAGTCAAGGAAATTTCCCTTACGGAAAGATCCTGGACCGACCGGGAATCGAAACCAGACACCTTCAGCATGGCATGGAATGCATGGACTAGTAATGAGGACATCAAATTCAAGTGTTATCGGAATTGCCCTAGCATTTATTTAAATCACTCGATAATTAAGCACTTATATTATTTCGGTGTTTCATTATGAGTTGCTTAACAATATTTCAATATTGTTATTGGGGAACGATAATGGTATTTAAAAATTAATAATTTGTACCTATAATAATTGCTAAGAATTCGAAATATTACTAATAATAAAGTTGTTATTTTTCTCAATCTAGCCACTGTTTGCTGAACGGATTTAAATTTAGATAATAATGACGGGGATTCCCGTTGTACCTTAACTCATAACTGTCAACTTCATCGATTCAAACAAAGGCTTTTCACCTTTGTTAATCTATTAGCTGTAAACTTGTTGTATGTTTGAATGGTAACAATAGCAACAGTACTACAAATTAAATTTAACTGGAAAGCAAAATTCGGTAACTTAAACATGAGATAAGTTTGTTTAAAACTGTTTTCAAATTACTTTGGAGCGCTACGGTGTATCAAACTATTTTTCGCTGAATTAATATATTGTTTTCTGTGATAAGATGGATATTTGCCTAAATTTTCATATATTATTCTTTTGAAGAAAAAAAACTCCAACAGAAAGTAAGGAAACTAAAACGTTTCATTCTGTTTCTTGATTACAAATGGAAAACAATGATTGATTTATAATACATTTCAATAGTTTATTTATTAATTAATTTAGTAAAACACGAAAACTTATAATTTTATCATATGATTTTTTTAAAATTTAATCATCATACTTGAACTAGTTTTAAAACTCAAACAAAAAACAAAATTTGACAAAGAAAAAATGTTTGTCTATAGTTTTTCAGCGCTATTTTTTTACTGACATGATTTCAAATGCTACGTCCATTACGTCCCCACCCTCCCCCTCGTCAAACATAGTCACAAATTCGTGAAGACCCCTCCCCCTAAAATGCTACGTCATTTATGAACGACCCCTTATAAAATATACGTACAATATTTATTTTTCAAACAGCTCTAATTTGGAAACCAGAAAATTTCTGCATTAAATTCAAACGCTATATGTGTGATACATAAGATTGTTTTCAACTTGTACTATTCAAAATGGTAGCGACATGAAGCGACTGTTCTTCAAGTTAAATATCATCCCAATTGCTAAGGTCTACTTACTTGATACTTGATGGGCAACAATTCCTTGCTATTGCGTTGAATCTACGCCGAATGAAGAAGCCTTCTCCATTGGACCCGGTTCTGGGCCAATCGCTTCCAGTCGCCCTGAACGTTAAGCGACCTTAAATCCTCCTCAATTGCAAAAAGCCATCTGGTGCGCGGCCTTCCACGGAGGCGACGGCCTCTTCCTGGTTCCCTGCTGAATATTTGTTTAGCTTGACGTTTCTCCGACATGCGAGCTACATGCCCAGCCCACCGCAGCCTGCCGTGTTTTATACGCTTAACAATATCCATTTCATTATAGACTTGGTATAACTCGTGATTCATGCGACGCCGCCAGATGCCATTGTCCAATTTACCGCCGAGTATTGTTCGCAGCACTTTACGTTCAAAGACCCCAAAAGCTCTCCGGTCGACCTCTTTCAACGTCCAAGATTCATGGCCGTACAGAGCTTCCGGAAGAATTAGAGTCTTGTACAACGCGAGTTTGGTCTTCGTCTGTAAGCTGCGGAACTTTAGCTGGTTACGAAGTCCGTAAAAAACCCGACTCGCAGCTGCAATACGCCTTTTAACCTCGCGGGTAACATCATTATCGCAAGTCACTAGAGTTCCAAGGTACACAAATTCTTCAACTACTTCAAATATATCACCACCTATCACCACCTCACTACCAACATCACCTATGGGCCCACGATGTCTACCAGCGACCATGTACTTTGTCTTCGTGTGCTAAGGTCTAATCTATATAAATAAAAATGGAGTGGGGTTTTTTTTTGTCACGAAATAGCTTGAGAACGGATAAACGTAAGTTTTTTTACATTACACTCGACAAAGGATGCGACGTTATAGTGCGAGAAAAAAGCTTGGGAAAGTCTACGGAATAATCGAGAAAACGGGAGGAGACTAATGAGTCATTTTGTATGGGGGAATACATGACGTTTTATAGCAGCCTACTTAATGTCAAGACGAAGTTTGCTGGGGCCACTAGTATTAGAAAATAACTAAAAAAATTACAAAATATTTTTTTATCCTAACGTACGATGTTGAACTGTGTAGTGTTGAACTATGCTTCCAGATGTTGTATTCGATTTCATCATTATATTTTTAAAATTTTTGACTTAAGCCAATTTGACGCCATAAAAGTAAAAGAAATTCAAATTTGAATATAATTCCAATCAAGGAAGCACTTATTTTCAACCTATAAGAATTCTGCCAATTTTAGGATACAAAGTAGGCCAAAATCGTATGAATGGGTCCAAAGCTAGTGATGGGTCGAAAATTGATAATTTTCTTCTAATATGCAACTGTCTGCAAATTCGAATCAGAACGGTAGCAGTAATCGATCAGCACGTTCGATTGAATGGATTGGATCTATTGACTCAATTCAATCAAAACACTAATGAGCATAATTTTAAGAGTTCTCGCTTAATTTATTTTAAGTCTGATTCGGGGAGCATGAGCATGAGCATATATGACCGTACAATTCGTAGTTGCTACTCCGTGATTGACTAGAGCAATCGAAGTTGCACAGGGAATCAATGAATGGGGCTTGGGATTAGCTAACCATTCTTCAATGTGCACAAATCGAGAGCTCAAATTTTAAAAGTCAATAACAGCGCCGGCCACGTCCTTACGGTCATCGAGGAAGGGAAGGAATGTTAGCTAGACAACCGTTGTTACTAGAGACCGAAGAATCTTCTGCATCTCCACAGTTGTCATGGAAAGGATATTGGGTTAGTGGGATAAGGTAAAGATCTGGGAGTCACCAGCGATTGGTGATGCGATCCATGAAACATTCACGCCTAACCCGTTTAACGCCATTATTTATTCATGCCGCGCGAGCGACGCGCAACACGATTGATCCTGCTCACATCACCCGCCCCCGCAGGAGCAAGCGACACGAGCAAAGGATCAAACACTACTGACCCTACCCGCGAATCACGCCACTATTTATTCATGCCGCGCGAGCGACGCGCAACACGATTGATCCTGCTCACATCGCCCGCCCCCGCAGGAGCAAGCGACACGAGCAAAGGATCAAACACTACTGACCCTACCCGCGAATCACGCCACTATTTATTCATGCCGCGCGAGCGACGCGCAACACGATTGATCCTGCTCACATCACCCGCCCCCGCAGGAGCAAGCGACACGAGCAAAGGATCAAACACTACTGACCCTACCCGCGAATCACGCCACTATTTATTCATGCCGCGCGAGCGACGCGCAACACGATTGATCCTGCTCACATCGCCCGCCCCCGCAGGAGCAAGCGACACGAGCAAAGGATCAAACACTACTGACCCTATCCGCGAATCACGCCACTATTTATTCATGCCGCGCGAGCGACGCGCAACATGATTGATCCTGCTCACATCACCCGCCCCCGCAGGAGCAAGCGACGCAAGCAAAGGATCAAACACTACTGACCCTACCCGCGAATCACGCCACTATTTATTCATGCCGCGCGAGCGACGCGCAACACGATTGATCCTGCTCACATCACCCGCCCCCGCAGGAGCAAGCGACGCAAGCAAAGGATCAAACACTACTGACCCTACCCGCGAATCACGCCACTATTTATTCATGCCGCGCGAGCGACGCGCAACACGATTGATCCTGCTCACATCACCCGCCCCCGCAGGAGCAAGCGACACGAGCAAAGGATCAAACACTACTGACCCTATCCGCGAATCACGCCACTATTTATTCATGCCGCGCGAGCGACGCGCAACATGATTGATCCTGCTCACATCACCCGCCCCCGCAGGAGCAAGCGACGCAAGCAAAGGATCAAACACTACTGACCCTACCCGCGAATCACGCCACTATTTATTCATGCCGCGCGAGCGACGCGCAACACGATTGATCCTGCTCACATCACCCGCCCCCGCAGGAGCAAGCGACGCAAGCAAAGGATCAAACACTACTGACCCTACCCGCGAATCACGCCACTATTTATTCATGCCGCGCGAGCGACGCGCAACACGATTGATCCTGCTCACATCACCCGCCCCCCCAGGAGCAAGCGACACGAGCAAAGGATCAAACACTACTGACCCTATCCGCGAATCACGCCACTATTTATTCATGCCGCGCGAGCGACGCGCAACACGATTGATCCTGCTCACATCACCCGCCCCCGCAGGAGCAAGCGACGCAAGCAAAGGATCAAACACTACTGACCCTACCCGCGAATCACGCCACTATTTATTCATGCCGCGCGAGCGACGCGCAACACGATTGATCCTGCTCACATCACCCGCCCCCGCAGGAGCAAGCGACACGAGCAAAGGATCAAACACTACTGACCCTATCCGCGAATCACGCCACTATTTATTCATGCCGCGCGAGCGACGCGCAACATGATTGATCCTGCTCACATCACCCGCCCCCGCAGGAGCAAGCGACGCAAGCAAAGGATCAAACACTACTGACCCTACCCGCGAATCACGCCACTATTTATTCATGCCGCGCGAGCGACGCGCAACACGATTGATCCTGCTCACATCACCCGCCCCCGCAGGAGCAAGCGACACGAGCAAAGGATCAAACACTACTGACCCTATCCGCGAATCACGCCACTATTTATTCATGCCGCGCGAGCGACGCGCAACACGATTGATCCTGCTCACATCACCCGCCCCCGCAGGAGCAAGCGACGCAAGCAAAGGATCAAACACTACTGACCCTACCCGCGAATCACGCCACTATTTATTCATGCCGCGCGAGCGACGCGCAACATGATTGATCCTGCTCACATCACCCGCCCCCGCAGGAGCAAGCGACACGAGCAAAGGATCAAACACTACTGACCCTATCCGCGAATCACGCCACTATTTATTCATGCCGCGCGAGCGACGCGCAACATGATTGATCCTGCTCACATCACCCGCCCCCGCAGGAGCAAGCGACGCAAGCAAAGGATCAAACACTACTGACCCTACCCGCGAATCACGCCACTATTTATTCATGCCGCGCGAGCGACGCGCAACACGATTGATCCTGCTCACATCACCCGCCCCCGCAGGAGCAAGCGACGCAAGCAAAGGATCAAACACTACTGACCCTACCCGCGAATCACGCCACTATTTATTCATGCCGCGCGAGCGACGCGCAACACGATTGATCCTGCTCACATCACCCGCCCCCGCAGGAGCAAGCGACACGAGCAAAGGATCAAACACTACTGACCCTATCCGCGAATCACGCCACTATTTATTCATGCCGCGCGAGCGACGCGCAACATGATTGATCCTGCTCACATCACCCGCCCCCGCAGGAGCAAGCGACGCAAGCAAAGGATCAAACACTACTGACCCTACCCGCGAATCACGCCACTATTTATTCATGCCGCGCGAGCGACGCGCAACACGATTGATCCTGCTCACATCACCCGCCCCCGCAGGAGCAAGCGACGCAAGCAAAGGATCAAACACTACTGACCCTACCCGCGAATCACGCCACTATTTATTCGTGCCGCGCGAGCGACGCGCAACACGATTGATCCTGCTCACATCACCCGCCCCCGCAGGAGCAAGCGACACGAGCAAAGGATCAAACACTACTGACCCTATCCGCGAATCACGCCACTATTTATTCATGCCGCGCGAGCGACGCGCAACACGATTGATCCTGCTCACATCACCCGCCCCCGCAGGAGCAAGCGACACGAGCAAAGGATCAAACACTACTGACCCTATCCGCGAATCACGCCACTATTTATTCATGCCGCGCGAGCGACGCGCAACACGATTGATCCTGCTCACATCACCCGCCCCCGCAGGAGCAAGCGACGCAAGCAAAGGATCAAACACTACTGACCCTACCCGCGAATCACGCCACTATTTATTCATGCCGCGCGAGCGACGCGCAACACGATTGATCCTGCTCACATCACCCGCCCCCGCAGGAGCAAGCGACACGAGCAAAGGATCAAACACTACTGACCCTATCCGCGAATCACGCCACTATTTATTCATGCCGCGCGAGCGACGCGCAACATGATTGATCCTGCTCACATCACCCGCCCCCGCAGGAGCAAGCGACGCAAGCAAAGGATCAAACACTACTGACCCTACCCGCGAATCACGCCACTATTTATTCATGCCGCGCGAGCGACGCGCAACACGATTGATCCTGCTCACATCACCCGCCCCCGCAGGAGCAAGCGACACGAGCAAAGGATCAAACACTACTGACCCTATCCGCGAATCACGCCACTATTTATTCATGCCGCGCGAGCGACGCGCAACATGATTGATCCTGCTCACATCACCCGCCCCCGCAGGAGCAAGCGACACGAGCAAAGGATCAAACACTACTGACCCTATCCGCGAATCACGCCACTATTTATTCATGCCGCGCGAGCGACGCGCAACATGATTGATCTTGCTCACATCACCCGCCCCCGCAGGAGCAAGCGACGCAAGCAAAGGATCAAACACTACTGACCCTACCCGCGAATCACGCCACTATTTATTCATGCCGCGCGAGCGACGCGCAACACGATTGATCCTGCTCACATCACCCGCCCCCGCAGGAGCAAGCGACGCAAGCAAAGGATCAAACACTACTGACCCTACCCGCGAATCACGCCACTATTTATTCATGCCGCGCGAGCGACGCGCAACACGATTGATCCTGCTCACATCACCCGCCCCCGCAGGAGCAAGCGACACGAGCAAAGGATCAAACACTACTGACCCTATCCGCGAATCACGCCACTATTTATTCATGCCGCGCGAGCGACGCGCAACATGATTGATCCTGCTCACATCACCCGCCCCCGCAGGAGCAAGCGACGCAAGCAAAGGATCAAACACTACTGACCCTACCCGCGAATCACGCCACTATTTATTCATGCCGCGCGAGCGACGCGCAACACGATTGATCCTGCTCACATCACCCGCCCCCGCAGGAGCAAGCGACACGAGCAAAGGATCAAACACTACTGACCCTATCCGCGAATCACGCCACTATTTATTCATGCCGCGCGAGCGACGCGCAACATGATTGATCCTGCTCACATCACCCGCCCCCGCAGGAGCAAGCGACGCAAGCAAAGGATCAAACACTACTGACCCTACCCGCGAATCACGCCACTATTTATTCATGCCGCGCGAGCGACGCGCAACACGATTGATCCTGCTCACATCACCCGCCCCCGCAGGAGCAAGCGACACGAGCAAAGGATCAAACACTACTGACCCTATCCGCGAATCACGCCACTATTTATTCATGCCGCGCGAGCGACGCGCAACATGATTGATCCTGCTCACATCACCCGCCCCCGCAGGAGCAAGCGACACGAGCAAAGGATCAAACACTACTGACCCTATCCGCGATCACGCCACTATTTATTCATGCCGCGCGAGCGACGCGCAACATGATTGATCCTGCTCACATCACCCGCCCCCGCAGGAGCAAGCGACGCAAGCAAAGGATCAAACACTACTCTTTTAAGTCTGATTCGGGGAAATACTTATTTTTACTTTTTTTTTATTTCAATCCAAAAAATACAACGTTGAAATTAAGGAACGTTTCTGAGGTATTGCCAAAATTAAACAGTATTACTTATCCAAGTACAGAACCATTCATATCATGGTGCTTATTTTTTACCGTGACTGGATTGTCCTAGTCGGAAGTAGCCGAAAAAGTCACGCAAGTGGTGTAATTCTGTTTCCGAGTGGACCAACCCAAATCGTGAGAAAATCCGTTTCGACCCCTGCTTGTCACCACCCCGGGGAAGAGCCTCTCATAATCATAAATTCAATCTTGATGTTGCTGTGACGATGCGGCGTAAGAGAAAAAAAATTGCAACTGTACGTACAATTCTCAAGTGGGCACTCGGGCGATTGTTCGTCGTGTAGCATATATTGTATTCCTACTGTTTTGGGCTCATGTAAGAGGCTTGGCATCCACTCAAAATTTAAATCTAACGCATATCACCCAGTAGGATGACGCCCTTTATGGCATTGCAAGAGATGATGTCGGGACACAATTCGTCCTATGAGTGTGATTTTCCGCATTAATTATACCGTATTACCATTTAAGTGTGGAAACGATTTATTGAGAGGGAAACGGAATCAAAGGACGGGAATCTAAGATCTATTTCACAGATTGTGAGCTTAGAGTTTACGCATGAAGAAAGACGTTACAAGAAAGGAACAGAAGAAAGCTGATGACTTTCACCTCCTAGGCGAGGGCTGATGGTTTTGTGTGGGGTAGGTATAAGACATTTTTCTTCCTGACAACCGCAATTGGAAGGATTAACACGTGCGCATTAAAAAGGCATCGTTATTTAATACTTTTTGTGATCTTCAAAATGTGTGTTCCAGGAATAGTAGGAATGAACAGTACATTGTCAACAGAAATTCGATAAGCACGGTAAGTGAACAAAAGAAATCACGACGAGCTGTTAATAATCGTTTAAACAAATCCTCGATGGATTTATCGCTTCTATCCCGTAGGTCGTGTTTTAATCGAGGAGCGCACATTAAAAGACAATAAAGATGTTGTCAGTACTATCGTGTAAGGACATGCCGATGATGCAGAAGAAATCGCACCCGTGTCCAGCTGAGGAATCTTTCGATCCTGGTCGTTGCAGCACACGTTGCTTTGCTCCCTGCGGTGAACATTATTCAGCCTTTTGTCGTTGATTGTGTGGAGTGATGTTGAAGGAAAATGATCCTTTAATGGGAGGTCTTTTGGTAAGAGGTTGGATTGGAATTCAGATTGGCTTGAAATGTCGACATTGGGGCTTTCTTTGCTTTGCGGTAACGCGTAGGACCAGCAAGAACATGGTGAAAACGACATCACAATAATAATTGTTATCACATTATAGGTTCAAAATTCCTGGCAAAATGTTTTCAGATATTAACCCCTATAACAACAGCATCATTTTTTACCACAAAAATATATTTTAATTGTGATAACCCTTTTGTTTTGTTTTTGTTTTCATATTTTACAACAGGTTCACAAAAAAGTTCTATTTTCAGAATCTGTATCGATTTTGATCATTGATCATCTGGTTTTGAAGACATTTTGAAGTTCCTTCGGGAACTTTTTCAACTCGTCATTAATCAGTTATTTAAGGCCGCACGGGACGTCATTATAATCACCCTATTCATTTGAAGAAGCAGATCGAAACTACCACTCCATATACAGAAATTTATCATATAATTCTGTATATGAAGTGCACAACCCATTAAATTTTCAGGTTTACTAAAACTAGAGATTTGCTTCCGCAAAGTTTTGATGAAAATTGTTAGAGTGAGGCGGAAGATAGGGAAAAATAAAACTTTTATTCAAGTCTTATTCACCCAGAAATGGAGAATCTTTTCAACAACAGAGGTCTCGCTGAGACCGGCCCACTATTTACACTCGTACTTTGGAAGAAAAATAATAGGGGGAGATCCCCCAGTACCGGACACTTAAGCCACTAAATTCATAATTCGAAAAATATTGATTTTATTGGCTCGTGTTACCCATTTATGATAAATATTATCATTTTTATAGTGTACAAAAATAATTTCGAAAATATATATATGAATTTTGACATTGCATTTTGATGATGTATTTTAGTACCAAATTGGCCGATCTTGAAAGGTGGCACCCAATACCGGACACCATCTGGAATTGCCTTGAATTCTGTAAATTTGAACATCATTGAATGTGTACACTATAGGAATAGTTTATAATTATCAATTAAATGCATTTGCAACATTTACAAGAATAATTTGAGCTTTTCTTAGTTTGCAAGATGCCTATCAAAAACCTCTTTCATATATGATGAAAAATAGCACATTTTACGATGTTGTTCTGAATGTTCATTCTTCTTAATTTTATTGCATGTTTGATACCATGATCGACGAAACCCATGAAAAATGAAAGTATTTTGAGACACTGATGCAATAATTACAAAGATATCATATAACAAATCAAGCTGTCCGAAACTGAGGGACAGGAGGTGCTTAACCAAAATTGTAATTTGGCCCTATTTAGTTCAATTATGGTATAAAATACATTCATACTATCAAATTAGGATTATGTTCGATCATGCTTGCGGGATCCAAAGTATTTTTTTCATAATCAAAATAATTACTGAATAGGCTCAAAATTAAGGGGATACGTCATTTTTTTAAAGATTTTCAAACTTTTCTACTTTTTTAAAAAAGCATGCATATTTCAAGGATGTGTTATTCTACGCAAACATTAGTCTATATAATAGCTTTATTTCCTACTAATACACCATCTTAATTGGACCATGATTTCTCAATGTTTCGACTTTGTCCGGTATTGGGTGCTGTCCGACACTGGGGGATCTCCCCCTATGCTCATTCGTAAACTCCTGTCGAGTAAGTAAAGAAACTACATTCGGTTGGTCAAATTGATGGACCCCTCGGTAGTTATAATCGAAACAGTTTTTGAGGAACCCTCGAATTTTGACAATTCTAGCTTCTGCCAAACTGCCATAACTCGAAAATTTCTTCAACAACCCCTTCACAATAACATGATTTTGGAAAAAGAAAACATAGGAGCTTCATTTGCAAAACATAAAAATATTTGGCGACCATATTGATCGGAAAAACGGAATTTTCAAGGTGTTAGCAACCATTGATTTTAAAAGATATTGCATTTTTGGAGAAAATCATAATAAAATAATATTTAGATTGAATTAAAAATACTTTAGGCAGCATCCATATATTACGTAACGCTAAAATTGGAAACTTTCGACCCCCTCCCCCCTTCCGTAACGCTTTTTGTATGGAAATTTTAAAATTTTTGTATGAGTCGTAACGCTTGAGCCTACCTCCTCCCCCCTTCGAGCGTTACGTAATTTGTGGATGCCGCCTTAAAGTATATTTTAGTATATTCAGATTGAATGAGTGACTGCGTGAACTATTTTAAAAGACAAACGTGAGCTACCAAATTTAATGACTAATTGCATCTTTAATTAATTGTTGTTTAGGTCTAAGAAATTAAATTTAGGTTTTCATTTGTCAAATAAATGATGTCCTTTTACCCCCACCCCCATTTACGTTGACTAACGTGAACTTTTTCGGACCCCAAATTGTTACTTGATACAGATCTTTTATCCTCTTCTATTTTATCATATTGTTATTTCAATAAAAATGGGCCCCAACCAACAGTTTGAGAAATACTGTTTTGGGGTCTGTGCAGTTAGCAGTCACTAGCAACCATAACCACCGGGAACGCTTCTCATCATTCCAGACTGCCGGTGATAATAATTGCTGATGCCAGTTTGTCCGACTGCTCGCCTGTCGACGACGAAATGCCACGAGAGTGGAATGATGAAAAGTTGATATCTCTCCGCTTTCTCATAT
This sequence comes from Aedes aegypti, assembly GCF_002204515.2. Taxonomy (NCBI): domain Eukaryota; kingdom Metazoa; phylum Arthropoda; class Insecta; order Diptera; family Culicidae; genus Aedes; species Aedes aegypti. The sequence continues at coordinate 285,290,068 of NC_035108.1, forward strand.
GCCACATATTGTTCTCCAGCGACGACCGTTTGAAATTTTTAAGGAGTCTCCTTCCCGGCTTCTCCAGTGTTTCCTTTCCGCATCGGTTTCAGCATATTTCATCCACTATCTGAAAGGAATATCTTTTTACACAACCACTCGAAAACAATGGCTTGCGCCAGAGCCTGCGGTGTGTGCCCTTGGCAGGGGGTCGCCTCTCCATGTACCAGTTCGAGTTCGAGAGTATCAAATGGTTCACATGTTGTCTAGCGGAGAAAACTCAGACGTGCGACGGGGATGTAAAATAAAGTTTTGAACAATCTGAAGTGTACGCGTTTGGGAGCGTAAGTTGTGCAAATTTTGTATAATATTTGAACAAGAAATGTCAAAAAGTACAATGAGACAAAATCAACTTTACAAATTCTTATGTTACGTCCTCCAAATTAAAACCAATGAATTAATATTTAATGCGCTGACATCTTGTTTTATCGCCATGAATTTAATTATTATGGTGAACCTATTTGATCAGGAATTGAAATTTTTGAGTGCAATCGAAACAGTAGCGTAGCTGGGGAGGGCGGGGGGTGGTGCGATGAATGCGGTCCGCACCGGGCTCCGAATTCATAGGGGTCCCCATAAATCGTGCGCCACCTTCAAATAGCTATCTGCTTAATATTATGAAATGAATATTATGAATTGAATACCGTTTTGTCTCAAATTCCGAACACAAGGTTTTTGTATGGCGATTTGGTTGAAATGTTTCGCTGAAATATGTCATCAAATGACCAGGAAATGCCATCAATTACAATTCAGTTTTAACGTCTACCAAACTATTTTATACTTCGCGAGTAGTGATGATTCTCTAGTTTGAGACCAGTAAAACTAGCTCAGATGAATTTATTTTCGAAATTTTATATTTGAATATGATTTATTTGTGCTGCTCGGAATTTGAATCAAGTTGTTCGGAATATGAAACAGGATGAACACAGTGTTAGGCATTGAAGTTGTTCTATACTTTTACGTTAAAACAATACGAAACAAGTTTGAATAAATATTTTTATCAACACACTCAACAGCTAACAGTTAAGCTTTGTGAAGAAGTTAAAATATTCACAAATATCAGCTAATTTATGCCAATCAAATGCATTTGAAGTCACTGTTGGCCTTGAGTCAAAACGGTGTTATAAATTCAGAGGGATTCCACGGAGGCATGCAAGTCGATTCTGATCGACCATTTCAAAAATATCTGAAACTTTGCACAGTTTTTCAGTTCCAATCGTCATTTTCCGATATCAAATCTTCAAGTTGAGTCATGACTAACTTTTCAAAAGGGTGTATGTGAAAATGGTTCAAAAATATTCAAAAAGCTGCACAGCAAAAACGGTTCGTTCGATTGTTAGACAACTAAAGAAACAAAGTTAGACAACTAAATAAAGATTCCAAAAAAAATACACACAGTAAAAAAAAAAAAATTTTTGCATTAAAAAACATCATTTTTGTCACAAAAACTCAAATATCTCAAAACCCTATCGGAATACCAACGTAATTTTTTGAGGAAAAACGGTCCATTATATTAGCTATCTACCATAAAAATTTGGTGATGGTAAACCAATAAACAAAAAAGTTATGACATTTCAAATATTTCACAAATTTGACACTCAGTGAAATTTTTTTTTTTCATTGTTAATTTTTTTTTAGGACCGCAGTTTGTTGCTGAATTTTTTGTTAAGGGTACCACATGAGGTTAACAAGTTGTTTTCATGATATTTTATTTAATTATTCATAACTATTATAGCATCTATTAGAAAGTTAGACGCGATCCAGTGTTGTGATCTAAAGTCTTGATAGTGTCATATTTTTTATTGTACGTAACTGAAGAAAAATTCTCTCAATAGTGTTGAAACCTTTTGATAAAAGAAACCTATAAGAAATCTAATATTGAAGACAAAAGCTACAAAAAAAGTTTTCTATACAGGTATACGACTAGTTTACCTGCAAAAAGTTTACCTCGTAGAGAACAAGGCGGGTCTATACCCAGGTGATCTAGTATACGTAAAGCAGGTCGGTTTTCTCGGCGCTGGTTTTCTCCACAAAGTTAAAATCTGATTGCACCTGGGTATAGACCCGCCTTGGTAGAGAATAGACTTTGTTAATCATATTTGGGAGAAAGCGAGTAACTTCAACAACATCAAAAACATGATAGGTACATACCATGAACATACTCACGAAAAAGCTAAAAATATACTACCACTATGGTTATAAAAGATTTAATTGTAAAATTTTTCTTCAGTCAAGCAAACGACACCAAACTAGTCAGTAAAAACTTAAAAGTGATTTTGTTTATTAAAATCTAACGAGCAACATGAGTAGTCGCTTTCTCAACTGTTGCAGGCCGTTTGCAGAAAAAAAGTGTTCGAAAGAGCTACGAAATCTCATCGAAAGCACCATAGATAAACTGAAAGCGGCTGGTTATGCTCCAATGTCTACATTGAATACAAATTTACGCATTTGTACGTCCTGCCGTTTAAACGTTGACAAACGGGCAATCTGTACATCATCGGTGGATCAGGTTGCAGGAAGTTCGAAAACAACAACAACTGAGGAATTACTAGATGCACCGACAACAACTGAGGAGTTACCAGAAGTACCAAGTGCAGATAGTCTTGCCACGGTACCATCAGCGACATCTGTTTCAACAAATCAATCAGAAGATGAGTGCATCCAGAAGGTCAACATCGAACGCTTCAACGAAAGGATAGCTGGAATAAAAGTGACTCCGATTAAATGGACGAAGATGGGTTACGTCAATTATCCCGAGAAAAAATACCGTGAAATCAACGAAGCTGTACGAAGAAACCTCTTCAAATTAGGACCTGAGGATGTGGAAAATACAGACTACGATGAGGTAATTATGAATATGAAGGAAAGGTTCTCGAATCTAGCCACGACAAGGAAAGAAAAATTATTGATTTTGTCGATGCTGCCAAGCTCGTGGTCTATTCAAGACGCCATTGATGAGTTCAAAACCAATAGAAATACAGCAAAAGAGGCAAAACAATTCAAAAATAACTGTCTTGCAACCAAAAATGCTAGGTCGAGTACTTCATTAACAGATGAGACAAAAGAAAAAATAATTCAATATTTTGAAGACGATGAAGTAAGTAGAGCTATGCCTGGCCAAAAAGATTATGTATCTGTAAAAAAAGATGGAAAGTGTCAAGCAATCCAAAAACGATTAATGATGACTACTTTGAAAGAAGCGTATACACTAGACCAGTGATTCCCAAAGTGGGCGAATTCGCCCCCATGGGGGCGATTTTCAAGCCCAAGGGGGCGAAAATTTGGAAACCTAAAATTGGGGGGCGAAAAAGCCAAAAAGGGGGCGAAAGTGCTAGTTTGCGAGAAATTAAAAACAACGCTCATAAAATTTGTAGAAGACACTTATTTTAATAGAAAATTATTTGATTCATATGGAGAATTATCAAGTGCATTTTTAAATTATGTTAAGCAAAACTTGACGATTATCAAAACCAAAATATTTGTTTAATGCATTCATTTTTTTTTTGTACCTCATGTAAATTTTAAAACATGAAACTGCAACTGAAATTTCTTGAGTTGATAATATAGATCAGATATATATTTTGTCACCGATATTTGTTCAAAGTAAAATCTGAACGCTAAACAAAAACAAATGTTTGAATATAGTATAACAAAGTTTCGATGAATTGCTTATAGGGAAATTTAAGGGTCAGGCAGCTAATGCCTTTATTGTTGGTATCCGGTTTTCCACGCATAATTTTGACGATACTACTCATTTTGAAATTTCTTAAAAGGGAAGAAAAAAATGTGAGATTTTCTGAGTTTTCAAAAATATATCATCTTTTTAGGCTATGTTGCAATAAAATAGAAGTGGTAACCTTTTTATGGATGTCAATATGTTTCTTTCAAGTTTTGAAATGGATGAAGAAGTGTCTTCAAGATCCTCAAAGAATTATCCAAAATTTCTGAAATGTATATCAACAGTTTCAGAAATAGCAGGTGGTTTAAAATGAACGAATCTATATAATGACCAAATAAACGAATCTATGTGAGGATCAAACATGTATCAATGCGCTCTGTTAAGTGAAAACTGATTGAAAATCACGTAAAAAAAAACAAGCTAAAAACTAATTGAACATTTGCAATTGACAGGCCTATACGCAAATGGTGAAAGTGGCATTTGGTGGATTTGATATTAATAATACTAAATTTCCACTGCTTTTAAGCATTCCAAAAGCCAAACAATATAATTGCCATCATATATAAAATACTCCACCAGTACCAAAGTTTGATCAATTTTTTGGTGCACTTGTGATAAGATGTAGATCAGAATTCAAACACAGTTTAGCGGTTATTTGATACGAAAATAAAAATTACATATCAGAGGGGCGATTTCAAAATATATTGACTTCAAGGGGGCGAAAGTCAAAAAAGTTTGGGAAACACTGCACTAGACAGTTTCACAAAAATCAAAATTTCTGGGATTCAACCAGTCACCCCCAAGTCCTAGTTGCAATACTGAAACAAACTACCAGACAAATTTTCATCCAATTTGGAGAAGATTAGGAGGTGCCTCAAGTCGAAATTGTGTTTTTTGGCTATTTTTTACATTCAAAAAATTCTACCGAGAATTTGGAAAAATGAAAATCAAAATAAATACCACTGGTTGAACGTATTATTAGTACCGTAATCCGGGGTAACATTGATCAGTTTTTAGGATAGTTCTTAAATATTTAATTCAAAAATGCAAATGTTCTGAGTTTTATATTTTTAAAACAAGTACTGCCACCCATAGCTCGTGACTACATACTGTATTTTGTTTTTTGAAAGATTTAAGCATGTTTACAAAAATGTTTTATGTGATTTTTTCATTTAGCTGATATGGGGTAACATTGATCATCCATGTAAACAACGTTCGGTAATATTGAAAATGTCGTTACTTACTTAAATCATGGCCCCTGAAGCCGAATATGATGTCCAAACGCTTACATCTCATTTACTTTTTCAGTTAATTTAAAATTAAAAACACCTCAAACTGCGAAATACGCCTAAAGGTAGGCAATTTCCTAAGGGAATTTTACATTCTTAACAGTAATTCGTTAATGTTGCCTAATTGAACATACTTATAAAAGTTTTGACAGCGGAATCGTTTTGGGCGATGCCATTTTTAGTGAGAACCGCATTTTCCTTGCTCATATCGCTTGCGGAACCTATGTGAGACATGAATCTTCGGTAGTGTCATCCTTAACCATTGAAATCATTGTTTCGCAAACTTGACAAATTTACGCATAAAATTAACGCAATTTTTGCAAAAATCTCAATTTTTAATAGCTCATTAATATAAGAAAGAGAAGCAACATTCATGCTTTGGAAATGTTTCATCAATAAATGATGATACCAACTTTTTACGAGATGAGTCATTCCGATCAATGTTACCCCGCTGATCAATGATACCCCGGATTACGGTACTTTACAACTTTTGGAAACACTGTATGCCGATAAGAGATGGTTTTGACCTCATAAAATTGATTTCTGTTCATTAAAGTACCTGTAAAACATACATTTCTCTACAGTTTTTGTTCAACGAGATTCTTAACCTCATGCCTAATCGTAAAAGTTCAATCGTAGTATCATTCCTTTGTCATTTCTGAACATTATTGTAGTACATAATTTTTGTCTCCGAATTACAGATAAATTGTAAAAAATCGTCGGAAATACGACATTCCTCATTCCCCTGCATTTAGAGCTGCTGCCAAATGGCGCAATTGCTGACATGTTACAAAATTGAACATAGTAGCTTTGCTTTTTCAATGATGGATGATGATTGAAGAAAACATCTAGCAAATGTCATCACCGCAGTCGTGTTTCAAACAACATTTGCATTTGATGCCAAGCAATTTCATATGTGATATTTATATTATATTTTTAAAACAAGTACTGGCACCTACCTATCGATTGCTGTTGATAGATTGCCAAAAGATTTATTTTGAATGGATATATAATTTTTCATATAATCGAAAGTCGGTTTTCTGTTTTGGGGTAACTTTGATAATGGAGTATGCTTCGAACAAAATTGAATGAATTACGAACATTTGTAGGGCATTGCATACCTATAGGCGTTTAACGTTATATGGAAATTTCTGACTTAGATTACAAAAATGGTCCCAGTTTGTGAAAATGCTTTTCGCTAAGAGATTTGAGACCGTATTCAAGTTCTATGATAACTAGGCTGCCAAATATAAGTGGCCAACTATTCAAAAGTACATCAAATAATAATCGTACAACAGATTGTTTGTAAGCGTTTCAAAAATGCTAAAATTGTGTTAATTTTTAATATTCGTGTAAAAAGCCTCAAATGGTCTCGATTCAAATGAAATCAGCTCTTATATGGAGTGTCATACTAATATTCTTCAGTTTTGCATTCGTTTTGCTTAACCGATTACCAGAAATTATGATATTTCGTTTAGTTTGTGGTGGGTTACGCACTATCAAAGTTACCCGCATTATCAAAGATACCCCGTTTTACGGTACCCTTAACAAAAAATTCAGCAACAAACTGCGGTCCTAAAAAAAATTAACAATGAAAAAAAAAAAAAAAATTTCACTAAGTGTCAAATTTGTGAAATATTTGAAATGTCATAACTTTTTTGTTTATTGGTTTACCATCACCAAATTTTATAATATAGTGGACCGTTTTCCCTCAAAAAATTACGTTGGTATTCCGATAGGGTTTTGAGATATTTGAGTTTTTGTGTCAAAAATTATGTTTTTTAATGCAAAAAAAAAATTTTTTTACTGTGTGTATTTTTTTTGGAATCTTTATTTAGTTGTCTAACTTTGTTTCTTTAGTTGTCTAACAATCGAACGAACCATTTTTGCTGTGCAGCTTTTTGAATATTTTTGAACCATTTTCACATACACCCTTTTGAAAAGTTAGTCGTGACTCAACTTGAAGATTTGATATCGATCGATAAATGACGATTTAGATGGAACTGGAAAACTGTGCAAAGTTTCAGCTCAATAGAAAAAAATGAATTAAAAAATTTACCAAATTTTGGTGCTGTTGCTTGGAATCACTCTTCATTATTATTTCTAGAATACTAACACGTTAACAATCAGATGAAATATCAGTTTGAAGGTGACTGATGGGCCCCATGATCATTAGAATTAGTGATTAAAGTACCTAATTAATTATTCAAAATTTATTCTCGATAACTCGGTTTAATTTTGTAACCGGATCCCCCTAAATGTGTCTGTCCCATAATCGTATCTAGAACTGATTTGGAGGTATGTTACAGGCCATACTCTTAATCCCTCTACCAGCAGCTTCATTTTTTACCGCATTAAAAGTATTCAAACCTTGATAACTTTTTTGTTTCTCGATATTTTTGCAAAATTTTTTCACAAGTTCTCAAAAAACTCTTCTAGTTCAAATATCCATGACAGATATCTGTCATTGGTGATCTGGGTTTGAAGATATTCCGATGTTCCTTGGGGGACCGACATTCTCCATATAAAATGTCTTCTCTAAAGTAACTTTTTCGTTATTCTGCTTGCAGTGGATCCTGCTTCCAGTGGTTCCAAAGAGACTTTCAGATACTTTTACGCAATTTTTTCACAAAGATTTCAGGGATTTCTTTTCAGGCTCGTCGAGAAAAAAGCTTAAGGAATAATTCTACAAAAATCTCTTCAGGTATATTTCTGGGATCTCCTTCAGAAATTGCTTTATTAATTCCATCATCAAGTCTCCCAAAAAGCCTTCCAGCGTTGGTTAAAGAAATTTGCTCCAGGAAATCCATTTTGAGAAGAAAAAACATTCGACAGTTCTTGAACAAATTCATTTTGGGATTTTTCCAGGAAGATCCACGAGAATTCTTACGCCAGTTTCTCCAGTTATCCTTTCAGAAATTTTTATTTGGATTCCTCCAGGGATTCATCCAAATTCACATTAGAAATTGCTACAAAAATTACTGCATGGATTATACGAGGAAATATATTCAATACTCTTCCAGGTATTCCTCTTTAAATTTGACCTGGGATTTTTTATGAAGCTCCTTCAGAAATTTCTCTAAAGATTTCTCCAACATATCATGCGAAATGAATCAAGATGTTACTTTGGGGGTTCCTTCTCACCAATAATTTATGAAAAAAAAAATCCTTGCCCTTTTTTCGGAGATATTCCTGGAAACATGACTGGGGGAATTCTTTGAAGACGTGTTTAGGAAATTTCTCTAAGAACTTCCAGAATAATTCAGGAAGAAATCTAAGGATCAATCCCTGAAGGAATTCTTTGGTTAGATACATTCCTGGAGTAATTATGATTTTCATGGAAAATTTCTTAGTGTATCTTCGAAGGAATTCATGGTGGAATATCTGAGGTAACTCCTATGGTTAGGTTGTAGGACAGAAGGTCTATGGACAAAAGGTCAAAAGACAGAAGGTCGAATGACAAAAGGTCGAAAGACAGAAGGTCGAATGAACAAAAGGTCGAATAGACAAAAGGTCGAATAGACAAAAGGTCGAATAAACAAAAGGTCGAATAGACAAAAGGTCGAATGTTCAGAAGGTCGAATGGACAATGGATCGAATGGAAAAAATGCTCTTTTTAGTTCGAAGTATGGATTCAACACATTTTTATCTTCAACAAAGGCCGTTCTTCAAAATTTTATTGCTGAGAAGATTGTTGTCCACTTAAATGCTAACATTTTCACCACTAGTTTTTCCCTTCTCATCTGTAATTTTTCCTTCTTTTAAATGTTTGCTGTTCTTTAGAAATACTATTTGAAGCAATTTGTACTTAGGCTATTATGTTCCGTAAAAAAAAAGATTCTGAACGTAGGTTGTTATTATTTTGAGTTATGCTTTGGAGTGGTTATTGGCTCTCTAGTTGATACTTTTCAATAGAAATTTGTCCTTCTTTAAAACATTTGCTGTTCTTTTGGAACTAGATACTATAGCGATTTTATACTTGTATCGACGATTATTCCTTCTTTTAAACATCGGCTATTGTTCATAGATACTTCTATACCGCAGGCAAGGTAGTCCTAATAGGGTAATAGACTTTATAAAACGAGTTGTGCCCAGTTGGGACAGTGTGACACATCAACCAATGTCTATCACATCTCAATTGTGAAAGGATATTTGATGAGCACCAAATAAAATATGGGTCATACCACAATATTCCTAAATAATGGAAGCAGTGGTTAAAAGGCTCTACAGATGAGGAAAAAAAAAATACCGCAGTTTATATTTTGCCTGTATATTTTCAGTTGAAATTTAGCCTTCTTCAAATTATCGGCTGTTCTTTATGGTTGTGAGTAATTATGAGCACTAAATTTGCATGTTTTAACAAGAATCCATCATTCAATCATCAAAAATCAAAAACCAGTTTTTCGCTCAAATTTGACGAAAACCTCATGAAAATCTATCATCGCATTACAGATAGCAAATGTGATGCAATGATAGATTTTCATAAACATTGCTTAAATTTTGAGCAACAAAACTGGTTCAGATAATTTATAAAAAGATGATGGTTATTTTCTTCTTAAACCAATACATTGTCCACTAAGTTTAAAAAAAAATACAAAGGATTGCTTTCAACTGTTATTTATTTAGCTTGCCTTTCTAATGTTTGCCTATATGAAATTTTGCCCACCAGATACTTTTGTCCATTGCATCTTTTTAGACATTCGACCTTTTGTCCATTCAACCTTTTATCCATTCGACCTTTTGTCATTCGACCTCTTGTCTTTCGACCTTTTGTCATAGATTTGTTATACATCTATGGGATCTGTTTTGTCTGTTGATGTCATCCAATTGAATAAATGAAACAAAGACATGTAACTTTTTTAACATCAATCAGTTTATAGAAGTTCAGTGAATATTTCTAGGTAGAAATAAAAAAGTTTTGATTATACGCAAATTTATTGTAACCGAATTACGAAAACAGTATTTTTGTAACTATTTGTTTTGAAATCAAAATTTAAAAAGATGACTTGTGAATTCGATTATTTCTGTCTAAACATCTTATGCAAATAAGTTTAGGTCGAAAAGGATAATAATGGGATGTTTCCTAGTTTTTTTTTAAGTAAAAAAAGTGTTTTCTATGATTTTTATTTCTGCTTAATATGTTTAATGGACATTCAAAAACAAGTTATTGTCAAAAAAATAACATGTTATTGCTTTGCATTCTAATTTACAGGCTAAAATTTTGATCTTTTAGTAGCTCTGTAGATAAAAAATAGTGTGAATAAAAAGTTTTATTTCTGTTCTGACGCGTTGACATGTAATTACCGTGAATTCTTATTTATATGCAAACAGTTTTAAACAAACAAAATGTTGAGTAGTTTTTTGGTAAAAGAATTTGAGCGTTTCCCATTATTCCTGCTCAAACATACTTTCGAGACTTCTAGAACAAAATATAAGTCGAAAAAAATTGAATGTCATCGCTTCAAGTTTAGATTTACTGGGATTAAATTTAAAACAATGAGGGTTTTCCCAATTTTTTAGCGAAATAAATTTATTTCTGAAGTTTTAATTTTACCCTAAACTTGGACTTTTATAAGTAAATCAATGCCAAAAAAATGTATGCCATCGCTTTCAATTAAGATTTATAGGCTAACAAGTTTCTTGTAATTTTTTAAGCAAAAGAAGTTTTGAGTGTAGTTTAAAATTTCTCTTTGTGCTCAAATACAATCACTGTTCTTGAATAATCGAATTTATTACTTAAAACTACCTATCATTGCTTTGCAACTCAATTTATGGGCAAACAGTTATAAAAATAAAGTTTTTTCGTTGTTCTTTTTAAGTGAAATAAATTTTGAGTGTTCTTGAGATTTTTCAAAGCATATAACTTATTTCTATGATACACCCTATACAAAACGTATTCTTTGAAGCTCAGATAAATCTTGATGGGAAGTGTAATTTTCAGATAGCTAGTAGTGTCAACTAGGGCGGTTCAAAATTTGAAAATGTTTGAGAATGCAATCTCCCACATGTTCCCTATTATCCTTAGCATGAAAATAATGTTCTGTGAAATTTTCAGCTTTCTAGGTAGTGATTTAAAGACAATGTAGGTTTATATGGAAATTACTATGGAGAAATTTTGAGATATGTTCCAAACACGCTAGTACTGTAATGTAAGTAGAAACTTGTCATCCCATAGTAAAAACTCATTCTTCAAACCATAAAAGAACTTTCTGAAGAGAGAAATTCAATCCGATGGATAGCAGAAGAGATATTCATGAGTTTGTTTGCTATTATTTAGCTTAATAAGAGATTATAGCCCTGCAAACATGTTCAAAAAACCCAAACAAATTTAGCTCAAAAGGGATGTGTTTCTTCAGCAACATTTCTAATTCAGGTTTGAAGAATGAGTTTTCAATATGGGATAAAAGTTTCTACTTACATTACAGTACTAGCGTGTTTGGAACATAACTCAAAATTTCTCCATAGTAATTTCCATATAAACCTACATTGTCTCTGGGCCACCTTGAAATCACCACCTAGAAAGCTGAAAATTTCATAGAACACTATGCTGAAGAGCATATGGGAGATTGGATTTTCAAACATTTTTAAAATTTGAATCACCCTAGTATCCACGCAATTTGCTTTTAGAACTTAAAATTGTATAGCTTTTTTTTCGATTGACTTCAGGTACCGTTCGGTATAGTTCAAAAATTGATGTCACCGATTGCTATCACGTCCAATAAAGAATACATTGGTGAACATCACGATGGCAGATTTTAGTTTCAATCCATTCTCCATAAGACTAACTTTTGTATTTAAACCAATAATTTAGTATCAGTTAAACTGTGCATAAAGTTATTTATGTACATTTCTCCAGAAATCTATAACTCGATTATGCGGGTAACGTTTCGTAACTTCGTCAACCGTCTCTGTTAATTGGATAAACTGAACTGTTTCATCATCCTTCTGACTACTACTCATATTTCATTGTCAATCAACCATGTATGTATAAATCCAACGACACATCCCGTGTGAAGTAAAATCCTACGCTTACGCAAATTTTTGGTACATTTTTGTCGAAAAGGGAATTTACGATTATTGCAGCGCTGCTGGTGGTCATGAGGCATCTTTACGAGAACATAAATTAAGCATCAAAATCTATTGCAGGGAATTTGTTTCGCTCAAAGCGACCAACAAAAGGATTTAACCAAACATCATAAATATCCATTTGAATGGGGCATTATGGTTTGGGTTTTAATTGTTATTGTCACTCCAGGCCGATGAATGCGTAAGTTTTGATGACATTCTGATTTGCCATGTCATTGGAAACAGTTTCAATGAAAGAGCACAAATTCAACGTTAATTCTCACTTTTCCCTTTGCTTTGATTAGCATGTGCTCTGCATTGAAGTGTTTCCTTTTCGACCTGAACTGCATATGAGAAAATGCAGTAGAACATAGGTGACAATGCGATTCATAATCATAAAAATTTCAGTTTACAATCTCGACGGAGTCAGTTTCCAACCATACCATGAAACCATAGCTGGATATTTTTGCCATATTTTGCAGTTGCACTATTCATAGTAGTGGGTACTTCTATCACCTATCCTACATCGACAGGACCTGAATTTATGGCAGTAAATTTATTGAGGAAAATGACTCTGCAAAGGGTTACCACATGCATGCGTCACGCTGCTTCTGCTCACCGACCGCACTGGTTAATGCAGCTGTTGGTTCAACTGAAATCCCTTCAAGTTGAATGGGGTACAGTGGTCCAAATTTGATCTTGTCAACAAAAATTCCACGGTCATAATATTTTACAAGTTTTGATCCAGAGAAATGTTGTGGAAAATCTTTTAGGATCGAAGATCTTATTTTGGGCATTGTCCTTTTTTTCGGATTCCATGGAACAAAAGTTTTACAAAACTGTTGTTTTGTATACACACTCAATCGCAATTTGCTTGTTCGGTAATTTTTTATACTGGATATCCAATTTTGCAACATTACTGAACAGGCCGGAAAGTCAGTAAAAACAATTACCGACCATTCAGTAGTTAGTGTTTATTCTGACTTGTCGTCTAAATCAAATCAAAACAAACTGATGCACATGCGGGAATGTGTCAAATGAGAATCTCCTGCAGTAGAATCATCCAGCGCCAGGAGACACGTCTATGGCAACCAAGCTTTTCCTGCACCTATTTTGCGCTTTCTCGTGGTAAGTAGTCGAAATTTAGTGACAAACTCAACTATTTTAAGCAACCAAACAGGCTCAGCACGATTTTAACTGCTTACGTTGGTAAATTCGGTTGGTTTCCATACAAGAGGTAAACTCATCTGCATCATTTTCTTTCCTCTTGTATGCAAACAACCAACCAAATAATAATGATTTTGTCACAAATTTTTCGATTACTTCCACTGAGATATAAGCATACCGTAAATGTTTATTCTCACAAAAAATGCTTAACCCGTATAGGCCTGAGTGAAAGAAAAATTACTAAAACTTTCACCACTCAGCGAATACTAAACGGATTTCAATTATTTTTTGTCAGTATACTCGTACACATGTCAAGTTTCCAAAAGTGGTCGAAGAATCTCGGGAATGTTCCTGTGGCCGGAGTTACTGCGGTGGATCACTGGGTCAGGTCAGGTGACAAGGGTTCTGTGCTTCTGTGCCCCTTGAGGTAGGCAAATTTCAAGTCACAGATAATTTCCAGAATCGGCTATAATGTGGCCACTATATCAAGGAGTTTTAAGAAAAACGCATCAGCATAAACCTTCTGATAATCGATAAAATTGAATAATTATGTCAAATGCATTTGATTGATCCTACAAATGACCATTTTCGGGTCCCCGGGATGCCTCAAATTCATGATAAGGTGCACAATTTGTATCTTCACATCTGTGTCACGTTTATGGAAACGCTTTTCAGTGAACTATTATGTTCGATCTATACTTTTAGTGGTTTGAAACGGTATAGTTAATAACAAATCTAGAGCCGGTACTTCAGGGCAATAAGTCAAATTGCACTGAAGATTTTTATATATTTAGCACAAATTTACCCTTCTTTTAATTGTTCTATTTTTTTTATTCTAAATATGATGTAACCATAATTATAGCTATGAAAACTGTTGATTTTTAAATTTCAATGAATTTCTCCTTCTTTTATGCATAGGCTGTTCTTTGGAGCTATATTTCTAAATATTTTTTTGTTTTCAACTGACAAAAGGGCGGCAATCGATAACATTGATCTGCTCAAATTATCAAAATAACTGCTCTCGTATATAAGCTATTTTTGCATTAAGTCGCATTGATAGATCTTTAGATTAGAGCTTTTGATATTTTGCAAAAAAAAAAATCAATTATTTAATGAAGTAATTTTCATCGAGTTTTACGTCCAAACTGGGCCAGAGCTGACGAATTCCATCCAGAATGAGTCAAAACAAATGCAAATCGTGCTCGATAGTTTTCGATTTAGATTAAATTTTGCACATGTTTTTGATATGATAGAAAAAATGTTTTCCATAGAAAAATTGATCATTATGACTCAAAAAAAAAACTTTTGAAAATGACCTATAATTTTTTGCATGCAACTTATTTGAAAAATTCTAACTCCGATACTGTTGATTTTAGAGAAAAATGTTCTATGGAGAAGTTGCAGTGAGCCGTTTGGACTATAAGAAAAAATACACACTAATAAAATATTTTATTTATTTTCATAAAAAAATAAAAAAATAAAAATTGAATTCCAAATTACACAAAAACTTTATTTTTAATACGGTGAACTCTCCCTAGCTCGATATTGAAGGGACCATCGAGTTAGAGAGGTATCGAGTTATAGAATACAAATTCAGTGCAATTGCGATTCAAGGGACCATCGAGGTAGCCATGAAAACCAAATTTTACTATGGATCTCTAACTCGATATCGAGATACGAAATATCGAGTAAGTGAGAGATAACTGTATTTTTTGAATTTTCACCACAGAATCAAGATCAAGATTCTTATTGTACCATCAGAACGTATTATTTTGACAAAGTTATTCTTAGAGAAACTTTTTTATCAAAAATTTCTCCATCATGAAACTTTGTCCCAAACATCTGTTTACTATCAAAATTCTACGATGAAAATTTAAAAAAATATATTCAAAACGGGGTTTTTGTGTAATTTAAAATTTAAATTTTATTTTGAATTTTTCATGAAAAGACATAAAATATTTTTTCAGTGTATATTTTTTTCTTGTAGGCCAAACAGTTCACTACAACTTCTTCATAGAACATTTTTCTCTAAAATCAACAGTTTCGCAGTTTTCCAAATAAATTGCATGCAAAAATATGTAGGCCATTTTCATAAGTTATTCTCGAGTCAAAATGATCGAATTTTCTATGGAAAACACTTATTGTATCATACCAAAAACATGTTCAAAATTTACTGCACATCGAAGATGGTCGAGTTCTGTGACTGACCGATTTGACCTTTGGGGCAACTGAATAGAAACTGAATAAGCTTTATGGCAATGAGGATGAGACAGTTTGAGGGAAAAAACAAGAAAATTTATGTAAACCTGACGATAAATTTTGCATATGCAAATTTTTCTCTTAGATCTTCATTTTTTTGGTAAAATCGTTCTTTTAAGTGCGTTTATCATACCGGTGAACCATCATAGATATCTTTTCGTCTTGTTAGCATCGTATTTCGTCAATATTTAACAGCTGAGAATGGTTTTACAATCATATTTTCAAAAACAAGTAATTTCAATTACAGTGACTCAATGTCACCCCCTCTATGGGGTGAGATTGGGTCATTTTTCATTCACTTGTGGTGCCGCTGTGAATAAATATTTTTCTTTAATTTTGTAAACAGTTGTTAATCTACAATCAAAGTTTATACACACCAAATTTGAAGTTTATTGGAGTTAAATTGCGATAGTTATAAATAAATCGTACATATCCCTTTTTGACCCATTCTCACCAACGACGGTACCGAAAAATAATCATTCCTTTAAATTTTCTAGCGGAATACATTCAACTGTTCTTTCGGAAACTCTTCCGCGAACACACTTTAAAATTTCCCGAAAAAAATGTCTGGGGTTTCTTTACAAAATTATATTTTTGTTTCTCCTGGGATATCGTCCAAGGATTCATCTGAAAAAGTCTCCAGAGATTGATAAAAATAACTTAGAGACGCACCAGCCAATCGCTGAAAGTCTCTTTATTAAAGATAATAATAATCTTCTTCTTTTTGGCATTAACGTCCTCACTGGGACAGAGCCTGCTTCTCAGATTAGTGTTCTTATGAGCACTTCCACAGTTATCAACTGCCAAAGTTGCCATTTTTGCATTCGTATATCGTGTGGCAGGTACGATGATACTCTATGCCCAGGGAAGTCAAGGAAGTTTCCATTACGAAAAGATCCTGGACCGACCGGGAATCGAACCCAGACACCTTCAGCATGGCTTTGCTTTGTAGCCGCGGACTCTAACCACTCGGCTAAGGAAGGCCCCTAATAATAATAAATAATAATAAATAATAATAAATAATAATAAATAATAATAAATAATAATAAATAATAAATTAAAATATTTTCCAGGGTTGTTTTTAATCCAACAGCTGTAGAGATTTTTCTGAGGATTATTCCAACAGATTTACCAAAGAATTTTGCAATTAATTCTAGATCTACTAAACAAATTTCTTCAAAAATTCCATTGAGTATTCTTTTAGGTTCTAGAAATTACTTCATACATTTTTGTTAATCCCGAGATTCTTCCATAAATATCATCTTGAAATCTGTCCACCTTCAATGTTTGTTTCAAATGTATAGAGCAATACTTTATTATTTTTTTTATTGATTTACAATATAGTATGCGATCCATATCCAATTTATATCAGATTTCTAGAGTAACACGTACAAAAAAAAGTTTTGGAAGAATTTCTAAAAAAATAGTTGGATAATTTCAACTTACCGTTTTGTCTCAAACATGAAAATAACTCATATACCAAACAGTGATGATTTAAAAGAGTAAAATTTATATTTTCAATACTTTTCAATGTATAGTAGGTATAAATTGTAAATTAATTGATCATCTTATGGAAAAAAAGTTGACGATTTCATTGAAAAATAACTGTTTAAAGGCAAACGTTCGGAACAGGAGTCATGTTCGGAATTTGAGATAAATCAGTAAATTAAATTTTGAATAACTTACTGAATTCCTTTCGGAAAATTCAAGAAATCACCGTAGGATTTGTGAAACTTCTGACAAAATACAAAATACAAAATTCCGGACGATACACCTCATAAAAAAGCGTAAGTGGTTTTTGTAGGATGTACTACACAAAGTTTTGTCCTCATTCCTTTGTATTTTTTTTTACTAAATGGATAATGATTGGCGCTAAAACGAGTGGAAGTTTTACTAAAGGCATTACATGAATTTCAAAGTTTTATGATATTATGGCGAACAGATTAATTTTGAAACCATTTTTTTCCTACTTGCAGAAATTCCAACCAAACCAAACTAACTCCTAGAATTTATCTTTTCACTTAAGATTCTTTAAGGTGTAGCATATAAAATCACCAAATGTTTGACAAGATTTTTGTACGAAATTTCTCAAGATAGCATCATGTGCAGGAAAGAGAAACAACAAATAATAAAATATGAATGGTGTATTATTTCCTCCAGAGGTAAACGATTGACGGATAAATGAAACCTCTTTAATGAATTTGAAAATATCTCAAGGAGTTCAACCAGAATCTCTTTCAGAAATTATCCTTGAAATCTAGCAGTATTCCTTCCTGCCCTCTGGAATTGCACAAAATATCAATTCCAGAATACGCATTCTGCCAATAATGGATAAAACTGTATCTAAAGAAATATTTTAAGGACTTACAAATTACTAACCATTATAAATTTATCTATGAACATCTTTATTAATCCCTTTCCAAATATGTTGCTGAATATATCTACACCGATTCTTTTTCCGCTATGCCAATTTCAAAAAAAAAAAAGTATTACTGGGGTTTAAAAAAAATTCTCTAAAGATTCGAAGGCAAGGGAATTTTTAAAACCATTTTTCGCTGATAACTCTTGAATAATCCGAGGATTTGAAGAAGAATTTCCAGAAAAAAAAACAAAGAAGAATTTCTTATAAATTGTGATGTATCCTGGAAATATTTCTGAAGGACTTTTGGTATACTTCGCAAAAGAATTTCTAATATATTTTTGGTAAACTATTTGAAGGAATTCACATATGAATTTCTAATCGAACTATCAGCGAAATATTTCAGTATAAGACTTGACAGAATCTATTATTTTTTGGAGGAATGGCGAGGGAAAATTTTGAACTTTCAAAAGGTTTAATATCGCTTTTATTGAAATCCGACATATTCCGGAATCAATTTGTGGATAAAACGAAGATATTGAAGGAATTATTGTCCTCCTGTATAAACTAACCTCACAATATTATTTGATCAATATCTAAGATTTCCTAGCAACATTTATGTAACCACCTTTCAATACTCCTTGAGGAATCTTTTAGGAATAAGTAAAATATTTTTTTTTGATTTTAAAGAATTTGAAACAAAATCAGTTTTAGCAATAGATTTTAGAATAAATTTAGTTTAAGCAATAGATTTATTCGGGTGAAATTTGTTTGAAAGAATAGAAGCATAATTAAAGAATGAATTTATTGCTGTAATAAAAAACTGTGGTCGATGGACTTCTTCACACTAGGTTAAATTTCTATCACTCATTCAAAGTAAACTTAGCCAGGATGAAATTCGTTGAAATGTTATGTTATGAATTAAGCCTTATTTTTCGCTAAAAATTCTCACTCCGGTTGTCACGTGATTCGCTGACGTCAGAACCGCAAGGCTGTTGATGATGTGAACGACAAGCGAGGTTTTTCCGAGATATGTTGTATAGAATAAAAGAACTTACTAATGAAAACGTTTTTTTTTTTTTTCAATTAAAAGAGTCATGTTATTTAGAGTTTCCAATTTTCCCGGGAAGCGGGAAATAAAATTGTCATTTCCTGGAAATTCCCGGGATCCCGGGAAATTCTTAAAACGCAAAAAATATGCTAATTTGATGTAGTTTTTTTTAAATAATTCATATATTATGTATATTATATTTTAGCCTATTGCTTCCAAAGTTCCTCCAAAAAAAATGTTGGTTTCGTTTTTTGCTAGGTTTCATGAAGTTCAAATAATATTTGCCAACATTAAGTAAATCTTTTCAATACTAGAATAGAAAAGTCGAAACAACACAAGTAGAACAAATATAAACTATGAAATCTAAATAACCCTACTCAAATCATGTAATATATATTTCTAGATTTTTTTTTATTTTGTATTGCAAACTAGTTGTCCCGGCAAAGGTTGTATTGCCAAGCAGTAGGCTGTGAAGTAAGCCATGCAAAAATCACCAACAAAATGTCAGTGAAATGCATCCCGATTTGTTCCCTTTTTTCGATTTATTTTCACAAAGATTTTAACTCACAAACACGTCGCATCTCTTCTAGTGAGGACATTTTTTGGTATGCTAAGAAAAGTAAATTGTGCGATGGTTTTTATTTGAATATAGAAAATACTGGAAATACGGGAATCCCGGGAAATAGAGAATCATTTCCCGGGAAACGAGAATCTCGGGATTGCAAACTCTAATATAAATTTATTCAGAAGATTTCTCTTCGCGTTAGAATAATGTTTTTTTTAATTTTTATATTTATTATCATCCAAAATTCTGGGGGGCCTGGATGGTTCCGGGGGGCTGGCCCCCTATTCCTACGCCAGTGAATAAACGAAAGCAGAATGGACATTCTTAGAGAAACCTAGATGGTATTCAAGAAGTATTACCACCGCACTGAAAAGTATTGTGTTTTAGAACTGAAAATTATTTATTTGTTGCTTTAGGTAGTTTTAAAAACTTCCAAGGGCAGAAAGATTTTGTGTACGCACAGCACGAGGGTACGATACGCACTGTTCTATAGAAGTAGTCCTTATTGCAAAGTTTCAGCCAATCCGTCCGAGAATAGACCCCATGTCAAAGGCAATCGTGGAAGTGCCCAAGTAGTTCTTTACCATGTTCGGAAATTGGGTTTTCGCCAGATTTTTTGAAAACTGGACCTCTGTGTGGCTTGGTGTTAGAACAGTGGACCACGCCACCAAGCCTTCTTGAAATTGAGACACAAAGAAGAAACAAAACTATGCGCCTCGTCGGCCTTTTGACCTACCAAGCCGAGCTGATCGATTCCTTTTACCTCACGTTGTTGATATCGGTTTCTTTTCCCGTCGGCTGACGAGTCAATTATTCATAACCTCAGTCGTGACTGTAGTTGTCCGAGTTGAAAATCTATTTCATTTTGACTAATTGAAATATCACTTTCTGTTTCGCGGTGATTGTGAGTATTTTTTAATCCTAATTATGATTTTGGCAGATCGAAATTATTGGAAGGTGAAAACAAGATATGAGTATCAGATGACTTGAAACGCCGCAATAGATGGATCCCTGCTAGCAACGTTCACGCTTTTCGATAATTATAGCCGAAAACGTAACGGACCACTAAACAGGTGATTGATTATTTTTACAGTCGGTCAAATAGTTCCCATGAGATTCTGTAGAGTGGAACGTGACTTTCGATGGAAAGAGCACACTAAAGATCAATGCAGAAATGATTATGTAACTGATTTGAGATTTGCGATAAACGATACAATAGGAGCAAGTTCGTGGAAAGTTTTTAAGGCCTTATATTTGTTTATGATGCTCTTAGTTAATAACAGAGGCAGTGCTCCAGTTAGGATGAAATGCCAGAAAGAAGCATACTCAAGCATTTCCTTGAGCATGGACTTCTTATTTACTAGAGATGGTCGGGTTTCACATTTTTCAAACGCGAACCCGACCCGTACCTGATTTATTTTATTTCTTCAAACCCGGACCCGACCCGAACCCGAGACAATAATTGAAAAACAAACCCAGGCCCGACCCGAACCCGAAAAATGTTTTTTGTTCAAACCCGAACCCGACCGAAACCTGAAATAGTTTTATACGCAAACCCGAATAAAACGCGAGTTCTAAAAGATGATAAATTCATCATTTCTGAGGAAAGGTTTAATTTTGTTACTCTGTTTTCAATTATCACCAAACCCGACCCAAACCCGAGTAAACCCGACTGTTTTCATACCCGAACCCGACCCGTACCCGATAATTTTGTAGCTTTCAAACCCGACCCGAACCCGAAAATTTTTAAATTTTCAAACCCGAACCCGACCCAAACCCGTCGGGTTCGGGTCGGGTTTCGGGTTTGAAAACCCGAGACCCGACCATCTCGATATCAAAGAATACAAACTTTAGTGGAATTGAATGTTATAATACTAAATTCAGTTTTCATTTTCTTATAGGTACCGTTTTTAATTTATATTACGGACACTTAAGGTCTCATTGAAAACAACAAAAAGCATGTAAAATAAACCATTCCATATGATTCCTCTGCGTTATCGAAACTTCAAAACACTTAACTTTGGAATGGTGAGTGAAGATTTCCATTCCGCAACATGAAAAATTTTAAATAAATGGAAATGTCTGGACTCATCACGATCCTTATTCCAGACGCTCCCTCAGTTTTGCCTCATATTCCGGACACTTTGATTCGAATTTCGGACAGGTCAAACAAATCATAAATAGTCAAAGTCAAATCATCAATTGAAATCGTCGAACCACTAGAGAGACACCAAAGGTAGTTGGTTTTCATAGATATCTATGAAAAATGCTTATTAAAACGAGCCTCTAAAGTGAAAACTTTTGAACGGCAAAAATTGAAACATTTCGTGTGAAATGTTTCCCATGCAAAGTAGAGTGTCCGGAATTTGAAGCTGTCCGTAATATAAATCAAAACGGTATTCCTCTAAACACCTCGAAGCTTTATTATAATCGGAAACTTCCATATTTCCCTTTTGAAACTCGTCTAGAAACGACTCCAGTAATTCCAGTAGGCATTATGCCAACTTTTATTTAGGGATTTTTACTGGAGTTCCTCCTTAACCAAATTATTTAAACATTCATACGGAAATTTTAGATAGTCCCTCCAGAAAATAGTGTAGCATTTCTTCGAGCAGGGTTGTGGAAAACAACTAATGCATGACGTCAATAATGAAGTTTCTTCTTCTTTCGGAGTAGATGACGTTTAGGGTAACTGCATTCGAGGTAGTGTCAAAGAGTCTTAAGAAATAAGTATCTCCTAGATATCCATCAAATGAATGCTTCAACCCTTCTCTATCATTTGATGCTAAACAGAACTGATCTATCGAGGATCATTTTCCCAAATATATTTTATATAAAAAATAACCCAAAAATATACATATTTCTTACTTTTATTTCGAGAAAGAAATAGAAATTTTTCTAGCTTCCCCTGAAGAATATTTCCGTTTTGATACCAAACGAAAGAGGGGAGTCCATGTTTTTATTTGGTGGGTATCTTGGAGATACTTTTTTTGCTCATGTTTTTCCCATAGACACTGTGGACCACAAATAAATTTAAATGCAAATCATTATTTATGATGTGAATTCCACCGATGTCAGCTTAACTCAGCAATGCATAAAAAAATGTTCTCCAAACTAAAACCACATATTGAAATAAACCTGATGATTAGCATCCGTCTGATATCGTACCTTTCCCATTAGCACTGTCCTTTGTCGAATCCACACATGAGTTGATCAGAGTTACAAGCACAATCGTCTGTTCGAATTTACGACTCAGTGAACTGCTGATGATTCTTTTGTGTTCAACCAACGCTCTAATTAGATATTATATCAGATCAAACAATTTAGTTCAACATGAGCAAATAATCATTTGTTTGTGTCATTTAGATCCGTACAGCAGGCTTAGAGAGAAATCCAGCAAAAAAGCAAATTCACATACACATGTGTAGCGTTGTCGATTGAAACCGGGTGAGATTATCATGATTCCCCTAATACACCCAATTCTGCGTTATACATATGGTAAATGGCGTTACAGAGCAGCAGCAATTTACAAACCGTCGCAGACGAACAGAACGACCGTAACAGAACGATAAGAAAGTTTCGAGCCAGTCACAGCTCAGCAGTAACTGGAGGGACTAAATTTGCTGTAAATAAAATCTGTAAACAGACAAATAGACAAACAATCATTGGAACGAACTGGAACCCAATGATGATTAAAATTGCTCTTTGTTTCCTATGATTGCAGAAGGGTTGATGGAAATGAAAGTAGAAGCTCGATACTGAATGGTTGTTTGGTCGGTTCACTGCTTTCTGCAATTGTTCAACAATCATCTAAGAATTATAAAGTCCTGCAATGGTTTTATAGTTTGTGTTCTGAAAAACGTTCATCGATTTCACCATCTTTTCTTCATTTTATCTGGCTAGCATTATTATGAAGTAATTGCATCAGAGAAACTTTTTTACTAATTCTTGGTGTACACGACATTTCTGATGATTTTTTTTTCATGCATTCTCCTTTGAACATTTTCACACTACATATAAATATTTTTGCAAGATTTTTATTCCAGAATACTCTATAGAAAACATTCCTGTGAATTATCCTAAAATTTATTCAAACTTATTATTGGGTAGCCTCCTCCAGAGCCGTGAGTTTTATTAACAATTCTATATTGACGATAGGTACCCAAACATTAGAAAAAAATCGTTTCAACATATACAACACCTCTTCTAAGCAGTTTCTCAGGAGAACGTCTTCGTTTCTCACTTCTTCACCAAACATTATTACAAACATGTTTTGAGTTAGTTGCGCAATAATTGTTACTAAACCCAGGAATTTGTCAGCATATTCTGACAATAAATTTATTTTATTTTTGTTTATGGCTGTAGCGGTCATGCGACTCAAAGTTAAACAGAGTCTATAGAAGATTTTTGAAAATGATGGAAATGAATTTGTGGATAGGCGTCGCAAGGGAGCGACAAGATTGATTTTTTTTTATTAGGTGCTGAAATTGAGCAAGCCATTTTAAAGTCAGTAAGCATCGAAGCGTCCTGTATTCTACCTAGTTTTTTTTCTACTGGAGAAGGGTTGGCTCAATGCTTTGAGCCATTATGTAACTTACGAACTAGATGGGGGGTGCGTAAATTGAATCATTACGTAAAACGAGGGAGTTTAGTTCGTAAAACGGAGTTTTGCCTTTTGGAGTCTACTTGTATGAATTATGTTTTATGCTTTTTTACGCTCTTTTAGTATCATTAACATATTATTGATATACTTGGTTGGTTGGTAAATGGCTGGACATGGCGTACTATTGGTAGCCCGCGTACCTGCAGGAATAAAATAGACCCCTTTGTGTGGTCCTTAGCCTCTTTCCCAGCAACTCCTATCCCTACCTCCTCGTGTTACTAGCCGGGGTACGAGTAACATTAGGGAAAATCGGGTAACCAACCCCGTTGGGAACTCTGGTCGTATGCTGACAGGGAAGAGGGGTTTGCTTTTGCTTTTGCTTCTGCAAACCTGGAGCGTCTGTACTCCATGTTAGGAGCGGCTCACAACAGCATCTGTCCCTCATGTCAGGGGCGGCTGATCATCGTCCGAGTGCCAGAGAAGGACTCTAAGCTAAACTGTGGACTGTGGTCTTCCAAACATTTAGGGGGAATGGTCCTCCGGAAATCTAAGAGGTTGGTGTCAGGCCCTGCAAACCAGCCGTAAAAAAAATCAAGCAACGAATAATCAACGAGAGAATACGAACCAGGACAATCGACGAAGACCACAGCGACGTAAATGGACTAGCGATTGGAAGCTTGGTACGTGGAACTGTAAAGCTCTCAACTTCACCGGGAGCACATGCATAATTCCGGTTCTTTAACTTCAGCATAATAAACGTACATAGCCCTCACTCCGGAAGCACTGATGATGATAAAGACGCTTTTAACGCTCAGCTCGAACGCGAGTACGATAGCTGCTCAAGCCACGACGTCAAAATCATCATAGCATAGCATAGACTTACTGTACATTCACGACGTCAAAATCATCATAGGAGAACTAAACGCTTAGGTTGGCCAGGAGAAGGAATTCAGACCGACTATTGGAAAGTTCAGCGCCCACGTAAGTTCTTTCAGAAGCTCAACGGATCTCGCAACGGCTTCGTGCTGCGAGCCGAGATGTGTAGGGATAAGTATGGGAGTATTTTGACGGACGAGCGTGAGGTGATCGAAAGGTGGAAGCAGCACTTCGACGAACACCTGGCGCTGAGAGCACAGGTAATCAAGGACGGGTCAACGGAGGAAATGCTTGACGGCCGATCGACAACGGACCAGATCTTTACTGTACGGCAAATCCTCCAAAAATGTCGTGAATACCATGTCCCAACGCTCACAAGACAAATAAAAGCAACAATTTAACGTATGCAAAATTGTGTGAAGATTTCTGGCGAACATTTCAGTTCGTTTGAATCTCGCCGGGGACAATGACAAGGTGATGCTTGTTGTTCAATATCGCGCTAGAAGGTGTAATGCGGACAGCTAGGTTAAATAGCAAGATCAAGGACACTCGGAAGACAGACAGTTTGGTTCTCAATTTTACCACTAGGCGGCGCTAGTGGGCATGTAAAATGAAGCAGCATGTGATTTATTTATGCGATTTTTGATCTACATGAGGTAGAAAGTTCGAGTCTTCGGCAAAGTTATTCAGAAGGTCAAAGACATCCGAAAAGCAAACAGTTTGGTTCGAAATTTTGCCGATAGGTGGTTCTAGTGAGCACGTAAAATAGAGCGTGCTAATCTAGTTCCACAAGAGATAGAATGCTTGAGTCTTCGGGAAAGTTTTTCAGAGTTGTTCAGAGTTGCTGTGTTGTTGTTCAATCGGTTGAATGTTTGTTCTTTTTACCGCTTTCGGAATTATTTAGTTTATCGTGGAAATTGTGTCCATTAATTCTTGTAACTGAGCAATTCTCGCTGAAACCAGGCCGCCATCGGCACCCATCGTTAGAATTCCAATTTTATGTCACTGATCGCTAGTTTTCGATAAAACTTAAGGGTGGTCCTTTCGGTTTTCTCAAATTGGTGGACCTCTCGTACGCCAGCTAGCTAAACAGTTTGCGAAAAAGTCCATTTTCCGATAAATCTTGGGTATTTCTTCACGTGATATGTCTCATATTTCGCTTGGACCACATAGCAAACTTAGTGGCATCGTATAGAGAAAGGATAAACCTTTCATTTGAAGTTTAAAAAATTTTGGCGGCCATTTTGAATTTGGCCGCCATCTTGAATTTTGTTAGAAAAATCGATTTTTCACCATTAGCGTACAGCTAGTTTTCAATTCTGAGATCACCATCAGAAAGCTGAGGAAAAATTGCGTAAGAGAGGCTACAGAAACTAGGTGAGTAATGGTATCTACTCTATGAAACGAACGATTTTCTAAATCATGTTCTACGATTTTGACGTATGTGGCGAGTGCAATCAATGCAATCATTATTATTAGTACAACAAAGAAACAAGTTTTCAATTGTTGGTGTTTTATTCGAATCGAGTGAAGAATAAGAGTATTATTTGAAGTGATAAAATCTGGCGGCCATCTTTGATTTTGACGCCATTTTGGTTTTATGTAGAAGAATGAATTTTTCACCTTGTTAGCACTCAGCATGTCGAATTTAGAGGCTATTAATAAAAACAAGGTAACTTATACTCTTCTTCATATTATTCTTCATTTTTCTGCCGTTACGTCCTTACCGGAACCGAGCCTGATACTCAGCTCTATTAGCTATTGATACAGGTTATTAAATATGAATTTTAATAACAGAGTAATTCTTCGTCATGTCTTTGAATTCAGTAATGAATAAAAATAAATAAATTTAATGAATAAAAACCGTGCAAAAACATTGATTGAAATAAACAAACATTGTTTTCACCATATGCATTTTTGTCATTGAATGATGTTTACTAACTGCGCGTTGGGACCAGAGTTGTTAATGTTAATCAAAGATAAACGCCGCTAATGTTGATTTTGCTCTGGATCAACGTCAACGTCGTTGCGTTGATTTCCATGGTTGTTAGCATCAACGTTAACGAGTTTGCGTTGAATCAACGTCAACGATCAGCGCTAACCAAAGCGTTGATTTTAATGTTCGTACAGGTTTCTAGAGAATGTTTCGAAACATCAATAAACAACACGTTTCTATGCTGATTATTTGGCTAGAGAATATATTGTATCCTCTCATCGTTCCAGCCCCCACAGCAATAGGCCGAAATCGTTGCCAGAGAGCGCACTCGGCATCCTTTTTATCTACAAAGCAAACAAACAAATGTTTCTGAGTAACCGCCCCCAGGATGACCCCGATTTCTTATTTTCAAATGCAAGTTGCCATACTGCCACAACATAACATGACAGATGAAAGGTTTAATTTTAATCGAAGCTTTTAAAGGCCGTGGAACAGATTTTCTTACTTCCAAGACTGTGGAGCTCTAATCTAAACATCATTTTCTCAATGAAGCTGACTAAGAGCTTCCTCTCTCAGTCAGTCGTTATTATTACGTAAACTGAATCATATTCTACTTTTACATTTATTTATTTTTAAATACAGGGGATAGGCAAAATGATTGAGATAGGCAAAATTTTGCCTAAATTAAAATGCTCATAACTTTATGAAAAATTGATAAAATTGGATGCATCTGGAAGCAGTCGACGGCAAATTTGGTCTACTTTCAGGAACATGCTTGGCCATGCATATTGGCCACTGGACACCGGAGATGTTCCGGATTTTCCGAGGTCATGTCTAAATGTCATTTTTTCTGTCACTTGTATTTTTGTGCGGTGTAAAGTTGGATAGATGTTTACTATTTTCCTAGAAACTAGAACTAATAGGAAGTCGAATGCCGTCGGAAGCATCAAGATTGGTTGGAAATCTTCAGAAATATGACCATTTCCGTAAAATGGTTCCGGAAAACATGGTCAGTCATGTGTGTATTTCCAATTATGTAAATATTAACCAGAACTATATCCAAGTGGGCATCAACCTTATAAATAATGTTTCCAGCAGCATATTCAAAACCATTAGATACGTAGACCACTCGACAGAAGGTTCCAGGTGCCCTGGGGAAAGTGGTCAATTAGGAACATATCTGGAACCATATCAATATGGGCATTAAACTTCATGGTTTTCAAAGCTTATGCTATCCGAAGCATTTCCAGCACCACCGGCTGCCATGACTACTTAATTGTAGGTTCCAGGTGCCCCAGGGGATTTGGCCAATTTGGCCGTTCACCTGTTAAGAATCACCTTCTACCATGAACAGTAGGATCCATGTGACTTGAAGGATGTGGAGCATTTTCAGAATCACAAGATTAAATAACCACTCTATAGTAGATTCCATGGGCTCCTAGAGATGTGGCCAATTCGGAACATAACCACATCCCCAGGGCCCATGGAAACTATTACACAGTGCAGTGGTTATATAAATATGTTGCACTGTAAATGCTTCTAGTAGCATAGCCTTCAAAAAACTTGATGTTTATACCCATACTGATGTGTTTTCGGGCATGTTTTGAATTGGCCACATGCCCGGGGGCACCTGGAACCTACTATAGAGTCGTCATGGCAGCCGGTGGTGCTGGAAATGCTTCGGAAAGCATAACCTTTGAAAATCATGAAGTTTATTGCCCATATTGATATGGTTCCAGATATGTTCCTAATTGACCACTTCCCCCAGGGCACCTGGAACCTTCTATAAAGTGGTCTATACATCCAATGGTTCTGAATATGTTGCTGGAAACATCATTTTAAAGGTTGATGCCCACTTGGATATAGTTCCGGATAGTATTTACATAATTGGGAATAAAAACATGACTGACCATGTTTTCCGGAACCATTTTACGGAAATGGTCATATTTCTGAAGATTTCCAACCAATCTTGATGCGTCCGGCGGCATTCAACTTCCTATTAGTTCTAGTTTCTAGGAAAATAGTAAACATCTATCCAACTTTACACTGCACAAAAATACAAGTGACAGAAAAAATGACATTTAGACATGACCTCGGAAAATCCGGAACATCTCCGGTGTCCAGTGGCCAATATGCATGGCCAAGCAAGTTCCTGAAAGTAGACCAAATTCGCCGTCGACTGCTTCTAGATGCATCCAATTTCATCAATTTTTCATAAAGTTATGAGCATTTTAATTTAGGCAAAATTTTGCCTATCTCAATCATTTTGCCTATCCCCTGTACATCACACGAGAAAAAAGTTATTATATTTTATTTGATATTAAAATCTTTGTTAACGTTAAAAATCACGAAGTCGTTGACGTTAAATCAACGCTGTACGTAAACGTTATCGTTAAATCGATTTTCGAACGAATCAACGCAAGATTCGTTAACCGTGACTCCACTATATACAGTGGAACTCAATCATTCCGTCGACTGGGATAATGCGAAGCTCTTGAAACCTGTGAGGAAGACTTCGCATTTAAACGCTTGGAAATCGATGTACATCGCTACTGCTGAGCAACCATTAATGAATGAAGATGAAGCCCCAATAACATCACCCCTATTTTACCTGACCAGACGAAAAATCAAATGATTTTACCCCCCTACATTCGACGTGTACTTAGCCAAGTATGAAGCTGTATATGTGCGTTTTCCTCCTATACAATCAGTTGGACATCGTCCTGATGATGGGCAGCATCAAGCCCGAAACCGGTCGTTAAAAAAAAGGTAATTTATATGTCCTTTTAACGTTTGTAAGAACCATAAGTGTTGTGTCCTGTCTCGCGTCGCGTCGTGTGATTGATTCTTTATTTCTTATCTTATATTAGCTGTTCAACTGATTGTTCATTCCTATCAATGATTTTAGACCAAATAAATGAAAGAGTTTATGCTATTTTTAACTCGAAGATATGCAGTACAATCATTCAGGTAGCAAATATGCGTTGAAAAATCCTACTTGATAATTTGTTTTTGAAGCTAGTTAAGCTGAGGGGCTGACTCTGTTCCAGTAGGAACGTAACGTCAGGAAAATGATGAACAAAAAGAAGAGTAAGTGTAACGGTAGCATCAAAATGAGTGCTAACAAGGTGAAAACTCATTCTACTACTTAAAACCAAGATGGCGTCAAAATCCAAGATGGCCACCAGATTTTATCACTCAAAATAACACTCCTATTCTTCATCTGACTCGAATAATACACCAACAATTGAAAACTTGTTTCTTTACTGTACAAAAAATGATGTTTGCATTGATTGCACTCGCCATATACGTCAAAATCGTAGAATTTGATTTTGTAAATCGTTCATTTCATAGTGTAAATACCATTGCTCACCTAGTTTCTGATAACAGACCTGACATTCGATTTTAAGTTGTTCCTAAAGGACATATATGAATAGAAAGAAGGCAGCATGGATCTGACACGGGGTGCACTTCTCTCGCATTCTACCATATTCCATTGTCGTGTGATTAGATTTCACAGTCAAAAAGGGAACTCCCGACCTCGGTAAACGATTCAGAAAAGTACGTATCCTTCGAGACAACCGATTGCTGCTGATGAATGATCAAGATAAAAACGGAACGGAATAGAAACATCCACAGTGAAGAGGCAGATGTAAATCCTTGTGAATTAATACGTATTTAACCGCATGTTAAACGACTTCTCAACAGACAGACAGACAGTATTGTCCCGATATGTGGTGGGTATGGTTTTTGCCTTTTTCCATCCATTTTCTGGATGGGTGTTAATTCGTCGATGGGATCATCCACGCAAGCTGAGCCTCAAATAAACACATCTGCGCGTCGGGCGCACACTTTGTGGCCTACCTTTTGCATACAAAGCATGTGAAAAGGATGATTTTGTTTGAGTCAATGGCACGAATAGGACGAGGGGGATTTTTACCGGTCGTTGCGGCTTCTTATGGAATAGGCCGTAATCGTTTTAACGCTGTTGAACAAAGACGATAGAAAAGGGGTTTTCAAACAATATTTATTAAATAACATTCCGGTTGCTCTATTGTTGACTAAAATTTGTAGCTTGTGCATCTACAGTAAAGATTGTCATTTAAAAATAATCACTTAGAATAGAATAAATAAGTAGACTTAATTCATAACTACGAAAACGAATAAGAAGGTAAGAAGATAAGAAGATAGAAAGAAGATAAGAAGATAAGAAGATAAGAAGATAAGAAGATAAGAGATAAGAAGATAAGAAGATAAGAAGATAAGAAGATAAGAAGATAAGAAGATAAGAAGATAAGATAAGAAGATAAGAAGATAGAAGATAAGAAGATAAGAAGATAAGAAGATAAGAAGATAAGAAGATAAGAAGATAAGAAGATAAGAAGATAAGAAGATAAGAAGATAAGAAGATAAGAAGATAAGAAGATAAGAAGATAAGAAGATAAGAA
This sequence comes from Aedes aegypti, assembly GCF_002204515.2. Lineage (NCBI taxonomy): Eukaryota > Metazoa > Arthropoda > Insecta > Diptera > Culicidae > Aedes > Aedes aegypti. The sequence goes on from NC_035108.1 coordinate 285,321,404, forward strand.
GATAAGAAGATAAAGAAGATAAGAAGATAAAGAAGATAAGAAGATAAGAAGATAAGAAGATAAGAAGATAAGAAGATAAAGAAGATAAGAAAGATAAGAAGATAAGAGATAAGAAGATAGAAGATAAGAGATAAGAAGATAAGAAGATAAGAAGATAAGAAGATAAGAAGATAAGAAGATAGAAGATAAGAAGATAAGAAGATAAGAAGAATAAGAGATAAGAAGATAAGAAGATAAGAAGATAAGAAGATAAGAAGATAAGAAGAATAAGAAAGATTAAGGAAGAATAGAAGATAAGAGATAAGAAGATAAGAAGATAAGAAGAGATAAGAAGATAAGAAGATAAGAAAGATAAGAAGATAAGAAGATAAGAAGATAAGAAGATAAGAAGATAAGAAGATAAGAAAGATAAGAAGATAAGAAGATAAGAAAGATAAGAAGATAAGAAGATAAGAAGATAAGAGAAAGATAAGAAGATAAGAAGATAAAGAAGATAAGAAGAAAAGATAAGAAGAATAAGAAGGATAAGAAAGAAGGTAAGAAGATAAGAAGAAAGATAAAGAAGGGAAGATAAGAAGATAAGAAGATAAGAAGATTAAAGAGATAAGAGATAAGAAGATAAGAAGATAAGAAGATAAAAGATAAGAAGATAAGAAGATAAGCCAGATAAGAAGATAGGAAGATAAGAAGATAAGAAGATAAGAAGATAAGAAGATAAGAAAGATAAGAGGATAAGTTAAATAAGAAGATAAGAAGAAAGAAGAAAAGAAGATAAGAACGATTAGAAGATAAGAGATAAGAAGATAAGAGATAAGAAGATTAAGAAGATAAGAAGATAAGAAGATAAGAAGATAAGAAAAGATAAGGAAGATAAGAGATAAGAAGATAAGAAAGATAAGAGATAAGAAGATAAGAAGATAAGAAGATAAGCAGATAGAAGATAAGAAGTAAGAAGATAAGAAAGAATATAGAAGATAAGATAGAAGATAGAAAGATAAGAAGATAAGGAAGATAAGAAAGTAAGGAAAGATAAGAAAGATAAGAAGTAAGAAGATAAGAGATAGAAGATAAGAGATAAGAAGATAAGAAGATAAGAAGATAAGAAGATAAGAAGATAAGAAGATAAGAAGATAAGAAGATAAGAAGATAAGAAGATAAGAAGATAAGAAGATAAGAAGATAAGAAGATAAGAAGATAAGAAGATAAGAAGATAAGAAGATAAGAAGATAAGAAGATAAGAAGATAAGAAGATAAGAAGATAAGAAATAAGAAGATAAGAAGATAAGAAGATAAGAAGATAAGAAGATAAGAAGATAAGAAGATAAGAAGATAAGAAGATAAGAAGATAAGAAGATAAGAAGATAAGAAGATAAGAAGATAAGAAGATAAGAAGATAAGAAGATAAGAAAGATAAGAAGATAAGAAGATAAGAAGATAAGAAAGATAAGAAGATAAGAAGATAGAAGATAAGAAGTAAGAATAGAAGATAAGAAGATAAGAAGATAAGAAGATAAGAAGATAAAGAAGATAAGAGATAGAAGTAAGAAGATAAGAAGATAAAGAAAGAATAAGAAGATAAGAAGATAGAAGATAAGAAGATAAGAAGATAAGAAGATAGAAGATAAGAAGAATAAGAAGATAAGAAGATAAGAAGATAAAAGAAGATAAGAAGATAAGAAGATAAGAAGATAAGAAGATAAGAAGATAAGAAGATAAGAAGATAAGAAGATAAGAAGATAAGAAGATAAGAAGATAAGAAGATAAGAAGAATAAGAAGATAAGAAGATAAGAAGATAAGAAGATAAGAAGATAAGAAGATAAGAAGATAAGAAGATAAGAAGATAAGAAGATAAGAAGATAAGAAGATAAGAAGATAAGAAGATAAGAAGATAAGAAGATAAGAAGATAAGAAGATAAGAAGATAAGAAGATAAGAAGATAAGAAGATAAGAAGATAAGAAGATAAGAAGATAAGAAGATAAGAGAGAAGATGAAGGAAGATAAGAAGATAAGAAGATAAGAAGATAAGAAGATAAGAAGATAAGAAGATAAGAAGATAAGAAGATAAGAAGATAAGAAGATAAGAAAGATAAGAAGATAAGAAGATAAGAAGATAAGAAGATAAGAAGATAAGAAGATAAGAAAGATAAGAAAAAAAAGATAAGAAGATAAGAAGATAAGAAGATAAGAAGATAAGAAGATAAGAAGATAAGAAGATAAGAAGATAAGAAGATAAGAAAGATAAGAAGATAAGAAGATAAGAAAGATAAGAAGATAAGAAGATAAGAAGATAAGAAGATAAGAAGATAAGAAGATAAGAAAGGATAAGAAGATAAGAAGATAAGAAGATAAGAAGATAAGAAGATAAGAAGATAAGAAGATAAGAAGATAAGAAGATAAGAAAGATAAGAAGATAAGAAGATAAGAAGATAAGAAGATAAGAAGATAAGAAGATAAGAAGATAAGAAGATAAGAAGATAAGAAGATAAGAAGATAAGAAGATAAGAAGATAAGAAGATAAGAAGATAAGAAGATAAGAAGATAAGAAGATAAGAAGATAAGAAAAGAAGATAAGAAGATAAGAAGATAAGAAGATAAGAAGATAAGAAGATAAGAAGATAAGAAGATAAGAAGATAAGAAGATAAGAAGATAAGAAGATAAGAAGATAAGAAGATAAGAAGATAAGAAGATAAGAAGATAAGAAGATAAGAAGATAAGAAGATAAGAAGATAAGAAGATAAGAAGAATAAGAAGATAAGAAGATAAGAAGATAAGAAGATAAGAAGATAAGAAGATAAGAAGATAAGAAGATAAGAAGATAAGAAGATAAGAAGATAAGAAGATAAGAAGATAAGAAAGATAAGAAGATAAGAAGATAAGAAGATAAGAAGATAAGAAGATAAGAAGATAAGAAGATAAGAAGATAAGAAGATAAGAAGATAAGAAGAATAAGAAGATAAGAAGATAAGAAGATAAGAAGATAAGAAAGATAAGAAGATAAGAAGATAAGAAGATAAGAAGATAAGAAGATAAGAAGATAAGAAGATAAGAAGATAAGAAGATAAGAAGATAAGAAGATAAGAAGATAAGAAGATAAGAAGATAAGAAGATAAGAAGATAAGAAGATAAGAAGATAAGAAGATAAGAAGATAAGAAGATAAGAAGATAAGAAGATAAGAAGATAAGAAGATAAGAAGATAAGAAGATTAGAGATAGAAATAAAAATAAGAAATAAGAAGATAAGAAGATAAGAAGATAAGAAGATAAGAAGATAAGAAGATAAGAAGATAAGAAGATAAGAAGATAAGAAGATAAGAAGATAAGAAGATAAGAAGATAAGAAGATAAGAAGATAAGAGATAAGAAGATAAGAAGATAAGAAGATAAGAAGATAAGAAGATAGAAGATTAGAAGATTAGAAGATAAGAAGATAAGAAGATAAGAAGATAAGAAGATAAGAAGATAAGAAGATAAGAAGATAAGAAGATAAGAAGATAAGAAGATAAGAAGATAAGAAGATAAGAAGATAAGAAGATAAGAAGATAAGAAGATAAGAAGATAAGAAGATAAGAAGATAAGAAGATAAGAAGATAAGAAGATAAGAAGATAAGAGATAAGAAGATAAGAAGATAAGAAGATAAGAAGATAAGAAGATAAGAAGATAAGAAGATAAGAAGATAAGAAGATAAGAAGATAAGAAGATAAGAAGATAAGAAGATAAGAAGATAAGAAGATAAGAAATAAGAAGATAAGAGATAAGAAGATAAGAAGATAAGAAGATAAGAAGATAAGAAGATAAGAAGATAAGAAGATAAGAAGATAAGAAGATAAGAAGATAAGAAGATAAGAAGATAAGAAGATAAGAAGATAAGAAGATAAGAAGGTAAGAAGATAAGAAATAAGAATATAGAAGATAAGAAGATTAGAAGATAAGAAGATAGAAATAAGAAAAAAGATAAGAAATAAGAAATAAGAAGATAAGAAGATAAGAAGATAAGAAGATAAGAAGATAAGAAGATAAGAAGATAAGAAGATAAGAAGATAAGAAGATAAGAAGATAAGAAGATAAGAAGATAAGAAGATAAGAAGATAAGAAGATAGAAGATAAGAAAATAAGAAATAAGAAATAAGAAGATAAGAAGATAAGAAGATAAGAAGATAAGAAGATAAGAAGATAAGAAGATAAGAAGATAAGAAGATAAGAAGATAAGAAGATAAGAAGATAGAAGATAAAGATAAGAAGATAAGAAGATAAGAAGATAAGAAGATAAGAAGATAAGAAGATAAGAAGATAGAAGATTAGAAGATTAGAAGATTAGAAGATAAGAAGATAAGAAGATAAGAAGATAAGAAGATAAGAAGATAAGAAGATAAGAAGATAAGAAGATAAGAAGATAAGAAGATAAGAAGGTAAGAAGATAAGAAGATAAGAAGATAAGAAGATAAGAAGATAAGAAGATAAGAAGATAAGAAGATAAGAAGATAAGAAGATAAGAAGATAAGAAGATAAGAAGATAAGAAGATAAGAAGATAAGAAGATAAGAAGATAAGAAGATAAGAAGATAAGAAGATAAGAAGATAAGAAGATAAGAAGATAAGAAGATAAGAAGATAAGAAGATAAGAAGATAAGAAGATAAGAAGATAAGAAGATAAGAAGATAAGAAGATAAGAAGATAAGAAGATAAGAAGATAAGAAGATAAGAAGATAAGAAGATAAGAAGATAAGAAGATAAGAAGATAAGAAGATAAGAAGATAAGAAGATAAGAAGATAAGAAGATAAGAAGATAAGAAGATAAGAAGATAAGAAGATAAGAAGATAAGAAGATAAGAAGATAAGAAGATAAGAAGATAAGAAGATAAGAAGATAAGAAGATAAGAAGATAAGAAGATAAAGATAAGAAGATAAGAAGATAAGAAGATAAGAAGATAAGAAGATAGAAGATAAGAAATAAGAATATAAGAAGATAAGAAGATAAGAAGATAAGAAGATAAGAAGATAAGAAGATAAGAAGATAAGAAGATAAGAAGATAAGCAGATAAGAAGGTAACAAGATAAGAAGATAAGAAGATAAGAAGATAAGAAGATAAGAAGATAAGAAGATAAGAAGATAAGAAGATAAGAAGATAAGAAGATAAGAAGATAAGAAGATAAGAAGATAAGAAGATAAGAAGATAAGAAGATAAGAAGATAAGAAGATAAGAAGATAAGAAGATAAGAAGATAAGAAGATAAGAAGATAAGAAGATAAGAAGATAAGAAGATAAGAAGATAAGAAGATAAGAAGATAAGAAGATAAGAAGATAAGAAGATAAGAAGATAAGAAAGATAAGAAGATAAGAAGATAAGAAGATAAGTAAGATAGAAGATATTGGTTAGTTAATTAAAAATTCGTTTATTTTACTCTGCACACCTGAGCTTAAGCCGAGGTGAACCAGCAGAAGCTCAATATGTTAAACGCATATCAAAAGATATAACCAAGTCGATGCAACTGACTGATTTTAATGACCATTCTTTATCACTTACCAACGTTAAAAAGGTAAAGATCTGGTGGTGACACCTTTGCTTTAGAGTCGGCGGTTGTATGGAGCTTCTTTGTTGCCTAGACAGGATTACAACCGCCTGGTTTGAATGGACACCTGGAAATTAAAAGTTCAACAATTGACATCCGTTCGTTGACAACTGGCAGAAAAATGGATGACTGTTAAGTGTGTTTGTCCCTGGAAAAATAAGCAGCTTTTCATTGCACGGTTGCAGCGCCATTCGCGCATTCAAAACAATGTCATACCAATGATTCCACAGGAAACTCTGCGTTTGTGAGCCTAATTTATTTCTCGCCAGAATTGGCCTCCCAAAACGGACATAGTCTTGCTGTAATATGTAAAATTGGCCAACAACGGCTGCACGCTGGATGTGAGTTGAAACGGAAAGACTCACCATTCAGTGGCATTTGAGAAGGATTCAGAATAGGGCGATGCGTAGGACTGATGAACGAGCATGCTCTCGCAGCTTGTGAACTTCCTTGAGCATTGAGCACCCGCATCAATCCATTAATTAATGACTATTAAAATATCCTATTTACAGGGACTTAGCCTGCAGTTGCACTCAATCAACAATTGGTGAAGTTATTCTGTGTATTGCATTGCAAAGGAGGTTGACTGGATGGCTTCTTCTTCTTCTTTCTGGCATTACGTCCCAACCGGGACAGGGCTACTCTCTGAGCATATCCATATGGTTTGAAACATGATTGATTAGACAGCGTTACAAAAATGACATTTTTGCGTGTCTCAAAAAGTGTTTCGATGTTCAAAGGTTATTTTTTGATAGTTCAGAAAAGTATTGTATTTTGACACTCAAGAGAAATGAAGAATTTTGTATGGAGATTGCAGACATGTTGGAAAAATCGATTTAATCTAAATTTAATCGTGCAATCTCAACAAAATTATATTCTCGCGTTCAGTATCATAAGAGCGTAACTGCAGTGATCGATTTCTCTTCATCGATTTTCTCTTTAGCTAATTGCTTGGCCGGTGATCGTTCTCAACTGCTATTTTTGACTCAGTAGAAAGTATTCACCGTCCTTCATCGTACTGAACCGTAAAATCTTTCAAAAATCGAATGAATTTCGTGTAATAATGTAAAGAGAAAATCGATGAAGAGAATCGATCACAGCAGATATGCCTGTATGATACTCAACGCGAAATATCTTAAATGAAAGTTAAAGTCGTATTTTGCATGCTTAATGGATTGTATAATAAAAAGTTTGATAATCATACTTCAAATTTCATATAAACATCAATTAAAATAGTGCTTTGTACAGATTTAGCGACCTGTAGCTTAACTTTTTGAACGAAAATATTTCGTTTCCAAAAAATCAAACAGTGCTTAAAATAAGTATACCTATGTGATGTTGTGAAATAATTTCGTCCGCAATACTTTTAATCTATTTTTATCCATCATTCATAAAGTAAAAACAGATAGTGAAGCAAGCTTAAATATTAAAGAAGAAAAGAAGTTGACTTACATACTTGTCAGCCCTGTAGCCTTACAGCCTATGGTTTAAATATTCAGTTTTTTCGTTCGATACAGCAACAAAAACTTAGTTGCTGAATTTTTAAACGCTAGCTAGTTTTAGCTTCAAATGGAGGGAACGTAATGATGCGGCATTCTCCTTCAATTAATTTTCATTAGGGAACCCTATTTCAGTGGAAATTCTATGAGATGCATGCACACATAAACGACGCACTGGTTGCCAATGAAACTGCTTCGTCATCAACTTACCAACCGAAGGGATTTACTAAATTTTCTCTCTGATCGCTTATCTTGGGCTGTCAATTAAGGACAATCGTTTTACACTACTCGAATAGAGCAGCTAAATCGATTCATCTTCTTCTCTTCTTGGCATCACGTCCTCACTGGGACAGAGCCTGCTTCTCAGCGTAATGTTCTTATGAGCAATTCCACAGTTATTAACTGAGAGCATTCTTTGCCACAGTTGCCATTTTTGTATCTCGTGTGGCAGGTACGATGTGAAAGGATACTCTATGCTCAGGGAAGTAAAGGGAATTTCCATTACGAAAAGATCCTGGACCGACTGGGATTCGAACCCAGACACCTTCAGCATGGCTTTGCTTTGTAGCCGCGGACTCTAACCACTCGGCTAAGGAAGGCCCCCAAATCGATTTATGTAGGTATTCAAATTTGAAATGAGCCGTACAATATCAAGATATTCCCACGACATCATATCTATCTACATTATAACTTGAACACCTGTGCAAAGGTAAGTAATGGTATTCACCCAGCTTAGGCTACACACAATCATTCAAATGCAGGTCACTTCCAACTATCCTGTATCCTATCGTTTCATCTTTGTTCACACCATTCCCTTCCTTCCATGAGGAATGAAAGTATCCTGTTTGCAAGGCTTCGACCGGATAAACAGAATCATTTCTTGATTGTATTTTATGAAGTTAGATTTCCTAATCGGATAAAAATTAGGACCATTCAACCGAAGAACGAAGCCCCTGCTACCAGCCATAGAAATACTTCGCGCTGGAAACAGTTTAAAATTCGAGTGCAACTGAAATGGGTGGGAAAACGGTTTACCACTTCATCGCTTTACTGGACCCATGCAGACATTGCCATCAATTGATGGATGACTGAATCCGGTGCCACCCGGGGAGAAGGGAAAATCGTAATTTTTGCGATAAATCAGCACTGATAAGAAACAACAACTGAAAGAAAAACACGCAGAGTTTCAGCCTCCGAAATGTTGAGAAATTAATGCCCAACGCACAGTAGGGCATATTCGTGTCAGATACCCCATAGTATGAGTGTAAGTTTACAGTTACCGTAAAATGGGGTGTTATTGATCAGCGGGGTCATATTGATAGTAATATGCCTTCTCGTAAGAAGGTCAAATTAACAACTTTCGTTGAATTATAATTATGAATGACACTATCGAAAATGGAATCGCCGATCAGTGTTGCGATGGATCTTCTTCGTGAACAATGATCGACGCATCTTCGCGATCCAACATTCGCCAAAATTCATTTTTAATTTTTGCGTCACGAAGAGCATCGCAAAAAGCGAACGGATGCAACGCCGAAGAAGCAAAATGAACACACCGATAAGTGGTTCGCGAAGCCTTTCCACTCGTAGGATTCATTTATCCACGCGCTGTTCATTCTGGTGATTCATTACAAGGTTGCTTCTTCTCGTAAAGTCAAGCAAATACTCCACGCTAAGCCAGCTCCACGCAGCGCATGTATTAAAACTACATAGAATGAGACAACCAATGCAGAACTGGCTGACTGAGTGAAAATTCTGTGTAGGACGCACACATTCTGAGAGTTGCCGACGTGTTGGCCTTCGGCTGTGCAGGGATCGATGGAAACGGAACTGTCAATGATCTCCCGCGTGGCAGCTAACAGTTGGCCGTTGGTAAGATGGGGTGTTTTCTGAGATGTTTTCTAGCGAAAAGCCGGAAGATGGTCGCAAATGCGAAAGTTTATTTCCTTCCATTTCGGCTATTCAAATAAAAAAATCTCTGAAAAACTTTAAAATTGGAAGTGAATTCCGCATTCAAAGCGTTCCTCCTCTGTGCTCATTTCACTCATTCAGTTTTGTTTACCACCGTTTGCACAAAACTGTACAGCCCCTTTGCACAGAATCTGTGCTGCACGCCAAGAGGCCAATTTTGTGCGCTCGGCACTCATTTTTGAGCGGAGCAAGTTTAGCGTGATTGTTGCGAGCCCGTATGAAGATGATCGAAATGAATATTTTCCTGCTCTTCGCGAAGAACAGGACGCTTGGATCGTACCGTTCACATTACCGAGCGATGGAAAATCACCCGATGATAGCGTCGGGAGAAACAGCGATCCGAAAATGAAACACGAACGAATGAAGCGCCCGAACGGTTGTTTGTGTTTATTCGCAGATTCTGTTTTGATGCCTACGAAAATTCATTGTGCCTCGCGTTTCCGATCGTTGTTCAGCAACATTGTCGCCGATTGTCAAAACAATCATAAATATGTTCCAATCATCTAAATTGATGATTTGCTATGAAGAATGCATGCATTTTTAAGGAAATTATGTGATATGTTTATGGCTAAAGGTGGTTTAAATTCAAAATAACTCAAAAAGTAAATAACTTTTGAGAGCTTGGCCTTCATATACATACTTTAAACTTTCACAAAACAGAATACAATATATAATGAAGACAGATTGGTGTCAGTACTTGTTTAAAAATATAAAACATACAACATTTACGTTTTAAAATTAAATTTTCAAGAAATATTGAAAAAAAACATATCAATGTTACCCCCGGATTACGGTACATAAATTTATTGTTACTGGTATGTCGCGTTGGTAAGTTGGTATAATAGCTAGTTGTTCGTTAGGAGCAGATCTGAACGCACTGATTGTGGCAGCTCTATCCGTTGAGCTAGCAAAACCATGATTATCTGACTGTGGTATGTGCAATCTACAGAGTTGACTTTCTGACGGAAAATAGACCAACGGAGAAAACAATCATTCAATGTTGTTGATAGATATGTATATAGTGAATACAAGCTACAATGGGCTCTAAGCATTCTGTTGAATTTCTCAACAGCTGAACTAATTTAAAACCTTATAGAACTACGGTAATGTAGCAGTTTAAAAATTCTCCGGAATCAGTTAAATTAGCGAAGTGTGTATGGCGGTGGGCAATACAGTCAAACCTCCATGAGAAGATTCTGAAGGGATCATCAACTCATTTTTCTATATATTGTTTAATGAGTCGATATTAAGCAGTTCATAGAATATCGATTGATGGCAATTTGACTGTAGTTCACTGCCGTGAATCGCAAGTCAGTCCCATCTGAATTTTTGTCAAATTTGAGTTGAGTTCAGTTTTCAACATATCTTCTAATGCTCTTTCAACTGCCTTAATGATATAATAGGATTTGTTCAGAAAAAGTAGAAAAAAACAGCTAGTTAAATTGTCCCATAATGAAAAGTAGCCGCATATCAGTCCCACTACAGATTTCTGCACCGTGTAACACAAAATGAACCGTGTTTCGATGATCTTTATATTTTTCTCAGAAAGATATCGTAGTGAAAAGCAAATTGTGAAAGTTTCATTAAGATTAGGACATATTCCAATTCTCTGGAATTTTTTTAATATTTGTGTGGAAAACGAGTTTGGAAACTTCACAGCCCATTATCTCAAAGCCTACTTTTTACAGATGGGACTGACTTGCGATTCACGGCAGTTCAAGGCGTGTAAGTGTAAGTGTTTTTGGTGAAATGATTTCTTCCCAGCAAACACTTGATCGTACATGATAGGATATTAGAGTACAAACATGGAGGCGATATACATACAAATCGCATGCAGTCTAATGGCGCATGTACGTAAATCGCCTCCACTTTTTACTCTTATGCACTATCGTATACGAGTTTGTGTTCACTGGGTTGTATAAAGGGCTTTGCCACAGGTAACACTTAGCACAATTTTCTTCTAAATCCACATCTGGTGAGAATGTTTCACAAAATACTAATTTTTGCAACTAGACTTGCAGATGGCGGTAGTGTGTGTGTGAATTTGAAGTGAATTAGAAAAGATCTTGAAATGAGTGAAACTTCAAACACGCAGAGAACGATGCGCAGGCCATTTAAATAAGAAGCGAATTTGAAACGATCGAAAAATAGTGGTATTCCCGGTAGAACTCCAGAGGAACTTCCAAGGAATTGCTCGAAGAAATCCAGAGGATTTGCTGGAGGGCTCCAGAGGAATTTCAGGAAGAAAGGAATTCCTGGAGGAACTCTGCAGAAATTCTAGGAGAATTTCTTGAGAAAATCACGGAGGAACTCTGGAGAAGAAATCCTGAGGAATTGCTGCAGGTCTCCGGAAGAATTTTGGGAATAACGGATACCTGGAGAGATTCTTGGAGGAACTCTGAAGGAACTCTGGAAGAATTCTAGGAGAATTTCTCGAGAAAATCAAAGAGGAACTTTCTCGGAGGAAATCTTGGGGAATACTCGGAGTAATTCCAGATGAATTCTTAGTGATACTCCGGAGATTTTCCGAAATATGACTGGAGGAACTCTGAAGAGTTTCTGGAGAAATTCTGATAAAATAACTGGAGGAACTTTGGAAAATTCCTGGAGAATTTCCGATTCCTGGAAGAACTATGGCAGAAATCCGAAGGGATAACCGGTGGAGTTCCAAATGAATTTTCTGAGGAAATCTAAAGGAATTGCTGGAGGAACTTCGAAGAAAGAATTCCTGGAGGAACTCCGAACGATTTGCTGGAGGAATTGCGGAATGTTTTCTAGAGAAACTCCGAAGAGATTTCTGAAGAAACTGTGAAGGAAATTTTTTGAGGATCTTCAAAGGAATTTCTGGAAGAACTCCGAAGAGGAAGTTTTTTTTGCTGCTAGAGGAACACTGGAAGAATTTCTGTACGATTGGTGGAGCTCCAAAAGGGATTCTGGAGGAAATCTGAAGGAATTGCTGAAGGAACTCCAAAGAAATTTGAAAAAAAAATTCTTGGACGACCTCCAAAAGAATTTCTGGAGCAACTCCGAAAGATTTGCTGAAGAAACTACGGAATATTTTTTAAAGAAACTTCGATGAAATTCTAGAAGGAACTATGGAGGAAATCCCGGAAGAACTCTGCAGAATCTCCAAACGAATTACTGGAAGAACTCTGAGGAATTTCTGGAGGAAATCCAGTGAGGAGTAGAGGAACTTTGAAAGAATTCCTGGAGGATCCATGAAGGGAATCCGAAGGAATTCTTATTGGAGGTCTAAAGAAATTTCCGGAAGAAATCTGAAGGTATTGCTGGAGGAACTCCGAATGAATAGCTGGAGGAACTTCAGGGAAATTACTGAAGGAACTTCGGAAGAACTGCGGAGGAATTCATGGAAGAAATCTCTGAAAAAAAATCTGGAACATCTTAGAAGGAACTACCCCTGAAGTCGACTGTAGTACACGACACTGAAGACGGCCTTACAGTTGAGGTCGAAATACGCGTATCTGTCAAAGGATACAAACTCTAGTGGAATTAAATGGTATAGTACTAAGTTCGTTTTTTTCATCTACTTACCACTGAAGTTCCGAAGGAATTCATGGTGGAACTCTGAAGAAATCCTAAAGAATTCCAAAGGGAATTCTGGAGGAACTCCAGAGGCGTTTTTGGAGAAACTCCGGATGTGTTTCTGGAGGAACTCTTTAGGCGTTTCTAGAAGAACTTCGAGGTAATTGCTTGACGAACTCCGGAGAAAGTCCTAGAGAAACTAAGGAGAAAATTCAAAAGAATTTGCTATGGAGATCCTATGGAACTTTCCATGAATTACAGGATGAAATCCAGAGGAATCGGTACAGGAACTCCAGAGAAATTTCTTGAAGAATTCTGGAAGAATTTCCGGTGAAAATCCGGAGGAAGTTCTGAGAAATTGCTGGATGAAATCCAGAGGAATCGCCGGAGGAAATGCGGAAGAATTTCTGGACGGACGTGGAAAAAAATCCTGGAGGAACCCTGAAGGAATTCCCAGAGGAATTGTTAGGGGATAAAAATATCCGGAGGAAATTCTGGAGCAAATCTTCGGAAGATTTTCTTGGGGAAATCTCAGGATGAGTTTTGTAAGGAAATTTTCTGAGGAGCTTCTTGAGGAAATTCCCAGAGGTATTTCTGGACGAAACACCCAGAGAAATTGATCTTGGAAATCACATGAGGAGTTTCTGAATCAAATCTCCGCATGAGTTCTTGGGGGATATTCCTGGAGGAAACCCCCACGAAATTAATTCTGATTGAAATCTCAAAATAAAATCCTGGAGGTATTCTTTAGATAAATTCTCTGAAAAAATACCCACAAGAATTTCTCGAAGAAATCCTCAAAAGAATTTTTTTTATGAATTTCTGCGCGAAATTCCCGGACGAATTGCTTTTGGAAATCCTCTGACGAATTCATGCGGAAAATCCCCGGAGGAGCTTTTTGTCGCGAAATCCCCGGAAGAATTCTTTAACAATAGGTGATGCAATCCCCAGTCAAATTCCTGGCGGAGATCCCCGGAGGAATTCCTGGAGCAAGCTTTCCTCTTTCATTTGAAATTCAAAACTGCTTTTTTTCATTTCTAGAATGTTTCCAAAGTCCTTTCTTCTGACATCCCACCTTCCTTATTGAATCATTCTTCACTTTTGTACAAATCAGAACTGTCAAACCAGATTTGAAACAGCTCAAATATTGGTCCAAATCCGACCAAAAATGGACCAGGCAGTTAGCCTGTTTCAAAATTAGAACTGAAAACTGGTATAACATAAAATTGGAACATCATTTGCAACACGAGTGCAAGCTCCAATTTTTAAAATGGTCTAAAAATGTGATTTGATCGCCAGTGCAGTTGCCCTATGAAAATAGATTGATAGATTGACTCATTATTATGGGGATGTTCAGCCCGATGCTGGTTCATCTCCGAAGAAAATAGTAGATGTTTCTAAATAGAATTTTGTTTCCGTTCAAATCTCACGAATATGAGCGATCAAGTGTCTTCAGCCAATAACTTTCAATTCAAATCATAATGGACAAACACAAATCTAAAGAAAGATAATTTTTAGTTGCGTTTGATTGTTTGAATCTCCCAGTACCCAGTCCTATATCGCATTCGACCCCATTTCGCCAAATATCGCTTGAGCCTCAACTCTCAGCTCAACTCATAGTCTTGTGAAACACACCTCCTGGTTTTAGTTCATTTGCAGCAATAATCAATGTTTCAAATAGTAGTCGCAATAATAAAGACAGACGCGAATGACCTGCTATGGTTAAAGCGTCTATAACCCAAAAAAAAAAAAAAAATAGTAGTCGCAAGCATTCAAAGCGATATACTTCGAAACATTGACTCTCTTTTTCAAACGTTTTCTAAGGGAATTTTCATTATGTGCTCAAGTATTGAATAAATTAAAATCAAAATGAATATCAGGACTGCACATAAAGAAAAATCCATGCAAAATTTTAGCGTAAAATAATGCAGGGAATGCCAGATTTGTCCTAAATTTACACATCACTTCATGTAATATTATATCAATGTCATGTAAATTTCCACTACACATCGCATACTCTAACCGATTACGTGAACATTCCGCATAAATTTACATAATCGTAATGTAATTTTACATGATTGGTAGTGCAAATTAGTGATTTTTTATATGAGAGATACACGGAAGCTGACATTTCTGTCAAAGTGTGAGACAATCGAGCAGCGAGAGCTGTCAAATCGTGAGCCAAAAGAATATGCGTTATATTTGTTTTAAACTTTTCTTGAATAGAAATGTAATCCGCTTGAAATTATTTCAGTGAAAGTTGTGTTAAACAGAGCAAAAAATATGAAATAATTTTTTGTTTTGAATTCTTGTCAGTGCGATATTTAGTTGTTCATTTTTTCTGCTGTTTATTAGTTTGGAAACGTACACAGTTGAAAATAATGAAGATTACACGACATGTAAACTTCGTTCATGCGAAGTAAACATGTCGTCATGTAAATTTAAGTCTAAAATCATGTAAGAATGTGTCATATGTCATGTAATCACACAGGATCTTGCTGGATTACATGACATAAAATTGAAGTTTACATGACATATCATGTAAATATCCATGATATTTCACGCTCCAATTATGTGCATTATATGTCTCAGAAATTTACACGTTTCGTTCGAACTGTGTAGCTCTAAGATCTACAATCGACTCTCCACATCTCGATGTTCTATACCCCGATATCTCTCCCTATGTCGATGATTTTTTCAGTCCCTCTATTCTGCATACATTTTCAATCTCCGTATCTCGATATTTTCCTATCTCGATGTGTTCCTAGTAGATTTTTGTTCCTGATTTTCTCTCTGTATACCGATATGCCCATTATCAAAGGTTACTAGACCCGATTTCATTGATTCAAAACATTTCGGAAACACGAAGAGACGATAGTTTGTTTATTATTTTCCTGGTTACGGAGCGGTTTTCCATCTAGTATTCATTAAAAATGTGTTCTTTGTCTCGATCTCTCCCTATCTCGATGGTCCCTTCGATATCGAGATGTGGAGAGCCAACTGTATAACGAAACTAATTACACTTTTTTGCAATGAGGAAGTCATGTCCATGTTACAATATTATTCTCGACGCCAAGTAAACTCAGCACTGCTGGTCTGTTGCCAAATCATTCCATTTTACTGCCGCTTATCTCTCATATAAAGGATCACTAGTGTAAATTTGCGACAAATATGGCATTTCTTTTGACACATGACAACTTTAAAACCAATGCAATTCACAACCAAATGTGAAGTTTCCGATATCGTTTTCCATACGAATATTCAAAAAAATCCAGAGGATTGAACATTTTCAAACCTGAATTAAATTTTCGCGATTTGCTTTCCACTATAGTATCTTTCCGAGAAAAATATAAAGATGATCAAAACACGCTTCATTTTTGTGTTACATTGTGCAAAAATCTGTAGTGGGACTGATATGCGGTTACTTTTCATTATAGGACAATTTGACTTGCTGTTTTTTCCTATTTTTTCCGAACCAATCATATTATCGCATTATTGCAGCTGAAAGAGCATTGGAAATATGTTGAAAACTGAGCTCAACTCAATTTTGATAAAAATTCAGATGGGACTGACTTGCGATTCACGGCATTATACACTTCAGAATTGTTCAATAAGCAATAGTCTCAAAAATATGCCATATTGACAGATAATTTTAAGTACCCACATACTCTTAGAGAAAAAAAAAGTTAGTTTTCAATCAAGCTGATATTTTGAAATGAATTTAAGATGCAGGTAAGATAACACAACTTTGATCTCATTTACATTTCGGAGTCATAGCAGACGTGGAGAAAAAGATTCCTTTGACAATTGTTCGGCATTTAGAGTCCCCTATGTGGCAAAAGAACATACAAAACTACAAGGGCAATAATTTTAAAATCTGGAACATGCAAAATAAAGAAAGACTTGAAGTATCAGAAAACATCATTTATACAAAGGTACTCCGAAAGTTTATTATTTCTAAACAGATATCGGGACGTTATTTTTTGTTTAATAAACTTTGATTTTCCTGAAATGTTAATAAATACAGTTCGTGCCCATTACATTAATATTTCTTTTATTCCACATTTATGACGCATTGACAAAGATTATACAAAGGTAAATTATTAAAAATCTAGGGAAAGCTTGGGTAATTTTTTATTGTTGTTGTTGCAAATTAGTAACGTTATGTCGCAAAATCATGTTGCGAAACACATGCTGTATGTAATTGTTAGGCATATTCTTAAACTACAATAAAACCTGAAAGGTGAAAATAAGCTTATACAAACAAAACAGGAATTTGAATTTTCTAAGTTCAGTTCTTTTACAGAAAAATATTGCACAAAATGGCACTTTGAAAGTTACAACTGAAGATTCTAAAATTCTATTTGAATATAAGCTTAGCTCTAGACCATACGGTATAGCTGTCAAATATCAGAAAGCTGTGATATTAGAAAGAAATAAAACCAAACAAAACAATTATTGCTAAATGAGTAATTTAATAAAAAAAAATCAATACTTGAGAATCAAAAAGGAACATTGATAGTTTTTGTCTTTGAAAAGAATCGGGTCTGCTCTAATAGTAAATGTCAATGACTAAATGTCATTTATTGAAGATATCTTTTGTATTATGTCTTACAATAGATTCCTTTCAATTCGAGATGTTCAGTACACTTCAGCATTACTATACTTTCATCCCCCTCGAATCTCTTGATTAACGATAAACTCAATTAAATCCTAGATTGAGCAGTTTATCGGGAAATCTCAACTGTACAGACATTATTACTATATTTGTTCAATAATAGAGCTATTGTAACATTGTGTCCACTCCAACATACATCTTAACCAGCATTGATCCCTATGAATTCCGACCTTTCTCCATAAAAAAAAGAGAAACGCCACAAACGGCCTCCTTCAAAGTCTACACTAATTGCTTTAATTCGATTTGAAGAGGCAAATCTAATCGGGACACTTTGTCGGCGCACTGCTTTTCTAGATTCCGAAAATCAAAATCTGCTGGTTTCGGCTATCAATGTCATCTCCTGGGATGATGGTCACAGGCCTGACCACACCACACTAACCCAGACGGTTTCAATCATTGGGAAAGGTCCATTAGGAGCCTCTAGAGGGGACGCGACAATTTACAACGCCGCACTATGATTGCCACGACAAATTTCGTTTCAAGTCGTGAAGGTCAGCCAAATTGAATTGGATGTAGGGATCTTGGTGGATTGAATTATTGGGTCCTCGTTTGAGGCCTGCTGTAAATTGAATTGTTCAACGGGGGATTTTCGCTCCCCTGTTATGTGGAGAAACTTTTTCTTCGCTTGTAGGTACAATTCAGTGAGAGAACTAATGGTTCTTCTCCAATCGCACGTTAGCATGGAACGTTGAACGTGAGACTTCGATTGGTCGATGCTCTTCTGGGGGTGGAGTCTACGGACACTTTGTGTGCTTATTACCATGCGCAGGGGTTCGAATACTGTGCTACACGCTTGACGCCGGGCTCAACGATGATGACGATGATGGTGATGATGGTGATGATTTTATGTTTTATGCTCTCTCACCCAGCATGGATGAGCGGGAGAATGTCGAAAAGGAATTTCCATAGCGGAGGGTGAGAGTATGTTGAAAGTTGTTTGCAGGATTGTAGATCAGTATTCATTGCGCAGTTTTCCAGATCGGACGTGTTCATAGAGCGTTCCATTTGCGTGGATTATATGTGCAGCATAAAACAAAAAATACAGAGTGATGAACAGAACAAAGTTTTAAAAAGAATGAGATTGCAAAAGACTTTGATGTTTACAAAACAAGGGAGAGCAGAAGTGATGAAACGATTACAGTGAGGCAAGCAAATATATACAACTGGAGTACAGCAATTTAGAGCTTATGTGGAATGAAGATAGGGAGCTGTCAACCCTGAAGAACGGCATTAGTCTGTGCTATGTATTGAGTAAACATTTAATTGAACAAAGTGGAAAGAGGCATACCGTTGTGCCGGAGAGTGGAATCGAATTAAATATTTAAATTGAATTACACTATAGTGAACTGTTTGATTAAAACGGAGAATCGCGGAAATCAACCAATTGGTATTGTGCCAATTAAAGCTGATAAAATGGTGATAGTGTAAGTATTTGAATCAATGGGGTGGGTTTCGTTCACGTTTTTGAAAACAAACCAACCGTAAATACGGTCTTGGAAACTTACGTGCATATTAACATAAATTACGAAAAGATGTGTAAAACGTTATTTTGAAATTGCATTTAACTAGCAAAAGTAGTCAAAATGTTTCGTTAATATATATATTTTTTTTCAAAATCTTGAAATAATTTGTATATTAATAATGTTGTTGTCAAGTGAAAAAACAGCAACATATAAAATGCATCTTTTATTCTTTTACATTCAAAGCGCTTGATTATCTTTTAGGAGCTTTCTTTCAAATGACGAAATGCGTATCAACCAAATCCATGTCATCTTAAATTGTTATTGGTATAACAACTGCTATAATGCCTAATTCGCATCGTCTGGTGGTAATAGAAGATTGCAATGATTATCTTAAATTATTGACAATTATAATTGAAATTTTCTCTAATCTTTCAACATTGAATACTCTATTCAATTTCTAAATTTAAAAGTTCTAGGCGAATGCGCTATTAAGTTTGAAGCCTCATAAATAGGATCCTAAAGCACTGTCCCAATTTAAGTGTCAAACGCTAGAGTTTAGGAACAACCCCGTGTGGAAACTAAAACCCCTGTGATGTTTTTGTCGACTAAGCGTACGTCAAACATGATCAAAAGTGTCAAGGTTCATATTTGAACCCATTTTTAAAATCAAAGTTTAAATATGATTTCGCCGCTATTTTAACGAGACAAATTGCGAAAATAGTTGCAAGAACATGCTCTTTCGTGTTATTGAATAAAAACAAGATCTCATTAACAATTTTAGGACCCTATTGCAAAATAAATTAATCAAAACTAGGGAGACAGATTTCAAAATCAGCTTGAAAACCATATATTGAATCCTCTATAAAACCTTTTTTTTCTGGTTTTACACAGCTTGTCCCTTATTGGTTGCACACAAAACTGACGGCATGAAAATTTATTTGTAAATCAAGATCTTGTTTTGAACCAAATTATTAATTTTCTGTTAATGAGTGGATATAGAGATTTTATTTCTTTATTTTATTAAAGTTTTATTTAAATTTTTATCTAGCTTGATTCTTGGATACTCAAATTCATGAAGAAAAAATATTCTTTTTTTTTTAATCTACTACACGCAAGCTTTGTCCAAAGATTTTTTACATTCGTGGGGTTACTCAGGTTGATCAGATATAAAAATATAGTACAATATTGGTCCCAAAATGCTGTCTAAATGAACACCTGCACTATCTCGAGGATGGGATTCGATTCCATGTCCTCTGTGTGAGGAGCAAGTGTTCTTACCACTACACCAGGCCCGTTCCCAACTGTTCTTATTTGCAAACATTGAATTTTCGAAACACCTTTTTAAGAAGTGTAATGATAGTGGAAACGCAAGCTGATTTGACTAGAGGCTTTGGCAGGCTTTTGACCTGGTTTTATAAATGGTACAACTATGCTTCATTTCCGCTTGCCAATTGAAAACATTCGTTAAATATCTATATCAATAAAAAATGATAAGCTTTTTCTTCAAGTTTTCTAATAAGACTATAAAGACTTCCATTTGGACCAAGGCCGTCCATATGTTTGAATTTTAGTTAATAGCTGTCACTTAATTCAAATTATTCCCCAACGGTCGTCGCGAAGGTCTTCTTGATTGAGAATGCTTTTAATATCCTCTAGGATAGGACGTGACAGCTCAACTGGGACTACCCCGTTGTTATTCAGCCAAGGTCTCTAACGACATGAAAACTAGTAGTACCATCTATTTCTTGAATAAAATCTTGTAACACAATTCATATATGAAGGCTCATAATTTGGTATCTTGTTGCACGTATAATTCGATTTGTGTAATAGAAATTGCAAGCTATTTTAGGAATCATGATTATATTCAAAATCAGCTATATTTTTATAGAAAATAAGCGATACGTAAGTCTGGCAAAGCTCTTTGATAGAATAAATACAAACGAAGCTAGTGATGGTGAATATCAAGCATTCTAGACAACCAGACACAAATATAAACAACGATTTCAGGATAATGAAGCATTTAGAGATACCTCTCTCATGACAAAACGATTGATGGAAATTGTTTTAGGAATGGTACTCAAATTATATCACAATAAATATGTGGACTGTTTCAACCATTGAACTTTGAATTTGCTCTGTATTTTCCAATCCTACTTCATGATTGATCACATAAGCAAAGTTCATATATTATTCATGTTGAACGATTCTTCACACTACGTGCAATATTACAAAATATATTTGCGCCTTTTTCGAATTTCTTATGAAACGGTCAACTGTAGATGGTGAAAGGAAAAAATTGAATAAATATGGTCCACCACGTCCAACAAAACTTGAATATCAAAAATTATACTGAGTATTTGATGATTTATAAAGTTAGAATGGTTTACTCATTACTATTTTGAACCCATATTTTGTGAGACAATAATTCATAAAAAATGAAGAATAAGTTTGATAATATGTTCAGCCACCTTGTGTTTATTGACAAATTTGATAAAGTTGCAAATTATTTGGCCAATACTGCGTGCTTTATATTTATTGTAAAAAAAAAATCTCCCAGTACCGGTATTTTACCGGTACAACCGGTACTGATAGTGACAGTACAGTTGAACCGGTACTCGTCAAAAGAGGTCGGTACGACCCCTAATTTAAACATTACAGGGAAAAGTGAGGTTAAAGTTTCGGTAATCGTGCAAATTTTTGTAACGCGATTAGTCGCGCTTTGTACTTTGTACAACACTCTGGGTTTTTCATGTTCTACATGAAATACCTCGCCATCTACTTTAAATACAGAAAAGCCATCTTCAACATAATTACTAAGGAGATCTAGGGCTGTGGGGCCCAGATAGCCGTAGCGGTAAACGCGCAGCTATTCTGCATGACCATGCTGAGGGTCGTGAGTTAGAATCCCGCTGGTCGAGGATCTTTTCGTAAAGAAAATTTTTTCGATTCCCAGGGCATAGGAGTATCTTCGTACTTGCCACACGATATACACATGCAAAAATGGTCAATCGACAAAGAAAGCTCTCAGTTAATAACTATGGAAGTGCTCATAAGAACACTAATCTGAGAAGCAGGCTTTGTCCCAGTTGGGACGTAACGTCAGAAAAAAGAAGAAGATCCAGGGCTGTCATGCGGTGATTATTCAGTTTCGGTATTCCGCCACCAGGCAGCGCTAGTGTGCATGCAAATTTTGTTTTGTGAATAGATAGATGGCGTCTTCGGCAAAGCTCAAGAGCTGTTTGTTTGAGCCAAGAAATTGGAATTTTTACCATCAGGCGGCGCAAGTTCACATGAAACTGATTTGCTGATATTTCAGGAACCTGAACTCTTAAAAAGTTGGCGTTTTTGGCAAAGTTGCTCAGTACTCAAGGACTATCATTGTACGAGGCAGTAAATTCAAAATTTTGCCGCCATGCAGCGTTGGTGAGCATGACAATGTTGTTCTTCAGATATCTCAGGAGCCTGACCATTTAGAGAAATGGTGTCTTTGCCAAAATATTCGAGATTTTTCCATTAGGTGGCGCTATTGTGAAAGAATGCTGACCACTTATGAAAATGTTGTCCGGCAAAGTCGTTTAATAAGTCAAGGGCAATCATTGATCCAGCAAGTTACAAAGTACAACAGCGCAACAACGCGAAAGTTAACTTGTTAACTTAACAACAGTAGAGTAAGGACAAAACAAAAAATAAAATTTAACTTGTGAACTAGTAACACGGCCGGGCTAGCAATCCAGCAAGCCAGTTTCAATCCAACCCAACTGACAGGGAATTGGTCTCGTTTTTTGCACTTTCACCAACTTAACACTACTTAGCAAGTTCTTGAGCATTCTAAGCATTATTGATTATATTTTGTCTTCCTGTTTTTTTTTTTTAATTTCGTTTCTCTCTTTTTTTCAAAAGTGTAGACATTTTTTTTTAGTTTGTTTTATATTTTTTCAGATAAACTTTTTCAAATATACTTTACTTCACGTTATAATCATATGCTATTGATGAAAATCGTTCTTTAAACGATTTAGAATTACAGGGTGTCCGCAAATTATCGCAAATTATAATAATTGCTTGTTACTGAGATAGGCAAATTTAAATTTTTCGGAGACGTTTTTCCTGAGGGCCGCTAGTCATACTGGAGATGTGTTATCCCTCAAACCTAAAAGAGATGAATCCAAACGTCCTATTATTATTTGAAGTAATCTACAGGTTAGTGGCTTCAAGTTAGACTGGAAATAGAAAATTGTACGGTTCAAATCCAGTGAGTTGTATGGACATTTCTCTTCCGTCATAAAGCTCGGAAAACAGCTTCCTTTAAGACACCTCAATACATTTGGGTTGGTTGTGCAATTATTTGAAATCGGAAATGTGTCAAACTTACTTCATAAGTATATAATAAGCCAATGTTTAAAACCATGCAAGAATATTGAATTTATTATGCTTGTATTGCGATGTCTTCAAAGTTTGTACGGATAATTTGCGGACACTCTGTATTGTAAGTCATGAATCGGCCATCCAGTGCATTAAAGAGTAAATAAAAAGCTGTGTTAAGCCTCATATGCTCCATCCAGGCGATCTTTAAATTCTGAATGAAGATAAACGATAAACGATTGGGGTGGAGGTCATAAGCCCTAGCCTTAGGATTTTTGGGGTTCGGTGTGAAGTCAAATTCGGTGGCTCTTCAAAATAAAGGGTGTGTGCCAATTGATCACTTTCAATTAACACGAAGATTTGTGATTGAAAATAATAAATCTTATGTTCATATATAGTTGAAGTCGTTTTAACTTTTCATTAAGTAATGTCAATAAATGAAGAGTAATTTGCCGATAAGACCACTTCAGCGTTGATAAGTGTTTCGGCTAAGGGTCTCCAGTGACCTCATGCCTGGATAATAAGACCAAAAAGAGATTAAATGTTTAAGAGTTTGTATAAGAATATTTTCTACATAACTCAGTTAAATATTTGGAGAAATCGATACGAGAATTTCTGAAGGAATCTTTCTAGGAAGTCCTGAAAGAATTTCGTACTTTTTTAGATTATTAAAAACACAAATTTTAATTCTATGAGGCATTTCACCATGATTCTGGGGCCCCTAAGAACCAGGAGCCTGGTGAGGACCGCACCCATCGCACCCCCCTAGCTACGTTACTGATTAGGCCGAAAGCCATTAGGCCGTATGCCGTTAGGGTTAGGTTGAACGGTTCTTTAGGTCGAAATAACATTTGATTACTATTTTGAATGTGTTCATCAGTGTTTTTTCCTTCTTTGAATCAAAGGTTTATAGATCGATTTTCTTTTAATCAAAGGCTAATAGATCGATTTTTGATTGAACAAAAGAACACTGTTCAGTGATTTGGTTCACTCTGACTTGAAAAATAACAATCATTTAATGTTTGCATGATCAAACTGCGTTTATATCTCTAAGATAAACAGATTACCAACATCCTTCGACATTAGTAAAGTAAATTTTTCAAGAATCCATATCTTTAATTCCTAAATCAGTGACATTACGATAGATTGAAAACTAAAGTTTTGTAGGGCTAAAATATGCTGGTCCAAAAAGCTGGTTCTAGTATATTACATACAGACATCACGTATGTACTGTTATGTATTGCTTTTTTACCCTTGGTCCTTTCTGTATGCACACAATTATCTCAATTAAAAAAAAAAATAGATTCATCACCATAACGTAATCTAATTACAATTTAAAAAATATTCTCAACCTAAACTGTTACTGCCGTAGTTTAGAATTTGAGCATTACATCAATCATTTATTGCAAATGTTCAAATAAGAAATCGAAATCAGAAACAAACATGTTAGCTGAAGTAGGTGCATTGCAGGGATTTTCTTTTTGCTAAATAGTGAAATTGAAAATATGTTTACTCGCGGTTAGTGTTGATAAAAAAAAAGGTTATCAAAATTTATCAGGTGATGGATATAATCAAGCTACCGTGAAATGAATAATGAAGAGTTATAGGATTACGGACACACATAAAGCACCTTTTAAGGTGACCTATCCTGTTTTATCGTCTCTTTTCTCCAAGATGCCTGAGAAAAAGTTCGCGGTTTTGTAGGTTTTCGACAAAACGCGACAGACTCCATTTTCGCGATTACCAAAGAAACTTTGATTCCCTTAATGGAGTTAATGGAATTAAATTTCTCTTGCTCAATTCCAGCAAGTTCAGAAATACTGGCTACGATTGACGGTACAATTCTCTATATTACCTGGTTCACTCTTGTAAGAAAGAGAGGACCTTCTTTCCATTTTAGCCATTTTAGGAGATAAGTTTAAGGTGAAGGTGCATCGAAGCCAAAGTTCAAATTTTCAAGAGCACGTATCTGGAGAACCAAACATCCGTTCGAGCTGAAAACCCAATCGATTGGTCACCACCAGCTGGTGACCAATCGACTAAGTCTTCAGCCCAAACGGATGCTTGGTTCTCCAGATCCGTGCTCCTAAAAATATGAACCCTGGCTTCGATTCATTTCCACCTTAACACCGTTTTCTGCAACAAAATCAAAGATTCAGAGACCCAGCCTAAATGTTGTCCGTGATAGCAATCATATTCAGAGAAGATGAAAAACTTTCATCACTTTCGTCAGTAGTTTACAATGCACATTGAAATTACAATAACTATTTATAACTACAGTTACCTCTCCCTTACCCGATATTCCGTATCTCGATATCGAGTTAGAGAACCATAGTAAAAGTTGGTTTTCATGGCTAACTCGATGGTCCCTTGGAACGCAGTTGAACTGCTTTTGTGTTCTGTAACTCGATACCTCCCTAACTCGATGGTCCCTTCAATATCGAGTAAGGGAGAGATAACTGTATAACTAATAATGTTGACTATGACTAAAATGTCCATCCATCTACTTCACAGGCAATCAAACATCATAACTTCCAATCGAATCGGTCTCGAGTGGGATATCAACGATCCCAACGTACCACTCGTAAGCGAAGTCGACCTGGATGAGTTCAACGAATGGAGCGACGGGCACTGCCGCTACATCTACCGTTCAATGGACGAAATGGCCAAGCGTCATTCGTCGGGTTGGGCAATGCGAAACACTAATAACCACAACGTGAGCATCCTGAAGAAAAGTTGTCTCGGAGTGCTGGTATGTTCCGCACGATGCGCTCTTCCAAACGGGGACAAGATTCACCTGAGACCTGCCATTTGTGACAAGGCTCGTAGGAAACAACAGGGCAAGTCCTGCCCCAATCGGCTTTGTGTGGGGGGCATACTGGAGATTCAACCCTGCAGAGGTCACTGTGGCTACCCGGTGACACATTTCTGGCGCCATACACCCAATGCAATATTCTTCCAAGCCAAAGGAGTGCACGACCATCCACGACCGGAATCGAAGTCATCCGGGGAGACCCGAAAGATTTTGGGCATTGGTCGACGTGAGCGCGTACTCAAAGCAATTCAATCAAAAGTTTCCAAGGTGGGTTTCCATATTTCCATATGTGTCAGAACGTTTAATAAATTGTTCAAATATTTTTGTTTCTGCAGATCACAAATTCGAAGCAAACCAAAAAAATCACCAAACAAATACTGGATGCTGGGAAGACACCACAAAATAACAACTTGAATCGACTAAGCCCTGGATCCGCCTATAGTCTGCAATTTCCTTCAAACTATAAGGCAAGCAACCAATGTGACTACACTTCTAATCCAGGCAACAACTCAATTGCTCACCAAAGTACTCAAGAGTACAATCAGACGTACTTCTACGATAATGCTAGTTTCATCCACCCGGAGGAGATTTTCCAGCTAGATCAACCCATTCGACCAATCAACAAGTATCCAAGTAGCTCAACCACCAGCCTACACACTCTCGGCAGTTCACCGCCCACCGTTCTAGACATGGAAAGTGGCAACATCTACAAGAATACTCTGAGCAACGCTAACTATGGCGTACGATACTTCGACTGCATCAAATACGAAACGAGTAGCAACGATACGGACACAGCCAGCCTCACTAGCGGCTCTAGCGTGTTTGATGACTTCTCCTACTACTCAAGCCCGCAAATTGATTATAATAACGTAAGCGCAGCAACAAATAACAACAACAACTGTAACCTCCCCGACATGAACAAAATGAACTTGCGTTTGAGCGACGATATCAATTCGTTTTTTATTGGGCAACCGAGTTGCGTGACGCAAAGTAAGCAGCAACTCCCGGACAGCGATGGCTCACCCGAGAACAACCATCTCAACGGGTATGGCTACGAAAATTACAGCAATTCAGCGTCACCGAATGCGGCGCCGATAACGATGCTACCGTACGGGAGTGATGTATATGGCAACGAAGGTACCAGCGGAGATGCCCTCGTTCCGAATGCCACCACACTGGTAGAGCAGACGGCACTTGGCGTTGATGGGTGGTGGAATGGAAGTAGCGGTAATTACGCGACGTCTACCCATCCACAACCAGGCTGGAATCAAATCGATAACGTCGCTAACGGTAGTCTGCAACACCAACAGCCGAACCACTACTATCTGATGGAGCAAACCGACTATTTGTGCAAAATGGAAGGTGGAGAATGTGTAATGTGAGGGTGATTAAGACTTGACAAATTGTTGTTGAATTGAGCCAAGGAATTAAGGAGGATTGTTAGCAACGTTGAATTTGTTTCAGAAGGGGTGATGGTGAGCGAGTGGTTCTAGTATGTTCATTTACAGCTAATTAAACCATTGGAATTTATTGAAGCATTCATTAAGTTTCATCGAAGAATAATCAAATGTACCAGTGTAGCAAGACTTACTATTTTATTTTACAAACATATTAAGATATTATTTTGTCTTACCTCTCTGTACTGATCGTAATTATAAGTAATAATTATTAGGACAAAGTGAGAATGTTTTCATATGTAAGTAGAGGTTATGATACACGTGTTTTGTTGAAACAATTCTAGTCATATGTATTTTAATAGTGAATAAAATGTCTGAAATTTAACTACTGGTCTATGTTATTGAGAAGGCATCCAAGTTATCACCAAATACCTTAGCGTTCGATGTAGTGGATGAATTTGTATCCATGCTGACGGTTGAAAACAACGTACAGTATCGGACATATACAATGCACCAAAGCCGTTTTCTCATACAAAATGGTCAACTTCAGAGAGCTATATCTCCGCCGTTTCTGAACCGATTATTCTCATTTTTTTCTGTGACTAACTACAAATTACCCTAAATTTTTGATAACTTTTGAAAAAGTTGTTTAAAAACTATTGGTTCAAAAGTTACAGATAGGTTGAATATTAACATAAAAAAAATGCACCAAGACGAAAAGTGATGTAACTATGTGACAAACTATGCGTCGTATATTTTCGGTGTATTCAGCGCATTTGGTTCTAATCACTCAATGAACAAATGCGCTGAATACACCAAGATGTTACGCAGCGTAGTTGTTCTGCTACATCACTTTGTGTGTTGGTGCATTTTCTATATCAAAATCTGTAACTTATGAATCAATAGTTTTCACACAACTTTTACAATAGTTTTCAAAAATTGAGGAAGTTTGTAGTTCGTCACAGAAAAATTGAAAAGAATCGGTTAAGAAACGGCAGCGATATAGCTATCTGAAGTTGACCATTTTGTATGGGAAAACGGCTTTGGTGCATTGTATATGTCCGATGCTGTGAGTTCCGTGGACTATTGACTACAGAAGTAACTACGGTCCACGCATCAAATGTACCATATACCATACGATAGTTCAACCGGTAGTCCTTATCAATTGATTATTATTTCTTCAACACAATGATAAAATAAGTGATGATAAACACAGCCTCCTGAGAGATGAATAAAATATATTTAATTTTTGGCGTTTGAAATTTAGTTGACGATGAAAGTCGAATGGTGCCGAAGCCGTAAATTACCCTAGAATCAATATCCTAAAAAATCAATAGGTTTCGGCAGTACCGTAATCCGGGGGCAAATTGATCACTTTTTCACAACTTTTTGTCATGTTTTTCTTTGGAATTCAAAAATTGTCAAATTTATTTCGTTAAAATCAGTACTTCATTGATCTCTACCAGTTTATGTAATCGATTTTATATTAAATAAAATTTAACATTTCATAAAATTAGTTTTAATATCAAAAATTGAATATGACATATTGGGGCTAAATTGATCACTATATAATAAAGCATAATTAAGAATGTAAAATTTCCCTATCTACTAAATTTGGGTCTCCTGAATTTGAAAATGATGTCAAAATTCTTACAACTGGTGTATATCATCATTTTATTGCAAAATTAAACTTTGTAAATCTTCATAATACGCCTAAATGTATGCAATTTTCCTTTAAATAAGCACGTTATTCAACAATAAACGGTTTTATAAGCAAAAAACTATTCTTGTAATGCCGTACGATTTCAAAAATAAGTTCAACAATTCACACTGAAGCTTACACAACATTAGAAACTGTCAAAGTTTACATGCAGGCTTAGCACCAGCGGATTGTTTAATACCGATATATTCAACAGTATTGTTAACACCCTCAAAAACTGTGAATATTTCTATGCAAATCTGACCTTAATAAAAATGAAATAGTTTGAAATCATCATTAGACATCTATAAACTAGAAAACATGGAATGTCTGTGATGGCAACGAAGTATTAAGCATCCTTGAAAGGAAATGCTATTTGGTAGCGACCTGATCAAATTCACCCCAGCGATCAATTTGCCCCCGGATTACGGTACTTTCCAAATCCCAACTATGCGCTGTAACACTTCTCCAGGTGCGCTGTAAAACAATTTACATATAACTCATAATACCAGCTCATAGAATAATGTGGGGCAAAAGTTCGAGTGAGGCAAGTGTTTCTTTTTAAGATTTCGAGCTCAATTCACAACAAAACTTATAAATATCATGGTGGTTTGAACGCAAGTTAAAGACTTTCACTCCAAATATTATAAAAATCGATTGAGATTTAAAAAAGTTAAGACTATTTGTTGTTTTTCGACGTAAATATTGTAATTTTTGGTCAAAGTTCCGTTGCATGGAACCAAATAACGATAAAATCTTTTCCAATATTGTATGTAAGGGTGTTTCTAGGCCTATCATAAGGATGGCATAAGTGGGGCAAAAGTTCGAATCAGCGGGATAAAAGTTCGACCCATGTATAAACTTACGGAAAAAATTGCAAATTGTCTAAAATCCACATATTATCTTCAAATCTAGCGAAATTTGCCTGATCGTGTGAAAAATGTCACCAAAAATTTTACATTTTCAAGTAATTTTGCGAAAAATTGCTATTTTTGGATATATCACAATTAACCTTCTATTGGGCAATTTTTTAATGACAATTTAGTGTGTATTTTTCTGTAAACATAAGTTTTTGGCTGGTATTAAGTATGTCTGTTATAAAAATGTCGATATTTTGTTTATCGGCAGCAAACTTTTGCTCCACACTAGATTCGAACTCCACCAGTATTTTTTTTAAGTTCGTTTAAGAATATCAATTTTGAAACTGTTGTAACAAAAAATGGGTAAATATTTTAACCCAAGTTTGTTCAGCAAAATTGTAGCCAATATGTTGAAAATTCACAGTGTGGTATTTATTTTGTTTCAATTGCTAATGTTTTTCGGAAAATATTGATTATACCACTAAGGTCGAACTTTTGCCCCACCTTACTCTACTCTTGAAAAACGTTTACTAATTTATTAACCATCATTATATTTTGCAGAACATGATTGAAACACGTTTAAATTTGTATTCTAGTCTAGTGAATCGTTAAAACATTCGTCACCGTGGCAAATCAGTTGGAAGCTCACCAAATTAAGTTTTTTTGAAAGACTAGGCGATGACGTAGAAGAGGTCTTTGTATTAACATACTCTTCTTCTTCTTCTTCTTCTTCTTCTTCTTCTTCTTCTTCTTCTTCTTCTTCTTCTTCTTCTTCTTCTTCTTCTTCTTCTTCTTCTTCTTCTTCTTCTTCTTCTTCTTCTTCTTGGCATTAACGTCCTCACTGGGACAGAGCCAGCTTCTCAGCTTAGTGTTCTTATGAGCACTTCCACAGTTATTAACTGAGAGCTTTCTTTGCCATTTTCGCATTCGTATATCGGTGTGGCAGGTACCATATTACCTCTCACCGAAAAGAGTACATTTTGTTCAACTCTGTTAAAGAGTACTAAAGAGTACACTAGTCTGAAAAATTTAAAATGCACTTTGTTTTATTGTGTTTGTCCAAACTCTTGTTTTCACTATTTTTATTTGTTTTCAATTCTAAAATAGAAGCATTAATTTTATTGACGATCAAAAGTTATATGTTATGCTATCTCAATGTTCATATACCGTAATTTCGGGTGAAATTGATCACTTTTCACTGTTTTCCATGTCTGTTTTCTATGATGTTGCCAATTCCAAACAACTTAATGCAGGAAAACAAGTACTACGGTGAGCTTCATTGGTTTATATACTCAAATTTTCATACAGTTGTGATTTTAGTGCTGAAAATCGTCTCTTAAATAAAAAATCAAGGAATTCCATTTCGGGGTGAAATTGATCACCTGTTAAAACAATTATTGTTAGTTTTGAAAATAACTTTACTTATTTCATTTGAGCCTCCTGAATCCAAATATGCTTGCCAAATTCTTAACAATGCAAAATTTATGGAAATAATTAACAATTAATTTTCAGCAAAACCGCAGAAAACGCCTAAATGTAGGCAATTCCCGAAGGAATTTGATGATATCTATACAAAATTTCAATTATTACAACAAAATGAACAAATTGGTACGAATTTTGATGATAAAATTCGTTTTGGGGATATTTTTCAAGCATCCTTACAAATTTTCAGGTTGACACCATGTCCAAATCCTTGTTTAAAACTATAAGTTTATTGATGTCTGCCAATACCACACAGAACACGATGATAAAATTTCCTATTATTTTAATAGAAATAAACATTCCATAACACAAAAAGCTTCACAACATGCAATTTGACAATAGTTAAGATAAACAACGTTCATTTACATAGGTTGCATTGGTTTCTGTGCTCTATTAGAGGGAAATAAAATCATGTGACACAGTGATCAATTTCACCCTACTGATCAATTTCACCCGAATTTATGGTACATGAAAATATCATGATCAACAGGCACCATCTGGTGGCATTTATAATCAAAAATGGCACACTTCGACAAAATAAAATCTATTCGAGATGCATGAAAAGCCATTCTATGACCAAAAAGTGACTGTTTGGGCCGGCTTTCACGCCAAAACATTCATTTAATCAAACATTCGCAAACAGTACGAATCATTCGATGGAAATCGATAACTTCGAATTCTGACTCATTATGTCTGTCTTCAAATTCGAGAGAATGGTCTTGTCGGTTACTGGTTCCAATAAGACGGCGCTCCGTATCTCACTGAAAATCACAAGGTTCAATTTTTGCAAAGAAAAATCCCTAGATGTCTGATGTCAAAATTTGGCTCCCCTTGACCTATTTTTTGGAGCTTTTTCAAAAGCTTAGTGTATGCCAGCAATTATCGGATCATTAACGAGTTAAAGACAAACAATCTTACCGAAATTATCGCAAAATCTCCTGAAAAGATCGAAAAAGTAATGAAAAAATGCGCCAATAATGTGCAATAAAGGCAGCCACTTGATTGATGCTGTTTTCGTGAAATACTTCTAATAAATTGTAAAGGGTCTAATTAAGAACATATAGAAATAGATTAAAATTTTTTCAAAGTTATTAAATTTTACATACCCTGTAATTAAGCAGAAATTTGTACCAAAATAAAAAGATTTATAAAAACTTATTTTTTGTTTGTCCTGTTTTTTGATGATGTGTTTCACGTACTTTCGAATTGTAAGGGTAACCAATATATTTTGGACCCCCTGGGCCATTTTCCTGCAAATTTCCCAGTTTAAATCGAAAGACCAACTCAATTCACATGCCATTTGGAAAGATAGGACTATTCTACACTTGCATCAACCGTTTGTACATAGAAAATATGTTTACTTTATCTGAAATTAATTTAATTTAATTGGTCCATCCATGCAACCGTTACAACACGTTACACACAGAAATTGAAGCCGTCAGAATTTTTTCAAATGTAAACAAAAACGTTTTGCAAATTTCTGCACTAAAAGCGTAGAATTTCTTCGGTTTTCCATTGTCAATCGATTGATTAGACTATGGGCAAGCATATTATACAACCAGTGTCGTGGACTTTGTCGCCAGACGATAAAAAATGCCGAGAGTCCAAAATATATACTTTGAGGGTCCAAAATGTATTGGTGTGTCCAAAATAATGAAAAACAGTGCTACACAATTCAATTAATTTCGACATTTTTTGGATCCTACATGATCGTAGGGGTGGCATGTTCTTTGACTTGGTTACGCTGTGCAATTAATTAATTGGAACAAAAAACTAAAATCACTTCCTTAGGGGGTCCAAAATTCGACCGTTACCCTACTTGATGTTCTATGCAGATAGATGACTTGAAAATTTATCTCATACTAAGGAGCATCAAGGATTGTCGCCAGTTGCAAGAACAGTTGGATCTCGTTGTAAGTTGGTGTACATTGAATCATTGGACTATTATAGTCAAATCGGTCGCCTCAGTAATTACCTATTAATTTTTGTATGAATTGAAAATTTTTGACTATAATTATTGAGCTGCTCTGAAGGCATCACTGGATATTTGCAGTGTTTGTGTGCCATAGTTTGTGTTTGCTATCTTTCGCGCCAGATGTAGCAATGTAGCCTTTTCAGAAGATAAATGAGCACTGTTGAAGCATTTTCGATTGATTAATAAATAACGGGTGTTCAATAAAAATTGAGAATTTTTTCCTTCATATATGGTCGGTGTTGAGTCAGAGTGGACCAAGTACAAAACATGGAAAAATTTGATTATTCTCTCATTAGATACAAAATTACCTTACCTCCGTTTCACTTTGATCAGTTTTTTAGAATGCTGTAAACTGCGAGAGATATGTGACAAATTTACTTTGGATGATCAATAAAAATCGATAAAAGTGTGCAATCAGAGTGGACCAAGTGCTTATTACCATATCAGCGCGCTGAGGAATGCGAGGAATTGAAAAACATTTCAAGAGATTTGTCAGATTTCTCGACAACGAATGATTCTTCTACTAATCCATCAATAGAAATTTATAAATATTACTAAATTCGATGCATTTGATTTAGATTTTTGGCCATTTACCATATTTGGATAGGTGGTCAGAAATTGCAACAATTTCTGTGCAGACAGTGCGGATCAAGTGTTGAAAAGCAATAAACTGATTGATTATTACTTTTTTTGAGTCAATTTTAGAGTCCGATAGAAGTTTATGGTGTATGTATGGAATGTGCTAGAACCCGCTTATTGGACTAGTATATTTTGGTCGGTATTCAAGATTTTCACTTGGTCCACTCTGACTGAACGCATATTTGAATATTTCTGGCCTTCAATACTCTGACCCTGCAAAACCTTCATTTTGAAGCTATCGTAATACCACTGATGTCGGTATTGACGATATGGATTATTGACAAATTTACGATACTGCTTCGAAGGGTCTTGATAATCTGTTTTTCTTAGAGATATACACCCAGTTTCACCATGCAAGCATTGCATGATTGTTATTTTCCTAGAAATTGTTCAGTCAGAGTGAACCAACTCACTGAACGGTAGTCTTGAGTTTAGTCAGAGTGGACCAAGTACACATAGTCCATCAGAAAATCGTTCTATCAGAGGTTTGGATTATGATTTTTCATGATTATCACTTCACATTATATTGTTTGAAAGTAACACAAAGATGTGTAGAAATATTGAACCAAAATTTAAACGAGTTTTAAAATAACACAGCTTTAGACTTTAAACCCATTTTTCTCAAAATATGAAAAATGTCACTTGGTCCACTCTGACTTAACGCCGACCATATCACATAGTAAAAAAATGTTTCAACGAACTCAACATTTTTTTTTTAAACGTAATGGTTATTCTTCAAGAAAAAAAAAATGTGAATGAATATTGGAGAAGGGGCCCTGATCAGCCGTACGACACAACTTTGCCACGATGCTCTCACAAGAGCGCTGAACGTCACTGACGTCCACCAATTATGTTTGAACAATAGGGCACTCAGGGAGCTGAAAAAACCTCAATGGTCACTGGGGCGAGTTTGGTCGGATTCCTTTCATGCCGTGCGTTTCGTAAAACCGTACAGCACGCTTGCGGAGTGCTTGCTGTTTCGACGCCATCTTCGATTGAACTGACAGCACCCGAGCGAAAAAAAAACACGCCACCCATTTTTAAGGAGTTCAGCAATCTACTTGGAGAGAAAAAAAAATACGCTCTTTGCTTTAGTTACAGGAAGGTATTGAAATCATTTTAATTTTTTACTGAACACCCGTTAATTACTGAGAAGTTCGATTGGAATACGGTTTTCGGCAAAGTTGTGGTTGACGAATGTATCTAACAGTATCAGCGTTGCTCTTACCCTCAAGAGCACGTGTGCAAACACTATGACCTAGTGAATGAATTGATTGCCTTACCCATAGTTATTCTCATATTGGCTTTGAAGGGCTTTTGCAGTTCCATTTTCATCCAAATGAGCTCAAATGTTAGGAGAACACTCAGAATTTGAATTAGATCTGAATAAGCTATGTGGAGCAAAACGATTTTTTGAACCACCCTAATAACCCTAGGTTGGAGTTTGTGTGAAAATCAAAAATTGAAATTAGTTTCCGAACCACTAGATTGTGTTCTTTCACAAAAACCTAATTTAAAACTGGTCATACAAACATTAATGTGATCGTGAAGATCTGGCTTGACCTGTATTTTTTTTTGTATAATGCTTGATTCCGTTAATTGATTTTTTTGTAAAATGCATTGAAAACAGTTTCCAACATTAATATTTCATGTATACATTCAACGCATTTCACCTAAGTACTTCACATCTAAAGAGCTGTCAGTTATTCAAAAATCTCCTCGTCTCCACGCTTTTCAAAAAGCTAATAAGCTGACAATCGATAATAGAAGCTGGTACATCCATAAAACAGTCATCCATCAAATCATTGACAACACAATGATTTCTAATTGAACACTTTGTTATCCTCCGCTCGCTCCCTTCAGATTGGGTGGGCACAGCACAATTTCCAACAGACAGAGGGAAAGTTTTCCGCACGAAAACCGGATGTATACAAACATACTGAGCAAATCACATACATAGGGTCAAAAGGACGTTGGAAATTGAAGTCTTGAACAAAAAAAAAAAACAATATATGAACCGAAATTTCCCATAAGTAGCACCTTTTTCATTGCGGATGATGGTAGTAGGGACGTCGCTTGGACCGTTTTTGAGTGCGTTGCCCTCAACGACCAACCCAGGCTGTAGGTATCAAAGTTTGACTGATCTTGCAATGCTATGGAAACGATTAGATGCATAAGGCTCTCGAAGGCGTGCAGAGAAACGATTCTGCTCCTGACTGAATTTCTGAAAACTGTTTCCTCCGACAATTGATACGCTACGCCTCACGTTGCTATGCACATCAAACACCTTTGGAAATTATTATTCTTCACGCTTCTCCTGCTTCAAAAACTTAAGGCGACATTGGCAATAACAAATTATTATCTGCAATAAAAATCTAAACAACCGCATCTAGAAACGTGATATTGCGCCTAGTTTTTCCATTCCTGAGCTACCTTTAACCGCTAGGGAAACTGAGGCTTGATGACTTTAGCTAAATTTTAGCCTTCCTTTGCTTTTGTTCGAGGTCAAATCCGACCAAAACCTCGAACCGTATGGCAAACTTATGGTTTTAAGGATAATGTGTGTATACCCTCTTGAAAGTAGCAAATTGGAGATTTCCTCTCACTTTTGTCACTCCTCGGCTTCCGCTGCTGACTACTGTTTGCTCTGCCACAAAGTTTGCTTGAGGGCTGACTGGGTCGATTATATTCTGGCTATTGTTGTTTGAAAAGCCAGGCGGCTGCCGTTTGGGAAGAGGTATGCTGCATGAATTGGAAGGGATCATAAGTGATGTCATGACGTTGTTTTTGAGAATATGGTCAAGCCGGGAAATTCAAGTATACTTGAGATGGATGCCACATTATTACTATTTTCTAGCGATTATGTGAGTTAGACAATCGTCACAATTGATGACATTTTTCCAAGTTCAGTTCAATAACCAATGCGGGGCAATTATATTCGTATTATGCGTAGATAGATTACTAGAGACACAAATCGTACATATTACACACCGCTTATTTGGCTCTAATTTAGACTCTGAAATGTGGGCCAATTTGGGTGAACCATCATTACGTTGTATTTTTATTCTAGGTGCAACGAAGAATGATTTCTGGATTTGATTTAGCATTAAACAAGTTTGACTAATAAATTATTCAAAATTTAACCTATTTAAATGTTAACCCTCTAATACCCAACCCCGCCTTTAGACGGGGTACACTTTGGAATTTTGTGTATTTTTTCGTAGCTCGGAAATCAAAACGATTTTATTTTTGGCTTAAACCTTGACTCATAACACGCATATGAGAAAAGTTTTTTATGACTTTTGAAACTTTTATGTATTTTTGAAAATTGTTTGAAAAATTGTATTCTTATATAACCTACAAATGCCTGGGGTTTATTTAACGTGTAATATAAAAATCGTACCTTTTATATTTTTCTATTATTAACCTATAACAGAAGAAAGGCTTGGTGGTATTAAAATAATTCCAAACCTGTGTTTCCGTTAATTACACGTAAAATAAAAATATTTTCAGAAAAATATTTGAAATTTATTATTTTTAAAAGCACCGTGAAAACTTGAATTTTTACTGTTGCCAAAAATCAGTAACTAGAAGAAGCTTCAAGAAAAAATGAAAAAGGATAGGGATGTTCAAAAATAAAAATTATAAAAATCAATAACCAAAATTCATAGATTTGCGAATAAAAATAAATCATTGCCCAAAACGTGTTTAGAACGATTTTAGATAACTAAAAATGATATTTAGATCGAAGATAAAAATTTGGGTATTAGAGGGTTAAAGTAACTGATCTTCCAATTCAAAAAGATAAAAACGATGAGGTGATAGAGGTGCATCTTTGCATCTTTATCGCCCCATTGTTTTAAACAGGTTAAATTTGGAATAATTTATTCTTAAGTTCCTGACGAGGGCCCTTCCTTAACCGAGTGGTAAGAGTCCGCGGCTACAAAGCATAGCCATGGTGAAGGTGTCTGGGTTCAATTCCAGGTCGGCCCAGGATCTTTTCGTAATGGAAATTTCTTTAACTTCCCTGGGCATAGAGTATCATCGTACCAGCCACACGATATACGAATACGAAAATGACAACTTTGGCAAAGAAAGCTCTCAGTTAATAACTGTGGATGTGCTAATTGAACACTAAGCTGAGCAGCTGGTTCCGTATCAGTGAGGACATAACATAACGAATCTTCAATATTCATTAAGAATCTAATTCATTGCATTTCTTCTAACTAAAAAAAATCTGCAGTTTCATTTATAATTCTAAAAACTAGAATAAAGCTAACCTCTCAAATGTAAAATAAAAGTGAAAAATCGGTCAAATGGTTTAAAATTATAATTTTTTAAATGAACACAATTTCAAAAAGAAATCTTTTTTTTAGTTCCAAGCCTAATGCAAAACAACTTCAATTCAATAGGAAAAGAAGACAAATATGACAAGATTTTGAGAGACCGTACAATTAGTTTATATAATGGCTTATATGAACAATAATTCTAGTTGAAACTTGCCTAATAAACTTCATTGTGACGAGCACCATGTTTAGAGTAATTCGGGCAAGAGTTCGCGTGGGCAGTGGATCTTTTCCAGCACATGAGGAAAAATGCTGGCAGCACTGTATGAGTTAGACTCCTTATTAGGTCAGCTGGGTCACAGATATATATCCATATATAAACATACACGGTGGTTTGCGAACAATTTTTAATGGGTAAAAATATTCATTATCGAAACCATTTCTCGAAAACTTATTCAAGAGCAGTGAACAAACTTATTTTATCGATCCTACGTGTTTCGCAGACGCGTTCCACTCTAAACCAACTCGATTTTTCACTTTTAGAACAAAAACTAAACGGCGTAAGTAAGATTTGCGGCTTATCATTTTGTGATAAAATTTATTTGGGCAATAATAGAAACTAGCTAGTTTTTAACTGCGAGCTGATTGTATGCAAAATTTAAGCGATGTACACGGCGAAAAATTGTTAACAAGTTGATTTATTTTAAAACAGTTATAAAAGATAGGTTGTGATTCTTCTTAATTAGTTTTCTCAAAACCGTAAGAAAGTGACTTACGTCGATTTGAAAAAAAATGGGGGAATTTCTCAATCATGAGATGGGTAAAGAAATACTCATTCTTTTAACTCGCATACAGTGTAAAAACGCCAATTAATTAGAGTTAATATTAATAATAAATAATACCATCTTCCAAGACGCCAGTAAGTATAATGCTGATAACGATTAACATATTTATATGGAATTATTACAATCCAGCTTTTTACGAGCGCTAATGGCCGCCTCAAACAAGTTCATTTTCTGGTAGGGACCAAAATGGTTTAGCGTTTGGCTTGGGTCGTTTGACTACTAATCGATAAGTTTGATTATCCATCTCTTCGATTTGCTGTCAACCAACACAAGTCAAACGTCAAATCGCCTGATTCCTACCAGAAAGAGGGCTTGTTCGCGGAAGCCATCAGCGCTCGTATAAAGCTATATTGTTCTATAATTATTACAAATTTCTTTCATTTTTCCAGATGTAAAACCGAAAAAATTGACGAACCTAAGCTGGACGTTGCGAATGCTGTCTGTGTCTCTTAATATTAATGCAAGTGTTAATGGTTAAATCTGATCAAATAAAAACGGAACAAATTAATCTTTAATTTTTATATTTTTATTTTACTCTATAATTCTTTTGTTTGCATTGTATTGAAACGCCCAGCAAATTATGTTTGCCAAAAAGGATATATTTTTACCTATCTTGTAGAAAATTCGACACAACTGCAATGGGTAAAAAATACCCATCCATTAACAGAAACCATTTTTGCCCTTTAAATTGTAAACAGTGTTTACTCATTAAATGTGAAGAGGCACTTCTTGCGGAAATGGGAGATTTTTTACCCATTTAAGGGTATTCGCAAACTACCGTGTATACAATAGGGTGGTGCAAAAAATCGTTTTTGCTCCACACCTCTCATTCGATTCTAGATCAAATTCTGAGTGTCCTTCAAAAAATTGAGCTCATTTGGATGAAAACTGAGACTGCACATGTCTGCATGGGCATTTATATGGGAAAAGCAAACAATTCATTACTCGGTAATAGTGTTTGTCCATGTGCTGTTGAAGGTTAGATGCAGCAATGTTGCCTGTTCAGAAGATAAATGAGCACTGTAGAAGAATATCCATTTGCATATAAATCAATAACTAATTACTAAGTCGTCCTACTTGAATACGGTCTTCGGCAAAGTTGTAGCTGATGAGTGTTTCTTACAGTATCAGCTTAACTCAAACCCTCAAGGGTACATGGGCAAACACTATGACCGAATGAATGCATTGATTGCTTTTCCCATATTTATTCCCGTGCAAACTTTGAAGGGCTTGTTCAGTCTCAGTTTACATCCTAATGAGCTCAAATTTTGGGAGGACACTCAGAATTTGATCTGAAATTGAATGAGTGTGGAGCAAAGACGATTTTTTGAACCACCTCAATATAAAATTTTAAACTTAATTATGATTAGTTGTTATGGATAGATAGAGGTAGTGCTTCGTGAAGCCCAAGCAGGACAGTTCGGTTTTGCGTCGTCCGATTGATTTTGCTGACGGATTCGCGCGTTATCGTTGCCGGAGAATTTTTTCCCCCTGTTTTGGAGCGTCTTGCTGGGTAGTGCTTTGTGAAGCCCAAGCAGGACAGTTCGGTTTTGCGTCGTCCGATTGATTTTGGTGACGGATTCGCGCGTTTTTGTTGCCGGAGAATTTTTTCCCCCTGTTTTGGAGCGTCTTGCTGGGTAGTGCTTCGTGAAGCCCAAGCAGGACAGTTCGGTTTTGCGTCGTCCGATTGATTTTGGTGACGGATTCGCGCGTGTTTTCGTCGCCGGAGATTTTTTTTTCACCTGTTTTGGAGCGTCTTGCTGGGTACGTATTTGGGAAGGCCCAAGCAAGACGGTTTATTTTCGGGACGCCAAGAAGTTTTGCTGTCAGTGTCAGTTTTGTGTTCAGTCGAGAATGGAATACCAACTGGTGAGTTCGTTTCATGCTTATGATAACACATATTTTCTTGAAAGCGTAACTTTTATGTAATATTAAAACAAACTTTGTATGGTTCGTCACTATATGTGTCGGCATTATGCTTTTTTCTTATACAATTTGAATATACATATACTTTTCTCTTTTTGACATTATTAAAAATTATTTATTAAAAAATTTTTTGAATTGTTCGACATTGTGAATGTTGACGTATTTTCTAAAACTTCTACCATATCGAGACAAAATGCACAGTAATACTCATATGTAATTTTCAAACAAACTATGTATGGTTCGTCACTACAAGTGTCGGCATTATTCCTGTTTCATATAAGTTAAAATATATACATGTAATTTTCAGTTTTCGTCATTAATAAAAACGTCTTTTGAATTGTTCGACATTATAGATGTTGACGTATTTTTCCAAAAACTTCTCGAGACAAAAATACAAAACTAGCTTTAAATACAAGTCGTATATTTCCCCCTTGTCCATGGATCGCATCACCGACCAGAGGTGACTCCCAGATCTTTTCCTCCCTCACTAATAAACACCCTTCCCGTGGTGATTGTGGAGATGCAGAGGTATTCTCGGTCTCTAGCAGCAACAATCATTACACCCTAACATTCCTTCCCCATCCCAACTGACTGTAAGGACTTGGCCGGCGCCGTTATTGATCAATAATATTAGATCTGCTAAAATTGCACTTCGAGAGTAAGCGGAAACTCCCATCCCTTATTCATTTGGATCGTAGTGCAATTCTTACCAGTTCCGATCAATCACGGAGTAGCAACCATTGACATGTACAGTCAGTCTATGCTATGCTATGCTATGCTATGCTATTAGTTGTTATGGATAGATAGAATACCGAAATTAGTACTATACCATTTAACTCCACTAGAGTTTGTGCCCATTCCCAAATTTCATAACGCTAAAAGGGGTGAGTGGGTGTCCTTAATCTGTTACAACTCATACAAAATTTGAAAAATATTTATACAAAAAGCGTTACGGTGGGTGGGGTTATCAGTTGTTTGTTTGGATACAGGTTTTACTATTTTCACTTCCAATATGACCATTTGACTCTAACTCTCACTTCAATTGTACTATGTGGAAAACAATCGTCAACGTTTTATAAATTTTATATACAGGTCGATTATCCGGAGTATCGATTTATTTTTACTCCGGATAATCGAATCCTCCGGATAATCAAATCACTAAATAAAAAATTAAACTCTACTATAAAAGAACTTAAATATTGTCTTGTTTCGTTGTTTTTTTTTATGTTGCAGCGACATAGCCAGAAATTATTTCTAGTAACATTAGGGGTCTCGAGTAGAAAACATTTTTTTTTTACCAGAATACACACGAACCCTCTTTTCAAATCCCCATTTTCTTTCTACGTCCAAAACTGCTAATCATTCATATAGAATATTGGAAAACTAAATTATCTAAAATTTATGCATAAAAACTGAAAAACAAGAATATCAAAAATCATACTCCGGATAATAGTGTCTAAAATTCCGGATAATTGAATCCCGGATAATCGAGTCACCGGATAATCGAGTCTACGGATAATCGAGTCCGACCTGTACCAGTTTTCTATCAAATTCAAAGCAATGTTAATGAAAAACTAACATTACACTGTGTTGGTGAACTGAAATGTGGTGAAATAATTTTCCTAATGATTTCATTTAATTTGAACAAAAAACTGGTTTTAATTTTTCGATGATTTATGATAAATTTTTGAGCCTTGCAGCGAAATAAAGACAAAGTTGATGTCATTTGGAAATAGTTATTGGAAACTCAATCACTTAAACTACTATATACAATGAAGAGTCATCTGCAACAGTTACAGTCATTAAAATAACCAAAACGGCCGCTATGGAAAGCACAAGTAGATAGCGCACCCGTAGCCTTGTGTGTTTGACAGAACAGCAATGCTGTCACAATGTCAAATCCCATATACAGTGGTGCCTTTGTTTTGATGCTGTGAACAATGACAAAAACTACCTTCAATGATCCATTAGCACGAAGAGAGTTGAAACCAATCTATTCAATCAAAATTTAAAAGAGAACATGGCTGAAGGTTGGTAAAGTCTATTCAATGTGATGAGAACACCAATTTCAACTTTGAATATGAGAAATCGGTAAGTTGAGTTGGCTATGAAATCATGCTTATGAAATACTAACATGTAACTTTGATTATCGATTCAAAAAAAGTTTCACTGAGTTC
This sequence comes from Aedes aegypti, assembly GCF_002204515.2. Taxonomy (NCBI): domain Eukaryota; kingdom Metazoa; phylum Arthropoda; class Insecta; order Diptera; family Culicidae; genus Aedes; species Aedes aegypti. The sequence goes on from NC_035108.1 coordinate 285,364,588, forward strand.
CACCCTAAATCACGCACAGATATGTTTCTAAGAGTGTCCTCTAAGAGGTCTGAAAGATACAGCTGCAACTCTCCGAGATTTTTTACCATTTTTAGGTATACTCCTTAACCAGCACAATTATGCAAATGAGTTGTTGGTGATTAAATATTCGTAAATCTTGCAACTCTATGTGGTCTCGACTGAACTAGTCATTGTACCAGAGCAAGTTTATGCTTTATATAATATATTTTAAGTGTGGTCTCCAAGATTTTATTGAAACTTGGTATCAAAAACTGGAACAAATATGCATTTTTTTGGTTATGGGCGTTTAAGTCACTTTTGCAGCTACGAGTGAGGAAAGACATATTTGCAAATAACTTCTTACATCATTATGGGCAATACAAGAACAAATTACATGGTTTGTGTAGGAAAATAATTAAATCGGCGCTAGGGACAGTTTTGCGATTATGCGTATAGTATATGTCATTTATGCAAATTGTAGCTCTTTTGACCAGAAACGACTTTCGCTTCCATACCAAGGTGCTTAAATGGCTTGATCTTCCAGTTTTGATTTTTGTCCCGCATCTCCATACATTCAACACACTGTGCCTCGTCTCCTTTCGAATCGCTTGCTTTCGAACCATCCACCGTTGCCCGTATCAGCTTAATTAGTTTCGCCGAAAAATCATGTTCAGACAAGTCTAGTACACGACACTGAAGACGGCGTTAGAGTTGAAGTCGAAATACGCGTATCTGGAACTAAACAGTATAGTATTAAATTTGTTTTTAAGGGGACACGGGAGACCATGTTATTTTCCCTATCTTTTGTCTCACTCTAACAATTATCATCGAAACTTTGCCGAAGCAAATCTCGAGTTTTAGTGAACCGATGAAGCTGAAAATTTAATCGATTGTGCACCACATATATAGAATATAGTGATAAATTTTTCACATCCCTATATTGAGTGGTACTTGAGATCTGCTTCTTCAAATGGATAGGATGATTATAATGACGTCCCGTGCGGCCTTAAGGTATTCCACTAAACAGTTCGAAGATCTATTATCATTATACAGACATTATCTGCCATAGCTCATTTATTTCTACTGAATCGTACGCTGTCTTGAAATCAATATCTTGAAATTCAGCATGATAATCCTTCTGTAATTGGCCCATTCCAGTATATGCCCTTTCTTTAGAATTATTAAAAGTTAAGTAGCTAAAAATTATAATTCTTTCTTATTTGGAATGTTCTGCTCTTCAATTTATTTTAATTTATTTTGAAAATCAAAATCTCCTGTATTTATTTTTAGCTGGGGCGCCAAAGTTAACAAAGTGAAATTGTAAACTCAGTATACAGCAGAAATTTTAATTTTCAAAATTTCTATTACTTTGAGCTACTCTAGCAGAGTTTAGGTACTGATGCCTCAAATTTACGGCATGAGAAAGTTGTAAATTTTGTATAAAACCAACTAGCAAATGTTGGTTTGCATACTTTAACGCAACAATGCCTCGTAATCATGTTGCACTAATGGGACGTGGAATTCGCTCCGATAAGTTAAGTAGGAGCCATTTTTTGAAATTGACTCACTTATAATCGATTCCATAATCACTTCATTTACCAGGTACTTTATTCGAGTACGCAGAGAAAATGCCTTAAATCTTATTTTTTTTCTTTTGGGTTTGTCTTTCAAGGGGCTACTGACTGCAATGTTTTAATATGTAGGTATCCCGAACAGGGGATTGCGTGTCGACACTACATGACTTTATCATTGAACGATACGTACACAGCAGCAAGTAGCATGCTGCCACGCTAAAAAAAAATGCCATGGGTGTACCGTAAGAAATGGAGTGTTTGTTTTTGCGCCGTTTTCGACACTAAAACGGCTGATCGGAGCTTAAACCGTAAGGTCGTCTTCGATTTTTGCATCACGGTTGCACTTTGACGCGATCCTTCCATGGTCCCTCGGCACACCCTTCCAGTGCAATTTCGTCAATTTGGACTTGGGCTTGTAAGTCCTAGAGCCTTGTTAGCCGTGGCGAAAGCGAAAATGAACCGTTACCAGGACGAGAAAACGAGAGTAAAATGAGCAGCAAATTATACGGACCCCGAAGTTAATATAAAAGTGCGCCGCCAAAACGTGCAATTACTACCAATTTAGCTGACGGACGAAAACCTGCCGCCTGATGAGTCGGGTTCTGAGAGTGGCCGTCAAGCACAGCGTCCTCCGGTTGCTTCCACGCGTTGCTCATGACGTTGTGGAAGTTGCAAGTTGTATAATCTTTTTATTTTGTATTTACTTAGGTTAATTTGACGAAATTATGATTGATTGGATTTTTAAGCGGCGTCATTCAAGAGGTTGATACTCCAGAGAGAGCTGTTTGCTGCAGGTTCACATAGAGTAAAGAAGACATCAACATTAGTGTACTTGTGTGCGTTTGTCTTAATTTTGGAAGCAAGAGAAACAACTTTTAAGAAGTTGTAGAGTGAGTTATTATGAAGAAACATTAAAAATTGCACATTGTACATTAACTCTATATTGATAATCTTGGCTGATCGCAACTTCTGTGTAACACTATGCAAAAAAATAAAATTACTATTAATCCAATAATTGCAGCGTTACGTCATACGTGGATCGTGGGTTACGCCTTAGATTTAGATGCCCATCCAATCACAACGTCTATAACTCACCAACAACTGGTTAATGAGATCGTTAAGAGCACAAGGAATCACAAAGTTTCTAAAACGACCAGATGCGAATCAGGGATACATGCCATGATAGTTCAGAGTTTATCGTCAATGGCATTTGATACACTTTTTTAAGTTATATCACTGGAATTATTCTACATCAACGTGCGTGTCCATGTGGAATGGGTGAATAGAAAGAGAAATGGGTCGAAAATCCCACGGAATTAAACCGTACTTAGGGGTTAAAATTTGATTAATTCGACACTTACGCCTCTGCAATTAAATAAACAGAGTGGAAAAACCGTACCAACAGTAAACATACGCTAAATGAAGTACATTTTTATGAAAGGAAACGTTAATTCGCCATTTCGAGGGGTTGGATGATTGGGTGATGTTCACTTCACATTTCGCTCCTACAACGCAGCCTTTGCGACGGGAGGGGTGTACGGGATTGGCCTTTTGCAGTGCCTTTTCACTCCCATCATGCACTCATTCAATCATCGGAGGACACGCTGTAAATCCGATCCGGCTGGTAACCGACAGGCTCGTATCGTGGGACTGGATGAACGTTAAAATATGTCATTTATCAAAACAATATTTATATTTCTATTATGAAGTAAACTTTTAAACCGTACACTCTTTCGGCACCCTTCAGCTCCGGATGCTTCTGTAACATGATTCTTGGAAGCGTGCCACACTCGGTTTGAGCAGGAAGTGAACAGCAAAAAATTATGAATACAAATCTATTTTTTGTCGATCCTCGATATCAAAACAGATTACGAGCCTCTTCAGTTGAAATTAAATAAATATCATATTAATCACGTGATTTGCATATATTATCGGTTACGTTGACTTTTCAGGTTGGTGAAAAGCTAGGCGGGCGACACATCTAATAGCGGAGGATGAAAAGAATAGCTGTACGTTTGCAAATAGCCGAACCACCCCAGGGGTGTTTTTCGCCATGAAAAGTGTGCCAATATGCATTGTTGGGTATTTTCTCTCAAGAGTAAGTTCCTGATTAAAAGAGCAAATATATCATCCGCCTGTCAATGAGAGATTTACATATGTTATGCAAATTAGCATTCATCATCTAGGGCGTGCAGAATATTTTGCCAAATCGGATGGCGTAACACAGTCATACAGTAATTCATTTTTGACAGCCGCTGCACCAATCAGTTGTAATTGCTCGTGGAATCAAAAGAATAGAAACGTGTGCAACGTTTTGCAATATGAATGCTTTTTTCTCGGCATAGCGGGTTTGAAAACAGAAGTGCTATGAATTTTGATACAGAAGCATTCGCAATCCAACATTCGTCAAGCCATAGTTTTTTAGATAAGCGAGAAAAAAAAAATACTGATATAAATGTACACAAACGATGCGTTCTTTTTGAGCGAAAATACTCACAAAGAATAAGTCAAATATTCATTGTATACTCCAAAACCCACAATGGCTTTATTTAAGGGTTCATCTGTGAAATAAAATTTAGTAATTTCCTCAAATTTACGCATAAATAAAATATTGGCATAATAAGGGGGAGGTATAAGGGTAATTAAGGATTGCTGAATCCATTGCAGTTTTCAAAAATATCATCGCACGTCTAGTTTTCGACATATTGACTGTTAAAAATGCAAAATTTGACTACTTCAGCCAACTTGCATGCAAGTTTGCCAACTTGTATGGCAATTTATTTGCTTAATTTGCCACAGAGTTCAAAATTTATGTGTATAACAACACTTATCAACGCAGTTCATAATATTTTCGATGCACAAAAGTTATTTCCCGGTGGTTCAGAAAAGTATTGCATTTTTACGTATAAGAGAAGCGAGGAATTTTGTGTGGAGACTACAAACTTGTTGAAAAAACCTATTTGATCTAAATTTTATCGTCCAATTTTAACTAAATTATATCTGAAATGAAAGTTTAAGTTCTATTGTACGTGTGTGATGGATTAGATTACAAAAAAATTTATTAAATCATACTTGAAATTTCATGTCAACATCAATGAAATCAGTGTTTTATACAACTTTCGTAACCTAAAAATTGTGACATGCTGGGACATTTCAGAGAACTGCATCAGATTCAGCGACCCCAATACTGCTAGAGACACATAGTTTGATCCTTGAGACACGCAAAAATGTCATTTTGGTTACTCTGTGTTATAAATCAATAGTTTCTGCTGTATTTTTCAAAGGAAAATAAGCGATTCTGTCAAGTGTTTTCTAGCAAAACCAAATAAAATTTAAAACGAAAATTTATCTAATGCATCATAAATATATTATACAGTCGACTCTCCACATCTCGATATCATTGCTTATGGGGCTCTGCACAGAAATGTATCTCCTCCTTTCATTCTTTCATGAAATTTGTAAACAACAAGGCCAGTAAAAGTCAAAATCCCATTTAAAATTCAAAACAGTGCAGAGGCCTATGTCGATGATTTATTCGGTCTCTTCATTCTGCATACAATTTCTCTCTCCATATCTCGATATCCTCTTTATCTCTATATCTCCATATCTCGATGCATTCCTGTTGATTTATTGTTCCCGATTTTCACTCTGTATATCGAGATGTGGAGAGGCGACTGTACTTACGCATATCGCGCTGAAGAATTTGAATGAAAATAAGATTTTCGAATAGTCCATTTTACGAAACGACAACACTGATGATATTGCTGTTACTTTCACATGTTACGACACCGCCTTCTGTCAAAATTTCATTCATAATATAAGCGATCAGTTGATCAAAAACGTCTCGTAAAATGGACTATTCCCAGACAATCAGAATGTACATATAATGAAATCACCTTTTACGTTATGCGATGCTTATAGGTGCAAAGTTTCACGTATAAGATGTCGCGAAAAGGCCTTATACGTACAAAAGTGGAGGCGATATATATGCATATTTTATGTGATGAAAAATAGCATGCAATGCGAGTGTGTAGATTTTATTGCGAACTAATCTGGACTATTATGCGACTTAATTTGTGATAACAAAGTTGATTTGACAGCTGCTACGGATTGACCCGATTTACTTTGTACGAGTATACGGGACGAAACAAAATGCACTGATGAACTCAGAAAATAGCGTTTTATGCGAGGAAACTTGTCATTCAAACGATTTGTGTCATCGTTTTGTGCGAGTGTGATGTTGTTTGTACAAGTAAACGAGTTTTTGTGTTAATTCTTATGCGACTTCTGGTTGTCTGGGTTGTGTTGCAACGGAAACAAAAAAATCTGTGCTAGTCAAATAGGGTAGATGTACCAATAGTGGAGGTACCGGGTACCCCCGTTGGTTTGACCACATTTAATATGAACACTTTTCAATTTGTACCCCGCTAATTTGTACCCCGCTAATTTGTACATCGTTCAGATTAAAAATGGTTCAAACGTCATTTAGCTCATAGAACGGAGTAAAGTGAAATGGAACACTGTGGAACGGAACGCAAAATCAAAACAAAACAGTTAAAGAGGTGACCAGAAACACGATTCTAGGGTGATTAAATGTTCAAATTAAAAATGAACCACTATGGTTTGCATGAGGTACCGTTCAAATATACGGGGGTTAAGCACGATTGGACTTCATTTAACCGCCTAAATTCAAAAAGCGCAATTAATGTACATGTTAATGTTGTAACGGGAAGCAACGACCATTGACTTAATGAGAAAAAAAAATCATCGCGCACGGTGTCTTTGTGGAACAACTTTATCACAAAAAAATAGGTAAGTCTGAAATTTCAAACTGACTTTGCTCTTTCATTTGCAACCAAAACCAAAAAAATCGGTCGGGGAGTCCAGAACATTTTTTTTTTATTTTGTGTATAGTATTTATGGATATGTGTTGTTGTACCGACGCACATTGCGTTGAACGTATGGATATACGGGACAAAGTGCAAGATCAAACCATTTGAATACCTTGGCATGGAAATTAAAATTGTTCTTGGTCAAAAGAGCTGCAATAAGCATAAATGACATATGATATACGCATAATCGCAAAACTGTCTCAAGCGTCATTTTAATTATTCTCCACGTAAACCCTTGAAAATAGTACTTGAATTGGTCATAATGATGTGAGAAGTTATTAGGAAATATTTCTCGCATAATTTATGATCTCGACCTAAGGTCCTAAGTCAAACCTCGAATTTTTAAGAGCACAAATCTAGAGAACCTTTACGTCGAACATTTTATTGATTGGTCGCCACCAACGAGTGACCAGTGAGTTACCGGTTGTCTGCTTCTCTAGACTTGTGCTTTTGAAAATTCTAGCTTTGGCTTCTATGTATCTTCACCCTAAAAACCATTGGTAACCGAGTGTGTAGCTCGCTGTTATTAAGCAGATAAACGGACCAAAATAAAAAATGTCACCGCTGGGAGACAGAGGAGGATCTTCTCTTCATCGTAGCATTATGAATTAAAGTGTAAATCCATTTGTTTGCTCAGTAATAACAACCTACACACTTGGTCACCTATGGCTGTTAGGACGAGATCATAAATTATGCAAGATTTCTCGTAGATACAAAAGTGAAATACCGGAATCTTTTCAAATGTATTACATACTTGCACATAAATTACAAATCTCGATAGTTTATTTTTTCTTATTGGAAATAGTTGCTTTGATTGTTATTACAATAGGTGGATACTTGTAGATGGATAACAGTTTTATAAAACAACCAGTCGCATTTGAAAAAAAAAGCATTAAAATCTCGACTAATATCCATTCTTCAGTATTCCTAGTATAATTAAATATTTACTTACAGATATACATACATACCTTTATTTATATATACATCTAAACATATGTACAAATGGGCTGTTCAAAATTTTAAAATGTTTGAGAATCCAATCTCCCATATGTTCCTTGTCGTCCTTACTACAAAAATAGTGTTCTGTGAAATTTTCAGCTTTCTAGGTGGTGATTTAAAGGTGGACCAAAGACAATGTTGGTTAATATGGAAATCGATTGATTGATTGATAGATGGGCTACAATTCGCTAAGATGAATCTGCGCCGAATGGATGAGTCTTCTCCACTGGGCTCGGTCCTGGGCCAATCGCTTCCAGTCGCCCTGAACGTTAAGTGCCCTTAAGTCCTCCTCAACCGCAAAAAGCCATCGTGTGCGCGGCCTGCCACGAAGTCGGCGGCCTTGTCCGGGTTCTCTGTTGAATATTATCTTTGCTTGTCGTTCTTCCGGCATACGGGCAACGTGACCAGCCCAACGCAGCCTGCCGTGTTTTATGCGCTTGACAATATCCACCTCTTTATACACTTGGTACAACTCGTGATTCATGCGACGCCGCCAGATGCCGTTTTCTAGTTTACCGCCGAGTTTTGTTCGCAGCACTTTACGTTCAAACACCCCGAAAGCTCTCCGGTCGACTTCCTTCAATGTCCATGATTCATGGCCATATAGGACAACCGGAAGGATCAGTGTCTTGTATAACGCGAGTTTTGTTTTCGTTTGCAGGCTACGGGACTTCAGCTGGTTACGGAGCCCGTAGAAAGCCCGACTCGCAGCTGCAAAACGTCTTTTCACCTCACGGGTAACATCATTATCGCATGTCACCAGTGTTCCAAGATACACAAATTCTTCCACCACTTCAAACTTTTCACCACCTAGCACCATTTCGTTACCACTAACACGTCCGGACCCACGTTGACCACCAGCTATCATGTACTTCGTTTTTGTGGTGTTGATCGTGAGCCCAATTCTCACTGTCTCCCTCTTGAAAGGCAAGAACGCCTCCTCCACTGCCCGACATTCAATCCCGATGATGTCGATATCGTCCGCAAAGCCAAGGAGCATATGAGAACGTGTGATAATGGTACCGCTTCCCTGCACACCGGCTCTCCTGATAGCACCTTCGAGCGCTATGTTAAACAGCAAGTTAGAAAGAGCGTCACCCTGTTTCAATCCATCTAAGGTTACGAACGATGACGAAATCTCGTCCACCACCCGCACACTTGATTTCGATCCATCAAGCGTTGCACGAATCAGTCTAATCAGCTTCGCCGGAAAGCCATGTTCGGACATAATTTGCCACAACTCGTTTCTCTTCACTGAATCGTACGCTGCTTTGAAATCTACAAACAGATGATGAGTCTGCAAGTTGTACTCCCGGAATTTATCTAGGATTTGACGCAGGGTGGCCCTCTCGAAAACCAGCTTGGTATTCGCCGACAAAGGACTCCTCATACGGTCTCAATCTGTTGAACAGAATTCCAGACATGATTTTGTACGCCGAATTAAGGACTGTTATCCCTCGGTAATTGGCGCACTCCAGTCGATGCCCTTTCTTGTACAGAGGGGAAATGAGACCTTCCAACCAACTAGTAGGCGTTTGTTCTTCCTCGCATATCCTCAATATGATACGGTGGAGGAGTTCGTGCAGCTGCTCACTTCCGTGTTTGAGAAGTTCGGCCGGGAGCAAGTCCTTCCCAGCAGCCTTGTTGTTCTTCAGCCCATTGATAGCTTTTTTTACCTCATCTAGCGTTGGAGGTTCCACAGCCTGTCCATCGTCATCGATTTGAAATCTGCTACCAGATCCACTTCCATTATCTCCGTTTAACAATGACTCGAAGTACTCTTTCCACCTGGCTGCCACCATTGTTTTATCCGTCAGCAAGTTTCCTTCGCGATCGTTGCACATGGCGGGAAACGGCGCGGTTTTTCGCCGCACACCATTTACGGACTCGTAGAACCGTCGCATGTTGTTCTGTTCTATAGCTTCTTGCGCCTGAGCAATTACTGCCTCTTCATGCTCCTTTTTCTTTCTGCGATGGATCCGTTTTTCGGCTGCCCTTGCTTCCTTGTACCGCTCTCTGCTCTGTCGGGTACCAGACACCAGCATCCGGCTTCTAGCCAAGTTCTTCTCGTTCGTCATTCTCTGGCACTCCTCGTCGAACCAACCGTTCTTTGGTCTCCGTTGAGCAGTACCTACCACTTCTCACGCTACTGTGCTCACCGCTCCGTGGACTGACTCCCACAGATCGCTGAGGTTGACGCTTTCGTCGATTTCGCTAATCCGCTCGTCGAGCTTTTGATGGTAGTCCGCTGCTACGCCATCTGCTGACAGGCGTTGTATATTGAAACGCAACGATTGTCGATTTCTAGAACTCGAAACGGTTGATAATCGCGTTCGAATTTTGCTTACAACGAGATAGTGGTCTGAGTCGATATTAGGACCCCTGAAAGTTCTAACATCGATGACATCGGAAAAATGTCGGCCGTCTACCAGAACATAGTCGATTTGGTTGCAAAGTTCGCCATTTGGGTGTTGCCAGGTGTGCTTGCGGATATCCTTGCGTGCAAAGTAAGTGCTACTGATGGCCATCCCCCTGGTGGCAGCAAAGTTCACTAAACGTAGGCCGTTGTCGTTGGTAACAGAGTGAAGGCTCTCTTTACCAATGATAGGGCGGAAGAAGTCCTCTTTTCCGACCTGTGCATTAGCGTCGCCGATGACAATTTTCTCGTCGTGTTTTGGGCATTCTCCATAGGTCTTGTCGAGACATTCGTAAAACGCGTCCTTCACGTCATCGGGTTTGTCGTTAGTCGGTGCATAAACGTTGATCAGGCTGAATTTGAAGAACTTGCCCCGAATCCTCAATACGCAGAGCCGCTCGTTGATCGGCTTCCACCTAATAACGCGCTTCATCTGCTTCCCGATCACTATGAAACCGACTCCGTGTTCAGCTTTATCGCCACCACTGTGGTAGATGTTGTATTTGAAAGCGGTGTTAGCAATGGGGTCTACCACTCTGAATTCACGTTCTCCAGATCTTAGCCAACGCACTTCCTGAATTGCAGCCACGCACACGCCAACTTTTCGCAATTCACGAGCCAAAAGGCTCACTCGTCCAGGTTCATTTAAGGTCCTGACGTTCCAGGTACCGAGTTTCCAATCATAATCCTTATTTCGTTGCCAGGTCGGTTGCCGAAAATAGCGTTCGTTTCTTCTTCTTTCTCCATTTTTCGTGGTGGATAATGAATTCGGTATGCTACCTTACCGGGGTCGCGCTGCCTACATCACGTTAATGGGACTGCCATCTTAGGTGTAGCTGACGTGATACAGCGTTTCATACTCAGCCGCTGGATGCCAGAACAGACGCTGTTTGAGTCGCACCTCCTGGTGTACAGACTAGACTGGCCCAGCTCAGTATGGGAGAAAAATAAAGTTGTATGATTCCACGGGGCACCCCCCAGGATTATTTCTTGGGGTTATAGGAAGCCTTTCTGAAAAATTCAGCTCATTTGGTCGTTCCTTGAGCTGGCGCATTTGAATTGAAGTTAATATGGGATTTTCAGCTGAAACATATGAGCAACAGCACTTCATCTACTGTTTGGATCAGGAAAATTGATGATCACGTTCAATTGGACCCAGAATGTCAAAAACACTACTTGATATAATAGCGAAGAATATTGTAGAAGATTGTACCACGATCAAAATTAATAAAGTTGGTGTTTTAACCATCTGAAGAATATCATGCAATACTGCTTGTATTTCTTCAACATAGCTTGGAAGTAACCACTAAGCGCATCATAGCCACCTATGACGCTGGGCGAGCTGAGGCACATGTCGCATGCATATAAGTGACTGTACGGGAGTGCTGATCTAAGCCTAACTTTCAACAACTGAAAAAGTAATGAAAATGAGATTAAATCCAGATACAACCTTCTGCAATTATGTTCATTAGGGTATCAACTAGTGTATTTGTCATTCTGGGCTTATTTGAACGCGAACAATTAGTATACGGAACGAAACAGTGATATAGGGTCAATTTTCAATATATTTGAGACGAATATCCCATACAAACTTCATAACGATTGCGCCAGCTGGTGGAGCAACCAATTGAGTTGAAATTTTGAGAGAGCGTTTTTCTTACCCTAAGGCTCATATCTAGGGGGTGCCCCGTTAAGTTTTACAACTTTTTTGTTTAAGGGCCAGTCTAGTACAGACGCTCGAAACGCACCTCCTCACTCTAGCTGATGTCAGAAGGACAACAGTGCCCAGGCTGCACTACCAGCTAAGTACGCAACCCTTAGCTGGCGGTCTTTGTCATCATTTGACCCGTGGAAGCGCGAGGTAGGAACTTGTGAGGACCAGAGCTGTGTTGGTCGCTCCTTCCTGATTGTCGACTCCCCATTTTGCAGCCCAATATGGAAATCACTATGAAGAAATTTTGAGATATGCTCCTAACACACTGAGAGCTTTCTTTGCCAAAGTTGTCATTTTGCATTCGTATTTCGTGTGGCAGGTACGAAAATGCCCTGTGCCCTGGGAATTCAAGGAAATATCCAGGCTTCCGAATTCTCACTCACTCTCACGATAATGGATTTATCCCTCACAGCAATTTTCAGCGATCAGCTGCCTTGCGATATTATCCGTCCACAAAACAAAGCGAAAATAGATAATTGCACATTTCCGCAGCTGTGAGAAGTTTGTTTTCTCTTTCTCCGATCCATGGAGAATTTTTCCTGTACCCATCGCCACGAGCAGCAGTTGCTTTTATGCACCAAATTAACCACTCCTTTCGTCAAGTTGGTGTGGTTGCATGGTTAGAGTGCACGCATCGCGGTTGTTTTTAGCAATGTTCTAGGTTCGAATCCCGTAGCCGGCACTAGTTTTTGTTTATCCACATAGTGATAATTCTCCGGAGCAGTTGGTGAGCGAAAATATGATGGAGTGAAAATCAAATTATCCACAGAGTGGAGTGATTTTCGGTTATCCACCATCGTAGCTCCAGGGAAAATTAGTGTGAGCGATAAAAGATGTTCACGTGAGGAAGCGAAAAAAGCATTCTCCTTACGTGCGAAAAATCGTAGATTTCGCATCATTGATACGAAAATTCAGAACCCTGGAAATATCCATTACGAAAAGATCCTGGACCGACCGGGAATCGAACCCAGATACATTCAGCATGGCTTTGCTTTGTAGCTCTAACGATTCGGCTAAAGAAGGCCCTGAGAACAGTCCACAAAGCAGAAAAAAAAGCTTCTCTATCTAAATTTCTCTTTTTGGATTTAGTTAGTCTTATGAATTGTGCTTCAGCTTTACGATATGAAAAATGATTTCTGGAGCCTAATATATGAAACAATTTAAAAGCAACAGATTTATTTTTCGGGACCTTCCTTAGCCGAGTGGTTAGAGCCCACCGCTACAAAACAAAGCCATGCTGAAGGTGTCTGCTTTCAATTCCCGGTCGGTCGAGGGTCTTTTCGTTATGAAAATTTCCGTGACTTCCCTAAGCATAGAGTATCATCGTACCTGCCGCACGATATACGAATGCCAAAATGGCAACTATGGCAAAGAAAGCTCTCAGTTAATAAGTGTGGAAGTGCTCATAAGAACACTAAGCTAAGCTGAGGGCTCTGTCCCAGTGAGAACGTAATGCCCAGAAAAAGAAAAAGAAGATTTATTTTTCAAGGCAATGGAACATTATTTTATTTTGAGATTTTTATAAACAATAAAACAATAATTTTGATAAATTTTTGTAATTTTCAATTGAAGATACCGAATCAATCATATTAATTTATGAAAAGGGTACAAGATCTGAAAATTTCGTCCAATTGAAATGGTTGCATTTGTCAGGAACATTAGAGTCATTGACTAATTTACCACGAACAGGATTTTGAATTTCAATCAAAATTAGATAAATGATCACTACCAATCATAGGCTCGTCAATAGTTTTCCAAAAGGATTTCATAGATAAATTATTAGCGCATATAGACAAGTCAATGCATGAATGATGATTTGATGGTACAACAATCCTAGTAAAAGATCCATCATTTAGGATATGCAAGTTTAAATCATCAATTATCAATAATCAAACATCGAGAATTAATCTTATTGGAAATAGACGCAAAGGAATTGTAAATGCAATAGTGATAATTGTTTTATAGCACGTGTATGTGCAGCGGTTCATCCTGTTCTCACTGAACAGCAGTATAGACCTCCATTGCTTCTTCTAACTCTCTTCTCTGCTCAGTAGTGAGGCTATAGGGTAAAACATCCAATTGGTAACAGATTTGAGAATAGAATATACCCAAGTTTTTCTGAAATTAAGAAAATTTTGGAGAAATTTATTCAGTATTTTAGAAGCAAAATATTATTGAGTTTTTCTTATTAGGAATATCATTGATTTTTGTGAGCATTCTGATATAGAATTCTGGTGCAATACTCTTATGGAAATTCCAGGGTAGGTGTACCAATTATGGATGCAATAGGTCAACCGTATGGATAGAAATCAGATTTTAACCGCGTTTCTTATACGTAAGCATGACTTGTTGATGTTAATTACTAGTTTGAAGCCTTGCGAAACAGTTGAATTCAACAGTTTTAGTACTAAATTGACTTAAAGCTACTAAAAATTGGTTATAAAAAGCATTGCCTTTGTACCAATTATGGCAATAGTGTTCCTAGCATTCGACATAAAAATGTACCAATTATGGATTATCAAATATTTTCACAAAATGAACTCAAATGCAGTCCAGAGTGAATGATAATGCAACGCTAATAAGTAATAAAGTGATTGCTCATAAAACTTTCCAAAAATTTTGTGTAATTTAGACAATAAATCAATTCATCGCAATGGGTTCAGGGAGCAGCTGAATTTCCTAGAAGGAGTCGAAATGTAGTGAAAATTAAAAATATGATACAAAACAGTATTAACGAACTTACATTACCTTTCTTCTTCTTTCTGGCGTTACGTCCCCACTGGGACAAAGCCTGCTTCTCAGCTTAGTGTTCTTATGAGCACTTCCACAGTTATTAACTGAGAGCTTACTATGCCAATGACCATTTTTGCATGTGTATATCGTGTGGCAGGTACGAAGATACTTTATGCCCTGGGAAGTCGAGAAAATTTCCAACCCGAAAAGATCCTCGACCGGTGGGATTCGAACCCGCGACCCTCAGCTTGGTCTTGCTGAATAGCTGCGCGTTTACCACTACGGCTATCTGGACCCCCATTACCTTTCCAGTGGCTAATTTTGGGTAAAAAAGAGCGAAAACGCAAAAATCGAGTACTTTCCGCTGAAATAACCCTCTCTACCATGAAATCAGCAGCTGCCGCTTGCGAACATTTTCGAACGTATGATTAAAAAATCCTAGTAATTAAGCACAAAATGTGAAGATAATGCCTTAGAGCATCTTTAACGGGGGTGACTATTCGGGTGAGTAAAATGATCACCCCCAGAGTTGTCATTTTAGTTTAGTCACTCATTCTCACACCGGTGGCTACTATATTTAGTAACTCGTTTCCGTACCGGTCGTTGCTTTTTGGGTTAACATATGAGTTGTGAAAATAATGATGATGATTTCAGGTTGGAAATTTTTGTAACTCTGCTGGAATATCTATTCTATTCTGGTGTGGAATTATTAGAATTTCATCGGAAATTTTTGAGATTTTTCATGAATCCGACTGGATGCTAATAGGATTGGAATCCTTGCCAATTCTACTGGAATCCTTGCAAATCCTACAAGAAATATTGCAAATTTGACCGTAATTATTGTGAATCCAACAGGAATCCTTGGGGTTCAGACTGGCATCCTTGGGGTTCAGACTGGCATCCATGGGATTCCGACTGGAGAATCCTTGGGATTCCCACTGGAGAATCCTTGGGATTCCCACTGGAGAATCCTTGGGATTCCCACTGGAGAATCCTTGGGATTCCCACTGGAGAATCCTTGGGATTCCCACTGGAGAATCCTTGGGATTCCCACTGGAGAATCCTTGGGATTCCCACTGGAGAATCCTTGGGATTCCCACTGGAGAATCCTTGTGATTCCCACTGGAGAATCCTTGGGATTCCCACTGGAGAATCCTTGGGATTCCCACTGGAGAATCCTTGGGATTCCCACTGGAGAATCCTTGGGATTCCCACTGGAGAATCCTTGGGATTCCCACTGGAGAAACCTTGGGATTCCCACTGGAGAATCCTTGGGATTCCCACTGGAGAATCCTTGAGATTCCCACTGGAGAATCCTTGGGATTCCCACTGGAGAATCCTTGGGATTCCCACTGGAGAATCCTTGGGATTCCCACTGGAGAATCCTTGGGATTCCCACTGGAGAATCCTTGGGATTCCCACTGGAGAATCCTTGGGATTCTCACTGGAGAATCCTTGGGATTCTCACTGGAGAATCCTTGGGATTCTCACTGGAGAATCCTTGGGATTCTCACTGGAGAATCCTTGGGATTCTCACTGGAGAATCCTTGGGATTCCCACTGGAGAATCCTTGGGATACCCACTGGAATCCTTGGAATTCCCACTGGAATCATGTTGATATGCCAATATCGAAGGTTACTAGACTAAATTTTTGGGAATCAAAACTTATTAAGAACGTGAAATGACGTCTGAATGTTTATTATATTCTTCTTTCTGGCGTTACGTCCCAACTGGGACAAAGCCTGCTTCTCAGATTAGTGTTCTTATGAGCACTTCCACAGTTATTAACTGAGAGCTTTCTTTGCCGATTGACCATTTTTGCATGTGTATATCGTGTGGCAGATACGAAGATACACTCTATGCCCTGGGAATCGAGAAAATTTCCTTTACGGAAAGATCCTCGACCAGCGGGATTCGAACCCACGGCCCTCAGCATGGTCATGCTGAATAGCTGCGCGTTTACCGCTACGGCTATCGGGGCCCAACATAGGAACCCCTTATGAAAATTCGCCACAAGAAATAGGATTGAAATTCATAAATTTGCCTTATAAAACCAGAATTTGAAAACAAAAAACGTTTTCGCGGCAACCTGGAATCGAACCAAGAACCTTGCGATCGATAGGCCCGAGCGTACACCACGCGCCTATCGACGCCTTGATGTGGAGTAATGCTAAAACGATACATAAAGCGTTCGTATTGCAATAATCGTTCCACCTTTCATAAGGCAAAATGTATGAAATTCGATAGTTCAGTTCGCTGCGTGTAGAGGTAGGGTAAATTGGTATAATGCGCCCCAACCGGGCAATACGCCCCACTTCATTTTCAAGGGATTGAGGCTTCTTTAATACGTAAATATAATTACAGAGCTAAAATATCCGCGGAAAAATTATGTTGCGCATATAAAATCTTTGGGAAGTATGATAAACCAATAGAAATAACAAAAATATCGAAAATCAGCTTTTTGGCGTAAAATTTTGGGTTCGATAGGTAAGCTTCGTTGTAAATGAAGCACATTCTTTAATATTGTACGTATTACTAAAACTTTTACCGGAAGACGACTGTTAATGGACCCTATTAAGCTTAGGAAGTGGTGGAATTCTCCTTGGAAACATTTCTTCAACGCTACGGATTTTTTTTTCTAGAAGAGGGTCATATTGCCCGCTTTGTTTTGAAA
This sequence comes from Aedes aegypti, assembly GCF_002204515.2. Lineage (NCBI taxonomy): Eukaryota > Metazoa > Arthropoda > Insecta > Diptera > Culicidae > Aedes > Aedes aegypti. Next base: position 285,381,590 of record NC_035108.1, read on the forward strand.
CGTCAAGATTTGAACCGTTTACAGAAAACGTTTTGTACCTTTTTAAAAAGCTACCTGGCAAGAGAAAGTTGCGTGCAGAACATGACCAACTAAGTAAATAACACTTTGACACCAAAAACTATAGAAGTGATGCATTTGTCACTGCGATAGAGCAGTTTTTCCTTAGGGGGCGCGTATTATACCTGTTTACCCTACTAAGCACGATTGGACTTCATTTAACCGCCTAAATTCAAGAAGCACAATTAATGTACATGTTATTGTTGTAACGGGAAGTAACGACCATTGACTTAATGAGAAAAATGATTCTATCCCAGTAACCCACGGCATGTCAGTGAAAATTTGAGTGATATTTCATCAGTTTTAAAGCAATTTGAACGCTGTTTCCAACTATTCCGTGTATCAACAAGCCAATACGTCGATTGGCAGTGTCGGTTCTGTGGATAATGTAGTAAAACCAGTGAAAATAGCATTACCGCAACTATAGAAACTCCCACAACTAATGTATCGCTCACCCTAAGCATTTTTTTAGAGGCATTCAAAGCACCGTACCATTTCAAAATTAAGAAAATGGCTGCTTGGTAAAAAAATATACTGTGTTTCTCGTAACCGAAGTCCTGCTCATACTTTTTGGCATAAGCATTCGTCAATAATGATTTTGACGTTGAATTGTTCTATGTGTGACGTCCGTTTATATGTGATATATCGTTATTACTTAAATTTACGGTGAAATCCGGCAGCTGCAACCGAGGTTATTGATTTTGCATTAAATTTTCAAATTAAAAATTTTAGATAACATTATTCGATCCACATTCCTTTCATGCTGAAATCTGGACGGAAAGTGAAAAGCACATGCTTTTCATGGTCAAAAAACTCGAACAAAATATTGAACTTTATTTTTATTGGACGATAGATGGTGTGTCATATTAAAAAAAATCCACACAGAACTCAGAATTGAATGATCATTTAAACATACTCATTGCAAACGTCGTAACATTTGTTTGCCTGTGGTAAAACCATTCATTCAACTCCTACATAATCGACCCTAAACAATATTAATTTGGATTAAATGATTTCACGACGCCCTTCCTGTTTGTGTAATGTTGCTTTAATAGGATCACAATCGTCCAACATCATCAGGAGCAAGGATGGTGCGTTGTTGCGCATTTGAACAAAGGGATGCTTCGCTTACTTCGTTGTCTTCGTTGGAAGGTACGTATCAAATTTCCATCCTACAACTGTTTCCCATGCGTCGGTGGTGGAAAACTCACGTTATTTGCACAGCTTGACTAGAACATCGATTGAATTTGTAGGACAAATATTTGTATTTGCGCTTGTACTTTTGTCGCTTAATGTAATCAAACACTTTGTTTGAGGGTGGGATTAGTGGCGGCAAGCGATGCGATGCTACTGAACTAATTATAATTATATGTAGTGCGTAAGATAGCGATGACGATCTCTCAATTTCTTGTACATATGTATTTGAAGTTTCTGGGAAAAACGTCTACGAATAATGCAGTACTTGCAATCGAGAGTTTTTCATTAAAGTCTCCTTCACAAAAAAAAAACTCTTACAGGTTGTGAAAATATAAGCTCAATTTCACAAAGGATTTTTAAAGATGCAGAAAATTGTTCAACTCCCCTAAAAACACTGTTGCAAGCGAACCCATCATTACACGTACTCGAAGGCGTATTCATAGGCAAAGTATGCTGTCTCGAAGAACTTCACCCCTCCCTTCAGAACCCCGAAATAGGTAACACTATAACAGAGAAGAGAAACATAAATACTTGGACGAAAAAAAGGGGTGATTAGAAAACGTGCTTGTGTCCCTCAAAAGGGCTATTAAGTTTACTTTGTTGTTTTGTGAACGTTTTTCACAGCATCACTCTAAAGCAGGGCTTCTCAACCAGTAGTCTGCAGACCTCTAGGGGGTCATGACAGTTTTTAGGAGGTCCTTGAAGCCATTATAAATGAGTTTAGTTTTTCGATTTTTAAATAAATGTTAAAAATCCTTTTAAGCAGCGTCCATTTATTACTTAAGGCTATAATTAAAATTTGTTGATAGCCTCCCCTCCCCTCTCATTACACTTTTTGCATGAAAAATATCAAATTTTTGTGTGAACTATAACTCCCTCCTCACCCTAGAGCGATACGTAATTTGAGGACGGAACGTTGTCTGCTTCGCAAGATGATATATGATGAACGATTTATGAATGATGACCAAAATATATGATAAATTCCCATTTCTTCGGGATGTTTGTTCTAAATCACTACGTAAAAATGAGAATACCACCACGACATACTCATTTGGTCGGTGTTCAGACAGACTGAACTAGACGATATTTCGGACTTGAGGAGATAAGTCCACGGCTTCATCAACTCCGATGCTATTTTGTTACAGATGATTCATCAAATGAATAAGTATCAACATAACAGCAAATAATGAAAATTTGTTGTTACTTCGAATGGTAGGAGTACATTTTTCTGAAACCATCAAAAAGCACATGGTCCAGTCTGACTAAACACCGACCATTTCGTCCATATCTTTTTTTCTTTGTTCTGAATGGCAAAGAATGATTTAAATAGAAAGTGCTGAAACAAAAGTTGTCAGCAATTACCTAAATTTATCGAAAAAAAAAAACAAAAATATGTTAATCAATAATTTTTTGATTATTTGTGAATAGTTAATTTGAGCAAATACGTAGACAATTTAAATACTATAACAAGTTGAGGGCTCTAATAAATACATTACAATATTAAACTTAATTGGTTTATGTTGAATTTGTCACAAAGTTTATGATACTCTACAAACACTATGAGCGATAAAGAATTAAAAGTTCCTTATCAAACTTTTGAAAAAAAAAATGCTCGTTAGTCTCCGGAAAGACTCGGAATGAACTCAGTTGATCCAGATATATGCTATTATCTTGACAGAATGATTGATAATGCATGTGGATTACAGACATCACTTTTAGGAGGTCTACCAAGAATATCTTTTGATTTATAATGAGACCTTTGGAAGGCTTCCATAAACCTTTATTTCGAAAACATTCATATTTTGGGTTCTGCTTGAACTTCAAAAAGGGGTGCAGCTTCAAAAAGGTTGGGAGCCACTGCTCTACAGTAGGTTAATCGACTACATAGGCAAGCATCGGGATAATCAAATCATACATATACAGTTGAGTTGTCGTCGGTATCGTCATTTGGTACCGTTGGATCTGGTACTGACATTTCGGAAGTGCGAATGGACCCAGCCGCGCCAACTAACTACCAAAGTGTTAATTCAATCAGCGTGCAATATCGACAGAGCTCTGTAGAGACGACCACTAGCTGCGTGAAATTATATCGCATTATCGGTGGAAAATTGCTGCGATAATCTACCCTTATGCAAAGCCTCTACGGTGCGAATTGGTTGGTAATTCTAGGTCTTAAATATATTTTAGAACTGAATAACGTGGGAAGACGTAGCAAATCATGTTGATGATAATCTGACATTTTAAAGCATTTTTACTAAGCGTTATTATTGTCGGATCAATTGTTAAAAATTTATCATTAATCGTTTAGGTAAAGGAATTCAAAATAGTCGTCTAATAGTCATTAAGGTAGATGAATGAGAAAAGGTATAAAAGTATGAATAAAGGTTAAAAAATTGAAGGCTGTCAAAATCACAGGCATCCAAAGAGGAAGTATTCATATTCAAATGAAAGCAAAACAAATAAGAGATATGCAAAAGTTTAATATGATTAGAAATAAAATGAATAAAAGTAGCACTAGAAATTATAATGTTACCGGTTAATCGATAAAAATACCATGCTCACACAGTTACACATCACCCACAGTTATGGATCTCTTTGGCGTTCAACATCGGATTGCTCACTCAAAACATACACGTTGACGTGAAACATATTTTTGTGAAGCCAAACTGTTTCTCTTCTATCATTTATAATGTTAAGCATAACATTCAACCCCAAAATAATGATGTTTTTGAGAAATGTTGAGTTGGTATTGAAAAGCTATCATTATATAGTCGCCATCAGCATTCATAAACTCCAACAGGTGATAAAATTCAAATGTTATAACATAAATATTACTCGTTTGCTTATGCTATCATATTTAGTATGAATTCATCTTTAGCATGAATTCAAGGGAAAACGTTTTTCTAAAATACTGAATATTAGCAGGTCTAAATTTTAAATATTAGCAGGTCCTGTGATCCATAATGTGGGTCAGGAATTGGAAGTTTGTTACATACAATGAGGCCGGAACAAATCTCAAAATTATCTTCTGTCACTTTCTATTAGAATGATTCAAGAGGAGGGTGGTTGGTGGGTGCAAAACAAAATGAAATGAAAGTTTATGTATACCGTCAAACGGGGTAACTTGCAACAATTTTCAACTTCAAAGCTATATGGATAAAAAATTTGAGGATTCAGATGAGACAAAAACCATCTAGTACCCTAATTTCCACGTGAAGAATACCACGCGGTATCAATTTTATCAGTATTTCTTCTTCTTCTTTCTGGCGTTACGTCCCCACTGGAACAGAGCCTGCTTCTCAGATTAGTGTCCTTATGAGCACTTCCACAGTTATTAACTAAGAGCTTTCTTTGCCGATTGACCATTTTTGCATGTGTATATCGTGTGGCAGGTACGAAGATACTCTATGCCCTGGGAAGTTGAGAAAATTTCCAAACCGAAAAGATCCTCGACCGGTGGGATTCGAACCCACGACCCTCAGCTTGGTCTTGCTGAATAGCTGCGCGTTTACCTTTACGGCTATCTGGGCCCCGTTTATCAGTTTTTGGTTTTCTGGGATCACGAGAGACGAAAAATATACATTTTTCATGCTACCCCTGATGTGGGGTAACATGCAACACAAAGTGCTACCTGAAGTACACTATTGAAACTTAACCTACATATATCGTGTTATTATGATCATTCAATAATTTCCTGCAGTAAAAGTATGACAATAATCAGAAACAGCTACTGTACTCTTAGAAAACTAATTATTATTGATTGAGTTATAAGTATTATGGGGGTAGGATCCGTCATTGATTTCGGAATTTTCAAAAGCAGTTTTTTCGTTCAAAATCAATAAATTTACAGGAAAAAGTGTTCACTGTATTCTATTCTCCAACTGAAATACAGTGAACATTTTCAACGAATAATTTTAAATTTTGAATAGAAAAACTGCTTTTGAAGATTCGATGATGACGATGATTACGATGACGGAGCGTTGAACGTTAAACCAATTCGATTGGAAACTTCATTGGTATTGCATAGGGTATCCACACGGGAAAATTCTAGCACATCATAAGCCATTAAAACGTTTTAAAGCAACTTTTCTACAAATACAATTGTACTTTAGGTTATGCTTCACATAACTTATTTTTCATACAAATTCAAATCAAAGCGACATATCACATATTGAAATGTATGTTGTAAAATGGTCTCTGTTGGTGTTCTGACACAACTTTTATCATACTTCATGCAGAAAGTTCCCAATGGCAGATCTGCTAGTTAGCTTTTATACAGATTTTAAAACTTTTTGAAGAAAACAAATCTAAATCTAATAATAATGCGATTTATGTAAATTTTCCAATATTTAGTACCATACGTGTGTTGAATTAATTGCGGTACAAACATATAAATGTTACTGCACAAATGTATGTTCAATTTTGCATTTTCATATGTTTTCGATTATAGACGGCAAGAAATATTAAAAAATTGAGATCAAAATAGCTGTTGCAAGTTACCCCACTAGGGTAGTCAAAAACTTTTTTGAATTTCTGTCATTCTATTCATCAAATTATCAAAACTTTTATATTGCCAATAAGTACACTACTAAGTACTGTAACTGATAGCAAATGCCTCGAATGACATATTTCTACCGTTTGGGTGGTACGAGGAACGTTTTTCAGCATAAATTTCATGCAATCCAACGTTTAATATGATTTTCACCTCCAGTCAGTGGCGCAGCCAAGGGGGGGTTTTTGGGGTCAAAACCCCCCCCCCCACCCCCTAGAGCTGAAAAATTTATATGTATGACTTATCATACTGCAATCTACAAACAACGGATCAGTAGGTTGTATTAACAGTTATATTCTTCTAAGTCGTTACTTATTTATTAAGAGACCCCGAAGAGTTTCATAATAACATTTTTTTTCTCTTTTACTGATGCTTTTGACGAGATGTTTTCCTTACATACAAGTAGATATATTGGAATTCTTAACAGTTGATTGATTTAACATCCGAAGCTTCAACAATCTCTTAGTTGACGGAGCATTCATCCAAATTTACGTCCTACAGGGTACGTGAATTGATGGAGAAGCATTTCATTTGTATTCAATAATTACGAATGAAATCCTGGCGCTAGAAAAGCTCAAAAGGGATGGTGGTTCCATCCCTAAGCTGCAAAATCACAAATTAACACTGTTTCTTCATAAGGGTTGAAAAAGATTTAGTGATTTATTATCCTACAGCTCGAAAACATGTTATAAGAAGTGATTCTTTTTTCTGCAATAACGATGAATGCAGATGAGCCCATATGAAACATTATTGTCGAAATATTCGTCTATAATATTATATATTGCTTTAAAATCTACAATACTGATTTGTCTTCGAACAACAGCTAATAATAATCGCAACTTTTCCAACTGGAACTAAATACGCTGAAAGATCATTCGTCGCTATAACTTGTATGTATTACTTACTTATTTGGCTTTACATCAATTATCTTGATAAAGCCTCGCCAACAATATTTCGCCAATTCCCTCGGTTCATGGCCGCTTCTCTCCATCCTCGACTGTGACCCACGCTCTCCAGGTCCTGGTGTACCTGGTCCATCCACCTAGCTCGCTGCGCCCCACGCCTTCTTGTTCCGACCGGATTCGTGGCGAACACCATCTTTACAGGGTTGTTGTCCGGCATTCTTGCAACATGCCCTGCCCAGCGTATCCTTCCAGCTTTAGCTACCTTTACGATACTGGGTTCGCCGTAGAGTTGAGCGAGCTCGTGGTTCATCCTTCGCCTCCACACGCCGTTCTCCTGCACGCCGCCGAAGATCGTCCTTAGCACTCGGCGTTCGAAAACCCCAAGAGCTTGCAAGTCCTCCTCGAGCATAGTCCACGCCTCATGCCCATAGAGGACTACCGGTCTTATGAGCGTTTTGTACATCGTGCATTTGGTGCGGGGGTGAATCTTTCTTGACCGCAGTTTCTTCTGGAGCCCATAGTAGGCACGACTTCCGCTGATGATGCGCCTTCGTATTTCCCGACTAACATTGTTGTCAGCCGTCAACAAGGATCCGAGGTAGACGAACTCGTCCACCACCTCGAAGGTATCCCCGTCTATCGTAACACTGCTTCCTAGGCGGGCCCTGTCGCGCTCAGTTCCGCCAACCAGCATGTACTTTGTTTTCGACGCATTCACCATTAGCCCGACTCTTGTTGCTTCGCGTTTCAGGCGGGTGAACAAATCTGTCACCGTTTCAAATTTTCTCCCAATAATATCCATGTCGTCCGCGAAGCAAACAAATTGTCCGGATCTCGTGAAAATTGTGCCTCGACTGTTAAGTCCGGCTCTCCGCATGACACCTTCAAGCGCAATATTGAACAACAGGCACGAAAGTCCGTCGCCCTGTCGTAGTCCCCGCCGAGACTCGAACGAACTGGAGTGTTCGCCCGAGATCTTCACGCAGTTTTGCACACCGTCCATCGTTGCTCTGATCAATCTTGTGAGCTTCCCGGGAAAGCTGTTCTCGTCCATGATTTTCCATAGCTCTATGCGGTCGATACTATCGTATGCCGCCTTGAAATCGATGAACAAATGGTGCGTAGGGACCTGGTACTCACGGCATTTCTGGAGGATTTGCCGCACGGAAAAGATCTGGTCCGTTGTCGAGCGGCCGTCGATGAAACCTGCCTGATAACTTCCCACGAACTCGTTTGCTATAGGTGATAGACGACGGAAGAGAATCTGGGATAGCACTTTATAGGCGGCGTTTAGGATGGTGATTGCACGATAATTTTCACACTCCAGTTTGTCGCCCTTTTTGTAGATAGGGCATATAACGCCTTGCTTCCACTCCTCCGGTAGCTGTTCCGTTTCCCAGATTCTGACTATCAGCCGATGCAGACAAGCGGCCAACCTGTCCGGGCCCATCTTGATGAGTTCGGCTCCGATACCATCCTTGCCAGCGGCCTTGTTGTTCTTGAGCTGTTGAATGGCATCCTTAACTTCCCCCATCGTGGGAGATGGTTGATTTCCGCTGTCCGCTGTGCTGACGTAGCCATCGCCTTCGCTGTCCTGACCTTCTGTGCCTGTGTTCTCTGCGCCATTCAGGTTTTCATCGTAGTGCTGCTTCCACCTTTCGATCACCTCGCGTCCGTCCGTCAAGATGCTCCCATCCTTATCCCGGCACATCTCAGCTCGCGGCACGAAGCCTTTGCGGGATGTGTTGAGCTTCTGATAGAACTTCCGCGTTTCTTGAGAACGGTACAGCAACTCCATCTCTTGGCATTCCACCTCTTCCAGGCGGCGCTTTTTGTCCCGGAATAGGCGGGTTTGCTGTTTCCGCTTCAGTCTGTATCGTTCCACGTTTTGCCGCGTACCATGCTGCAGCATTGCAGCCCGCGCTGCATTCTTCTCCTCTAAAACCTCCTGGCACTCCTCGTCGAACCAATCGTTTCTTGAGCTCCGTTCCACATATCCGACAACGCTTTCGGCAGCGTCGTTAATGGCTGCTTTGACTGTCCTCCAGCAGTCCTCAAGAGGGGCCCTATCGAGCTCGCCCTCATCCGGCAACGCTGCCTCAAGATGCTGCGCGTACGCATTGGCGACATCCGGTTGTTTCAGCCGCTCGAGATTGTACCGGGGCGGGCGTCGGTACCGTACATTGTTGATGACGGATAGTTTTGGGCGCAGTTTCACCATCACCAGGTAGTGGTCGGAGTCAATGTTGGCGCCACGATAGGTTCTGACGTCGGTTATGTCGGAGAAGTGCCGTCCATCGATCAAAACGTGGTCGATTTGCGATTCTGTCTGCTGAGGTGATCTCCAGGTGTACCGATACGGGAGGCTGTGCTGGAAATAGGTGCTACGAATGGCCATGTTCTTGGAGGCGGCAAAATCTATCAGTCGTAGGCCGTTCTCGTTCGTCAGCCGGTGGGCGCTGAACTTTCCAATCGTCGGTCTGAACTCCTCCTCCTGGCCAACCTGAGCGTTCAAATCTCCTATGATGATCTTGACGTCGTGGCTTGGGCAGCGGTCGTACTCGCGTTCGAGCTGCGCGTAAAATGCGTCCTTGTCATCATCAGTGCTTCCGGAGTGTGGGCTATGCACGTTGATTATGCTGAAGTTAAAGAATCGGCCTTTGATTCTTAACTTGCACATTCGTTCATTGATCGGCCACCACCCGATCACGCGCCTTTGCATAACACCCATCACTATGAAAGCTGTTCCCAGCTCGCGTGTGTTGCCGCAGCTCTGGTAGATGGTATGATTACCTCTAAACGTTCGCACCAATGCTCCTGTCCAGCACACCTCCTGCAGCGCTACAATGTCGAAACCGCGGGTCTTCAGTACATCGGAGAGTATGCGAGTACTTCCAATGAAGTTGAGAGATTTGCAGTTCCACGTACCGAGTTTCCAATCGCTAGTCCATTTTCGTCGCTGTGGTCTTTGCCGATTGTTCCGGTCCGTATTCTCTCGTTGACGTTCCTGTGCTGATGTGTTTTTACGGTTGGCTTGCAGGGCCTGACACCAACCCCCTAGATTTCCGGAGGACCATTCCCCCTAAATGTTCGGAGGGCCATAGTGCGCAGTTTAGCTTAGAGTCCTTGTCTGGCACACGGACGATGATCAGCCGCCCCTGACATGGGGAACAGACGCTGTTGTGAGCCGCTCCTAACGTGGAGTACAGACGCTCCAGGTTTGCAGAAGCAACTTGTATGTATATGCTTTCGAATATAACTAAAAAGTGAAGAAATAGTTTTGGATGAACTTTCGAACAAACCACAATAGAAAAAGATGTGAATCATTATCAGAATATTTAAATTTCAAGTGCACTTTTTAACAATTCATTTCTAAAGAGACTCGTTTTACCTTATGGTATAAGGTTATACAAAAAGGTACTATGCCTGAAGCGGCCGAGAGAAACTAAAACTTTTGTTTCGCCCTTTGTTAATGTTAGTCTAGAAACATATTGAAATTTTGCTACCTTGACTTCCGTTTTGTCTGCCAAAACCGCCCCTAAAGCTAAATCCTGGTTGCGCTACTGCCTCCAGTAAACCAATCAAAAACGAAACAATACGCCAAAATCTTCTGTTGTATACATGAGGTCAATAAATGGCGGAATAAATTATAAAAATTTAACTCAATGCTTAACGAAACGACAATTCGGTTACATGTCGAAGTTCTGCAAGTTTCACCCCTGTTGCAAGTTACCCCGTTTGACGGTATTCAACATTTTCTTAAACCTCAATTGCTATAATACACGTTTTTGCAAATATACTATCCAACTTATTTTTTTTTTATTAAGTTATCATTGACATCGATATGTAGGTTGTAAAAAAATCGTTATATTGAGCTCAGGGCCGCATTTATGGGGAGGGCCGAGTGTCCATTGCCACATTTGTCTCTATTTTAACCGTCTTATGAAGTCACTATTTTGCTCTTTCTTCGCGCAGTGAATCATTGTGCGTAATTCTACAGGCTCTAGAGGAACCTTTAGAGACTCTTACTTGATTATTCAGCTGGAAATTTCTTTTACATTCTTCATGGAAAAAAATCAGGAATTCTTCTTGTGGTTTTTCCAGAGATTTCATCTGGAATACTTTCAAGAACTTCTCCAGGCATCCCTCCAGAAATTTCTTTGATAATTTCCCACAAACTATCCCGATAATTCCTCCAGAGATTTTCCGTGGTTAATTGGCTTGTTTAGCGGTATCTTGTTTTTTTACATATTCCGATTTTACGTTAAAAACTCAGCCAGAATCCAAAATTTCACAATTTTCCGTGCCCTGGAACAATTTTTAATATTTGAATTTAGTATGGAAATCGCGTTTGAATCACCCCTCGGCAAATTTTACTTAGTGACGAGCTGTCATTATGTAAATTTAAATGTCATTGAGTTGACAGAATGAAATCTTATTTAATCATTTACTATAACAAAGTTAAGATATTTGAACGCAATAAAATCGTGTTACACTTAAAAAAATGTGCTTTTTCAATAAAAGAAATAAAAACCGGTGAATTTTTCACCACTAAACAACCCTATTGAAAGATTTTTATCCAGAATTTTTTCTTAGATTATTTAGGATTTCCTCATGTTATTTTCCACCAATAGTTTAGATTTTTCCAATTGTTACTCTAGAAAATTTTGCAAACGTCTTGCAGTTCTTGCAAACTCTAGAGGTTTATTCCAGAGTTTTTGAAGAAATGCGGTAAATGATTTTTCCAAGATATTTCTGCACGAATTCTTAACGGAACTGCTGCACCAATTTTTCCGGTTCTTCTACAAGCCAAATCTAATAACAATGCATCGAAATTCCTGATGCACGCACTTAAGTAATTTATTGGAAATTCCAGATTGATTTTTTGTAGATATCCTGAACAAAATTCTTGGAGGATATTCTCCAAAATTCACTATATGAACTACTAAAGAAAATGTTCGGAGTATTATCTAAAGAAATTTTCGGAAAAAATACTTGAATTTGTTTCTAATGAATTTCTGAAATTTGATAATAAATCTTCGAGCTGTTTGGTGGAATACCTATAAGCAGATGAAAAACCGAATTTAGTACTATACCATTTAATTCCACTAGAGTTTGTATCCTTTGACAGATACGCATATTTCGACCTCAACTGTAAGGCCGTCTTCAGTGTCGTGTACTAGACACGACTTTCTGGAGAAAAATATGAAATAATTTTTGGATTAACTCTTTGAAGCAGTCATAGGAGAAATATCTGAGGTACTTTTTCCTAAACTTAATAAGAAATTTTTGGCTGAGATTCTAACAAGATCTCGAGCGAAAATGTAGTATGATTTTGTAAGAAAACTGTTGAGCCATCTCTGTAAATTGGGTAAATTGTTACTAATTTCTGCAAAAAATATGAAATCTCGAAGACGTATTCAAATAGACTCAAGTCAAAAAAGTATATAAACTTACTTTATCGATTATATATGTTTCGCAGACGAAATTCTACACATTCCGCTCTAAACCAACTTGATTTTTCACTTTTAGAACGTTTAATTTCCGAATTTACAAAACGACGAAAGTAAGATTCTCCACTTTCGCAACCTAACCGCTACTTTCACCGCTTCGTTGTATGGGAGACAAAGTGACTTAACCACGAATCAAAACAAAACACTACTTGAGTCGATTTTGCACCGATACAAAAACGTCGTAAGTAACTGATTGAAACGGCTTATCATTTTCTCATACAATTTTTGTGGGAAATGATAGAAACTACCTAGTGTTTTAACGCGAGCTGATTGCATGCAAAATTCGAGCGATGTACACTGTGAAAAATTTTAAAAATGGGATTAATTTTAAAACAGTTTTAGAAGAAAGGTTGTGATTCTTCTTAATTAACTTTCTCAAAACTGTATGAAAGTTACTTACGTCGATTTGAAAAAAGTAATCAAGAATTGAACTCCTAAAATAATTTGAAAAAAAAAAACAAAATGAAATAGGGTAACAGTCGTATTTTGGACCCCCTAAGGAAGTGATTTTGGTTGTTTGTCACAATTAATTAATTGCACAGCGTAACCAAGCAAAAAAACATGCTACAATGCAGAGAAAAACTTCCTTTACGAGATAAAAATGACCACACGGTCATGTAGGATCCAAAATACGTCGAAAATAATAGAATTGTGAAGCACTGTTTTTCATTATTTTGGACACACCAATACATTTTGGACCCTCAAAGTATATATTTTGGACCTCCGGCATTTATTATCGATTGGGGACAAAGTCCACGATACTGGTTATATGATATGCTTGCCCATAGTCTAATTAATTGATTGACAATGGATAAGCGAAGAAACTCCACGCTATTAATCCAGAAATTTGAAAAATGTTTTTGTTTACATTTGAACAATTTGTGACGGCTTCAATTTCTGTGTGTAACGTGTTGTAACGGTTGAATGGCTGGGCCGATTGATTTTAATTATTTTCAAATAAAATAAATACATTTTCCATGCACACACGGTTGATGCAAGTGCGAAATAGTCCTATCTTCCTAAATGACTTGCGAATTGAGTTGGCCTTTTGATTTAATCTAGGAAATTTGTAGGAAAACAGTCCAGGGGGTCCAAAATATATAGAGGTCCTAAATATATTGGTTACCCTAATCACTGAATGAATTTTTGAAAAAACATGAGTTTTTCTTGAGAAATTTCTCCCATTTTTTTGGGGGTTTACTGAAGAAATACCTGATGTAATCTCTTAAATAATTTCTGCTCAAAATCCAGATAGATTTTTTGTAGGTATTTTGAACGAAATTCTTGGAAGATGTTCATAAAAATTCACTATATGAACTTTAAAAGAGAATGTTCAAAGCAATATCTGAAGAAATTTTCCGAAAAAAGAAATTGTTTCTAATGAATCGCTGAAGAAAATCATGAAATATTTTTTTTTTGAGCAGTTTTAGGCTGTGAACCGTTTTACCGGTTTCAGTAGATCGTTTAACTAATAGTTAAAATATTACATTTCGATAGTTATTTTCCCCTCAAATGGTTAAATTGAACATCGCGGTCGACCCATTTGAGCTTTGACAGTCGAGTTGTTATTTTAGAACAAAGTTGACAGATGGTTAGTTATTCGAGTGGACGAAGGTACGGTGCTGCCATCTGGAAAAAGGTAGCTCGATGCGTGAAGCGTCGAAAATTTTACCCGTCAAGGTATAGGAAGTGAAATTTCAAATGCTTATAGAAAATTAACTACAATAGCTATTTAAAATCTTTTCAGTATATGTTGATAAACTTTTGATGGGCTACATTATAGGCATATTATTTTGAATTTTATATTTTTTTCTCAATATGCTGCTGATTCTATAGTTTATCAAAAGTCTAACCCCTCACACTCAACAGAATTAAATAAAAATGTGTTTTGAATTTTTTAGAAGCATTTGAAAATTGACTTCCCATGTTTTGCCATGTAAAAGATTCGGAGCTTCACGCATAGGGTCAACTGTGGTAATTACCTTCGTAGACGCGAATTCTCAAATTCACAGGAGCAGAAAATAACTTTCGAGCTGTCAAGTTTAACCATGCTCCAGAGCAGGGTTATCTCTAACCGGAGGGGAAATAACTATCGAGCTGTCAAATTTTAACTAAAAGTTAAACGAACTGGTGAAACGGTTCACACCCTTAGGAGTAATATTTGGGAAGTTAATTTTAAAGAAATTTTTGGCTGAAATCCTTACAGCAACCATGAGAGGTGCGCGACTAAACTAAGTTACATAGCGCAGTATAATTACGCTGATCCGCACCGGGCGCTGTTAACCGGGGTAGCAAAAAGACAGCGCTGCTCTCGGAAAGCATCGGGTAAGCAAATTTAGCTGCGCTTTAATGAACCTATGCATGCAATAAAACGTTTGACTTTTACTGTGCGCCCTGTTTTCAAGTGGCCCGTGATAGAGAACGAGACAGCACCAACACACGGCGCACAGTAAAAGTCATAAGAACAAAAGAATTTCGGGCACGTACAGAGGCTCATTGCGCTGCTATTCGATGTGAAAACAAGCATACGGTGAAAGATATGATATTCTGGTTGGAGTTTTGGAAATCTGATGCGCATAAAGTGGAAATAAAAAAAAAATGGAATTCGGGTAAAACTTCAAGATTTTGATACGAATACTAGGAATCTGATGCAATAATTGGAAATAATTGGCTGTGATTCCACTTGAAATCCTTGGGATTCCAAGCAGAACGAAACAATCACAGCCTAGGGTAACGGTCGTATTTTGGACCCCCTAAGGAAGTGATTTTAGTTTTTTGTCCCAAATAATTAATTGCACAGCGTAACCAAGTCAAAAATAAGCCAAAATGTAAAGAAAAACTTCATCTACGAAATAAAAATGACCATACGGTCATGTAGGATCCAAAAAACGTCGAAAATAATTGAATTGTGAAGCACGGTTTTCCATTATTTTGGACACACCAATACATTTTGGACCCTCAAAGTATATATTTTGGACCTCTGGCATTTTTATTCGTTTGGCGACAAAGTCCACGACACTGGTTGAATAATATGATTGCCCATAGTCTAATCAATCGATTGACAATGGAAAACCTAAGAAATTCTACGCGTTTAGTTCAGAAATTTGAAAAATGTTTTTGTTTACATTTGAAAAATTTCTGACGGCTTCAATTTCTGTGTGTAACGTGTTGTAACGGTTGCATGGATGAACCGATTAAATTAAATTAAATTCAGATAAAATAAACACATTTTCTATGTACAAACGGTTGATGCAAGTGCGGATTGGTCCTATTTTTCCAAATGGCATTCGAATTGAATTGGTCTTTCGATTTAAACTGGGAAATTTGCAGGGGGCCCAGGGGGTCCAAAATATATAGGGGTCCAAAATATATTGGTTACCCTACTTCCCAAGAAACATTTGCCTATTTTATAATCATTTATCAAGCAATTTATTACAACTACATACTGAATAGTTGCTTCATTATATTACTTTGCAGCTGCTACGCACACATTTTTCAAGCAAATCTGGCGAAATTATTAGACTACTTATCATTTAGTGATTGTAATCATATATCGTGATGATGTTTATTCAGGTTTCATTTAGCTTAATAAGGACTGTTGATTTAATAACGCTAATTTAACAAACAATATTATTGCAGTTTAATTCAGCCATATGTTTAACAACATTTTAATTATTTCCATGTGGAGCCTTTGTTCAGGTGTTGTTCACACAAATTTGGAGAAATTATAAAGCGTGTCGTTGTATATCGACTTTATTCTACAACTTCAAAATCGCTTCAAAAAGCATTTATCTCAGCTTTTATTAACTGCCACCAAATTAATTGAAAACAAATAAATGACCAAAAATTCCTTCACACTGTTCATCAATGCAGTAGTGAATGCTGCCCAATATTAACCTCTTGCAGCTGAATATTGATCATGCTTGAGCTTCTATTCAACAATATCTAATCAACACGTGCTATGCTGATCAACAACTACTGAACAAAGCAGCAGAAGTACTGCTACTGTTCAGTACTGATGCAAGCTGAATTCAGTCGGCTATTTATAGCGCACAAAATTTATGTCAACACTGGTCAAAACTAAAGTTTTCTAACAAAGTAAGTACAGTCTGAAATGATGAGTTTCATGAGTTTTAATTTGTTGAAACTTAAATTTAATTGTTCATCTAACTATGCTATCTATGATTGGGGCCCAAATAACCGTAGCGGTAAACGCGCAGCTATTCAGCATGGCCATGCTGAGGGTCGTAAGTTCGAATCCCGCTGGTCGAGGATCTTTTCGTAAAGGAAATTTTCTCGATTCTCAGGGCATAGAGTATCTTCGTACCTGCCACACGATATACACATGCAAAAATGGTCAATTGGCAAAGAAAGCTCTCAGTTAATTTTGTTAACTGAGTTAATAAAACTCAGTTACTGTGGAAGTGCTCATAAGAACACTTATCTGAGAAGCAGGCTTTATCCCAGTTGGGACGTAACGCCAGAAAGAAAAAGATGAAGAACTATGCTAAAATCCATTCATTTCATATATTATATTTTTATTAGGTTAATATTTTAATTGTTTGTCGTATTTTTTCTATCAAATAAGGTGTCTGAGTTCGATTCCTGGTTGGTCCGGGATCTTTTCGTAATGGAAATTTCCTTTATTTCTCTGGACATAGAGTAATCATCGTACCTGTCACACGATATACGAATGCGAAAATGGCAACATTTTCAAAGCAAGCTCTCAGTTAATAACTGTGGAAGTGCTCATAAGAACACTAAGCTGAAAAGCAGGCTCTGTCTCAGTGAGGACGTTAATGTCAAGAAGAAGAAGTAAGGTAAGATAAATAATAATAATAATATTAGTAAGTTGAACATTGCAATACATAAGGAATACAACGCAATTTTTAGATATTTTGTCCATTTTTCGACCTCTTTTGTAAGGCTTATTTGTTGCTGAGCAATGTGTATATTAATCGTTATTTTGGCCTTTTTTGGATTAACTGCTCGAATGATATATCGATGTTGAATTAGCATTTTATAAAATACCTAGGGTTCATTCATTTATTTCATAACGCTGAGAATGGCCATTTGTGACACCCACCCACCCCCTCGTAACGCTTTTTGTATGAATATTCTACAAATTTTGTATGACCCGTAACTAGAGTGTCCATTTCCCGACCATTTTGCTCGTCCCGGGATTCGGGATAAAAATCTATGCTTGTCCCGGGAAATCCCGGGATCCCGGGATTTATCAAATTTTTAATAAAACTAGCATTTCGGTTGAAATAGAAGTACAAATTTGACATTATATTTTTTTTTTCAATTAAATAAACAGATAATGTAACTTTTCAAAATAATATGTTAATTATAGCAAATCACATTTAAGGTAAGAATTTTTTATTCTGATAAAGTAACCTAACAAAACATCGAAACTTAACTAACTAATTACGGGTTTGCTATGTTTATTTTTTTCAAATTCTCTATAACACTTATGAATGGAGAAATTGTAGATCATGCTAAAAGATAATTACTGAAAATTATTGACTGAAGTTTACTGCCGTGAATCGCAAGTCAGTCTTATCTGCATTTTTGTCAAAATTGAGTTGATATCAGTTTTCATTATATCTTCTAACTGCACTAACAAGAAATCACTTTTTGTTCAGTAAAACAAGGAAAAAACACCTAGACGAATTGTCCCATAATGAAAAGTAAACGCATGTCAGTCCCGCTGTAGATTTTCGCATCGTATAACACAAAAATGAATCGTTATTTGGTCATCTTTTTATTTTTCTTGGAAAAGTAACGAAGATAAAAGCAAATTATAAAAGTTTCATTGAGATTTCCATGTTCCAATCTTTTGGAACTTTTTTAATTATTTTCATGGAAAACGAGATTCTAGGTAGGTATTTACTGGAAAACGAGAACTTCTCAGTCAATTTTTTCAATGCCTGCTTTTTTGTAGATGGTACTGACTTGCGATTTGCGGCAGTTTACGTTTACTTTCAAATCTGTTATCTCAGCATAGGCTTATAAAAAAGGATAATGTTGAAAAGAAAAGCATTTAAACTTTGCAACTTGACAAATAAAAATATGTGTTTCTTACTTGGTAAATTGATCTTTTCATGAAAATAATTACTCGTTTATTCTCTTTTTTATTATGCTTTTCTACTTTATCAAATAAGGTTGATAGTGAGGAAAAATGTCACTGTTTTTCAGTGAAATTTAGTGGTTTTCATCAAATTATACGTACATTTCGGGAATCCCGAAATTCCCGGGATGTCGGAAATAAAATCCCGGGAACCGGGAAATCCCGAAATTTGTCAAATCCCGGGATTTTTTGTCCCGGGATGTCCCGGGATGGACACTCTACCCGTAACATCATGAAGACACCCACCCACCCCCTTCAGCGTTATGAAATTTGTGAATGAGCCCCTATTAAGCTTTTAATCATGCACGGAAACAGCTGAATTGCGAAGCACCCAAAACGTTAGTTCGTCTCCTGTACATCTGTTCACACAAATATATTTGATTGATGGAATATTGGCTCTTTAATAGAAGGGGTCATTAAAATATGACGTTCATATCTGGGGGGTCTAAGAAAGTGTGACAGTACGTGTATAAGGTATTTGAAATAGCGTAACAGAAGGGGAGGGGGTGGGGGTGGTCTAGAAAACCCAAAAAACGATGGACGTCATATTTGAATCGTCCCGAAGCAAAAATGACTTGTTCAACTTATTACACGGAGAAATATTTTTACCTAATTTTTGAGTTTACTTTACCCAAAATTAAGTATATCGATTATAGTTTCAACCCAAAATCTCTCGGTTTTCTCTTTCTCTCACACGAATGTTGTCAAAAATAGAGAGAGCTGCATCTACCCAATGGGGGTACTTTGGCCCAATAAGCCAAATTAGGGTAAATGCAACTTTTCTTATATTTGGGTCGAAAGAACTCAAATTTGCGTTAAATCAACCCAAAATTGAGTATATTTTTCTAATGGAATTAAAGCCAAACTACCTAGTGGGGACCTTGGAAATTTAGCCAAAATTGAGTTATTGGGCTCTACTACGGAATTGCGTTGAAACAACCCAAAATTGAGTTGAATTCCGTCTCCGTGTAGTAAAACAATCTTGACAAGTCGAGAGAGATTCTTTGGAAAAGTTTAATAAGTGTTGATTCTACTATTATTCATTCCAATGAAAAATGTTGAACATTGACTTGAATTTGGATCTAAATAGCATCTTCTCAGCTCTTTGTAGGGCATTTTTCAGCTGTCACCGTTTTTCAACAATTTTTAAATATGTATGTTTATTTATGACTCTGGACTGTTAGTTTGGTAAAAACTTTCATGTAATTATTGTTGAATTATTAATTATAATTCGATTATCATTAAAAATGTAGGTTAGTAACTTTTTCCAATATCAATAACGATGATGATGATCAATACATCTGGAAAATTTAAATTACGATCTTTATATTCTATTGATTTGATTTGAATAAATCATTTGAAACATTTTGAAATAACATGAAAAAAGGCATATGTCATATGTTATGCTTGAATAACAGCATACTCAATACTCATGCACTGTTATTCACATTGTTTTTAAGTTTTACTAATCATGCTGGTCAACATTTTAAATATTAGACACTGAAGCTTTTGTACGATTTGTTCTTAATTAAATGTTCAATATTCTACTAAAATGAAACACAAACTTCAAGTGGAATAATAGCTTTTTTATAAGCGGAAATTAATTTTATTCAATCAATGATTCAACTAAAATATTGTTCAGCAATGGTTGCTGCCTGGGAGGGAGAAACCGATACAAAACTTCTGAACGTCAAGGTGAGCCGAGATTTCTGCTGTCACGAACTGTCACTGTAAGCCCGGATCTTGAAAAGTGGACAAACATGGAAATAGCGCGTAATTGATCAAAACTTGTATATGCATGTCATCCAAGTTAACAATCGGTTGAACATCAATTCATGCACGTCCAAAAGCAATGTCACGATAGCACCTTTTATTTTGATTGAATATAAGTATTGAAACACGTATATTTTTGCTCTTTTCAAATAAAAATGAAAATGAAATGCACAGAAAACTATGGCCCTTTTCCCATGTTTGTCCAGGAAGATCGAAGGTGCACAACAAAATAAAACTAGCGATTTTCCCCAAGCCTGCCTTGATTGTCGTTGCTGAGCTGGAGTTATCTTGCAGTTTGGAAAAGTTTTGTTTCAAATTTCGTGTGTAGTATCTGTGCCTTCCTCCCAGGTTGCTGCTATGCAGCTTGTATTAAACATGTAAGTATCTAAAAAGTTATCAATAGGTTCCTAAAGCCCTGTCCCAATTTTAGTGCAAAACGCTTAAGTTTAGGCCAAAAACACATGTTTACTCAATTTTTTAATGTTTTTCGTTTGTTTAAGTAAAAAAAAAACATTTTTATGTTTATTTTAGATTTTGTCACACCCCTTGGCTTAAACTCAAATTTTGGGTGTATTTTGTTTTCCATGTGCCTTCCGAAATGTCAGATAGGAACTAGTGATCCTTTATAGAGAGATAAGCGGAAGTAAAATAGAATGATTTGGCAACATACCAGCAGTGCTGATTTCGCTTGGCGTCGAGAATAATATTGTAACACGGACATGAATTCCTCAATGCTAAAAAGTGTATTTTGTTTCGTTATAGATCTGTGAGCTACATTTCCAAACAAATATATAGCAAAAAAAATCAAAAACTTTATATCGCATTGACAGAAATTAAAAAAAGGAAAATATTCCAAATTTTTTGCTTAATGCAACACAACTTTTACCGAAATAATGTCAAAAGGATTACATTACCCCTCAAGAAAAGTTCAAAACAAACATAACGCATGTTCGTTTGGCTCACGCTTTGACAGTTCTCACTGCTCGATTGGCTCACACTTTGACAGAACTGTCAGCTTCCGCGAATCTCTCTTATAAAGGATCACTAATAGGAACAATCTCAGTGTTAAAACTAAAAGCCCTGTGGTGTTTTTGTCAACTAAACGAACGTCAAACATGATCAAAAGTGTCAAGGTTAATTTATGGACCCAAATTTTTATATTAAAGTGCAAATGTGATATAGCCGTTATTTTAGCGGGCAAAATTGCTAAAGTAGTTGCAGTAATATGCTCTTTCGTGTTATTAAATAAAAACAAGATTTCATTAAACATTTTAGGACCCTATTGTTTTGGGTTGGAATTCGACGTTGCTGGATGTGGATTGAAGATGAGCGCCGCAATATGAGCTGTAACATCTTAAGGAAACCCATCCACCAATTCCATGTTATGAAATTTGTGAATGTGCCCCAGTCGGATTCATAAAAAATCTCAATAATTCCGCACCAGAATATGATATATACCAGCAGAGTTCCAAAAAATTCCAACCTGAAATGATTACCATTATTTTCAACTCAACATATGTTGACCTAAAAACTGGGTGCTGCGGTCTGACTGAATTTGCTTGTCAAGTGGGTGCCTGATTGTCGGAGCCAAACATTCCAGATTGTGGTTATGTTACTTGTGAGAGAATAATGTGATCTCGTGAGAAAGTATTGTAATCTCAGAGATAAAAAATATATTTATTTTTGTTATTTTCTTTATATTGCAACAAATTGTTTAAAAGTTTAATAATATTTAAGACTTATATCAACAACAGTGTACTGTACCTAATATTCACACAAAGATAAATACTTGACACTCCATGCGCAACATTTTGTCGGTTGAGTATTTCTTCTCCTTTTGGCTTTTGGCCACCCAAATAATCTTTAAAATTGAAGCGTTCGAGATGCTGACGCTATCGGTGTTTCCGAAATTGATTAATCAGAATCGTCGTTTTCGATGTTATTCAGTTTGATGCTAGGAATCGAGTTTATACATCTTATTAGCCCACCTTCTTGATTGAGGGGGTATTCTACGGCCGGAATAATAAAACCATCGACATGATCCTTTCAGTTGCTCCTCCGGCAACTTTTGAACGAACTCAGCATTGTAATCCAAAGGCACAGTCACATAAAAATGGAATAGATCCACGAACTTCTAGCAGACCCACTATTAGCCGATTTCACAATGAGAAAGTCATTCGAGCTAGGACGCATTCAAGTTCTCCAGAGAGAGATCAGTGAGCGAAATTTGATAAACAGAGAACTCAAAGTGACGTTTGAGGGACTAATAAGACAAACTCAATTCTTCACCAGAAGCATGTTTCAAGATTTGCTTGAAAATAAAAAGAGATTTAATTCGCAGCACCCAGTTCTTCACAAGAAGCATGTTTCAAGATTTGCTTGAAAATAAAAAGGGATTCAATTCGCAGCACCCAGCCTAAAAAAAAACAACCGGTACGGAAACGAGTAACTTAATATGGTAGTGACCGGTGTGAGAATGAGTGACTAAACTAAAATGAAAGGTCATTTTACTCACGAATACCCACATAAATATTTACTGTAATTGATACAGTAACGAAAATAATATGAACACAGATACTAATGTTACCTGTTAGAGCTACACACTCAATCTTAGTTTATCTCTTCGGTAATATTTTTTACGGTGTCCGAACCGTAAATTACAAAAAATACCGAACTTTCAGCTTTTTCATTCGAACTTTCTGATGTTCAGCAAAAAATTTATCACTTTACTGGATTCGGTAACTATTTTAGCTGATCGTTCAGTGATATTCTAAAAATGCCGTACGAAGTCAGTAAGTTTAAAAAGTCAGTAAAATCGAAGTACCGACTTTCAGTGATAATTATTTTTTACCGAATTTTTCGTTAAAATGCGAAGAAAACAAAAAAGCGCATGGGAGAATTTGACACAAAAACAATTACAGATATAAATTCTGCATCAGAAGTTGGTATGTACGAAGCTGATGAGCTGCTTTCAAACGAAACGCAGTTTTACCGTTTTGCTTTCTGAATGCTGATTCCTGTGGGCTCGGTGCAAGGTAAGGAATCGATTATCGACAGTATATTGTTTTATATCAAGATAATAGACATCGAATGTATTCAAAAAGTCGTGAATTATGGAATCGAATCACAGCACCAATTTGTTGAGGTTAGGTAAGAAGCCGGAACTATGCACAACCTAAGACAATCAATTTGTTGCCGATTTTCAATTCCTTTCAGAAGTAACGAGCTTAAGGAATTCCTCATATAAAATCATAATGTAAATGGTTTGGATGTTCAGGGTGATGAATTGGGAATTGATAAACAAAAATATGGACTGGAAAGGGAGCTCTCATTCAAAGCTTAAAAAATCAGCAAGTTATGGTAAACAAATAGGTTTAGTTTACCGAAAAATTCAGTAAATGGCTGTAGAAAGTTTTTACTGACTAAACCAGCATTTTTTATGACAGCTCGAGAATCTTGTCAATTTACGGAGTTTTCAGTTCTTCAGGAAATTACCGAGAAAACCCTGCTGTTCAAAAACCCAGTAAAATTTTACCGACTTCGGTAATAAATTCTTAGTGTGTATGTTTACGGTACACACTTAAAAACGACATCGCTGTTCGGTAAATTATTTTACGGTCTTTGATCAGTAAATCATAAAAAGTACTGAGATTCCAGTTTCTCTTAATAAAAGTACTGGTTTTTCGGTAACATTTTACATTATTTACAGAATACAGTAAACTCTGGTGCTGATAGCACCGTAAAATTACAGATTGCCGAAAAGTCAGTAGAATGTTAGTACTGACTTATCAGCATCGAATGAATTGTACCGAGTTTTCGTTAAACTGCAACGAAAACAATTACCTAACCACGTTTGTTATCTGCCAGCAGAAAATGTTTTTTTAGTAAGAAGCTCTTGCTAAAGAATGTCTCTCCATGATATTTTTTTTTTTTTCAATATTTTCATCCTGCCTTGTCGCTGCTCATGGTAAGTATTGGAATATCTTTCGACGGACCAGAATTGTAACGGTCAGCCGTTGCGCATCGAAACCCGCACTGCATTGATCGAACTAGCAGGAGCTTAGATAGCACATCTGTTCTTGCAAGGATTTGTTACCTTTCCGTGGTATGTCCATATTGAACACAACACTAACAGGTCATTCCAGCATAATAAACCCTTTATTTCAAACTTCCGAAAGGCCGCTCCGATTCTGGTGGAAAGATATTTGATATTCGTCATAGCTTTTAGTTCTATTCGCGGTGACCCAACTTGTTAGAGCCTAAATCGGACTGCATTATTAGGTGAACTTCCAACAGGCCAGACGCCGTAAAAACGGTGTTTGGGATGCGTTTCAATTGAACACCAGACTCCAACCACGAGCAGTCGACAGAGGCGAAAAATGAAAATAGAGTGGAAATCAATAAAATTATGATCAGATTGGGGATATCCTGAAGGGATTGGGCCGTTGAAAAAACTGTAAAAATCAGCGAACTAAAGTAAACAGAAAAAAACTTTACCGAAAAAGACAGCAAAGTATTGGACAACTTTTTACTGACCTCATCGGTACTTTTTTGACAGCTGAATATTTTCTAGTTTGCGGAGTTTTCGGTACCCATAAAAAAATACACACTTAAAAACGACATCGCTGTTCGGTAAATTATTTTACGGTCTTTGATCAGTAAATCATAAAAAGTACTGAGATTCCAGTTTCTCTTAATAAAAGTACTGGTTTTTCGGTAACATTTTACATTATTTACAGAATACAGTAAACTCTGGTGCTGATAGCACCGTAAAATTACAGATTGCCGAAAAGTCAGTAGAATGTTAGTACTGACTTATCAGCATCGAATGAATTGTACCGAGTTTTCGTTAAACTGCAACGAAAACAATTACCTAACCACGTTTGTTATCTGCCAGCAGAAAATGTTTTTTTAGTAAGAAGCTCTTGCTAAAGAATGTCTCTCCATGATATTTTTTTTTTTCAATATTTTCATCCTGCCTTGTCGCTGCTCATGGTAAGTATTGGAATATCTTTCGACGGACCAGAATTGTAACGGTCAGCCGTTGCGCATCGAAACCCGCACTGCATTGATCGAACTAGCAGGAGCTTAGATAGCACATCTGTTCTTGCAAGGATTTGTTACCTTTCCGTGGTATGTCCATATTGAACACAACACTAACAGGTCATTCCAGCATAATAAACCCTTTATTTCAAACTTCCGAAAGGCCGCTCCGATTCTGGTGGAAAGATATTTGATATTCGTCATAGCTTTTAGTTCTATTCGCGGTGACCCAACTTGTTAGAGCCTAAATCGGACTGCATTATTAGGTGAACTTCCAACAGGCCAGACGCCGTAAAAACGGTGTTTGGGATGCGTTTCAATTGAACACCAGACTCCAACCACGAGCAGTCGACAGAGGCGAAAAATGAAAATAGAGTGGAAATCAATAAAATTATGATCAGATTGGGGATATCCTGAAGGGATTGGGCCGTTGAAAAAACTGTAAAAATCAGCGAACTAAAGTAAACAGAAAAAAACTTTACCGAAAAAGACAGCAAAGTATTGGACAACTTTTTACTGACCTCATCGGTACTTTTTTGACAGCTGAATATTTTCTAGTTTGCGGAGTTTTCGGTACCCATAAAAAAATACCGACTTAACTCTGCTGTTCAAAAACCCAGTAAAATTTTACCGACTTCGGTAATAAAATCTAAGTGTGTACCGACTTAACTCTGCTGTTCAAAAACCCAGTAAAATTTTACCGACTTCGGTAATAAAATCTAAGTGTGTACAATCCACTTTAAATGGTAAAATTATAGAAATGGCATTAGTTGTTGATGTTACCGCAATTACTATGGTATACAAACAGTAAAACCGTTCACGCTTTGTGTAACTGTTCACGAAGATAATCGAACCATAACGGCTAATGTATCTGTCTGAAATAAACAATACGGCTAATTTGCGAAGTGTTCATTTTTGTCCGCGAAATTTTGTTAATAATTTGTTCCGATCTCGATCCTAAAAGGATGGAAAAGTTCCATACAATGATTTGTGGTAATCAAATCCGTTCACGGTAAGTAATTAAAGTGATTTTCTAATAGTTTTCTTGATAAATACTCAATCTCTGTGTAAATTGCTTCCAGGAGAACAAAGGATCATTGAAGGTAGTTTTTGCAAGTGCTCACCGCATCAAAACAACGGCGCCACCACAGACAAACAGACGTAACACTTAGATCAAATCCCGATCAAAATCATAGTCACGATGACATGTACGCCCAATGCTAAAATCGGTGTGTTTGGAGGATGGACCAACAGATGGCGGTAGTGTGTAAACGTCAAACGCGAACAAAAACGATGCGAGCGCAGCGGGTGGTGGATTGGCCACCTACCATATATTTGAATCGGCCGTTAAAAAGGTTGTCGATGGGCATCGGTGAGAGTGTGACGTCTGTTTGTCTGTGGCGCCACTGTATATGGGATTAAACATTGTGACAGCATTTCTGTTCTGCTACGCTCGTGGTTACCAATGGCTTTTAGGGCGTTATCTCAGAGTATGCGAGAACTGCACCAACGATTTTCAACCGACTACAAAAATCTGTTAAGGTTACTATTATCTGGTACAAATCACTGAGCAGTGCAGTAAATGTGACCATGTCCATAGTAGCATCCACTACACAGCAAAAAAAGTTGTTGAATATTACATCGAAACTGCTGCAACCAAGTCGTTCCCTCGGTTGTGGAATATTACACGGCTCGACGTACTCGCGGGCAATTGGTGTAATAAATGCGATCGATGTAATTTTTCCGATGTAATATATTCAACGTACGCGATATGATGTAATCGATGCGATGTAATATGAAAGCTATGTAATCAAAACGATTTAAGCAACAAAATGATTGCAAATTCTGCTCAATGGTTGATCAAATTGCCTTTTTATCCATTTTTGCACCTAAATCTCATTTATGATATAAAACGCGTTTTACTCGGAAACAAGAGTTACCAATTAGTATTTTTTGCATATTCAAAAATGGATAAAAGGTAATTTGATCAGCCATTGAAAAGAATTTGATGATATAAATAAAGAATGTTTAAACGAAAAGTATTAAATTGTATTTATTTGTTATATATTATCGTTTTTAACAGTAATAGGCCTTCGTATCGATAACCAGAGTGATGATAGCGAGAAGACGCTCGATCTTGTGTGCTGACTTCCTGAGTAGACTGTGAACCATTTTGAGCTGGTCGTTTGAGCCTGTACAAAAAATAAAATAAAATATAACGTTAGTAAAATGTACTGTCTGGTATTTTTTTAAGTGTTAAATGTGACATTTAATAATAAATTGTATTTAATATAATTATGCAAAATGTTTTTAATTTCTTTGGAGATCGACGCGTATCCATAATCCAACAGTGCACTTCTTAGTTTAGCTTTGTGCACTAGTAGCGAGGTTAAAATAAGAAGATTGAGTCCATTTGCTGACGGATTAATCAGTTCAGTGCTTCGGAAAACGTAAATAAGGGTAAAAGTTGGCCATTGTGACGGCCATCTTTGGATTTCGAGATGTTTCACTATAAACATCTCAGGCTACAAAATTTTTGTCATGTTCGGTTATTCGTTTTTCAAAACTAAAGTAGAATATGAGACAATTGTGAGAAAATGAATCAAATTGGTATCATCTATTTTGAGCATTTATTTTTCTCGTAAACCAACTACTAATCTGAAAACTCTAAAATAGATAATTTTGATAATCTTGAAAACTCTAAAATACATGATTATGCAATAATCTGAAAATTAGACTCAACGATATGTAGGGGGAAGGCGGGGCAGTATGGTCATATGGGGTATTATGGGCCACCCTTCATTTGAGCTTAAAAACCGATTTGGATCCCGATAACCTTTGGACCTAATAAATTATGCTTCAACTAGGCACAACTGTGAAAACCGTGCAAAAATTTTGTTTTATACTTCATATGGAAAATCTGAAATGCTTATACTACTACGAAAATCTTATAAGATTTTGGATGTTAAAATAAGCTTTGCATAAAGTTTTGTCTATTGTTTTCAATTTTTTCACAGCAGTTCACTCTTCCACTATATATAGGCATGATGTGCACGAAATTGGATTCTAAAAACAGAACTTATATAAAACATGTAGGAACGGGGCAATATGGTCATTCCCAGTGAAAGCTACTTTATCACAAAAATAAACAATCAATACATGGCTTTTTTGGCAGTTTCATTGCAATATTACATAACCGCACGTGATTCCCTGGGCTTGGGATTATATTTTCCAGGGAGCAATGAATTTCAACTAGATTTTTTTTAAACAACAAGAGAGAAGCTTTACGTCAAAGAAAAGTATATTTGTTTTGATTTCCTGCATTATTGATTCTAATAATTATGCATGTAGCATAAAAACTGTCCCGCCATTTTGTTGCTCAGTAGAAAACGGTGAACAATGTAATATTTCCGTTACACTAAATTATATTGAAGTACATGGCGTTAGGATAAATTTTGTTCAAGAAGTTCACTGCCGTTCTACGCATATTTGTCCCGCGGTCCATAAGGTTTACATAGAACATGGGATAAGTAGGTGTAGAAGGGCAGTTTAGGTCATCGATTTTTCGTAACAGTTTTGGAGTATTCGAAACTACGATCATAATTAATTTTAGTAAGTTTTGACCATCTTTGCTGCCTAAGTATTTTTCAGTATTGTAATCAACTTCTACAATAGCTGATGACCTTTTACATTGTCGCGGTTAAATAACATTCTTCTGTTAAATGGATTGGCGCAAGTTCCCTGTACTTCTTTTTACATAAAAAGAAAGTAGAAAAGTTGTTCTAAAGCGATTATTGTTGTTTATTTTCTAAAAGGAAAAACAAGTTCAAGAGAAGTGGGACCAACAAAAAAGTGCTTTTATTTCCAACAAAAACATTATCACATCTAAAATAGAGTATTTAGTTTTTTTTAAGGAAGATTTTATTTCAATGCAAAAATGTGTTGTTTCCAGTTGAATGTCGTTTATAAGCATTTGATAAATTGAAAACATTCAGATTTTTTTTTAAATGTTTTTTCGTCTATTTTACAAATATAATAATCTCTGTAGGAATAGAGCAAAAAAACACTACAAGCACGAAAAATAGTACGTTTCTTAAGTAAGCGCATTTTTTAGAGTTTTGATCTCTATTAATGCAAGTATTTTTTTTGGTTAAGCTCTCTAAAGTCTCTGTTTAAATAAAAATTATCTCTAAAGTTACTTTTTGGATATGATGCAAAATTCTAGAGGCTCCAGAGAAATCTACAGAAACTATTACGCGATTATTCCACAAGTTATGATATTTTTCTCAGATCTCGAGGAATGTTTCAGGAATTCTAGTAATTTCCAGATTTCTTCTTGAATGCTTTCAGGAATTTCTCCAGCGATTTTTCAATGGATGCCTATAAGAATTTCTTCTGAATCCTTGAGCACTTCAACGCTTCCATGAAAATTTATTCTAGAGTTTTTGAAAAAAAAACCTTTCGACATTTTTGCACGAAATTCTACAATAATTCCTAAGTCGATTTTTTATTTATTCTAGACATTTTCATAAAAATTCCTTCAAATATTCATCCACGATTACTCTTAGAAATTGCTCCAACAATCCTTCAGACATTGTTCGATGATATATTTTATAAACTATTCCCAAGAATTTCTCGATAAATTTGACCTAGCATTCCTCAATAAGTTCCAATTAACTGCGGTTCAAAAATTTCTCTAATAATGTTTCGAATAAAATTGTTTGATCACCATGGATTCGTCAAAACTTTATTCAAGGTTCAGGGATTCGGTCCAAATTTCTTCTATTTATTTCTTCAAAACGTCTTGTAGGACATTATTTAGAGATTCTATTTTTTTAGTTATCTTAGCAATTTATCAAGAACTAGTGGTCCCGGCAAATATCGTCTTGCCATCAAGTAGGCTGTTGGAAAACGCTATGAATCGTCCCATACAAAATGACAGTTCCGTTCACGCTCGTTTTTCCGACTTTCCCGGTGAATACTCTAGGATTTTTATACGCACAAACACGTCGGAACACTTGACGAACAAAACGGAAAAATAATCATTCATATTCGTTGACCCGTTCGGAAGCCATTTCGTGACATACAAACACCATTCCATTTTTATTTATATAGAAGGTATTCTAGGAAGAATTTCATCAAAAATTTAGAAGGTCTTTCAGAGATCTTTGTAGGAATTCAGGCGTGCTTAGAACTCTCACAAGTTTAATCTGAGGTTATTCTAGGAATTTCTTTCAAAATTCCACGCAGTTTTTGCAAAACAATCTAAAAAAATTGCTTGAAATTTCCCTTGATGAATTTGAATGAAATGAACAAAGCAAAAATATTTGAAGACTTCATGGAGAAATAAAAAAAAAATGAGGAGTACCTGAAGGAATTTTAAATTCTCGAAGATGCTCTAAACGGGAAGCCTGGTGGAAGTCATAGGGAAATAATACTAAAAAAATGGGATGGATGATATCCATAGAAAAATTCCAGATTGAACTGTTGAAGATATCTTAAACGAAATTCTTGAGAGAATTACTCAGAAAGTTAGTGAGAAATATCGAAACAAACTAATGAAGAGATCTTCGGAGTAATATACAGTCAGTAAGGTAAGGTAAAGTAAGTTGTTTGAAGTTGGTGTGTTCTGCAAGCTTGCGTAACTTCTGAAAGTGAATAACTTTGCCGAACAAACCACCCACCCTCAACTTACCGTTTTTAAATTAAATCAAAAACCTCTTGGTTACTTGCTTTTGTTTTTGATATTTCAGCTCAAGTACTGCGTTAGGAAAGTATCACAGACAAACATACGTAACACTTAGAACAAATTTCTTCAAAATCCATCGCCCAGTTTACACCATCATCATCTGGTGAGCATGTTGCACGAAAAGGTGTTTCGTGCAACAAGACCGGCAGATGGCGGTAGTGTGAAACGTCAAACGCGAAGAAAAACGATGTGCGCGCCTCTGGTTGTGAGGTTTGTAACATAGCGAATTTGAAATGATCGTTAAATGAGTGGTCGATGGAAATTTCTTCAGTGTTACGTCTGTTTGTCTGTGAAAGTATTATGTTGAAATCAATTTCTGAAGGATTATTCTGAAAAAAAACTATAAAGATTCTCTCTGGGGCCTTCCTTAGCCGAGTGGTTAGAGTCCGCGGCTACAACGAAAAGCCATGCTGAAGGTGTCTGGGTTCGAATCCCGGTCGGTCCAGGATCTTTTCATAATGGAAATTTCCTTGGCTTCACTGGGCATATAGTATCCTCGTACCTGCCACCAGTGTTGTGAAAAACTCAATTTCTCACAACTCACGCTTGAGATTTTTCATGCGTGAGTTGTCAATCATGCAACTCAGCAGTCAAAAAATCATGGATGAGTTGGCTCATCTTTTTAACTCATTGTCTCGTATTTCCACAGTTTACCCACACACGGCAGTAATTTCTTGTTAGTCTGGTAAAATTATGTTAATCCTTTCTAACGTAAACCACAACATTCGGGTTTCACGAGTTTTTGCCGGGTTTTGCGACTGAATCATTTTTTACGGTTTGAGTTGATTGAGTTGATTTTGCATCAAAATCTCAAGCGAGAGATTTGCGAAGCAGATCTCTAATGAGTTTACTCCCACGGGAGAGCGTATTGATTGAGATGTTGAGTGTGAGTCTATCAACACTGCCTGCCACACGAGATACGAATGCGAAAATGGCAACTTAGGCAAAGAAAGCTCTCAGTTGATAACTGTGGAAGTGCTCATAAGAACACTAAGCTGAGAAGCAGGCTCTGTCCCAGTGGGGACGTTAATGCCAAAAAGAAGAAGAAGAAGGATTCTCTCTGAGAAATTGTAGAATTCTCGAAGATTTTTAAATATATTTCTTTTTTAATAGAAATTTTGGAGATATATGAGAGAATTTTAAAATAATTCCTGGCACCAAGAGAACAATGTTAGGAGGAGTCCTTGAAGCAATTTCTAGGCGTTCTTGAACAATAAACTTAAGCGATTTCTAGTAGTGAAATTACAGTTTTTTGCAAGACCTAATTGAGACATTCCTTGAGTAACTACTGGAAAAATCGTTTTCAATTTTCTTAAGGGTTTTTCTTACGGGTATCCAATAAATGCAGTTCTTAAATTTTTTTCCCAAAAGTAATCTAAAATACAACTTGGAATATTTAAATGAATACGTGGAGAAATCAATATAAGAACTAAACTTCTTCTTTCTGGCATTACGTCCCCATTGGGACAAAGCCTGGTTCTCAGCTTAGTGTTCTTATGAGCACTTCCACAGTTATTAACTGAGAATTTACTGTGCCAATGACCATTTTTGCATGCGTATATCGTGTGGCAGGTACGAAGATACTCTATGCCCTGAAAATTTCCAACCCGAAAAGATCCTCGACCGGTGGGATTCGAACCCACGACCCTCAGCTTGGTCTTGCTGAATAGCTGCGCGTTTCCCGTTACGGCTATCTGGGCCCCCTGAACTAAACCTTTTTAATTAATTAAGGGGAGGGATTGTTAGAGTATGTTTAAGAGAAAAAAAACTACTAATTGAACTTTAACACTTTAACAGCTTACTAGCGATTTTATAATTTTTTTTTTGCAAAAGTGAAGTGTCAAAGTTTAATTAGTAGGTTTTTTCTCTAAATAAATAAAATTTTTAAAATCATTCCTGGTAAAATTTTTTAAGAACTCTGTTGATAAATTGTGTTAAGAATTTTAGAGAAATTACTGTAGATAATCTAAAAAATACTAGTAAACCCTGAAAAGAATTGCACGAACCTATTATGACATTTTAGGAAGAATTTAATTCTTGGCGGAAAGTTAGGATGAATTTCTGAATGATTAATCTGAAGAAATCACTATAAGGATTCTCTCTGAGAAATTGTTCGAATACTCTGATTTTTTAAAGATTCACAATATAAATTCTAGTGATATCTGAGAAAACGTAAAAGAATAATCTTATAAGGAATCCTTAAAGCAATTTCTAGAATTTCTGACACAAACATCTTTAGCGACTTGTAGAAGAGTAACAACTTAAGAATTAACTGAAGAGTCACTTACAAATTTTCCATTGTAATTTGTAAAAAAAAAACGTTTCAAGTTATCTTGTTGTCTGAAGAATTTTTCTTACGGGTATCCAATGATCGCAATTCTTATGTTTTCTTTTAAGCATTTAAAAAAATATACAACTGGGAATACCTGAAGCGAACTCTAAAACAACAATTTTTGAAATCATTCCTGGCGGAATTTATTATCAACTCTGAGGAGGAATTGCGTGAGAAATTTTAGAGATATTACGATATAAAATCTAAAATTACTCATTAGAAATTCTGGTGATATCTGAGAGAATTAAAATATATTTCCCGGAACAAATTTTATTGACCAATACTAAGGGGAATTCATGAAGCAATTGCTAGGCGCTCTGAAACAACAAGTTCAAGATACATAAGAATATTGTTTTGCTAGAATTTAATGTTTTCTGAAATAAAAAAACGTTTTAATTAAAACATACATTAAAACAACAACTGAAAGAATACTCGAAGAAATCATTCCTGGTGGAACATGAACAACTATGTGCAGGAATTGTGTTGTAAGAAATATTTGTTAAAATTCTAGTATACCTATAGATTATACACACTTAAAATAATTCGCAGTATCCTGTGAAATAAATCACCGAATTTGAACTGTAAACAATAAAAATACAGATTTTCTTGTGAAATCTACTATTTTACCGACAAAATCTGTGAAATTAAATATTTTACCGGAGAAAATCGGTGAAATCTAATATTTCACCGGAAAAAATCCGTAACTGTAACCCTGTGAAATACTAACGAACAGTTCGGTAAAACATTATTTTCACCGAACTGCTGCGAAATAGTGTGACAGCTGCTCTGGCAGGCATGAGCTTCCTTTTGTTTCAGTTTTTGCCCACCACTAACAAGCAGTGAATTCTGGCTTAGAGGTAAAATTTCACCGTAATCCGTATTTTTTTTGAGTGTGTTCTTAATAGAAATTCTAGAGACATCTAATTTTAATAACACCTTAAAAATAATTCCTGGAATCATCTTTGGAGTACAATCTCAGTATTGATAGACTCACACTCAAATCTCAATCAATACGCTTTCCCGTGAGAGAAAACTCATTAGAGATCAGCTTCGCAAATCTCACGCTTGAGATTTTCATGCAAAATCACTCAATCAACTCAAACCGTAAAAAATGGTTCAGTTGCAAAACCCGTCAAAAACTCGTGAAACCCGAATGTTGTTGTTTACGTTAGAAAGGATTACTATAATTTTACCAGACTAACAAGAAATTATTGCCGTGTGTGAGTAAACTGTGGAAAAATGAGACAATGAGTCAAAAATATGAGCCAACTCATCCATGATTTTTTGACTGCTGAGCTGCGTGATTGACATCTCACGCATGAAAAATCTCAAGCGTGAGTTATGAGAAATTGAGTTTTTCACAACACTACTTGGAATCAACTTTAGAGACAAGAAGAGTAGACTAGAAAAATTACCATCGGTGCACAATATTCCGCTTATTTAAGACATGTTATGTGCTTTCGTAAAAATAACTGTTTAGGGAGTTCAAGAAAAAATCGTCTTAATTCTCTTAAGGATTTTTCTTACAAGTATCAAATAAAGTGAATTCTTTAGTTTTCGTTACAAAAAATGTAAAAATAACAATGAAAGAATATTTGAAAGAATCTTTGGAGAAATCTACAAATTTAGAAATTTGCAAACTCTGTGCAAGAATTGCGTTAGAAATTTTGAATGGATTGCGGTAAAATCTAAGAACTACTGGAAGAATCCAGAAAATAATTGCATTACCAAACTGTTATAACATTTCTGGAAGAATTTAATTCCGAAATGAATTTCTTAAGGACCATACCGAAAAAATCACTAAGAGGATTCTCTGTGGGAAATTTTTGTTTAACTTTCCTAAGATTTTTGAAAGATTCCTAATTATTTTTTATTTTTTTAGATATCTTTAGAAGTTTTGATCTAAAGAAAATAATCTACAGTGGTCACACTATTATGGGTCACCCATTGATATAGGTCATTTGCATTTACATTGCATGTGGAACAGAGTGACTAATAATCGTGACTAGGTGACCCATAATAGTGTGGCCACTGTAATTAAAAATAATAATTCCTGGAACCAATATCAGAGATCTTAAGATGAACCATTGAAAAAATTTCTGGGTGTTCCTGTCCAAAATTCTTAAGCATCTTCTAGAAGACTTATATAACAAAAAAAAAACGAGAAAAAAAGATTTTTTTTTGCGAAAATTACATACTTGAGAAATTTGTTGAAGAATTTCTAAAAAATATCGTGGATAATTCTCTTAAGATTTTTTCTTACGAGTATCCGCAATAAAAGCCACGCGAGGTTTTTCTACCAGTGTTGCACAAAATACAACAGCGCGTCTACAGACGTGATAAAAAAAAAACCAGAAGAATATTCCAATGAATCGCTGGAGGAAGCTATAGAATAAGTTCCCGAAATCATTTCTAGTCGAATTTATAAACAACTCGGTGTAGGAATTGCGTTACTAATTTTAGTGAAATTACAGGAAAAAATCTAAAGATACTGAAATAATCCGGAAAAGGCATTATCAAACTATTATGACATTTTTGAAAAAAAAACTTCAAATGAGTTTCTACAGGATTATCCTGGAAAAATGTCCAAAAGGATTCACTGTGAGTAGTTTTCGTCCGAAGATGATAGAAAGATTTTTAAAAGAAATTCAAGAGACATCTTGAAGCATTTATTAAAAAAAAATGAAAAATAGGCCTTGCAGCAATTTCTAGGCGTTAAAAATCATAAGGGATTTCCAGAAGAGTTAGAATGATCAAAGTATTTTGGACAGACCGTTACGCGTATGTTATTTAGCCACTTCCATTTGATTTTGCCCTAAATGTCCAAATTATATACGCGTAACGGCCTGTCCAATATACTTTGATTACCCAACTTGAGAAATATATGAAGTATTTTTTTGCTAGAATTACTTTAGATATTTTGAAAAAAAATCGTTTTCAATTATCTTAGGCATTTTTATTACGGGTATCCAATGAATACATTTTTTGAGTTTTCCTTAAAAAATTACATTAAAAACAGCTGGAAGAATACTTGAAAGAATCTAGGGAAAAATTGCGAAATCATTCCTGGTGGAATTCATAAACTTTATTTAATAACTCTGTGGAAGAATTGCGTTAGGAATTTTAAAGGCATTGTGGTAGAAAAGCTAAAAATTACTGAAAGAATCATGAAAATAACTACATTAGAAAACTGTTGATATTTATGGAAGAACTTATTTTTTGGTCAAATCCTCAAATGAATGGACCATCCAAAAGGATTCTATGTGAGAAATATTTGTTTGAATTCGAAAGATTCTTAATTATTTTCAATTTTTATAGATATCCTTAGAATATCTATCAAAAAATATCTGAAAATAAAAAAAAATCCGCAAAAATCAACAATACAAAACAAAGATCTTAAGAGACTTCTAGAAGAATAACTTGAAAAATCCAAGGAGAAATTTTACTCAAGAAATTCCTTGAGGGATTTCTGAAAAAAAAACATCGTGGTTAATTTTCTTAAGGGTTTCTTCTGACGAGCATCCAACGAATTCAGTTCTTGAGTTTTCTCAACTAAAAATCTTAAACATCAACTTATAGAATACTTGAAGGAATCTCTGAAAGAATCTAAAAGAAATCATTTCGGGCGGAATTGTGGATGAATTGCATTAGGAATTTTAGAGGAATTACGTTAGAAAATCTAAGAGTGCGACTTGAGTGGACGCGAAACGCATAGCAAAGCGTAAATTGCATGGGAACGAATAACAATGATTAAATAATGAATTATAAAGACAAATGCTTCTTCTGGGTAAAGTCTCTTCAAACAAAAAAAAAATCGCCAAACTCCAATGGATTTTTGATTAGCTTTGCGTGTCGCGTCTACTCTAGCCGACACCTAAGATTTACTGTAAGAAGCTTTAAGGTGAAGATGCATTGAAGCCAAACCTGGAACTTTCAAGAGCACAAGTCTAGAGAACCAGACAATCGTTTGTGCTGAAAATTTAATTCACTGGTTACTCGGTGGTGGTCTGGATCTGCATCTTCACCTTAAAGAATTGCATTAGAAAACTGTTGATATTTTAGGAAAAAATTGAGAAAAATATTTTTTGGATTCCAGAAGTTTTTTGTAAGATTCTTAATAAATATTCTGAAGGTATCTGAGAGAATTTAAAAATAATTTCTGGAATCAACTATAGAGGACAATATTAAGAAGAATCCTTGATAAGAGTATAAATCTGGAGAATGTTATAAAATTGACTTGCTTACCCAATACACCAAAGGTGTCTCGTGACATCCCATGCAAAACGGTATTACGGTCAGGGATGGTACTTCTTCTGCCATGTCCGCAGCGCTAAACCGTGGATCCTTGTCCGACTGGTGCACCAACCCGAACAACTCGCGCTGCAACATCCACTCGGCGCTTCGGTGGATCTATATGACAAGATGTCCTTATGGGCCCCGGAATGGTATATAAACTTCGGCTGGATTCCTGATTCTCCTGCCTGGTGACGGTCTCTGTTCGGGCACGTATGTCGGAGCAATCCCGTTGTGGTTTTCTTTCCGAATCCATCCCGATGAAAGGTTTTCAGTCAGCAGGAACCACCGCCTTGATTCTACGATTCGCTTTGACCGGTGCTATTGCGATGGAATCGTTATCTTCATCCAAACGGGTTGAGTTTCCCGGTATCTGTTGACGGAACGTTGCTGTGGGGGAAGTTGTTTACATAGATATCTCCATCTTCCAGTGATACTTTCTTTTTATTTGTTCTTCCGGATGATTCGAGGTCGAGAATTTGTTACCGCAACATGGTACAGCGAGCGGCTACCGTAGCACGATCTCCGATCCATCGCTGGTCCGAAGTGCAGCAGGCGGGACGTAGTTGGTGCCAACGCATTTGGTGGACTACCTGCTGATCTGGTGTTTGTGGCGGTTTTTCGTACTCGAACCGTTTTCCTTTCGCTCGATCTGGCATTTTCCCGATTCTCGCAGATTCATTCCTGACGGCGTTCTCTATGGCTTGT
This sequence comes from Aedes aegypti, assembly GCF_002204515.2. Taxonomy (NCBI): domain Eukaryota; kingdom Metazoa; phylum Arthropoda; class Insecta; order Diptera; family Culicidae; genus Aedes; species Aedes aegypti. Next base: position 285,419,845 of record NC_035108.1, read on the forward strand.
AGGCTGATTTAGATGTTTCTTTATTTAAGAATGCTGAAATTTAAAAGAAAAAAGTTTCTAGACAACATATTCCCAATGAAGGAAGGGGGATGGCAGATTTATTTCAATGTTCTAAATAAATTATATACTATTTACTTACCTGATTACAATGTATAACATTGCCGTCGATGATTTTCCTGCAAAGTAATGATAAATTAATTGAAATAACAACATAAAACGCAAAAACTTACCAAACAAACAGCATTCATCGGTTGCGGTAAAATAAAAATGGCAGCTTGTTAGTCCGAGCCGTCCGAGCACAACAAAATCAGAACTGTGTTGCTAGATTCAATATCGCATTTCAAAAATATGCGATCATACATCGATTTCGTGTAATTCTACCCAACTTAGTCGGAACCACTTGGTTGCAGCTGTTTGTGTGTAATATTCACATTCCTTTAATGTAAATATTACATATTCCCAACATAATGAAAAAAATTTAATTCAATTTTTGTGTAATTTCAGAATGATGTAATATATCATCGAACCGGTGTGATTGTGTATCTGGAAAACACGATTACATCGGAATTTTTTTACATCAGCAGTATTACATCGAGCCAAATTACATTATTTTTTGCTGTGTACAAAGCATTGTATTTCAATCCGTGACACCCACCGTACAACACAGTGTGGTCAAAAGTACAATGCGAAACTTGTCTAATCAAGCATGTTTCTAGTCATAAATACTGCAACTGTGGTTAAATAAACCACAGACAAACAGACGTCACACTCTCATCATTGTCCATCGAGCACCTTTTTAACGGTCGGTTCAAAAATATGTTAGGTGGCCAATCCGCCACCCGCAGCGCTTGCTTCGTTTTTGTTCGTGTTTGACGTTTACACACTACCGCCATCTGTTGGCCCGTCGGCCAAACACGCTGATTTTAGCATTGGGCGTACATGTCCTCGTGACTATGATTTTGATCGAGATTTGTTACGTCTGTTTGTCTGTGGTAAAACTATACCCCAACCATTTTTTTCCATTTTTGGTTATGCAATTACCAACCATATGTGGTAGGCTATTGTTACGGTCGTCTTTCAAATTTTGTATGAGAAGAACTTGATTCTCGAACGGTAACATTCTTAACAACCCGTTGTTGATGTGGTCGAATCTCTGAAAACATTATTCATTGAGGTTTAAACATTACCCAGGAATGGTTCAGTTATGGTTAGTAGTACCACATCGAATATGGTTGTTAATGGAACATACACAATAATGGGTGATGTTTTGGTAAGGTTCGGAGGTATGCGGGTAGTCGCCCCCGTTAAAGATGCTCGAAGATCTCGAGAGAAAAATTGTTGTGGGGCTCATTCACAAATTTCATAACCCTGAAGGGGGTGGGTGGGTGTCCTTGCGATGTTAGGATTCGTACAAAACCAGAAAAATATCAATACAAAAAGCGTCACAAGGGGGTGGGTGGGTGTCCAAATTGGTCATTTTTAGCGTTATGAAATATATGAACAAGCCCGTGGTTCTTCTCAGGTTGAATCGTGTTTCCGTGTAGATTTGAACAAGAGTGTCACCATTTAAGTTACAGGGGTTCCTGTTCATCGAGTAAATGTCAAAATGGACATCCCTTTTGATCGAGTCTATCCGCGCACATTCACAACAATCGATCAAAATCAGCTGTCAGCATCGGTTATCTCACTCTCGCACATAACGGGCTCTGCTGTTTTGCTTCCCTCTCTTTCTTGTATTTTTCTGCCTTTGTCCGTTGATACGAGCAGTGCTGTCAGTTTGCGTGATAGAGGATCGCATTAGAAAAAATAATACAACTAACTTGTTCAGGTGATTTCAATTTGATAAGAACAACTTCTTCGAATTTATGTGTTCTTGTAGTTTTGGGGTCTTTTTTGATCATTTGAATCTATTAATCATAAATTATGTTGGGTGTTTCATTCATCGTGGGAGTAATAATCGTAATATGGCTTTATATTTGATTTTTCATCCTTACCCGCATAACTTCCAGCACTGTCAAACTGACGGTTCACTGCGACTTGGCTGGATGTGGTTCATAATTTATTTTTCCTGCTATCCATTTTGAAAAGCAAAAGTTTGTGGTGTTATTGTTGTGCGAAGAAAATTGAAATTTTCGCTTCCAAAATCGCAGAATTTCGGTGTTAAATCATTACTAACAGTAAGTTGATACCGTGGGTGTTCTTTTGCGACAGTTCGTTTGTTCGGTAGTACGTTTTCCCGAGCGAAATCGTCGAGTGAAAAAATAGTATTTTCCATCTTTTGTCATACTGCTGCTGATTTGTGGTGCTTCTTCCTGCTTCCTTCGTTCGGTTTTGGTGTTCATCCGGAGGTGCGAGTTTTCCGCAAGTGGCCTGGCGAGGTTGCGGCGGGGAGTTTTGGCTCTGTCTCGCTCGTTCTTGTTTGGCTGGTTGAAAATTACGGATTGTACGGAATACGGTCCGATACCTGAGCCTGGTGCTTTGATCAGTGTGTCATACGAGCAGGGGCGAAACACCATCTGCGTCTTTTTTTATGTGTGATTCGGAATCGTGTGATGATGATTGTGTAGATTTTTAAAATATTGAATGAACTGCAAAAATCATTCAAGGTTAGTGGCAGTAATGAATGGGATTACATACGTAAAGAGTTCGACAGATATTAGCAATTTGAAGATTGTAACAAACTATTTAATGATTCATATCCCATTTTTAAAGAAGGCACTCAAACCTCATGGAAATTTGTCCATATTTTTCACCTAATACGAGATACTTCATCTTGTGTTTTGCTTCCTGTGAATACATCGCCAAAAGTCCCTGAAAAAAGTGTGTTTTCGTTCGAATGTGCGTCTGTGCGAAAAGCAAAAAACAAATTAAAAGCCATAAACATCACAACTACCAGTAACCGGACCAGAGCAGAAAAAAACTTTGAAAATCGTCATGTGCTAGCTCAATAAAAGTGCATAAAACCGGGGAGGAATCAAAAACTTATCAGGATATCAATTGACGTAGTTGGATTACCGAAGGCAGCTTATCGCGTCGTGGAAAGACTCAAGCCTTGGGAAAAGTTGCGACTCGGGTAACGTAATTAGATTCCTGTTGCCATACACATATGTAACGAGAAGGTACGTGTGTTTGTGAAAGGTAGTCTATTCACGAACTGCGAATTAATATTGTCCATTCAGCATGAGGAATATCGATTCAGCGGTGTGTTTCGGTGTTTACAAATAAAACTAAGTTTCGTCATTCTATTTGTCATCAACACCGTTGCAGCACAGTGGTCCGAATGCGTGCCCTAAGTGAAAAAAGTCTGGTTTGCATAAAGCTTATTTTGTAAGTATGAACAATATCAGTATCACCTATACCTATATCATATCTTAGAGCTGGCCAGCGTACGGCCCACAAAGAGCAAAGAGGCTGTTCTCAGAGGCGTCCCGTGAGGAATTTGATTACCTGTGCACTGACTCGCACAAACCGTTTATTTTGAATTATGAATACGAATTTTTCAATTGATTTTTTAAAATGTATTTCAGCTTGAAATGTAATTTCTTATTATTAACACCTTAAAATGTAATTTTCAATACTGTATGCAATCTTGAAGTGTCTGGAAGCTATTATATTTGTAGTTGTAGTTTTAAGTTGTAAGTTTTAAGAATTTTGGATGATTCCAATATACAATGTTTAGGGAAAAGGAAAATTCTCAATATTTCGCTGATACCAAGGCGATGAAAGAAAAATTTTGCGTATTAATCGCGGTCCCATAGTTTGATAATATTTGACATAAAAATGTATATTTACAGCAAAAATGACCTTTATATGCATAAATTACAATCATTTTTCGTATTTTGCGAACTGAGATAATAAGTTTAATATCATATTATAAAATTTAAAGCAAGAAGAAAGACGTTTAACTTGAAACTAAACGATTAGCACCTTTTTTGTATGAAACTCGGCTTACAAATAAATAAACCATTCTTATGAGCAAAAATATGAACTTTTCTGAGATTATCATATAAACCTTCAGAATTCAACTATTTACGCGTTATTTTCCAAGTTTCGCGATGAAGTTGTGACAGTTGTCGGTCTGTTGAGCAGGAAAAACTATATTCACACATAGTTTATAAATCAATTCAAAGCCACATGAATTTTGTGTATTTAATAAGATAAAACATAATGAATTTGGCCAATATGTTCATAACATCTAGTATTGGTTCAAATCAATATTGCGTCTACTATCGCGCGACACCTGGAAGCTCCATGGAACATATATACACACAAAGCATGTATGGCGTTGACGCTTTCTCTTCCAACAGCAGACGTCGTGACGCCAGTTGCGCGCGCTTTCTCAATTCTTGCAAACCAATGCGAGCGTCATGGTCAATTTCTCTCTCGGGTGCACAAATTGGAGTGAACCAGATTTTACCTATACAACGCCACTGTTGCTTTAGAAATGTCAATACAAATGCACATTCCTGCTGTGTCCATACACGCTATTTTCGTGCACAAGAAAGAGTGCACGGCTGAAATGAACATTCTCAGCAATACGATGGAGACGCATGGCAGTTTGTCTTGTTTGCTTCGCTGTTTTCGCTTGCTGGTTGAGCAAGACCATGGGGGGGAAAATCAAACGGTTTGTTCACTGAGGGCGATGGACCAGTTGAAGGTAAAGAAATCAAACAACATTTTCAAGCAACTACACATTATGAATGTTGGAAGTATTGAGAATTATAATATATATATTTAATTTGTTAGTTTGAAATCTTTGACTGTGCAGTGCACCAAGTGCACCTTAGGACGGGACGCCACTGGCTGTTCTATTTATTTAAATTTAGGACACACCAAGTCTAATAATTTCCACTTTTAGGTCCATTTCAAGAAAGATTTGCGATTAGGTCTTATCTAACAATTTAATCACAAAAGAAAATAACGAATGAAATTTGCTAGTATAATTTTAAATCCCAATTGGCTTCTTTAGGAGTATTCTGTTTTTTACATATTCTGATTCCACGTTAAAAACTGAACCAGAATCCAAAGTTTTATAATTTTCCGTGTCCTGGAACTATTTTTAATACACATTTGAATTTAGTATGGAAATCGCGTTTGAATCACCCCTCGGCAAATTTTACTTTGGGACGAGCTGTTATTATGTAAATTGAAATGTCGTTTAGTCGACGGAACTAAACCTTTTTAATTATTTACTATATTAAAATTAAGACATTCAAGCGCAATAAAATCGTGTTACACTTAGAAAAATGTGCTCTTTCGATCAAGTTACAAAAAACTGTGAATTTTTCATCCCTATACAACCCAATTAAAAAACTTATCCTCAAACATAAATCTTTTTAGGAAATTCACATTTTATAAATCTATTTTTAAAACTTCTGTGAATACCACACATCTCCTTTATAAGTGATCAGACATTCCTTATTTCTCGAGACAATCCCGCATTTTGACCATTTGTCCGGCACTGAGGCAAACAAACTTAATTATTTCTTAAGGAATAATATGATTCGCACAGTTGAAAACCGGAATTTTCGACACGCGAAAAACGGATGTTCTCCAAAGCCATGCGTCGGAGCTACGTCGGGCAAGGTGCGCTGTGTAGCACACCAGATCCGCTGTCCAGCGCACTATGCCCGACGTGGGTTAATTGCATAGATTTAGAGCAAAATCGGATTTCGCGTGTTGATGATTCCGGCTTTCAACTGGAGACGCGATAATGATTTGGCGCCACAACAATTACTGTTGAAATTTTTAAGTTTTACTTATGAGTTTGGTGAAGAATTTTATTACTAAATTTCATAAGTCAATCAATGAAAATTGATAATAAACGTGGAGGCTCTTTGCAGAAAAAATAACGACACTGTAACTGAATTTTGCACGTTTTATTACCACTCTGTGGCACTCCTCAACTCAGACTGACAATCGTATTCTTTTTTGGAGGGAAACCTAACATTCAAGGGGTATAACAATGATCAATTACTTTTTTGCTCTAAATACAAGGGGATATCAAATGCTCTCTTCTTTCACGCTTACAGCTCGGCCATCCTGTACACCTAGGAAACTAGCCAACTAACTCATCTTCTTCCTCTAAATACTCTACATCTTCGTATTCAATATCCGATTCCGTATCTTCGCTTTTTTCTCGATTCTCTGCCTTTCGATAGAGTCGCATATTTAGTGGATCAAAAATTCCTTCAAAACGTATGTTTGACACCTGGTAATTATCTAAATCAGCAACCACGTAACGATTGTTATCGAGGACCTTCTTCACCACATATGGACCTCTAAACTTCGGTTTGAGCTTATTTCTTTCTCCTACAGTGTTCATCCTTCGCAACATCACCAAATCTCCCTGCTCATACAATGTATTCCGTTTGCAATGACTGTCATAAACACGTTTATTATACAGTTGCTGTTTCTGCATAGTTCGGCTTGCTTCTTCTCGAAAACCTTCCAAATCTCTAGCGCTGTTGTTCTGATCCTGCAAATATTGGGTTAAATCATAATCGATGCGTTTCCTCTGATTAACCCCAAACAATAGAGTTGATGCCGTCTTGCCAGTAGAACGATTCGCTGTATTGTTCAAAAGAAACTCCGCATCAATAAGTACTGTGTCCCAACTTCTACCTGATTCCTCAACCAATTTAGCCAGCAGTGGTACCAACGTTTTGTTGTATCGTTCCACCTGACCGTTTGACTTAGGGCATGCGGTAGCAACCTTTACGTGTTTAAACCCATGATCTTCCACAAACCTTCCAAATGCAAGGGACGTGAACGCGGTTCCTCTATCCGAAACCAGCACCTTCGGAGTCGAATAAGATTGAAAATATCCTTTCAAAGCTTTCATCACTTCTTTTGTGCTCGTGGTCTTAGTTGGGAAAAGTTTCACAAATTTTGTGCAAGAATCAACGACTACAAAAATGTGTTCATTTTTTCCCTTACTCCGCTCTAATGGGCCCAGATGATCTACATGAACTACTTCAAAGGGTACTTTTGGCTTGTCGATGTCTTGCAGATTTCCGTCAAACCGTTTGTTTTTGGGATTATACGCAATGCACGTTATACAAGACTTTGCGTGTTGTTGTACGTGATCACGCATTCGTGGAAACCAATAAACTCTTCTTATCAGCTCACACACTTTATCAACACCGAAATGTCCCATTTGGTTATGGAACTTATTAATAACCGATGGTACCATTTTCTCCGGAACATATACCAAAGATTTTCGTCCCACTAGTTTATACAATATAGCATTTCTTACTTCGAAGTCTTTTGCTTGCTGCTCTTCGACAGAAACCACAATCCTTCTTACTTCGGGATCTTGTAGCTGCGCAACACACAAAGCATCATCAAACACGTTTGGACCGTATTTTTCCTCTACTAGTGTATGCACATTCGAACGAGAGAGTGCATCCGCATGCTGCATTCTGGCCCCCGAACGGTGAATGATAACAAACTCATATTGTTCGAGATACATGGCCCAACGGGAAATCTTCGGGTTGATATCCCTTTTCTCCAGAGTTTGCTTGAGAGAATTGCAATCAGTAACTATGCTGAACTTCATACCGAATAAATAGGGCCGAAAACGCTGTAAACAGTAGATAATCGCGAGGGTTTCCAATTCGAAACTGTGCAACTTGGACTCCGGTACGGTCGACTTCCTGCTATGATACATGACCGGGTGCATCATACCATCATCACTTTGTCGTTGCAACAATACTCCGCCGAACCCTGATGACGAAGCATCGGTGTGCAACTCGGTTTCTGCATTCGGCGAATAAATACGTAGAACAGGTTTGGATATTAACGCCTCCTTCAAACTCTCAACAGCGTGGAGATGATCAGCGGACATTACAAACTCCCTATCTTCCTTTAGTAGTTCATACAGTGGGCCTGCTTGTACATTAAAACCTTGGATGAACTTTCTAAAATAGTTGACAAGACCCAGAAAACGTTGCAGGCTTTTCCGAGTGGTAGGGATTGGAAAGTTTTTAATTGATTCCACGTGTCGGTCGCTTGGCTTAATTTGGTTGCATTGCACCTCGTAACCCAAGTAATCCAAATGTGTTTTGACGAATTGGCACTTAGCGAACTGTAGCTCCAAATGGTTGTCTGCTAACGTTTGAAACACTTCGTCTAGCGTTCGAAAGTGTTCACTCAATGTATTCGAAGCGATGAGCATATCGTCAATGAAAACTATTACTCGACCCTCTTTGATATAACGTTCCAAAACCTTTGTAATGAATTTGACAAATATTGCCGGAGAATTGGCATAGCCAAAAGGCAAACGATTAATCTCATATTGTCCACTGTCAGTCACAAAGGAAGTGTACTTCTTTGATTCTTCGGTTAAATCCACATGATAGAACCCATTTTTCAAGTCTAACGAAGTGAAGTACCGTTTACCCTGTAGTTTTGCCACTTGGTCCTCAATTACTGGCATAGGGAAATGGTTTCGCTCTACTATCTTGTTCAAAGGCTTATAGTTCACACACATCCGAAAGGTGTTGTTGCGTTTCCGCGTCAGAATTACTCGCGACGTGTAGGGTGAGTCACTTTCACGTATAATTCCCTGTTGCAGCAAATCCGATACTATCTTATCCAACTCCTTTCTTTCAAACACACTAAGGCGTTGAGGAGAAGATGAAAACACTTTGTCCTCCTTCAAACGTATTTCCGCTTCAAACGTCACCAAAGGCTTGTTGGGTCGTGGTCGATTCAAATAACTTCGCTGCAGTAGGTTTTCCAACTGAACACGACAAGACATCGTCTCCTTATCATCGCCTACATCTAAATCCATCCCCAACGCAGAGTCATCGCGTAACATACACTTTCCATCAATATTGCCAAGCATAAACCATTCATAGTCTGCCGCATGAACGGTATCGTTAGGTTTTAGGTATAATCGTTGTATACGATTCACTATCAAAAAGTTTCTCCCCAAAATAACGTCTATCTGCATGGTATCATCAGACACAACCAAAAATCGCGCTTGGAAAACTTTACCTAACATATTCAAAGCAGCATCGAACTGTCCTAGAATCCTAACTTTGGAACCGTTCACACCTACAACTTCCTCACTGTTTACATTTAGAATCAAATGCTTAGGTAGCAGTTTTCTTTTGATTAAATTTGTATAGCTACCTGTATCGATCAGAGCCATCGATCGAAAACGCTCTCCTGCTGCCTCGATCTCAATTTGCTGCTGCGAAGCCTGGTCCACGGTGATTTGATCGTCCGCTTCTTCGCCCTCGAATACCGCATGTGTGGTGGATCGTTTCACTCCGTCGAATCTACTGGTGACATCTTGCTGTGCCGGTCGTGTAGCTGCTTCGCGGGCTGTACAAACATTGGCTGTATGACCAACACGTAGACACTTGTTGCACCGTTCTTTGCGCTGTGGTTTTGGACATTCCAGTGAGCGATGACCTACTTCACGGCAGTTGTAACAAATCACTTCTGTTCCCGGGGCTGGTGACACTGAATTTGCTTTCGGTTGTTTGTAGGTGTTTGTGGGAACCATTTCCATGTTTGAGGCAATCCACTTTATGTGTTGCAACAACTCCAGCGTAGACGTATACTGCTTCGCAAGCAAACTGCTGTAGACCTTATCGTGACGTAACCCTCTAATCATATACTTCAATGTAGCTGACACACTGAAATCGCTCTTCTGTGCAATGGCGTCTACACGGTACACGTACGACTCATATGATTCTCCTTTCTCGATTTTGACTGCTTCCAATTCACGGTGAACATCGGCCTCATCATACGTTTCGGGGAAAGCGATAACGATCCTATCCTTAAACTGTCGCCAATTGAAAATCCACTCCTCATGCCGTCTGTACCAATTTGCAGCCGCACCCGCCAATCGTGTTGTTGCGTACAGCAGGCACATTTGCTCCGACCAGCCATAGATCGCACGGAAATGGTCGATTCGTCGCAACCACTTACACACTCCATCTCCCTCTGCATATTCGGGAATTAATCGCCCAACGTCGTAGGGATGCAGGTTCAATGCTTGCGTCTCGTGTCGTTTGGCAGCTCCAGCCACTTGCGTCTTGGGTACAGTTTGATCGTTGTTCTCCTCGTCTTCCACGTCGTCTCTCTGCTCGTCGTTTTCAGCGTCATAAAATGGCGGATCGGTTTGCTTTCCGGTCGCGTCTTCCGCCAGCTTTGCAGCCATTCGTCTCGTCAACGGCATCGTCGCAAAACTCGTTGAAGCGCCAATCAATCCGTTTATTCGTCGTTCTGGTCGTTCCGCAGCGCTTCAGGACATCCGGATCCCACTTCTGAAGCTGGAGGCTCTTTGCAGAAAAAATAACGACACTGTAACTGAATTTTGCACGTTTTATTACCACTCTGTGGCACTCCTCAACTCAGACTGACAATCGTATTCTTTTTTGGAGGGAAACCTAACATTCAAGGGGTATAACAATGATCAATTACTTTTTTGCTCTAAATACAAGGGGATATCAAATGCTCTCTTCTTTCACGCTTACAAACGCAATGATAATTGCTTAAATAAAATTATGTATCATTACTAATGTTTACCTTTTATTTCGGGCGTTGATTGATATTGACATGTTTTGATAACATGTGATCTGCTCTCAAAACATCGAAAACGGAGCAGTTCTTCTAGCGATTGTTATGAAAATTATTTCAAGTATAGTTCTTATATAATTCAAAGCTCTAACTTATGAAACTTATGATCCCATTTTCGAAATGGTTAAGCGTTCAATGAAACTATAATTTGGACGCTCCATAAGTCAAGAATTATGGAAAATCTAAGTGTTTTTTCCTCAGTGCGCGAAACCTCTCGCATTTCACTAATACAGGTCTGACTCGATTATCCGGTGACTAAATTATCCGGGATTCGATTATCCGAAATATATATTTTGATATTCTTGTTTTTCAGCTTTTATGTATAGTTTTGAGATAATTTAGCATTGTAATATACAATATGAATGTTTTAGCAGTTTTGGACGTAGGAAAGAAAAGGGGCGTTTGAAAAAGGTTTTTTTTTTGTGTATGCCGGTCAAAAATTTATAATTTTGTGGCTACGCCAAAGCATCATATAATTAAAACAATAAAAACAGAAAATATTTAAGTTCATTTATCGCAGATTTTAATATTTTTTGTAGTGATTCGATTATCCGGAGTGAAAAAAAAATCGATACTCCGGATAATCGAGCCCGATTTCTATTATGAAAATATCCCTCATTTCAAGAGAAAATTGTATTGATGCCTATTTTGCTGCTTTTATTTTGAAATGTATTTTAAAAATGCTTAATATTTCAAGACATTATCATACATTTAATATGTATGACGTTCGCCTTCTTGACAGCTACCAAATAAATATTTTAGCAACAGAACAGTTTTCAAACTTCAGTTATAAAGACAAAGTAGGGACAGTGTACCAGTTATGGTTATAGTGGTTTCCTATTTGGCCATATTTGTATTCTCGAAAACTTTCACCATTTGAATACTTTTGTATGCTTTAACATCAAGATATATTTGATATCAAACTCACTACTAATTTTTCTTCTGGAAAATTAATTAAATTGATTGAAAATCGGAATTTGACCATTCTACGCAAAGGCGCATATTACGTTAAAATAAACATTTCAACGATAAGCCAACAAAACTTCAAAACAAAGTTTGTGAGGGCTGCTAACAACATATGTGTATCCCCGATACATGTGTTATCATCAAAATTCGAAAAAAATTGCTCATTCAGTTAAAGTAATTCACTCCATATTTCTGTGATTACACGTCCAATTGAAACTCTTTAACCCGCATTCGAAAGGCAAAGAGTTATTCTTACTTCGTATGTATTTTCCCAAAACCATTCTTTGAACTTTGTATACTAAATTCTTACTTAAAATTGTGACATTTTTCAAAAAACACACTGAAAAATTATATCTAATTTCCTCAGCATTGGATCGACCAAAATTTTAAATCAAAGTGTCATTAGAATCGTGATCTTATATTCTTTGAAGAGACCCCACGAAATTTTGCCGGCAAAATCTGGAAAGTATTTAAAATCAATGAAACATTCAGTCAAGTCATCGTGCAAAAGTTTGGGTTCACCCCTCAGTATGGTGTATCGTGCAAAAGTTTGGAGACACCTGAACTTATTTAAATCTGTGAAATTTCAAATCAGCCATGTACGCGCCATTATTTGCGCTCAAAAAAGCTTTAAACTATTAAAATCGGTTGAAAAATGGCAGAGATATTAACAAAAATGATGAGCGTGCGGCTCTGGTGCACCCAAACTTTTGCACGATTTGCATCATACTGAGGGGTGAACCCAAACTTTTGCACGATGACTTGACTGACTGTTTCATTGATTTTGAATACTTTCCAGATTTTTCCGCCAAAATTTCGTTGAGTCTCTTTAAAGAATATAAGATTACGATTCTAATGACACTTTGATTTAAAATTTTGATCGATCCAATGCTGAGGAAATTAGATATGATTTTTCAGTGTGTTTTTTGAAAAATGTCACAACTTTAAGTAAAAATTTAGTATACAAAGTTAAAAGAATGTTTTTTGGAAAAATACATACGAAGTAAGAATAACTCTTTGCCTTTCGAATGCGGGTTAAAGAATTTAAATTGGACGTGTAATCACAGAGATATGGAAAGAACACTTTTGTATGTTTTTTAGGGAGTGAACCCAAGCTTTTGCACGGGAGTGTATAATATTCATTTGCGTAACTTAAACTGAAATCTAGTGGGGGCTTGATACATTCGAGGAAATAAATATCTTAAGAATACATACTTAGAATGAGAATTTTAATTTTCTAGGGGGTGCTCGAACTTTTTAAAGATAGGAAGGAAGGGGTACTAAGACTTTCCTACTCATCCACCCCCTATTTACGCTAATGATTATATTGTTAAGAAATTAGCATGCATATTCGGATTCAGGAAGCTCAAATTAAGTTAGTGAAGTTAGTTTCAAAACTAACAATTATCGCGTTGATAAGTGATCAATTTCACCCCGAAATTGGATCCCCCGATTTTTTTTATTTTAGAGATGATTTTTAGCATTGAAAGTACATTGTTTAGAGAATATGTATATATGAGCCATGAGGTTTATCGTCGTACTTGTTTTACTGCACTCAGATGTTTGACATTCTTCTTCTTTATTGGCATTAACGTCCTCACTGGGACAGAGCCTGCTTCTCAGCTTAGTGTTCTTATGAGCTCTTCCACAGTTATTAACTGAAAGCTTTCTTTGCCAAGGTTGCCATTTTCGCATTCGTATATCGTATGGCAGGTACGACGGTACTCTATGCCCAGAGAAATCAAGGAAATTTCCATTACGAAAAGATCCTGGACCGATGGGCAATCGAACCCAGACACCTTGAGCATGGCTTTGCTTTGTAGCCACATTACCAACACAATACACTGAAAATATATATTGTTTTATACTACGAAATCGTTCGTTTGAACTACGAAATTATTCGTTGTTTTCTGCAACGAAACAGTTTCGTAAATTGTATGCAACAAGCTTCGTAATATGATTCAATAATGTACTAAACATTTATAATAATGTACTAAACATTTCGCAAAATGTTGAGAATTGGTTTGGACGTAATCAATAAAAGACGTTTATAGAGGAATTCTAATAGCGAATAAAAAAGAGCTCATGTTCAAAAGACTTTGGACATGGTTAAAAAATTTCTGGTTCCTTCCTTCCCGTCGCATTTATCCAATATAGATATTTCCCAAGTAACCATGGAGCATTATATCATTGCATATATAATGCAGCTGCATTGCCGTAAGCCTATGTTGATATGCAGTAGAATACGTGCAATGTTATAATGCTTGTGGTTACTTGGGTTGTCGATAAGGGCATATAGTCAATGACACTAGCCCTTCACAGCGCGACAGACAGTTTGTCAGTCGCGACCAGAGTTAAGAAGAAGAAGAAGAAGGGTTGTCGATAGCTAAGTTCAATCCCTTGAAGCCCCACGTGTCCTTAACATCCCATGTTAAGGTATTTTGAACAATAGTTCTATTGTGCTTACTTCACTGTTATAAAATTTTGCTCAGCATGGTGTAGGTATCCCTTCCAAGATTCTGCGATAAACTTGCTTAGAATCCTGTGAAATTAGGTCCAGGATTCCATCAGAATCTCGTCTTTTGAAAACTCTCAATGACTATGTGAGAATGCTGTGTAGGATTATTTGGAAATTCGTCTCACAATTTTGTCTAGAAACCATTGGGATATAAGTAGAAATCGTTGTCTGATTTATTTTGTAATTAGGATGACGGTACCAATGATAGTAATGTATCAGTAGATTGAACTATGGAATAAAACGTATATTTTTCGATGAAAACGACGTGCGCTATTTTTTGGTGGATTAATCGCCTCTAGTTTAGTCGATTTGCCAAATATCAGCTTTTTATCTTATCAAAAAGTCACATAAATAATTCGGGTTTTGCAAAAATGTATCTCCCTTGCACCAGTAGTTGCAAGGATTTGGTTGCTGCTCCGAGGAAAAAAATTAAACCTGTGCAAAAATCAGTTATTTTGTTCCAAAATGCTTGCATCATTACCGAATGGCTATTACTGGAGAACTAGTGCAACTACCAACTACTAGAGCATGTATACCAATAGTGGCTCAAACAATTTTATACTCTAAAAATGATTTTATCCCAATTTTTCTATATTTTTCCATTGTAGTAGAAGTTTATATCTTACGATTGACGCTAAAAACCTCATTTAGATCTTTCAGTTATACAGTATGGCCCATAAAAAAAATCGAAAATCGTCATATCATGTTTAATGGTAATTTTTACATAGAAAATGTGAATGAAACATAAATATTATTCATTACTTGTATTTTTTGATCTATTTAGACTCAGTTTTTTGCTTTGGACATGATTTTTATCTGTTACTTTCACCTTACCAGAGAGGAATTGGAAGCATACCTTCAAATTTTATCATGCGGACGTCGAGTTCAATACCTGTGTGATGAAAGCGTCTAAAACATCAACGAAGGCTTGAGATTCTTCACAGACCTTGTCTCTAGCATACGCCCATATCAAATGATAGAATTGGTTCATACTTGGGTCATTAGAGACTTAAACATATTTTTGAAAAAAAAAAAACGGCTCATTTTGGAGAGCTTTCATTGAACCTCCATATAAGTGTGATAAGCGGCTCCGTTTTGCTCAAAACCTATGAGCTAGTATTTATATAAGTTGTCTCTAACTGAAGGAACAAATTCCATCCTCAAAAATCTGTTATAGGCCTCCGTATTTATTTTTTACTAAACTTTAACAAAAAATAAAGGCATATCAAACCTATAAGACGCAAATGCCCTAAAACTATGACCCTGGAAAAATATTTTATTGTAACCATGAAAAATACGTTCTCTAAGAACTCCTCCATCCTCTGATACCAAACAAACTAAAATTTACAACAATAAAGTGTGATTTTTGAAGGTGGAAAGTTTATCACCAGAGTACACGACAATCAGACGCTGTTTCTAGCTTTGGTTGGACAAAACTTTTGAACTTCTTTGCTTTATTACATTATTTAGGACAGTAAGAAAAATATGACAAAAATTGTTCTAGATAGCGTAGTTATGTTAGAATATACTACAATAAGCAGAAATTACATTCACTAGCAAAAACAATGAAAATAGCGCTTGTGGATGCTAGATTCACGTTCAAACAATTTTCGCATTTTTTATGGGCCATACTGTAATGTTATGACTCTTTTTGGGTTAGGTAATCCACTATTGGCACCCTCACCCTATGTCAGGAATCATTCCTTCAATTTTGTGGAATTGTTTGGTGATTATTATACACGAGAGATAGTTGATTCAAAAGAATCATAAAAACAATTTCTAGTCATTTAATCGTAAAAAAAACTGTGAGGTTTACTTTGAGTTTGTAGCTTCATAGAAGTTATTGGCATTTCTAACAAGTTGCAATCATTTTTGTATCGTTACACGTTAGAAACAAAAATTGACGCCGTCAGAAAATTTTCAAATGCAAACAAAAACTTTTTTCAAATTTCTGAACTAATAGTGTAGAATTTCTTCGGTTTTCCATTGTCATTCCGTTGATTAGACTATGGGCAAGCATATTATACAACCAGTATCGTGGACTTTGTTACCAAACGATAAAAAATGCTGGGAGTCCAAATTGTCAAAAATAATGAAAAACAGTGCTTCACAATTCAATTATTTTATAGACGTTTTTTGGATCCTTCATGATTATGGACATTTTTATCTCGTAGAGGAAGTTTTTCTCTACATTTTAGCATGTCCTTTGAGTTGGTTACGCTGTGCAATTAATTAATTGGGACATTAAACTAAAATCACTTCCTTAGGGGGTCCAAAATACGACCGTTACCCTATATCCTACATAAAAAACGCCATAGCCAAATTCTGCTACTCGAATTGGTGTAAATATTTTCATATTTAAATGAAAAATCAGGCACATTGATCGATCATGTTATTGAAATTAGCGAATTTAGTTGCAAAAAACACGAAAGTAAAATGGTACAATTTTTTCGTACTTTTGCGCCACTGTCTGCCGGCCGTATGTCGCGCTGTGCTATTTTCACATCGTCATTGTGGTTTGTAGTGCTATACCGGATGGTGAAAGGAAAGCAGACGGACAAAGACCAATTGAGCGCGTTGTTTTATTTTGTTACGTGTTCTATTCATATGCAGTGACAGTCTGGAACAGTTACTTAACCAATATTATCAGGATCAGCTGATGTTAATGCCCATCTAATGTTAATGCCACATCTAAAACGATCGTGAATACGAGACACCAACGAATGACAAGTCCTAACCAACTGTTCCGTCAAGGTGAAATGTGCTGTTTGTTTCAGTAAGTTAGTCCAGCGGCCGCTTCTGCGTTGTGTCTAACAGTCTGGTGTTCTCATTGTTGTGATTAGGTGTTTACTTTCAGTTCAGACGAACTTGAGCCAGGTGTGTTGTAAATCGAGGATCATCAGCATTTCAAATTATACTCAACTCCACGTGAGAAAGTCATGGCTAAATGTAGCTATAAGGTAATAATTTATTCCTTATTAACTGTCTTAGTGCGACTATTATTATTATCATAAACGGATGTCAAAATGGGTTAAAGGCAAGGTTGCTAGAAACTAAGAGCACTAGCCTCGTCAAGCAGTAGTCCTAAGAAGTTGAAAATACCTCTCCGTTGCTTAGATACTCTATCCAAAACAGCAATGCAAACGTTCGTAAAATCTTCCAATTTGTGCACGGTACAATATTGCAATGTGAAGGAGTGTGTTGTTTTTATAGACCACAGTGATTTAATTCATCGATTTAACGACCATAATAGATTAACTTCAAAATTATTGGTTCTAGATCTTTGATATCTTCGATTAAGTTTCTTGATATTGAAAGGTGTTATTAGCTTTATTAACATATTTTTTGACGTTTTCATAACGTCTTACGGCAACATACTGGGGTACAATTTCGAAAAACGAAAAATCGCTCGCGTCACGAAAAGTGGTCAGATTTTGACTGTTAATAACTTATTGACGTCCGGATAGATTTTCAAGATTCTTGCACCAATCGATTGGAAATCTTTCTACGAATCTACTTGAAAAAATAAAAACTATTGATTTTCATAGCTAAACTATTGAAAAATTGGGAAATATCGGGGTACGTCTTATTTTTCATAGAAAAGCACATTTTTCTTACTGTCATAAGGTTTTCACGTTTTGAAGTTCGCATGCACCGTAATTTCGTGTGAAATTGATAATTTTTCATGGTTTTTATTGACTGTTTTCAATAATGTTGAAAATGCTAAACAACTGAATGCAGAAAAACAAGTACGACGGTCAGCCTCTTTGGTTCATGTGCCAAAATTTTATAACAAATGTGTGTTTAGTGCAAAAAATCATCCCTTAAATGAAAAATCGAGGATCTCATTTCGGGGTAAAATTGGTCACCTGCCAATGCGATTATTGTTATTTTTTTCAACGACTGTACATGATGAATATGAGCTCCTTGAATCCGAGTAATGTAATATTTAAAGAATATAATGAATAATGAAATAATGAATAATGAAATAATAATGAATAGTTAGTTTCAAGAATTGCAATGAAAACGCCTAAATGTAGGCAATTTCCTAAGAAAATCTCTGATATCTACCAGAAATTTAATTATTTTAACTGTATGAACTAATTGGTACGAGTTTAGAAGATGAAATCGGGCTCGGGATATATTTTAAGCATCCTTACAAACTTTACTTACTTTGAAAAATGCCGTTGTCGTCGTCGCTACCTACATGTATGCATGTAGAGCGATCAGAGTATCAACTTGTCAAACAAAGAGCTAAAACTAATCAGCAACAGTTCCGTTGATGTTCTGATTTAGTAAGAAATTGTCGATCGAATCGAAATATGCACACAGAGAAGACTGCAAAAATGTCGGGGGTTTGTCATCTAAGCCGAAAGAGACATGGAATTACGAAAAGAGACGTGTTAATGCAATGAGATTATATACCGAGGTGTGGAAGAAGACATTTAGTGTGCGTGACATTCGTGTACGGTGCAAAATGTTTCACAACTACAAACGAGTGAGCTCCCGTAAGAAGCCGTGTAAATTAGTAACGTAGTTAAGTTTTTTCTCTTTACTAATACATAGCCATTGCTTCTTCTTCCACACCTTGGTAATATATTGTCATTGGTGTTAATGGTTTAATAGGTATTCGGATTCAATTTGGTTTTCTATTCCAGAACCATAAGATGTTCTGTAGCCTAGTTGGTTAAAGTGCCGGTCTACCTACACGGAGTCGTGAGTTCGAGTCTCAATAAAACGCGTATTTTTTTTCGCAAATTCATGTCTCAATTTGTCAAACAAACACACAGTGTCTTCTGATTGCAAGTTCCCAAAAGTTAGTATGACTAGTATATTTGTCAAAAAGTTGTGTTTTGCAATTGTTCATTAAAAATATTGAATATACAAAAATTTCCATTTTATTATTTATTGTCTTCCCCACCTCGCCTCGACACATTCTGATGGAGAGTGCAAAATAATAATAAAAAAAAGATTTATTCCGACCTTATTGATCAATTATTCAACACAAAAATCTCCGACAAATCTGTATAATTACGTATTTATCTCATATAGCTATGTTTATTGAATCTGTAAATGTTGCCTGGGGAACATTCTCTCACAAAAAATCTTTGAAATAAATTTTAAAACGCTGTCTCTAGCAAGGCGTCTATAGGCACACGTCTTACAAAATTGGCAACAAATACAGGCGCCATTTAGAATAATTCAGTAATATTGTAGGTTTATACCGAGATCAAGAGCTTCTCTAATTACATAAAAAGCCTTGAAATGGCTAAACACATTGTGTAGCTTGTCAGTAAAAATGATCCTGATGATGTTTTGTAATAAGTTTGATAAATATTTCGTCTTTCGAAATCAGCTGATTCAAAAATTGTGGGTAATTCAATTGTGTGAGGTGACTGTAGTCATTTGTTCAGAAATTATATAAACGCTCAGCATCTTCCAGTTGAGATGTTTTATCAAAACTTGACCAATTCCTCGATATGTCCTCTCGTTTTTTGGATGAATCTTGAAATTCTTATCTTGCATCTTAACTTTCTTCAACGGGTGGAAACTTAATTATCGTGTTATATGTGGTGACTCAGTAGCTAATTTACGCCGTTGAATTTGTTGGAAGACTGTTGCGGAAGCATTTATAATAGTACCACATTGATTGCATACTAACCGTTATGCACCTTGTCTTAAAGCTACGCTAAATATTGATTGTAAAATGCTACACATAGGTAGGTATATCTGATACACACACCGAAACAATTTGATCTATTTTCTTGCTGATTGGCTTGAGGTACACTGAGGAAAGCAAACGTAAGACTGTCATAAGATTTGCTTATGGAATTACGACACAAGAAAAATCTTTGAAATTCATAAGACCATCGTATGGTTTTCGGCAGATGTTGTTTCCATAATACACCTCGAAGGAATTTCGTAAGATGATCTTATGAACCAGCATTGACTTGATAACAAAATCCATAGATAGTCTTATGAATTACGTTCTGATCCATTCTTGGTTCCATAAGACTGTCTTGTGTAATTTGAGCTTTAGATTATAAATTTCAATGAATGAATAATACTAATCCGCGTTGAAAAATAGGTTAACCAACTTGGGAAAATAAAATTTTCATCCATTTTGTCATGTCGCAATTCGCTTAAAGCCCTTTACTGTAAGCATCAGAATCGATTTGCGATACGACAAAATGGATGAAAAATCGATTTTCTCTAGTTGGCTAACCTATGTTGAACGCGAAGAAGTATATTACAGCAGCGAAACATTATTGAGAAAAGTTGTGAAGAACGCCTGAATTGGTGCAGGTTTACATTAGGGGCGGATTAATGGATGAGGGGGTTTGTGATTTCTAACGCGTCATACAAATTGTTTTGAATTTTCAGTCAAAAATCTTATTCTTTGGATCCAGTTCCTTAATCTGATCGAAAGAAAGTTTTAGTTACAGCGGAATTGATGATAAATAGAAAATATTTACCCTTTGATGCATTAGAAACGGAGTCAGCCAGCGACAAATCAGCAAACACGTCCATTTCGGAAGCCATATTGAATTTCTGATAGTACCGAGAAAATTTGCCTCACGTGGTTCTTCACAATGATGAGCAATGGGGTTCATAAGCGTTCTTATGACATTGACAATTGATTGTTATGAAAAAATTACACTTGTCTTATGAATCTCAATCTCGTCGAATGAAATACGCAAGTGTCTTATGAACCAACAAAAAAATAATAAAAAAACGCGTTCATTAGTGTGATCTTATGAAAATCATGCGAGAATTTTGCCTCAGTGTACGAGTTCCTTTCGGTTTCCCGTTCATCTGAGATTCACTGTTGCTTCTTGTGAACAAAGAAAGACAACACATTCGATCGCGTGTGAGCTATGGATGGCTGAAACTGCAAACAGTGAAATTCTTGGTGGTGTAGGAGGACTGGGTATTTACAAGCTTAGTGATTAGCTAGAAGCACGAGTAAAAACAAAAATCCAGTGGTCGGGTGTTGATGAAAACGGCGTGGCGGTACGACAACTTCGATTTCCCTTTCGCTGATGCCAGGGCTGATGAGATGTAAAATAATAATTGTATCATCGGAGGTTGAGGTGATTGACGTCTGGAGATGTGCATAGTATACATGCATACGAACAGCTAGAGCGAAGCCGGAGAGTAAAATTCTAGAGGAAACAACCTCGAGCGAGGTCACACGGAACTGCTGTACGCCATGCTTCACTAGTAGCGCACGGTAATTGAATGATCAAGAAGGCGGATCGAGCTCTAAATCAACTGTCTCGAGCAGTGTTGATCTTCGAAATCACATGGTTTTTATGTGCACAGTGATATGCACAGCAGTTCGATGAACAAACTTGAGTATCCTGAACGATTAGTGACGGAGTGCGTGAATTATCTTCCATTTAATGTCAAACATACTTTTACTAGAGTAAGTTTCAATCTAATTGAAATATGTATTCCTATTTTTTATATATTTTCAGCTTGCAAACACCACAGTCGTAACGATAATAGAGGATAAGCCTATAAATAATCATACACATTCGTGTGTTTCTGTATGACTGCATTGTATATATAGTGATAATGTGAGACTTAGCTAAAGGAAAGAATCTTAAGGTTTGTTACCAGCAAACATACAACAATACCCAGATAACACTCAGAGCTCAATCGTTTCCATTCACTTCGATTAGATCTGCTTTCAACGTTAACTGCTGCCGCTTATCGTGCTGGACGACAGGTAGCTGGTCGATGCTACATTCGAGATAGAACCCTGTCTCCCAGTTCCGACAAACGGTTTCCTATGAATCGATGAGCCTTGCCTAATGCAGAGCGAAGAGTGAACAACCAGTGTCTCGGCGGTACGACTGACATCATTCCGCAACCGAAATTCAAGCGCAATAGATGTCGCTGAATACTCTATGGTAGCCATCGTATTTTCGGCTAATTAGTTCCACCCCTTTTTGCAAAAGAAAAGTCACACGACTAGTTGCAACCATGCTGTACGTTTTCCATGTCGACATTGGTCGGATGCTCAATTTTGAGATGAGCAAAGCTTTCGAGAAGTATGATTGATACACTAAGAACAGTAGCAAAATTCTAACTTCTCCCCTTTCTTTTTTTAGCGTGCGCTCTTTAAAGGAAACAATAGAACGGCACTATGGAATCCCGAGCAATAGCATTGTGCTTCTGGGCAGTGGCGGGGAACAGCTGCAGGACCACAATCGTGTGTGCAATTATACAGCCGGGACGGATACCAACCCGATATACATGTTCAGCACCTGCACAACGGAGGCCAGAAATCAACCTCCATGGCCTAGTATAGACACTGGTGAGTAGGTTTTGGAATTGGAATGAGTCGTCAGTGCACGTTGAAACACGTTAAAAAAGAAGATGATATAGTTTTAAATTGAGTTTTAAACAGCTAAGAATAGACAAAAAGAGTCAATGCATTTTTTTTTGTACAGGATTGGAGCAAGACGCTTATTAGAGATTCAGCCCCCTGCATCTCTTGAAAAACTTCTTCACCATATTTTTCTTAAGAATTTTCATCTGAGATTTCTTTAGGCTTCCCTTTTTCCCAGACCGGATTTTTTAATAGAATTCTTTCAATAGTTCAAAACACACTTTCATTGACAATTCTTTGGAGAAATACTTGAAAGAATCTATCAATAAATTCCTTGTGAAAGTTTTTGAGGAATTTTGGTAGAATCTGTAAGAACTTTTACAGGAATCTGTGACGAACTCACCAAGGACAAATAGCCATTTTAACAAAGATAAATGTCTAGTAATTTTCAGCGTAGTTCCTGGTTGAACTTATGAGAAGTTCTAAGCAAAAAAAGGCAAACGCTTGCTGTATGCGCTTGTTGGACAGGATTCATAGAGGATTCGACAAACTAAGAAATAGACGATTAAAATGTGGAAGCAATTTCGCTCCATTTTGAATTCTATTTGGCAAAAAATGTGTTATACAGTGAAAACTCCATGAGTCGATGCTCCATGACTCGATATCGACTCATGGAACCATACTAAAAACAAAATTTCATGGTTACAATAATGGTCCCTTCAAACGGATTTCCAAGGCATTTGTTTCCACGACTCGATATTTCCATGAGTCGATGATCCCTTCAGATATCGACTCATGGAAGTTTTACTGTATTTCTACGAATCACCATTATTGTTGAATACACGAACAAGCCTAATAAATTTCTTTTGAATTTAAATTGAAAATTTGCTTAAAAATGAACAAAAATCATAGTGAAACTGTTATGCAAATATACACAATATAATATACCGTCGATGGGGGTGACAATGGGTCTGGGGGGTGAGATTGGGTCAAAACGGAAAAATATGATTTATGAAATATTTCAGCTAATAACGGTGATATTAGTAAAATTAATAATTCATATGTTAGGGAACATATTATTACACATAAATCATCACAATATACATTTTTAGAAATAGTAGTTTTTGTTTACTATATCAATAAACTTGTATGTTGAAATTAGATAAAATTTACAACATTAAATTTCTCCTGTGCAAAGTATCACGCATGTACTTTAACCTCTACCGTTATATTGATAGAAGGTTTAAAGTCTTTTCATTACACTTCATACGTATTTTCCGGAATCTATTTGATTTTTCAACAAAAATTTTATTTTTTTCGGTACGGTGTCTAAAACATCAAAAATGGGGGTGAGATTGGGTCAAGCAAGAACGACAGTAAATGAAATTGCAACTTCACTTTTTTGACATTTTACGGTGCTTGTAGTTCTCTTTTCCATTAAGATGTGTTTATTCTTTCTAAATACAGCATCTCTGAAACATCAAACTAGTCTACTTGAGGATTCCGTACATTGAATAACAATGCAACGCATTTTGACAACTTCTCAATCCAGCTACTGTGTTTCGTGCGCAGCAACATCGTAAATTTTTTATCAAATGGATTGTTTTTTTTTAATTTAATTATTTATCAGTATTTTCATATTATAGAAACATCTTCTGGAAGTACAAATGAGATGGAACACTGAAATATCGTGATTATGACGTCAACATCTGCCTGAAATGTATTGATCGTTGAATGTCGCTCCGAAATTTAACTATTTGCGAAGAATTAAAATAATCACTGTTTCAGTACACCTTTGGGGAAACTGAATAGGCTTCATGGCAATGGGGATGAGACTTTGAAGACAATTCGAGGGAAAAAAAATAGAAAATTTATGTAAACTTGACGATGAATGTTGTGTTTACATATTTTTTCTCATAGCTCTTCATTTTTTTGGTATAATCGTTCTTTTATGGTCGTTTATCATACTTGTGAAACACCTTAGATATCTTTTCATCTTGTTTGCATCGCATTTCATCAATATTCTTCAGCTGTGAATGGTTTTACATTCAATATATGCGGTACCAATATATACCTATGCATATCAGTCCCATTGTGTTCGTGTGAATCGATAAAATTTCATACAAGTGTAGCCACAAATGTTTCTTATAATTTAAGCTGAATTGTCTCCGTACGTTGAGTTCAGTAAGTTTTGCATCAATCACAATGTAAAATTTATTAGAAAATATAGAATTTCAAAGAAAAGCAACCTTTTTTGTAAACCATTGCATGTCCTCTGTGGTCGGACACCTTTTGTCCTCTATGACCGGACAGTGAAAATGTGACTCCCTGATCTCTACCTTATCCCATTAACCCAATATACTTCCCATGACAACTGTGGAGTTGCAGAAGATACTTCGGTCTCTAGTAACAATGGTTGTCTAACTAACATTCCTTCCCTTCCCCAATGACCGTGAGGACGTGGCCGGCGCCTTTATTGATTTTAAATATGCTCTCGATTTGTGCACATTGAGGAATGGTTAGCTAATCCCAAGCCCCATTCATTAAATCTGTGCAACCTCGATTGCTCTGGTCAATCACGGAGTAGTACTACGAATTGTACGGTCATTTATGCTCATGCTCAAAATAATGTGTTATTTTTACATTGTACAAAAATTGACGATAAAACTAATGTAGATTTTGAAATATTACCGAAAAACAAAAAGTGTCCAGTAGACCTGTTCATATTTAAAAAAAATGTCTGGAAATCTACCGGTCAAGCAGTATTCGGAATTCTCATGCTAAGAACAATGTCTGGTCAAATTTTCAGCTCATTTGATAAAGATTTCAGTATGCTTCAAGTTGAAAATGTGTTTTTGGGCTTATTTCAAGGTTTGAAAAACCATAACTAGCATGTGGAAAATCAAAACCACTTACTATTACCATTGTTTGAAAGCTAATTCTATTCTGTTAAAGTTTGTCGAACACGCTAACAAGATTAAAGTGAGTTTTAACCTTGTTTGATCCAAATTTGTACTCCGCTGTACCCGGAAACTACAGTTTTCTCAATATATATGGTATATAAAACATGCATTGATATTATTTTTTCAGGCCCTAGTCAACGGGAATCAAACATAATACATTTATGAATTCATTGACCATCAACAGATTACATGTTGCTAAAGGCAATAAATTATAATAAATGCCCAAAGATCGAGCACCGCATCGCAACCTGATGATTGTTAAATCATGCATGACACATGTACCGGAAACGAATGCATTGAACAAGTTAGCATTGCTTTTCCTTTCCGAGTGATGATTGTTTTGATCGCATTTCGCTGATCATTTAGAACAATTTGAAAACAATCATCATCATCGACTGAGAAAAGGCAGTGCTAACGTGTTCTTTTTTTGTATTCATTGAAGCTCACGGTGGTGCTCTTGGCTCACACACAGTGGATTTACAAATGTGCTTCATAATTACCTATTTTTTACAATTTATTTTCGTAAGATAAATGGTTACTTTGAACGGGATTGACTTTTAGATATGCATTGTCATCATGTCTGGAAATTAAAAATCCGAAATTTTTATGCAGGCATGCTGTTCAGTGAAAACAATTCCCGAAAAAAGAGATTTTCAAGAACCTCGAGATACAAACCTCAACCAAACTATGTTAAAACTTGCTCCAACCATAAAATTGTGTTCGGCAAAAGTTCGTAGAATTGGATAAACTACTATGTAGAAGTATTTCCGATAAATTTTGATGTTTTGTTCGGTAGTTATGATTTTTTAAAGCTTGAAAATAGCCCAAAAACACATAATTGATTTGAAGCACAACCAAAATTACTCTTAATTGAGTGAAATTTTGGCCAGAAGTTCATTTTGCAATGAAAAATCAAAGTATTGGTTGACTGGGGAGTTTCCAGACATTTTTGAAAATACGAATAGGTCTAGTGTCCAGGCATAGAGGACTTCCCCCTATACAAAGTTGGAATAAAATTAAGAATTAACTGTTAAGGAACAAACAAATTCCTTATTTATTTTTATAGCCCCCTCGTATAACACTGTATGATTGATTTACCTTTACTTCGCTACACATCAGTGAATTACTATTAGTACCGAGTAACCGAATGTAGTACTAGAAGTGGTACCCATTTTGAGCCCGACTACTATGTCTTTATATCGTCTTTGATGTGACTGTTATACGAATATTTTAAAGATGGCACAACACAAGCGATGATTTTAGATATTTGATCGCTGTATTTTGTAATGTTGATTAGAGTTAGAATGAACTTCAAAACAGGGGCAAAGTTTTTATGTTTATTGAAATCATTTCAACGCCAGGAAAATATAATTTCAAGTTAGGCTGCTTGGGCACGTCAGGAGTTAATCATCAATATTAACCTCCTTTTTCTGAGCAGCCTAGATATTTAGTCGCGTAGTGTCGGTAGCGGTTGTTTCAACTGGCTAAGAATTAACACTACAGACTGCTTGTTCCGGTGGTACAAGTATACCTCACAAAAGACTCCTAATTTATGGTGTGATGCGTACCAGGGCGCCCTCCACAGTATTGAGTCCTTCCTGTGCTACCAGGAGCAATGGTGCAGATGATCTTGTGTTTCTCCGAGATAATCGGCTGCCCTTCTTCAGTCTCTATCCTGAGGCTAATAAGGGTTGGATTATGAATATGTTGTTATGCAATTTAAAATATCACCTATATAAAATCGCATTATGCGTTTTACACAGTGTATTCTGTGCTTATTCGCACATTAGCGATTTTTAATGGATACCGATCTGGTGTTTTCGTTGTTAGTCTTTTTTCGTGCCGAGATTGCAAAAAGCTTAACCCCAATGTGATATACAATGTGTATTATATCACATTGGCTTAACCCTGTCTAGTTTAGGTAGTGGCAACTGTTGGGATAGCTCAGATCTATCTTCAGCATAAAAGAACAGCAACGATCAATCTTTGCAGACTCATGCCAAATGGTACAGCCCATGTGGCGCTAGTTCAAGAACCTTACTTTCGTTACGGGAACTTTTATCTAGGTAACCTTGTGGACGCAAACATGATGGCGAAACATGAAATGGCGAACTCGCGTGCCATTCCTCGTGCATGCGTGCTCGTTGATGCAATCGTTGCTACACTCATTTCTGAGTTAACAATCAAAGAATTATGTGCTATTACAATTGATGTTTCTGTTGCTGACTTCAATAGGAAATACGTTTATACCATCAGTGCACCAGATTCCGCTCATTTAAGGGAAGTTATGTGTTCAAATGTTTATTATATGACAACTATTGTGTCTATCAATATTATATTTTTGTGACAATATAGCTCCAAGTATAGGAAATCAGCGCCAAAATAAAAAGAATTTGAAAAAAAATCATAAAACAATATTTAATTGCATTTGTTACTGCATTTAAGTGTTCCTATTTCCGCTCACGATAAACAGATTTCGTGACGAACTTACTAAGAAATGCATTATTTCAAATTTCGTTATTTATCCTGGTAGGTATTTTTTATGGTAAAAAAAATACTTCTTGGAAACCTCACATTGATTTCAGAGTCAAAAAACTTGCATGGCCTTCGGTCAATGCCGGCGAACCCTTGGGTAAATTTTGGGGCCTCAAACCCAAGTATATCAAATGAATTTACGCAACAGTTGTTCGACCAATATTGGCACATGGATGCCTTGTGTGGTGGCAAAAGGATGAAGAGAGAACAATCCAATCAAAATTGGGCCATCTCCAAAGGATGTGCTTGATGGCGATGTCCGGTGCGTTATTTACGACTCGCACAGCAGCGCTCGAGGCTCTTTTCGACGTTGTGCCACTACAAATACATCTAAAACAAAAATTACTTTCTTGCTCTTACCGTTTATGGGTATTGGATCTACTGGAGAAAAATCCAGTGAATCGTAGATCTACACATCCTTCGTTGTTTTCACTTTTGGTGAATTGGGACAAAATTGTCCTTGCTCCAAGTGATCTCACAATTGCTTGTCACTTTCCTTACAGTATATTCACAGACAAACAGACGTAACACTTAGAACAAATCTCGATCAAAATCATAGTCACGAGGACATGTACGCCCAATGCTAAAATCGGTTTGTTTGGCCGACAGGCCAACAGATGGCAGTAGTGTGTAAACGTCAAACGCGAACAAGAACGATGCGAGCGCTGCAGGTGGCGGATTGGCCACCTACCATATTTTTGATTCGACCGTTGAAAACGTGGTCGATGCACAATGATGAGAGTGTGACGTCTGTTTGTCTGTGGTACATTTATCACATAATTCCCTTCAAGGGGAAAGTGGACGTCTGGCTATTGTGACATTTAAAAAGTAGTATATCAAACAATATAGTACCTATGTTACAATGATGGCAAAAAGATCATTTTGGCGTAATTATATTTAACCATGAGTGATAATCAGACTACCGTACCTCAACTGTTTTCAAATCAAACTAATATGCTTTGCCACAATGATGTAGCCTTCCTATTCTTCTTCTTCTTTCTGGCCTTACATTCTAACTCGGGCAGAGCCAGCTTCTCAGCTTATTGTTCTGATGAGCACTTCCACAGTTATTAACTGAGAGCTTTCTGTGCCAATTGACCATTTTTGCAAGTGTATAACGTGTGGCAGATACGAAGATACTCTATCCTGTGAAGTCAAGAAAATTTCCTTTGCGAAAAGATCCTCGACCGGTGGGATTCGAACCCACGACCCTCAGCTTGGTCTTGCTGTATAGCTGAACGTTTACCGCTACGGCTATCTAAGCCCCTAATGATGTAGCCTCTAACTGTGTAAGATAATTGAAATCTTTCGGATCCTTATCAACTGAAAAAACACTGTAGGGGGTTAGTGGGTGGTATCAAAGATGAAATACTTGGGTACCTTTTGCAGTACCAAGGGATCAAATGCAGTACTAGAAGTGGAACCCATTCTGAACCCTACTAAGTACTATGTCACTATTCGTCTCTGGTGCTCTGTTGTTCCAGGTACACGGAAGCTCGAATTTCTATGAAAAATAATTGCTTGTATTGTTTGAATAAATCGAACTATGAATCAATGGGTCTCAAATGAATCAAATAAATTTAGGCATTATGAAAAAAATGTCACAGTTTATAGCCAAACATCCGCAAAAAGCTATTAGCTAGGGCAACTATAGGGTGACCGTATACCAACGTTTATTTTAATTGCAGATAACGACCTAAACGCTCAGGTGGAAAATAGCCTAAAGCTGCCAGCCACCTATGGTACGGTTGTGACGAGAGCCGCACTAGCTCAAAAGATGTACGAAATGGCCAAAGAGGAGGCTAAGACTTGCGAAACGTTAGTCCACGAGCAGCACTTACAGCAGCAAGGCTGGGCGGCAGTCGTTGCCAACATGGAAGACGTGGTGCAGGAGTTCCAGGAGAGGGTGACCGATTTCTTCCGGCGGTACGAAGAACACCAACAGCGATCCAAGGATCACGTGGACATGTTAGAAACGTAAGAAAAAGAGATCAGGTATTGACGAAAAACGCTGTTAATATATGTTTATTTTACAGATTCGATGAAGATCTAAGGCAACTTTCGGCCATTCCAATTCTGCCCAATTTGATGGACAACGCAGAATTGCGACCCTTCGGAGCCTTCAACGAGATGTACGCTGATGTTTGTAATACAGCAACTAGCACGTCATCGGGCAGTGTCAAAACAAGTGGCAATCAGTCTAGCGCCGGAAGCGAAAAAATGGAGGCTTGCACCAGCAATACGTATAGTGGAGACGGAACGAATGACACCATTGCTGTCTCTGAGCCTAATGAGACTACGATTTCCGAGAACGATAGAATCGGAATTTCCTTGCTGGATTGGATTTCGGCAGACAAGGGTCAAAATGCACTGAAACGTTTGGCCGCCGAATGTAACCGTGGATTGGATCAGTTAGAAGAGACCAACATGAAAACCCTGAAAGACAACGTCAACAAATCTGTAGGATTTTTTCAGAGGGTGCGTTTTTAGATTCTTTATTACTGAAAGTCGTTCAGATTAACCAGATTGCTCCAGTACCTAATATTAATTGCAAACTTTTCTCCGCAGGAAGATATGAAAGAAATTAAAGGGCTAGAAAGGCGACTGTATGACTTAGAACGTAAAATGGTTGATGTCAGAAAATTGGTTCAGGAACAAAATGAGCTTGCACAGTCAATCCAGCAGAATCAAAACCGCGCTAGTACCCTGGGAGATACGTCGATACTGCCGGATCTGTGTGCGTCGCATCAAGGCCAACTGAAGGTAATTCTAAAAAACCAGAAGGAACTGCATGAAATTCGACGGCAGTGTGCTAAATCAAAAGAAGAATTAGGAAAAAATCTGTATATTCGGCTTAGGTATGCGGTATAACATTCAATCGATTAAGGCAGTCATTCTAATATTGAAATCCGTTTTCAGACATTGCATAATACCCGTGCAAACAAGAGTGTACGAATTAGACAATAGTCTACTATTCTATCATACCTCTCTGAAGCGTCTACAGAGACATTTGGGAATCATAGAGCAGATTCATATGGCGCCCAGCATGTACGTTGGTGCCGTAACGGAAGTGGTTCGTCGAAGAATATTTTCCAGTTCATTCCTACGAGTAAGTACAAAAATATTAAAACATTCCGAATGCTGTTTTTCATTTGATGCTTTTCTTTACAGTGGGCTTCCGATTTAGCTTGCCGTCTAATGGCGATATACAACGAAGAAGTCATGCGGCGGCACGATTTTGCCTCGCAGTTCGAGGGCCACTTTCTAAGTACGTTGTTTCCCGGGATGGACGATTTGCCACCGCCCTTCGCAATTCAAGCGCCCTCAATTTTTGATTCTAGTCTACCGGCGTTGAATGAGCAAGGTGAATTATACAAACCCTTTCATATATTTTACATATTCTAAATATTCAATATCCTCTATAGATCTGAAAGAACTTGCCCGATTTTTACCCGAGCTAACGGAAAAGATCCAACTACCGAATATAGATTCTGTGATAGACTTCTTTTCATCTAGATTGGTGGATGGTAATCAAAGCAAGAGCAGCGGGCTGCAAGAGTTCCGAACGGACATGGGTGAGGTTATAAGTGGTTCGGGTAGATCGGGCAATGAGGATAAAACAACGGATTCGGCTAATAATGCACAATTGCCCATAAGAGAGTATGACAAAAAAACACTGGAAGATCTTTACTATTGAGTATGACAATTCTGTAATTTTAGGGGTTGCGAGTCTGAAACTGACACGGAAGAGTTCGAAAAAGTAGGCCAAAGCCCAATTGATCGCCGGAGGAAACTACGTTCGAAAGTGGAAACTTGCAGCTTGGGTACATCGACCGAACAAGTGCTGCAAGCTAGCGCAGAAACACTGACAGAGGTGCGATCAAACAAAAATACTACCACTACTAACCTAACTTGTACTACTATGTCAGCTATTACTAGCGCAGGATTGCAAAACTGCAACAATATCAAAATTACTTATAATCAGGAATTACTTTTAATCGACAATTATCATAAAAAATCCGTATCTGGTGAAACAAGCCAATCTTGTTCTGATGAATTGGCTATGCCAGTTGCATCGCAACAAGATGATTCGCGTCAATTGCTCCAAGGCAGTGGTAGTGTTTTGCCGTCGCTGCCTATTGCCGGCAGTCCATGCGCCGACGAAAATGTATCATGCTCGCGGAAGCCTCTCTCATTCAAATCTACTTCGATGATGTCCAGAGCGGCATCGTCGTCTTCGGAGCGGTCAACCTCCCAAGATCGACTTGGTGGTGGTAGCTCTTGCTATCCGGGTGACGATGAGTTCATAAATTCGGAGTTTTATATCGATGAATCATTGCCTTCCAGCGGCACAAGCGCAAACCACCAGCTCCAAAATCAGCTGCAGATACAGCAATTAGAAGTAAGACAGTCTTTAATTGGTACGCTAAGCAGCTGCCATCAGGCGGGCAGCTTTGATGAAGAAACCATCATTTTGCTGCTGCAGGTACTATTAAATCAAAAATTATACTTTTATTTTCAAACCTTTAGATAATCCTTGTTTGTATAAGCAACAACCTACAAAGTAAATCATCTATTACTAGAATAAAATTATCAAACTAATTTTACTTATCTCACAACCAGACTATCAAGCTTTTGTAACATTTAAAGACAAAAGACAAAGACGGTTGCAAAAATATGAAGATAATCGTCGTGATTTGCGCCGCATTTTCTTGAGCAAGAAATTTGTTATCCGGAAGACCTTCAAAGCTGAAAATGTTTAAACTTGCTTACATACTTGCTCAAAACATTTTATAAAGAACTAAGCTGTAATGCTTCCAGTAGACGATAATGTCTTTTGTGAGAAGCACCACATTAGATAACTTTCTGATCGCGGGAATTGAATCCACACTCATTGCCAGATCACTGAGGGTCGAATGCCACCGATCAAGGAACTTTTCGGGTTGGAAAACGACATGATTAGTGTAACCATAGTTACCATAAGCACTAGTAATAAGTCCCAAATCAGCATCATAGATGTATGCAGACATTATAATAGCACTACAAATGCTAACACGCCTAATGACAACAGTTTCACGTATAGAAACCCTATTACTGCATCATTAATGCTTCTAAGACTGATGCTTACATGCATTAAAAAAGCACTATGTTTGCTCTATATTCGCATGTAGGGAATGCTACTATGCTATCCAGTGTTCTGACGAATAGTGGTTTCTGCGCTCGCGTACATAGGGGGTCTGTACCAGTGATAGTGGCAATAGTAACGGGTTGAGAAATAAAAAATCGCCTGTCAATAACGGAAGCTCGTTTTTCATATCTGAATTATACGAAAGCTTTTCTATTCTATTTTATATAAAAAAAATAATCTTAGAAGGATAAAATCGTTGAATCTTTCAAAAAAGCATTTCCTCCATTACTGGAACATGTTCCAGTAATAGTGGTTTTTGCAAACGTCTGTTCCTATAATGGTGGTTTACATTGATTTCCCATTGAAACCCACTATTATAGGAACGTCCCACTATTACTGGTGCAAAGGAGCAAAAAAGTTAAGGTTTTTAATTGTTTTCTACTATTTCCTTACTAATTTCCAAAAAAATTTTATACACATTCATATCAATTTTACAAGGGCCATGTTAGAAAAATACACATATAATTAAAAATTACCAATAACACGTTTGAATCCCCACACAACCATTATTATTGGTACACACACTACCATGGGGGTGACGCCTACAGAGTGGTAATGGCTAAGACCAAAGGAGCCATAGCGCCCCAAGAGAAATCGCCCGAGTTGCTGCGATCGATAATCGATGTACTCTTCCCGCACCATCCCATAAGCCCATGGCCCCCAGCGCCGTATGCGGCAGATGAAGAAGAAGAAGTGGCGAGAGTGACGAACGAAGAACTGGCAGAAGTCGTGAAATCATTCGCGTCAAACAAGGCACCGGGACCCGATGGTATCCCGAATGTTGCCTTAAAAGCGGCAGTGAACACGGATCCGGACATGTTCAGAACCACGATGCAACGCTGCATTGATCAAGGAATCTTCCCGGATGTATGGAAGCGACAGAAATTGGTGCTACTACCAAAGGCGGGGAAACCACCAGGTGATCCGTCGGCGTATAGACCTATCTGTCTACTAGATACGACGGGCAAGTTATTGGAGAGGTTGATTCTCAACAGACTAGTACCGTATACGGAGAGTGCGGACGGCCTGTCCAACAACCAGTTTGGATTCAGAAAAGGTAAATCTACTCTGGACGCCATCCAGTCGGTCGTTCAGACAGCTGAGGTGGCAATCGAGCATAAAAGGAGCGGCATCCGTTACTGCGCGGTTGTCACTCTGGATGTGAAGAATGCGTTCAACAGCGCAAGCTGGGAAGCAATAGCACACGCGCTTCACCGCCTCAAGGTACCGGTGCAGTTGTGTAAGCTTCTAGAAAGCTATTTTGATGGTAGGATTCTACTGTATGACACAGAGGAGGGGCAGAAAAGCGTTCGAATTACCGCGGGAGTACCTCAAGGTTCAATCTTGGGCCCGCTGTTATGGAATGCGATGTACGATGACGTACTGAGGCTGCCCCTCCCGAAGGGTGTTAAGATTGTTGGCTTCGCCGACGATATCACCCTAGTGGTCTATGGTGAATCGATGGAGGAAGTAGAGTTGACAGCAGCGCACTCTATTTCCCTGGTTGAGGAATGGATGAAATCTAGGAAACTAGGACTGGCCCGTCACAAGACTGAGGTGGTGGTGGTCAACAACCGCAAGTCCGAGCAACGGGCGCTTATCTCGGTAGGTGATTGCACCATAGAGTCCAAACGATCCCTTAGGCATCTTGGGGTAATGATCGATGACAAGCTGAGCCTCGCTAGCCACGTTGAATATGCCTGTAAAAGGGCATCTACGGCTATAGCGGCGCTTTCGAGGATGATGTCTAACAGCTCTGCTGTAATTGCCAGCAAACGCAAGCTGCTGGCAAGCGTGGCGCTATCCATACTAAGGTATGGAGGACCAATCTGGTCAAAAGCGCTTAGAACAAGAAGAAACCTAAAGCGGTTGGAAAGCACGTACAGGATAATGTGCTTAAGAGTAGCAAGTGCATACCGGACGGTATCTAAAGAGGCCGTGTGCATCATAGCCGGGATGACGCCCATCGGGCTCATCATCAAGGAAGATGTTCAATGCTTCAACCAAAGGGGTACCAGAGGAGTCCGCGACACGTGTAAAGAGGAAACGCTCAGAAGCTGGCAGCAGGAATGGGATAACTCCACTAAGGGTAGATGGACCCATCGGCTAATACCAAATGTGTCAGATTGGTATGGTAGAAGGCATGGGGAAGTGAACTTCCACCTGACGCAGTTTCTGTCAGGACATGGTTGCTATAGACAGTACCTGCATAGGTTCGGGCACTCAGAATCTCCTGCGTGCCCCAATTGTGCTGGTGTAGAGGAAACAGCGGAGCATGTCGTGTTCGATTGCCCCCGTTTCACTGTTGTGAGAGGTCGCATGCTCACTACATGCGGAGGGGACACGTCCCCCGACAATATTATAGAGAGAATGTGTGCGGATGCCGAGTGCTGGAATGCAGTAACTACGGCTGTCACTCACATTATGTTAGAATTGCAGCGTCTATGGCGCGCCGACCAAGAGTTGGCTGCAGAGGATTAGCCCTGCCGAGGCTGGTCCCTTGTAACATTGTTTAAGTCGGCTAGGAGAAGCAGTTTGCCTAGGCTACTTCTGCTACACGTGTTGTGCTATATGCACTGGTCCCTTCCCGAAGAAATACCGTAAGGTGGTTCCGGGGAGATGAGGGTCTGAGTCCAAGGGTCATGTCGATGCACTTTTCACCACTTGAGCAATTCTAAATGAATTGCTCATGCACAGTGCATAGGCTGGTTTTAGCGGGTCGTCGTTGGTGCGTCATCCCCGCATTCCCTGAGTTATCTTCTCAGGGGATCTGTTTGCAGATTTCCCCCTTGTAAAAAACAAAAAAAAAAAAAACACACTACCACTGGATCAGCCACCCTACACGTTCCATGTCACCAACTTTACTTAAGGGGGCAGAATCCGCCATTGATTTCGGAATTTTCAAAAGCCGTTTTTTCGTTCAAAATCAAGAAAATATACAGAACAATATGTTCACTGTATTCTATTCTCCAACCGAAACACAGTGAACACATTTTCATCGAATAATTTTTAGTTTTGAATAGAAAAACTGCTTTTGAAGTTTCGATGATTACGATGACGGAGCGTTGATCGTTAAAGAGTGCTGGTGGAAAATATAAACAAAGATCAGCTGTTTTCAGCAAAATAAAACGGCAGTATTTTCCACCAGCAAATTTTCGCATGTGTACGTGTCAGTGCTCGGCGAGAGCTCAATAAACCACGTGCTTAGTGTTTGCATGGAGTGGTAAGAGAGAGCACAACATAAATATCGCGTTACATATCTAAAAGTAAACAAATCTAGTTTTGACACCATAGCATCTCCCCGGACTCACTAACTATGGAAACATTGTCAACGTAATCATAAAACTTACTCTTTATAAACCCGATTTTCAGAAGGGTTTTTTTTTCAAATCATTCATAAGCTCCCTGTTTATCTGAGACCTGTTCTTCATCCGAATATGGGATCGATTCAGGGAAATAAGTTCTCATCATTACTTCCAGTGTTTCAGAAGAGTCAACACTGTTGACTGTAAAACTGCCGTCTTCTTTTTTAAGGCTACCTAGACCATTTGAATGGTCTTTTGAAAGAACTTTGTCCAGCCTTGCAGCTGCAGGAGCGTTGTTGATGCTTTCATATACCCGTCTCCAGTCCTTACGTTCGGCGTGCCTTAGTTCTCTGTTGTATTCTGTTTGGGCTTTTTTGTATTCAACCCAATCTAAAGTGATCTTTGCACTATTGTACAATCGCCTAGAACCGCCTTCCTCAATCCTGCCAGTTTGTCATTCCACCAAGGCACATCCCTGTTAGATGACCTTTGTTGAATAGGACAGCTAGCATGATAAGATAAGACCATTTGGTAAATGATCCCATTCGAGGCATTTTCCAGTTGTGAAACAGTCGTGAGCTGTTCACCGTTATACGAATTCCTATTCGTTAAATGAAAAAGATAGAGATCCCAATTGGTTTTCTTTGGGTTTCTATAGCTTTCTGTTATGTCTGATCCAGCTTCAAAAACGAAACGGATTTTTTATTACCTAACAATGATTCTTCATCAGAGACATACCAGTCCACAATCTTCTCCTGTAGCTACAGATCGTGAGATCAAGAGCCACTTGTCGGGTAGAGTTTACAAAAGTAGGAGGATCCCCTCTATTACATATGTCTATGTTGTTAGACGACATGTAGTTTAAAAGATCTTCTCCTCTTTTATTAATATCGGTGCTGCTCCAATGGGCGTTTGCATCGCACCGTCCCGGGATCCATAATAGGGATGTTTATTTATTTATTTATTTGACGTTTCCTATTATGGACCCTCCATTTGATTCCCATGTAATCCGGCTCGCTGCCGACGTACCTATTATGGACTTACCTGGAAATGCGTATTATGGACCCTCTTGTGTAGTTTCATTTACAAAACTGTTCGAATATCTGTATTTATGCGTCTCAAACCAAATATTTTGTCTGCAACTGCTGACTAACAATGCGATCGAAGTTCCCCCGGTGGATTTTCATAGGAATACGGTGTTAATTTTATGTTTTTCTGTAAGGGGTCCATAATACGCAAAGGGTCCATAATTGACATCGACTCCCAATATGATAACTCTGCGTTATCAAGCTTTCAAAACACTAAACTTTTGAATGGCGGGTGAAGATTCGGATTGTACAGTTTGAATTACCTAAAATAAACAGAAATTAGTGATCTTTCCAAGATTCTTATTCCGGACGCAACCTCACTTTTCTTCCATATTGCTGACACTTTGTTTCGAACTCCGGACAGCTCACAAAAAGCAAATCTAAAATAGTTAAATTATAAATTAAACTATCTCATCCGTTAGACTCTAACGGTTAGAGCAGGGCTGCCCAACGTAGGCCCGCGACCTCATTTTGTGTGGCCCGCGGATGGTTAAAGATTTTTCTCATATTTGGCTTGTTGATTATTCTACCAACCCGAAGTTAGAACATACCAAGACTATTTAATTTTCAATTTAGTTTCAACTTAATATTTTAGCTTGGTTATTATTTAAATTGTTTTTTAATCATCTTAGTACTCAATTTTATGAATGATCAAATTCTAAATCTCAAATTCTGGATGTTTCAACAATGTTCTACCATGATTTCCATCGAAATTCAAAAAATGCTGCCTCAAAAAACTTATGGACGAAAGGCTAAATTTTCGTATATAATTTCACTGAATTAAAGACTAACATTCTCTCAGAATCATAGAAATAAATCTGAGAGTCAGAATACTTGACAGTATAATAGGTTTTCCAAGAATTCAGGATACGAGATTGTTACAGAACTTTCACTATGATCCTATAGACTTCTGGCCAGAATTTTCAACAAATAAAAGACGTGATTTTTGGAAATCCTAGTCAATTACAATGTAATGCTATGTACGATTTTGCAGAACCTTAAGCAAATTTAAAATAAAATTTTGAGCAGGCTTCTTTTGAAAAACTTTTAGCATTCTGAAAGATTTCAAACGGTACTTGGCTAGATCTACAACCTGCAGTAGACAAACCTCGGTTGTCGATTCTTCCTTATAACATAGTGTAATTAAACTGACTACGTTATGATTTTCAAGTCTTTTTAGTCACTATTTTCTTAAATCATTAAAATAACTAGTTTTTGAATTAATTTTGGCTACCAGACCTTATATATGTTGCAGCAATGGTATTTAAACAAAAAAGACACGGACACCGTCTTCGTCCATTTATTACAGACTGTAACTTAACACTAGCATGCTCCAGTGCCACATTCATAGAGAGTTAATGGCATAGAAAATATCTTATTTGAAAATGCTCAAAAATAGTCCACGTTTTACATAAGCCGCCTCCTATCAAAATTAAAACTACAACATTTTTCTTTTTTATAGGAAAATCTTGGCACCACGCGTCTGGAGGTTGAGCAGCTGAAAACCACCTTGCGAAATGTGTACCAGCTTTCCCAATCTTCGATCTCATTTCTGCGGGAACAGTTATCCGCCCTTAAGTCCGAAACTGCTGCTCGTCAAGTAGATTTTCGCAGCAAACTTGAGGCCATCAATAAATGTTGGACGGACCTGCAGGACGAAGCCCGCAACCGAGAACGGGAAACGATACAGCGCATGACCGTGGATCACGAGCTGGAGATGAATGATCTGCGGAAAAGCATCCATCTGAAGGACGATGAAATCCAATCTCTTCGATCAGATAACGCCACGATAAAGTCCAGTCACATTGACACGGTATCCAAGTATGAAAGTGAGAAGAAGGAACTGAACAACAAAATTGATCAAATGAAGGAAGTGGTTAGCAAACTAGAAAAGCAACTGGCTGATGTCGACGTGGACAAAAAGAAAGCGATTCAGGAAGCCGTAGAGCAACTAGAACATAAGCACAAAACTGAGATCGAATCATTACGATGTAGATACAAGTTAATGACAAGCATGGATAGATCTCCATCGGACACCAGCTTGGAGAAAATTGAGAAGCCTGACATGATTGATATTGTCATCCATGATCAGTTGCTAGCACAGGCTAGAGAAGACTTTAATCGCGAAAAGGAACGTGCAATCAAGGCAGCAATTGAAGAAGAACGACAACGATGGGAGTCTGTACAAACGCTGAAACCGCAATCCCGTTCAATGGCTAGTTCACCAGGTACACCTACGGGGAGCTCTGACATTTATAGGAGGATCCTTGAGGAAAAAGAACGACAGCTAGATGAACTAAGGGACAAGGAAACACTTTTGTTAAGAGAAAATCAACGATACAAAGAGACTATTCAATCTCTGACGGACCCAGAACTGTGTTCTAACCAATCAAATTTCAAAGACCGAATCGAAGCACTAGAGAAGGAGAAGCAACAGTTGACAAAAGAACTAGAGAAACAGCATAATAGAACCGCCAGTGGCGGAGTGTCCATCCAGTCCTGTGCTAAAGGAGACCTTGTGATGTTTGTCTACAATGCTACTTATGATCAGTACACCATTGTACAGGTAATTGAGTTCCTACGTCAATCTAACGATGTTAGTAGTGAATAATACCGCCTCATTTTTTTTTCAGAATGCACCGGTGTTGTATTTTCTTCATGCTGATAGTTACGCAGCTTTTAGCCTCTCACAACTGGTACCGGGCATAGTACCAAGGATAATCCATTGCATAGGCACAGTGGTAGACAAAGAATACTGTCATGCTCGCAAGGATGAAAATCGGTACAAAGTGTCTCGTGGTACGCGTTTCTATCGCGTAAAAGTGAAACCAGTGCCTAGTAGTAGTGGAAGTGGCACGAGTACCAGCAGTAGTACATCGAAGAGTGTCGACCCAGATAAGCACTCTCAAAAGAAAGA
Source organism: Aedes aegypti (assembly GCF_002204515.2). Lineage (NCBI taxonomy): Eukaryota > Metazoa > Arthropoda > Insecta > Diptera > Culicidae > Aedes > Aedes aegypti. The sequence continues at coordinate 285,460,265 of NC_035108.1, forward strand.
ACGAAGTAAGTTTTGTAGTTTTATGATAAATTTCTTTGGACTATTTGTGTTTGTATATGTATTTGTATTTGTATCTAAAATAATTTATCTGGCATCATTCGTCTTAATAAATAAAAAACGTACCGTGGGGCAAGTGGGTAACGAAGATCGTATAGATGAGGTTCTTTGAATCATAAAGACTCTAAATATAAATGAATAAGGTCGTGTATAATTTTAGATAGACTCCCACAAATTATAAGCGGTATTCTGAATTTGTTTTTTGTGCAAAACTTCAAAAAATATATAGAAAAGGTTTTGAAAAACGTCTCCTCCATTTTCGCGTGCCCCAAAAGTGAGACTGTACGTAGGAGACGGCTCCATTGCCCGTCGCCAGCTACGCTTTCTGTGAAGGGTCCGCAAATCGTCCTCAATTTGATCGACCCATCTTGCCCGATGCGCATCACGTCATCTTTGCAAGTCGAAATGTTTTCGAGAACCATCTTCACTGGATTGTTATTTGACATTCTGGAGACATGCCTGGTCCACCGCTAGCTCCCAATTTTTTCGAGGTGGGCGATAGTTGGTTCTCCCAGCAGCTGGTGCAATTCATGGTTCATCCGCCTTCTCCACGTTCCGTCTCCCATCTGCACTCCGCGGATGATCCGCAACACCTTCCGTTCAAAAAAAAAAACAACCCAAGTAACACCAAGCATTATAACATTGCACGTATTCTACCGCATATCACCAATATTGGTGCGACATTGCTTTTATTCGACAAGTTACAAGAGCTGTCAAGCAAAAGAGCATTAACGCTACATTACAAATGTATCAATGCTCTAATATTACTTTATGAATTGCTTGATTGCTTTATAAACATTTTTGCATTAGTTCGACTATATCAGGGCCTTTTTCCACTTTTAATCTACTTTAATGGCAGGCTTACGGCAATGCAGCTGCTTTATACAAGCAATGATATAATGCTCCATGGTTACATGGGAAGGGCGCGTTGACGCTCTACTCGAAGGGTCCATGTTTCGTGCCCATAGAGGAGTACCGGTCTAATCAGCGTCTTTGGTTAACTTCGTGCGATGACGAATTTTTACTCGATCGAAGAGTTCTGCGGAGTCCATAGTAGGCACGATTTCCAGCAACGATGCGTCTCTGGATTTCTCTGCTGGTGTCGTTGTCGGCCTTCCGTTCACTCCTCTGGTAATGCTTCCTCCTCCCAAATCTTGGGAATAACCCATTGCAGCGCTTTGCCAGTGCATCACCACCGTATTTCAGTAGCTCACATAGTATATTGGTCCACTCCAGCGGCTTTGTTGTTTTTCAACCATCCAATCTCCGTTTCTACCTGTTGGAGATCTGGAGGCGAAAGTCTTTCGTTCTCCGCACGTTTCATTTTATGTATTTTCTCTATACTCGGTTCTGCCCCACGCTCGCTAAATCGATACGCACTTGATCCGCCCACCTATTTAGCTGCGCTAGTAGAAGCATTAACCTAAGAATGCTAATGTCGCTGCTGTTCGTGTTACCAACATCTAGTTTGCCACGAATTGACAGCCTGAGTACCGGGCATCAAAGTGTCAAATCAATTATAAAAACATAAACAACAACAAGGCATTGAACAAACAATGAAAAACCATAATTAAAGGTAATAATAATTAAAATCAGTTTTGTGACATTAGCGCTACTAGCGTTCTACTACTAATATTTCTATTGCTGCGCTCCACGCCTTCTTGTAACAACCGAATCTGACGCGAACACTATCTTTGCAGGGTTGTTGTCCGGCATACCCTGCACACACCGTTTTCCTGCACACCGCCCAAGATCATCCTAAGCACCCGACGTTCGAAGACTCCAAGTGCTTGCAAGTCCTTCTCGAGCATCGTCCACGTTCCATGCCCGTAAAGGACTACCGACTGTATGAGCGTTTTGTACATGATACATTTGGTGTGGGCGTGACCGCAGCTTCTTGTGGAGGCCATAGTAGGCCCGACTTCACTGATGATGCGCCTCCGTATTTCACGGCTAGCGTTATTGTCAGCCGTCAACAAGGATCCAAGGTAGACGAACTTGTCGACCACCTCGAACTTATCCCCGTCTATTGTAACACTGCTACCTAGGCGAGCCCTGTCGCGCTAGGCCTCACCAGCTAGCATGTACTTGGCTTGGTCGCATTCACCACCAGTCCAACTTTTTCTGCCTCGCGTTTCAGGTGGATGTACAGATCTGCCACCTTTTCAAATGTTCGGCCGACAATGTCCATATCAATCGCGAAGCAAACAAATTGACTGGATCTCGTAAAAACCGTACCCCGGCTGTTAAGCCCAGCTCTCCACATAACACCTTATAGTGCAATATTGAACAACAGGCACGAAAGTCCATCACTTTGTCTTAGTCCCCGGTGGGATCCAAACGAACAGGAGTGTTCGCCTGAAACCTTCACACAATTTTGAACACCTTCCATCGTCGCTCTTATCAGTATCACGAGCTTCCTGGGAAAGCTGTTCTCGTCCATGATTTTCCATAGCTCTACGCGGTCGATACTATCGTATGCCGCCTTGAAATCAATGAAAAGGTGATGCGTTGGGACCTGGTATTCACGACATTTTTGGAGGATTTGCCTACAGTAAGGGTCTGGTCCATTGTAGATCGGCCGTCAACGAATCCGGCTCGATAACTTCCCACGAACTCATTTACTTCATGTGACAGATGACGGAAGATGATCTGGGATAATATTTCGTAGGCCGCATTTAGAATTGTTGATCGCTCGAAAGTTCTCACAATCTAGCTTGTCGCCTTTCATGTAGATGGGACATATCACCCCTTCCTTCCACTCCTCCGGTAGTTGTTCTGTTTCCCAGATTTTGCCTATCAGCCGATGCAGACAAATGGCCAGCATCTCCAGGCCCATCTTTATGAGTTCAGATCCGATACCATCCGTATCAGCAGCTTTATTGTTCTTGAGCTGGTGAATGGCATCCTTAACCACCCTCAAAGGTGGGACTGGTCACTGAACCAAGAAATATCATAGAAAGTATTAAAAATCTCACATACCCTTGCAATAATTGAAATCCGATTCATGTTATGTGCTTCCATTGATATTCATTTAAAGAACACATGAAACACATTATGAAATTTCATACCATTCATTTATCAACACTGTGGATTGTATATGAACAAAAGTCATGTATGTTATACGATGAATGCTATGTGATTTGCCGATGGGAAAATCCAGTCTCATTTTCGTACTTTCATGATGGCGGTTTGGCTCTCAATATTTAATTGTGGTGGTTTAAAAAAGTTTTAATTTAAACTGAACATGAACTGGAATTGTGAAATAGTTAGCGAATGTATGAAAGAAGGGTAAGTTAAATATTTATTAATTGAATGTAAATAAATGTTAATTAATTTAGACTTGTATTTACAGGAGATATCACTTTCATTGGAAGTTGGCTGGCTATCCGACGTGTTTAATGCATCACTTATTCACACATTATGATGATAATATTGAAACATTATATTTTCGAATGAAACCTAGGACAAGCTCAATTGATTGTAACTAATCCCTTAGGTCAACGCAGATAATTTATCAAATAAACTTTTCTTCAATTATAATTATATTGTTTTCTTATTTCTATTAAAAAAACTGATAAGAAATCATCGCAAGCTTATTAAACTATAATGTAAAAAATCACTGACAATACTAATACTTGTCATCGGAATTCAACATAACATTGATTGACAACATCCAATGGTTTTCATTTTCAGTTTGCATAAAGGGTATGTGTTTTAACAGATGAATTTGATTAAAATGAAATCTCGCAAATTTATGTGATAAATTGATGAGCGTTATGTGAAAAGCTATATGGAAAAAAACTATATATGTTTTCAGATAGATCTGACATGAATAATCGGTTCAGTGGTTGGTTTCCATCGCCTGCAGTACTGACGAAGGTACCGTAAGGACGCCATTCACCGCTCATTTAACAGCATTTCAACACATTAAATTCTGTCAAAAATCGGTTTTTCGATATTTTTAGCAACTTTTTGCGCTAGACGCAAGATAAAACATTTGTTTTTGTAGGAAAGAAGTTGAAATGTTAACAACGTATAATGGTACCAAATAACATGTATGCCAATGATACATGTGTAGGGCGCCATTCACCGCTCATCCTAAGTATGAGGCTCTATATACACAACTAGTTGGAATTAATTTACTTTCATTAGCTAGTTGATATCTTTGTACTATAGTACAATAACATATTGAAGCGTGGCAGCTAAGAAGCATTTTTCGATCTGTCATAATAAAATCATTGTTCAACTCATGTTTACCGCCTTAAACAGCCTAAAATTATTTTTTTATAAATAGTATATAAAACTAAATCATATGAATTTCATTCTGATACAATCCATTATGGTATACTGATACATGTTGATGACTTTTATTGCGAAAATATGTTCAGATTTTTCAAAATAATTCAATGAGCGGTGAATGGCGTCCTTACGGTATTTCCTTCTGTCCCGTCCTTCATTACCTGTGCCCTCAGCGCCATTCAGGTGTTTGTCACGCTCGTCCGTCAAAATGCTCCCATTTTTATCCCTGCACATCTCAGCTCGCGGTACGAAGCCGTTTTTTTTTCTCGGCATTTTTTTCTCCTGAAAGAGGCGGGTCTGCTGTTGCCGTTTCCGTCTATAACGTTCCACGTTCTGTCGGGTCCCTTGCTGCAGCATGTCCGCTCGCGCTGCATTCTTCTCCTCCAGAACCTGCCTACATTCGTCGTCAAACCAATCGTTCCGTCGACTCCGGCTCACGTACCCGACGTTGCTCTCAGCTGTATTGTTGATGGCTGCTTTTACTGTTATCCAGCAGTCCTCAAGACGGGCTTCATCCAGCTCATCCTCTTGCGGTAATGCAGCCTCGAGGTGCTGCGCGTACGCAATTGAGACATCCAGTTGCTTAAGCCGCTCTAGGTCATACCGGGGCGATCGTTGGTACCGTACGTTGTTAACGATGGAGAGTTTTGGACGCAGTTTAACTATCACCAGATAGTGGTCAGAGTCAAAGTTAGCGCCACGATAGGTCCTGATGTCGATAATGTCGGAGAAGTGCCGTCCATCAATCAGATGGTTGCCGATTTGCGATTCTGTCTGCTGTGGTAATTTCCAGGTGTATTGGTATGGAAGGCTGTGCTGGAAATAGGTGCTACGAATGACCATATTCTTGGAGGCGGCGAAATCAATTAGTCGTAAGCCGTTTTCGTTAGTCGACCGGTAGGCGCTCAACTTTCCAATAGTCGGTCTGAACTCCTCCTCCTGGCCAACCAGAGCGTTTAGATCTCCTATGGTGATTTTGACGTCGTGGCTTGGCCAGCTGTCATAGTCGCGTTCGAGCTGCGCGTAAAAAGCGTCTTTATCATCATCAGTGCTTCCGGAGTGAGGGCTGTGTACGTTTATTATGCTGAAGTTGAAGAACCGGCCTTTGAGCCTTAACTTGCACATTCTCACATTGATCGGCCACCACCCGATAACGCGCCTCTGCATATCACCCATCACTATAAAAGCTGTTCCCAGCTCGGGTGTGTTACCGCAGTTCTGGTAGCTGGTATGGTTACCTCTAAACGTTCGCACCATTGATCCCTTCCAACACACTTCCTGCAACGCTACGATGCCGAATCCGCGGTCCTTCAGCACGTCGGCGAGTATGCGTGTGCTCCCAATGAACTTGAGAGATTTACAGTTCCACGTACCGAGCTTATTTTCTGGTTGATTATTCGTTGCTCGATTTTTTACCGCTGGCTTGCAGGGCGTGACACCAACCCCCTAAATTTCCGGAGGACCATTCCCCCTAAATGTTGGGTGGACCATAGTGCGCTGGCACTCGGACAATGATCAGCCGCCCCCTCATTGATCTAAATGCGTTCACTTGTGTCTCGCAGATACAAGTGTATTGGTATTCATTTCTCTTCGTGTTCCTTCCGGTTTTCGCTTTTACACAATCGGTTTCGACGCTTCCATGTTACACTCCACTCAGTATGGTTCAGCTATCATAGAATGTTCGGTAGCAGCAGATTTTTTGCTATATTTTATTGGTGGCGTTCGGATCAGTTAGTGAGTTTTCTCATGCTTGACGTCTCCGAAAATGTTTAATTTGCTTATCTCAGTATGAAGCAATCATTTCGAGATTATTTAAAATTCTATTTTGTGTTAAGGGGCAATTACGTTAGAGATTATATGGGGAGGGCATGTCTGAGATTTCTTACGCACCATACAATTTATTTTTCATTTTCATTCCAAAAATCCTTTGAGGGAGGGAGGATTGAAAAATTTTAAAAATTATCTACCTTCAGAAGTACACGATTGATCGATTGGTACATGCGCTCACTTTCATGTTTGAGAAAAGCTCGACCGGCATCTCGTTCTTCCCAGCAACTTTACAGTTCTTCAGCTCGATCGTGCTGAGCTCGACTGTCATCATCTATGTTCATCCTGTTTCTGGCTCATGTTTTCAGCTCTCGCTGCCCTGGACCGATCTCTATTTTGTCGGGTACCAGCCATAGAGCTAAGTGACATTTTAACGAACGAAGACTAGCATACGCTCGTCATACACAGTTTGTTTTTGTTTTCCTCAAAGAAACTTGCACACGCTTTCCAGACTCATCAAAATGCATATGGAAATATTACCCAATTTGAAAAATTTACACCCGGATTGTGGGTGTTTTTCGAGACAGAGTGCATATTGTTTTTCTCTAAGGTTCACAACCACATCTAAACTACGGCACCCATACCATTAGGCGTGATAACCACTTTTGTCATCTGTCTGTCATTCTCTGGCACTCTTCATCGAAACAGTCGTCTTCGTCGTTGTCCAGTGCCAATCGCATCCTCCATCGGCGTGGTCACAGTTTCGCTGATAGGGTCCCACAAGCTGTTGGAATCTCCAAAAACGCTGATTCTTCTCAACTGCTCGTTTAGCTGCAGATGGTACTGTACAACCATACCATCCCTTGACAAGCGCTGGGCCTCGGAAGGGCCTTACATTAATCGTAATTATGATGTGCCTACGAACTGCTATTCTGGATTAACATTCACAGGATATCTACAAGAATATTTTTTTCAAAATACATCTGTATAGATTGAATGGAATAAATATCATTATATCTTTAATTTGTTTCCTATTCCTAAACCTATGAAAATCAAGGGCGGCTTCTATAAATTTATTCCGATCAATAGCAATGGAAAAGCATCTGGGATCTATTGAAATCCTTCGTAGAAGCTACGGGAAAATCATGTAGTTGTTACGTGAAACATTGATCAACCGATGAAGCTCATTAGTTCATGCGTTCATTCAGTGCTACCTATGATTCACGTAAGTGCTACGTGAAAAGTGTGATGGAAAAAAACCACGTATGTTTTCACGTAACTGTGACGTGTGGATTATTTTGAGTGTACCATATATTCGAATCGATCGTTAAAAAAGTGGTCGATAAACAGCGATGAAAGTGTGACGTCTGTTTGTCTGTGGTATAAGTGTAAATGTGACACTTTGTTACTGTTTGTGAATGTACCGCTTTGATGATATCACACTAAAAATAATCTTTTCTAATGCTCTATTTCTCGATATATCAGACACGGGAACGTTCATCAGAGCCACAGGACTAACGAAGGACCGCGACAATTTCCAGCTAAGTAGCACAACTATCCAGCCAAACAGCCCGATTTTGTTCAGACTTAAACAATAATTTAACATTGACATTTAGGACTATAATCTCACATAAGAAAATAAGAAACTCTTAACTAACGAAGACACTTAATGACAAATAATTTAAAATTATTTCAAATAGACAGTACAATAGAGACACTACTGTTTCAAACAAATTCTGTATTGGCCGATTATTACAATGCTTACCTTTTTTTTTTCTAAGAAGCAAGGGAATATGGATATTTTTCAAAAACTACCACGTCATAATACTGATGAAAAAACAGTATTCAAATGGGCGCCATTGTCTTATCCTGGTAGAGGGAAAAATTGCATTAGTAAATTAAAAATATACAGCATGCTCAAGACATGAACAGTCCTGACTATACTATTTGCATTATCATATTTTTGTTTTAATTCTTGTGATCATATGTTCTCTTTCTAGGTAAACCTTCTGAACTGAGCCGCTCTTCGTCGACGATTACAGATCAGAGCACGACGGCTGGTACCCCAGGACTTCTGATCGATTCGTTCGCACAAACCGAACAAATTATCTCCCCTTTGATGGAAGATTCTGCGATCAAGAGTAGCACTAGTCGAGATATGATTGACTCGGGTGTCGTTGAGCAGCAGAAAAGCACCTATAAAGAACGAAACATCAGTGTAACTGACGACGAGGACGTGGTATACAGTGCGAGTGGCAGTTTGGACGACGGAGATCATCAGCAACAACGACTCCGCTATGAAAGTGTCTGTGAGGAAGAACACGATAATCCATCGGATCCGTCACAGCAGGATAGCAACAATAGTAATACGACGGTAAATTTCTATTTGTGATAAGTAAAAGCAATCACAATGTCACTCCTCACCCACCAACTTACGTACATCTACTTCTCAACCACTGGAACGCTTACAAAATTTGAACAGCATAGCAGTAGAGTTGATACGCTTTTTGAGAGGGATTTTTTGGATAATTGCTTCCATTAGATGCTTACTTCATGAAATTTGATAACGATCGCATTAGACCATTCATTATTTGAAACTACTACTAATTGGAATCATCAGATAACACTTCACATGAAGCGGTCCATGTTACTTAGATTCTATTCATTATTACTTATTCATAGTGGCTTACTGAAACGAACGCTTGACTTCGACTGGCTATATCATTTGCATATTTTACGTGCGACTTTTGAACATCTAAAATTATGACAATATTATCGTATATTTTGATATTCATTATACTATTGTCCTCTAAAATATGTTTGCTTAACAGCATCTTAAACGCAATCAAAGCTTTCTTGCTTCATTGTATTCTTCTTTTTCTTTGTACCTTTTTGGCGCGCGCCTTGCTCGATGCCATGATATCAAACAAACCCAATCGAAACGAACTGAATCAAGCTGATGCTGTTGAGAGCTTTTCTTCTTCTTAACGACGACGAGTGAATGGGATACACACATACACGCAGGGAGAGTGAATGCGACTTTGGCGGATATATTATGCTTTTTATTTCGCTTCTATTTTAAATTACCATTTGTAGGCAGGTTGTACCATAGCTGACGTGAGCATAATGATCAACAAATCTCATATATTGTGAGACACGGTTTATTAAGGGAAAGGACTTAAGAAAACTTTATATGTTATATTTAGACCAAATTAAGGACAACAAAATAACGAACGGCAAAAACTGTGAAGAATATGCGAATAAAGTTTTGAATGTTTAGAAAAATGAATCGAAAATTGTGTTATTAATTCTCAAAGTCCTTTTGCTTAATGCTGCCCATCTTCATTTCGTTGTGCATGGCTTCCATATGTTCTGTTGTTTGGATACGTTAGTTCAGAAGGTTGTATTGTGTCTTTGTTTGTCCCCTAATTGTCATGATTGTTTAACAGAACCAATTAACAGTACACGAAAAAGCAGAAGCACCTTAGTCTGGACAGTTTCAAACTCCAACTAAAAGTGGCAATTGTTATACTGTGTCTCACTGCCTGCCACTGGCACAAAAATTGGGAGTAAAAAATTCATTACTTTTGAGGTTGTGCATCCACACTCGGGAAAACATGTTGCTAAATGAGCATTTCAGCGCCTACAAAGTTCAGCAGTTATTTTTGAAGATGATTTTTTGAATTATATTGAATTTGCACTTTAGTATTTGAATGGTACTAAACTTTCCAAGATTTTGCGCCATCAAAATTTGGCAGACTGCTTGGTCTGCAATTTCGTAAAAAATGAAATTTACATCGGCTTTTGACCGCGGGATTTCAAAATAATCTTTCAGGATCAGGGGTAGTTCATAAACCATATGGTCAAATTTTTAGATTTTTTAACTTCTCCTCTTGCCCTTCCAGGTGGTCTATAAAAAAATAGTATCTTGTAGTAATTCTTTTGGGAAATCCCCCTGAATCCTTCTAGGAATCCCTGTATCAATCAATTTGCATAAAGGAATTGGGGTGGTATATGTAAAGTTTTATGAAATGGGCGGGCTTTAACATGCGAAGCGATCTTCAATAAATCCAGCCAGTTCACTTCAATTTTGAGTTTCCCTCTTTATGAGCATGATCAGTTTTTTTTCCTCAGAGTAAGTATCCCTAATTGTTCACATCATATCATGAATGCTATTGGTTTTTCCACGATTATGCCAAATGTTAAACGACGTGTGCTTAGGACGATCTTTGGCAGAGTACGTGAAAGTGGCGTATGAAGGAACAAAATGAACCACGAACTTACGCAACTCTCCGGTGAACTCAGTATCCAGAAAGTCGTCAAAGCTGGAAAGGTACGATGGGTGGGGCACATTGTGTGAATGTCCCGCAAAAATAATGTTCACCTCGCATCTTAAGCTAGATGGTTTGACCAAGTGGAACAGGATCTTGGAATTGTAGGACGATCGAGAAACTGGAAACAAGCAGCCGTAGACCGAAAAATGGCTGTAGTTATGGACATAGTGGTTCCTTATTTCGCCATACGGGATTAATTGAATGTTTTCACACTTTGAAAGATTTTTCGTGTAGTACCGTCAAACGGGGCTTCTTTTGACATTATTTCCACATTCTTCAACTTTAAGGATTTTTATCTCGAAGAATTATGGATAAATTTCAATAATTCTCGAAAACTTATTCATACAGACTCAAGTGAAAAAAGTTAGTAAACTTACTTTATCAATCCTACGTATTTCGCAGACGAAATTGTACACGTTCCGCTTTAAACCAACTTGATTTTTCACTTTTAGAACGAGGATTTACAAAACGGCGAAAGAAAGATTTTCAACTTTAGCAACGAAACCATTACTTTCGCTACTCCGTTGTATGGAGTGACAAAATGGCTTAACCTCGAATCAAAACAAAACACTACTTGAGTCGATTTAACGCTGATACAAAAACGTTGTAAATAACTGAATGAAACGGCTTATCATTTTGTCATACAATTTTTGTGAGAAATGATAGGAACTAGCTAGTAGAACTAACGCGAGCTGATTGCATGCAAAATTTAAGCGATGTACACGGTAAAAAAAATGTTGAAAAGGGGATACAATTTAAAACAGTTTTAGAACCCAAGTAACATTTTCAGCTGTATAACAGTTTATTCAGCTAAAGTATACTCATTTAAGCTGACTAAGCTGTTACTCAGCTACTAATGTTACTTGGGAAGACAGATTGTGATTCTTCTTAATTAATTTTCTCAAAACCGTATGAAAGTTACTTACGTCGATTTGAAAGAGTAATCGAGAATTCTTGCATATATTTAAGTTGTATATGTACGTAACAAATGTGCAAAATATGAAGCAAATCCATCAAGAAATAAAAAAAAATGCTTGAATAGCGAAAAATATGTGTCCTTCAAGACAAAACTGGGGCTACTTTGGACACTTTTAAATAGCAATACGATTTAATAATAAAATGATTATTTTGCATAAGTTTTGAACTTATTCTATAGATTATCGTCTATTATGATGTTATTGAACGTTTTTCGTTGATAAACATATTTAAGGCTAAGTAGCCCGTCATTCGTTTCGGCAACAATGATGACTTTTCAGCTTGCAGTTCAAAGTGATATAATTCAGCCTTGATAGTTCATATTGACTCGAAAAAGTATCACTGTACGCGCTAACATACATAAAGTATGCTGATACTTTTTCAGCTGTGTCAGTGCAAAACCAACTGATTTTCTTTGATTCGAAATTGTGAGATGAAATAGCAACAATCATCAACGTCGCGTACAAATTTCAATGACGGCCTACTTCGCCTTAAGAAAATTGTACAGCGCGAAAAACCGATACCTATATAACACTTTTCCGCAAAACATGCTTTTCATAGTTTTTAATTTCCAGTTTGAAATTTCAAGTTTACTTCCTTTTAAGTGAAACTGTCAGGTACGGATGCTTGATTGTTTAAGTTGATCCAACGAATGATGTAACTACGATTAATAAGGTCTGATTAATACTGATCAACATTCGTTATGATTCTTAATGTTATATGTAGAAGGATCCCATTAATTCATGTAACTTAGACCAATTATTATTTAAAGTGCAATTCATGAAGTACAGGTCGGACTCGATTATCCGGAGTATCGATTTTTTTTTCACTCCGGATAATCGAATCCTCCGGATAATCGAATCACTAAGAAAAACATTGAAATCTTCGATAAAAGAACTTAAATATTATCTTTTTTTGTTGTTTGATTTATATGATCCGGTGGCGTAGCCAGAAATTATTTCTAGGAACAGTAGGGCTCTCTACAAGAAAAAATAAAATTTCGACCAGCATACACAAAAAACCACTTTTTTAAACCCCCCTCTTCTGAAATACGTTCAAAATTGCAAAACCATTCATATTGTATATTGAAATACCAAATTATCTCAGATTTATGCATAAAAATTGAAAAGCAAGAACATCAAAAAACAAATTCCGGATAATCGAGTCTAATATTCCGGATAATCGAATCCCGGATAATCGAGTCCCCGGATAATCGAGTCTCCGGATAATCGAGTCCGACCTGTATAAGAATAATGTTTCGCAAGATCGTAATCAATTAAAATTTTACTTTTGTTAGAAGTATTTTGGTTCTCAATAGATTTGAGATGGCTTAAGGGTAGTTTATTTCTAGCAGATGAAGGCTGCAATTGCTTTGTACTATAGATTCATGTAAAATATGACCGAGAAATATTTTTCAAGGAATATGTTGTGAGATTACTATTTATACGTATTGAAATACACATGTTTTATGACTATTGACTTTTCTGAATTATTGGTTAATTTTTTTGTGTTGTACAATACACTAAACAACACTTTAAAATTAAATAAAAGTGGTTAAATTAACCCCTTTGATCAATTATTTTTGCACAACAACAATTTTTAACAACAAATCATCACAAATTTCTATGAAACATGACGATTTGATAGTTTTACGACGCTTTCAACAACTTTCCATGATATGTGAAAAATTCGAACAATGTTTACATAGCAAATGTTTTGTTCCTTGTGAATATGTGTTCGGAATTTTTAAATATATTTTCTTGTTTACCTGCTATTGTTGATGTTTTTAAAAAAAATCATGTCTGATTGTAGAGCATGTATTGAACAATAAAAGTGCTGAAGACACAAAATAGCTCAGATTAGTATTTATGCTGCAAATAAATCATAAACGTGAGTGTCCAAAGTAGACCCCCAGAATCGAAAGTAGCCCCGTATCACAGTAGTAGTAAGATTTAAGATATATCTTGATGTTCGAACATTCAAAAAGATTTAAAATGTGAAAGTTATTGAAATTTCCCATATGGTCTAATAAGGAACCACTATGGCCATAACTGGTACACTTTCCCTATATTGTTATATAGATATAGAAAGTGCTGGGATAAGATTGGCTAAATTATTCAAAATAAGTTAGTCGATTATTTATCTATACAATTATTGTAAATCCACTTAGTCCTGTATTGAATGAGATAGGTACTTTACAATCATTATTAAACTATCGTAACAATTTGATTCAGTCAGTATTTGTCAAAAATTGGTGGATCACCTGTGTTATCATGAGAAAGAGGTTAACCTCCCAAGTAACATTATTAGTCGAATACCAGTCAATTCAGCTGAAACGTGCTTAAAAGAGATTTGTTTAATTTGTATTTACCAAAAATGTTTGTTGGGCTGATTACTTCAAGAGGTTATTTGATAATAAATTTTCAAGCTGTTTACTGGAGTGCCTATAACTAAATTTTAAGTTATTTGATTTGTTTAGCAAAACTCTGTAATATCTGGAAAAGAGTACATTTGAGCCCATTTAGCAAAAAGGAATAGTACAGTCACCCCACAGTTATGGATAGCACACAGATATGGATCAGAGATGGATTAAAACGGGAATATCTCGTCAAATAGAGTTGCAATTACGCAGAACACATTTTTCCTACGTGAACCATAGATCTGTAAAGCATCGAAATTAATTGTAACATGCTCAAGCATTTTTTCCCGTCTGTAGTAAATAAAATGTCAATCGTATTCCCAGAAGCGTTGATTCATAACTGTGGGGCACTGAACACCATACCACAGTTATGAATCAAAGATAAGACGATTCCGAAACAAACGCCAAAAAGTATGCTTTCACTAGCACACCATTCGATTACCTCGCAGATAAATTGCTGTTATAGGGGTTTGATCCATAATATGAGTCGATTTGATCCATAATACAGATCCTCCTCTCCCTCTGATCCACATCTGTGGGATGGACATCGTTTGAAATTTCTATCCAAATCGACACTTTTTCATACATAACCGCAAATTTTGAGGTGTATTCTCAAAAACAACTATATTCTGCAGTACCAGGGAGGTTATTCTGTTTTATACAGCGTCACCATGTTTTTGAATCTTATTTTGTTCTGAAAAATGACCCTTAGTTGATCCATAACTGTAGGGTGACTGTACACCAATTTTAAGGCAAAAAAGAGTACATGTACTCTAAAAAGAGTACGTTTGGTAACCCTAATCGGAATCAAAATACCACTCTTGGTCTTCACGTCACCGAATGCTACACAGTCCTCTTTGCTTTCTTACCTTCATCGACGATTTCTTGGCATATGGACACCTCGCTGCGAAATGTCCCGGCTTCTCGCAGTTGTAGCAAAGCTTATCATTCGTGCTACCTACTTCCTTTTGGTTCGAACTTCTTTCCTACTCGTCTTGCTGTACAAGGCAGTTTGACATCTTGTAAATTTGTTGCCTTCATTGCGTCCGCTGTCAGTGCTGTCCCGGAAGCTACCAAACACATGACTATCAGGAGAATCGCTGCGAGCCAGGAGTCGTGCACCTTGAAACCCACGAATGCAAGCTTGTGGCTCGTGCATCGACGTACGCCTGGACGCTGGAACAGTCGAGCAGCCGCACGAATGGAATTTTCGTAGCAGGCCAAATTTCCTTGTCAATCCGCTCTCCTGGAATGCGGACCGTACTCCTCTGGACTCCTTCGGCGTGACCGCATCTTGCACAAGACTGTAGTTATAAGTCTCCAGACTGAGGCAGATCGTGGCCAAGGCTTGTAGTCTTACGTCCTCAGGAACGCCATTGCCGTTTCCGTCCACGACAGACCAGCTTCCTTCGCGGATCAGGATCATCCACATCGCAAACGTCGACGTGGAATAATTTTCGCTTCCTTTCAGCTTCTCGTTACGGTTCCGCCGGTGGCCGCTCCATCCTCTTGCTGGTCAAAATTTCTTCTTCTTGACATTTTCGATAAAAAAAAATCTTGAATTCTTCAGATTAGAAATCCTGAGCCCATTAGCTATTGCAAAGTTAGTAAAAGACTTGTAACTTGGTTAACGTCTAACGAAAAAATGAAAATTTTATTTCTGACAGTCGCTTATGGGCCGATGCACGGGTTCACTATTTGACTTTTGAGCAGTTCCATGTTATTTACGTAACCATGACAACGAGTGAATTTGGCACCGCTCAAACGTCAAATTATTGAACTCGTGCATTGGTCCATATAGTGCGGCACGGATTACTGTGATCCAACCGACTACTGTGATTTACAATACATTTTTATTCGCGAGCTGAAGGGTGCGGTCTAGAACATTTTGGTCATTCAATTTGAACACATTTTTTTCCACCAGTGCTAATCGCTGTTTGCTTGTATCGCAGGAAGCCATTTTCAAGATGCACACTTGAAATGCTTCAAACTGAGCTTCTGAAATTTGATGAGGGCGATAAGTCTAATGAATCAGCTGAAACAGATAATTTCTGACCGTCTGTTAGCATAAATATATTTCACAAAAGTTCTGAAAATATTACGCATCAATAAGACCAAGTAAAACGTTTCTTCAACAATTGATACACGCAAACAAACTTTGTTGTATAATCTACCGAATCCATGGTAGCATTAACCCTTATCCTCTCTTGATACGTTTTTAGCATTCGTAAAAAGACTCAAAAAATCATATCTCCGTTATTTCTGGAGCGATTTTGAAAATTTTACCACCAATGCAACCGGTCACTTCTCTAGTTTCCATATGTCATACCGAATATGATATTGGCCACATGGTTCCGGAGTTATTCCGGGGTGCAGTGGGGTAGGTTTTTCCCGGATGATGATCCACTTACAAAGTGCTTCAGAAACTTGGACTTCGACATGTCATTCTTCATGATTTATCAAGAAGAGGTCACTTTGAACCACTTTGGGCCTTTCTGGCCACTTTGGCTGCATTCCGGTAGTCTTCCGGTCACTTGGTTCCCCTGGGGAAGTGGCCATTTACGGACTGGTTATGAAGTAGGGCTTGCGGCATATCAATCTTCAAGATTGAACGAATCAAGTATGTTGAAGACTATATCAATTGATTTTGGTCACATTGGCCACATTCCGGAACTCTTCCGGGCACCTCGTTCCCTCAGGAAAGTGGCCATATATGGAACGGTAATAAAGCAGGGCTTGCGACATATCAATCTTCAAGATTTTACAAATCAAGTATGTTGGCGACTATTTAAATCATTTTTGATCACATCGGCCACGTTCCGGAAGTCCTCCGGGCACCTGATTCCCTCAGCAAAGTGGCCATATATGGACCGGTTATGAAACAGAGCTTGCGACATATCAAACTTCAAGATTTCATGGACCAATTATATTGGTGACTATTTCAATCGTTTTTGGACACATTGGCCACGTTCCGGGAGTCTTCCGAGCACCTGGTTCCCTCAGAAAAGTGGCCATATATGGACCGGTTATGAAGCAGGGCTTGCGACATATCAATCTTCAAGATTTTGTGAAACAAATATTGTGCAGACTATTCCAAGTATTTTCGGTCACTTTGGCCACGTTCCGGAAAGCTTCCGGATACCTGGCCCCGCGGGAAAGTGGCCATACATGGATCAGTTATCAGATATGGCTTGCGACAAATCAATCTTCAAGATTTTGTGAATCGAGTATAGTGCAGACTCTTCCAAGCATTTTCGGTCACTCTGGACACGTTCCGGAAAGTGATACCTGATCCCGCGGGAAAGTGACCATACATGGATCAGTTATCAGATAAGGCTTGCGACATATCAATCTTCAAAAATTTGTGAATCAAATATAGTGCAGATTATTCCAAGCATTTTCAGTAACTCTGGACACGTTCCGGAAATCTTCCGGATACCTGGTCCTGCGGGAAAATGGCCATACATGGATCAGTTATCAGATATGGCTTGTGACAAATCAATCTTCAAGATTTTGTGAATCGAGTACAGTGCAGACTCTTCCAAGCATTTTCGGTCACTCTGGGCACGTTCCGGAAAGTGATACCTGATCCCGCGGGAAAGTGACCATACATGGATCAGTTATCAGATAAGGCTTGCGACATATCAATCTTCAAAAATTTGTGAATCAAATATAGTGCAGATTATTCCAAGCATTTTCAGTAACTCTGGACACGTTCCGGAAATCTTCCGGATACCTGGTCCTGCGGGAAAATGGCCATACATGGATCAGTTATCAGATATGGCTTGTGACAAATCAATCTTCAAGATTTTGTGAATCGAGTACAGTGCAGACTCTTCCAAGCATTTTCGGTCACTCTGGGCACGTTCCGGAAAGTGATACCTGATCCCGCGGGAAAGTGACCATACATGGATCAGTTATCAGATAAGACTTGCGCTATATGAATCTTCAAAATTTTATGAATCAAGTATACTGCAGACTCTTCCAAGAATTTTCAGTAACTCTGGGCATGTTCCGGAACTCTTCCGGATACCTGGTCCTGCGGGAAAATTGCCATACATGGATCAGTTATCAGATATGGCTTGTGACAAATCAATCTTCAAGATTTTATGAATCAAGTATAGTGCAGACTCTTCCAAGCATTTTCGGTCACTTTGGCCACGTTCCGGAAATCTTCCGGATACCTAGTCCCGCGGGAAAGTGACCATACATGGATCAGTTATCAGATAAGGCTTGCGACATATCAATCTTCAAAAATTTGTGAATCAAATATAGTGCAGACTCTTCCAAGCATTTTCGGTCACTCTGGGCACGTTCCGGAAATCTTCCGGATACCTGATCCCGCGGGAGAGTGACCATACATGGATTAGTTATCAGATAAGGCTTGCGACATATCAATCTTCAAAAATCAAATATAGTGCAGATTATTCCAAGCATTTTCAGTAACTCTGGCATGTTCCGGAACTCTTCCGGATACCTGGTCCCGTGGGAAAGTGGCCATAAATAGATCAGTTATCAGATATGGCTTACGACATATCAATCTTCAAGATTTTGAGAATCAAGTATAGTGCAGACTCTTCCAAGAATTTTCGGTCACTTTGGCCACGTTCCGGAAAGCTTCCGGCTACCTGTCGATGTAATGTGAATGAATGTACACTTTATCTGTTTCTTTTTCAGTTTTATTTTATTTTGTTTTATTACATTTCCATACAATTATTACCCAACAGTCTTACACATCAAGACAGCTATAACATATGTTGTAATGAACAACAGTTTGTAAATGTTTAGAGCACATAAATATACCGCAGTTGTGGCAGTATACCGAGGTCTTCCTGTCCTTTTTTCTTGCGCACAAACTGCAACGTTTACTACGCTCTGCAGTAAAATTGTTGTTTTTGGCAGTATTTATGCATTTGTCACACTTATAAAATTATCGTTGTTTGGAGTGCTTACTGCAGCATGTAGATTTGCATCTATAACATTCATTGAGGGATTCTTTACCTCTACATATATCACATGCTGCAGTAGGCCGTGTAGTGTGTGAACAGTTCTGTTGATAGTTGTCAATAAACTTATCGATGATATCGACCATATCTATGTGCAGCTTGGGATCGCTTTTCCTTCTTCTTACGTTATTTATGGCTAAATCCTTCGCCAACCATTCAATATATTGCCTTTTCGATATGTTGTTTTCGGGGTTTGCCCAACAGAAAAGCACATAGGAATTATTGTACTGACAAATCAATTAAGTTTTCGAACGTTGCCTTCGACCATCTTCTGGTGGCTCGCTGACAGGTGAATTTTCCAGTAATTTGGATCAGTTGCGTCCACTCCACCTTTGTATTTATTATACAGAAGTATAACTGCTGGTTTCTAGGAAAAAAAAAAGAAAAAAAGAAAAAAAAGAATGCACATTGAAAGAAATGATTTTGAAAAATATAGATAATATTAAATATATGGGTTAGAAATATATATTATACTTTACTTGTGTTTCTTGATTCTCAGCAGCGGGTGTATTGGTATGGGCGATGGAAGGCATGACCTCTGGATCTGTAGACAGCATGAGAATGTGCTTGCCTTTTTTGGCTATCCACGAGGTCATCATGATCTCGTCTCTGTAAACGACGACACTCGATCCGATTTCTCGTTCTGAATTGAGAGCAGAATTGAAATCTACCGGAATTTCCCTTTTTATTTTTCCGGAGAGTTCCAACGCAGCGCAAATTCTGAGAAAACAAGTTCTTCAGCCAGCGGAATCGAGGTGAAAAATTGTCGAAAAAAATCCGACGACCGGAATGAGAAATATGGTTCAGTCAGTTGCCAAAACGACTCTTTTCCTTGTCCTACTTCCGGTGCACCATTTATTTTTCCTGAAATAATTTCCAATACATTGTATTTCAATTCTAACATGGTTTTATTCTCTTACCTGCATATAATTCGAAATTCAGAAAATAGAAATTTTCTGCGTCGGAAATGCCGAATAACTTAAGTCCGTACGGATCTGGCTTGTTTTTGTTGGTATACTTTAAAAACTACATCTACCTCGGAAGCTAATCATTCGCTCATCGACCGTTGCAATTTTCCCCCTGGGGCGATATTTGTCACGAAAATTTTTTTTGAAAATTTCCAAGATTGGTCGGATAAGTTCCAGTCGATCTTTCGGACGCTGGTAGTCTTCGGCCTGCGTCTGACCTACTTGTCGAGGTAACCTTCTG
Source organism: Aedes aegypti (assembly GCF_002204515.2). Lineage (NCBI taxonomy): Eukaryota > Metazoa > Arthropoda > Insecta > Diptera > Culicidae > Aedes > Aedes aegypti. The sequence goes on from NC_035108.1 coordinate 285,480,334, forward strand.
GCCACAGAATCGTCGAAACGAAGTTATAACGACAAATCGATTGGTATTGTTTTTTGCTCATGACCGCTCTGTAGAAACCAGTACCATTCACGGGTATCGGTGGTCCAAAGAGCGTCAACACTTGTATGGTTTGCTCGAATAGGCCCAGCATTCAGCGAGCATGCGAGCCATGCAAAAAGCAAATCTCCATCAATCGGTTTGAATTCTGTGTCTCCCGCTGCATCCGCTTCCGTATTCGTGTAGTCTATTAATCAATTTGCACATTTACCATCTACGAACTGAACAAACGCATCTTTGGGGCTTCTTATGTTCCTTGCATCGACCAAAAACCCTTTGTCTTCTGATCAAACTTATTTCGCGATTCGTGCCATCCGGTTGAATGGTAAATCGAGCTCCATGCGATATTTTCGGCTTTGTTCAAAAAACTCGTTCGTCACTTTCATCATCATCCTCAGAATCGTCTTCTCCAAACGGAAGTGGTTCGTCAACTTCGTCCTCCAAATCATACTCGATCCTGCGTTTCCGCTTCAACACCGGAGAATCTTCCTCGGAGCTGCTTGAATCCATCACTCACTTTTATTATTACACTACAAATGAAGCATACGAGTAGCTTCGTGTGATCGTTTGATATACGTTTTAACATGTAAACACGCAAACAAATATACTTTGTTGCATGTTTCTCGCACACATACGCAAACAGCCTATGCTTACAAATGCACTCCAATTTTGAATAACTATCTAAATATGAAATGATTCCGTAACATATATGGCTTGAATATAATGTGTTCTTCTCCAATTGGTTGAATTGTTAATTCAGAATCACGATATTTTTGTGGGCAATGAAAAAATGAGTGTGGAATAATCTGCACTAAATTTGATTCACAAATATTGAAGATTGGTATGTCGCAAGCCATATCTGATAACTGATCCCATGTATGGTCACTTTTCCCGCGGGGACCAGGTATCCGGAAGATTTCCGGAATATGTGGCCCAGACTGACCGAAAATGCTTCGAATAATCTGCACTAAAATTTGATTCACAAAATTTTAAAGATTGGTATGTCGCAAGCCTTATCTGATAACTGATCCATGTATAGTCAGTTTCCCGGGGGGCCAGGTATCCGGAAGATTTCCGGATTGTGCCCAGACTGACCGAAAATGCTTCGAATAATCTGCCACTTAAATTTGATTCACAAAATTTTAAAAGATTGGTATGTCGCAAGCCTTATCTGATAACTGATCCATGTAATAGTCAGTTTCCCGGGGGAGGTATCCGGAAGCTTTCGGCCAAAGTGACGCGAAAATGCTTGGATGAGTTTACACTATACTTGAATCACAAAATCTTGAAGATTGATTTGTCGCAAGCCATATCTGATAACTGAATCCATGTATGCCATTTTCCCGCAGGACCAGGTAACGGAAGATTTCCGAAACGTGTCCAGAGTTACTGAAATGCTTGGAATAATCTGCACTATATTTGATTCACAAATTTTTGAAGATTGATATGTTCACAAGCCATATCTGATAACTGATCCATGTATGGTCACTTTCCCGCGGATCAGGTATCCGGAATGAATTCCGGAACGTGCCCAGAAGTGACCGAAAATTCTTGAAGAGTCTGCACTATACTTGATTCATAAAAATTTTGAAGATTCATATAGCGCAAGTCTTATCTGATAAACTGATCATGTATGGTCACTTTCCGCGGGACTAGTATCCGGAAGATTTCCGGAACGTGGCCAAAGTGACCGAAAATGCTTGGAAGAGTCTGCACTATACTTGATTCTCAAAATCTTGAAGATTGATTTGTCACAAGCCATATCTGATAACTGATCCATGTATGGCAATTTTCCCGCAGACCAGGTATCCGGAAGAGTTCCGGAACATGCCCAGAGTTACTGAAAATGCTTGGAATAATCTGCACTATATTTGATTCACCAAATTTTTGAAGATGATATGTCACAAGCCATATCTGATAACTGATCCATGTATGGTCACTTTCCCGCGGGATCAGGTATCCGGAAGATTTCCGGAACGTGCCCAGAGTGACCGAAAATTCTTGGAAGAGTCTTGCACTATACCTTGATTCATAAATATTTGAAGATTCATATAGCGCAAGTCTTATCTGATAACTGATCCATGTATGGTCACTTTTCCCGCGGGACTAGGTATCCGGAAGATTTCCGGAACGTGGCCAAAGTGACCGAAAATGCTTGGAAGAGTCTGCACTATACTTGATTCATAAAATCTTGAAGATTGATTTGTCACAAGCCATATCTGATAACTGATCCATGTATGGCAATTTTCCCCGCAGGACCAGGTATCCGGAAGAGTTCCGGAACATGCCCAGAGTTACTGAAAATGCTTGGAATAATCTGCACTATATTTGATTCACAAATTTTTGAAGATTGATATGTCGCAAGCCTTATCTGATAACTGATCCATGTATGGTCACTTTCCCGCGGGATCAGGTATCCGGAAGATTTCCGGAACGTGGCCAAAGTGACCGAAAATGCTTGGAAAGAGTCTGCACTATACTTGATTCATAAAATCTTGAAGATTGATATGTCGCAAACCATATCTGATAACTGATCCATTTATGGCAATTTTCCCGTAGGACAAGGTATCCGGAAGAGTTCCGGAACATGCCCAGAGTTACTGAAAATGCTTGGAAGAGTCTGCAGTATACTTGATTCATAAAATTTTGAAGATTCATATAGCGCAAGTCTTATCTGATAACTGATCCATGTATGGTCACTTTCCCTGGGGGCCAGGCATCCGGAAGCTTTCCGGAACGTGGCCAAAGTGACCGAAAATGCTTGGAAGAGTCTGCACTATACTTGATTCATAAAATCTTGAAGATTGATTTGTCGCAAACCATATCTGATAACTGATCCATGTATGGCAATTTTCCCGCAGGACCAGGTATCCGGAAGAGTTCCGGAACGTGTCCAGAGTTACTGAAAATGCTTGGAATAATCTGCACTATATTTGATTCACAAATTTTTGAAGATTGATATGTCACAAGCCATATCTGATAACTGATCCATGTATGGTCACTTTCCCGCGGGATCAGGTATCCGGAAGATTTCCGGAACGTGCCCAGAGTGACCGAAAATTCTTGGAAGAGTCTGCAGTATACTTGATTCATAAAATTTTAAAGATTCATATAGCGCAAGTCTTATCTGATAACTGATCCATGTATGGTCACTTTCCCTGGGGGCCAGGCATCCGGAAGCTTTCCGGAACGTGGCCAAAGTGACCGAAAATGCTTGGAAGAGTCTGCACTATACTTGATTCATAAAATCTTGAAGATTGATTTGTCGCAAACCATATCTGATAACTGATCCATTTATGGCAATTTTCCCGTAGGACAAGGTATCCGGAAGAGTTCCGGAACATGCCCAGAGTTACTGAAAATTCTTGGAAGAGTCTGCAGTATACTTGATTCATAAAATTTTGAAGATTCATATAGCGCAAGTCTTATCTGATAACTGATCCATGTATGGTCACTTTCCCTGGGGCCAGGCATCCGGAAGCTTTCCGGAACGTGGTCAAAGTGACCGAAAATGCTTGGAAGAGTCTGCACTATACTTGATTCATAAAATCTTGAAGATTGATTTGTCGCAAACCATATCTGATAACTGATCCATGTATGGCAATTTTCCCGCAGGACCAGGTATCCGGAAGATTTCCGGAACGTGTCCAGAGTTACTGAAAATGCTTGGAATAATCTGCACTATATTTGATTCACAAATTTTTGAAGATTGATATGTCGCAAGCCTTATCTGATAACTGATCCATGTATGGTCACTTTCCCTGGGGCCAGGCATCCGGAAGCTTTCCGGAACGTGGTCAAAGTGACCGAAAATGCTTGGAAGAGTCTGCACTATACTTGATTCAAAATCTTGAAGATTGATTTGTCGCAAACCATATCTGATAACTGATCCATGTATGGCAATTTTCCCGCAGGACCAGGTATCCGGAAGAGCCGGAACGTGTCCAGAGTTACTGAAAATGCTTGGAATAATCTGCACTATATTTGATTCACAAATTTTTGAAGATTGATATGTCACAAGCCATATCTGATAACTGATCCATGTATGGTCACTTTCCCGCGGGATCAGGTATCCGGAAGATTTCCGGAACGTGCCCAGAGTGACCGAAAATGCTTGAAATAATCTGCACTATACTCGATTCACAAAATCTTGAAGATTGATTTGTCGCAAGCCATATCTGATAACTGATCCATGTATGGCCATTTTCCCGCAGGACCAGGTATCCGGAAGATTTCCGGAACGTGTCCAGAGTTACTGAAAATGCTTGGAATAATCTGCACTATATTTGATTCACAAATTTTTGAAGATTGATATGTCGCAAGCCTTACCTGATAACTGATCCATGTATGGTCACTTTCCCGCGGAACCAGGTATCCGGAAGATTTCCGGAACGTGTCCAGAGTGACCGAAAATGCTGGAAGAGTCTGCACTATACTCGATTCACAAAATCTTGAAGATTGATATGTCGCAAGCCATATCAGATAACTGATCCATGTATGGCCATTTTCCCGCAGGACCAGGTATCCGGAAGAGTTCCGGAACATGCCCAGAGTTCTGAAAATGCTTGGAATAATCTGCACTATATTTGATTCACAAATTTTTGAAGATTGATATGTCGCAAGCCTTATCTGATAACTGATCCATGTATGGTCACTTTCCCGCGGGATCAGGTATCCGGAAGATTTCCGGAACGTGCCCAGAGTGACCGAAAATGCTTGAAATAATCTGCACTATACTCGATTCACAAAATCTTGAAGATTGATTTGTCGCAAGCCATATCTGATAACTGATCCATGTATGGCCATTTTCCCGCAGGACCAGGTATCCGGAAGATTTCCGGAACGTGTCCAGAGTTACTGAAAATGCTTGGAATAATCTGCACTATATTTGATTCACAAATTTTTGAAGATTGATATGTCGCAAGCCTTATCTGATAACTGATCCATGTATGGTCACTTTCCCGCGGGACTAGGTATCCGGAAGATTTCCGGAACGTGGCCAAAGTGACCGAAAATGCTTGGAAGAGTCTGCACTATACTTGATTCATAAAATCTTGAAGATTGATTTGTCACAAGCCATATCTGATAACTGATCCATGTATGGCAATTTTCCCGCAGGACCAGGTATCCGGAAGAGTTCCGGAACATGCCCAGAGTTACTGAAAATGCTTGGAATAATCTGCACTATATTTGATTCACAAATTTTTGAAGATTGATATGTCGCAAGCCTTATCTGATAACTGATCCATGTATGGTCACTTTCCCGCGGGATCAGGTATCCGGAAGATTTCCGGAACGTGGCCAAAGTGACCGAAAATGCTTGGAAGAGTCTGCACTATACTTGATTCATAAAATCTTGAAGATTGATTTGTCGCAAACCATATCTGATAACTGATCCATTTATGGCAATTTTCCCGTAGGACAAGGTATCCGGAAGAGTTCCGGAACATGCCCAGAGTTACTGAAAATTCTTGGAAGAGTCTGCAGTATACTTGATTCATAAAATTTTGAAGATTCATATAGCGCAAGTCTTATCTGATAACTGATCCATGTATGGCCATTTTCCGCAGGACCAGGTATCCGGAAGAGTTCCGGAACATGCCCAGAGTTACTGAAAATGCTTGGAATAATCTGCACTATATTTGATTCACAAATTTTTGAAGATTGATATGTCGCAAGCCATATCTGATAACTGATCCATGTATGGTCACTTTCCCGCAGGACCAGGTATCCGGAAGAGTTCCGGAACATGCCCAGAGTTCTGAAAATGCTTGGAATAATCTGCACTATATTTGATTCACAAATTTTTGAAGATTGATATGTCGCAAGCCTTATCTGATAACTGATCCATGTATGGTCACTTTCCCGCGGGATCAGGTATCCGGAAGATTTCCGGAACGTGCCCAGAGTGACCGAAAATGCTTGAAATAATCTGCACTATACTCGATTCACAAAATCTTGAAGATTGATATGTCGCAAGCCATATCTGATAACTGATCCATGTATGGTCACTTTCCCGCAGGACCAGGTATCCGGAAGAGTTCCGGAACATGCCCAGAGTTCTGAAAATGCTTGAAATAATCTGCACTATACTCGATTCACAAAATCTTGAAGATTGATTTGTCGCAAGCCATATCTGATAACTGATCCATGTATGGCCATTTTCCCGCAGGACCAGGTATCCGGAAGATTTCCGGAACGTGTCCAGAGTTACTGAAAATGCTTGGAATAATCTGCACTATATTTGATTCACAAATTTTTGAAGATTGATATGTCGCAAGCCTTATCTGATAACTGATCCATGTATGGTCACTTTCCCGCGGGACTAGGTATCCGGAAGATTTCCGGAACGTGGCCAAAGTGACCGAAAATGCTTGGAAGAGTCTGCACTATACTTGATTCAAAATCTTGAAGATTGATTTGTCACAAGCCATATCTGATAACTGATCCATGTATGGCAATTTTCCCGCAGGACCAGGTATCCGGAAGAGTTCCGGAACATGCCCAGAGTTACTGAAAATGCTTGGAATAATCTGCACTATATTTGATTCACAAATTTTTGAAGATTGATATGTCGCAAGCCTTATCTGATAACTGATCCATGTATGGTCACTTTCCCGCGGAACCAGGTATCCGGAAGATTTCCGGAACGTGTCCAGAGTGACCGAAAATGCTTGGAAGAGTCTGCACTATACTCGATTCACAAAATCTTGAAGATTGATATGTCGCAAGCCATATCAGATAACTGATCCATGTATGGCCATTTTCCCGCAGGACCAGGTATCCGGAAGAGTTCCGGAACATGCCCAGAGTTCTGAAAATGCTTGGAATAATCTGCACTATATTTGATTCACAAATTTTTGAAGATTGATATGTCGCAAGCCTTATCTGATAACTGATCCATGTATGGTCACTTTCCCGCGGGATCAGGTATCCGGAAGATTTCCGGAACGTGCCCAGAGTGACCGAAATTGCTTGAAATAATCTGCACTATACTCGATTCACAAAATCTTGAAGATTGATTTGTCGCAAGCCATATCTGATAACTGATCCATGTATGGCCATTTTCCCGCAGGACCAGGTATCCGGAAGAGTTCCGGAACATGCCCAGAGTTACTGAAAATTCTTGGAAGAGTCTGCAGTATACTTGATTCATAAAATTTTGAAGATTCATATAGCGCAAGTCTTATCTGATAACTGATCCATGTATGGTCACTTTCCCTGGGGCCAGGCATCCGGAAGCTTTCCGGAACGTGGTCAAAGTGACCGAAAATGCTTGGAAGAGTCTGCACTATTCTCGATTCACAAAATCTTGAAGATTGATATGTCGCAAGCCATATCAGATAACTGATCCATGTATGGCCATTTTCCCGCAGGACCAGGTATCCGGAAGATTTCCGGAACGTGTCCAGAGTTACTGAAAATGCTTGGAATAATCTGCACTATATTTGATTCACAAATTTTTGAAGATTGATATGTCGCAAGCCTTATCTGATAACTGATCCATGTATGGTCACTTTCCCGCGGGATCAGGTATCACTTTCCGGAACGTGCCCAGAGTGACCGAAAATGCTTGGAAGAGTCTGCACTGTACTCGATTCACAAAATCTTGAAGATTGATTTGTCACAAGCCATATCTGATAACTGATCCATGTATGGCCATTTTCCCGCAGGACCAGGTATCCGGAAGATTTCCGGAACGTGTCCAGAGTTACTGAAAATGCTTGGAATAATCTGCACTATATTTGATTCACAAATTTTTGAAGATTGATATGTCGCAAGCCTTATCTGATAACTGATCCATGTATGGTCACTTTCCCGCGGGATCAGGTATCACTTTCCGGAACGTGTCCAGAGTGACCGAAAATGCTTGGAAGAGTCTGCACTATACTCGATTCACAAAATCTTGAAGATTGATTTGTCGCAAGCCATATCTGATAACTGATCCATGTATGGCCATTTTTCCGCAGGACCAGGTATCCGGAAGAGTTCCGGAACATGCCCAGAGTTCTGAAAATGCTTGGAATAATCTGCACTATATTTGATTCACAAATTTTTGAAGATTGATATGTCGCAAGCCTTATCTGATAACTGATCCATGTATGGTCACTTTCCCGCGGGATCAGGTATCCGGAAGATTTCCGGAACGTGCCCAGAGTGACCGAAAATGCTTGAAATAATCTGCACTATACTCGATTCACAAAATCTTGAAGATTGATATGTCGCAAGCCATATCTGATAACTGATCCATGTATGGCCACTTTCCCGCGGGGCCAGGTATCCGGAAGCTTTCCGGAACGTGGCCAAAGTGACCGAAAATACTTGGAATAGTCTGCACAATATTTGTTTCACAAAATCTTGAAGATTGATATGTCGCAAGCCCTGCTTCATAACCGGTCCATATATGGCCACTTTTCTGAGGGAACCAGGTGCTCGGAAGACTCCCGGAACGTGGCCAATGTGTCCAAAAACGATTGAAATAGTCACCAATATAATTGGTCCATGAAATCTTGAAGTTTGATATGTCGCAAGCTCTGTTTCATAACCAGTCCGTAAATGGCCACTTCCCCAGGGGAACCAAGTGACCGGAAGACTACCGGAATGCAGCCAAAGTGGCCAGAAAGGCCCAAAGTGGTTCAAAGTGACCTCTTCTTGATAAATCATGAAGAATGACATGTCGAAGTCCAGGTTTCTGAAGCACTTTGTAAGTGGATCATCATCCGGGAAAAAACCTACCCCACTGCACCCCGGAATAACTCCGGAACCATGTGGCCAATATCATATTCGGTATGACATATGGAAACTAGAGAAGTGACCGGTTGCATTGGTGGTAAAATTTTCAAAATCGCTCCAGAAATAACGGAGATATGATTTTTTGAGTCTTTTTACGAATGCTAAAAACGTATCAAGAGAGGATAAGGGTTAAGAACTGCACCAACGATTTTCAACAGACTACAAAAATCTGTCAAGTTTACTACAATCTGGTAAAAATCACTGAGCAGTGCAATAAATGCGACCATGTCCATGGTTGCATCCACTACAAAACATAGTTTTTCAATCCGTGACCCCCACCGTACAGCACAGTGTAGTCAAAAGTATAATGCCAGCCTTGTCAAATAAAGAATGTTTCTAGTCATCAATACTGCAACTCTGGTTAAATATACCTAACATATTTTCTTGTGTAGTGATGTTGACTATGTTTTAGTAGAGTTGACAGATTAATGTAGTCGGTTGAAAATCGTTAGTGCAGTTCTTAATTCTACCATGGAATCAGTAGTTTCTACAATAAAATTCATTTCAGTGCACTGAAAACAGCATTGTGGTAAAAAATACCATGTTGATGGTTTAAATTAAATGCACAGCACCACTTTATTTGTGCAGACTTCCCAATGCATTCATTTCGAAAACCTTGTGTCGTTGTTTTTACCATGGCGGCAACGCAAGACCGAAACAGTCAAAATTACCATGTTTCATAGTTATATTGATGACGAATAAAAGTTATTTGTTCAACCATCTCTTGCATTAAAAATTACTACAATCGTGTAGTAATTTTTAATGTTGGGCCATGGTAACTATAAACGCAGCTATAAGTGAAATTTTCAACCATCATTTGCATTTAAAGTAATAAGAGTTGTGTAGTAGGTTTAACTGGACGCTTCTTTTATTGAATATCATCAAGTGCGATGCCGAGGTCCACGCATGATGCATGATATAGAATTGTAAATATGTGTATAATAATAATTAATTTGAACTGATCAATGGCAATTTGTACAAATTTCAATTCTAAATAAATAATGAGTTCACGCAAATAAATAAATATTTTGCACAAATAAAATTTGCGTTTTGTCAGATCCGGAGATATGATCCGGATACCACTGAAGGCAGTTGGCCATCCACGGTCGCCGGCATGACTCTTGGCTGACCTTCATGTACAGTGACTGGCTGTCATGTTCAGACTGATGCGATGCTGAAGAAGATCTGCCTTGAAGAGCGCTACTCCCGGCTCGATGAATCCGTTTTCCGTCAGCTTGTAGAAGCGATGTTAAATCAGGAAGAACGCTGGTTAACGCTGATCTTCCGTTGCCTTCTTGATGGATAATTCACTGAAGATGCCAGAGCATGAAAACCGATCCGAGGGATTTCTGTAATTCACGATAAAGCACACGAATTCACAACATAACACCAAATCTCTTAAAATAACTATTTCAAAACAAACAAACCTGCAACATGCATTGAAGAAAACGAAATACATCCAACAGCAGCTCAGTCAGCTCAATCTTAAAACTATTGGTTCATGAACTCGAAAAACAAATCACCATAAATTTCTGTATTGTTAAATGTTTCCGATTGTTCTATTCATTTTGGATATACCAATTCTAGTTTGCTTCCAAATAGCTACTGTCTTCGTTACTAAATCAATGTACAAAATGGCGTCCTTCAATGGGAGTTAGGGATATAAATGCACGGTAGTAAAGATTACACATTCTCTGTTTTTATTATTACCATGAGCATGGTAAAATCGAAAAAAATTTGCTGTTGCTTGTTACTGAACATGTGGTCAAGTCAACTTCAAGAAGAATATCTCTTGACTACATAAACATAGTTGAAAGTACAGTGCTATAGCTTTGTGAACATGGTAATTTGAACAACATTGTTTTTATTAATATGATTATTTCATTCAATTTAACAATATTTCGAAATAGTTGTGGTAACAACAATGTCGTGATTAAAGTTACTACAACATTATTTTCAGTGTGTAGTTTCTGTGACACTTTAACCCTTCAGCCGTCGCGCGGTTTGTCACCGTCAGAACCACAACGCTGATGCTGTGTACGATAAGCGAGGTTTTTTCATGATTGTTGTACAAAATACAACAGCGCGACGACTGAAGTGTTAAAATGTATAACATTTTTTAGCGTGACGAAATAATGACCGCACACTTCTAGGCATACTCGGATCATTTTGACGAAAATTTGAGCTTGACAGCAGCCTGGCACCCCCAGTTCGCGAGTTTTTGAGTTTTGGTTTTTGATGTTTGATAGTGATCCTTTTTCATTTTTTCTCTATGTCATTTCTGGTTACTGATTTTGACAACGATAAAAAATAAAGTTTTACGGTACTCTTGAAATAATAAATTTTTAATTTTTGTTCTGGAACATATTTTATTTTATGTGTAACTGAGGGCAAACAAGGTTCGAAATTATTTTAATACCACCAGGTTTTTTCAGTGATAGGTTGATCGTAGTTGAAAAAATGAAAATCGTTCAAATTTCCGAGCTACGAAAAAACATACAAAACTTTAAAGTGCATCCAATCTAAAGGCGAGGTTTGGTCGTCTACCAGGGTTATGTTCACTTCCATTATTTCCATTATGTAACGTTCATTTATAAGATTGAGCTAGGTACTTAATAATACATTTTTTTATCCTTTATATTTGTTTATATTTATTGCGAATTTGCCAAGAAAAAATGCTATGTATGATAAAAAAGCAAATAATAGAAACAATAGTGCATTGCATATCTCTACATTGAGAATAAATTGAATAATTTTCTGCTCATAATAAAACATAAGCGCCGTTATTCAAGATTGCTAAGGCCGAACAATATCCTCAGATACATAAGCGTAAGTATAGTTACTTAATGCTGACAGGGTGTCCATTCAAAATCAATTTTCCAATTCTCGGATTTTTCCCGGATGCTTAAAATCAGATGACAAAAGGTTTCTGCTTTTGATATTTTCTCATTTTGATAGAAAATGGTTAAATTTAGTGAAGTTTAACTAAATTATTTGGTAAATTATGTTTGATTATATTTATAAAATACTGGTAGCTCCAAACAGAGTATCGAAAGTGTTTTGGAAAAAGGTATGTATCTATATCTTTACTAGCTGTCCCGGATTCAAGTAGGCCATTGAAAGACGCTATGTAAAACTCCCATACAAAGTGCCAGATAAGTTTTAAGATGATTTTCCAGCTGTTCATGAGAGGTTTCCAAACACAAACACGTCGCAGCACTTGGAGAATACAACAGTGAAAGAGTCATGTAAGTCCATTGGCTCTTTCTTATGTCATTTCGTGTTATACAAACACCATTCCATTTTTATTTATATAGAAGATAAATAGATAGATATAGATAGATACATTTCTATTTATTGATCGTCCAGCTGCTAGAATTCATATGAAGTTTAGAGAGGTTTTGAAATTATATGAACAAATATCTGCTTTGTGTATCTTAACGTAGACTAAATTTTCACGAAAGGGCCAATTCATTAACTTCTAAGAATGCCTTCGAAATTATGCGTTAGACATGGTCCATGGCTGATTCATGAAAAAAATCTTGATCTGGTGAAATTCATGTTCATGGGACATACAATGTAATCCTTGAGACACGCAAAAATGTCGTTTTGTTACGCTGTGTAATCTAACATTATCCTCAGTGTGATCCACAATGGGCGAGATTCTCACAAAATCAAGGGCAGGATTCTATGCAGAGCTCTTGCTTTATCTTGACCGGTCTTTCACATAATTATAGGTGTGATTCTGACAGAATGTTGTGCAATTTTTGAAAACTTTGACCATTTTTTTCAAACTATTTTGCAATAAAACTTTTAGAGAATATCTTGACTAAACCTACACGAAATTTCTAGAAAATATCCCTAAAAATCTTAGAGAGTTTACTTTGATTTCTCTATGAATTTCCTGAAAAATTAAATTAAACAATTTAACCATCCTATCCTATCTCAGAACCGTCCTATCCTGTCTTTGTAAAACATTCTTAATTTTGTAAGAAGTTGCTATGACTTTCGGATCGTATTTCAGGCAAAAGCTCCTAAATTCCTTCCAGTTCTTCAGGGCAAAAATTGATTTTTAAAATACTACCTGGAAACAAATGGTTGTGTAGGAGAATTTCTTTAAAAACATATTTATTCTGCAAAATTTGCAACGAAAAACTTTGTTTGAAACATCTAGTAGGTTCAGTAGATTTGTTTCTAGTCATATTAACTGTAAATTTCTTCGGAATTTTTTAAAGCATCTTTCAGATAACATTTAAAAGTTCTCAGATAATTTCCATTAAAAAAAGAATATACATATTTTCTAACAGAAGTTTAGTCAGTAATTTATTGTGTTCTAAAGATAAGATAGTGTTTCATTTATTTATGATACTTTTGATGATTTTCATATAAATTCTTGTAGCTCAAAATAAATAAAAAAATCAAATTTTTATGATATGTTTCGATAAGCTTTGACTGAGAGGCGCTGAAATGGAGGTTCGCCAAGGGCGCCATGAGGCCACGCTACGGCGCTGAGAACACCCACCCACCCCCTTCAGCGTTATGAAATTTGTAAATGAGCCCTATGATCGAAATTGGCAAGAAATCAACCAATGACTGCCCGCCCAAGAATACCCAAAAGACATCGCTATTAAATTATCCATAAAAAATTTGCCATGAATTCACGAATAATTTTACAAGAAATGTTTGGGATTTCCAACTTGGTAATGATTGGAAGAATTAACTGTAAATCTGCAGAAATCGACATAAATCTTATCAGGGACCTCATAAGAACTTTGTCATAGATCTAGGACTAGTTAAACTAGCAATCCTGAAGAGGCTTCACCATGAATCAGTATCATCAGTAAGTCCAATCCTGCCAAAGGGAATTTTCGATGAATTTGTCTAAGAATCTAGTAAATATTCCAAGAAATTTGCTATATATGTGTTGGCTCTGCTTTTCGCCAATCTCTACGAATCTAATAAGAATTTCAAGAAAATATCAGTCAAGAATCTTTCCTAGAATTTACTAGAATGGTGAACTCGCCTTGGGCGAAAATATACTTAAATGAAGATAAATAATAATAATATAATCCACTAGAAACTTTATTGGCAATCCTCTTATAACAGGTTCAGTTATCTTTCGAAGAAATTGGTCAATTATCGCCTTTATTCCCGTTAAGATTACTGCAAAGATCTCATAACAAAATTGTCATGAATCTAAATGGAAATCTATCAAGCATCCTACCAAGAATCTTGACAGGAATCCCTGTGTAACCCTTCTAGAGACGTTTCAAGGATCTTATTGATGTTCCATAGAATCTTCTTTGATTTTTTGTTTTTCAATAATTGGCCGCCAAAAATCTACACAACATTTCACAAGAAATAAATAAAATTTTTCAGAAAACACAACAATATCCCTGGAAATCAACGATTATTTTAAAGGATTTTGGTAGAGAAAACACTAGAAATCGTTAACTGGTACTTTGCATAATGACTAGTTGGACTGATTTGGTAGAGAAATAGACCAAGTCAGTCCAACTTGTCATTATGCAAAGTACCAGGCAGCCTTTTGAAAGCCTTCTGTCAAAATATTGTTTGGAATTGAAGCAAACCGGTATTCTTATGTTCAAAACACATAATTTCCCGGTGTCTTCTCCAAATTCACGGGTATTTCCCGTATTTTTCCCGGCCATTTGTAATTCCCGGGTTTTTCCCGGTTTTCCCGGATTTCCCGGATGGATGGACACCCTGGACTGATGTAACACGTACCAATGCTAGACTGTTTATTGATAATAATTGACAGAATGAAATAGGGAATGCTAATAGCATTTCAGAGCCAACCAAAAACATCCTTGAGTAAAAAAAAATAATTTTAACAATTTTATTGTTGGGCTTGGATAAATTATAGAATACATGATAGAGGAAAACAGGTCCATGTAATTTAATGTAAATATAGGTGATCTCTTCTTCCAAACATCGGTTTATCCATAAGGTGCTCATCTTGCCTCGCTCTACCTTAGTTCATTATCGCCTGATTTGCCATACCGTTATATCCTTTTTCACTAATGTTACAAAATTCATTTTCAAACACATACAATTTTCTGATTACTAACAGCATTTGCTCTCTAGTCTATAATCACTCCTTACCACTCATTACCATTTCACATCACCAACTTTTAACAGGCAGCAACACAGCACAATCAATGCCCAACCATTGCCGAAGTAACTGATGTAGTTGATGGTGTTATGTTGAACACCAGCACCGGTAGTATTGTAGTGGACATTCCCGCCGCCCCGACTGGACTGGTCAATGTTGGCTTCCGTGGCACTGCGGAGGACATCAGTGGTGCAATGGCCATGTTGTCGGTAGTAGCTTCCAGTGATCCCCTGTCAGACGACGTGAGCGACTCGGCTGAATCGGAATATCGTTCACTTGAGACCAAGGACGACGATAGTGATAATCTCAACTAATACACTGATATCTTGTTAGAAGAGAGCGCTTTGCGAGTTATTTTAAAAATCGTGTTTTACAGAAAAGCCCTTTACTCGTTTCTTGAATATCGTAAACCACTATGTTTCGTGCTACTTGATCATATCGAACTTTTCGTATTAGGAAACCATATATTTAAAATGCAGTTTTCATAAATCATGCTTTATAAGTGAAACTAGAGAAATGGATTGATGAATACCAATAAATTTACTTATTTTTGCCAAACGTTCTTTCAATTTATATTCACAGTTTTGATATAAAAGTTATATAACAATTCATTCGTTCATAAATTTCTGATCCATTCAAACAGTATCCAGTCTCCATACAATTGTTTAAAGTTACACAACAAACCCGATCACTATTGTTTCAACGGTGATACTGATTGCAATTTTATTAAATCTTGTTTTCAACTTCAAGGGATCACCATTATCATTTGGAGGGCTCGTACTGCATTATCTCATGCTCCCAAAATGTAAGTTGTACTGCAGTGAAGTGAGTGTGCTGTGTATTTGCTTTCTAACTAATAACTCCGTGTCATACTGAAAACCAACTTTTCCTATCAGCTTTCGACCTAGCTGGAGGCTAATTTTATTTATGTGGTGAAATTAACGGCGAAATTGTTATTGACACAAAAACGAAAGAAAATTTTAAAATTACTCTAGAGTTTCTGTTGAAGCTCCTAGAAAAGTTTCTCAAGAAAAATTGGTAAAAATAATGGAAAAATTTGTGAAGGAATCCGCTTTCGGAAATTATGGATCATGTTCCTTGGTCGAATTTGTGGCTAAATTAAACTGGTAGAATTCCTTATGATTTTTTACAGAGAAAACCTTGAAGGAATGAAAGTGGTCCAAAAACACGGTTGCGTTCGAAAGTTCTTTCTTTGAAGAATCCCTCGAGAAATTTCTTGGAGAATCTCTGGAGGTTTTCCAGAAGGAATACTTGGAGGTTTTTTGAGAGCTCCATCTGAACCGGTCCCAAAACTGCGGTTGTGGTCAAATGTTTTAATTATTCCGCGATTCTCAATAATCAGTTTTTGATTTTTATATGAGTTGGAAATCTTCGACGAAGATTCAGATGATAAATGAGCACCGATGAAGTTTTTCCGATTGGATATAAATCAATAATCAATTACTGAGTCGTCCAATTTGGAAGTGGTCTTCGGCAAAGTTGTAGCTGACGAATGTATCTAACATAAAGTGACCAGACGTCCCGGATTATCTGGGACAGAGCAATTTTTAACTTGACAGTACAGTGTCAATACTTTTTATTTCAACTAACTTAATATGAAGTACATGTCCTAGATTAAATATGAATGTAAATTACACATCAAACATAGGCAGCGCTTAATTGGGGATGAGATCTGACAAGCGTTCCGGATTATTTCCGGGACACATCTGGTCGCATTAATCTAACAGTATCAGCATAGCTCTAACCCTCAAGAGTACATGGGCAAACATTATGACCGATTGAATGAATTACATGCTTTTCATATAGTAATTCCCTTACAAACTTTGAAGGGCTTGTGCAGTCTCAGTTTTCATCCAAATGAGCTCAAATTTTGGGAGGTTACTCAAAAATTGGTTGAAGGGCCCATCTAGCGAATAAGGAGTTGTGGGTTCGATCCCCACCGGAGTTCGTGGTTTCTTTTCGCAGTTTCAATTTCAATTTGTACATTTGACACGTGGTCGTCGTGTACATGTAAACCTCAAAAGCTTACAAAAGCAAAATTCTTTAGACTGGAATTGCCTAGTGATCCTTTATAAGAGAGATTCGCGGAAGCTGATATTTCTGTCAAAGTGTGAGCCAATCCAGCAGCTAGAACTGCCAAAGCGTCTTTGGAGTGATGTAATCCACTTGAAATTATTTCGGTAAAATTTGTTTTACATAGAGAAAAATATATGAAATATTTTTCTTTTTTAGTATTTTGGTTATGCGATATTTAGTTGTTGTTTTTTTTCTGCTGTTTATTAGTTTAGAAATGTAGCTCAAAGATCTACAACGAAACAAAATACACTTTTCCGCAATGAGGAAGTCATGTTTGTGTTACAATGTTATTCTCGAAGCCGAGCAAACTCAGCACTGCTGGTCTGTTGCCAACTCATTCCATTTTACTTCCGCTTATCTCTCATACAAAGGATCACTAGAATTGCCTTGAGCTTGACAGTTTTAACTGTGTATTTTAAAAATATGGCCTAATTTATAACAAAACTTTTTAATAATTTTCAACCTGGCTAAATTTTCTTTAGATGGATGAAAGAAATTTAACCTGGTGTGGAAAAGTCCAATAAAATCGATAATAGTTTTTTTTTATTCCAGCAATAAGGCTGATACAAATATTAATTTTCATTTATATGGTACCGTGGGGTAAGTGGATACAGAAAAATCAATGGTTAACTTCATTGTTATGTACAGCTAACGTGAATAATGTAACTCAAACTTTTTTCTGTGGATAACAAATTAGGGACTATTATACTTCAAATCGTCATTTATTTCGATTTTTCTGATTGTTATGTATTGAGTATGGGAGACTTAAAAATTTTCGCCAAATGATCCACTTGCCCCACCATGGTGGGGTAAGTGGATCACCATTAAAAAAATCTGTTCTCGAAACAAATGTAGTGTGATTATGTTTAATAAGAATGATATTACCCTCGTTCTTGTTATTAGTGCTAGTAATGTTACATTTTAATACTTTAAAATTAAAAAGTATATTTATTTAATCAAGATATAATAAAAAGTATGTATGTACTAGTTCATACTAATTTGAACAAAAAAAAACATTGTAACTAGAAAAATTTGGAGAAAATTCATCCATTTATACGCATAAGTTATACAGAAGTATTGTAGGATTATTCCTAACGATATTTTCGAAAAACACTTTTGGTTTAAAATATTAGTTACATTTACTTTTGAATACCAAACTGAAATCCTACTATTTTATTTATGAATATATGTGTATCATCTGTCTAGAACAATTTATATGGTCAAATAAGGTACGATACTATGCTTTCGATAGGAAAATTAGTATATTTTGCTCTTTTACAACTAAGCTTAGATAAACCACGAAAAGTTTCGTGTAAATTTTGAAATTATTATTCTTTTTTATATTTTTTTATACCAGAAAGGTTGAAAAAGCTTTTAGGTGGATTAATTCAAATTTTCTATGGTCAATTTGACAAATTCAAGCTGGGAACGGAACAAAATAAAGGAAAACAACATTGTCGGATATTAAAGCTTATTAAAATTCACGTAAGCAGTCTGCCAATAGATGATAATTATTCTTGATCCACTTACCCCACCCCATTGAAAAGTAGGGGTAAGTGTACCATTAGGGTGGGGCTTATTTCCAAAAATCTTCCGTAGTCTGGATTTACAAAGTGGAAAATAATCATCGGTCCCAAAATAACATCCTGTGAAAAAATGAGAATTTTTGGTGAAGGTTTAGAGGTGGCGCAAAGGGCGTAATTGCAGTTTTCCCATTTTAGTGAACTCTGAAAATTTTTGGTATGCTTTTCAGCTTGTTTTGGTGATTTCAGGACCCTCAAAGGCAAAAAATCACCTCAAAATTGCGATATCTCCACTCCTTTAGATGATATTTGATGAAATATATTTATGCATGCGATTTTTGGCCCTTGAATAGGTTACGCTTACTGATTACTATGAACCCGTATAAGCATATGAATAGCTGAGGAGGATTTCTATGCTAGTAGAATGGAACAAAGAGCAAAGAAGAATGAGAGAAAGAACAAGAACACAGAAGAATGTAAGGTGGGGTGGGTGAAACAGGTGGGAGGGTTTAACTGATTATATTATATTAGATTGAACTGCGGAACCGTGAAAATGTCTCGGTTGGATGTATGAGATGTGATTATATGCAAGTTTAACACTAATTTAGTATTTTAGAATTTCTGTTTAATATAAATCCAGCAATTGCTTTTATAAAATGAAAAAAATACAGAGGAGGGGCTATAGAGGCTCAAAATCCGTACACTTCATACAAATAAAAGGCGTTTTATATGAAGTGGAAGGGTTTAGATTCATTTCTTAGGTGTACGGATTTTGACCTGCACGATATTTCCTTATTAGGTAAATCCATAAACGATTTCTGCTCTCTAGCAACAACAGTTCCTCTTAGAATTCCCACAGGAATTTCTGGATTATGATGCCATTTCAGAAATAAATTTGGGCTTCCAATACTTCACTTTCGCCACAACACCTTCAACATAGCTTCGGACAAACAAATGCAGTTGCAATACATCGTTCTACACCTGTATTTGAAATCGATGTATATACACAACAGCAGAAGGAAAAAGTCGGTAGTCAAAATTCAAATTAGTGCACGAGCTTCTATAGGGTGCAAGAAATAAAGGTTGAAAACCTCTCGAATAAAACCAAATCTCCAGGATGTATATTTTGCAACGATCCCTTTCCATAAATTGCTATCAACATTCAGGAAAAAAAAACAATCAAACGATTATTGAACTAAAGCAGTGAAGTGTATTTATTGACATGCATTTATTTATATCTACCAGGAGAATAATGATGAAACTTCGCATATGGAGTTGATGACATTTTAGCCGTTACTGCAATTTTTCCATAAAGAGTAATCTAAAATCGTATGCATGGGTTGAAAACTAGAGATGGGTCAAAAATTGGTGCTCTTCCCCTACTTGAAGAAAAATTGCTCGAAATATTTCTGAAGTAGAACATATTAAGAACTCAATATTATCATCGTTTTCTACTGGAATTTTTCTACATTGCGTAAAATCGAGATTTTTCAAGATTCCTCAGTTACACTCAAGATATCACCTCCCTCCCCACCTTACATTCTTCTGTGTTCTTGTTCTTTCTCTCATTCTTCTTTGCTCTTTGTTCCATTCTACTAGCATAGGAATCCTCCTCAGCTATTAAAATGCTTATTCGGGTTCATAGTAATCAGTCAGCATAACCTATTCAAGGGCCAAAATTCGCATGCATAAAATATACTACTTCGCGACTTAAAATGGGTGAACCAACGTGCGAAGTTTGATTTTCCACCAATTTCACGGCGTCGCAACTCGATTCTTAATAGTGCGCATAATGCACACGGTGGATGGCATAGATGCGCACTATAGCGAAGTGACTCGCGACACGGCAAAGTTGGTCAAAAATCGAACTTCGCACGTTGGTTCACCCATTTTTAGTCGCGAAGCAGTATATATTTCCTCAATTAGCATCTACAAGAGTGGAGATATCGCAATTTTGAGGTGATTTTTTGCCCTTAAGGGTCCTGAAATCACCAAAACAAGCTGAAAAGCATACCAAAATTTTTCAGACTTCACTAAAATGGGAAAACTGCAATTACGCCCTTTGCGCCACCTCTAAACCTTCACCAAAAATTCTCATTTTTTCACAGGATGTTATTTTGGGACCGATGATTATTTTCCACTTTGTAAATCCTGACTACGGAAGATTTTTGGAAATAAGCCCCACCCTAGTGTACCATGTCCAATATATTTGTATTTATTTACATAAATTACATATTTTTCATTGTGAATCATTCAATTAAAAAAAATAATAGAATTCGATTTAAGACAGAGATACAATGGATTTTTGATTGATGGAAAACAATTTTCAAATTTATTACTTTTTGCAGCTAACAAGTTTGCTTGTGTTAGTGTACGTGTAGTAACAGTTTTGCAATAGTATCAGTGTGGGCGTAAGAATATAACCTAAAAAGAAGCAATGGTGCGAAAACTTTCATCATATTCAAGTATTTATGCTTAACGATCAACGCTCCGTCATCGTAATCATCGTCATCATCGAAACTTCAAATGCAGTTTTTCTGTACAAAACTAAAAATTATTCCATGAAAATGTGTTCACTGTTTTTCAGTTGGAGAATAGAATACAGTGAACAGATTTTCCTGTAAATTTTATTGATTTTGAACGAAAAAACTGCTTTTGAAAATTCCGAAATTAATGACGGATCCTGCCCCCTTAATATTGACAAATGGTCCACTTACCCCACTGATACACTTCCCCCACCGTACCTTACTCTTCTTTGAAAATTTAGAAATCTAAAAGGGGAGAAAAAAAGACCCATTATTTTTTTGATTTTTTGTAAGGTATTTAATATTGTTCAAGCTAAGAAAAATATCGCCCCTCATACCTTCCAAGTTGTCTTGAACATAAAAGAACATTAATATTTGTATTAGCCTTAATTATTTCTATGATTTTGCTTATTTTTTTAAGAAAACTTCAACTCTAAACTACATTTTTCCAATAAAAAACTTGTGTTTTTTAATTTATACATATTCTAAAAAATATTTAATTTACTTCCAAGAATATTGTAGTAAAACTTCTGAAGCCACTCTTTGACATATAATGAGGAATTTTAGTATAATCAAGTTCCACAAGGAGTATCAAAGAATGGCTTCAGAACATTTTCTATAAATCTCTTGAAAATTAATCAAATGATATAGTGACACTTTCAACGTGAATTCCTCCTGGAGGATAATTATTTTTCTATGTCTTATTTCTATCCAAAATAGATTCCGGAATATGTTTCAAAGTTCAAAAGTTTTTTGTTATATCTCCTCTAGAAATCATTAATTCAGTCAAATCTGAGATATTTCGCTGCAATTTCTACAAAATATTCCACTGTAAAAGGAATTTAAAATAGTTTTCCCAAAAACTTTACTTTCAAAATTCTTCGGCGAGTTTATCTCAAGTTTTTCCGAAATATTTCCAAAATATTGCGTCAACAATTTTCTTTATTTTTTTTCTGGAATCTTCAGAGGTAATTTGTTGAAAAAAAAAACCGGAATAAATTTGTTTCCAAAGGTAACATAGCGGTAAAGGGAACTTTGGAGAAACATTTAGCAAAATAATTGCGAATAATTGGATGTAGCAAGATATTCACAAATAATTTGTAAGGAACTTCCTTGAAACTTTTCTTCGGAAATAGTTTTATTCAATTATTGGCATAGCCCATATTTCTAAGATTTCTTTCTCAATTCCATGGCGGAATTTGTTTATGCTTTCTTGCAGAGCTATTATTAAGGAACAGCTTTTCGTATTCATTAGAGGTTTTAATTATCCTAAATCATTCACATTATAAACATTATAAATAATCACTTATCTTTCGTTGTTTCGACACTATTTTGAGGAATCTCATACAAAAATCTTTTCATGCTCTAAAAATAAATACTTTAAAGAATCTAAAGAAAATGGTAAATTCTAGGATTTTTTGAAAAATTGCAAGAAATCTTATACGTAAATCCCGATGTTTGAAATTCCATCAGGAACTCCTCAGCAAATTTCCAAAGTAATGCAAAAATTTCCTCTAAGATGTACTTAAAAAAAGGTCAATATTATCGCGTTAATTTTCTACAGTTTCTACCACTATGATAAAAAAATAGTCCCTCCAAAACGCGTTTGTTTGGAATTTCTGCAAGTAGGAAAAAAAATGGTTTCTACGTCAATCTGTTCACCATGAAAATGCAGGCTTCATACAAATCATATCATAAGATGATATATACAAATACCTTTAGTAAAAATTACTTTTCACCGTCGATAATTAACCATTACAAAAGACTAAGAAATAAAACAAGATTTTTTGTAGTAAATCTTACAAAAATCACATAATTCTTTCCGTCAGGTATATCGTAGGGAATTTTATCGAAAAGTTTCTGAAATTTTACGCTGAAGTCTTGAATTTTCAGACATTTCTTTCCGATTTCAATTTAAGCTGAACTTATCTATCAAATTTCTCAAGAAGTTCTTCCAATACTGTTTTTGTGGAATGGTTTGTGATCCTGAAAGAATACCTGATGAAATTTTTGAAAATGTCAGGTGGCAATATGTAGAATATTAGGAGACATCCGTAGAGTAACACCTGGATTATTTAATGCTTTTTTTTTGCTTAAAATCCTCGATATTTTTGATGCGAATTTTTCAAAAGTCCTTGAGGAGGTTCCGTGAGACTTTCTGCAGAATTTGTTGGTGGAATCTGAAGAGAAATTTTAGTTTTATTTAGCCTAAATGGCAAAGTTGGACAAACTGTTGGTGAACCTTTTGAAGAATTTATGGAAATAATACTTGCTTGGTGATATGGAAGACAATTTCGGTGAGACTCCTAGATTTTTGGTACTATTGGATGATATATCAAACTAACAATTGGAATTTATATGTTTTGTGTATGTAGAGGGCTTTTTGGAGCTATGCTTTAAAGAACTTCTGAATTCTCTAAATTATCTGACGGAATTCTTCATGAGATTTTTACAGCAATTAAATAGAGATTCTTCGAAAAAAAAAAATATTTCGGTAAAAGTGGTTTTGCATTGAAAAAAAAAAAGAATATTTGCTATTTCAAATTTTTGTTAATGCGATGTTGAGTTGTTGTTTATTTTTTGCTGTATATTAGTTTTGAAATCAAGACGAGGACAACTTAAAATTAGTTAAAACGTCTCAAATAAAGACAATTTACTAACAAACTAGTTTTGAAATGTAGCTCACACATCTATAACTAAACAAAATACAGCAATGAGGAGAAAGTCATGTCTGTTTTACAATATTATTTGTGATATTGACCAAAATCGTCACTGCTGGTCTGTTGAGGCTGTGAACCGTTTCACTAGATTGTTTAACTTTTAGTTAAAGTTTGACAGCTCGATAGTTATTTCCCCTCCGGTTAGAAATGACCCCGCTTTGGAGCATGGTTAAACTTCACATTTCGAAAGTTATTTTCTGCTCCCGTGAATTTGAGAATAACTAACCATCTGTCAACTTAGTTCTGAATAACTACTCGACTGTCAAAGCTCGAATGGGTCGACCACGACGTACAATTTAACCATTTGAGGGGAAAATAACTACCGAAATGTTACATTTTAACTAATAGTTAAACGAACTGGTGAAACGGTTCACAGCCTGACAAATCATTGAACTTTTCTTCCACTGATCTCTCGTATGGAGGATCCCTAATAAAAAGGTTCATGGCTGTTTGCTTCGTAAATCTTTAAATGATGGCACTAAGGCACATATCTGTATCTCCCTCTTCTCATCCCCCGTTCTTTGATGGTTTTCATGTAGGGATTAGAAGCTTATTTGAGGGATTCGAACTTCTTCTTTTCCTTGGAATTACGTTCCCATTGGAACAGAGCCTGCTTCTCAGCTAAGTGTTCAATGAGAACTTCCTCAATTATTAACTGAAAGCATTCTTTGCCAAAGTTGCCATTTTCGCGACCGAGAATTGAACCTAGACACCTTCATTTGATTTGAGTAATTTGTGTTAAAACGATGCATCTTTATCAATTCTATCTTGGTGAAGGTGGACGTGAATGCATTGTGATTGTTTGCCTTATTGTTGGAACCAATCAGCTAAAATTCCAAATGAGAGGTCCAACCGTATAGGGGTGTAAGTGACGTAGTGGTCGGTTTTGAGTTAAGTTTACTGAAAATTTTTACTGTTTTCAAGCTCTTCAAGGGTATTTTCACGTAATTTTGTCATCCAACAGAAAAATAACATAAGTCATTAAATATTGGCTTCATTTTTTGACTCTCATACAATCATACAAGTCTATTTTCTCAGAACTAGGTGTATGTCACTTACACCAATTCGCTTCTACCCACTTTAAATGTTACGGGTAGATCTCAATTCTCGCGGCTTTCCATGTACAGGGTGGTTCGAAATCATAAAATTTTGAAAAAACCAATCTCCCATACTTTTCTTACCATCCGTATGATAAAAATAGTGT
Source organism: Aedes aegypti (assembly GCF_002204515.2). Taxonomy (NCBI): domain Eukaryota; kingdom Metazoa; phylum Arthropoda; class Insecta; order Diptera; family Culicidae; genus Aedes; species Aedes aegypti. The sequence goes on from NC_035108.1 coordinate 285,505,389, forward strand.
TCTGGTAAAATTTTTCAACTTTTTCGGTACTGATTTAAAAGTGGCCCAAAGACAATGTAAGCTTATACTAGAAATTAATATGGAATTTTTTGAAAAAATATTATATACGTGTTAGTACTGTAATGTAAGTGTAAACTTATCACTCCATAGTGAAATTCATTATTCAAACCTTAATAAAGGAAGTTACTGAATAAATAAATTCTTTTTAAGCTGATTTGTTTAGGATTTTGGCAGAAGTTTGCAGGGCTATAATCTCATATCTGATAGCTTAATAATAGCAAACAATTTGGTGGAATATCTTTTAATTAATCTTAAATTAATCTTATTCTTAATACGAATGCGAAAAGGGCAACTAAGGCAAAGAAAGCTCTTAGTTAAATAACTGTGGAAGTGCACATAAGAACACTAAGCTGAGTATCCGGCTCTGTCCCAGTGGGGACGTTAACGCCAAGAAGAAGAACCATAAGTTTTAATACAATACTAATGTGTTAGGAATATTTGTCAAAATTTGTCCATAGTAATTTCCATATAAATCTTCATTGTCTTTGAGCCACCTTAAGGTGAATGTGCATCGAAGCCAAACCTTGAATTTTCAAGAGCATTAATCTAGAGAATCAAACCGCCATTCCGCTGAAAATTTAATCGATTGATCACTTGCTGGTAATGACCAATCGATTGAATTTTCAACGCCAACGGTTGTCTAGTTCTCTAGATTTGTGCTCTTGAAAATTCAAGGTTTGGCTTCGTTGCATCTTCACCTTAAATCATTACCAGAGAAACTGAAAAATTTCAGAGAACACTATTTTTATCAAAAGGATTGGTAAGAAAGTTATGGGATAATTGGATTTTCATTTTTTTTAATTTTGAACCTAATGTACACGGTACCAATTACCGTCCCATATGTATTGTTGCCTAGCTTAGTGTTTAAGTTTGTGTTGCTTCAAATACCTACAACTAAATGCACCCCAGAGACTGCGTTGAAAAGTCTTATGGAAAAGTGTTTTTGTGTTTATAGCTTGATACAGAAATCATTGATTTTTCTAATTCGATGTGTGCGAAATTCATTTGAAACCATTACATTTACTTCATTGCACTAAAGCATCACTATAACACTTGATTAAAGTTGTATTGTTGACAATTATAGCATCGCTAAATTTAATAATGAAATCAATTCGTTTCAGCTCACTGAAATTATTTCTAGGGACTTTCGATTTTAGTTTGACGCGCATTTGTTTTCAACATCAAAGCCCACCTGTATATCGATGACAACAAACAGAACGCAGGTTTGAAAAAAAATCGAAATATGTATAAAAATACGATCATTGGCACTTCGTGATAATCAACTATATCGTAAAAGCTACGTGTAGCAATTAGACTTTAGTCTTTTAGGCTTGAACATGAACTGATTAACATTGACTAGAAAGAAAAAAAAAACTAAACTTGAATATCTACATCAAACATCATCTTTAATCTTAAAATTCTAAAACAAAAGTGTCCTGCAATTGAATTGCAACACTCTATTTACATATTATTTTTATATTATAAAAAAACACTTTATATTATAACAAAACTGCGATCGAACGGAATGAATGGAAGTATGCAAATATGTATGCATAAACATAAAATTGAAAACGATTTCAAACAATAACATGGGTCATTTTATTAAACGTAGCAAACCCGTTCACAAAAAAAAAGAGATCAAAAAGTCAATTTTTTTTTCTTCTAAAGTGGCAAATTCGGGTGTTGAATTTCATCATTTTCAAAAAGTTAAGTCAGACATGGCCATAGAGAATCATTTGAAAGATATTGGCCATCAAGATGACAGGTCCAGTGACTAAGTTGTGAAGCAGGCTTTTTTTTGTATGAGGAAAACTATCTGAGGGATTCTTCTTCTTCTGGCGTTACGTCCCCACTGGGACAGAGCCTGCTTCTCAGCTTAGTGTTCTTATGAGCACTTCCACAGTTATTAACTGAGAGCTTACTATGCCAATGACCATTTTTGCATGTGTATATCGTGTGGCAGGTACGAAGATACTCTATGCCCTGGGAAGTCGAGAAAATTTCCAACCCGAAAAAGATCCTCGACCGGTGGGATTCGAACCCACGACCCTCAGCTTGGTCTTGCTGAATAGCTGCGCGTTTACCGCTACGGCTATCTGGGCCCTGATCAGGGGCCCTGAGGGATTATTGCCAACTATAACTAAGTGCAAGGGTATTAGAAAAAAAATAAAATTGACCATACCTGGGCCGGTTCGAAAGAGGTCTCATAAATAACCGAACCCAAAGACGAAAAACTACACATCCAGTCGATTCTATTCGAGCTAAAACGAAGGCAATCTGTCATTCAAGAATAGCAGAAATGACCGAAATTTGCACTTTTTGTTTAATTTGCTGGGCGGTTACGGGTTAATCCCGCTACTGCCGCAAGTCAGCCCTACATGTATAGAGTAATCGTAGCAAAAATGTAATGAGAAGTTCACCAAGCTCTTATTATAATACAAACATAAATAAAACTGTGATTGGAAATTGTTTTCAAATGTTTACAAAATAATTTAAATTGCATTATTTTTTGTGCGGCTTTCGAGTACATCTTTAAGTTTACTTTGACGTTATTAATTGGTGGCACAAAATTGAAAAACAAATTCTCATAACAAAAATGGAAAAAAACGGACTTCATACAAATCGTCCAACGAATTTCAAATGAATTGTGAAAAGCCCAAACGTAGGCAATTTGTCACGTAGTGTAACGAAGAAGTGATATCGTCCCATGAACATATAAATATTGGGATTACTGAAAGCGCTTAGTTGTTTTGTGCATGTAGTGAATGAAAAAAGCCTTTGTAAATGTGAACTAAAGATAAAAATAGCGCTGATCAAATATTGAAAATGATAGAAAATTCCACGTTAGTATAACGTTGAATTGTGAACACAATATGGTTCAATTGTGGACCACTTATAACAAAGAGGCAAAAGAAATCGCTTACAAATAAGAATGAGTACTAATCACATATTAAAGTTAAAAGATCTTCAACTATTGTAAACTATGAACGAGACATTATTGCAAAGCGATAAAAAGCGAGACGTTGTAAAAATAAAACAAAATCAGAAAGTTAGAATAAATACGTAAATTATTGCGTATTGCAATTTTGAACGAATTGAATGTGTTTAGATTTATGGAAAGAAAATCCCTGGTGTCAGATGAGTATGATGCTGTATCTACTAATAAAAAGCCTTGAGGCACTAATGAACTTATTACATCAGTCATCGTGTTTAAAGCTTCTTTATATTCTAGACTCTAAAATACTCTGGAATGCGGATAACGAATCTAAAGATTCTTCAGAAACAATAAAGAAAAGCTTTCAGTACACCCAGAAGGCCTCCGTGGATTCCAAATATGATGTGCAGCAGTTTGAGTATCGTACGCCATTCAATCTATTTTACATACACAGGTATCGACCGTGATAATTATATATAATTTATGTACCGGCATATCGGTCTACTTTGCTCGGAGTAAGAGGGAGCATGGAGAAGAAAGCAATGAATACTACACAGCTAAAAATATGTTGTAAATTTAAGTTTATTTTCATGCACATATTTGGAGCATCAAAATAAACCTAAATTTCAACGACCAATCCATTATTTTTCAATCAAATTCACTTTAAATTTACACGATCATGTAATATTCAACCATTTTTAGTTGAAAATTATATGTATATTCATTTAAATTCACATGATGCTGTAAAAACACACCAATTTGATTTATTTTTACAGTAGACTTCAGTTTACATTACATTGAAAATTAAATATTTTTTTCTGTGTAGATGGATAGGTACCGTAAGGGAACCGCGAGAAATATTGGATTAGATGTTAAAGAGGGCATACCATACGAAATAGTATTACTTGAAACGTCCTCCCTTATGGTTAACGCCCCCTATGGGAACGGCTTGGCGTGTTTTTCGAATAACACTACCAAGACAGCCAAGACGGGCTTCCTTCTCATATACCTCGTTTAATCTGTCCCGAAGTGTGGGAGAGATTGTGAGTCTACGAACTTGCTGCTGACTCATTTTATTTATATTCATCACCGGAATAGCTTCACTATTAAAATCGACTAAATTATCCGCGATATCTTCACTTTCTAGGCTATGCGCCATTTGTGTCTTTTCACTGCAATTGCACTTTTCTTCTAATAAATTGACGACGAAACGATTACTTTTGAGATCGGCCAATCTTTTCATTATCCTAAAAACTGAAAGTGTATTGAGATATGGAAAAATGTATGGAAATTCAATGAAACGTAAATAAAAATGGGAAAAAGTACTTAAAATACTAGTAAAATTCATACATTTTCCACTAAATTCAATTCATTAAAACATATTCACATATTTACAACTCCTTGCCAAAACTCCAAAAATGCAAGGCCTAATTCAAATTTCTGTATATATTCCATTTAAGAAATTCAATACAAATTCAAAAGGTTTAATTCAAAGAAAACTATTCTATGTTTACGAAAGGCATCCTCCATTGCACATGAAAATTCAAAACCTGCTTTATTATAAGCGAATGACTCGATGATCGAAAAACTTCGTCAAGGGGGTTATCCACTGTACAGCTGCATTTACGTTATGCGACATTTGTCACCTCCTCGCAAGAAGGACGCATGAGATGGAGACAAAGATGGTAGAAAGGAGAAGCAGGGACATTGGTTCCTAAACTCATGAAACAATCAGCCTTACTGACCGACATTCTCCATATAAAATGTCTTTGGTGGCGATTTTGTTTTACGTCAATTTATCAAAAAACTAAAATGTGGGCTACACACAGCTAAGTGATAAGGAGCTACCCTGAAAAAAAATCATACAAATCGGTTAAGTATTCTAGGAGGGTTGGGTGACAAAACGTCGAAAAAATAAAACGTGACAACATGTCGGAAACTAAAAATGCGAGTATATCTGACAAATGTCAACCTATATGATTAATAAGGAATACAAAGATAACCGATAAAAGTGTAACATAAAATCGTAATACTAAACAATTAAAAAAGGTCAGACATTGCAAAATATTTTGTTTTCCATTGTGATCACCGAATAACGTAATTTTTAACTAGTCTTCACACTTAAATTATTTTACGGATTCCTGTAAAATCTCAACAGCTGAACAGTTCGGTGAAATAAATTAACGGAGTACGGTAAATTTTTACAGTATTCCGTGAAAAATCACCGGAATCCGTAAAATTTCGACGGAATTACGGTGTTTTATTTCACCGAACTGTTCAGCTGTTGAGATTACGGTGAAATTCACCGTAAGAGCTCAGTGTGTTGGAGGTGGTAATAAAAAATCGAATTGAAAATGTTCAAATTTGTCTTATTTTTTTATATTAAACTTCAGGTTATAAAAAAATATTAGTCTCTTATTAAAGTACTAGCACCGTGTGGGTTCTCATGGTTAGAACGGGAGTCAGAAAACTAATCCATGACTATCCAGTGCCTATTCATAACGTATTCTTGAAGCCTGCCACATTGTTTTCATTATTCTGGTTTTAGTTTACTGTAAAAATCAAAGACCAAAGACACCCTTACGACCCAATGTCACCCCGCACGACGGTAGTTTTAGTCAAACTTTTAAAGGGTGAGGGGGATACAAGGGTCGAGTTTTGAAACAAAACTATAAGTGTTATTATTTATTTATTTATTTATTTCTTATAGATCGTTGTAGAGTAAGGCAAATTCCTTTTAAATTACCACAACCGGTTTTGATCGATTAATTCAAACAATCTTATTTACTAAAAAAAATCATAATCTATTTAATTTTGCTGAATCTCCCTATTATAGAAGGCAATGCAATCTCGCCGAAATCCAAGCAATGTAGAATTTTGTTTAATCTGTGTTGGTAGCATGTTCCAAATAGCTATTCCCCTCACAAACAAAGTGTTTCCATAATGCGATGTATTGTAACGTGGAATAATCAATTTTCTGGCTCTGGAACTACGAAATAGCTGCAATTTCTCATACAGGTAATTGGGAGACGAAAAATTTATTATTTTGAAAACTGTTAGAACTGTACGCATTTTCAAGAAGTCTTTTAGTGAGCATCCAAGCAGCTGGTTTTGTAAGTGTCTAACACTAGAAAAACGTGAAAGATTGAAGACGTACCTGACATAGCTATTAAGAGCAACCCGTAAACGATCGATGGATCTTGCAGAAGCGTTTAGTAAAAATTCCGCTCCATAAATGAAATGAGGCAAGACAAGAGATTTAAAGAGTTTCAGCTTAATATCCCTACTTAGCATGCTTGAAGACAATTTTAATTGACGTAAGCTACCATAAACTTTACTACAAGTGTGATTAACCTGACTATCCCATTCAAGATCACTTGTTAAGACAAATCCTAAGTTAACTACCCTATCGACATAATCAATTAAGTCTCCACCAAGAAAAATGAAAGGCTTTGGATCACTTAGTCGCTTGCGAGTAATACAGATTGCTTTTGTTTTTCCAACATTTATGGGAAGCAAATTATTATTGGACCAATCCAAAATTCGTTGAAGATCAGCATTTATCATTTGAACTAATTCATTTATATGCAAGCTTGAAGAGCAAATGTATAGCTGTACATCATCAGCAAACATGTGTATCTGACAATGCTGAATTACTGATGGCAAATCATTTATGTATAGTGAAAACAGCAAGGGCCCCAGAACTGACCCTTGTGGAACTCCACTAACTATATTTATGGACTGGGACAAAATTCCATCTATTGACACACATTGCGTCCGGTTTGTTAAGTAAGATTGAATTAAATTGATGGCACTTCTCGAAAAACTAAAGTTATTAGAAAGTTTACGCAATAGTTTGTTGTGGGATACCCGATCAAATGCTTTTGAGAAATCTATCAATAACAGAAGAGCAATTCCTTTTTTATCAATCTCCTTATGGATGTCATCATGGATTTTTAGAAAAGCAGTAGTAGTATTATGACCTGATCTGAATCCGGATTGAAAATCACTTAGCAAGCCATTATTTTGAATGAAGTACCGTTTTGACTCATATTCCGAACACTTAAGGCCAGCAGTGACTTCAAATGTATCTGGCAGGCATAAATTAACTGATATTTGTAAAAGTTTTAATTTCTTCGGAAAGCCTAACTGTTAGCTGTGTAGCGTGCTGATAAAAATGTTTATTTGAACTTGTTCAGTATTGTGTTAACGTAAAAGTATGGAACAACATTTTGATTCAAATGCCGAACACTGCGTTCATTCTGTCTCGTATTCCGAACACCTTGATTCAAATTCCGAACAGCACGAATAAAGCGTATTCAAATGAATAATTTCGCAAATAAATTTATTCAAGCTAGTTCTACTGGTCTTGAACTAAAGAATCATCAATACTCCCGAGGTATAAAATACATTTAAAGACGTTAAAACTCAATTGCAATCGACTGTCATTTCCTGGTTATTTGATGACATATTTCAGCGAAACATTTCAACCGAATCGCCATACAAAAACGGAGTGTTCGGAATATGAGTCTGTTCGGAATTTGAGACAAAACGGTATAAAATTTGTTGTTTCAAAAGCTTTTCAAAAACTTTTGAAAGAGCAGACAAAATGCTTATAGGGCGTAAATTAGACAAATCTGAATTGTGTGGCTTTTTTCTAATCGGTATAACTTTTACAATTTTCCATGAGTTCGGAAATTTTTCGGAATCAATACACAAATTGAATACATAACAAAAAATGGGCGCCATCATTGGGAATACTATTTTTAAAAAGCGTAATGGTATTTCGTCCAGTCCAACTGCATCTGATTTTATTGAATGCATTGTAAGCCAAATCTGATCTGCTGTGACATTAGAAAACGTAAAACCATTTGCATTGAGAGGAGGTACAGGAAGCGATGATTCACTATTTGTGAAATTTGCTCCAAAAGAGGCATTGATTTCATCAGCAGAATTATTGAACTGATTATTACCTAGAGCGGAATTCGAAACCCCAATAGTTTTCAATTTTTTCCATAGAGTTTTGCTAGAACTGGTATTATTTATTGTCTCACACGTGTAGTTTTTCTTCGCAATGTTTATTAAATTTGTAACTTTGTTTCGCAATCTCTTGTACTGATTCAATGTCTCCGTCGATTTATGGCTTTTCCACGATTGATATGCGATATCTCTTTCAATTATAGCAATCAAAATACTATTATTTAACCATGGGTTAGTTTTTGGTTTAGAAACGCTAACCGGAACACAGTGATCGAGCAATTTTAAGAGGCATAGGTTCAAAAAATCTAAAGCTATATTTGGATCGGTCATGCTATACAAAAGTGACCAATCAATTGATTCTACTGCTGTTTCAAGTATCGAATAATCAATTCTATTGAAATCTCTGTAGGTACGGGTAACCATATCACTCTCATTACGCGAGATATTCAATGACCCAAAAATTATGTCATGTCTGGAAAAACCTGGTGATGAAACTTGGTTGAACTTAAGTACAAAATCTGGACTACTAGTAAACATAAGATCAATAAGAGAATAACCTGCAGAATAGTAATGAGTTGGTTCAACACTAACACAATTTAGACCAAAGATATCCACAACACTATTCAATTTAGCCGCCAAGGTGCTGTTTGTTCTTATATCAATATTGAAATCGCCAAGAATTAACGTTTGAGAGTAATTCACAAATGATTCCTGAAGCCTTTCATAAATGATTTCGGAGCAATCATTTCTTGGTGGATTATAAACAGTACCTAATAAAAACTTTTCATTGCCATAAGAAACTTCTAGAAAAATATATTCAACACGGTTAAAGTTATCAATCAATGTTGTGAATTCAGATCTAGATAGCATTTTACACTTCAAATAATTTCTGAAGTATACACAAACACCTCCTCCTTGACTATAAACACGATCATTTCTAATCAAATTATAACCATCAATTGCAATTACTTCGTCAGAAATAGTATTATTGAAACTACAAATGAACTTTAACACTTCACATTTTGCAAAAAAAAAAAAAAAAAATAAATACTAAAATCACTAAGGTGAGCAAATACAGTCACCCCACAGTGATGGATAGCACACAGATATGGATCAAAGTTGGATTAAAATGCAAATATCTCATCAAATAGAGCTGCAATTACGCAGAACGCATTTTATCTACGTGAACCATATATCTATACAGCATCGTAATCAATTATAATATGCTTAAGCATATTTTTTCCGTTCGTAGGAAATAAAATGTCAACCGTATTCCCAGAAGCGTTGATTCATAACTGTGGGGCATTGAAAACCATACCACAGTTATGAATCAAGGATAAGACGATTCCGAAACAAACGCCCAAACGTATGCTTTCACTAGCACACCATTCGTTTACCCCGCAGATAATTTGCTGTTATAGTGTTTTGATCCATAATATGAGTCGATTTGATCCATAATACGGATCCTCCTCTCCCGCTGATCCACATCTGTGGGGTGGACATCGTTTGAAGTTTCTATCGAAATCGACACTTTTTGGTAAATTACTGTGGGTTTTGGGATGTATTCTGAAAAACAACTATATTCTGCAGTGCCAGGGAGGTAACTTTGTTCTGTAAAGCGTCATAATGTTTTTTAATCATATTTTGTTCTGACAAATGACCCTTAGTAGATCCATAACTGTGGGGTGACTGTACCTTTAAACTCTAATAAGTGTATTTCTAATAAAGGTATTTGCTCACCTTAGTGATTTTAGTATTTTATTTTTTTTTTGCAAAAAGTGAAGTGTTAAAGCACAGAGAACAGACATGGAGGCTCGAACGAAATTCCATCAAAATCATGTGTAAAGGTTAGAGTCAATCATCAGCGCCGCCAACGCAGGCAGCGCGACATACAAACTCGTTTTGACCACACGATGGCACTGGCGAACGTCAACATACATTGGCACACAAAGCAACGCTAGCGACAAGTGGCAATTTCTGATTGTGACACTAGCGCCAAAGTGTAAAAAGCGGCAAAATTGAAGCTCCTATATTCTGATGACAGCGCCGCGTAACAGGAGCATAACGACATACTTTGAAATGACCAGTACAAAGCTTTACCACAGAGAACAGACGTTTATCTTGAACCGTCAGCGTGTGTAAAGCTTTGTACTGGTCATTTCAAAGTATGTCGTTATGCTCCTGTTACGCGGCGCTGTCATCAGAATATAGGAGCTTCAATTTTGCCGCTTTTTACACTTTGGCGCTAGTGTCACAATCAGAAATTGCCACTTGTCGCTAGCGTTGCTTTGTGTGCCAATGTATGTTGACGTTCGCCAGTGCCATCGTGTGGTCAAAACGAGTTTGTATGTCGCGCTGCCTGCGTTGGCGGCGCTGATGATTGACTCTAACCTTTACACATGATTTTGATGGAATTTCGTTCGAGCCTCCATGTCTGTTCTCTGTGGCTTTACACACGCTGACGGTTCAAGATAAACGTCTGTTCTCTGTGGTTAAAGTTCATTTGTAGTTTTAAACATACTCTAATAATCCCTCCCAAAGTTTAATATAAAAAAGTGTAGTATTATTGAGCCAAGTCTCAGAGATACAAATTATATCAAGTTTACTATCTAACACAGTATTTTTCAGTTCATTAAATTTACTTAAGTGACGTGCACATAAGCTTTGAACATTCAAATGACAAATGTTCAACTTATCTGTCAGTAAAGCACAATTCATAACAATTCGAGGAATATTAGAGGAAACACTTGAATTTGCAGGAGCAGCTACTCTATCATCCAACATCTAAAACAATCATGAAACCAGGATTGAAGCGAGAAAACAACACCCTTCCCAAAGGAGAATCAGCAAAATTGTAAAACATTGAGCGAGGAATTAAACTACAATTACTATCATGATTACTTATTATTATCAATGGTTTTAGTTGAATAAACAGGATGCAGCAGAAATAAATCGCCAGAACAGTCATTGGCCAGAAGATGTATTATCAGCAACAACAGCAACAGATCAGCAACAACAGCAGCAGCAACAGTTTTTGAAGCAACAGCAGCATGACTTTTAGGAGGGAAGAATACATGGAGCATAATCAGGAGAGGTTTCAAAGGAGTACAGTGAAAGGAGTAGAAAAAACTTGAACGGTAGGGTTCTATTTATTTACTTTCAGGACGGAAGAATTCATGGATGCAACGGGAAAAGATTCATGGAAACTTTAGGTAGGATTAAAAGAATAATTATAAAGGAAAAGGAATTTATAACGGCCCAAGTTGATCCAGGGAGTCGATCATTTGAGGTTCAGCTTTCGCATCGGATTTCACAAACACAGCGCCGTCTTTTGTGTAAACAGAGTGTAACTTGCCAGACTTTTTTAGATTGATCGCTTGGGTTTTGATTTTCCGACCTAACTCCGTTAGATTTTCGTTCAAATACACTCTGCTATTAACGTTGAAACCAATATGCTGCAACGACAGGTTACGAGCTTTCAAGTAACGAATGTAAAACTCGTCTCGTACAAACTTAAACGCAAACTGCAGCGCGATAGGTGGTGTTGATCCAGGTTTGATAGGGATCCGAGCAAGACGTTTAGCAGTACCCAACTAACAATTTTAGCGCTATAAGACAAGATTATTTGCTTAGTGCTGTATAACAGTTGAATTGAAGCAGCGAACGCTGCAAAAATTGAAAGCTGTCAAAAATAGAACTAATAGCGTTAATACAGCTGTATTGCAAACGATTTTCAGCTTTAAATATTAGCTGAATAAACTTCGTCAGTTATCGCTTTTGCTGCTTTCACTAAGCTGTAACACCGTAAAAAGTAGCAACCCAATGTTTTGAAATAAAAGTCCCCATCGGTAATCTGGCTGCTTCTATACAATATGATTAGTTATGCTGCTCAATATATAATTAAGAAGCGCTTTATCGCTAGTTATACAGCGAATATACAGCTGTAATTTTCGAAGAATCAATTCAGGAGCAGTGACCATCATTTAAAATAAAAACTTCCGCTAGATTTTCACATTTTATTTTTCGCGTATGCCAGCATCCGTCTGCCAATCTGTGCCTGATTTTTATCTTCCACAAGGGACCCTCCGGATCTTGCCAAAATTATTCTCCACGGACCGCGCTTTCCTAATAAACTGTGGATAGGTTCCGCTTCTCACTGCCCTGCTTCCAGGGTGCCTTCGTTTAATGGTACTTGTAGTTCCTGTGGTGCTTCCGTTTGCCGCAGTTGATGGCATAGAAGAACACCATTCCGCCGACGATGACCTGGAAGAACGGGACAATTCCCATCCGCTTGGGTTTCCAGTACTTGTGTTGCCATCTCCAAAAGGCACGGCTCACGGCTTCTGCGGCAGCCTTGGGTTCTTGTCACGGTGGCCAAACCAAGCACCCAGTTCGATCAATTTCCCCTGGCTCAAGGGCGTATCCGGCTTGCCGTAGTAACGGACGGGATCTTCGGGTTGTACTCCGCCGGATAATCACCGAAAGCCATCGCGCACTCTTTTCAGCAGCAGTTTCACTTTATCGAAGAAGATTCCGCAAACGGGAGCACAAATCTACACAGCATGTTGGATGTAAACACTGCGTTTGACGTTTCATACCCTTTTACATCCTGATGAAGTGGTGTAAGCGTGGCTATAACATCTTTTACCGTCATTATAGAATATTATATGGACTGTTTTCGATGTAGAACAAAACGGTGTGTTTTCCTTGCCTTCGATACATACTGTGGTGGCAGCAAGAACAACGTCAAGAATTGTGGATGCAGAGATCGTGAGTTCGATTCCAAGCGGTGGCAGATACTATGTGTAGCGTTGGGAACATTGAATTCAGATACTTAAGATTTTTCTGGAAGCTGTGAAACAGCTTGGAAATAATATTTAATCGATAATACAGCAAAGCTGTATAAAAATTATTCAACAGTAGCGAAATAATTGAGAAAGCGCCTTCCAAAGATGTAACACAGCTACATGTCATATAACTGTCGAGTTAGTGCAATGATCGGTATGAATAAGAGCTTGCCAACACAGCTTAAAAATAGCTGAGTAGATTCGCCAGATTTGTTGGTAAAAGGATCGCATAGAAGTTTTTGTTCGTATGTACAGCGCCTTTACTCAGCATGAAGCCGTATGAAGAGGGCTTAGAGAATGTTTACATTTGTACTAAATGTTAGTTGGATAGTGAGAGGCACATTATCTTCGGTATAACCCAATGCAGCAGCAATCATGCTCACAATGCGACTCAAATTTTCACCTGCAACATACGGAACTCCAGAAAGAAGGAGATCGTTGGACCTTTCATCATACATGATTCGTTCACGGTCCAAAGCAACATCGGAACGAATTTCACTGACAGAATCCGATAGCTGCTATACTTCGGAAGTACATTTCATTTTGAAATCCTGAATGTCGGCACGTAGCGTAGATATTTCGTCCTTCAGCTTGCTGGTACTTTGTTCGATGTTTTTATCGGTTTCATCAAACCTAGATTGTAGCCGCGAAAATAGATCATCCAAAGACTCAACTCGTCCATCTCCTCCAGTCGACGACAGAGATGATGTTGACTTCGTTCTTTCCATTGTCTTCACAGACTGAGTGAGTGACTGTTGTTTACCATTCCCCGATCGAGTGTACATATCGCTTGACGGCGGATGAACCGGGTAGGTACACAAATGGTAGCTTGCGAAGGTTGTTTGGATAAAAAAGTTTGATAACGTTCCAATGTTTTTCGGCCTTCAAACTTAAGCACTTCTTTCACTACAGTTTTGCAATATTCTTATTGATTAGTAGCACGCCAAAGTAACGATAAAAAAAGAATAAAAACAGGGATTTTTCAACTAAAACGCAGGACTAAGAGGTTCACTCGTTATCCACGCACATCCCTTCAGAAACGTTGTATTATTGTGTGTATTATTGAGTGTTTATACGATAATTTGTCTTTGATAAAACTGTGATAAAACTATATACATGTTCAATAAACACATAATCAATATATAGAAGTCAATTCACAATTACATACTAATAACTTGATGAAGAATATTTGTTTTTCAAAAAGGAAATTAATAATTATTTTGGAATTATTCGACAAACGAATGATTTTTTTTTAAAGAATAAAGAATTCACTAACTGTCAAAACATGATTAAATAGATATCACTAGTTCGTTAAAAGAATGAGTGTATTTAATAAGAATAAATAACACACTAGATGGACAGTACAGGTCGGGCTCGATTATCCGGAATATCGATTTTTTTTTTTCATTCCGGATATTCTAATCCTCCGGTTAATCGAATCACTAAAAAAAAAAATCAAAATCTGCGATAAAAGTACTTAAATATTATCTTTTTTCGTTGTTTTATTTATATGTTGCAGTGGTGTAGCCAGAAATTATTTCTAGGAATATTAGGGGTTTTGAGAACAAAAAAAAAATGTTGACCAGCATATGCAAAAAACCCCTTTTTCAAACTCCTCTTATCTTACCTACGTCTAAAACTAAAACATTCAAATTGTATATTGAAATACTAAATTATCTCAAATTTATGGAAGAAAACTGAAAAACAAGGATATCAAAAAACATACTCCGGATAATAGAGTCTAAAATTCCGAATAATCGAATGCCGGATAATCGAGTCGCCGGATAATCGAGTCGCCGGATAATCGAGTCACCGGATAATCGAGTCCGACCTGTATAATCCAATTCACCTATAAACAATTGTTGCATCGATTTTTGAGAAGTTTTTTTTCCTGAAAGTACCTAAAAATGGGAAATGGTTAAGCTCGTTGAGGTAAATTGATCTTATTTTAAATAATAACAAATAAAGCAATCACCAAATGCTTACACTTCAAATATACAAAATTGTTGGAATTCCCACATTCTGATGCATATTGTTTTGGTGGAGTAGAAATGTTGTTACTCCCTTCATCTATCTCCATGTGGGTCAATGGACCCGTGCATGCGTTCACTCGTTGACGTTTGAGCGGTGCCGTGTTATTTATGTGACCATGGAAACGAGTGAATATGGCACCGCTCAAATGTCAAATTAGTGAACACGTGCAAAGGTCAATGGACCAATGCATGAGTTCACTACAGCGGGGATTCGCTGGTTGGAACAAGACTGCCTTCCATCTAACGAATCCGACCCGTTAGTTCGAATGACTGACAGCTGGTGAAAATGCTCCAGACTAACGTATCTGGAGAGCAAATCGTCACGAAACGCACATATACATACACATTTATTCCATATATGGAGACTTTAATGCGACTGTATTCAGAAGTTGCAGTCAGTTTGACATCTTCTCTTGACATTCAAGTGCTTTTTAGTTGGATATTTTTCCAACCAGCGAACATCCAACCATCAAGTCACTCCATGTAGCGGACCTCCAACGAGCGAATCCCCACTGTAATTTGACGATTGAGCGGTGCCGTATTCACTTGTTCTTATGGTTACGTAAATAACACGGCACCACTCAAACGTCAAGTAATGAACTTGTGCATTGGTCCATAGCTTAACTATCTTTATTACACCTGATGTAGTAAACATATTCCAGGCTTCAATTTTCTCCTTGAAGTGCTGCACTCTCTCTTCTCTCATCAGAAGTAGAAGTAATAATGACATTTTTCTGAAAAATGGCTTCATGCTTACTGCGATGAAAATTGTGAATTTCGCATCGCAACCATTGCACAATGGTCGGAAAAAAATTAAGTATGGCCAAAACTAGTTTTATCGCCTTAATCGATGGAATAAATAATCTGAGTATGTAATTTGGCGTTTTTATTGTTTCAGAAGGGATTATTCACAAATTACGCAACTTAAAAAAAGAGTTTTTTTTTGTTGAAAATGTTAGCAAACTGGGCTATACGCACAAATTTTGTTTGTATTTGACTGAGTTTGATCCAAATATGTGTGAACAGAAATTAAATATATTTTAAATAAACTTTGTATGAAAAATATTGTCAAAATATATGTGAAATATTGTATTATTCAAATAGCTCTAACTTGCAAATCAGCAAATTTCTGCAAAAATTTCAAACGTTTTTTGTAACATCTAAGGATGCTTTTTGATGTGCAATACTCGAAATGGCGGCGACATGACGCGACAAGAGTTGTTTTTCATGTTCAAAATCATCAAAATTACTAAACTGTAATATTGAATAGTATTAAAACTTCAACCAAATATTTTTTTCCATCCTCTTGCTTGATAAAAGTGTTGAACCATAAGCTTTTAGATAGTGCGTAACTTTGGGGAAATATTGCATTTCTAAATTATAAATTGTGCACTTTATTTTATTGTAACATTTTTCAATTTTTTGACTTCAACCGTTTTGCCGTCATAAAAGCCATAGAAATTTAAATTTTAGTTGAATTTCAATTAAGGATCATAATAATATAACACATGAGGTATATTTTAAAATGATAAGACGCATAAAAGTTTCAAATAAGTTTTTGGTAGTTATGGCCGCCCCTTTATATGGAGCACGACCATTGTGCATTGTTTCGTTACCAACGCTAGGTATCTTCAATAATAAAATCGTTCGCTAGAAATATTACTGCTTTCGACGTTTTGGGATTCGATGTTTTGGCATTCGACGTTTTCTTTTGCGACATTTTGTCCCTAAACCTTCTAGGAGATATCTGATTTTTTGAAGTTTTTAAGATCTTTATTTGGCCAGTGTGGTACCAGCCACATGAATGCTCATTCCTCAAAGACGGTTCCACAAATTTGCTTCATTTTTTCACAACTTACTCTCATTAATGTATTGTTCCGATGAGTGAATATCCTAATACGATAAAAATTCTGTAGCCTGAGATATTTACGTGGGTTATAGCTACGCGTCGGTCCCCCAAGGAATTTCGGAATACCTCAGGATCCAGTTGACTAATCAACAATATTGACACAGATTTTAAAACTGTAATAGTTTTTTGAGAACTTGTGAAATAATGGTGCAAAAATATTGAGCAATAAAAAAGTTATCGAGGTTTGAATATTTTTATTACGATAATATATGAAGCCGCCGGTAGAATGGTTAGACAGAAGATGCGCGCGAAATAAATCTTGCTCCGGTGGATTTAAATCTCAGCAGCTCTTGAAGTTGTATTTTTTGAAGATTGCAGCATGTCCATAACTGCATATTTGTAACATTCGACAAAAGTAGGCATTGAGTAAATGGGATACCAATGTGAGGAAGTAATGAATTGTAATTGAATTGATAAGCAGACTTGGAGATAAGTATAAAAAAGTAGCAGGCTTAGAAAAATAAGAAAAAATAGATTGTCAGTTATTGGTCTAATCTTGGCTTTAACAGAAGTTCTTAAAATTACTACAACCAAGTGCGCATTTTATGGTAGTATGGGAGGAAACTAAAACTTCTAAAAATTACCAATAACTCAAAAGTGCTTATTTGAGGCTGAAATTTTGTACGACTCATATCGCATACTGGGAGAAGGGTCGGAAAATAATTCTGATAGAAATTTCATTGCTACTACATTCCGAGGCTCATGTATAATTTCAATGTGACTGTTATGCGGTTACAATGGATCATTAAAATAACCAAAACGGCCGCTATGGAAAGCATATATAGCGCCAGCATTGAGCTCTCGCCGAGCGGTGTCACGAACACATGCGCAAATTTGCTGGTGGAAAATACTGCCATTTGGTTTTGCTGGGAACAGCTGATCTTTGTTTATATTTTCCACCAGCAATTTTTAAGTAGTGTTGGTGACATGTACCGTGTATGTACACGAGCGCAGAAACCACTATAGCCTTGTGTGTTTGACAGAACAGCAAAGCTGTCACAATGTTAAATCCCATATAGGCCTTTTCATGTGACAGGTCCGTCTATGCATTTGTTTACATCGGTGGAGGACCGTTGCTAACACGGGCCTGTCATTTTCATAGAAGAACTGTCAAAGAGCTTCCAGATCAGCTGTTTTGAAACGTCACGTGAGTAGGCCTATACAGTGGCGCCTTTGTTTTGATGCGGTGAGCACTGACAAAAACTACCTTCAATGATCCATTACCAATGTGACGAAACAACTTTTTTTCGAATTTTCTTGAATTATCTTACAGATTTCATCGAAAGTATTTATCATTTCATTACACTCCCCGGTATTAACTCGAAATTGTCAAAAATGTCGAATGTGACTGTTATGTAGTTATGGGAAGTGCAGCCGTGCAATGATCTATATTGAGATTATTCACTCACCACGTGATTGTTCTATTGTTCTCAGTAAAACTTGCACTGTTTTACACTCGTCGCCAATTTAAAGTATTGGGACGGAGGACGAAAAAAAACCACTTCTTTCACTTGAGTGTCACTTGAGCACTAACATCATTAATTTAATTTTAATTAAGGATACTTTTTTCACTTGCGTCCGTTCTGTCCAACGGTCCAGACCAAAGAGACTGATCGATAAAGAAAGCTACGTGCTATAATTAAGTTGTCTACTGCTATAATAGTTATCTAGATAATAAACATGATGGTCTTCAATCAAAAACGCAAGAAAATAATTCATGAAACTTAAGAACTTTCAAAGATTATTCCTAGTATTTGTCAGGGAGGACTTCTTCACATGGCACCTCCAGGCAATTGTTTACACATTATTTCAATTTTTTTAAGTATCGACTCCGGATTTGTCGAATAATTACAATCGGAAATCTTAAAAAGATTATTAAAATTTCTTTCAGCTGCCACTTCAAGAAAATTTTCTGGAAAAATATAAGAGGATTGTTGTTTTTAACTATGTGTTGTCCAAGTAACATTAATAGCTGAATAACAGCTTATTCAACTGAAGTTAGCTTGGGAGTGATTTGTTCAACTCTTATTCGACATTTTTTTTTTCGGTAATGCTTCTGGGATCGAGTTTTGAATTGTTCCATGAATTTCCCCAGGAATCCCTGGAAATATTTCTAAAAAAAAAATTCACATAAAATTCTCATTAATTGCAAATTGTAACTCATTACAAAATCCATCCAAAGATATTGCGTTGTTTGATATTGTTTTCCGTATAAACTAGTTTAGCTTTTTTTTTTCTTTTTTAATTATTATAACATTCATTTTTTTTATCTAGGTGTTCTGTGTTGTTAGACAACACTATCATCCTAATTTGGGGTCTTCCTTAGCCGAGTGGTTAGAGTCCGCGGCTACAAAGCAAAGCCATGCTGAAAGTGTCTGGGTTCGATTCCCGGTCGACCCAGGATTTTTTCGTAATGAAAATTTCCTTGGCTTCCCTGAGCATAGAGTACCATCGTACCTGCCACACGATGTACGAATGCAAAAATGACAACTTTGGCAAAGAAAGCTCTCAGTTAATAACTGTGGAAGTGCTAATAAGACAGCTGAGAGCCTGCTCTGTCCCAGTGAGGACGTAATGCCAAGAAGAAGAAGATCATCCTAATTTGGTAAAACAAATATAAGATTTTATTAAAACTAGTTTACCTAATATTGACAACTTTGGATGGTTCGAAATCGAGTGTTGCATATTTTCGTCAGCACAATAAATTCTAATATTTTGTCCCAAAATAAAGAAAGTGTTTCGTATAGCGGAAAATCATATTTATAAATGATTTTTTTCAAAACAGAGTTAGCGAACCTTAGTGTGCAGTTGAAATGAAAAACTCAAAAGCTAGGGCGTCTGAGAATGTTCGAGCAGCCGCCGTACGCTGAGAGTGAGTGCCCCATTCACAACAGGTGCGCTGAATCGGCGTTCTTTTCCCATACAAATCCGGTCCGCCGGTTGACTTCACGAGCAAATGTCGATTGGACCTACTGTCGAGTGGTTTGTAGTCCGCTAGCTGGGCCAGGGAGTGCGTACCGGATGGTTTCAGTTTCGTTAATTCACAGACCTCATCCAACCTGAGTGAGACTGCGTTGCTATTGTTGTTACTGGTTTTTCGCACGAACTCTCATGTCTTGCCGCGCAAGCACTTTGCAGAGATCCTCAGTACCTACCGGTGGGATCAGCGCCAGTGTCTCGGTTGAATGCCAGGGACTCCAGGGAAACGAAACGAGAGGTAAAAGCGAAAATGGTGAATCGAGTCAAGATGTATCGATAGAATGTGAGTGGAACAAGTGGAAAAATTTTAATGCCAGGCGTGGAGATGAAATAAAAATTAAGTTCAATGAAAGTGTATAGTGTGGAGGGAAAATAAGAAGCATTTAATGTGATATTGGTTTTCGATATTGTTCCGCCGCTCAAACGAAGGTCCCTATACTGCCAATGTTTGCATGGTCGACGTAAACACATGCACTAGCATTATTGGGAAAATGCGTTTTTGTGTTTGGGGCTGTAATCTTGCATTTGTTAATAAATGATACGTGCATTTGGTAAAGATGGAAACATACATCATTGTATGCGACCATTCAGTAACTTTGCTAAAGGGTCCATTACTAGCATTGAAACCCTAGATCATGCTTATGTGAACGCGTTGTCTAGTTCCAAGAACGTTCATGTAAACATGATAGTTTTTTTTCTGTTTCTGTCCGGGATAAACCACTGCGACCAGTTTTCTTCGATCTTTTGTGGTATACCCGTGTCCTTTGTTTAGTGCATGTCGTTCTACTCCATTACTATTGAGAAATAATGAAGTAGTCGTTTTTTATACAAATATCATTCTTTACCATTTTGCATAGAGCCTCTTTAGAAAAAGATACCGCTATTTATACCTTTTGGAGAAAACAGTTCGTCACCATTAAACTCTCAAAAGCGCGCCCCTTAATCAGGTTCGGCCACTAAGCTAACATGATGGTTGTTCATGGTGTATTTTTGACGGTTCACGTTTTCCAGAACTCTTTTTTGAACGTGCAGACATGAGAAGGGTCTGCGGCTCGCGGACCGAACGTTGGGGCAGGCCTGGCTAGCCAAACAAGCACTAAACAAAATATGTGTTTTTTGCATAAGTTGGTGTATTGACTTATGTCAATCCGTTTTCCTCTTATAATTCCAATATTTTCATACAAATAAGTGCTGTTCACATGCACAACGCGTGTATTTTTGGGTAAAGAATGCAATAAAAAATCGACTATGTGACCCTGAATAGTACAGTTTGGACTTACCTCGATTATGCGAACCTGGATAGTATAGTTTGGAGTTTATTGGAATTAAGGTAAACCTCACGCCACATATCTGGAGAACCAAACATCCGCTTACGCTGAAAACTTAATCGATTGGTCATTAGCTGGTGGTGACCAATCGATTAAGTTTGCAGCTCAAACGGCTGTTCGGTTTTCCAGATTTGTGCTCTTGAAAATTTGAAGTTTGGCTTCGATTAATCTTCACCTTAAAAACATAGCTCATAGCTACTATAATCTACATCTTAAGAAAATAATGTGAGCCATCACACACTATTCATCAATAATGGCATTGATTCCTTTCTGAAATGTCAGATCATATTCTTTTATGCCAAAGGCGTGAGGTTAACGAGCTTGTCGTTATTATCGTAAGGAATAATTATAGATCGATTTTCCATCAGCAACTGAGCTTGAAGCTGAAGCCATACTTCACCTTACGGAGCCGCTGTGGGGCAAGGAAAAGCATTAGTCTATGGAGTGTCTATATCAATTCATTAGCTAATAACAGTAATACATACAAAGTGTTTTCCCTCCATCGTGGCGTGATCGGGTACAAGTAGTGTGCGAGACAAGCGGCAATCTACTGATTAATATCTACTCACTCCGAGTGAAGGGCTGTTCTGACCGGGTCGCATGCCAGCGTTATCATCATATTTGCTAGCCACGTTTGGGTGGCCCTTAGTTTTTGGAAAAATAATAATAATTAAATAAAGTTGTTTAAGACTGTCTGCGTTATAAAATAGAATAAAAAAGTCAGGAAATATTAGTATTTGCAATTTCTCATCGTAATGGGCGGTTTTTCATCACGCCAATCTGTCATGAAACGGCCTACTTTCCTACACTGAAGTATGCAGTGCGGGAATTATCATTACGCAACTGAAACCAGTGCTGTAATGATTCATTACGTAACGCTTTCTCATTACGCAACTGTTTTGAGTTGCGTAATGAATCATTACACAACCATTTTTCAGAAATTGTAAAATAATGGTGAATGCATTCCGATTTAATTTCTGATACCCTCAAGTGGTCTTCTACGAAATTGCAAAAAATGTTGTACGTCACTCCTTGCAGAACTCGATTTTTACATCACTCGTCGTCATTATCCTACTCAGCAAGCCTTGTAGGATAAATTTACGACTCGTGCTGTAAAAATCATCATTCTGCAACTTGTTCCGTAAACTACTTTGATATCCTCATGGAATTTTTACGAAATTGCTAAAAATGTTGCAGGCAATCCCTTGCAGAACTCGAAAGAAGTTGCAGTTCATGAAAGATCTGCGTAATGGAAAGCAGTCTATTACTTGCATAAGTAGTTTTCTTTTTACGTTTGAACCGTCGTTTGAATTCGCACGTTCAACTAAGTCATCTTCAAACTTTCCGGGACTAAAATAAAACATGTTCTGAATATTTTCCCATGTTTGTTTCATTCAATTTCAATTTCATATGCATATGCACGATTTTTTTCTGTTCATAGTACTTATAAGGTCGTGTACAACATTTGGACTAACATTTTTTTTTGTGCGGTCCATTTTTTTCTTCATATCTTCCTCCAATTTCACTTCCGAAGTGCCTGCTTCATGATGGCCCAGTACTTTTCTGTTGACCACACTTCAGGGGCGTTCGGGGAGTTGAGATGCTTTGGCATGAAATTGACCTCCTTAGCCTTGTACCACTCCAAAACCTCTTTAGAGTATTGGCACGAGGCCAAATCCGGCCAGAAAATCGTAGGACTATCATGTGACCACAGATGAGGAAGTAGACGCTTTTGGAGGCATTCCTTCAGGTACACTTGCCCATTGATTGTTCCAGTTGTCACGAAATGGGGTGCTCCGCTTTCCACACGAGAAAATTGCTTGCCAAATCATTTTTTTTTTTGACAAACTTTGACATCTTCTGCTTTCTAACGTTCTCAGGGACATCGAATTTATGATGAGCAGTGAAAAACTGGAGCCTGCCGGAAGTCTGCTTTTACATGCATTTCATCATCCATAACAAGACAATATGATTTCGCAACATCTGGGTGTAGGGATCTAATTTTCGACCCATTGATAAAAAAAACATTATTTTAACTACTATTTGAAATTTTCAAACATTTATAAATCACTGGAATATGCCATTGCTGTTATATCTTTCATGATCCAAAAAAAAGTTGCATATATATAACGAAATTTTGATCCTAAATTGATAAATCCTGATTTTCTGGTGTCTGAATCAGTCCTTTTTCTGAGGGGACGGACCTGGTGTAGTGGTTAGAACACTCGCCTCTCACGCCGAGGACCTGGGATCGAATCCCATCCCCGACATAGTCACTTATGACGTAAAAAAGTTATAGTGACGGCTTCCTTCGGAAGGGAAGTAAAGCCGTTGGTCCCGAGATGAACTAGCCCAGGGCTAAAAATCTCGTTAATAAAGTCAAATCAATCAATCAGTCCTTTTTCTTCCATTGATGAAAATACGTCACATATTGAAAAGGCTCAAATCAGTATAAAAACTGATCAAAGTGATGCCTAATCGATAAAGTTTGGTGAAACCTGATAAAATTTAAGGAAATTGTAATTAATTTTGTGCATCTATAAGCGAAAATAAACTTTATTACGCGTTTGAAAATTTTCGACCGGTCGAAAAAGCATGCCATGATTTCAGCAGGTGATGTGTTTTAGTTTTCGACCCTTCATCAAAAGTAAACATCGTTCATAGTGGTGGTTGATCTTTCGTGGAGTTGAATTTTCTGCTTCAACGGTTTTTAACCAAAACGGTAAGAAAAATACTGATCTTGCTTCAATTTTATCAAAATTATATGGATTAACATATTATAGAGCCCAGAAAAGTACAGACAAGTCTACGCAGAAGCCGACATCTAGCAAATAGCATCTAAGGTAGTCAACAAGAACTCGATTATGGAATTCCGAAATTTCATATACATATTCAATTCAGGATTGGCGAAGAAATATCTATCAGTCCGTTATTCGTCCTGGACCGACCACAATGGAGGAGGAGACCGAATTTGAAGAGTTGATATTCGGCAGTCAGCGACGGGGATGGTTAGTGAAACGTTGGAGCATGTTGAAGGGTTTCTTGATACTGCTGAAAGGCAAAACTATTTTAAAGACAACCATCCAGGTGAATTGATAGAGCAAGATAAATAATATCGCAATATTCTTAGAAAGGAGTTGAAGAGAGAATCCGAAATGAAGAAACAAGACCACGCTGAAGCAAAACGAATCGAGCAAAATTTGTAGTGAAAAAACAAAGAAAACAATGTACCGAAATGACCCATAAAATAAAAGTCAAAGCCTAAAAAAGCAGTCAAAGTCGAGAGCTAAAAGAAGAATTTGAGTTTTGACATGAACTATTAAATAATGAAATGAAATAAATGTTTTAAACAAAATGGTTTTACATGTTTAAATGACAATATCCCATTGCTGTACTATATCCTATCGCAACAGTAGAATATAATGTAGTTTGATCCAAGTAAAACCGTTTAAATGGTAGAAAAATCGATCAGTGTTCATGAATGTCGCTTTTCCTTGGTCTTACAGGTTGTACATAAGGATCAATAATCCATCATTCAATCATCAGCAATCATCAAAAATGAAAAAATCACACATTGAACATTGCTTAAATTTTGAGCAAAAAAAAAAAACGTAAAACGATGATGGTTATTTTCTTCTCAAATTATGACTTCGTAGTTCACAACTTAATCACGCAATTCCACAAACAAACTATTAGACTATTGACGAAACGTTTTACATTCAATATCTTCAAAGGATGTGGCAGGGATACAAAACCAGTATTTATGGTATTCAGGAGTCTTCCATAGATCTATCAGATAATAACTGTTGAACTGCTTATCATAAAGTTCGTTACGGAAATGGGAAGCATACACTGTTTCCACTGGAATGTAATTCTAAAAGAAAAATCATCGAAGAATATTCAACAGTTTCAAGTTTTTTTAATGGGCTGCGAAGGTGGACAGTTCCCGGTTTTTGCTCTTTAAGAAGCAAGCGTTCCATTTGAGAACTCTGGTGATTCTATCACGATCGATATTTTGCGATGATGGTCACGGCGCTTATTGTTCTCGCTTAGAGCGGCATGTTCCCAGCCACTCGAACAAATTCAGGGTGAGCTCAGTGACTACTTCCGGGGGTAGAGGGATCCATCGTCTAACGCAGTGCTTCCCAAACTTTTTCAACTTTCGCCCCCTTGAGGCCAACATTTATCTGGAATCGCCCCCCTGATGTTTGATTTCAATATTTTATTTTATTAGCTGCTGTTTGTCAAAAAATGTCTTCGACTCGCATATCTACAGCATCATGATACAATAACTATTATGTACATTTTAAAATATTTTCCTAAATATCGATATCCCAAAATGGTTAGAAATGATTTACTAGATGCAATTTATAATAGCAATTTTAATAATATTTTGCGTGCATTACAGGCTACTGAATCAGTTTTCGATACAAGTTCGGCCCAGTTTAAACAAATTCAATGCAACATATGCATAGGCGCCAACTTGTGGCGTAGTTGGGGGATGATTCATCAATAATGGTTCCATACTGATTTTTCTTTTATTTCTAAAATTACTGCAATAATTTTCAGAATATGTGAATAATTAATATTTGACGTTTCTGGGAACGATTTATTTTTTTCATATAATCCGAAAACACTGAACAAATATATGACAATCCAGAGGGTTTTCCAACTCATATTTTTTCTTACAACAAGAAAAATTTGTATCTAAAATGATTTGTACCATAAGTAATAATAAGAATGCGTGCAACCAAAACATCAAAATGGGTACTGTAGGTTTTTTTTCTGTAAAACAGCTAGATGCCAATGACAGAAATATTAGCTTCCTAAACTCAAAGTTCCCACATAAAAAAAACCTTATATAAAATATTGGGCTTTTGCAAAAAGTTACAAAAATTCTCAGATTCATGTTTTGTACATTCAAAATATGTTGTGTTTTCAATGTTATCTGTGACTAACCATCCGATTTTGTGAAATTCTCGAATACCGGCCATTCTTAAAACCCACATGATATTAAAAAACCTGAATGCATAACATGTGCTTGACAATTATCAAGTGTAGTCTATCTTAATTTTAAAATTATCCTGATTTGAGATATATCGATCCACCGGAATTGATTATGTTTGGAATTGATTACCCGTCATATGTGCGTCCTTAAAAGATTATGAGTAATTATTTCCAAAAGCTTCCGTGTTAGCCTTTTCGCCCCCTTTCGGAATTTTTCGCCCCCCAAATTCTGTTTTACAAATTTTCGCCCCCTTAAGCCTGAAAATCGAATTCGCGAATTCGCCCACTTTGGGAATCACTGGTCTAACGGATCGACGGTTGGGGAACGTCCCTAGTTGGACCTGCCGGGAGGTGGGGTGGTTGGCACGAATGGGGATGCCGCGGCTGTCACGAAGCATTACTGGACGGATGGCTTGTAGCGGCGGTAGGCTCGGTGCTTGCTACCGGAGCCACAGGAAGTTTTCCTCAGTGAATGGGAGAGGAGGAGGACGCTTTTTACGCCCACGCTGCTTCGTGGAGGATGCCCCCTTGAGGATTACGATGTACTCGGCCCACTTTGGGCAGCATCGTTGGCTGCCGACGTGCTGTGTTCCACAGGTGACGCACTTCGGCTCCGCGATCGCATCCATCGGGACGCATGTTACGGTTAGGTGCACGCCACTTGCCGCATTGTAGAAGCATGTGGCAGTTCTTCGCTCCATGGCCGAACGCAAGGCACTTTCCACATTGCGTGACATCCTTCTTCTTTGGTCGGTATTTCTCCCATTCAACCACCATCTGGAAGAGGTGCTAGAACTTCTTAACGTATGCCATTGTAACGGAGCCCTTGTCGAGGTGTACCAGGTACAGCTGATCTCGTGATCCCCCTACTGATTTGGAACACCTTCTGGAGCTTTAGATTGGCCAACATCAGCTCGCTGATGATTTCTTCTGAGGGAGTATTCTGGCAAGCCGCACCTTGAAGACTTCATGATCATATATTTTGTTGGCAAATTTTGACATCTTTCGCTTTCTAACGTCCTCAGGGACATCGAATTTATGATGAGCAGTGAAAAACTGGAGCCCAGGAAGTCTGCTTTTATATACGTCTAATCATCCATAACGAGGTTTATGGATGATGAGATGTAGTTTCATCAACATCTGGGTACAGAGCTTCCGTGCACATGTTTTACCTACCGTATTCTGCCGTTCATCGCGATTAGGCGCCTTTTGGACTTTGTGCGTATGTAGTCCTTCACGTTTTTCCGCATCTTACACGAATGTTTTGAATAGTTTCAGTTTCATCGCCACATCTCGAACTGAACTGTTGGGATTCCTTTTGAAAGCTTGAACTACCCGTTTGTGATCCTTAACACTATACGGAGATTTATTTTTGACACTTTTTTCTTTCCAATCGTTGGTCAAACGTTCGTGGTACCAATTTAAAACACGAGACATCGTAGAATGTACCATTCCCAGCTTTCTGTTGATGGCACGATGAGATAGATTCGGATTTTCGAGGTAAGTGCGCAGAATTTATTTGCGCCGCTGCTATTCTTCCGACTCCATCTTCACAACGATTGCGCATCTGCTAGGTAAACTTACACAGCGTAAACAATTACACATTGAACAAATTACACCCAAAAATTCAATAGAAAATACCCAACGGGTAAAACGTTGCAGTCATTTAAAAGTGGTACAATTCAATTTCGTACACCCTTTATGAAACATTACACAAAAGTTTGGGAAAATTGTAGAACAAAATGTTATGTATCTTGATATGATTTCCGGTATCCTCAAGAAAAATTATAAAATAGTAGAATGCAACAAGGCGCAGAATGATGATTTTAAAGCACGAGATTGCACAAAATGTTGTACGCAACCTGGTTGTTGTGATAGCATTTCGCCACTTTTGCCATTAACGATAAGTGGATACGTGAGAACCAATATCTGAAATAATTCATAGAATAAGAATTTGCATATGTGAAGAAAACAGGTACAACAAAAGTTTAAGCCACTGAAGTCAGCACACGGCTAGAGAGCTGGAATAAATCAAATAAATAGTCTTAGTTTATATTATTAGCAAGTAAGTATATTCTAGTTAAGTGTTTAAAGTATTGCAATATAGTGTTTTGAACAATCACAGCAGGGACCGAGAAGATCCGGCAAAGCCGATGCCAACAGAGTTTGCTGATTTGGATGATAGGGCATAACTAGTGGTTGCGCTGAAAATTTGTAAGATGATGTAGAGCACGATTCATGAATTTAGACTAATAAAATTTCTATTCAGCTTTAGCTTATCGAACAATTACTGAGTCCGTTTGATTTGCTCAAAGAAGTTCAGCCCCCGACCAATCGCCCTAGCGGGATTTGTGGCAAGTGTGCCACCTTAAGCAAATTGTTCTCTAACTTTGTCTTAAGCTTAAAAAATCCATCAATTCAGCCTTATGATGATAGTTTCACATCTTTTCATAAGTACTGTGCCATTCAAAAAGAAAATAATTTCAAAAAGTATTGGTTTTGGAGCTCCTCAAGTATCATCCAAAATAACCTGATTTCCAACACTGTGGGGCAAGTGTGCCACTCTTATGGGGCAAGACGGCCACCGAATGAACATTCATATAATTCTACTTGTAATGAAATTTTCTTTATTTTTTCTTAATATTGCTAACAAAACAGAGCCTAATTGATAATTTTAAAAATATTTTTAAGTTTGCCGTCATGAGGGGATGCTTTATAACAAGGTTCATCACATGCGGAACTCTCTACTAGTCAATTCGAATAACTAAAATCGTTATTTTTGTCTCCATTCAGTACGATATATGAAATACTCTTTCATTACGGGGGATCTGTATTATATTACACTAGATCTGCACTAAATAACGGTAAAATATTGATAAAAATAAGTAAAATAGTTCTTAAAACGCCTAAAACCATGTTATTAACTAATATTTGGGGAAAAAATCACATTGGGAGCAAAAATGTTCGCTATTCCCTTTCTACACTTCGGAAACCACTACTGGTGCCTAATTTTGGTTCATTATTATGATTTTGTTGATGATGTTAACATTTTTATGAATTTCACTCCAACCATTTTTGTTTACCAAACAGGTGGCACACTTGCCCCAAAAAGTATAGATTTCAACAAAAATAGATTTCGCATGTAAAACAAAATATTTTTTTCGTTCAAATGCCTCAATTACTTACACATTTGTATAGCTTCACGATGTACAGTACGTTTGAAAAATTCGTTATTAATTTACCACTCACCATGCTATTTAGAAACAACGAAATTTTATAAAAAATCTGAACTGAAATTTGATGATTTTCACAAAAGTCGATGTAAATACGTGAAAAATAGAGCAAATTACGTAATATTTTAACCATTGTATTATGAACTATAAGGGAACATATTGTTAAGCTCAAATAAAGATATAGTTTGAAGTTTTTATAAAAATCAGGGGTGGCACACTTGCCCCTATGGCACACTTGCCCCAACTTCCGCTACCTTTTGACAACACTGGTGAAGAACTCGATTTGCATCGAACTCGTCGTAGTTATCGAATTTTTGATAAGATGTCGGAAGAGGAAAACTAAAAGGGACAAAAGGTTGAAAGTCTTCTTTGAAAGAAAGAAGAACTTTCTATTAAAGATATCATTTTCAAAATTTTGTCCTTCCGATCCTTTATCCCTAAACCTGCGTAGTCTACTATTAGTAGGACATCCAACTTAATTGAATAAACATAATTAATGTGAATTGGAAATCTAATCTCATTACCTAATACATATGGAAGGTCTTATCAGAGTTTATTGGTGCACCCTAGTAACTGCATTACGGCGTTTACATGCAGCAGCCCTTCTACCATCACGCTTACTAGAAGTGCGGGCACCCATCTAGTCTCACCTCTTCGTTACGACGAACCACACGCACGCACTGCATTGCACCATAATTTCCTCTCCGTGGTGCAGATTGCAGTTTACGCTTGGCTTGGTTCGACGTACCGTGAAGCGGGGTAGCTTTGTTAATGGGATTAACTCTGATAGTGCAGGATCCACAACATACTAAACAAAATTACATAACTTTTGTTAATCAGTTGAGTAAAACGTTGCAAAAGTAAAGAGTATTATAATTTCATCACTTATACTTGATAGCCTAGTTATTGTAGAACATGAATATAGGACGTAATTCTCTAAGCAATCGGTAGCTGTTCAGTAGGGTGCCAATGAAAATCGATTTTTCGAATTTCAAAAAATGGTAGGGCTCAAAAGTTTTGTCTCCTCGAAAAAAGTCCCCATGCAAAATTTGAGCTCAATCGGACTTCATTAAGTGGACCCCCAAAGCGGTCAAAGTTTGGCTTTTTTGACCCATGAAAAATCTCCAAATCGAATTTTTTTTTTGATGCCAGATGTCTTAGAAATGCATGAAACGTCGATATCTGGAGTTATTTGAATTTTTTTTTTGAAAAAAAATCGACCTTTTGGGACTTGGTAAATTTTTGAGTTGGGGGAGTGAATTGAATTTGAAATGAACGATTTGAATTCAATTGCTGAGAAATTCAAGGCAATAGTATTGAAACATATCCTATATGATTGTTGGCCACTGAAAGCATATGATATGTGATATTTCATTAGGGTGGTTCATTTACTTTGCATTAGGGTGGTCCTTTTTGTTAAAAAAAAAATAAAAATAGAATTTTAACTGAATATTGAAGACAATAGTATTGGAACATCTCTCACATTATCGTAAGTCATTTTCTACATTTAATATGTGGTATTTTATTAGGGTGGTTCACTTATTTTCCATTCGGGTGGGCCTTTCTGTCGAAAAATCATAATTTGAATGGGATATTAAAAACAATAGTATTTTATCACCTCTTTCATCATCGTAGGGCATTTCCTACATTAGATTCGTGATATTTCATTAGAGTGGCGCACTTATTTTCCATTGGTGTTTGCAGAAATTAAAAAAAAATCAAGAAATTTTGAATTTGATCCTTTTTTTTAGCACAATAGTATTTAAACACCTCTTTTATAATCGTAGTCCATTGTCTTCATTTTTGTTTAGAGAGGCTTTAAATTCCTCTGAAATCATGCGCCTCTAGTTCCATTTGATATGCGACATCATCGTAGGATACTGTTAACATATTTCAGTAGGGAGTTTCTCTTATTTTCCATTAGGGTGCATCATTTTTCGTATAGTTTGAAACCATGATTTCTCGAAAAAGTCTCGTCCACTTTCCTTAACTATGGTATCATTGTAAAAATTTCAACCTTAATATCTACAGACCGAAAGAATATGGTGTGGACTACTTGCTAATTTGTGATTTCAGATGCACTCATCTCAGAGATCAAGCATTGAGCCTCAGTGAACTTTCCAATTTAGTTTTGCGAATTCCGAAGGAAATTCTACAGAAAATTCTGAAGGAAATTCTAGAGGAAATACCGAAGGAAATTCCAAAGGAAATCCCAACGGAAATTCCAGAGGGAATTACGAAGTAAATTCCAGTGGAAATTCCGAAAGAAATTCCAGAGAAAGTTCCGAAAGAAAATTCCAGACGAAATTTCTCAGGAAATTCCAGAGGAAATTTCGCAGTAAATTCTAGAGGAAATTCCGAAGGAAATTCCAGAGGAAAATCCGAAAGAAATTCTAGAGAAAATTCTGAAGGAAATTCCAGAGAAAATCCCGAAAGAAATTCCAGAGGGAAATTCTAGGGGAAATACGGAAGGAAATACCAAAGTAAATTCCGAATGAAATTCCAGAGAAAATTGCGAAGGAAATTCCAAAGCAAATTCAAAAGGAAATTCCAGAAAAATAAATCCGAATGGATTTTTGAAGGATGTTCCGAAGCAAATTCCAAAGAAAACTCGGACGAAAATTCCGAAAATTCCAAATTGTAACCGTAAAGCGGTTCAATAAACCCTAGTCCAAGAGAAATGTAGATACTTGTGCGATTCTCACCATCTTGCTAGTTGTCCTAGATAGGACGTAAAGTTTAGAACCCTATTCGCGGGTGAGGCAATGGTAGCAAGCCAAATTACCCCTAGATGGCTTGAGCGGGTGTGGTTACCAACAGGTTTTGGAGGAAGTGGTGACCCTGCGAAGCAAATTTCAGAGGAAATTCTGACGAAAATTGCGTAGAAAATTCCAAAGTAAATTCCGAACAAAAATCCAAAGGAAATTCCGAAAACTCCATAGGAAATTCCATAAAAAAAATCAAAGCAAATTCCGAATGAAATTCAAAAAAGAATTTTTAAGAAAATTTCGAAGAAAGGATCACAGCTCCAAAAGAAATTCCAAAGGAAACTTCGATGGAAATTTTCGAAAATTCAAGGAAAATCCCGAAAAAAAAATTTAAAAAAAAATGAATAAAATTGTGAAAGAAATTCTAAAGCACATTCCAAAGGACATTCCGACGACAATTCTGAAAAATATCCAAAGCATATTCAAAAGGGAATTACTAAGGAAATTCCAAAGAAAATTCCAAAGCAAATCCCGAAGCAAATTGCAATGAAAAAAGAAAACTTTGTAGAAATTCCAAAGAAAATTGTTAAGGAAATTTCTAAAAATATTCCGCAGTAAATTTCAAAGGTCCAAAAGAAATCCCAAATGAAATTCCGAAGAAAGCTCCAAAGAAAATTTCGAAGGATATTCCAAAGTAAATTCCAATGCTTTGAAAGAAATTCCAAAAAATATTTCGAATACAATTCTGAAGGAAGCTCCAAAGATAATAACACAGGAAATTCCGAAACAAACTCTAGAAGAAATTCGGAAGGAAACTCCAAAGCAAATTTCGAAGGAAACTCAAAAAGAAGTTCCGAAGTAAATTTCGAAGAAAATTCCAATGAAAAGTTCAGAATGAAATTCCGGAGGACACTTCATAGGAAATTTCGAAGGAAATACCACAGAAAATTCAAAAGGGCACTCCTAAAGATACCGAAGAAAATTCCACAGGATATTCCGTACCAAATTCAGGATAAATTTCCGATTTTGATAAAAATTCCGTAGAAAAAAGGAAATTTCGCAGAAAACTCCAATAAAAAATTTTAAAAGGAATTTTGAAGGAAATTCTGATTAAAATTCCAAAGGAAACTCCAAAGAAAATTCCGTTGAAAACTCCAACGAAAAAATCCATATGAAATTCCGACGAAATTTCTAGAAGGAACTTTGTTACATCTTTGTTTCGGGAATGAAGGAGTCCAAGGCTGAGATTCTCTTTTGAAAATATAAACTAAACACTTTTGTTGCCCTTCATCGTCGCCCATCAAGCTATTGTCATAATTTGAATACGTCAAAAAATATTTCATTCCTTTTCTATCTGTATTTTGATTATGGCAGTTAGAGTTGTGCTTCACTGAATTCACTGATGATTGTTATTGGAACGTTTTATTTTAACTATTCAAAAGAAACCCTTAATGAAAATAGCTTAACGAAGAGTTGCATGCCAATGAAGAATCATGCTTCAAAACTATACAAACAAAGTTGATTTGTTAGATCTGTTGAGACTATTTTACAAATTAAATGATCACCCTTATGCAAAACTGAGGACAATAGCCCCAATGAAATATCACATATTATACGTTAACAGTGGCCTACGATGACATAGGAGATGTTTAATTACTCTTGTATTTACTATTCCATTCAAATACTCAATTTTTTTTAAAGGACCACCGTAATGGAATATAAGTGAGCCTTCCCAAAGAAATATCACGAATCTAATATCCCATTCAAATTATGATTTTTCGACAGAAAGGCTCACCGTAATGGAAAATAAGTGAACCACCCTAATAAAATACCACATATTAAATGTAGAAAATGGCTTACGATAATGTGAGAGATGTTCCAATACTATTGTCTTCAATATTCAATTAAAATTCTATTTTTTATTTTTTTTTATTTTTTAACAAAA
The DNA here is from genome assembly GCF_002204515.2 of Aedes aegypti. Lineage (NCBI taxonomy): Eukaryota > Metazoa > Arthropoda > Insecta > Diptera > Culicidae > Aedes > Aedes aegypti. The sequence goes on from NC_035108.1 coordinate 285,539,353, forward strand.
AGGACCACCCTAATGCAAAGTAAATGAACCACCCTAATGAAATATCACATATCATATGCTTTCAGTGGCCAACAATCATATAGGATATGTTTCAATACTATTGCCTTGAATTTCTCAGCAATTGAATTCAAATCGTTCATTTCAAATTCAATTCACTCCCCCAACTCAAAAATTTACCAAGTCCCAAAAGGTCGATTTTTTCAAAAAAAAAAAAAAAAAAAATCAAATAACACCAGATCTCGAAGTTTCATGCATTTCTAAGACATCTGGCATCAAAAAAAAAAAAAAAAATTTCGATTTCGGAAATTTCATGTTGCTTTGGAGATTTTTCATGGGTCAGAAAAGCTAAACTTTGACCGTTTTGGGGGACCACTTAATGAAGTCCGATTGAGCTCAAATTTTGCATGGGGACTTTTTTCGAGGAGACAAAACTTTTGAGCACTACCATTTTTTGAAATTCGATGGCAAAATTTTTCCCATACATTCCATTGGCACCCTACTGTTCAGCAATAAAATTAATACCATAATCCGGGGGCAAATTGATCACTGGGGTAAATTTGATCAGGTTGGTACCAAACAGCATTTCCTTTCAAGGATGCTTAATACTTCGTTGGCATCACAGACATTCAATGTTTTCTTGTTTATAGATGTCTTATGATGATTTTGAACTATTTCTTTTTTATTAAGGTCAGTTTTGCATAGAAATATTTACAGTTTTTAAAGGTGTTAGCAATACTGTTGGAAATGCCGGTACTAAACAATCCGCTTGTGCTATGTCTGCATGCAAACTTTGAGTGTTGAAAATGTTGTGTAAGTTTCAGTGTAAACTGCTGCACTCATTTTTGAAATCGTACAGCATTACAAGAATAGTTTTTTGCTCATAAAATTGTTTATTGTTGAATAACGTGCTTATATCAAGGGAAATTGCATACATTTAGGCATATTACGTAGATTTACAAAGTTTAATTTAGCAATAAAATGATGATATACACGAGTTGTAAGAATTTTGACACCATTTTCAGATTTAGGAGACCCAAATTTATTAAATAGGGAAATTTTACTTTTTGAAATATGCTTTATTATATAGTGATCAATTTCGCCCCAATATGTCATTTTCAATTTTTGATATTAAACCTAATATCATGAAATGATAAACATTATTTCATAAAAAATCGATTACATAAACTTATAGAGGCCAATGAAGTACTAATTTTACGAAAATAAATTTGTCAATTTTTTAATTCCAAAGTATAACATGACAAAAAGTTGTGAAATTGTGATCAATTTGCCCCCGGATTACGGTATATAAAAATTTCGTAGACTTCTAATGAAGTTTGTTTCAACTTAAAACACTTTATTGTAGATTTTTTTTTTCTCAACATTCTGTACTCTTATGCATTAAATTCAATCCACGATCTCTATTAACATTGCTCAATTCAGTTGTAAATGCAATGATCCCAAACAAAAGTTTGTTTGAGTTACTCCAAAACCGGAAATCGACTTTCGTTTATGTGAAAAATTATAGATGCATTAAAAATAAATCGTTTTACAATCTTTCAACTGCAAATGATAACCAAGTACCAGTTCCTTTTATCTGGCATTAGATTTCAGTACTTGTTTTAAAATTATAAGGTAAAAATCTTTAAGACAAAATGTAGAAATAATCAGATTTTCCTTTACAAACTATTAAATTTACCTCGTTTCACGGTACTTAGGTCGTCATCGTCGCCTGGGTGCTAATGATGGGGTTATTTTCGCTGACTCTCCTGCGTGGCGGTATTTGCCTTTTCTTTTGCTCGCTTGTTGATGATGGGCGTCATGCCATCCTATTAATCATAACGAAATTAATTTATAGCGCGTGTGCAACCACATCATATTCTTAGGAAACGGATTCTGCAGTTAGAAGTACGATACTCGATCCCATGGTAAGTAAAAGCTAATGAAGTCTGGTTTTTCTCACGTGTTTAAGTTTATTGGTTTTGGCTAATTTTTTTCTGTCACATATGAAGATTTCTTAGGATAATCAAATATTAATATGTGAACTAATAAAAAAAATAAAATAAAATAAAATAAATTGAGTTCTTCAGAATAATACCTACTTACCGTGTTGATTCGAATTACCCTATTACTTTGAATCCCGGACACTAGCCTTAATTCATTCATCATTAACGTTCAACGCTCCGTCATCGTAATCATCGAAATTTCAACAGCAGTTTTTCTTTTCAAAACTGGATTTTTTCGACGAAAATGTGTTCAGTGTGTTTCGGTTGGAGAATAGAACACAATGAACACATTTTCATGTGAACTTTTACGATTTTGAACGAAAAACTGCTTTTGAAAATTCCCAAATTGATGACGGATCCTACCCCCTTAATTTATTATTTCGACAACTTTTAAGCTTGGAGAATGTGAAAGACGTTGCTATCACGGATTTCAGACGAAAAAATCGTAAATAAGTCCACAAACTTGTGATGCAAACCACTTTCTGGCTTTCGAAGCGTCCGTGAAATTCGAAACAAAATACAATATTTCATATTCCTTTCTTGTACCAGATTAGGTTTTTTTGCGAATCTAGGCCCCCTTCCCTTAGTTCCTAAGTAATAAAGTAACCTGCCTTTCTATAAATCTAAGTCACATTGCATGATTGTTTCGGGTCTCGATATTTCATAACTGTGTTAGCTAATATCTCAACGCCTGGTGTTGGAGATCTCATGTCATTCACACTTCATTCCTCCAACGGCTAACACTAGTTTGGGCGGTCTGGAATGGGAAACAAGCACGCCTCAGGTTTGCTCCCAACTCTTAAGAGATAGGGCATTATGACAATATATTTAAAATGTATGTATTTTTTTATGTAGATCGCATCCGATAAACGTAAACTGTTGCATTGCATGCGATCCGGTAGACATAGTACTCTCCGGTCCAACTCAGAAGAAAGTGAACTCTTTGCAAAACTGCGGTTGGTATCTAGTAGTAGTAAAGAGTAAACCGAATGTGTGGAAATGCATTCATAAAAAGTGACTCTCTGCATGAGAATACAAATAAGATGGTTTTTGTTCGTTCCATTCAGTAGCTTTCAGCGAACTGGGTTGATGCCGGGTATGTGTAAAGATGCAAAGGGCGAACCCCTAGAAGCAGGTGCGTTTCAATAATAAAAGTGGACTTGAATGAATACGAATGGCAATGCAGAAGAAACTGTTGTGCTTTATATGCATGAATGAGTTGTAGATTTGCTTTAAGATCGTATGCAAAAACCAGAAGCTTGACAATGCACAACGATTTGCTTACCATGCAAAAACAGGTGAGATAGGATGAAAATTTAAATCTTCTTTGGATTCGTCGCTTGATCCAACGTGCAAGTCTCCGTACTAAAAAATAATCCCTGTCAAGTTGTGCCAGCAACGATTTCGCGCTTGCAGGGCTGATAGCGGCTAGAGATTAAAATAGTAGGGAAGCAGGAAAGTAATGAAAGAGCTTATTCTTATATTCGTTATCTCATCATCAAATCTAAAAAAATGTGAATAAAGTAACTTAAGTGACTTTTTAATGACCAGGTTGCAGATAGTGACCAAGCCACTTCAAAGTGACTCACTGCCAGCCCTGCACTTGCGAACGCGCTCACCCAATGAACGAAGATAGGTAGGCAAATAATTGAGATTGAGACCCCAAGTCATGTCAGATTCCGTCCGTATAAATCGCCATTCATAGATGTAGCTTACGCATCAATTAACAGCTACCTACGTTTTTTTTTTTGCAGGGTAATCTATCATTATCTGATCCGTTTCCGTTCTTTATGTCTAGACGGTCAGGGTATTAACTGTTGCTTGAGTTTACTGAGCCGCCAAAACGCCAGGTCAAACCCAAGAAAGTCGACTATTATTCGAGCATTTGATTTTAACACAAAGACAGGTTGATTTTGGGTATGCAAATTCGAAACCGTCGACGGGTACCGTAAAATTACTTAACATGCCGCCCCTTTAATCTTGATCAACATTCTGTACACATCCCCATAAATTAATGTTCTTCACTCCAATGGGTCAAAATTGATTGAATATTATTAATGGCACGTGATGCATGAAGCTACTTCAACCACTGAGCGAGGAGCCTTGCGTTGAGCAACTCACGTCTCGTTAAACTACGTTTAGTTTGCACGCGTCTCGCCTTGCGGATGATACGGGGTGAGAAAACGGTTGTGATTCGAATCATGTTAACAGGCAATAAATCAATGTTCCCCATAAAACAAGATGTTCCATTTGCATTTGTGATCGGTGGGTGGTAAGCGCCGGTACCGACGAGAAGGGATAAATTATTGCCGACATCGAATGGTATGCGCCATATGCAATGATTGGGCTGCACGACTGGTGGTAATAGAATGTTCTATTTACTTTGTAATAATTTGTATAAGAAGGAAACAGGTAATTACATGTAGCACGAATTACGTAGAGGTCGAGGAATAACGGAACTAACGGTGTGAAATGTCATTCAACATTTCCTTAATAGCGCTCCTTTTATAGGGTTTCAATCTACTTCATCGCAAGCGTTAATATTCGTCGTATCAAACTTGAAATGTTCCCCTACGGCAGATATTCGAACTTTCCTACAGTATTGTTTCATAGTCCAAGTGTAATTTTGTGAAAGCTTTTATGATTCGTCCACCTTTCTTCTTCTACTTCTTCTTCTTCTTGACATTAACGTCCCTACAGGGACAGAGCCGGCAACTCAGCTTAGTGTTCTAAGAGTTATTAACTGAGTGCTTTCTTTGCCTAAATTACCATTTTCGCATTCGTATATCGTGTGGTAGGTACGATGGAACTCTTTGCCCAGGGAAATCAATGAAATTTCCATTACGAAAAGATCCTGGACCGACCGGGAATCGAACCCTGACACCTTCAGCATGGCTTTGCTTTGTAGCCATGGACGCTAACCGCTCGGCTAAGGAAGGCCTCGATTCTGTGAGTTATGTCGATCGGTTATTTCTTGTTCAGCAAAATTTCGTAAGACCCATACATTCTATTTTATTTTTTTTTGCAGATTTCTATCTAATCTATGAAAAATTATTCACTTTTTTATTTATTCTTAAATTTCGCACACCTTTTTGTTTTTTAACTTTGATTTTTTCATTACACTTGTATTTTTTATGATTGCATGACATTTGCCAGAATCATTCTGCCAGAATGGATCGTTTGTCAGTACACAGTTAAAAATAATGAAGATTACACGTCATGTAAACTTCATTTATGCGATGTAAACATGACGTCATGTAAATTTCAGTTTGAAATCATGTAAAAATGTGTTATATGTCATGTAATCACTCAGGATTCTGCTAGATTACATGACATATAATTGAAGTTTACATGACATATCATGTAAATATCCATGATATTCCACGCTCCAATTATGTGCATTATATGTCTCAGAAATTTACATGTTTCGTTCGAACTGTGTAGGAATCACTAAATTTCACGCAAGTGTTCATTTTGCCCCCCCCCCTTTTTACCAGCCTTGTTTTCGACCCAAATTTTCTATTTCGTTTTTCTGACGTTTGATATATATATAAATATGTTTTCAAGTTTTTCTACAATGACCGCAGCAATTTACAATAGAACTCATTGCCACGATTCTTGCAGTAGGTCAGAAGTAAATCAGCATTGGAGAACTTGACTTGAAATTCCAAAAAATTGAGATGAGGGTCAGAAAAATGTTTTGCTTTCATTGTAAAGATTTTATGAACAAAAATGTGTAATATTTCAAAATTTTCAATGCGACCAACTTTGTTTTAGGATGACTCTGTAACCAAAGTGAACAACTACTATAGTGGGACGCTTATTCGTCCTATCTAAATGAGACAAGTCGGAATCACATTTTACCAACAATTTCACAAAAAAAAAAACTCAATTTTCATGCATCCTTTTTCCTAAAAATTCAATGTAATTCATTATCAACACCTGCAAAATATCGAAAATTTTAGAACGCTCAATAAGGCAGAGATGCTTCCATCAGATGCTTTATGCATTCTGAGATTTTCAATCTATAAAAACCGAAAAATAGCTTCTTCGGGAATTCATATGCTCTGAAAGTCGTAAAATTTGACAAAGGCTTTTTGATGCTTCGGGAACTGCGTCAGTTTTCTGTTAAAAAGGTCCCCATATATCTGAATGTTTAACAAACTTCTCACATAAAGCCCTTAGTTTGTTTTCCATAAAAGGCAACAAAATTTCATTAATTTCGCATGTAATTTTAAAATTCTACAGGGGTCAACAAATAAAAAGAAAACACTTAAGAAGAATATACTGCCCATAACTGCAAAACAGTCACATTCGACATTTTTGACAAAATGGATTTAATACCATGGAGAGTCATCAAATGATAAATATTTTCGATCAACTTACTGAAATCTGTGAGATTGTTCTAGAAAACTCGAAAAAAATGCCAAGTTGTTTTGTCACATTGGTAATTATAACCGCATAACAGTCACATTGAGATTAAAAATGAGCTTCGTAATGTGATAGCCATGATATTTCTATCACAATTATTTTCTGACATTTCACCTAGTATGCGATATGAGTTGTACAAAATATCAGCCTCAAATAAGCACTATTGAATTCCTGGTAATTTTTTGAAATTTTAGTTTCCTCCCATACTGCCGTAAAATGCACACTTGGTATTCCATTTTCTCAATGCCTACTTCTGTCGAATGTTACAATAATGCAGTTATGGGCAGTATAACTGTGAAAACTATTGAATTTCACAATTTTAATTCAAACCAAACTTAATTTCTACTTCGTTGTTATATATATATATATATATATATATATATATATATATATATATATATATATATATATATATATATATATATATATATATATATATATATATATATATATATATATATATATATATATATATATATATATATATATATATATATATATATATATATATATATATAACAACGAAGTAGAAATTAAGTTTGGTTTGAATTAAAATTGTGAAATTCAATAGTTTTCACAGTTATACTGCCCATAACTGCATTATTGTAACATTCGACAGAAGTAGGCATTGAGAAAATGGAATACCAAGTGTGCATTTTACGGCAGTATGGGAGGAAACTAAAATTTCAAAAAATTACCAGGAATTCAATAGTGCTTATTTGAGGCTGATATTTTGTACAACTCATATCGCATACTAGGTGAAATGTCAGAAAATAATTGTGATAGAAATATCATGGCTATCACATTACGAAGCTCATTTTTAATCTCAATGTGACTGTTATGCGGTTATAATTACCAATGTGACAAAACAACTTGGCATTTTTTTCGAGTTTTCTAGAACAATCTCACAGATTTCAGTAAGTTGATCGAAAGTATTTATCATTTGATGACTCTCCATGGTATTAAATCCATTTTGTCAAAAATGTCGAATGTGACTGTTTTGCAGTTATGGGCAGTATATTCTTCTTAAGTGTTTTCTTTTTATTTGTTGACCCCTGTAGAATTTTAAAATTACATGCGAAATTAATGAAATTTTGTTGCCTTTTATGGAAAACAAACTAAGGGCTTTATGTGAGAAGTTTGTTAAACATTCAGATATATGGGGACCTTTTTAACAGAAAACTGACGCAGTTCCCGAAGCATCAAAAAGCCTTTGTCAAATTTTACGACTTTCAGAGCATATGAATTCCCGAAGAAGCTATTTTTCGGTTTTTATAGATTGAAAATCTCAGAATGCATAAAGCATCTGATGGAAGCATCTCTGCCTTATTGAGCGTTCTAAAATTTTCGATATTTTGCAGGTGTTGATAATGAATTACATTGAATTTTTAGGAAAAAGGATGCATGAAAATTGAGTTTTTTTTTTTGTGAAATTGTTGGTAAAATGTGATTCCGACTTGTCTCATTTAGATAGGACGAATAAGCGTCCCACTATAGTAGTTGTTCACTTTGGTTACAGAGTCATCCTAAAACAAAGTTGGTCGCATTGAAAATTTTGAAATATTACACATTTTTGTTCATAAAATCTTTACAATGAAAGCAAAACATTTTTCTGACCCTCATCTCAATTTTTTGGAATTTCAAGTCAAGTTCTCCAATGCTGATTTACTTCTGACCTACTGCAAGAATCGTGGCAATGAGTTCTATTGTAAATTGCTGCGGTCATTGTAGAAAAACTTGAAAACATATTTATATATATATCAAACGTCAGAAAAACGAAATAGAAAATTTGGGTCGAAAACAAGGCTGGTAAAAAGGGGGGGGGGGGGCAAAATGAACACTTGCGTGAAATTTAGTGATTCCTACACAGTTCGAACGAAACATGTAAATTTCTGAGACATATAATGCACATAATTGGAGCGTGGAATATCATGGATATTTACATGATATGTCATGTAAACTTCAATTATATGTCATGTAATCTAGCAGAATCCTGAGTGATTACATGACATATAACACATTTTTACATGATTTCAAACTGAAATTTACATGACGTCATGTTTACATCGCATAAATGAAGTTTACATGACGTGTAATCTTCATTATTTTTAACTGTGTACTGACAAACGATCCATTCTGGCAGAATGATTCTGGCAAATGTCATGCAATCATAAAAAATACAAGTGTAATGAAAAAATCAAAGTTAAAAAACAAAAAGGTGTGCGAAATTTAAGAATAAATAAAAAAGTGAATAATTTTTCATAGATTAGATAGAAATCTGCAAAAAAAAATAAAATAGAATGTATGGGTCTTACGAAATTTTGCTGAACAAGAAATAACCGATCGACATAACTCACAGAATCGAGGCCTTCCTTAGCCGAGCGGTTAGCGTCCATGGCTACAAAGCAAAGCCATGCTGAAGGTGTCAGGGTTCGATTCCCGGTCGGTCCAGGATCTTTTCGTAATGGAAATTTCATTGATTTCCCTGGGCAAAGAGTTCCATCGTACCTACCACACGATATACGAATGCGAAAATGGTAATTTAGGCAAAGAAAGCACTCAGTTAATAACTCTTAGAACACTAAGCTGAGTTGCCGGCTCTGTCCCTGTAGGGACGTTAATGTCAAGAAGAAGAAGAAGTAGAAGAAGAAAGGTGGACGAATCATAAAAGCTTTCACAAAATTACACTTGGACTATGAAACAATACTGTAGGAAAGTTCGAATATCTGCCGTAGGGGAACATTTCAAGTTTGATACGACGAATATTAACGCTTGCGATGAAGTAGATTGAAACCCTATAAAAGGAGCGCTATTAAGGAAATGTTGAATGACATTTCACACCGTTAGTTCCGTTATTCCTCGACCTCTACGTAATTCGTGCTACATGTAATTACCTGTTTCCTTCTTATACAAATTATTACAAAGTAAATAGAACATTCTATTACCACCAGTCGTGCAGCCCAATCATTGCATATGGCGCATACCATTCGATGTCGGCAATAATTTATCCCTTCTCGTCGGTACCGGCGCTTACCACCCACCGATCACAAATGCAAATGGAACATCTTGTTTTATGGGGAACATTGATTTATTGCCTGTTAACATGATTCGAATCACAACCGTTTTCTCACCCCGTATCATCCGCAAGGCGAGACGCGTGCAAACTAAACGTAGTTTAACGAGACGTGAGTTGCTCAACGCAAGGCTCCTCGCTCAGTGGTTGAAGTAGCTTCATGCATCACGTGCCATTAATAATATTCAATCAATTTTGACCCATTGGAGTGAAGAACATTAATTTATGGGGATGTGTACAGAATGTTGATCAAGATTAAAGGGGCGGCATGTTAAGTAATTTTAATTCAAACCAAACTTAATTTCTACTTCGTTGTTATATATATATATATATATATATATATATATATATATATATATATATATATATATATATATATATATATATATATATATATATATATATATATATATATATATATATATATATATATATATATATATATATATATATATATATATATATATATATATATATATATATATTGGATTGGAAAAATCGTTTGGAACATCTTCTTACGGTGGCTTTACATCCCATGTGGAACACAATCTGCTTTATGTTATCGTTATTTATGTATTATCGGGATGCGTTATTTATGTATTATCGGAATGCATTCGTCATTCATGCGAGTCTGACGTCAAATTTAATTGAAATTTTCAAAATCAATATATTATTTCCCATCCGTTTTTCAATGAATTTCAGTTGAATTTTCAGGGTCAATCACATTTTTTTCATATTTTTTTTGAACCGCTGTCATTGATTAGAAATTCACCGTAATTTTGGATTCATCACGAGGAGTACTGAAATAATCCCACTTGAAGAATCAGCAACCACTTTAATTTCGAGTCCATGGCTTGCGACAAATCAATTTCATGATTTAGCAAACCAAGTCCAACGGCTCACTGGTGGAATTGGCGAATCTGAAACCTGGCTTGCGACATATCAATTATCATGAATTTGCAAATTAAGTCTACAGGTGGTTCAAATATATTTGAATGACTTGACCACATGTCGAATTATTCTGAATTCCCGGTTTCCGAGGGGAAATAGCCTCTAAACTGTCGGTTCTGAAGCCTAGCTGGCAAATTCACAATTTAAGGCTAAAGAAGGGTAATTCAAAGGTTCCTGGATGACTTAATAACATGCCAGGTTGTTTTGGATACCCTGTTCCCCAGAGGAAGTGGCCATTATATTGGTGGTCTTGAGACCTATCTTGCGACGTATCAAACTTTATGAAGTCAAGAAGAAGTCAAAGTCAAGTCAAAAGAAGAATAGGATGACCTGGCCACAGACTGGGTAATTCCGCATAGTTGGCTCTTCCCAGTAAACACACCATCGTATATGATGGGATATAAGAGTACAAATGTGGAGGCGATATACGCACTTCTTGCACGCAGCCTTATGGCGCATGTACGTATATCGCCTCCACATTTGTACTCTTATGCGCTATCGTATACGAGTTTGTGTTTACTGGGTTGGGTGCAAGTTGCAAATATGTTGGTGGTTCTAAAACTTAATTTGCGATGTATCAAATATCATGATATGTATTGCAAACAAAGTCCAAAGAAATGTCAAATCGTGTGAAGATTTGTGTCGTGAATTTTGAGTTAAATATTTACTCGGAAGAATAACCTTCAATTCGCAGATGAGTTTCTGTCAAGCCTACAACTGGAAGAGTCGATTTAGAAATTTATTACATCTTATAAACTTTCTAACTTACTCATCCACTCTTTCTTTCACTAACTCATACATTTTCTCAATATCACACATACAGAAAATTTGCTTTCCATCCCAAACTATAAAATCGTTTTTTTTCACCTCACACGTGGCTCCGTTTGGCACATGTCACTTGACCCTTCATTAGGTGCCTTAACATAGTCTTGAGGATATACGTCCTCTACATTCGGTACAATCTATACGTAGGAACGGCCATGTACAGCAGTATCCTTAGCGAATCATTGGTCACTACTCTCAGTGGGACTGTTATGCGTATAAATTCACCAAAAACCCCGTATTTCTAAGCATAACAGTCCCTCTTTGAATTTCGTAGCTAAATTTGCTTTATTCCCATAATACAAACTCTTGACTCTAATAAACAAACAGCACAACACGCTATTCTTTTTTATACTATTGTGAAGATTTTAATTCAATTTACCACACATCTGGTCAACACGAGACATATATGTGTTAAAATCTTTAAACGCGTTTTTCTCGATTGCATATTTTGGAACATGGGACAACAATGCGTATAACGGCAGCATATTCATCACTACTTCAGTACAACGTAGGATAAGCTAGAAATATCTCAATTGGCATCGTCTTTTTTAATTAATAAAAATGTAGTTTCTGTGAGTTTGTCATGCGGTTTTATCGAGTATTTACTCTTACCGCTTACTCGATCACTCAGCTTCATTTAAAAAAAAAATATTACGATAAGTCGAAATATTACGATAAGTTCAAAAGAATTTCTTCGGGAAACTCTTCTCGAGAAAAAGCTTCTGGAATTCTGCTTGTGATTTCTCCACAAATTTACTCTGAAACACTTTCTGAGATTCTCTATTCGTCTCTCTAGAAGATTATCTAAAGATTTTTCCCTTTTTCTGTAATCTTTCAAGAAACTCCTCCAGAGATCCCAGTTCAAAGGATGGCTAGATAAATTTCTCCAGTAAATCAACCGCAATCACCTCCATTAATTTCTACAGGGATTATGGGAATTAGAGGCATAATGGATACGTTAAGCAAATGTTCTCTTTAAGACCATAAAATGGCAATGTTTTTAATTAATTCCCTGTTAGTTTTCAAGTTTGATGTTAGTACGACGTGCTACATTCATTCATGGTGATAAAAATTATATAATTTTTATATATATATATATATATATATATATATATATATATATATATATATATATATATATATATATATATATATATATATATATATATATATATATATATATATATATATATATATATATATATATATATATATATATATATATATATATATATATATATATATATATAAAAATTATATAATTTTTATCACCATGAATGAATGTAGCACGTCGTACTAACATCAAACTTGAAAACTAACAGGGAATTAATTAAAAACATTGCCATTTTATGGTCTTAAAGAGAACATTTGCTTAACGTATCCATTATGCCTCTAATTCCCATAATCCCTGTAGAAATTAATGGAGGTGATTGCGGTTGATTTACTGGAGAAATTTATCTAGCCATCCTTTGAACTGGGATCTCTGGAGGAGTTTCTTGAAAGATTACAGAAAAAGGGAAAAATCTTTAGATAATCTTCTAGAGAGACGAATAGAGAATCTCAGAAAGTGTTTCAGAGTAAATTTGTGGAGAAATCACAAGCAGAATTCCAGAAGCTTTTTCTCGAGAAGAGTTTCCCGAAGAAATTCTTTTGAACTTATCGTAATATTTCGACTTATCGTAATATTTTTTTTTTAAATGAAGCTGAGTGATCGAGTAAGCGGTAAGAGTAAATACTCGATAAAACCGCATGACAAACTCACAGAAACTACATTTTTATTAATTAAAAAAGACGATGCCAATTGAGATATTTCTAGCTTATCCTACGTTGTACTGAAGTAGTGATGAATATGCTGCCGTTATACGCATTGTTGTCCCATGTTCCAAAATATGCAATCGAGAAAAACGCGTTTAAAGATTTTAACACATATATGTCTCGTGTTGACCAGATGTGTGGTAAATTGAATTAAAATCTTCACAATAGTATAAAAAAGAATAGCGTGTTGTGCTGTTTGTTTATTAGAGTCAAGAGTTTGTATTATGGGAATAAAGCAAATTTAGCTACGAAATTCAAAGAGGGACTGTTATGCTTAGAAATACGGGGTTTTTGGTGAATTTATACGCATAACAGTCCCACTGAGAGTAGTGACCAATGATTCGCTAAGGATACTGCTGTACATGGCCGTTCCTACGTATAGATTGTACCGAATGTAGAGGACGTATATCCTCAAGACTATGTTAAGGCACCTAATGAAGGGTCAAGTGACATGTGCCAAACGGAGCCACGTGTGAGGTGAAAAAAAACGATTTTATAGTTTGGGATGGAAAGCAAATTTTCTGTATGTGTGATATTGAGAAAATGTATGAGTTAGTGAAAGAAAGAGTGGATGAGTAAGTTAGAAAGTTTATAAGATGTAATAAATTTCTAAATCGACTCTTCCAGTTGTAGGCTTGACAGAAACTCATCTGCGAATTGAAGGTTATTCTTCCGAGTAAATATTTAACTCAAAATTCACGACACAAATCTTCACACGATTTGACATTTCTTTGGACTTTGTTTGCAATACATATCATGATATTTGATACATCGCAAATTAAGTTTTAGAACCACCAACATATTTGCAACTTGCACCCAACCCAGTAAACACAAACTCGTATACGATAGCGCATAAGAGTACAAATGTGGAGGCGATATACGTACATGCGCCATAAGGCTGCGTGCAAGAAGTGCGTATATCGCCTCCACATTTGTACTCTTATATCCCATCATATACGATGGTGTGTTTACTGGGAAGAGCCAACTATGCGGAATTACCCAGTCTGTGGCCAGGTCATCCTATTCTTCTTTTGACTTGACTTTGACTTCTTCTTGACTTCATAAAGTTTGATACGTCGCAAGATAGGTCTCAAGACCACCAATATAATGGCCACTTCCTCTGGGGAACAGGGTATCCAAAACAACCTGGCATGTTATTAAGTCATCCAGGAACCTTTGAATTACCCTTCTTTAGCCTTAAATTGTGAATTTGCCAGCTAGGCTTCAGAACCGACAGTTTAGAGGCTATTTCCCCTCGGAAACCGGGAATTCAGAATAATTCGACATGTGGTCAAGTCATTCAAATATATTTGAACCACCTGTAGACTTAATTTGCAAATTCATGATAATTGATATGTCGCAAGCCAGGTTTCAGATTCGCCAATTCCACCAGTGAGCCGTTGGACTTGGTTTGCTAAATCATGAAATTGATTTGTCGCAAGCCATGGACTCGAAATTAAAGTGGTTGCTGATTCTTCAAGTGGGATTATTTCAGTACTCCTCGTGATGAATCCAAAATTACGGTGAATTTCTAATCAATGACAGCGGTTCAAAAAAAATATGAAAAAAATGTGATTGACCCTGAAAATTCAACTGAAATTCATTGAAAAACGGATGGGAAATAATATATTGATTTTGAAAATTTCAATTAAATTTGACGTCAGACTCGCATGAATGACGAATGCATTCCGATAATACATAAATAACGCATCCCGATAATACATAAATAACGATAACATAAAGCAGATTGTGTTCCACATGGGATGTAAAGCCACCGTAAGAAGATGTTCCAAACGATTTTTCCAAACACCAGCTAATTGAAAACTGACAACTGAATATTTTGTTCAAGATTAGCGCAGCGAATTGTATAGTGTGACAATTATGCGTGGAAATTCAAATGGGACATATTGACTTGGCTTGCTTTTTATTGAGTTTCCGAACAAAGTTAATTTTTGTAAGTGTTTTCTAAAACTATACGTAAAAATAAACTGTTTGATGACGAAAAGTCAAAATGCACAAAAAGTAACATGGGAAATGTTTATTTCCGCCATCTTATTCTGATAGTAGTATGTTTCGACTGGATAGGTGGTTGATATTTTCGGAGTTTCGGCTTTCAGTCTAATTAATTGCGTTGACTAATTTCTTATCATCGCCGACGTTTCGGTCCGGCTATTGGACCATCTTCAGGGCCTAAAATTTATTGAAAATTGGCACAAATTTTAACATTTACAAATTGGACAAACAAAAAATCCTGACACAACTCACTCGATATATAAATCAACAAGTTAAAACTTTTTTGGACAAAATTAAACTGTCGGGTTTGAAAGGGTCACGCCGTCTGCTACAATTTTGGGCCATCCGTTCTTGGTGGGTTTGGGAAATCCCTGCTTGGTGCTGAAAACACTGTCTACCGGTGGATTATTTCCTCAACTGACTAGCTGTTACGGTGATCTATGTGTAGTAGTGTTAGACATTGGTGGGGGATCTATTGTGGGTCTTATATCTGTGAGTCGGATCTGTCTGAGTTTTCGTTTTTTCTCCGGAGATTGCCTACCGTTGTTAGTAGGTGGCTGTAGGTAGCACTCATACCATCTGTATCGGTGCGACGGTTCACTGTAAGTGGAGTAGTGAAAATGTGACACATCTCCAAAACAGATAAGGCCTGTGTTTTGAAACAGCAGTCAACTATTCGTGGGTTATCCACATCGAATCTGTGTTGCTGTGTTATGCAATGCTCCATCACAGAAGACTGCACTGATGGAGCATTGCATAACACAGCAACACAGATTCGATGTGGATAACCCACGAATAGTTGACTGCTGTTTCAAAACACAGGCCTTATCTGTTTTGGAGATGTGTCACATTTTCACTACTCCACTTACAGTGAACCGTCGCACCGATACAGATGGTATGAGTGCTACCTACAGCCACCTACTAACAACGGTAGGCAATCTCCGGAGAAAAAACGAAAACTCAGACAGATCCGACTCACAGATATAAGACCCACAATAGATCCCCCACCAATGTCTAACACTACTACACATAGATCACCGTAACAGCTAGTCAGTTGAGGAAATAATCCACCGGTAGACAGTGTTTTCAGCACCAAGCAGGGATTTCCCAAACCCACCAAGAACGGATGGCCCAAAATTGTAGCAGACGGCGTGACCCTTTCAAACCCGACAGTTTAATTTTGTCCAAAAAAGTTTTAACTTGTTGATTTATATATCGAGTGAGTTGTGTCAGGATTTTTTGTTTGTCCAATTTGTAAATGTTAAAATTTGTGCCAATTTTCAATAAATTTTAGGCCCTGAAGATGGTCCAATAGCCGGACCGAAACGTCGGCGATGATAAGAAATTAGTCAACGCAATTAATTAGACTGAAAGCCGAAACTCCGAAAATATCTACCACCTATCCAGTCGAAACATACTACTATCAGAATAAGATGGCGGAAATAAACACGTCCTTCTACATGAAAATTGGCCATAACATGGGAAAGTTATACGTAAAACGGCAGTATGATGGTGGTAATGATGATGTATTCGACAGGTTATGGCACTTCGTCCGAAGCTCAATGATGTTTGTCCAAACACTGAGTGAGGTGACGTTACGGTGGTAACAGGCTGATTATTTCACTTCCAAAAATGATAACGTTATTCTCATTCAGGGATTGAATCCTGAGAAAATTGAGAAAATCTCTCATTTATCGCTCTCTGTAACAATAATAATTTGCAGCACATCATGAGAGCCTGTATATCGTATACTGCTACAGCTACGGATAAAACGATACAACTACAGCTACTTGATAAAACGATGATAAAACCCATATAAATAAGCTCCTAACCTGGGGGCACTATTGCTGTCGGATATTCAGGGTTGTTTATCGTGGCAGTAAAAAAACACTTACCCCCAATGATAAAAAAAGCAAGAAAATGGATTTTATCAACGCTTTCTTTTTGCAGCTCTCGTTTGCTGCTCTTATTATTCAAACTTGTTAGAACTTGTGATACATTTTGGCAACATTGTTTGAGACGGTTAACATAATGTGTAATTCAACTCCATTTATTTTAACTGTTATCCTGTGCAAGCTTATTATTAATTCTGTGTATGTGATTCATTGTAAAGATAAGTAATTACTGTTCAAATCGACTTACCAATATACATGAATCACGTTCGTACGTTACTATAGCTGCTGTGGCGCAATAGCTGTTAGATGCGCGCTAGTCTAGTACGTATTTAACACACATTGTGGTTCGATCGTGGCAGGCAAGGGCCTTTCTCGCTGTACACGGTTGTGCTCAGACAATTTGAGTACAGTCACCCCACAGTTATGGATCAGCTAAGGGTCATTTTTTAGAATAAAATATGATTACAAATCATGGTGACCTTGTACAAAACAAAATTACCCGCCTGGCTATGCCGAATATAGTTGTTTTCGAGAAAACACATAAAAAATCTCGATTATTTACGAGAAAGTGTCGATTTCGATAGAAATTTCAAACGTTGTCCATCCCACAGATGTGGATCAGTGGAACAGGAGGGTCCTTATTATGGATCAAATCGACTCATATTATGGATCAGAACCCTATAAAAGCAATTTATCTGTGAAGTAATCGAATGGTGTGTTAGTGAAAGTATACGTTCCGGCGTTTCTCTCGGAATCGTCTTATTGTTGATTCATAACTGTGGTACGGGTTTCAATGCCCCACAGTTATGAATCAACGATTCTATGAATACGGATAACGTTTTATTTCATACGAACGAATAAAATATGCCAGAAGATGTTATGATTGATTGCAATGCTGTACAGATTTATGGTTCACGTAGATAAAATGTGTTCTGCGTAATTGCAGCTCTATTGGATGAGATATTCTCCTTTTAAGCCAACTTTGATCCACATCTGTGTGCTATCCATAACTGTGGGGTGACTGTACATAACTGAGAGCTTTCTTTGCCAAAGTTTGCCATTTTGCGCATTCGTATATCGTGTGGCAGGGACGATTATGCCCAGGGAAGCCAAGGAAATTTTCATTACGAAAAGAACACAGACACCTTCAATATGGCTTTGCTTTGTAGCCGCGGACTCTAACCACTCGGCTAAGGAAGGCCTTTCTTAATTTTGTAAGAATGTAAGATGCAAGTTTCATCGACCGGAGTGCCTCAATAGAACCGAGACTATTAGAGACAATGAAGAAGTGGTCTTCGGGCATATTTGAGAGCATCCCAAATCGAAGTTGATTTTTGCCAGTTCAGCAAAGTAAACCTGAAGTTTTCGGAAGGCTGAAGAATTTTCATTGAAGACATCGAAGCTCAAACAGTATTTGGCAGTGCAATAAAAGCAACACCCGCGGGCTCCAGGTGAAATTGGAATCAGTACATGAAAAATAAGGTCAAATGAAGATTTAATCTATGGTCCGTTAGAAAAACGGAAGACATCAGAACCTGACATCGGGCATTTGAATTGATACGAAATTTTCTCTGTTGTATGACGTGGGAAGTAAAATAGATTCATCAGTTGTATCTTACAAACGGAACCGAGATGACACATTTTCCCTCGTGAGCGCTGAAGTTTGATTGTACAGATTGATTACATTGAATGCATATGGCATCTGTTGTGTATTCTTACTATTTGACTGACGCATGCATATGTCAGTGTACGCCAGCAATGTCAGCGAAGCGTTCTCATTGGATGTTGAGACAAATACGATACAGTAATTGTGTGCCATTTATGTTGTGGGAAAATGTAGAATCAGCGAACAGTAAGTGAGAAGTTGTTCTTGGTGGGAGGCCATTGAAAGATGGAATTGTTTCATCTTTATTGATTTTCCGTGAGACACATATAGCATGAAGCTTATGACCGTTGTTCGTAGTTGAACTCATAGAAATCTCAACACAGTGACTAATAGGACAACAATTAGTTGTCAATTGAAATTGAAATCATCTTATGCGCTTATTATTGCATGCAACGTTCAATGGCGTTGAAAGCCCTGACTTCTTTGTTGTAGGTCGGATTGTCCGCTTAAGAAGTATAAATTGCCACACTAATAAGATGCGTAATTCGGTAATAAATTATTTCCAGTGATAGTGCATATTATTCACTAATATTTTACTCCGCGTTTTCGTTCGCCTTTCGCAGGTGCTCTTGTTTTGCTGCGCGGTTGCCGTCAAGCTTGCGATTATCTTACCAACCATTCAGCTTTTTATCAAATTCAATTCATTTCTTTCGCTCCGGTTTGAAAGGTTGGTGAGTGGATTCGGGCTTCCTTCCCACTCAGGAAGCAGCATTATTTTCAACTCTAAAAGCAAACATCGCCACGAAAAACATCATTGTCAGTAGGTAATCTCCGCCACGGTGTGAAACGAATGAAAGAAGATCGTCACCTCACAAGCATTGCTACGCTTTCGGAGAGCAAAATACGATTAGTGAAGCAGAGAGGTTTGAAATCCAACCGTGAATAATTTTTACCATTTTATGTACATATTCCTATGAATTTTCACATATAAATTTTGTTAATCGTGTATCATTCAAAATTATATATCGGGTAAAGAGAATCGAAAAAGTAAGTTTAAGTATTTTACTTTCTACTAATTTCAAGCTTTAAAATTTTGTTATGAATTAAGTACAACTTCTGAAATTTGGAATATTTCTTGGCCTCAGGTTACAAATACTTTTTGAGTCGACAGTTGTACTGATTGAATCTTTGGGAAACAAGGCTTAGCAATTCAGGTTTTTTAATATTTCCCTTGGGAGAATGTAAACTTTGTTTTCAATTTTCATCACGACTGCTAAGCCATGTTTTCAAAGGGCAAATTTTCAAAATCTTAAATCCACAGTCCACAGCAAACCTTATTAAGGGCAATTTTCAAAACGCTTATTATCTTGATTTTCCTTGTTTTTCTCAAATACTCCGGATTGAGTTACTTCTGGGATTTTCTATTAACTCCTGAGACTAAAAGAATGTACTTACTTACTTACTTATTTGGCTTTACATCAATTATCTTGATAAAGCCTCGCCAACAATATTTCGCCAATTCTCTCGGTTCATGGCCGCTTCTCTCCATCCTCGACTGTGACCCACGCTCTCCAGGTCCTGGTGTACCTGGTCAATCCACCTAGCTCGCTGCGCCCCACGCCTTCTTGTTCCGACCGGATTCGTAGCGAACACCATCTTTACAGGGTTGTTGTCCGACATTCTTGCAACATGCCCTGCCCAGCGTATCCTTCCAGCTTTAGCTACCTTCACGATACTGGGTTCGCCGTAGAGTTGAGCGAGCTCGTGGTTCATCCTTCGCCGCCACACGCCGTTCTCCTGCACGCCGCCGAAGATCGTCCTTAGCACTCGGCGTTCGAAAACCCCAAGAGCTTGCAAGTCCTCCTCGAGCATAGTCCACGCCTCATGCCCATAGAAGACTACCGGTCTTATGAGCGTTTTGTACATCGAGCATAGTCCACGCCTCATGCCCATAGAAGACTACTGGTCTTATGAGCGTTTTGTACATCGTGCATTTGGTGCGGGGGTGAATCTTTCTTGACCGCAGTTTCAGAATGTCCTGATTCTATATCAAAATAAATAAACTAAAATAATTGACGCAATAGTACCTCTCAAACCCCCAACGTCTTACTTTTCCCTAAAAATTAACTTTTAAAAATCATAACTTTGTCAGCTGTATTGACTTATTTTTGATATTTTGATCTCAAACAAATCACAAGCTCTCCAAAATTCATTATGTTCCTTAGAAATGGGATTGGCCACTAGGTTATTCCGGATTCAAATGAATTATGTTCGTTACGGAATTTATGATTCACGTAGATTTTTCAAAATTAACCATGAGAAAAAAATATGCACTTTCTATGAGTGAAAAGCCGTCAGATGGTCGAATGACATTTGTCGATATATCATGGGTGATGCTTTGCGATCATTTTCAAGTGTGTGGCATATTCGTTGCATACTTTAAGGCTTTCAGGGCTTCTCCAGATATATAAACTTATATCATGCGACAGTTAAAAAATCATGGTGGTTATCCTGCACATCAGTGCTTTGATGCCATGAACCAATACTTTTAGTCCTGGGCTATTTCATCTCGGGCAGTCCCTTCTGAAGGAAGTCGTCACTATTACTTTGAAATGGGATTCGATCCCAGGTCCTCGGCGTAAGAGGCTTGTGTTCGTCCCCAATATGATATGAGGTTTTAGTCGCATCCAGATAACCCGAAATCGATTCAGATAAAGAATGAGAAGGACAATTTTATATTTCTGTACACTTATATCGTGCGGTTGCTCAAAATTCCTGATTTTTTATTCAGGTCACCATAGCTTTAATTTTTTTAATCGATATGTTTTGGCTACATGTGGATACTTCAAAATCAGTTCTAATAAGGCTTCAGAGGAACACTTTCATAATCCTATTCACTGAAGATGGTTAAATTTTTAAATTTTTTGGTCAAATATGCCTAAACCTAACAAATTTCAGTAAAATTGAAAGTTTCAGGACATATTATTATAGCATTTTACAAGCATTTCTGGATAAAATTTCAAATATGAGTGTTAACCCTTAAAAGCCCGAGACGAACCTTGAATTTTCAAATGGCCACCATTTGGAGACCAGTAGATCATTTAATTTGAAATAAATTTTTAAGTGAATGCGATTTGTTGGTCCCCCTGACCCCTCCCCCTTTCCCAGGTAACGGAAAAAGCGTAGACAAGAGGGGTCCAAAACAAGGGGCTGGACAGCATTTGCTTTTGAGCAAGCTCTTGAGTTAGATAGCGAGCAACTCTGAGTCACTCTCGTTGCTTGATTTCAAATGCACATAGCAACCCATGTAGCAAACTATGGATCAATGCACGAGTTCACTATTTGACGTTTAAGCGGTGCCGTATTATTTACGTGATCATGGTAACGAGTGAATTTGGCACCGCTCAAACGTCAAACTAGTGAACTCGTGCATCGGTCCATTATTATGTTGGAATCTGTAGTATCAATGACGTGCGTTTACGCGGATAAAAAATTTCCTCTGATAGTGGTCTGCAAAATCCCTATGCTGTTTTTTTTGCATTTCATGGATACTTAGACGATGGGTCTGTGTGTTATTGAGCTCAAGGTCTTCAGGAAAAGCAGAAATAGTTGAAAAACATTTGTTTTGAAAGTGTTTTACTTCTGTAACAAGCATTAGCAAAGCCTGAAGTTCTGTGTAAAAGTGTTGCAATCGTTATTCAATTCGGGAAAAAACGTGTATTCAGAAGATAACATCAAAATTAAACATTAAATTTGTGGGCTTGTCGTGTGATTACTGACTCTATTAAACATATCTAGGAAAGTGAATTAAAATATCACATCAAGACACAGAATATCTCTTGATAAACATCTCCCGACTCTAATAAACTGTAAAGGCATTGCTAGAAGTACAAGCCAGTTCTTCAAAAGACAAAACACTCATAGGTCATAGAAAAAGTTGGTTCAAGTTCACATAAAAATTTGTTAACAAATATTAATTCCATTTCCCTTAACTTAACTTAACTTAATTACTACAACTTCGGACATAAAATACCTTCGTTCAGTTTTAACATTGATGATTATCTAGGGTATTTCCTCTAGAACTCATAAGGCATCGGATGTTGTTGTCAGACACTACTTATGATGACTGTAATGAAAACAATTTCCCATGGGAGATGTAATTGATGTGTTACTTTTGTTGCCTTGGCCACTAACACATCCAAATTCAAACCATCGCGGAACTTAAATCTTGTTATTGCAAAGTTTTTAACTCGTTCAATTCAAATTGTGCCAAAAAATCGATCTGACATATTGCGTACTTCGTATAATTGATTTCTGATCCAAGCTTGTTTTAAAGATCCAAGCAACCGAAAACAGTTTTGAGCAAAATGTGAGTAACTCAAGCTTGCTCTGTGTTCGAAGAGTTACTCTGAGCATAGCTGTCCCACCCCTAGGTCCAAAAGTGGCCTCAAACGGATCTTTTAAGCTAGAAGGTTGTCTTCGGCAAAGGTATTCAGATTGAGGGCTATCTGCAAAACCTAATTGACAATTTATTCGCAAGGTGGCGCTATTAACCATTTTTTTCTTCTATTAAACTATCTCAATCCTTATTATTTTGCGAAGCAGATGAAGAGCTATAAGGCAGTGAAATATATTGGTGCCAATGTATGGCCAACCTGAAGTTATTACCAATGCGTTACTCAATCAGCTATGAAGTGTGCCACATACACAATAAAACACAAAATCAATGCAACCGCGCTCTAAGAGACTATAAGGAAAGCCATGAAAAGCAACTTTTAATATGGTTCTATAACTCAATATAAAGATTGTGAATGTAAAGTTATGGAGTGATGACTGTAGCGCAATCCATCAGTTTATTCTTCAATCAGATTCCACCTTTAGACACGATCCTCTATTTTTCTTTTATTTTGTATCTCTATATAATACCGGAAATTGAAAAAAAATCTTTCTTTACCTATTCTTAATCAGACTTTTCAAACCCTTGATCAGCTTATAAGGATCTTGAGATACAAAAGCCTGAAGTAAATATGTTACTAGCACCACCTAGTCTCTAATAAGATTTTCCTTTACAAGATATTTTGTTTGACGGCTTGGCCGAAGACAATCACTTCCTAGCTGATAAGGATCTTGAGATATAGAAGATTGAAGATTTATTTTCACTAGCGCCACCTAGATGACGAATTCCCAATCATACTCTTCAGAACTATGAATTTCTATGCCGAACACTCCAACCTTTTAGCGAATAAGTATCTTGAGCAACAATACTGACGCATTGATGAATGACGCATTGGTAATAATTTCTGATATGCCATACATTAGTGCCAATATTTTGTACCTCCAAATAGCCCTCAATCAGATGAATATCTTTGTCGAAGACACTTTGAGGTAGAGAAGATTTTTTTTACTAGTGCCACCTAGCGGATGCATTTCCAATCAGACTCTTCGTCGCCAGATAACTCTTGATCTGCTGAACAGCTTTGCCGAAGAAATCAACCCTCTAGCTGATAAGGGTCTTAAGATACAGTCAATTGAAAAAAAAAACTGGTGCTAACGCCATCTAGCGGATAAATACTCAATTAAATTTTTGACCTCAACCTGCTGAATATCGTTGCCGAAGATATCAATCGTCTAGGTGATAAGAATCTTGAGATACAGACAATTGAAGAAAATTTGTCACTACCGTAAGCTAATGAATGAATTCTTTATCAGATTTTTTTATCGTAATATAGCCCTTGATATGATAAATAACTTAGCCGAAGACAACAACCTTCTAACTCATTAGGATGTTGAGAAATCCGATTGATTGAATCCCTCAATCATGAATGATTGGATTATACCCATATATAGAGGTTTCAGCCAGAATTATATAAAAAAGTTGCATAATTGCTACTTAAATGTACTTAAATCACCTGAAAATCATTCGTGGGGGTGTTTCTTCATATGCACACAAATTATTTATAAAATATTAAATATATCGGGGTACTTTCAATGTGAGTACAGTGGAAATGTAGTTTACAGACCTACAAATGATTTTCAGGTGACTTTAGTAAACTTTACTGCATTACATTAAACTTTTCTAATATATCATAGTTGATATTTATGTATCCCTAAGTATCATATATATTCTATATGTTACATATTAAACCCGTTCACATCACGGCTAATATTATGTTTGTTCTTCTATGTTTAATGTTGAGTGTTGCATACATCCAGGCAATTATATGAACACATCTTGTAGTATACATTAAGGGGTTTATTCGAAATCTCATTTATAGCGTCATGAGATTACAAGTCAAATTTCAACTTAAGTATAAAGGTTTTTACATGTTTTCGGGCTAAAATTTTACAAGGAATCCGATTCTGTGTGATTATAAAACATATAAAGCGAATTATAAAAGTTTATACAATGAAGTATGGAAAATTTAAAACCGAGGTTAGATCCGTAAGGTACAATGTTGGTACATGCATTTTCCGAAAAAATCAGAACGGTTTGCCTAGGTTTTCGAAAAATCGACCATCTAATCAGCAGGATCACCGTTTTTTGATGAAAACGTGAGGTACGTTCAAAATCCTGCGAGGTACGCTATGGTACATTCACGACACGGTATTAGTTTTCACTTTGGTGCAAAGTATCCTGCTGGATAATTGACATCTAATTCTCTAGAACTTTCTTAAACTACGAAAGAAAATTCTTTCAAATCTCATACTTATTGTAAGTGCCCCAATATTTACGTTAAAATATGCCATTAACTATTAAAATCTGTCGAAAAACTGCAGAGATATTACCGAACATTATATACATGCCTCACATGTGAATCCAAATTCTTACACGATGACTTGAATTGCTATTTTATCGAAAGTTGAATTTTTTTAAATTTTTTCCGCCAAAATTTGGTAAGTGCTCTTCAATGAATATAAGATTATGATTCTAATGATGTATTGATTTGAAATTTTGGTTCATCCAATGTTGAGAAAACTAGCCATGTTTTCTTAGTGTTTTTAGAATAATGTCACAACTTTAAGTAAAAAATTAGTAAATAAAATTCAAAAAAATAATTATATCCAAATACATACGGAGTAAGATTAACTCATAGCTTCTATAATGTGTCATATAAAGTTTCATTTAAGCGTGTAATCACAGACATACTGGCAATTTTGTTTGTTTTTAGGGGGTGAACCCAAAAATGTGCACGGGAGTATATAGAGTTGACGTGCCTATCTGAAATAAGATAAACGATTTCTCGAAAAGAGTAGACCATTAACCTTTAGGGTGGGGTTAGGCACTCCTGGTCTCCCTTTTTTACGCGAATGGTACCTGGTAGAGTTGCAGAAAAAGAGACAGTCTGGGAAATTATTCTAGATTCAAGACAAAGAATAAATATATAAAATAATAAGAGTACATGCTGAAACTTTGATCGTTAAGCAAACATAATTTCAAAATTATGTAAAGCGTAATACATTCAGCATAAAAAAAAACATTTTTTTGTATTCAGATATACACACAGTTAAAAATAATGAAGATTACACGTCATGTAAACTTCATTTATGCGATGTAAACATGACGTCATGTAAATTTAAGTCTGAAATCATGTAAAAATGTGTTATATATCATGTAATCACTCAGAATCCTGCTGGATTACATGACATATAATTGAAGTTTACATGACATATCATGTAAATATTCATGATATTCCACGCTCCAATTATGTGCATTATATGTCTCAGAAATTTACACGTTTCGTTTGAGCTGTGCAGGGTAAATGATCGGGGGAAACTTATAGTCACACAGTGTTGCAACTTTCTAATTTATCTAGCATTGATTTGACCAGTGGTTGAAAACAGTGGTAATTGTCATCACATTTAAAGCGAACAGTACACTAGGCTCTCATTACTGTGGAAGCATCCACAGAGTACACAGATTTAAAACAGGATGCGTTCCACAATGGATGTGGAGTCAACGTGCAACGTGGATCTACAACATGAATTTTCATTGTCATTAACTATAAAAAAATATTTAGAACTTTGTTGATATAGGCGCAATGAAAAACATAATGTAATCGTTTCATTTTCGATAGATGTTTCTAAACGTGAATAATGCTTTTACACAGCAATTGAACCGATACATCCTCCCTTGGAATTAAAACGAATACCTAACGAGAAGATTTCATGGGTTTCTACCAACGAAAAACCAGTACTCACAAATGACAAGCCAGTTTTTGGCAAATTGAAAAGAGGTGTTGAGGCAAAAGTCTATGATTTTGAGCACAAACGGGCAACTCACTTCCGTTCTTTTATTCGCCTTTTCCTCGCCGGACTCTCTACGGTTCCCATTTGAGGAAGGTGGATTAAGCTGTTTTTATAAATTCAGCAATGACTCGGTGACGCTCCAAATGAGATCGTGGATTGATAATAATAACAATAATCATGTCTTGGTAAGCTTAACGATTTGCCGTGGCCAGCGGCCTAATTCTTTCCCATCAATTATCGTGGCGGTATTTCCTGCCATTCGCAGACCCACTATCGCTGCGTAGGTAAGCTTCAACCCACAAACGACATGAATGGATGTCCAAGCTTTGGGAACCCAATGAGATGGGACCGTCACGTGACGCCCAGTGGCCCATAGTTGGCCAAAAGTAATAAAAATAGATTTTCAAATTATTTCCTTGATATTTTATTTTTCAGAATGATTGATGTATTGCTATTTGTATTTGAGGTGCAAATCTCGACCAAATTAGCTTCAAATGCGGTAAGACAAAACAATCAAAGGACATCTAGCAATGATTACTCATATCACCGCCAACCTAGCAAAGAAAAGCTATCTCTGACATCGGGTTGCTAGAGGAAAATCTTACCGCGTTTAGTGTTCCCGCATTTGATATTTGCGTTTCAAACGCAATATATTTCCATTGTTTACCGCATGTTAACTGTAGAGATATCAGCCGACTTTCAGATTTTTATTTTCAAATACGTGGGTGTTGTTCCCTCAAAACTACTGTTTCATATTGAATAATATTTGACATCTTCACCATTTGACAATGTCAACAAGTGTATAACGTGGAAATTTTTGAAAAAGTGCTATATTTCAATACTCTTGTAAGAACCTAAGAAACGCTCTTAAATGATTATTTAAACCCCAATGTGTCCCAAATGGTCAACAGTGTACTATGGATTTATTTGCGCATTGTTGCTTCAAGATATAAATTTACATTTTAATAAAATATTGAAATATAGAATCGGAATATCCAACTTGTATGAAATATAGTATATTTTTGACATCATCAATTGCCAAGTAAATTCAAAAACCACATAAATTTTCCCTGCAATATTCTCTTTAAAATTAGTATGCAAATAATTGCATTTCAATATAAGGTATTATTAAGTAAATTAAAAAAATATGGGCTTCGTGGCCGTGCGGTTAATGTAACCAAGCATTTAGCCGCATCGAGTCAAGGGGTGTGGGTTCGATTCCCGCTTTAGTCCGGAAAATTTTTCGTCATGAAAGTTTTTCGACTGTGCCACTGGGCGTTGCATGCTAGTCCGTTGTCTAGTGTGGTGCTTCCTTCAAAGGGCAAATCGTCCACTGGAAGCTTTAACGTGTCGGTGTCTTAAAAAAAATATGCTTACTCTAAACCGATTCTTCTAATTATTTCAGCAATATCGATTTCTAGTTTCAGCCTTCTAGTTTTTTTCCCAGAAATTGCCTTCATAAATAATGCTTTGTCTAAGAATTACGTCGAGTCTTAACTCGAGTCTAGTACACGACAATGAAGACGGCCTTACAGTTGAGGTCGAAATACGCGTATCTGTCAAAGGATACAAACTCTAGTGGAATTAAATGATATAGTACTAAATTCAGTTTTTTTTATCTACTTTTAAGATTTACGACTTTTGTACGATTTGAGTGAAACTTGTACTTTTGGCCAACATCAATATGCAGCGTGGCCACTGTGCGACGACGATGAGCTTAACATGACAACAATGTTTTATGAGAGATCGTAAATCTGACGAATTACAAACTCCTCGTCACTCGGTCGATAGACAGGAATATGAGTAGAGGAACACCTACCGCTATACCTACGCAGCAATGAATGAAAATGGAAAGTGCATCTTAGACTTGGGCGAGAGCGTCAAGCCGTAATTAACGTAATCGGTGTGCTACTGACTGAATTAGTTTGTCAAAGCTTCACCGTGGAGGAAAAATTTCTGTAAAATTACTCTATTAAGTTAGGATTTATTGCCTTGCCGTGGCTGCACCCTGTCATGATAATAAACTGTAAGAGCATATTAAAAGTGCCGTTTCTATGTAAATACTTCTATTAACTGACTTTAAGGTTGAAGGTTGCATAATTTGCGGTGTGCGAACTCAGGTTGTGACGATAGAGATAAGAAGATCAATTTTGTTCGTTGTACCAGCAGAAAATATTTCTTATTTAGGAATAAATTAGTTTACTTGTGAAATTGGCTGCTAATAGAACGAGTTCAATTGTAACTGCAATAATTTAGCAGCTTTCCCAGGAAGCTTACGAGACTGATAAGAGCAACGGTGGAAGGTGCGTAAAATTGTGTGAAGGTTTCAGGCGAACATTCCAGTTCGTTTGGATCCCGCCGTGGACTACGACAAGGTGATGGACTTTCGTGCCTGTTGTTCAATATTGTGCTAGAAGGTGTTATGCGGAGAGCCGGGGTATGATTTTTACGAGATCCAGTGAATTGGTTTGTTTCGCGGATGATATAGACAAAGTACATGCTAACTGGTTGGGCCGAGTGCGACAGGGCTCGCCTAGGTAGCAGTGTTACGATAGACAGAGATACGTTCGAGATGGTCAACGAGTTCTACCTTGGATCCTTGTTGACAGCTGACAGTAACGTTGGCTGAGAAATACGAAGGCACATCATCAGTGGAAGTACAAGAAGGCGTGGAGCGCAGCGAGCTAGGTGGACGGATCAAGTGCGTATCGATTTGGCGAGCGTGATGCAGAATCGAGGATGGAGAGATGCGGCCACGAATCTAGTATTGTGGCGTGAAATTGATGATTTAGTGTTATCTGTGTAGATATTAACTAAATAAATTAATAAAATGCGCAGACGTAATGAGCCAACATCCAAATATATTAATTTCCATCGATTATCGCATACTGTTTGAAAAGATATTGCCCAATGAATGTTTTGGCGTGAACGACGGCCAAAACGATCACTTTTTGGTCATAGAATGATGTGTTTTATGGATATCGAGTAGATTTTCCCTCTAATGTGTCATCTTTTTTATGCCACTAGATGGTGTCTTTGACCACGATACTTTCAAGGATAGGAACGTTGAGTTAGCACAACTGAAAGTCAATTATCAATGTAAAGCGTAACTATTTTGACACGTAGTTTCGATGTAAAGTTATGTTTATGCTAAAACTATTGGGTTTAGCGTTTTGACATGTTGTAAAAAATTTAGTGATATACACTAAAAAAAACTTTCTCTATGTATAGTAAAAACTGAAAACTCTCTAAGAAAACATTGTTGGCTACAACATTTATTTATTAATTTATTGTATACAGTCTTCGACATTAAAATAGTATCGTACAGACTATTTTTAAAAGCTAATCCTTAATCTAAACTCATTTTTGGACAAGTTAAAATCAAACAAGTGGTAAACATCATTGAAACGCTGACAACAAACATCTAGAGGATTATGCTGGCCATATTGAGTCCGATGCATGGTCTGTCGGAAGAAATCGAATTCCAATGTATGGGGAAATGTCATCAATGACATATCATGTCAATAGTATTGTAAATTCTGCGAAATAGCATTCGGGGTGATGGAATTCGGGGTAAATACATTCGGGGTAATGCTACATTCGGGGTAATGGCATTCGTGGAAAGGGCATTTGAAGTAATGGGATATTCAATAAATAAAATCGAGAAGTCTGGGCAGAATGATTCATTCCAAAATTACAATTTACAAGTTAGGTCACATGAAGTCTTTACCGATGTACAATTGTATAATTTTTGCGAGCAAAAATCATCCAAACTCGTGTTTTACGCTAGATAAACTTACGTTAAAACACGATTGTGTGTCTTACCTCATATTTGTAGTGTCGCTCTGTTTAGGTGCGTCTTGCCTCAATGTACGTTCTGTCCCAAAAAGCAGTGCATCATGTCCCGCATGAGAAGTTATTCAAGCAAAATTAGTGTTTGAAAAAAAAAAAATAAATAAAAAAGGCGCTCTAATTTGATGTGTAAAAAATGGAAAAGTGTTCGTAAACCTTCAAAATTAAGAAATAGCGCATTGGTGTCTTCGGCAAAAAAAGTGTATTTTTACAGCACCTTAAACATTGTAGAACATTGAAAAAATGTTAAATTTTAGGTTCAAAAGTGATATACCGTCAAGCTACCATTCACCGTGCATTTAAGAAAAATCTGCATTTCCAAAAATTTTATTATTTTTACAAATCATTTAAACCGAACTAGAATTCCACTACGAGGCGTACATTTATACCACAATTCAGGGAAAAATCTAAAACTAGCGATGCATAACAAAAAATACTCAAAAATATGTTTACAAAGGTAATGTTAAGGTCGCCTCATACCGTGCTATGTCACCATTTACCGTGCACACTGGTGCACCATTTACCGTGGGTATAGTTTTCGTCTTATTTAATTTCGTATCTTGAAAAAACGTTACTGGTGGAGCAACTATGTTGCTTGTAGTGTGCGCACTCAGTTTTAAGGATATTAAAACCTTAGTTTACAATGAAAGCCATAGAAAATTGAAAAAATGGCTAATTTTTTTTTGTTTTCTTTGAAATCGTTATAGGAGGTTTGACTGTATTGTCCACATCATTCCATATTCACTCAAAAATGAAATATGGAGTAGCTAAATCACGACATAATAATAAATTCAATAGTACCCAATAGTTTAAAGCCTTTTACACAATGCACGGTAATAGGAACCATGAATATTATAAAGGGTCCATTCACCGTGCCTTTGTGTTTCGACTGAAACATAATAAAAAAATTAATTTGCATAAAATCTCATAGTTCATACGATGAAATACATGTAAATAACAGTATCTAAGGCGAAAACTTATTGAAATTTTGAAAAATTTTACGCTCTAACGTTAAAATGAAAAATGTGTTTTTTTGGCGTTTCTACTAAGAGTTTTAAAAATTCCATCATTAAACAGTATTCACATGATTTTGACTACTAGAACCAGGTTTTTCAGAAGGCTTTGTGACAAAAACTACTTCATTCCATCAGTTTTACCTTATATTGCTTACAAAAGAATAATTTGTGAACATTGTATGAATATTCTGTAGAAATTTGTAAGTTTGCACGGTGAATGGAGGCCGCACGGTGACTGGTGACTTAACGGTAGTACAAAATATTTTTAAGGGGGCACTTCACCCCCTAAATTCGTCAATAAAAAAGTCAAAACGTTTCTGTCTTGAACAAAGTTTTTTTATTTCGTCCCACTGCACTATGGGCCAGGAACGCAATCTGACGGGGCAAAATTTGATAACTCGGTTAAATAAAAAATCCTCAAAAACATCAATTCTGAAATTTTGAAATCGGTTCCATCTAATATTTTTCTATGTTGCCTGAAAATTTGAGCTTGCGGTTTTTGCGCTTTTGGAGATATTAAGGTTCAAAAATTGTTCTGTTTTTCAGTTTTTTCATTATTTCATGATTTTTATGCGTCGTAGCAAAGACGAAATGAAAACCTCCATGTCCCTTGCAGTTGCCCAAAACTTTATGGCACATAAGGTAATGAAATAAAATCTAGAATGCCGTGAAAAGTGTACTGCGATCTGTCAAACTTGGGTACCTTTTGCAGTACCAAGGGACCAAATGTAGTACTAGAAGTGGTACCCAATTTGAACCCGAATGGGACGTACCTGGTCGTATTATAATTTTTTCTACTAAAGTTTGTGCTTGTTATATTTTTGTCAGCAAATAAATATATACAGCCATTCCATGAAAAACCGATCTAGTGGGTCACCGAATTCCGTGAAAATTTGCTATTTTGTTCCTAATCCGAAATAAGGATACACGTGTTTTTGGATTTTTTGATTAGGGTGACCATTTCCGAACTAGGGTGACCAGAAAAATCGCGATTTTGCAAAGTTTTTATTTGTAAAAAAATTATAACTTTTGAACCGTTCGACCGATTTTCAATCTTTTTGGACGAAATGAAAGCTGAAGATTTTGACTTTTCAGGAAAAAATATAAAATTTCACAAAAATTGCTTTTTTACATGAAAAAATATCAATATTTTCCGTTTTTTCGTGTACTGAAGGCCTCGGGATCAAAGGGGCTATTGCTGTTCTAATTTTTTCATCGTCACACACTGTAGGTCTCAGCGCATTAGATTTTTTATTAAAAAAAAACTTTCGAACAGCTCAAGCGATTTTCAATCTTTTTTTATGGAATGCAAGCTTAAGATTTCAACTTTTCAGAAAAAATATAGAACTTTGAAAAAATATTTTTTATATTTTTTTACATTAAATTAAATGAAAATTTCTAAAGAAAAACTAGACTTTTTAAAAATTTTCCATGTAATTTTGTCTGAAAAGTTGAAATCTCAAGCTTTCATTCCATTAGAAAAGATTGGAAATCGGTTGAGCTGTTCAAAAGTTATGATTTTTTTTTAAATAAAAAATCTAATGCGCTGAGACCTACAGTGTGTGACGATGAAAAGAGACTGATTTTTTATTTTGAAAAAAAAATGTATCTCAAAAACATAAAAACATACATCGCTGAAAATTTGACAGTAAACGTAAAATTTTCTGAACTTTCAAGAAAAAATGAGAACAGCAATAGCCCTTTTGGTCCCGAGGCCTTCAAAACACGAAAAAACGGAAATTATTGATTTGTTTTCATGTTAAAAACAATTATTGTGAAATTTTATATTTTTTCTGAAAAAGTCAAAATCTTTAGCTTTCATTTCGTCCAAGAAGATTGAAAATCGGTCGAACGGTTAAAAAGTTATAATTTATTTTTAAAATAAAAACTTTGCAAAATCGCGATTTTTCTGGTCATCCTATTTTAGAAATGGTCACCCTAATCAAAAAATCCAAAAACACGTATACCTTTATTTCGGATTAGGAACAAAATAGCAAATTTTCACGGGATTCAGTGACCCACTAGATCGGTTTTTCTTGGAATTGCTGTATATATGATATGGTTCTTAAGAAAATGTCAAACTCGGTTCATACAAAGTTTTCCATTAGTTTGGTATACCCTGAAGGCAGTAGGCTGTGGAATTTTGATGTCTTCGAGAGAGTTGTTTATTTTAACAAAATAAACATCTTTGCCGAACACGGCCAAGTCTCTAGAACGTCACAGTAAAAAGTTCGATTGTGGCGCCACCTATGCGGACGATTAACGAACTAACATAGATGGACCCCGTTATTACAAACAACTTTGCCGAAGACACCAAATGCCGGAAAAGCTTCGTCCCGAGTTTTTGATTTTGTCCCTCCAGATTGCGTCCCTGACCCTTAGTGCAAGCCGATCGGTTGAAAATGCAAAAGTTATTAAATGTTCACATTCCGACATAAAAGATGGTGCACCCTTTACAGCAGTTATTACTGAAACTTATTTGAAATTTAAGAGATCCAAACTTTTTTTGTTTATCATAATGATTGACTGGATGGAGCATAGGCTCATAAACCATATTGCTTATGTTGAAACTTTTTGTGTTATGTCCTTATTCACTTATTAACAGAAAATGACAACTTTGTCTTAATAACAAGCTCTTGATCTTTAATAAGATTTTCAAGCCAGCCATGTTGTATGCTGCACTAATATGGACTAGCTGTACCAGGAAGAAAGCTCTGCAGAGGATTCAAAACAAAATTTTGAAAATGTTTCTGAAGCTAAGTGCCTGATATAGTATTAATGAGTTACATAGAATATCTAATATTGAAATGGATGGATGAATTTTTTAAAGGCCATTCCACTTCTACAAATTTACTAGAATTCATCAATTATACTTCGAATGCAATGGATAATGGTAACTATGTATAGGCTCTGTATACTGATTTTAGCAAGGCATTTGACCGCATTGACATCTCTATGTTACTCTTCAAGTTAGAAAAAATAGGATTAATTAATCATCTTTAAACTGGATACAGTCGTATTTAACAAATGGACAACAAATAGTGAGATATAATGGTAAAACATCTAATCCTATCCATGTTATATCAGGAGTTCCTCAAGTCTCACATCTAGGACCTCTTCTTTTCATTTTATATGTAAACGATATTTCCTACATTCTTAAGCATATAAATCTCCTTATCTATGCCAATGATATGACGTTATTCATGGAAATCAAGTATGCCAACGACATCGACATCTATTTGAGTGAAATATCTATTTTCGATGAATGGTGTAGTAAAAGCCTTCTTCTTCTTCTTCCTGGCGTTACGTCCCAACTGGGACAGAACCGGCTTCTCAGCTTAGTGTCCTTATGAGCACTTCCACAGTTATTCACTGAGAGCTTTCTTTGCCAAATGACCATTTTTGCATGTGTATACCGTGTGGCAGGTACGAAGATACTCTATGCCCTGGGAATCGAGAAAGTTTCCTTTATGAAAAGATCCTCGACCGGCGGGATTTGAACCCACGACCCTCAGCATGGTCATGCTGAATAGCTGCGCGTTTACCGCTACGGCTATCTGGGCCCCTAGTAAAAGCCTACTTCAGTTAAAAAAGCTAAAAAATGTAATTTAATTACTTTCAGCAGAAAGCGAAACACGCAAGAAACAACTGTAATTTTAGGAAATCAAATCGGTGAAAAATGCGATAGAGTCAGATATTTAGGTGTAATTTTAGACTCAAAACTCACTTTTATCGATCATTACAACACCATTATACATAAAACAACAAATATGCTCGGTTTTATCAAACGCTTTGGTTTTAACTTCAATAATCCATACACTATCAAAACTTTGTACGTTGCTTACGTGAGGTCTGTATCAGAGTATTGTAGTATTGTACAGTCTTATTTGTAGAAGACGCATGAAGAACGTCTTGAATCAGTTCAGATTCGGTTATATGCTCTTCGTAAATTGGGCTGCACTTCCTTGCCTCTTCCATCTTATGAATCAAGATGCATGCTTATTGATATTCTGAGATTGAAAAAGCGTCGCGAGTTCGCTATGGTTTCATTCGTGAACGATATTGTTTCGCATCGTATTGATTCTCCTAACCTATTAAACAGTTTAAACTTTTATACTCCTTCCCGGCAATTGAGGAATCTGATTAACTTATTTTCAATTAATCAACGTCGAACTAATTATGCAAAATTTTCTCGTCTAAATCGAATGATGAGTTTTTAAATCAACATTGTGAAACAATAGACTTTAACTCTGTAAGAGATAGTAGTATATAGATTTAAGTATCAACATGTTGTCCACTTTTGATTGATAAATATTGGAACAAATGATGAATAAAATTATTAATAATTTTAGACAAAATCGTTGCAATTTTCTATTACCACGATAAATGCGTTATATATCTAGATGAAGTAATGTTAAGTTAATTAAAAGCATTTTTTTTTCTCTTATAAGTAGATGAAATCAACTCACCTGTAAAAAATCTGAACTGCTACGGCAAATGATATGCAATATGTTGTTAACAAAATATGAATAAAATTAAATTCTACCAAATTAGCATGATAGTGTTTTCTAACACAGAACACCTAGATATAAGAAATGTATGTTAAAAATTCATCATACAAACTGAAACATTTCATCCCAGTTCAAATACATCCTTTTTCTCAGCTTAGACTTTGACGAGACTACCTAAGTTTACTTTTTGTTGAGAGCTTCCCAGAGTCAACATCTCTCTGCTGCCCGTATGCGCTGAAGCGCCTGCACTCAAAATGAAAAGTTAAAGGAAAAGCAGAGCGACGCCCATCTGTTGAATGGGGAGTGAGTGTCTGCTCGAATCGAGCTGATCGTTGGTGGATGGTGCCGCATTCAAGATACCGATTCTTGGGCATTTGTCTTCAGCAGCGTGCTTCAGACAGTCTCGAGACGTTGATCGATGTAGACGGTTGGCTGTTTGGTGACGAGATTCAATCGATCCTTGGCCTAAGAATACGCGTCGTGAGGTATTTGGGGTGATATTTGGGGTGATAAGTGATCGATTTTGCGCGTTAGAAGAGTTTTGATGGTGTTCTCTCAGAACTGCGAATAATCAAAATTTGTTTTGTAAAGGAATATAGTGATACATAAATAGTGCTGTTTGTTGCATTACGCACGTGTTGAGTTCGAATGGAGATTTATGGATCAAATGAAGCCTAAAGTAGAGTGAAGAATTGATGTGAGAGCAAAGGTGAGAGAAATGGTTCAAATAAAACAAGTGTATCAAAAGGAAGCAAAAAGCGCTTAAGTTGATGTTGGGATAAAGTGTGTTATTTTTCAAAATAAAAGGGAGGCAATTTAATAAGAAGAATTCGAATCAAATTTTGTGCGGTGGTGGCGGGAAGACAGTGCATCGTATTTTCTCACCATATTGCTTGGGTTTGGGCACGACTGCGGTCGACCGGCTGCGTGAGAGGTCACGCCGTGAGTGAGTTGGATGAATGTTGGCAGCGTGAGCTGAAAGCGCGGCGTATATGCACTTATCAGTCTGGCGGCTGCAATTGCATCAAAGTGGATAATAGCACAACAGCGGCACGAAATTAAAAGTTGGAATGCAGATGGATGGATGGATTCGTTGTTTGGCATAAACAAAAAGCAATAATTGTGCGCGCGAGTTGGAAGGGGAAACCAACGTATCCAGTTTGAGCATTTCGTCAAACAGACATATCTTGGTAAGTTGTCATTTAACATCACTTAAGAAAACTTTAAGAATTAACAACAACTGTTCTTTAAACTTTTGTTGCCACTAAGGTAGGCTACAACTGGGTCAAAAAGCTTGACAGCTAAAGCCTTTCTTAACCAGATCTCACACGTAGATAAAGCTTTTGTAAAATTTACTATAGTGTCCATAAAACCAACAAAAATTTCAAGTTGTTTTGGCTGCAATAAGGTCTCTTGTTGTTTCAACAATCCAGAATTATAATAAAAACACTAATTGTATTTTATCACTTCACTTCACTTTAATATTAAATATTGCAAAAGATCACTAATCATTTGTAATTTGTTTATTTATTGTTAGTTTACACTTTTTATCATGTCAAGGAAACTAGTAAGGCGAACAAATAGCTTTAAACTCTAATATGTTGCTTATCTTGTGACAAATAGGCCTATTTTGTCTGCGACTAACAGACTTCATCAACATCGAGTGCTTGACAATTAAGTTGACTGTTCGAACCAATTTTCTAGTGAATTTTATACAAAAGTTATCTAATTCCTGTTTAACGATAGTGCTCCAGAATCCAGGGTGGAATAAATAATTGATTCCAAGAAACCAACGAGGCCATCCTCATGGGCGTAGCCAGAGGAGTGGAAAAAATCGCAGTTATTTTATTTTTCAAAGATATTCTCCAGCACTCACATATATACAATAATGACGTAATGATAGATTTTTCTTGGTGTCCAGTGCATAATAAGGCTTCTGAAAAAGATCTTACGATTGTTTGAAAGCTGTCTGCAATAGATCTTGCGAGAAATTTGCACAGAATTTGTTATGAAATTCTAAAGCTTTTTCCAAAGATAATTGCAGGCAGATTCACTAGTTGTTTAAAACATATCTTAACAAGCAATTCTTCAAACAATTCGTCAAGGACTTCCTTAAAAGAAAGCTCTATATTTTTCTCCAGGTATTTTACCTTTTATTCCTTAATAATCATCAACAACTCCTAAAAATTGTTCCAGAAATTAGGCAACACCTGAGGACTCATGCAGAAATTCATTCTTGATATCTTCCAAGAATTTATCTCAAGATTACGTCGAAAAATACAATTAATTGCTTCATGAATTATTCCAAGCGCTACAGCAAAAACATACTGTTAAGTTTATATGGAATGCTTCAAGTATTTGTCTTAGAAAGGTCTTCAAACAAATTCTACGTATTTTTAAGAACTTTCTACTGAACTCGTTAAGGAATTTTACCCGGAATCCCTATTAGGTAATTAAATTTTTCCAACAATCGGCCCCTCAATTACTTGCATTGTTGCTCCTGATAGTTTTCTGGGAACTATCAACTATATAAACACTTAAAAATATTTTTATCAATACACGGGTTAGACAAAATGATTGACTACTTTCCCCAGAGCACCCAGAACCTTATGAAGAGTGGATAATGCATCTAACAGCTCAGAATATGCTTTTGAAAGAATAATATTGACATTTGATGTACAGATTCATATAGTTCCGAATACCGGGTACCCCCGTTGGTTTGACCACTTTTTAATTTGTACCCCGCTTATTTGCACATCGTTCAGATTAAAAATGCTTCGTTTCTAGGGTGACTAGATGTTCAAATTAAAAATATACCCCGTTGGTTTGCATGAGGTCCCTTACAAATTAACGGGGGTGTACGGTAGGCCGTCCCTCATTTTTCGAAAATGCGAAATGTTATAAGTTCGTTATTGTAAAGTGCTCGTTTTGGTAAGAAAAAAATCAGGTAAAAATTTGGAGTCCGCTCGTGGACGCTAAGTGGTCCCCCAACGACCCTAAAAGTATTAGGTGTAGATGACCCCCGTGCGCCAAATCGAGCTCGCTGCTCTAGTGGACGCAACATGAGTACGAAAAGCCACCAGTAACAAATTGTTCTGCGCTCGTTGATAATCAGCATAGAAGTTCGTTTTCTTTGGGATGGTTCAAATATTACGTAACGCAAAATTTGCCAATTTTAGACCTCCTCTCTTCCCCACATAACAGCTTTTATAAGAAAAATTTAAAATTTTGGTATGTACCGTAACACTACGAAAGACTCCCTCTTTCCTCCTGTTGCGTTACGTAATATTTGAACGATCCCTTTATAGTGCTGAATTTTATGTCAGCGTGCAGTGTTATGGAGATATCCACTGTATAAAATATTATTTTACCTAAAATTATATGCTGATTATTAATTTGTTACTAATCACTTTGCGTACTCATGTTGCGTACACTAGAGCAGCGAGCTCGTTTTGGCACACGGGGGTCATCTACACCTAATACCTTTAGGGTCGTTGGGGGACTACTTAGCGTCCACGTACGGACTTCAAAGTTTTACCTGATTTTTTTCTTACCAAAACGAGAACTCTTCAAGCATTATGTTCGTTTGCTGAGATTCGAGAAATATTTTGCTGAGAGTAGTTAAATTTATAATCAGAGAATGAAAGGAATTTCTTGAAAAAAATATAAAGTTAAAGAAATGATTTGTTCTGGAATTGCTGAAGTAACACGAGGAGTAATTTTCGAATTGAATATTAGTGAAAATTATTGAAAGTGTTTGCTGCTGAAATTTCATGAACTTTCTCAAAAATTCCAATAATAGATGCTTCTGATGAAAATACAATAAAGTTAATAGGGAAACAATATTCGATTTTATTTCTGCGAGATTTTCTGTAATATCCGTAATAATTAAAATAGATGGCAAAAGAATCAGTGGATAAAAAAGTATTAATTATTACTTCTTACTTCTTCTTGAAGAATAATGTGTACACTTTGACGTTTATTTTTGATAACCATCAAACTTTTTTGGTGATTTTTTTATTGTAGAGGCGCTTGCAAACGTCTATACTAAACATCTTAATGTTCTCCTATACCACTTTTCAGCTGTCCCAAGAATGTTGCCAGAAAAACTCTTGAATGCTGAAGAAGGGTCAATCTGGTCTAGATGGTCTTATTAATGCAACGGGAAGTAGGAAATCACACAATTTGTATCAATGTCCAGAGAATTCCGAACATGGGCTCTTCTTTTATTCGCTCTTAGAATTCTTCCATAAACGTTTTTCAATGACTACGTCAAACCCCAT
Organism: Aedes aegypti; assembly: GCF_002204515.2. Classification (NCBI taxonomy): domain Eukaryota; kingdom Metazoa; phylum Arthropoda; class Insecta; order Diptera; family Culicidae; genus Aedes; species Aedes aegypti. The sequence continues at coordinate 285,579,874 of NC_035108.1, forward strand.
TTTTCCCAAATTGTAATCTAAAGTTATGTGCAAAGTTTCTCAATGTTTTCCTCAACAACTGTTATTGAAATGCCGTCAGAAATACCCACCAATCATTTATTTTTTTATCGATTAACTTATCATTCAGAATTCAGTGGAGAGTTTTTTAAAGAATACATTCTAGGTATCAATCCTCGAACACTCTTAAGGACTCCTTTTAAAATTTCTCAAAAATTCTCACAGAGGTTGCAGATATTATCTAGGATTCCTTTGGTTAATAATCCAGGTATTTAGCCAAAAGTTACCTTTTCAAGTCATTAGAAATGCTTACAATGACACTTCATAGAGATTTCAGAGATTTTTATGCATGAAAGTCTCTAACAACATCTTAATATATGTTGCCGAGCCCAAAAACATGTTATTTCTTTGATTCCACAAATTACTGCAAGAAATATGTCCCGAAAACTTCTTGAAAAAATCCATGATAGAGTTCCTGATATGTTTTTCATGTAATTCAAAAAAATCCTCCTGATCTTCTAAATTAATTTGCAAAGATATTTTTGGAAAAATGAAGCAGATATCCCTGGGGCCTTCCTTAGCCGAGTGGTTAGAGTCCTTGGCTACAAAGCCATGCTGAAGGTGTCTGGGTTCGATTACCAGTCGGTCCAGGATCTTTTCGAAATGGAAATTTCCTTGACTTGCCTAGGCATAGAGTATAATCGTACCTGTCACACGATATACGAATGCGAAATGGCAACTTTGGCAAAGAAAGCGCTCAGTTAATAACTGTGGAAGTGCTCATAAAAACACTAAGCTGAGAAGCAGGACGTTAATGCCAAGATGAAGAAGAAGATCCCTGGTTATGTTTCTAGAGGAATTCACCAAATCATGCTTAAATTTTTTTTCGAAAAAACGCATGAGGAAATTATTGATGTTATTTTGAAGAGTTTTTAAAATAAATCCGTATAAATAATTAATATGAACCCGTGAAAAAAATCGGTGATCTGTGAGGATTTCTTATATAGCATTGGTTCCCAAAATTTTCACATATTTCTCGCGACACACCAACGAAAAATGGTGGAGAAATGCGTTTAAACAGAAACTCAAGTTAATGCTAGACATGTTCCCCATCAAATATTTTTATTGAATTAGAGTTGATCAACTCGCTTTCAAGCATGCTTCAGCTGTATAAACTGTTATCAGCTTTTTAATTTACTTGAGACATGTATCATATTACACACTCAATATTTTTCGCTTGTTATGAAGCATCCGCTTTTCCGGTGAAGTTTGAACATGGGAATGAGCATGGATGACCGCTTCGTAGTTGCACTCCGTGATTGACCAGAACACTCGAAGTTGCATAGAGATTGATTGAACGGGGCTTGGGATGAGCATACCATTCTCAATATGCACAAATTGAGATTTCAAAGTTTAAAAGTCAATAACGCCGGCCACGCCCAATGCGGTCCTCGGAGAAGGAAAGGATTGTTAGTAAGACAACCATTGTTACTAGAGACCACAGTTGTCATTGGCAGAATGTTGGGCTAGTTGAAAAAAAATATTTACGGTCCTTTTCAGAGTTTTTTTTTTTAATTTGTTATTTGTTATAGAAAATATTTGTGCACTTCTCAACTACATTTAACACTTTAGTCGTCGCGCTGTTGTATTTTGGTCAACACCGCTGAAAAAACCTCGCTTTTCGTTCACAACAGCAGGTGGTTCGCGCGGTGGTAAACCGCGCGTCGACTTGATGGTTAATATTCCATTCATAACAGAGTTAATGTTATCATATTTTCAATAATCGTTTCAAAAATAATTAGAAATGTTTCTTTGGAGCTAACGATTTTAGCAGTTAGTGAATCTTATACTAACAACCTTTTCTTGGAGCACGGATTGGTCGTTTTTAGCTTAGCTTAGACTGACTACACATATCAATGGTTGCTATTCCGTGATTGACCGAAGTCAGTGAAAATGCACAAAGAATCAACAAGAAGTTTGGCTGGGATTGGCCATAATCTTCTTCAGTGTGCTTTATTCAGTGCCTCTATTTATACAAGGTCAATGCCACGTCCTAGCAATCAGGTGGGATTGGAGGAAGGAATGTTAGTGTGTAACCTTTGCTATCTGGAGACCGTGTTTGCCTCTGCATCTCCACAAGGTTACTAGTAAACTATATCTCTTAAAAAAGCATGCATTTTATTAGGAAACGTTAGAGAAATTCCACAGGAAACAGATCAATGGAGCATCTTCTTCGTGGATGAATCTGAATTACGAGAGCACGAGAAAGGAAGTAGACGACGCTTGGGAAAAAACATCTCAATTTGATTCCTGACCAACATTGGTATACCTGAAACCATCCCTAAAGGAATTCTGAATGTTATATCCGAAGGAGGAAATATTTAAAGGAAACTTTTGAGAAAATCCTGAAGTTGCCTCTTGTGCAACTCTTAAAAAAACCTGAAGGAATCTTTGCAATTGTTTTTGGAGAACTCCGTTTTGCAGTTGTGCTTGTTTTTGAAAAGTTTCTGGAAATTTATTGAAAAGTGAAAAGTAGCAGAAGGACATCTAAACACAAAATTTGTTGGGGAAACCCCTATAGGAAACCCAAACGAATTTCCTGCCCGAATATCTGTCGGATTCCTTGAACGAATGCATCGAGAAAGCTTTCAAGGAATATCTGTAATTCACGAGCTGTTCCTGGATAAAGTGTTGGTGGAATCTTTCTGTGGATATACTGTTTGAAATTCTTAGGACGCGTAGAAAAAGAAACTCAGGATGATTTCGGGTCACATTGTCCAGTTTTTCAAATAACTGTCAAGAATCCAAATTCCAAACAAAGTTTTAAACTGAAAACCAAATCAAGTTTGCATCTACAATATGAGATAGTTTAGAAAACATACGAGAATTTAAAAATAAAAATATTTTTCAACATGTTTGGATGCCAAAAAACCTAAATTTTTGCTTCAAAACTCGACTAAATCATGTTTATTAAAACCCGTGGGTTTCAGCATTATTTTTCTGGTCGATAACTCATTCTTTCCTAATTACAGCAGACGAAAATTTATTTTCATGTGTCGTTAACTTCAATAAATGAACACTTATTGTTGTAGATGCAGGTCGGACTCGATTATCCGGAGGCTCGATTATCCGGGGACTCGATTATGCGGGATTCGATTAGCCGGAGTTTTAGACTCGATTATCCGGAATTTGTTTTTTGATGTTCTTGTTTTTCAATTTTTTTGGATAAATCTAAGATAATTTGGTATTGTAATATACAATATGAATGATTTTGCAGTTTAGAACGTATTTAAGAAAGGCGGGGGGGGGGGGGGGGGGGGGGGTTTGAAAAAGTGTTTTTTGTGTATGTTGGTCAAAATTTTTTTTTCTTGTTAAGACCCCTATTGTTCCTAGAAAAAAGTTCTGGCTACGCCACCGCATCATATAAATAAAATAACAAAAAAAAAGATAATATTTAAGTTTTTTTTATCAAAGATTTCAATTTTTTTCTTAGTGATTCGATTATCCGGAGTGAAAAAAATCGATACTCCGGATAATCGAGTCCGACCTGTACGTCAAATTATAGGGGACAACTTCTTCTTATTCTTTCTGGCGTTACGTCCCAACTGGGACAAAGCCTGCTTCTCAGATTAGTGTTCTTATGAGCACTTCCACAGTTATTAACGAGAGCTTTCTTTGCCGATTGACCATTTTTGCATTTGTATATCGTGTGGCAGGTACGAGGATACTCTATGCCCTGGGAATCGAGAAAATTTCCTTTACGAAAAGATCCTCGACCAGCGGGATTCGAACCCACGACCCTCAGCATGGTCATGCTGAATAGCTGCGCGTTTACCGCTACGGCTATCTGGGCCCCTAGGGGACAACTTATTTATACTATAAAAATTTCTTCGCGCAACTCCCCACGGAGATACCTTGCTAGAACGTGCTTTGAAGTCTAAGGAATCGATTGAAGAAGATTTCTATTGCCTAAGTGTGCTAAAATTGAATTGTTTTGAACCAAAAAATGTAGACTAAGCCCAAAATAGAGTTTTTGCAATTCCGTTGTATATCAGCCTACTTTTCATCGAGGAGATGAACAATATAATGGCCTACTGTTCCTACCAGACGAATTAGTGCTGAAACGTTAACGGTACTGAAAAGTAGCATTCACAACTCACGCTTGAGATTTTTCATGTGTGAGTTGTCAATCACGCAACTCAGCAGTCAAAAAATCATGGATGAGTTGGCTCACTTTTTTGACTCATTGTCTCGTATTTCAACAATTTACTCACACACGGCAATAATTTCTTGTTAGTCTATTAAAATTATAGTAATCCTTTCTAACGTAAACAACAACCTTCGGATTTCACGAGTTTTTGCCGGGTTTTGCGACTGAATCATTTTTTACGGTTTGAGTTGATTGAGTGGATTTTGCATCAAAATCTCAAGCGTGAGATTTGCGAAGCAGATCTCTAATGAGTTTGCTCTCACAAGAGAGCGTATTGATTGAGATTTGAGTGTGAGTCTATCAATACTGTTCATAACTTTCATGATAAAAATAAGAAGTGAATATGATTTTGACCAAAATAAGTGCATCTGACCGTTGAAGTCAAAGAAGGCAAGAAAATATGCCAACTGTCAGTGAGCTGCCTCTTCTCTCTCAGGTCGATACTACACGTTGTTTGTCCTTTTGTTTCTAGAAATAATCCAACAAGAACGACATTTTTCGTAAATGCAAAAAATGTTTTATGCAACGCGTTGCAAAACACGATTTTTCGGCACTCGCAGTATTTGTACAACTTGTGCTGAAAAAACCATCATTTTCCAACTTGTTGCAAAACAGTAGTTTACGGAACAAGTTGCAGAGTGATGATTTTTACAGCACGAGTCGTAAATTTATCCAACGAGGCTTGCCGAGTTGGATAATTACGATGAGTGCTGTAAAAATTGAGTTTTGCAACGAGTTACGTACAACTTGCAATTTTGTAGTAGACCACTTGAGGGTATCAGCAATCATATCGGAAAGCATTCACCATTTTCAATTTCTAAAAAATTGTGTGTAATGATTCATGACGCAACTCAAAAGAGGTTGTTATATTGGCCTGAGCAAAAATGCTAGTCAATGGTATCGCACGCAATCGAATCTTCATCATTTTCCCAATCGGAAATTTTTCGAACCGTTTACTGGACTCTTTATTTAGCCTATACAGCGTACAACAATTATCCAATTTATAAATAAGAATCTCAATTTACCCAAAAGTCTCAGGTAAACTGATCGAGGAATGTTCAAATTACTAGCAAAGTAAAATTCATCGATTACATCACCACCTATGTTCGAAAATGTAATTGTAACATACATTTCTCGATTCTCATCCTTCACTTCAATTCGCCCAACCCTTAGACTCAGATGGATTTCTTTCAAACTTTTTCAGTAGCTTCGAATGACATTTCTCCGAATAACCCTGAATGACCCGTTTTCTCGAAAAGTGATGCAGCTCAAAAAGGTGTCTTCTGTGACAAGGTTGGTTGGTTGGTTTGACTTTATTAACGAGATTTTTAGCCCTGGGCTAGTTCATCTCGGGACCAACGGCTTTACTTCCGAAGGAAGTCGTCACTATAACTTTTTACGTCATAAGTGACTATGTCGGGGATGGGATTCGATCCCAGGTCCTCGGCGTGAGAGGCGAATGTTCTAACCACTACACCAGGTCCGTCCCCCGTGTGACAAGGTGGTAAAAATGCTAAGCACAATGAAAAAAGGAAGAACTGCCAATTAAATAAAGAGGGGAGCATATAGGATGACCAGTTGGTTCACCACTTTGAACTGTATAAAGTTATGACACTTATGAGTGCCAAGAACTTTTAAAGGAAATGGGATATACGGAGATCTGTCAATCGTGGAAAGTATCACCAAAGTATTGCTTATGAATATTTAAAATTGCTTGGGTATTGCTCAGAAATGTCGAAAACCGCTAATAGAAAATCAATTTGTATAACAGCCTTTACACTGTAGCGTAAAGCTATCGGAGAAATTATTGTTTTTACGTTTCAAGTTCACGGAATGAAGAGTATGTTTAGACCTGTTGACCTTATCGAACGTCCCATTATTATTTATTATTTGCATACCCTATAATTTGAGGTTGCTTTTTTCGTCGGCCTATAGCCGTAAGGAACAGAAAACCGTGATATTTAGTCGCAAGTCGTGATATGTGAGAGAATAAAGAAAACCCTACCATCTCCTTCAAACCAATCATGCTATACCGAAACCTTCTAGACTCGCAGACAACACACGACTGACGGGAAAATCCCCCGGAGAAAAATCCACCAATCTTTTCCCCGACAACTTCGAAGTGATTCCAGTCGGACGGCAGGTCAGGTGATTTATGATTTTTTTCTTAAATCTACGACAAGATGGGATGTGGATTGGATAGTACAAGATTCGTCGTTGCTGTCGACTTAAAAAGAACACGCTAAAGACGTTAACATGATCGTCAGCGAATGAGCGCGGCTAGGACAACGAAGTACAACATATCATCTTCGGTTACAGCTCTGTAACCAATCCGCAAGGGTTTTGCACCGATGATCGGTTGTTTTGGTGCTGTTTGTGGTCGGTGGTGGCGGTACGTTCATCTTTACCACATAAAAGATTTATGATGGGAAAATAATAAATGAAATTACTTACGAGCCACCCTCTTCAGCATGTGAAACAACAACTGCTAAAAACCCGCGGCAATTGGGAACCGTAGGAAACATATACTCACTTTATGAGCAAGTGAATCCGGGGAACGCGCCATAAATCTTACGACCGTGTTGAACTGACGTCCTTTAGCCATCTACATGGTACGAATATACGCGGTCGGAAAAAGATCTTTGCCTCAAGAAAAACCCTCCAATGATAGTTTTCTCTTCTGTTTCTTATTTTTTTCAAACAGAGTTTATGTCTGAACTGAACGCCCTTCATCGGGTAGTGGTTATAGATCGGTACTCGTAGTGCAATACAAGCGTGAACTTAAACCTTAACCTTGAAGGGTATTGATAATTGGTGAACTTATTTTTATGGGGTGATGTTTGGAGTCAAGGCTGAGTTCGTTTTACAAACGTTAGCGTATGTTGGATCTGGTGCTCCGTAAGGTGAAACTCAGTACGTCTATTTAGAGTGCATTGTTCTTCAGTTATATTTGAGTTTATGAAATAATTTAAACAATTAACCGATGTTTTTATGTTTTTAAATAATCTGTTAGGTTCTGCAGTCAAATGAGTTCAGTTTTTTTTATTGCAATTTAAGAAATTCCTCTAGTCTTTTAAATTCCTTCTTCTTGTTATTACGTCCACACTGAGACAGACCGCCCGCTTCTCTACTTAGGGAATTATGATTCAAACATTGAAACTTGTGCTTCTTGGCATTACACTCTCTCTACTGGGATAGAGCCTGTTTTTCAGCTTAGTGTTCTACGAGCACTTCCACAGTTAATAACTGACAGCTTTCTTTACCAAAATTGTCATTTTCGCATTTATATTTTGGTTTCAGGTACGCAAAACAAAATTCCTATTTTTCATGCACAAATTGTTTGTTGGTATCCTTTACTATTCTAATGAAAGTAGAGCTTTTAAACTACTAATCATATTCCACCAATCTCTGACACTTGGTCACTTTAGTGATTTTTGCATTAATGACCAAATTTGCTGAAATATTATCATTTTACTTCCAGTACAAAAGTAGAGTTAAAAGCATGTTCAACATTGGTTAAAAATAATAATGATATTATATTTGTGTAGTAGAGAGCAAAATCCGAAGTTTTAAGCTTATTCTAAATTATAAATTTTTCTCATTACGATCGTTCTGTAAAAAAAATCTGATAATGTACGCATATTTACTGATCTGCAACAATTCGTAAACGTTTTTGTCCAGATAATTCGATCGTCTTTCTGAAAACAACATACACAAACCTACACAACGGTTTTGTACCTAGACGATTGATGTTTGAAATTTTAAGAACTTCTAGAAAAACTCTTCTAGTCTATGGTCCAAAAAATTTGGAAGTATAATCCAAGTGGTTCCGGATTGTGTTGGGTAACCAAAATTAGTCATATCATCCATTCAACTAATATTTTAAGGTTATGAAGAGCTTGAAGTTTGGCGTTTTCGACAAAGTTGTTCAACAGATCAAGGGTTATCTGACTGTGAGAGATTTCTTTAGGATTTCAACTGCTACGTGGAACTAATTTTGTCCCACCCCAACAAAATTTTTTGCTGAGTAAGAGTTGAACAAATGACTCTCAAGTGTACTTCAGATAAAAAAAACTATTATTCAGATACTAATGTTCTTTGGGACTATTCTCCCCAGCAACACACATGTTATAATTGTGTATTATCAACTGATATATGACCAAAACTAGTCATATGTAAGTTAATAATACACAATTATAACATGTGTGTTACTCGGGCTGTATATCTAGATCAAGAAAAGCCAGAAGGTTGGTGTTTGGTACCCCAAAACAATCAGGAATAACTTGGACTCTCAATATTTTGGAATCTTTAACTAGAAGAGTTTTCAAGGAAATTCCGAAAATAAACATAAAACTTCTATAGGAATAACAAAGTCATGCAGGTTTTGGTGTGTTTATCAGCATTTGGAAAGGATGTAGGTTGGATCAAGGTCAACCCGTGGAAGTTCTTATAAGAACACTAAGCTGATTAGCATACTCTGTCCAAGTTTGGATGTTAGGTCAGAATTTAGAAACGCTGATTCCAGATATTGTTTCAGAGACTTAGGAATATTTTATGGATTTTCTACAGGAAGATTATAAAGTTTATTCTGTGAATTGGTAATCTGCCTTAGAAATTTTCAAAGAGTTTTGAGGGTTTTTTCATAAATTCTTCCATAAATGCTAAAACTTTATTCGAAATCCAGGAATTTTTGCTGGTCTACAAATAGAAAATGATTATCTTTATTGAAGAGACTTTCAGCTCAGAACGTGGCTGGTTAATTTATGATAAATAGAAAATTCAAGCGTGTGCTAGAATAAGGGCGTAAGTCGCATGATCGATCGAGTACGCTAGACAGCGATGCAATATTGCTTCCTGAGGTGAAATAATGCTAACAATTCCGCATCTTGTCACCTTTATTCACAGAAGTGATGAAGAGAAATCGATTATGCGACTCACGCCCTCATTCTAGCACACGCTTGAACTGTCAGAAATACCTTAAAGTACACTTTTATGAAATTATCTGCGGATTACTCTTGAAATTACTATGGTTATCTTCGAAGTAGAAACAGAAGGTCAAATCTATTTTTCAAAGAAAGTTCAATTTCTTTTTAAAGGAACTTAAGAGTTTTGTCATGAAAACCTAAAAAAAAAATATATATATATATATATATATATACCAGAAATTTGTCCCAAGATTGTTTCAGGAATTTGCCCAAGGATTCAATTTGCAGAAATGAAAAATGTACCTTAAATTCTTATAACACTCCTGAGATTCTCGGAAGATATTTTTGGGAACTCCATGTACAAATCCATTAAAAAAAACTCCTAGATGAATTCTTGAAATGAGTTTTGAATCATTGGATGCTTAAATCTCAGAAACAGATTTAAAAAATAATTCGGTGAAGATTTCTAATACGAAAAGGGCTACTACATTACGCATTGGTTAGTTGGAAATTTCGCCATATGATGGCGGTAGCTTAAAAAAACATTGCAGATTGGTATGAATCGACAATTTAGCAGGAAAAAAGTATTTTATCTGTTCTCGTCGATTTTAGACGTTCGATGTCTTCAGAGAAGTTATTCGTAATTGAGTTTTGCATCTTCTAAAGTTGAGTAGGGCGTCCACCATTTAAGTATAAGTTTAGATTCAAACGTTTTTTTTTGACAAAATTTGTGTCTGCGCTCTTCTGTTAACATTTAGAAAATGTTATTTTGAACAACTTTGTGGAAGACTCTTTTAATTTTACTCTTAATTTAAGCTAAGTTAATTTATCCTGAAAGCTTTAACTTAGAGTGAACTCAGAAAATCAATTAGTTTGGTCTACCTTTCTTGTTTTTTTTTTTCATGAATGTTTTTGTTTTTTTTTATTCTTGTTGTCAGTTTTTGCAGTAAAAGTAGCATATTGTATGGCCTTTTAAATGTCGCCTAATGAAAAAAATATCATCTAAAGACTTCATAGTTTTTCACTTAAATTTGCTTATAACTTCAAAATCACAAGAATTAGAAACTTGCAATGTTGAGCAAAAATATGTATCATAATTTCCTCTACAATTCTTCTGAAAAAATTGAAACAAAAAAGTTAGACCAAAATAACTGATTTTTCGGGTCCACCCTAAGTTAAAACTTTCACAATCAATTTACTTAGCTCAGATGAAGAGTAAGACCAAAAGTGTCTTCGACAAAGTTGTTCAAAATAATTTTTTTTAAAGTTTGCAGAAGAGGCGCAGCCACAAATTTCATCAAACAAAAAAGTTTGAGAATAAATTTATACCAGCCTATTCACATGTTTTCTAAGAAGAAGCAAATCTCAATTACGAAAAACTTCTCTGGAGACATCGAACGACTAAAATCGACGAGAGCAGAAAAAAATTTTTTCCTGCTAAATGGTAGATTTGGACCATTTTGCATTGTTTTCTGATACCCCTAAGTGACTATGACGCTCTGTAACTAGATCTTAGGTTGGTTCTAAATTCTGATGATTTTAAATATTGACGGAGCTGCAATATTGAAAACTCACATATCTCACGATGAATGCAGAAGCGCATGGGTTTGAAATACTTAATGTTCATCAGTGTCACCTAGTGACACTATTCCGTACTAATCATGTATTTGAATCAATGCTCTTGGCTTAACCAGCAGCTTTACTGAAAACATCGGCGTGCTATTTGATCTACATCCTGAGATATATGATCATATTGACCCCAGAACACAGACAAAAGGTTAAGAATCCTTGCAAACTTCTATGAGGAATCCCCCTGAAATAATTGCTGTAGAGATCTCTAGTGATTCCACCACAAAGAAATAAACTCTATCCTATGTCCTGGAAAACTCCTTGGGGTATTTTTTTTTAAGAATACAAGTGGGAATCATTGAAAAAATGTCTGAAGAGATTTCTACGAGAACTATTAGAGTGATATTTACAGGCGTTCTTAATGAAATTCCTGGTCATATCCTAGAAAAATGTCAAGAACACTTTTTGTACAAATCCTTGAATTATGATAAAATTGTCAATAAAATACCAAAGGTATCTAAGGTAATACCGTAGAGAGATGATGAAATCAAAATTCTACAAATTCATGAATTGTTGTTGTTGGGAAACATTCCAATTTTATTCAGAAAATTTTATAGAGATCCTTCTAGAAATGCCTAGAAAAATTGCTGGATTAATTGCCTGCGTGTTTTCTGAAAGAATTTCTATAAATAATTTTGAATGTGTTTTCAATTGTTTGTACGGAGATCAGGAACTCCTGGTGAAAAGAGTGGCATATATCCAAAAGATCCACTAAAAAACACTATTTTAAAATATTACTGGAGGACAAAACAGAAAAAAAATATTGGGAAAGCTTTGTTTTCTTTGCAAGGAATTCCTGGAATAATAATGATGCAAGTTTCTTGTGATTCAAGCATTAAGTTCTCAATAGTTTCTAGTTGAATATGTGAATATGTGAAATCCTTTCTCAAATTTGTGTCACAAATAAGAACAAAATCTCTTTTGAATTTATGAATGAATCCCTGGGGAAATATTTGAAAAATAATCTAGGAGCAGTGGCGCGGGAAGTAGGTTCGACTGATAGGACATGTAATATACACAAAATAAACTAGGTAGGACAGTCAAAGAGTTGTCTTACCCATGATTCAACACAAACAAAATCAGCAGAAAGCTTGAAAACTAAATTTATTTTTGTTTATCATCTGTTCAACTCGATCAACGTCGTACCGTAAAACGGGGTAACTTTGATAGTTTTTTCGAAGAAAACTTGAATATTTTTGCATGCTGTTTCAAAGATTTACAATTTATATTTTTAAAACAAGTACTGGCATCCTAGCTATCGATTACAGTCGATAAATTAGCAAGAGATTTATTTTGATTGGATATATAATTTCTCATATAATCGAAAGTTGGTTTTCTGTTTTGGGGTAACTTTGATAATGGAGTATGATTCGAACAAAATTGAATGAATAACGAACATTTGTAGGGCATCGCAAACCTCTAGGCGTTTAACGTTATATGGAAATTTCTGACTTAGATTACAAAAATGGTCCCAGTTTGTAAAAATGCTTTTCGCTAAGAGATTTGAGACCGTATTCAAGTAACTAGGCTATCAAAGATAAGTGACCAACTATTCAAAACTACATCAAATAGTGATCGTAGAAAGATTGTTTGTAAGCGTTTCGAAAATGCTAAAATTGTGTAAATTTTTTAAATTCGTATAAAAAGCCTAAAATATTCTTTAGTTTTGCATTCGTTTTGCTTAACTGATTAACAGAAATTATGATATTTCGTTTAGTATGCGGTGGGTTACGCACTATCAAAGTTACCCGCATTATCAAAGTTACCCCGTTTTACGGTACTTATTGTTATGGAGAATGGAAGACACGATAAGGTTTTTCATGGTTTCTCATGCCTAGTGAAGAGTGGCATAGTTTGTGCAAGACTCTCGAAAACGTTAGGCTCGTGTGAAGAACGATTGAAAATATCTATAGTGAAAACGTAGGGGGAACTGTAAGAATTGTTACAAGAAACTTCTTTAATCATTAGAATAATCAATGGAGCAATCCTCCATACCATTTCTGAATGAATCAATGGATGGTATCTTATCAATATCAACGACCAACCATGTATATATTCTGTAAACAGGCTCGTCGAGAATTTCGTTTCAAATTTCAGGAATTATCATACTGATTTTATTTAGAATACTTTCAGGGTCTCCTAAAGGGATCTCTCCTGAAATTCTTTTAGAGATTTCTCTGCGAATTATCCCAGCATTTTTTTCAGCGATTTTTCAAAGCATGCTTAGAATAATTTCTCCAGAATTTGCTCCAGGAAATTCATGAGAATTCCAAAGCTACTGCCTCCAGTAATTTCCTCAGGTATTATTTTGATTTTGTTTTCCAAAACTATCCTTCTCCTTCTTTCTGGCGTTACGTCCCCACTGGGACAAATCCAGCTTCTCAGCTTAGTGTTCTTATGAGCACTTCCACAGTTAGAGTAAGGTGGGGCAAAAGTTCGACCTTAGTGGTATAATCAAAGTTTCCAGGAAAATAATAGCAGACGAAACAAAACAAATACCATACAGCGAACTTTCAACATATTGGCTATAACTTTGCTGAACAAACTTGTGCCATAATATTTACCCATTTTTAGTTATAACAGTTTCAAAATTGATTGTCTTAAACGAACTTTTGCCCCACCGGTGGGGCAAAAGTTCGAATCTAGTGTGGGGCAAAAGTTCGTTGGCTAAAACTTTTATGCCAGGCATACTTTATACCAGCCGTAAACTTATGTTTGCCGAAAAATACACACTAAATTTTCATCAAAAAATGCCCAAAACAGGGTTAATTGAAACACACCCAAAAAATAGCAGTTTTTTGCAAAACTAAGTGAAAATGTAAAATTTTTGTGACATTTTTCGCACGATCAGGCAAATTTTGTTAAGTTTGAAGATAATATGTAGATTTCAGGAAATTTTAAAAAATTTCCGTGGGTTTATACATGGGTCGAACTTTTGCCCCGCAGATTCGAACTTTTGCCCCGCTATGGGCCAAAATTGATTCCAACTATTTATGGAAAAACTAATACATGTCAAAGCATCCTTATGATAGGCCTAGAAACGCCCTTACATAAAATATTGAAAAATATTTTATCTTCATTTGGTTCCATGCATCGAAAGTTTGACCAAATATTACCATATTTACGTCGAAAAACAACAAATTGCCATAACTTTTCCAAATCTCAATCGATTTTTATGATATTTGGAGTGAAAGTCTCTTACTTGAATAGCATTCGAACCACCATGACATTTCTAAGTTTTGATTTGATTTGAGCTAGAAATCTTAAAAAAAAAACTCTTGCCCCACTCGAACTTTTGCCCCACTTTACTCTATTAACTGAGAGCTTACTATGCCAATGACCATTTTTGCATGCGTATATCGTGTGGCAGGTACGATGATACTTTATGCCCTGGGAGTTCGAGAAAATTTCCAACCCGAAAAGATTCTCGACCGGTGGGATTCGAACCCACGACCCTCAGCTTGGTCTTGCTGAATTGCTGCGCGTTTACCGCTACGGCTATCTGGGCTCCAATCCAAAACTATCCTAGATTTTCCTAAAGATAGTTTTTTCACTAATCCTTTAATCGAATGCTCCAGTTTTTACCGTGGGAGATCTTCTCAAGATTTCCACGGAATTTGTCCCGAGGAAATCCACTAAGGTTTATTCAAAAATTTCTAAAAAATGGCCTAAAGGTTTTTTTTTTTCAAGAAACCCTGCAAGAATTTCTACGCTTGTTCATGTGGATTCCTTCGAGCATTCGTCCACTTTTCCTTCCAGGGACCCAGGAATTCCTTGAAGGGTTCTTCAAACAAATCCATTTATTTGAAATGTATTTCTTTTGAATTTTATTCAAGTACTCTCCAGCAGTCAATCCAAATATTACCCCTGCAGTTTTTCCAAATATTTCTTAAAATGTTTCTCAAACCATTGCCATGCAATCTTCAAAAGTCTATTTAAGTTTTATTATCAGTAAATACTACAGCAATTTTTCCAATAAATCCTCCAATCATTCCTGCACAGTTTCTTTCGAGATTCTGTCCAATGTTTTTCAAGTAATTCCTTTAGAAAATGCTGCGAGATACTGTCGCAAGATTCGATTGATTTTTTTTGTCGATTATCTTAGAAAATCATCTATGAAATCATCTAAAACTTCCACGGAAGCCCAGCAGTTTTTTTAGAGGTTTCAAAGGAAACTTATATAGGATTTATAAAAGATTACTTTTTAGGATTTACTTCAAAAATACCTTAGTAATTACATTATTGTATTTTTCAGAAACATTTTCTTGGCATTTTTCTGGAGACATTTAAGAAAGAACTGAAAAAAATGTGTCAAGACTTACTTTAAAAAATCTCATAGAATTAGTGAAGCAATTTATGTAAAAATCTTAAAAAGATATATTTCTAGTTGATTTCTTATTTAAATTCTGAAAAATAAAGTCATACAAATCCCTAGAAATTTCTTGGGCATTTTTGGAGAAGTTATTGATTGAATTTAAGAATATCAGGAATCTTGGAGGATATCTCAGGAAAATTTAAGCTTGAATCATTGTATAAAATTTTAGGAATTTAGTCTTTCTTGGAAAAATTTTTTAGGAATTGTTAGAGAAATTTATATGATTTCTGAAATAATTTTTAGGGAAATTATATTTCTGTGGTAAGCTAAGCAATATTATTGGAGAAATTTCCTAGGAATATTCGTGCAAAAATTTATCTTGTTTCCTGTTTGGTCTCTTTCCGGCCCAACTTTGGTTCCTCTGAAAGGTATATTTTTTTCAGTCAACAGGTCTTTAACCCCACTACCGGCAGCATAATTTTTTACTGATAAGTAATATTCAAATCGCGATAACTTTTTTGTTTCTCTATATTTTCACACCATTTTTTCACAAGCCCTCTAAAAACTCTTCTAGTTTAATAATATGTGTCGATATTGATAATTGGCCAACTGGATCCGGAGATATTCCAAAATTTCTTTGGAGACCGACGCGTAGCCATAACCCACGTAAATACACTCCCGTGCAAAAGTTTGGGTTCACCACCTCAAAAACATACAAAAGTGTTCTGTCCATATCTATGTGATTACACGTCCAATTAAAACTCTTTAAGACGCATTCGAAAGGCGAAGAGTTATTCTTACTTCGTATGTATTTTTCCAAAAACATTTTTTGAATTTTGTTTACTAAATTTCTACCTAAAGTTGTAACATTTTTCAAAAAACACACTGAAAAATCATATCTAATTTCCTCAGCATTGGGTCGACCAAAATTTTGAATCAAAGTGTCATTAGAATCGTAATCTTATATTCTTTGAAGAAACCCCACGAAATTTTGGCGGAAAAATCTGGAAAGTATTCAAAATCAATGAAACAGTCAGTCAAGTCATCGTGCAAAAGTTTGGGTTCACCCCTCAGTATGATGCAAATCGTGCAAAAGTTTGGGTTCATCTGAGTCGTTTTTGTCAATATCTCTGCCATTTTTCAACCGATTTTAATAGTTTAAAGCTTTTATGAGCGCAAATAATGGCGCGTACATGATTGGTTTGAGATTTCACAGATTTAAGTAAGTTCAGGTGAACCCAAACTTTTGCACGATTTGCATCATACTGAGGGGTGAACCCAAACTTTTGCACGATGACTTGACTGACTGTTTCATTGATTTTGAATACTTTTCAGATTTTTGCGCAAAAGTTTCATGAGTGCTCTTCAAAGAATATAAGATAACGATTCTAATGACACCTTATTTTAAAATTTTGATCGATCTAATGCTGAGGAAATAAGTAATGTTTTTTCAGTGTGTTTTTTGAAAAATTTCACAACTTCAAGTACAAATTTAGTATACAAAGATCAAAGAATGTTTTTGGAAAAATACATACGAAGTAAGAATAACTCTTTGCCTTTCGAATGCGGCTTAAAGAATTTGAATTGGACTTGTAATCACAGAGATATGGACTGAACACTTTTGCATGTTTTCTAGGGGCTGAACCCAAACTTATGCACGGGAGTGTATCTCAGGCTACATATTTTTTATCGTGTTCAGATATTTACTCCACGAAATAATTCATGTATGTATGCGAGTATGTTGTGATAAAATGAAGCAATTTGGTGCAGCCGTCTTTGAGTAATGAGAATCTATGTTTCTGGTACCACGCTGGACAAATAAAGATCTTGAAAACTCTAAAAAACTTCATATCGTAATTTTCAGATTTCTCCAAGAATACTGAACCGATGTGCATGATTTTTTCAGAGTAGCTCCTTATCACCTGGCATTGTTTATTACACATTTTATTTATTTTTTGATAAATTTACCAAAAAACGCCAAAGACATTTTACATGGAGAATGTCGGTCCTCCAAGGAACATCGGAATATCTTCAAAACTAGATCACCAATGATTAATATCGACACAGATTCTTAAACTAGAAGAGTTTTTTTAGATCTTGTGAAAAAGTGGTGCAGAAATATCAAGAAATAAAAAAGTTATCGCGATTTGAATATTTTTTTAGCGATATAAAATGTAGCTGCCGGTAGAGGGGTTAATATCCTTTTTTGAGGCACTCGGTCACATTGTAAAGACGGAAAGCTTTCTTAGTATTGTGGTAACGATTGACGCTCTTTGGGTTTACGTCCCATAAATATAGCAACTCTCAATTTCCAGTTTAAGAATCCATAATATTAACATTTTTCTTAGCTTCACTGTGCACAAAATGTTTGTTAACGTTTGTTCTAGCCATGGTTTCGAACGTGGGCGCGCCTTTTGTAGTAGTAATAACTTGGAATAGTCCTAACTAGAATGAGAAATAATCATCCAGCTGTTTAGTGCAATAGATATAAGTAAATGAAAAACTTGTACTAAATTCGGTTTTTGGTTTACCCTAACTAGAATATTGAACGCAGCCCCGTAAAACGCACATTATTTTCATAATTTGAAATTTGAAATTTTCTATAGGACTTTAAATGAATCAACTAATTTTGATGTATTTGAAGGAAATGCATAGAAGCATAAACCTAAGTTAAATCAGAATATTAATTAGCCTTAGTATGTTCTAACAAGTGATATAGGACAGTTATAAGAAGAGTGTTCAAATCCTTTTCAAGAAGCGATCAGCGGGGTGTACATTTTTTCTTTCTTTAATATTGAAATTTCCGGTGCTCTTATATCGGGTGTACGTTATGCCGACATGTCCCAAATAAAAATACATTACGCAGACCGTTGATAAAGTTTTATAAAAAAGATGTCACGCCGACTTTTGAACTGAACAAAGAAATAAATAAGCTACTGGATATTGATCTATTGCATTCCATCACCGCAACAATGTTTCAAAATGTGTCAATTTGCTGGAACCCCGGCATATATACCATTCATGATGATGTGTTTCAAATCGATTTCACAGTTGTTTGACGACGTCTCAACGTGGGCGACTATTTACCCAAAACAGCACCATTGGCCATCATCCGGAATCGCCATTCGTATTGCAGCCAGCCGCCTAAAGGGTTAGCGTATCAACGGCAGCCACCCATCATCGCCCCTCGGGGTGCCAATTATGGTACGATCATGTGCTTCAATTCGATGCACTTCTTGGGCTTGTAGCCTCGATAAAGTGATTTGAGTTTGCGGCCCATCGAAGCAGACGGTAAGACGGATTCCAACTGACTAGTTCGTAGGTAGTCAGTTAACAAGCTTACATTCATTTATCATTGATGTCTCAATGTACGTGGATCTCTCGAAAAATTTCTAATGGTACACCTCATTTTACCGGTGCAGATATTTAAACGCCAAGCCGCACTCTTTCCATGTGGACAGATTTGGAACTGCGGAATGACAGCAATGTCCGAACGATTCGAAGCTCGGTCAATTGATCGACCAGTTTGGTGTTGGTGATATGAGAAATCGCCTTACCGATTATTGGTGGACATCGGTCAAACAGGTTGACCATGTTCCGCTCGCAAGTAAAACTGAGCGCGACAGAGAATTAATTTAATCCGGCGCGGCAGTTGACGAGCCCGCTGCGCTGATGAAAGCCTTACGGGGTCGCCTGCAGTATCTATGCGCATAATCCCACACCACATTTAAATTGATTACATTTTACGCACCACTCACTACGGGCTCGTTTTGGCCACGGACTGAAGGGTTTGCGTTAATGAGTTTCGCCCAGTATTTTTATCGCTCAATTACAGTTCGCATTAAATTAAAATCACTTTTCAACACTTGATATGCTGGTTGGGAGGTCTTATGCTATCGAAAAACTTTGAGTGTGGAGAACGACTACTGCATGAACTGATTTATTTTAATAAATTGAAAAGACACTATCGGTTTTTGTATAGTAAATCAAAAACTATACTACCTTAAATCTTAGACACATAGTTTCAATCTAAGCGTGACATCCAGAAATGGATATTGTACCAACATCAAAGTTAAAATGGGAGTCTACACTATTATTACTCTAAGGTAGGTGTATCAGTTATAACCATAGTGGTTCCTTATTTCGTGATAGTTTGACTGTTTTTAAATTTTAAAATCGTTTTGGTTTTTTGAATAGCAAGATATCGAATATATATATACACTCCCGTGCAAAAGTTTGGGTTCACCCCCTCAAAAACATACAAAAGTGTTCTGTCCATATCTCTGTGATTATACGTCCAATTGAAACTCTTTAAGCCGCATTCGAAAGGCAAAGAGTTATTCTTACTTCGTATGTATTTTTTCAAAAACGTTTTCTGAATTTTTTATACTAAATTTTAAGTTAAAGTTGTTACATTTTTCAAAAAACACACTGAAAAAATATATCTAATTTCCTCAGCATTGGGAATTCATAGCTAGTTTTAAGATTCATCAACTTATTGAAAAATTCTAATCTATTTCACACTTTTAAATCGAATGAAGAAAATCGATTCACTCGATTTTGAGTGATCCTAACATCGATTCAATAAATCGAATAATTGAAACGAAACAATTGATGTTTGGATTCAAAACTGCCCATCGCTAGTCACTGCTCGGTGCCAAGTGAGAGAAACTGATGATCGAAAGGTTTTTAGTTGTAAACGAAGTTACCAAAAAAAAAAAAAAAAATAGTTTTATAATCTTTGTATTTGTCGAATATTTTACGTAGTTATTGTGAGTTTCGGTGAACATACACAATTTCAATTTGGATTTAGGATTATTAAAAAGATATCAAATGTTGATGTTAGATTCATATCCTGAAAATGATTATCAAAAACTGTTATCAATATGACATGAAAAACAATATATGATATCATTTGGATAAGATTTTGAAATCGGTCAATTTTTATATTTTGAGTTTTTTTTTATCATGTTGAAAGTTGTTGACATAGATCAGCAAAATTTTGATTTTGTTCGAATTAGTTTTAAAACATTTGAAATCTTAAACATAATTTAAAATACATTTCTGGTGTTATTATTATTATTATCTGGCATTACGTCCCTTCTGGGACAGAGCCTGCTTCTCAGCTTAGTGTTCTTTTGAGCACTTCCACAGTTATTAACTGAGAGCTTACTGTGCCAATGACCATTTTTGCATGCGTATATCGTGTGGCAGGTACGAAGATACTCTATGCCCTGGGAAGTCGAGAAAATTTCCAACCCGAAAAGATCCTCGACCGGTGGGATTCGAACCCACGACCCTCAGCTTGGTCTTGCTGAATAGCTGCGCGTTTACAGCTACGGCTATCTGGGCCCCCATTTCTGGTGTACGGTGCATTTATTTGATTGAAACAAATCATCCACTTTCTCTAGTCCTGTAAAACTACTAAACGTTTCGCTTTCTCCGTGCTGACCTACCGAACCAAGAAAGCAAATATATAATGTCACTTCGGCTCAGCTAATTTTACGATAAGATTCGTCCGAGATTGACATTCTTCATCCGCTTCCAGCCAACGTTAATCCGAACGTATACGGCGTCATCTGTATCTACACATTTTTCCTCCACCTTCACCGCCAACAACTGTCGCTACGGATCTGTCCGAGGGATGATTTATCATCCCAATACGATTTTCTCTTATTAAAACCTCAATGTCGTACCCCGCGCGAAGCCTTTCCCCTGATGCGTCATCTGGTACAAACAGGTCTCGATGGATCAGACACAATCATCAAATCTGTCAAACGATTTAATAAGAACTGACAGTAAACATTCATGTATGGACCAAAATTTTGAGGCATGTGAGTGAACCTGTTGAAAAGCGTTGCGTCTCGTCGCACCACGCATCACCGCATTTGGCTTAGTCTTGACGAGATAAGGTGACGCTGTCCAGTTTGTCTGTTTTGAAATATTAATCTGATTTAACCCTTTCATGACAGGTGGGTCAATCCACCTCGCTGAACATATTTTGTAGCAGTGGTGTTGGCATAATAAGTTAAGGATTGAAAGGGTTATTTTTTTTCCTTGGATATGTAGAGATGAAGAAGTGATAAATAGACAAGACAACAAAGTTTAGACTCAACTGTTCTTGAGACAAACAGTTGTTTTTCGCTTTGAGTCAAAAATTTTGCCAGATTTTTTCAATTGCTTTGAATATGTCATCGTCCTCAGGGAAGTTAAGGAAATTTCCATTACGAAAAGATCGACCGGGATTCGAACCCAAACACTTTCAGCATGGCTTTGCTTGGTAGCCGCAAACTTTACCACTCGGCTAAGGAAGGCTCCTATGGATTATTCATATTTACGATTTTTTTTAAAATAAAATGCTATTTTATAGGAATTATGTTATTTTTTCCCAGTTACAACATTCAAAATGTACAAAATGCATCTTCTGTGTATATTGTGTCTATTTTGAAACTGATTTATCTACTGATACAGTGCTCCTTCAATTGATTAATCCTGTTCGGGTTTGGTCTTATTTCAACTGAAAGCGTTACGAAACTTCATTTGTGAGAAAGTATACGCCCAGTTTCTCAGAATCATACAGGGTGTTAGGTTCGTGAGTGCAGACATTTTAAGGGGTGATAGAGGACCATGTTAGATGAAAAAAATCGTTCTACGGATATGGTCAATTCTTAACTGTTACCGAGTTATTAAACATTTAATGTTTTAGGATATGTTTGCCTTTAAGTGGTTATAACTTTGGAATAGTTCAACGAATCTCAATTCTCTTACTTCCATTTGAAAGCTAATTAAATTTCCAATCTACTAACAACTTTACATCTAATGGGTTTTGCAAATAAATTCATTTTTAAGAGCAAATAAGTTCAAAGGGGCCCAGATAGCCGTAGCGGTAAACGCGCAGCTATTCAGCAAGACCAAGCTGAGGGTCGTGGGTTCGAATCCCACCGGTCGAGGATCTTTTCGGATAGGAAATTTTCTCGATTCCCAGGGCATAGAGTATCTTCGTACCTGCCACACGATATACGCATGCAAAAATGGTCATTGGCATAGTAAGCTCTCAGTTAATAACTGTGGAAGTGCTCATAAGAACACTAAGCTGAGAAGCAGGCTCTGTCCTAATGGGGACGTTACGCCAGAAAGAAGAAGAAGAAGTTCAAAGGTAGTGATTTTTCTCTTGTTTTTGTCAGTTTACTTTAAAAAATGCGTAATAAATTTCATGCTTGTCTTAAGCAAAGTTGTGTGCTTCAAGCTGCTCTACAATTCGTTCTTTGACACCAAACTGCTATCTCTACGCGTTCTCTTGCAATTTTGATTTGAACACGCCACTTTGGGTCATAAATTTTGGTCCGTAAACGCAATAGGTAACAGTTCATTTCACCCCACTGTGTTGCAAAACTTGACGCATTGTTTGCATCCGCGCAAAGCACACTTGATCTCAGGTTTAGACAACAACAGCTTGGCGCGTATGATTAAGCACACGCTGCTGTGCGTTCTTTTGCATGCTGTTTGAAACATAAAATAAATCGTTTTTGTCCGATGGAAATCAACTTTTCAAAATGTTGAAGGAGTGTAGTAAAACATTGATCGGTTTGTTATTTTTCTGTTGATGATTGATCTGAATTGTAAGCAATAATTGTCATTGCTCGTAGAGTTAATGTTTCAAAGTACTGCATAACAGTATTGATGAAACAACATTGAACATACAGAAAATGTTTATCTGGTTGATTCATATCAGTTTATTTGAAGGCTCTGTGCAATGTTCCAAAGACTGCAAGGATGCTGCTAAACATTTGGAAGCAGTAACACGCTTACGATACTTAAAAGCTTTGAGTGTATCCCAGTCCCAATTTTACTGTGAATCTCATTCAACTGTTAACGCCAGGAGTTAAATTGTTTAATGATTCATTCAAAAATAACCTAGAAACTTTGCTAGAAGTTTCCCCAGCCCTATTAACTATTCAAAAATATCTCGAGAAATTAATTCAGGGATGCATCCAGACATTTAAAAAAAAGTGTCTACACCGAGGAATTATCAAATAAACTCTTCTATGAATTTTTCAGCGCTTCTTTAAGAAATTGTGCATGGTAACACTCACCAAATTTGTAGTGGAATTCGTTTAAAAGTGCTTACAAAATTCATCCTGATATTTACTGAGGTATTCGTGTTGAAATTTATCTAGGGATTACACCAGGAATCTCTCAGGTTCTTTTATAAAAGCAGAATAATCGTCAAAAAATTCAAACTGGATTTTCTCCAGATATTTTTTGAGGAATACATGAAATTTTCAATTCAATTCTTCTCAAATTATCCAACAAATTCTTCATAGAGGTGCTGAAAAATGTTTGAAACAAGAAATCTCATGAGGATATCGATGAATGAGTTGATGCAAAAATTGAATTCCAGGAATCCTTGAAAAAATCTTCAATAGACTCGATGGAAAAATGTCTGATAATATTCCTTGAAGAACCACTCGAAGTTTGGTTAATTGTGTTTACTTTAAAGATCAATTCCTCTAGAATTGATCTGGAAATTCCTCCAGAGTTTCTCCAGGAATTTTTTTATACATTCTTTCGGAGTTCTTCCAGTTATTCTTCCGAAGTTCCTCTGGAGCTCCACCGGTAGTTTCTCAACAGTTCTTCCGAAAAAGTCTCCAGAGCTCCACCGAGAATTTGTTCTTCGGCAATTCCTTGGGACTTCATCCGGGTACTCTTAGGGAGTTTCTTCTGGAATTCCTTCGAAGCTCCACTGATTTTTTTTTCAAACGTTGCTTCCTGAATTCCTCTAGAATCCCTCCCACAATTTCTCCGGAGCTCCTCCAGGAACTGTACTGTAGTTCCTTTAGGAATTTACACGCGAGTTGCTTCAAGAATCTGGCAGCTTCACCAGAAATTCTACCGCAGTTTCTCCAGGAATCCTGCCGGTTGTTCCTCCGAGAATTTTCCAAGAATATACCCGAGAGTTTTCTTGGAAGGCCTCCGGGAGTTCCTCCAAAAATTTCTTCAGGAGTTCTTCCACAAATTCCTTTGAGAGGTCCTCCAAGAATTTCTGAGGATTCCTTTCCCGGGAATTTCTTCAAAATTTTCATAGGGAGTTCCTTCAAGAATCCCTTGAGACCTCATCCTAAAATTCCTGAGTTCGTAGGAAGTCGCTATGAAGAAAATCCAATGGAATTCCCTGTAGAGCTCTGGAGGAACTCCGGAGGATATGCTGGATGGAATTCAGAAGAATTACTGCAATAATTTTGGAAGAATTTCTTGAGCAACTCCGGAGGAATTACCGTTGAAGCTACGAAGGAATTCTCGGAGGAACTCTGAAGGAACCCTGGACAAATTCGTACAGAACACTTAAGGAACTCCTTAGCCGAGTGGTTAGAGTCCGCGGCTTCAAAGCAAAGCCATGCTGAAGGTGTCTGGGTTCGATTCCCGGTCGGTCCAGGATCTTTTTGTAGTGGAAATTTCCTTGACTTCCCTGGGCATAGAGTATCATCGTACTTGCCAAACGAGATACGAATGCGAAAATGGCAACTTTGGCAAATAAAGCTCTCAGTTAATAACTGTGGAAGTGCTCATAAGAACACTAAGCTGAGATGCAGGCTCTGTCCTAGTGAAGACTTTAATGCCAAAATGAAGAACAAGACTAAAGGAACTCCAGAGGAAAACCAGGAGAAACTCTTGAGAAATTCGCGGAGGAACTCTAGGATACTTCGCGGAGAAAATCTAGGGGAATTTCCGGAGTAACTCTTGAGGAATTCCTAGCGGAACTCCGGAGGATTTCCAATGAATTACTGCACGAACTCTGGAAAATTCCTGGAAAAACTCCGAACTTTGGCGGTAATCCGAAGAAATACCTGCTGGAAATCCAAAGGAATTTCCGGAGCAAATCTGAAGGAATTGCTTGAGGAACTCCGACAAAAATTCCATGAGGAACTCTGAAGAAATTCGTAGCGGACCTCCAAAAGAATTCCTGGAGGAACACCGAAAGATTTGCCGGAGGAACTGCGGAATATTTTCTAGAGAAACTTCGAATCAAAATTTTGAAGGAACTATGGAGGAAATCCTGGAGGAATCTGGTGGGGTTTGAGTATAACTCTTAATCGTTCTGATTTAACGGCTACGCAGTCTTTCAGAAAATGAATTGAGGTTTATAACTTGGAGAAATTTCTAGAGAAACTACGATGGAACTCCTTGAGAAACTCTGAAAGAATTCCTGGAGGAAATCCGAAAGAATTCCTGGAGAAACTTGGAAGCCCGGAGTACTTTGAAAAATTCCCGGTGGAGCTCTGTGGGATTTTCAGAAGGAAGTCTGCAGGAATTGCTGGATGAATGCCCGCAACAGCTCTGAAGGAATTCCTGGAGAAACTCTTAAAAAATCCTGGAGGAATTCCGGATGAATTGCTGGAGAAACTCCGGACAAATTGCTGAAGGAACTACAGAAGAACTGCTGGAGATCTGCTGAGGAATTTACGAGGGCAATCTGGAAAAAATCCTGGAAGAATCTGGAAAAATTTCCGGAAATACTACAGAATAACTCCAAAAGGAGCTATGAAGGAAATCCAATGGAATTCCCTGTGGAGCTCTGGAGGATAAGCTGGACACAATCCAGAAGAAGTACTGAAAAAACGCCGGAGGAATTTCTGGAGCAACTCAGAAGGAATCATCGTTAAAGCTACGAAGGAATTCTCGAAGGAACTCTGAAGGAACCCTGGACAAGTTCCTAGAGAATCTCCAAAGCAAATCCCGGAGGAACTACGGAGCAATTCCTGTAGGAATTCGAAGGCGTTCTTATAGAAACTCCGTATGTGTTTCTTGAGGAACTGCGGAGGCGTTTCTAGAGGAATTTCTGGAGAAACTAAGGAGGAAATTCGGAAAAGATAGCGTTGGAGCTTCAGAGGAACTTTTCAGGAATAACTGGATGAGGAATAGCTTGAGTACCTCCAAAGGATTTTCTGAAATAACTTTGGAAGAATTTCCAGTGGAGAATATTCCGAGAAGTTGCTGATTGATATCCAGATGAATTGCCTGAGGAAATACGGAATAATTTTTGGAAGGATTTGAAAAAAATCTTGGAGGAACTCCGGAAGAACTTCACGAGGAATTCCGGGAAGGAAGTCTAGAGGAGTTCCCCAAGAAACTCTTGAAACATTTCCTGAGAAATTCTGCAGAAATCCTCGAAGGGAATGTAGGGAATTTTTTGAAGTAGCTTCAGAAGAATTCCTTGTGGAACTCTGGATAATTCCTGGAGAAATTCCGAAAAAAGGAGGAACCACGGAAGAAATGCGAAGGAATTCCTTGTAGAGCTCCAAAAGAATTCCCGGAGGAATATTTGGAATTTCTCAGAGGCATTTCTGAAGGAAATTCCTGAAGGAAATCCTCGGCGAGGAATATCTAGAGAAAATTCCCACAGAAATTCCTAGGAGAAATCCCTAGATGAATTTCCTGGAGCAAATCCTTGGAGGAAATTCTGAATGAATTTCTGTAGCTAATCTCCAGAGCTATTAATGGAGGGATTTCGGAGGAATTGATGTAAGAAATCCCCGAAGAAAATTATGAACAAAATCTCTGGATGAAATTCCCGGATCAATTCTTGGAGGAAATACTTAGGTCTTAGACGAGTTCTTAGAGGAAAACTCCGAAGGAATTCCTAGGGAAAAACCCCGGCGGAATTTCTGAAGATATCCCTGGAAAGTTTTCTGAAACAAATTCTGAAAGAAATACCCGGAGAAATCGCTATTGGGAATTCCCTGAGGAATTCGTTGAGAAAATCCCGGAGTAATTCTTGGAGGATATCTGATGCAAATCCCAAACATTTCCTGGAGGAAATCTCTGGAAAAATTCTCAGAAAAATCGCCGATATAACTTCTGAAGAGTGAGAATTCATCCACAGAGAAATTCCTAAAGAAAATCTCCGGAGGAATTCTTGGAAAACATTTCCGGAGGAATTTCTGGAGGAAATCCCAGGAGGAATTTCGGGAGGAAATCCCCGGAGGTGCTACTTGAGGTACCTCTCGTAGCAATTCCTAGAGGTAATTCCTGGAGGAATTCCAAAAACAAATTGCTGAAGAAATTCCTGGAGAAATTCCCCGGAGGAGTTCTTGGGGGAATCCCCGGAGGAATTCATAGAGCAAATTGCCAGACGAGTTTCTGGAGGAAATCCTCGGCGGAATTGCTATTACAGATCTCCTGGGGATTTCCTGGAGAAAATCTCCGAATGAGTTTTTGAGGGATATCCCCGTAGGAATCGTTGAAATTGCCGAAGAAATTCCTGGGTGAAATTTCCGAAGAAACTTCTGTGGGAAATCTCCGGATAAATTCTCTGAAAAAATGCCCGAAAGAATTTCTTGACAAAATCTTTTGAAGAAATTCCTGGATAAAATAACCGGAATTTTTGGTGGAAATCAACGGAGGAATTCTTGGAAAAAATCTATGGTGCAAATCCCCAGCGAAATTTCTGGAGCAGATCCCGGAACAATTGACTGAAAAACTCCCAAAAAGAATTCCTATTGGAAAGCCCCTAAGAAATTCCTGGAGAAAATCCTCGGACAAATTCCTGGAGCACATTTTACACCGAGGAATTGTATAATGAGGGATATACTACAATAGATATACTACAATAGATATACTACAAGATCAAATATTAGTCGCAGTGATTTATGTTCCGAACAGAAAAATATTCTTAAACTGCTTGATTTGTTTTTGTTTTATAGTTCCTTTATTCCTTTTTTCAGAAAAATGGAAGGTATTTTGTGAGCAACATTATGAATTCCACTACATCCATTTACAATTCCTGGTTGTAGGCATAAAAGAATTGCTAGGAAAATATCTGGATTTATTTCTGAATTACTTTCTTAAGGCATTCTTGACAAAATCATTGAGCTGAGGAAACTTCCAACATAATTTCCAGGTTATTTTCGAACGAATCATTAAAAAAAATGATGAAAAATTCCTGGCAAAATGTTTTAAAACATTTCTGTTAATATTCTTGGAAGAATTTTTTTTTTAAATATCCTGGAAGTATCTTTGAACATAAAATCCATGATGAATTTTGAGATAAGTTAAGATGGATGCTAAAAACATTTATTATCATAAAATCCTTAGGGGAATTTTAAAAAACTTTTTTTGCAAAGCAAGCCAATTTTACATTTGACACGAATCATGTTAATTTGCAGTACGTCACCATTTTTAAAGTGTACATCGCATTCAATGGCTAACGCAGTGAATGTGTAACAGGTAGAATAAATCTAGAAATGGATTTATAATATCGCAAAGACACTGTCAGCTATTCGCAGATATTTCTTAGGGGCTTCTTTTGGGGACTTTTTCAGTGAATTTATCCGGGATCTACTTCAGAAATTTCGCTGGGGATTTGCACCAGAGATTTTTTCCAAGAATTCCTCCGGTTATTTTATCCAGGAATTTCATCAAAAGATTGTGTCAAGAAATTCTTTCGGGCATTATTTTAGAGAATTTATCCGGAGATTTCCCACAGAAATTTCTTCGGATATTTCACCCAGGAATTTCTTCGGCAATTTCAACGATTTTTACGGGGATATCCCTCAAGAACTCATTCGGAGATTTTCTCCAGGAAATCCCTAGGAGATCTGTAATAGCAATTCCGCCGAGGATTTCCTCCAGAAACTCGTCTGGCAATTTGCTCTATGAATTCCTCCAGGAATTACCTCTAGGAATTGCTACGAGAGGTACCTCAAGTAGCACCTCCGGGGATTTCCTCCCGAAATTCCTCCTGGGATTTCCTCCAGAAATTCCTCCGGAAATGTTTTCCAAGAATTCCTCCGGAGATTTTCTTTAGGAATTCCTCTGTGGATGAATTCTCTCTCTCCAGAAATTATATCGGGGATTTTTCCGGAGATTTCCTCCAGGAAATTTTTGGGATTTGCATCAGATATCCTCCAAGAATTACTCCGGGGTTTTCTCAACAAATTCCTCAGGGATTTCTCCGGGTATTCCTTTCAGAATTTGTTTCAGAAAACTTTCCAGGGATATGTTCAGAAATTCCGCCGGGGTTTTTCCCTAGGAATTCCTTTGGAGATTTCCTCCAAGAACTCGTCTAAGACCTAAGTATTTCCTCCAAGAATTGATCCGGGAATTTCATCCAGAGATTTTGTCCATAATTTTCTTCGGGGATTTCTTACATCAATTCCTCCGAAATCCATCCATTAATAGCTCTGGAGATTAGCTACAGAAATTCATCCAGAATTTCCTCCAAGGATTTGCTCCAGGAATTTCATCTAGGGATTTCTCCTAGGAATTTCTGTGGGAATTTTCTCTAGATATTCCTCGCCGAGGATTTCCTTCAGGAATTTCCTTCAGAAATGCCTCTGAGAAATTCCAAATATTCCTCCGGGAATTCTTTTGGAGCTCTACAAGGAATTCCTTCGCATTTCTTCCGTGGTTCCTCCTTTTTTCGGAATTTCTCCAGGAATTATCCAGAGTTCCTCAAATAATTCCTTGGAAATGCTCCAGAGTTCCACAAGGAATTCTTCTGAAGCTACTTCAAAAAATTCCCTACATTCCCTTCGAGAATTTCTGCAGAATTTCTCAGGAAATGTCTCAGGAGTTTCTTCGGGAATTCCTCTAGACTTCCTTCCCGGGATTCCTCAAGAGTTCCTCCTGAAGTTCTTCCGGAGTTCCTCCAGGATTTTTTTCAAATCCTTCCAAAAATTATTCCGCATTTCCTCAGGCAATTCCTTTGGATTTCAATCAGCAACTCCTCGGAAATTTCTCCGGATTTCCACTGGAAATTCTTTTAAAGTTATATCCTTTGGAGGTACTCTAGCTATTCCTCAT
The DNA here is from genome assembly GCF_002204515.2 of Aedes aegypti. Lineage (NCBI taxonomy): Eukaryota > Metazoa > Arthropoda > Insecta > Diptera > Culicidae > Aedes > Aedes aegypti. The sequence continues at coordinate 285,609,752 of NC_035108.1, forward strand.
CCAGTTATTCATGAAAAGTTCCTCTGGAGCTCCAACGCTAACTCCTCCGAATTTCCTCCTTAGTTTCTCTAGAAATTCCTCTAGAAACGCCTCCAGAGTTCCTCAAGAAACACATCCGGAGTTTCAATAAGAACGCCTTCGAATTCCTACAGGAATTGCTCTGTAGTTCCTCCGGGATTTGCTTTGGAGATTCTCAAGGAACTTGTCCAGGGTTCCTTCAGAGTTCCTCCAAGAATTCCTTCGTACCTTTAACGATAATTCCTTCTGAGTTGCTCCAGAAATTCCTCCGGAGTTTTTCCAGTATTTCTTCTGGATTGTATCCAGCTTATCCTCCAGAGTTCCACAAGGAATTCCATTGGATTTCCTTCATAGCTCCTTTCGGAGTTATTCCGTAGTAGTTTCAGAAATTCTTCCAGGATTTTTTCCAGATTACTCTCGTAAATTCCTCAGCAGATCTCCAGCAGTTCTTCTGGAGTTACTTCAGCAATTTGTCCGGAGTTCCTCCAACAATTCATACGGAATTCCTCCAGGATTTTTTAAAGAGTTCCTCCAGGAATTCCTTCAGAGGTGTTTTGGGCATTCATCCAGGAATTCCTGCAGACTTCCTTCTGGAAATCCCCCAGAGCTCCACCGGGAATTTTTCAAAGTACTCCGGGCTTCCAAGTCTCTCCAGGAATTCTTTCGGATTTTCTCCAGGAATTCTTTCAGAGTTTCTCAAGGAGTTCCATCGTAGTTTCTCTAGAAATTTCTCCAAGAATTCATTCGAATTTTTTGCCGAGAATCCCTTTATGGATCTAGGAATTCTTTCAGAGTTCCTCCAGAAAATCCTCGGAGTTCTTCAAGGAGTTCCTTTGGAGATCCTCCAGAAATATCTCCAAAGTTCCAAGACACCAACCCCGGGTCGAAACGTAGGGCAAGTTATAAACCTTGTTTCATTTTCTGAAAGACTGCGTAGCCGTTCAATCAGAACGTCAGTCAAACCCAGCCAGATTCCTCCAGGATTTCCAGGATTTTGTTTCGAAGTTTCTCTAGAAAATATTCCACAATTCCTCCAGTTTCTCATGAAATTTTTGTCGGAGTTCCTCAAGCAATTCCTCCAGGAATTTTCCAGAGTTCGTGCAGTAATTCATTGGAAATCCTCCGGAGTTCCGCTAGGAATTCCTCAAGAGTTACTCCGGAAATTCCCCTAGATTTTCTCCGTGAAATATCCCAGAGTTCCTCCGCGAATTTCTCAAGAGTTCCTCATGGTATTCCTCCGGAGTTCCTTAAGTCTTCTTCTTCTTTTTGGCATTAACGACCTCACTAGCTTAGTGTTCTTATGAGTACTTCCACAGTTATTAACTGAGAGCTTTATTTGCCAAAGTTGCCATTTTCGCATTTGTATCTCGTTTGGCAAGTACGATGATACTCTATGCCCAGGGAAGTCAAGGAAACTTCCACTACAAAAAGATCCTGAACCGACCGGGAATCGAATCCAGACACCTTCAGCATGGCTTTGCTTTTTAGCCGCGGACTCTAACCACTCGGCTAAGGAGTTCCTTAAGTGTTCTGTACGAATTTGTCCAGGGTTCCTTCAGAGTTCCTCCGATAATTCCTTCGTAGCTTCAACGGTAATTCCTCTGGAGTTGCTCAAGAAATTCTTCCAAAATTGTTGCAGTAATTCTTCTGAATTCCATCCAGCATATCCTCCGGAGTTCCTCCAGAGCTCTACAGGGAATTCCATTGGATTTTCTTCATAGCGACTTCCTACGAACTCAGGAATTTTAGGATGAGGTCTCAAGGGATTCTTGAAGGAACTCCCTATGAAAATTTTGAAGAAATTCCCGGGAAAGGAATCCTCAGAAATTCTTGGAGGACCTCTCAAAGGAATTTGTGGAAGAACTCCTGAAGAAATTTTTGGAGGAACTCCCGGAGGCCTTCCAAGAAAACTCTCGGGTATATTCTTGGAAAATTCTCGGAGGAACAACCGGCAGGATTCCTGGAGAAACTGCGGTAGAATTTCTGGTGAAGCTGCCAGATTCTTGAAGCAACTCGCGTGTAAATTCCTAAAGGAACTACAGTACAGTTCCTGGAGGAGCTCCGGAGAAATTGTGGGAGGGATTCCAGAGGAATTCAGGAAGCAACGTTTGAAAAAAAAAATCAGTGGAGCTTCGAAGGAATTCCAGAAGAAACTCCCTAAGAGTACCCGGATGAAGTCCCAAGGAATTGCCGAAGAACAAATTCTCGGTGGAGCTCTGGAGACTTTTTCGGAAGAACTGTTGAAAAACTACCGGTGGAGCTCCAGAGGAACTTCGGAAGAATAACTGGAAGAACTCCGAAAGAATGTATAAAAAAATTCCTGGAGAAACTCTGGAGGAATTTCCAGATCAATTCTGGAGGAATGGATCTTTAAAATAAACACAATTAACCAAACTTCGAGTGGTTCTTCAAGGAATATCATCAGACATTTTTCCATCGAGTCTATTGAAGATTTTTTCAAGAATTCCTGGAATTCAATTTTTGCATCAACTCATTCATCGATATCCTCATGAGATTTCTTGTTTCAAACATTTTTCAGCACCTCTATGAAGAATTTGTTGGATAATTTGAGAAGAATTGAATTGAAAATTACATGTATTCCTCAAAAAACATCTGGAGAAAATCCAGTTTGAATTTGTTGACAATTATCCTGCTTTTATAAAAGAACCTGAGAGATTCCTGGTGTAATCCCTAGATAAATTTCAACACGAATACCTTAGTAAATATCAGGATGAATTTAGTAAGCACTTTTAAACGAATTCCACTACAAATTTGGTGAGTGTTATCATGAACAATTTCCTAAAGAAGAGCTGAAAAAATCATAGAAGAGTTTATTTGATAATTCCTCGGTGTAGACACTTTTTTTTTAAATGTCTGGATGCATCCCTGAATTAATTTCTCGAGATATTCTTGAATAGTTAATAGGGCTGGGGAAACTTCTAGCAAAGTTTCTAGGTTATTTTTGAATGAATCATTAAACAATTTAACTCCTGGCGTTAACAGTTGAATGAGATTCACAGTAAAATTGGGACTGGGATACACTCAAAGCTTTTAAGTATCGTAAGCGTGTTACTGCTTCCAAATGTTTAGCAGCATCCTTGCAGTCTTTGGAACATTGCACAGAGCCTTCAAATAAACTGATATGAATCAACCAGATAAACATTTTCTGTATGTTCAATGTTGTTTCATCAATACTGTTATGCAGTACTTTGAAACATTAACTCTACGAGCAATGACAATTATTGCTTACAATTCAGATCAATCATCAACAGAAAAATAACAAACCGATCAATGTTTTACTACACTCCTTCAACATTTTGAAAAGTTGATTTCCATCGGACAAAAACGATTTATTTTATGTTTCAAACAGCATGCAAAAGAACGCACAGCAGCGTGTGCTTAATCATACGCGCCAAGCTGTTGTTGTCTAAACCTGAGATCAAGTGTGCTTTGCGCGGATGCAAACAATGCGTCAAGTTTTGCAACACAGTGGGGTGAAATGAACTGTTACCTATTGCGTTTACGGACCAAAATTTATGACCCAAAGTGGCGTGTTCAAATCAAAATTGCAAGAGAACGCGTAGAGATAGCAGTTTGGTGTCAAAGAACGAATTGTAGAGCAGCTTGAAGCACACAACTTTGCTTAAGACAAGCATGAAATTTATTACGCATTTTTTAAAGTAAACTGACAAAAACAAGAGAAAAATCACTACCTTTGAACTTATTTGCTCTTAAAAATGAATTTATTTGCAAAACCCATTAGATGTAAAGTTGTTAGTAGATTGGAAATTTAATTAGCTTTCAAATGGAAGTAAGAGAATTGAGATTCGTTGAACTATTCCAAAGTTATAACCACTTAAAGGCAAACATATCCTAAAACATTAAATGTTTAATAACTCGGTAACAGTTAAGAATTGACCATATCCGTAGAACGATTTTTTTCATCTAACATGGTCCTCTATCACCCCTTAAAATGTCTGCACTCACGAACCTAACACCCTGTATAACTTTAATTAACCGTTCCAGAAACAAGCGAAAACTTCATCGTGAACCAGCCCGACCATGTAACTCATAATTTTCCAAATTCTCATCACGATTTCTCATCGTTCACCAGCCCGAGTTGGTGCTGCCAGTGCCAAACCGTACACCCCCAACATTCATCCACGGTTGCGCCCTCCAGTCCAAAGAAGACCGCATCTCCCACACACAAAACCGTGATTTCGTTCTGCGTTTCTGCTTGCATGCATGAGATTGTTTCCTGCATCACCTGCCGGCGGCTATCTGTTGGCATAAACTTATGCACCATATCCCTATCTGGCGTCGCATCTTGTTGGCACTACATACAGTAACGGGCGTATAAAATGCACCAAGGCCGTTTACCCAAACGAAATGATCAACTTCAGAGAACTATGTATATCTTCGCCATTTCTCAACCGATTCTTTTCAATTTTTCTGTGGCTAACTACAAAATACTTAAGTTTTTGAATACTATTGAAAAAAAAAATGCGTCAAAACTATCGATTCAAAAGCTGATAGATAGTTTTTATTTTATATTTATTAACGAGATTTTTAGACCTTCATCAAAGTTCATCTCGGGACCAACAGCTTGAGATATAGCTCTCTGAAGCCAAAATGGTTCGGGAAAACAACTTTAGTGCATTTTATATGTTCGATACTGTAAGTAGATGCCGCCCAGTAGAGCGATTATAGGGAATAAAAATATGCGTTTCATGCAAATTATTTAACCGCACTCCATTAGTGTTGTATGAACAACCGCCGCAAGAAGTTCACACGCCAACAACGACAACATCATATTACATATCTATCTCTTGAGCTGCCGCCTTGTGCCATTGCCGTTGCGCCTATTATGAGTTTTGTTCTGTGGGATGTAACTTACAAGCTTTAGGAAAAGCCGCCGATTTGGTCAGCGATTGCCAAGCAGTGTGGGCCGCACTTAGTTTTAGGATGGACATAAAAATTGTATTATGCTCATGTTTATTAAGATTTGTTCTAATTATATAAGTTATATGTAAGATGCAACATATAAGTCGTTTAGTAATTATTTCGTTTCAATCATTATCCTGAACCGTATTTTTATTCCATAAAACTTATCAAAATTCAAAATCATTAAATCAATGGATCATTGAAATAAATAAAACGACCGCTTATTAAAGTATAGATAGCGCCACCGTAATCTCGCGTGTTTGACATAACAACAATGCTGTCGTAATGATAAATCCTATGTACGGTCAAGTCTCTGTTTTCAATAATATCCATTGGATATTATCCATGTCGTCCGCGAAGCAAACAAATTGTCCGGATCTCGTGAAAAAAATGTGGATGAAGCTCAAAACTAGACATGCGACTGCTGAAACTTCATGAAATAGCCTCAACGTTGCTGTGAGAACATGCTAATTTCCTATATGTCGTTGTCGGGATTCTGAGGTCACTTCTGGTGAATCTGGAGATAAACATGAAGAATAGGTAAAACTAGATATGCGACAGCTCAGACTTCCTGAAATAACTCCAGTGTGACTGTAAGACCATGCTCCTTGCCTGTATGGACACCAGTGTTGATAGACTCACACTCAAAATCTCAATCAATACGCTCTCCCGTGAGAGCAAACTCATTAGAGATCTGCTTCGCAAATCTCACGCTTGAGATTTTGATGCAAAATCAACTCAATCAACTCAAACCGTAAAAAATGATTCAGTCGCAAAACCCGGCAAAAACTCGTGAAACCCGAATGTTGTTGTTTACGTTAGAAAGGATTAACATAATTTTACCAGACTAACAAGAAATTATTGCCTTGTGCTAGTAAACTGTGGAAATACGAGACAATGAGTTAAAAAGGATGGACACTTCGGCCAGATAATCAGACAATGATCGGATTTTGAGGTCACTTCCGGTGAATCAGAAGTAAACATATATAATTGGCGAAACTAGGCATGTGGCCGCTCAAATTTCATGATATAACCTCAACGGTGCTATAATAACGTGCTTTCTTTTGTATTGATACTTCGGCCTGATGAACAAACAATGTCTGGTTTTTAACGTCACTTCCGGTGATTCAGGAAACACACATGAATAGCATAAAAGGTAAAACTAGAAATTTGTTTCTTGCTAGAACAACTAGGGACGCCACACTAATAAATATTAGAGCAGACTTTATAGTGCACAGTTAAAAATAATGAAGATTATACGTCATGTAAACTTCATTTATGCGATGTAAACATAATGTCATGTAAATTTCAGTTTGAAATCATGTAAAAATGTGTTATATGTCATGTAATCACTCAGGATCCTGCTCGATTACATGACATATAATTGAAGTTTACGATTGTGCGATATTTGCCAGAAAACCATTCGCCAGAAAACTGTTCGCCAGAATGACATCTGCCAGAAAACCATTCGCCAGAATGTACCATTTACCAGAAAACCATTTGCCAGAATGTACCATTCGCCAGAAAGTACCATTCGCCAGAATTATTTTTCTTGTCGATTTTGATCATGAAATATCTTGGAATCCAAGGATTGCCGTCACAATATTCGACTTGTGCCACTTTTCACATGTTCAAAAGCACTAAATTGTACGAATAGTATGGTAACTATCTCGTTCTTCTCATTTTAAAATTTCTGCTAGTGCACAGAGCGAAGACAATATAACACTGTTATTCTACATCTCTTGCGAGATTTTTTGGATATGAGGTTTTGATACAATATTCAAAGCTGTTTTACCTAGTTTTAAGAAAATTTCATTTCCTGTCACCGCGAGCTGTTCTTTATCAGAATATTGTATTGTACAGAATTTCTCGTACAACTACCCGATAGTTTTTGTTTTTCAATGGACAGTTTTTTGGGTTGTGCTACTTTGTCCCGAATATCGATACCCCGAATGTCATTTCCCTGAAAACCACTTCCCTGAATACCCCGTTTTCTCAAAGAAATAGGTTCCTCGAAAATGTTTTGGCACTCATAATTATCAGAACTTATTGGCTGATGAACGGTTCATATGAAATGCACCGTTCTTTTTTGATCAGCGGTTCTTTAAAATTTCTCCGAACTTAGCATTTTTTCTTGTTTTCTTTATCGTTCGTTCTAGTTCACCACTCTGTCTCTGAAGATTGTTTCTTATCCGTTTTGAACTGCATCTATTTTGGGACCGTCCATGAACCACGTGGTCGTTCAAGAGGGAGTAGAAGTGGGTGATTCTATCATAATACCACGATCCATACAAATTTTGGGTCATTTTGGGAGAATGGATTGCAGAAAAAATTGTAATTCGGGTATCTGGCGTTCGGGGAAATGATATTCGTGGGAACAACATTCTGGTAAAAATAGACCAAAAGGTTTTTATTAATAATGGTCACCTAAATATCAGTACATGAAAAAATATTCAACAAAGAGTATTTACTTACTTGACATGGTTTTTGGCAAATAAGAATTTTTCATTCCCCATATATAGAATGTTCTTCTTGATTTTACAACTGTCTTATTTGTCTAAAAGCTCCTGAAAGTTGTTATAGTAACTGTATCTTTGGTTTGCGAATGGAGGCATTCATTACTTCATCGAACGGACGGCACAAATAGATGCAACGTATATCGAAATCTTGTAAATATCCAATAAACTAGCTCTTAAGAAGCAACAAAACTTTTAAGAACAGCTTATGATGAAAAGAAGGGAGCACCACTTGTGAAATATTCCAAACCATAATTCCTTAAAACTTAATAATAAAAAAAAACATTTAATTGAAACTGAAAAAACAGAGAGATGGAATTTAATAATTATAAAATAGCATAATCTCATGCTATAACCTGGCTTGATAGAAACTCCTCTGCGATGCAAAGAGGAGGCGATTTTGCCGTTTTTCTGAGGAGAAAAAAATAAACTCAAAATTTTCAACACAGATCCTCAAGCGATTCGAGTGAGAGTGCAGAAAAATGCGAGGATTTTTTCAGACACTCTCTCTCTCTCTCTCTCTCTCGTTGCGATGCTCACCATCACTCACACTTCAAACGAACTCTCGAGTCTGCCGCCCGAACAGACAGTCCTCGGGGAGTTGTGAGAGCACCCTTTTTTGATGGAATTTAACTCGGTTTTTTTTTGTGCTGCATCTTCCTCGCTCATTTTTCGTTGCCTCGCTGCTTAGCATTTTTTGGCTCCCTCGCAAAGAGGCACTGGCAGCACGCTGCTCTAGAGTATGTCACCGAACTCTGATGACGTTGAGGAGAATTATCAAGCCTGGCTATAACATCTGTAGAATGATAGTTGCAACGTATATTGAAAAGAAACAACAAAACTTTATAGAACAGCTTATACTGAAAATAAGGGCGAACCGCTTGTGAAGCCTTTCAAACCATAATAACATTTTACAGGGACAACATATATTTAAAAAAAAAAACTTACTTTACTATCCGTCATGCTAAATATCCATTCTTTAAATCAGTAAGCAGTATCTTTCATACATAGTGAAGCAGCTTTTTAATGAATGCAATCGTTATTCTACTCGTTATTCTGCTTACTATATTTTTTTCTTTCTAGTTCCACGGTCCCCCAGTATTAAGTGTTGCTTTTTCAATTCATAGTCATAAAATTTCAAATATTGCTGTTGATCGTTGAATGCTCGAGAAATCGATGTTTTTTATTATACAGTATTGGACAAAACATTTGCAACTTTTTCGATTTTCCATACAAAATGACCAAATTTGGTAAGCTAGATCTCAGTTATTTTTAGACCGATTTGAATGAAATTTTCACAGAACATCAGATATAACTTGAATTTTAACATATAGTGAATTGAGTGATTTTTCCAATCACGAGTTTATAAATTATAACGGTTTATCTAAAGTGTAATTTTCGACGAAAAATTCAAAACTATTTATCTCAAAATCTGATAGCCCTACACAAAAACTGTCTTCAGCAAACTTGTTCACCTCGTTAAAATCTACAACTTTGCTGAAGATACCATGAAGCTATTCCTTCAATATGTTCAGTTATGTCATTTATAAAAGAATGTCAAAAAATTGACTTTAGTCAAACCGTTACTGCTTTTGAACTTGTGATTGGAAAAATTACTCAAAAATATATGTTAAAATTCAAGTTATGTCTGATGTTCTGCCAAAATTTCATTCAAATCGGTCTATAAATAACTGAGATATAGCTTACCAAAGTTGGTCATTTTGTATGGAAAATCGAAAAAGTTGCAAATGTTTTGTCCAATACTGTATGTACCTAGTCCAACAATTAGAATATGGATATTCGAAGCTGGCTCACTAAGTCAACGGTAGGCTATGTCCAAGAGACCCTGTACTTTTTTTAGTATTTTAACCAAAATAATCTCACACATTATTTTTAATGCTCTACAATTGCAAACTTGTTTCAACTGAAAAAAAATAAAAAAAATTCTAGGGGATGGTCAATTCTGGGGAATGGTATATTCTGGCGAATGGTTTTCTGGCGAATGGTACTTTCTGGCAAATGGTTTTCTGGCATATGGTACTTTCTGGCGAATGTCATTCTGGCGAATAGTTTTCTGGCGAATGGTTTTCTGGCAAATATCGCACAATCGAAGTTTACATGACAAATCATGTAAATATCCATGATATTCCACGCTCCAATTATGTGCATTATATGTCTCAGAAATTTACACGTTTCGTTCGAACTGTGTGGAATTAAACACGTAAAACGTTACGAGACGAGGTTAGTGGTCAAATGGCTACTGCTTCTGCTTCATAAGCAGAAGGCTATGGGTTCACGCCATCTCACGCTTAAGCAGAACACGTTTTATAAATTGACTATGTTTACATTTTTTTTGTGTTAGTATTAGTATTTCATTAAGACCATGATGTCCGATGGAAGTTATCAAATAAATAAATAAATAAATAAATTAATCTCTTTGCTCGTACTTCGAAGTTGTATCTTTCACTTGCTTCTATCTGCCACTCTTAATCCAACACACTTAAGGCGAAGATGAATCGAAGCCAAACTTTAAATTTTCAAGAGCACGGATCTGGAGACCGAACACCCATTTGAGCTGAAAACTTAATCGATTGGTGACCACCAGCTAGTGATCAATCGATTAAGTTTTCAGCCTGAACGGATGCTCGGTTCTCCAGATTCGTGCTCTTGAAAATTTGAAGTTTGGCTTCGATTCATCTTCACCTTAAACTGTTCATTCATAGCAATCGCTACGTCCAAACGTCTTTGGTCAAGAAATCGTTTTCCTACGCTTGCATTCTTTTATCATTATAGCACGCCTTTCATTACGCCTTATACATAGGCAGTCTGCTCACTAAAGCTAAGCGTCTCTGCCATAAAAAAATACCTTATTCCTATACCTTGCCGCACGAACTGGCGTAAATGCAGAAGTATATCCAGTCTAATGTCATTTCCTTCCCCTTTCAATGCAATCAAGCTTCATTCCGTAATCGTATCATTTCATTTCGTAATAGTTGAATTTTACTATCTGTGAGAGCTTATGTATGCTGTTGACTCTCTTTATAGGAACCATGATATTTTGATACTCAACATACGCCAAAAGTTTTGTCAATTTACATAAAACATACCACAAACAATCAGTATGACTTTTCAAAACTAAGTCTTACGTCAGCGTACAAGTTTTGAGCGAGATATTCGGTTTAAAACGCCAAAGTGATCCGCAACTGTGTGGATTTCGTTATTGTGGTTTTTGTGACTAAAGCTTCCAGGTCTATAATGCGGAAGTACTTGTAAAATACTAGGCTAAGAAGCACCAAAAATATGTGTGTAATGAAAAGGTCAAAACCACTCTTAAATTCAAATAATGAATTTTGAGTCTTCGTTAGGTACCAATCTATGACAATCTTGAAGTTTCTCTTTGGAGTACCTTCCGGAACCAATATCCGATTATCATGTTCTATCATGTTCCAAGAATGATCACATTCGTCTAAACTGAGACAGGTTATAATTCTGATAATTATTTCAATATTACATTGATTTTGTTATATTTTTGATGGGATTTTCTGAATTTTCCTATAATTATCTTTTTGAAATAGTCTTGCTCTCGTAACAAATTTGCACATTGATCTGGAACCAAAATAGAATTGAAATAATTTAATACAATAATCAGACTTATTTATAACCAAATGAAAAATAGAATTTTGAACCATACCATTTAATTCCACTAGAGTTTGTATCCTCTGACAGATACGCGTATTTCGACTTTAATTGTAAGGCGTCTTCAGTGTCGTGTACTAGACTCGACCACATAGACTTCATAGACCATATAGGCTTATTTATGATGTTTCTTGAAAATTTATTGAAATCAAAAAAACGATTGCGATGTTACAGAATTTAACTTTGACCTAGTATTGTAAAGATTAACTTCGCCAATATTGTCGATAAGAATTTGAGAACCCCTGGTTATTGAATATAGAAAGGTGACGTTGCTTCGCGATGGCATCTTAGCCAAAGCAATACTTGATATAGGTTGATCAAAAATTACAACTCTATCAACAGCATTGTGAGCGAAGGACGGCTTTGTGGTATTAGTTTGTATGTTGCCATGTTTTTGCGTGCACCACATTAAACCCATCAACTTAAGAAACCGCACCAAGGATGTTCTTATTACAGTGATTTATGTTAATTTCAGGTCTACTCCATCACATCTACAAAAATACATGTGTACCAATTACACACCCACCGATTGCCGTCTGCCGTTGTTCGTGGTTCAGAGAGGATCTGGAGAGAAGCGTGACGCAGAGCTGCTCTAAAGTCGATTTTGTTAAAAGGATTTGCATCGTTTGTTGTGGTTAGAGTGCGGTTAAAAAAAAAGAGTTCAAGTCCAATGAGCCAAGAAGACGACGTCGAATGAAATTGAGTCCTATATAGAATGCGGAGTGTGTAAATAGCATTGCGAATGATTTTCAATGAAAACAGAAGAAAAAGTGCATGGAATCTACATTGCCAGGGGGCAGCAATTCAGTTAAAGCTATAGTGATACATTAACAAGCAGTGATAATTGTGTGCGATAATCTTATGCTTGACACGTTTAGTAACAGAAAATTGCTCAACAAATCGTTTACGTTTATTGATCGACGAGAGTATCACATCGGATTATAGTTGAATCGTCCAGCTTTTTATTAAGGTAGGTGAATTTTATTTACAAAGTTATCAGCATATTGTGATATGAGGCGGATAGATCCATTAGGATGAACCATAAGGGGATTTTTTTCTCCTATCTTGACCCATAGTATGTTTTTTTTAATTAGTATCATTTTGAACATTACATATTTTTAATGACCTTAATCAAACTCAACGTCAATGTAAAACGTAATTATCGTGGCAATAGAATATTGCATCAATTTTTGGATAAAATTATTCATTTTTTTTATATTTGTTTCAACGCTTCCACATTTGATATTATATGTAACTCATAAGTACTATACAGGGGAGGGAGCTTGCGAATCATTTTCTCTGAGGTAGCTCTGGTAAGTCAGATGTGAAAATATTGTATAATATTGGTCCCAAAATGTCTTGAGGAACACCAGCTTTTATAGGAAGTCTTTCAGATTTGGAGTTCTGATAATTAACCTGAAGTGAACGTTTCCATTTGTCTTGAAAATATTGCAACTGATAACCTTTGTTGAATATATCAACCAAGAAATATAGGCTTATCAAGATTCATTCATTAGGAGGATATGAAAAATTCCATCATTCCATGATCACTAGAGGCTTTCATATTTTTGATTTTGTTTAAATAATCTGTTCCCAGGAATTTCAGAAAACGTTCTCTTGATTGAAAATGCATTCGAAATTCTAAGTAAATGTTTTTAGTATGAATGTTATTAGCTGTTAGAAAATTAAACAGCTCGTCCTTTTTACCATTCAAAGAACGAGCATTCCAATTCAAAATATTTGGATCCATTAGAAAATTAAATGACTATCAGTAATTTTTATCCCAACTTGGACTGCTTCAGCCTAGGTGATTTAAATATTGCATCAATCATTTGATTAAATTGTTCAATTAAAAAATCAAAATAAGAGGAAGACATGTTACTAGAAGTAAGTAAATTTTCTGTTGGGATTTTCCGTAGATGAAAAGACGGAATGGAAGTTACCTGCGGCGGCATAAGCATGGGTATTCACATTCGATTTGAAACAATTCGGACAGTTACCCGTATGAAGAAGTAACTTGAATTACCCGCGACAACATTTGCATAAGAATTTCCCTGGGTATTTCCATTCGAATTCAGAAGATTCGAACAGTTACCCGAGGAAAGAAAATTAGCTTGTGAATGAGCATGAGTAATTGACGAGATGAGTATGATTATTAAGCAAGCGATCGTTAACTGAAACATGAAAATTGTTGTAGACTCTGATTGGGGAGTTCTGGCTACGAAAAACGTTGCCGCTCATCTGCCTGGTACGAGCCTCAATGAGTCGTTTGCGCGAAGAGCAACCCAAATTTGCGCATCTTCCTTCACAGAGGACTTACATGTGATATTTTTTTCTACCATGACCCCACTTTTCGCACCGACGACACTGAGTGGGGTTTTGGAAAATTCCTTCAGATTTCTGGAAATTTTCCTATACCACACGGACGTCGAACATAAGTCTTGCTTTTTCTAAAGCTTTAATTTTATTTAGATCACTTTTGTTAACGTGAACTGTTTAATATTCTTGAAAAAGCCCTTTCTGACGAAAGCCATATTGAGTTCTCTTTTCCATCACGATTATTTGAGTTGGGAAAAATCCAAATAAAACATTTATTCTATTTTTGAACTTTTCAGTTGACTCATAGTCACTTGAGAGATCTTTCAAAACGACCATTCAGTTCAGTTTTCTCGTCATAAGTAAAAATGTTGTGCTTTTTCTCATCAAGATGTTCGAAGAGAAGTTCGTGATCTCCAAGCGTTTCCGACGAAACACAGCAGTTTCCTTTCTTTGCGATTTGGAAGGAAATGTAGATTCCTCAAATGGAGTTCAAGATTTCCTGCGTAAACCATCAAATTCGGAACTACTGACCACGATTGCCGGCGTCCTTTGCTTTCGCACTTAAATCGAAGAGCTTGGACCAACACATTTTAACTGTATTCAATTAACTGTACATTTTAAATTCTTCGTCATTACCTCCACAAATCCAGGCGTTACTGATAAAAGTTTAGCTGCGCAACACTCCACACCTACGTACGTTCAAGTGCAGAAGACTGTGTGCACAATCAAAATACGTTCAACCTTCCAATCATTACAACAGTAGGAACGCCAGCTACCGTATCGGATGCCTGCCTACCGCCGAACATGCTCGGTGTTATGTGGTCAAGCATTTCTGCTCTGTCATCAATTTTTCATGGTCCATACGCGGCGAGAAAAACTTCGGAGTGAGCAATTCTTCGCCTTCTAAGGAGGACGGTGAAGGTACAGCATCATCCATGTGTACACACATTAATAGGTAGACATATATATGGTCGGCTTAAGAAATCGGCTGAGCGGTACTTTGTACGTAGTAAAAACGTCCTGTGGGATTATTTAGAGAAATAAAAGTGATGATGCTATTTGTGCGTTTATTGGTAAAAGCATTTTGCGACGACGGTTTTATCAATCAAAAAAGTTGCAGACTTTCGCATTTTTTTTGTTCAATTGGAGAACACTCATTTAAAACATTTTAATTCTTCCAGAGAGGTACGATGATACTCTTTACACCTAGGGAAGTCGAGGCAATTTCAATTACGAAAAGATCCTGCACTGATCGGGAATCGAACCCAGATACTTTCAGCATGGCTTTGCTTTGAAGCCGTGGCACTAACCACTCGGCTAAGGAAGGCCCAACAACATGTTACCATAAATATAAATGATGAAACGAGGTTTGTTTAGAAATTGAAGATAAAACTACACCACATACAGATGCTGAAATGTGACATGCTACGAACACACACAAGTACCAGCATGCACAACACACACTTGTTTGCACATACACACACATAGTCGCAGTAGTCGCATTTTCTTCTTTGGTTTCACTCAAAGCTCGTTAGTATCAAAATCTTTCGGATTATGCTAACAATTTTTCATGTACATAGAATTCTTTTTCCCGTAATCAAAACAACGGAGAGTTCAGGAGGATTCTCAAGTTATTTCCACATTATTGCCACAGGACTCTTGAAACGTTCCCAAAAAGCTCCAACAAAAATACCTTATAAAAATATCTCTAATTGCCCATAAAATTCACAATGGAGCTCGTAAAGAACGCTCATAAAAAACGCATCCTCACCACAATCAGAGAATCCACAGTTAAATTCCAAGGGTGACATTGAATTTCCAGAACCCACACTGAAATACCAGGATTTACACTAGAATTTTAGGACCCACACTGGAATCCTAATATCCACACTTTAATACAATGGAATCCCAATACCCACATTCAGAGGATCCCTGGAACCCACACTAAAATCTATCTACCCATGCTACAGTCCCACGATTCACACTGAAATACCAAAATCCACAATGGAATCCTACTAGGATCATAGGATTCTAAGATCCACTCTGAAATTCTTCGATCCATACTACAATACCAAGATCCTTATTGAAATCAAAGAGTCCAAAATTGAATCCCAATAACTGCACTAGAATCAATAGATCCAAACTGTAATATCAGGACCACCTCTAGAATCCCAGGATCCACATTGGAATCTTAAGATCAAAACTAGAACCCTAAAAAACCACTGAAATCTCACGAACCACGCTATAGTATCTGGATCCACACTGAAATATTAGGATCCACAATGAAATTCCGTTATCGGCACATGAACCCCGGTAGGATTTTACCTCGTTTGGAATAAAGTCGTTTTGCATAATGGCCGTTTGGCATAATGATTGACTTAAAATAAATATCGGCATTATTTAAGATTTCACTGAGCCCAGAGCAAACAATTTTGGCAGGTTCTCAACAAGCGTGGTGTTTGTTCCATTGAACCCTGTTTGGCATTAGGTCGTTTGGTATAAAGCCGATTGGCATAATGGTCGTTTGGTATAATGGTCATTTGGCATAATGGCCATTTGCTATAATGATTGACATAGAATGAATATCGGCATTTTTGAAACTTTTACCGAGATCCATAGCAAAAATTGTTGGTAAGTTCTCAACAAGCGTGGTGTTTGTTCAGAGATTTTCCAAGCTTTGAATGTCAAAAATTGTTGTGACATTAGAGAGCATTACTAAATAAAACTCGTGACAGATCTGGGGGAAGATCTTTTCGGAATAATAATTTTCTGTACATCCCAGAACATAGAGTATCTTTGAGCATGTTGCGATATACATATTTGAAAATAGTAAATTGGCAAAGAAAGTTCGCAGTTATTAATAAAGGGAACGCTCATAGAATATTTCGCTGCTAATCAACCCGAGGAGGAACAAATAACTCCCCAATAACTTATGCATACCATATTTTGGTATCATACCAAAATTAGGTATTGTTCAGTTGTCAATACCTCAATTTGGTATTATAAAGGTATTGAAAAAAATCTTTAAAACAGTTAAAAATACTTCATTGAGGTATTAAACAGCTATTGACGACTGCTGGAGGTATTGAACTACAATTGAAAAATTTCATTTTTATATGAAAATCCATCAAGTATTATGGAGGTATTACAATACCTGATCTAGTTATCAGTTTGGTGTTCGTAGAATAAGCTTGAGGTATTATTTGAGGTATTTTACCTCTTATGCAGGGCTCATTCATACCTCATTCAGGTTGAAAGTATTGGAAATTATCTGGTATGGAATACCTCAATTTGGTATTCAGTAGTTATTTTATTCTGCTCGGGAAGCTCTCTTCCGGTTTGGACGTAACACTTGATGAAAATTAGTTGATAAAAGAAGGGAAAATTCATTTGCAAAATAATAAAAGCTCTTATTCAAAGATCTATTAATGCAGCATAACGCAGAAATAGCCTATATAGGAGAGCAGATTATTTGTTGTTTAAAATGTTTAAGACTCTAACGCAAAAAGAATATTGATAGGTTCTAAAGAAATTATCATTAGAAGGGTAAATTTGTGCTATATATATCAAAATTGTCAGTGCAAAAATTTATTTCAATAGCGTAACTCAGAAGAAGAATTATTATTTGAAAGAAGGGTAATTTCTGGATAAATAATAAAATACTATTGGCAATAACTTTCCTTATATGCTTTAGTTAATTCAAGAGCATATGATTGTTGAATAAAGTGCCATTTCGTGTTAATTGACTCCAAAACAAGCCTGATGTCATCAGAAAGATTCAATAGAAACGTAAAAACGAAGGAATTTGTGGTTTCAGAATCATTATGCCAAACGACTATTATGCCAAACAACTTTATGCCAAACGACCTGCCACCGGCAAAATATTCACCATATACTCCGTTCACTACTGTGCTTGAGAAGCTCATCCTTTCCAGCAGCCTTGTTGTTCTACAGCTCCTGAATCGCCTTTTTAACCTCATCTAGTGAAGGAGGCTCCCATGCTTGACCATCGTTGTCGATGTTTATTCTGTTCTCCGATGCTTTTTCATTCTCTCAATTCAGTAACTTTACGAAGTGCTCTCTCCACCTGACAGCCACCAACGTTTTCTGTTACCAAACTACCTTCACGGTCGTTGCACATGACGGGAGACTTCGCTGACTTTCTCCGCACGCTATTGGCAGTGTCATAGAATCATCGCATATCGTTCTGTTCCATACAGTTTTGCGGCACAGCTATCACATTCTCATTATACTCTTTTTTCTTCCTATGATGGATTTGCTTTTCGGCTGGTCTTGCTTCCTTGTTCCACTCTCTGTTAAGCCTGGTACCAGACACTAACATATGACGTCTGGTCACGTTCTTCTCATCCGTCACCCTCTGGCACTCCTCGTCGAACCATCCGTTTCTGGGGCGTCTTCGAGCAGTACCTATCACTTCTAGCGCTGTTTCACTCATCACTCCATGGATTGCATCTCATAGATTGTTGAGATTTTCTCTCACATTGATGTCACTTATCCGCTCATCCAGCTTTTGGTGGTATTCGGCTGTACCACCGTCTGCTAGGATGCGCTGGATATTGATTCGCATTATTCGCTGTGGTCTTGAATTCGCTACAGTTGATAATCGCTCTCGAATTTTACTGACAACGAAAGAAATCATCCAATTCCCTGAAACCCCTCACATCGATGACATCTGAGAAATGTCGCCCATCCACCATAATATGGTGGTTGGGTGACAAAATGTCGAAAGACAAAACGTCGAATGCCAAAAAGTCGAATGCCAAAACGTCGAAAGGACAAAACGTCGAAAGGACAAAACGTCGAAGGGACAAAACGTCGAAAGACAAAATCTCGAATGCCAAAATGTCGAATTCCAAAACGTCGAAAAGAAAAAAAGGAGCTAATGTCTCAAAAAAGTCGACCTATTTGATGTTTAACCATCATTCTTGTTTACGGCGGATCCAGCATTCGAACGTAAAAAAGAACAGGGATGAATGTTTTGAATACTGAAGACAGTGAAAAATATATTATTTCCAATTACCGTCATACAATAATACTAAACTGGTCTTGGAAAGGATAGTAAGGGGTCATGTACAAAATATGTCATACTAAATGGTCAGGCATATCGTGACGAGCCCTAACATTTTTTTTGGATGTCTCGTACAAAAAGCGGAACAAGGTGGAGAAGGAAATTCAAAAGTTTGGTCCTTTTTAAGCGTGACATGATTTGTGCGTCCCATTCCTAAGAAAATCAAATTGAAACAGCCGAAACTTGTCGAAATTGTTTGAGATTTGTTTTAAATATTTTTTAGGTCATTAAATAATTATTTGAGTCCTTCATCAAAAGTGCTAAATTTAGTCAAATGTTAAAAGGAGGATGCGAAGGGCGCGTTAAAAAAAACAATCAATTCTAGCTGTAATCAAATGGAATCGTACTTGATTCGGTTTTCATTTATTTATCAATTAATGTTCGTATTACCATATAAATTCTCTGCAAAAAAACAAAAATAAATCAATGTATAAAAATCAATTCAATAGTACAAATCGAGAAACTTGCTGGATATCCTGATTTCTTTATATGTGATCCTGAATATCCTATAAAAAAAAATCAATTAATAGATTCAATGTAGGTACTTATTCGACAAAAGAATGAGCAAATCTGTAAAGAATAAATAATCAACTAATGGGGTAACGACTGTTTACGCCATTCTGAAAAAACAGCAATTGGTTCCAGCTGCGAAAAACACAGGCAACAACCTTTTGAACATTATATTCCTATCACCGCTCCCTGAATGGTGACACTGTTGGTTGTATCCCGCTCATAAAGCGCTCTACGCCCAATTCTCATGATTCTCAACCTTCCACCACAAACTCATAAAATAATGGTAGACGAGAATTATCCAATCGAATGGACAGTTATTAAAAGCGTTGGAAAATAAGATGATGTGTCGATAAAGTAATGAACACTTTGGTTTTACCTGCCGTAGTGTTTTCTTCGTTTCAAATTTTTGATTTTACTCCCACTAAAAAAGAGCCATCAGTTGCCATTTTAATTTTGAGTGCCGTCCTTTTTTAAAATAATGGTTAACATAACTTCTGCATATCTCAGGATACAAATTCAGTATGCTTCAAGTGCTGCAATGCTTCTTTTCCCGTTAACATTCGATGGTTGTTTGACATTTTTGGAAAATTGATTCCATGCTTACTGTGATTGAAGTTGCGAATTTTGCTGTTTCCAACGCTTTTCGCATCGCAACCATAACAACGCTAGATATCCACGAATCTTCGGTAGAAAAATGATAGCTTTCGACGTTTTGTCCATTCGACGTTTTGTCCCTTTCGACGTTTTGGGATTCGACGTTTTGTCTTTCGACGTTTTGTCCCTAAACCTAATATGGTCTATCTGGTTGCATATACAGTTAACTCTCCCTTACTCGATATTCCGTATCTCGATATCGAGTTAGAGAACCATAGTAAAAGTTGGTTTTCATGGCTAACTCTATGGTTCCTTAGAACGCAGTTGCACTGCTTTCGTGTTCTGTAACTCGATACCTCCGTAACTCGATGGTCCCTTCAATATCGAGTAAGGGAGAGATGACTGTATAATCATTTGGGTGCCTCCAGTTGTGCTTCCGAATATCGTTGCGTTCAAAGTAGATGCTGCTGATAGCCATCACCCAGGCAGCAACGAAAGTCACTAGTCGTAGGTCGTTGTCATTGGTAACGGAGTGAAGGCTCTCCTTACCGATGATTGGACGGAAAAAGCCCTCTCTTCCGACCTGTGCGTTTGCATCTCCGACGACGATTTTCACGTCGTGATTTGAGCACTCTTCATAGACTGCGTCTTTCACGTCATCGGGTTTGTCGTTCGTCGGTGCATATAAGTTGGTCAGGCTGTAGTCAGGCTGTAGTTGAATAATTTGCCCCGTATCCCGTAGTACACATATTCGCTCGCTAATGGGTTTCCACTTCATAACGCGTTTCATCTGCTTCCCGATCACTACGAAATCGACTTCATGTTCTGCCTTATCGCCGCCGCTGCGGTAGATGTTATATTTGAACGTAGTGTTGGCGATGGGGTCAACCGCCCGGAATTCACGTTCTCCAGATCTAGGCCACCCCTTCAATCTAGCTGATGTCAGAAGGACAACAGTGCCCAGGTTGCACTACCAGCTACGTAAGCAACGCTTAGCTGGTGGTCTTTGTCACCGTTTGACCCGTGTTGGACGCTCCTTCCTGATTGTCGACTCATCATTTCGCAACCGGGGTTCATGCTTGTAAAATTATCACGAATTTGAGAAAATTCCATGATTGCATGATTGCCACATTACTCTTAAAAAGTTCTCACAAAATTCCCATAGGATTCTTGAAGAATATACACCAGATTCCCACAGAGTTCCCAAATAATGCTCATTGAAATCGCATGGGATTTCTATAAGATTCTCACAAAATTTCCGAATAATTCTTACATTATTTATTTACTATCCAAACTGAAATCCTATGATGTAATCTCAAGATCTATATTTAAATCAGAGTATCCACAATGGAATCCCAGGTGCCACCTTGGAATCCCAGGACAGACACTTAAACCCTCCGAATACACACTGGAATCCTAATATGCAATCAATGCATCAACACTGAAATAACAGGATCCACTCTGCAATCTCAAGATCTACACTGGGCATGTATCATCCACACCAGAACCCTAAGATACAATCCTAGGACCCATATTAAATTCTTGTGATCCTATCCAATACAATCCTAGGAATCACACTGGAATCCTAGGATCATAGGACAAATTTCCAGAATCCACACTGGAATCAAAGGATTTACACTGAAATACCAGGATTCACACAGAATTCCGGGATGGACACTTGAATCCACACTGGATTCACAGAACCCACAGGGAAACAACGATCAAACGTAGGTGATTAAGGGTGGATAAATCTTTGGTGCTCTCTGAAGCATGTTTTCGTATTCATGTATCAGTAATGATAATTAATTATTTAGCACATTTTTCGTTTACTATCTGCATTCATTTTACTAAGAAGAAATAAATATTCTATGAGATAGATTATGATCCGACCACCAAATACAAATTCTTTGTTTTCTTTCAGCTTGTCGTAAAAATCCCTACCATCCGGTTCAAGGCAACAATTGAAATCGCTTCGAAATACTGCTTGGAAATTATATATCCATTTTAGAATCGACACTTTATTACCCCCCACTGGTTTTATGGGAAATTAAAAGTTTTATTTTTCATAACTTGACTGCACAGCGTTCGAAGCTGATTAGTGCCAACGCACGATACCACACGCACCTGGGATCGAACCGAGAGTGTGTGTCCATCGAAAAGGAATGTTGTGGGTAGGACGCCGTTCCAACGCAATTCATGCCGAGACTTTATTTTCCACTTGTCGAAATGAGTTTTAACCGGCTGTGACGACGTTCGACGACGGTTGGCTGCTTGGTTGCAAATGCAATCAACCGATCAATAGACCACCCAAGTTGCAGTGGCGATAAATTGGAACTATTATTTTTAATGTGTTTTGATAAATGTGCTGCCGGATTAAAACAATCGCCAGGCACTAATGAAGTATTGAAGTTTATGTCGACTTGAGGTGAGGTCTGCTGAATTGAAGAGGGGTCAAAGTTGCTTACTCTGTGCAAATCAACGGCCCACGCTGGTCAGGCAACCGGTACTGGCTGTTTGCACAATACAATAGAAATATAATATAATTGCATTTCTGACATCACTTTCCATCCTTACCAAGGCTATTTAGAACTTAACTTAACCCTTTGGGGCCGGCGCGGTCATATATGACCGCAGTACAAAAAAGGCTGTAAAAAAAGAACCAATGAACAAATGTATATACTGTCTTCGGCAAAGTTGTCCCAAATATACTCTTTTATCAGAGAAAAATATGAAGTATATGCCTTTATTACCTAATTGACAACCTAGAACATCCTGAACATCCTGAAGTTTGGAAAATTTAACTATAAGTACATACGAAGCGTGAAATGCTGTTTGTGAACATAAATGATGTTCAGGCTAGATAATACAGAATTACTCTTTTAACAAAAACACTATTTCACTTGCTTTGCTATGTCCTGGGATGTTCTAGGACGTCCAAACTGTCCTGAAGCACACTCTTTGAAATCTACAACCGTAACAGTAATTGTTTGGGTTAAAAACAATAACATTACAAATTCAAATAGAATCTACCAACCTCTGAGAATCTCAAGAGCTATTTTAAGGAACGTTTGGGGTATTCCAGGCCCTCCAAATTACCCTGGAGTTCAGAACTTCTGGTCTACACTTGTTCCAGTATTTTTTCTTGCTAAACTGAGTAAAGATATATAACTTACCAAGTTTACTGAACCTTGTCACGGATCAATAGGCTAATTCAAGGAACGTTTGGGGTATTCTAGGCCCTCCAAATTACCCTAGTGTTCGTAACTTCAGGTTTACATTTGTTTCAGTAATTTCAGTAATTTATCTCACTAAACTGAGTGAAGTTATATAATCTAACATGTTCACTGAATTTTCTCACGGATCAATTAGCTGTTTCAAGGAACGTTTGGGGTATTCCGAGCCACCCGTAGTTCAGAAATTCAGATCTACACTTGTTCCAGTAGTTATTCTCGCTAAACTGAGTGAAGTTATATAATCTACAATGTTTACTGAACCTTGTCACGGATCAAAAGGCTACTTTAAGAAAAGTTTGAGGTATTCCAGGCCCTCCAAATTACCCTGGAAATCTGAATTTCATGTCTACATTTATTCCAGTAGCATTTCTTGCTAAACTGGGTGAAGTTATATAATCTACCATGTTCACTGAACTTCCGCACGTATCTATAGGATGTTTTAAAGAACGTTTGGAGTATTCCAGGCCCTCCAAATTACCCTGGAGTTCAGAACTTCAGGGCTACACTTATTCCAGAAATTTATCTCGCTAAACTGAGTAAATTTATAAAATCTTTCCTGTTCACTAAACCTTCTCATGCATCAATAGGCTGTTTCAAAGAACGTTTGGGATATTATAGGTGCTCCAAATTACCTTGGAGTTCAGAACTTCAGGTCTACACTTATTCCAGTATTTTTTCTTGCTAAACTGAGTAAAGATATATAACTTACCAAGTTTACTGAACCTTGTCACGAATCAATAGGCTAATTCAAGGAACGTTTGGGGTATTCTAGGCCCTCCAAATTACCCTAGTGTTCGTAACTTCAGGTTTACATTTGTTTCAGTAATTTCAGTAATTTATCTCACTAAACTGAGTGAAGTTATATAATCTAACATGCTCACTAAACCATCTCATGGATCAATAAGCTCTTTCAAGGAACGTTTGGGATATTCCAGGCTCTCCAAATTAATCTGGAGTTCAGAACTTCAGGTCTGCACTTGTTCAAGTAATTTATCTCGCTAAACTGAGTGAAGTTATAAAATCTAACATGTTCACTGAATTTTCTCACGGATCAATTAGCTGTTTCAAGGAACGTTTGGGGTATTCCGAGCCACCCAGATTACCCCGTAGTTCAGAAATTCAGATCTACAATTGTTCTAGTAATTTTTCTTACTAAACGATGAAGTTATTTAATGTTCACTGAGATTTCTCACGAATCAAAAAGATATTTCAAGGAACGTTTGGAGTATTCCAGGCCCTCAAAACTACCCTGGAGTTCAGAACTACATGTCTTCCCTTGTTCCAGTAATTTTTCTTTCTAAACTGAGTTAAGTTATATAATTCATTCATTTATTTAGTTAACATCTACACAGATAACACTGAATCAACAATTTCACGCCACAATACTCGGTTCGTGGCCGCATCTCTCCATCCTCGGTTCTGCCCCACGCTCGCCAAATCGATACGCACTTGATCCGCCCACCTAGCTCGCTGCGCTCCACGCCTTCTAGTACCAACCGGATCCGAAGCGAACACCATCTTTGCAGGGTTGCTGTCCGGCATTCTTGCAACATGCCCTGCCCATCGTATCCTTCCAGCTTTGGCCACCTTCTGGATACTGGGTTCGCCGTAGAGTTGGGCGAGCTCGTGGTTCATCCTTCGCCGCCACACACCGTTCTCCTGCACACCGCCGAAGATCGTCCTAAGCACCCGACGTTCGAAGACTCCAAGTGCTTGCAGGTCCTCCTCGAGCATCGTCCACGTTTCATGCCCGTAGTCCTCGGCCTTATGAGCGTTTTGTACATGGTACATTTGGTGCGGGCGTGAATCTTTTTTGACCGCAGCTTCTTCTGGAGGCCATAGTAGGCCCGACTTCCACTGATGATGCGCCTCCGTATTTCACGGCTAACGTTATTGTCAGCCGTCAGCAAGGATCCAAGGTAGACGAACTCGTCGACCACCTCGAACGTATCCCCGTCTATCGTAACACTGCTACCTAGGCGAGCCCTGTCGCGCTCGGCCCCACCAGCTAGCATGTACTTTGTCTTGGCCGCATTCACCACCAGTCCAACTTTTGCTGCCTCGCGTTTCAGGCGGGTGTACAGGTCTGCCACCTTTTCAAATGTTCGGCCGACGATGTCCATATCATCCGCGAAGCAAACAAATTGACTGGATCTCGTAAAAATCGTACCCCGGCTGTTAAGCCCGGCTCTCCGCATAACACCTTCTAGCGCAATATTGAACAACAGGCACGAAATTCCATCACCTTGTCGTAGTCCCCGGTGGGATCCAAACGAACTGGAGTGTTCGCCTGAAACCTTCACACAATTTTGCACACCTTCCATCGTCGCTCTTATCAGTCTCGTGAGCTCAGAGTCGTGCTCGTCGAAGTGCTGCTTCCACCTTTCGAACACCTCACGCTCGTCCGTCAGAATGCTCCCATCCTTATCCCTGCACATCTCGGCTCGCGGCATGAAGTCGTTGCGGGATGCGTTGAGCTTCTGATAGAACCTACGCGTTTCCTGAGACCGGCACAGCTGTTCCATCTCCTCGCACTCCGTCTCCTCCAGGCGGCGTTTTTTCTCCCGAAAGAGGCGGGTCTGCTGTTGCCGTTTCCGTTTATAGCGTTCCACGTTCTGCCGGGTCCCTTGCTGCAGCATGACCGCCCGCGCTGCATTCTTCTCCTCCAAAACCTCCTGGCACTCCTCGTCGAACCAATCGTTCCGTCGACTCAGTGCTCTCAGCTGCATCGTTGATGGCTGCTTTTACTGTTCTCCAGCAGTCCTCAAGAGGGGCTTCGTCCAGCTCACCCTCTTCCGATAATGCAGCCTCGAGTTGCTGCGCGTATGCCGCTGCGACATCCGGTTGCTTGAGCCGCTCTAGGTCATACCGGGGCGGCCGTCGGTACCGTACGTTGTTAACGACGGAGAGTTTTGGGCGCAGTTTGACCATCACCAGATAGTGGTCAGAGTCGATGTTAGCGCCACGATAGGTCCTGACGTCGATAATGTCGGAGAAGTGCCGACCATCAATCAGAACGTGGTCGATTTGCGATTCTGTCTGCTGTGGTGATCTCCAGGTGTATCGGTACGGAAGGCTGTGCTGGAAGTAGGTGCTACGAATGGCCATATTCTTGGAGGCGGCAAAATCAATTAGTCGTAGGCCGTTTTCGTTCGTCAGCCGGTGGGCGCTGAACTTTCCAATCGTCGGTCTGAATTCCTCCTCCTGGCCAACCTGAGCGTTTAGATCTCCTATGATGATTTTGACGTCGTGGCTTGGGCAACTGTCGTACTCGCGTTCAAGCTGCGCGTAAAAAGCGTCTTTATCATCATCAGTGCTTCCGGAGTGAGGGCTGTGCACGTTTATTATGCTGAAGTTGAAGAACCGGCCTTTGATCCTCAACTTGCACATTCTCTCATTGATCGGCCACCACCCGATCACGCGCCTCTGCATATCACCCATCTAGAGTGTCCATCCCGGGACATCCCGGGACAAAAAATCCCGGGATTTGACAAATTTCGGGATTTCCCGGTTCCCGGGATTTTATTTCCGACATCCCGGGAATTTCGGGATTCCCGAAATGTACGTATAATTTGATGAAAACCACTAAATTTCACTGAAAAACAGTGACATTTTTCCTCACTATCAACCTTATTTGATAAAGTAGAAAAGCATAATAAAAAAGAGAATAAACGAGTAATTATTTTCATGAAAAGATCAATTTACCAAGTAAGAAACACATATTTTTATTTGTCAAGTTGCAAAGTTTAAATGCTTTTCTTTTCAACATTATCCTTTTTTATAAGCCTATGCTGAGATAACAGATTTGAAAGTAAACGTAAACTGCCGCAAATCGCAAGTCAGTACCATCTACAAAAAAGCAGGCATTGAAAAAATTGACTGAGAAGTTCTCGTTTTCCAGTAAATACCTACCTAGAATCTCGTTTTCCATGAAAATAATTAAAAAAGTTCCAAAAGATTGGAACATGGAAATCTCAATGAAACTTTTATAATTTGCTTTTATCTTCGTTACTTTTCCAAGAAAAATAAAAAGATGACCAAATAACGATTCATTTTTGTGTTATACGATGCGAAAATCTACAGCGGGACTGACATGCGTTTACTTTTCATTATGGGACAATTCGTCTAGGTGTTTTTTCCTTGTTTTACTGAACAAAAAGTGATTTCTTGTTAGTGCAGTTAGAAGATATAATGAAAACTGATATCAACTCAATTTTGACAAAAATGCAGATAAGACTGACTTGCGATTCACGGCAGTAAACTTCAGTCAATAATTTTCAGTAATTATCTTTTAGCATGATCTACAATTTCTCCATTCATAAGTGTTATAGAGAATTTGAAAAAAATAAACATAGCAAACCCGTAATTAGTTAGTTAAGTTTCGATGTTTTGTTAGGTTACTTTATCAGAATAAAAAATTCTTACCTTAAATGTGATTTGCTATAATTAACATATTATTTTGAAAAGTTACATTATCTGTTTATTTAATTGAAAAAAAAAATATAATGTCAAATTTGTACTTCTATTTCAACCGAAATGCTAGTTTTATTAAAAATTTGATAAATCCCGGGATCCCGGGATTTCCCGGGACAAGCATAGATTTTTATCCCGAATCCCGGGACGAGCAAAATGGTCGGGAAATGGACACTCTACACCCATCACTATAAAAGCTGTTCCCAGCTCATGTGTATTGCCGCAGCTCTGGTAGATGGTATGGTTACCTCTAAACGTTCGCACCATTGATCCCTTCCAACACACTTCCTGCAACGCTACGATACCGAATCCACGGTCCTTCAGCACGTCGGCGAGTATGCGTGTGCTCCCGATGAAGTTGAGAGATTTACAGTTCCACGTACCGAGCTTCCAATCGCTAGTCCCTTCACGTCGCTGTGGTCTTCGCCGATTGTCCCGGTTCGTATTCTCTCGTTGATTATTCGTTGCTTGATTTTTTTACGGCTGGCTTGCAGGGCCTGACACCAACCCCCTAGATTTCCGGAGGACCATTCCCCCTAAATGTTCGGAGGACCATAGTGCGCAGTTTAGCTTAGAGTCCTTCTCTGGCACTCGGACGATGATCAGCCGCCCCTGACATGGGGAACAGACGCTGTTGTGAGCCGCTCCTAACATGGAGTACTGACGCTCAAGGTTTGCAGAAGCAAAAGCAAAAGCAAACCCCCCCTTCCCTGTCAGCATACGACCAAAGTTCCCACCGGGGGTTGGTTACCCGATCTTCCCTAAGGTTACTCGTACCCCGGCCAGTACCGCGAGGAGGTAGGGATAGGAGTTGCTGGGCAAGAGGCTAAGGACCGCACAAAGGGGTCTATTTTATTCCTTCAGGTACGCGAGGTACCAATGGTACGCCATGCCCAGCCATTTACCAACCAAGTTATATAATCTACTATGTTGACTGAACCTTCTCTTGGATCAATATGCTGTTTCAAGGAACGATTGGGGTATTGCAGATCCTTCAAAATTTCCCCAGGACTTCAGAACTTCAGGTCTATTATTTTTCCAGCAATATTTCCTTCTAAGCTGAGTGAAGTTATATAATCTACCATGTTCACTGAACCTTTTCACAGACCAATTGGCTATTTCAAGGAACGTTGGTTCAGGTCTACCCTTGTTCCAGTAACTTTTCTCGCTAAAATGATCAAAGTTTTCCCTTTGGGGCCGGCACGGTCATTTATGACCGTAGTCGGAAAATGGCTGTATGAAAAGAACCAATGAATAAAATTTACTGTCTTCGGAAAAGTCCTTGCAAATATACTTCCCTGTCAGGGAAAAATTTTAGGTGTATGCCTTCATGTCCTACTTGTTAACCTAGAACATCCTGAACATGCAGAAGTCTGACAAATAGAATAATTAGTATAAAAGTAGCTTAAAATGCCTTTTGTAAATACAATTGATGTTCGTACTTGGTAATACATACCTATTATGTCAAGAAAAATGCTGCTTCACTTGCCTTTTCATGTCATGGCAAAGAGTTTACCAAGTGCTTAACTGATAATAAGGCAATCCATGAGACAGCTGTGATCAGCTAAATTTTTTTGTTAACCATGAATTTTTGACAATCATCACTTGGGGAACAAAGGAGATTGGTAAGCACTGATGACGCTTAACGAAATTTCGGTAAGTTTAGTGTTCACTGTGCTTGCACTTTGAGCTGTCAACCCAATCGCGAAGTGTCCTCATGGATAGTCTTATAGTCCACACTGCCATCTGTTGCAAGAACCGCGCGAAGCACTGTCTGCCATGATGGATTTTTAGTTGACGTTTGCCTAACACGCACACTACTACACGAATTGCCTGTAAGTTTTGTTCGCATCATTCAGCAACGTGTACACTATCAAAAGTCAAAGCGGTCGAACACTAGCGCCTCTGGTGGAACGATCGCGTCGGTCAAATGAAATTCAAATTCATCGTTAAACGCATGTACCATGAGCTTCTCAAGAGTGTTACGTCTGTTTGTCTGTGACAGTACAGTAGTGACGCCTCTACACGGATAGTCGTGTTGCACGATTGCAAAAAAGAAGTAGAGCTCGAGATTTGTATGACGATTACCGGATCTTTTCGTAAAGGAAAGAGTCTTGACTTCCTTGGGCACAGAGTATGGGCGCATGCCTGCCACACGATATATCCATGCAAAAAGGTCATTAGCTGAGAAAGATCTCAGGTAATAAATGTGGAAGTGGTAAACTAACACAAAGCTGAGAAGCCAGCATCCTCCCAGTGGGAACGATATGCCAAGAAAAATAAAGAAGATTCGTCGACAAACACATATATTCAAAACGTGTTTCTACTCGTTTACGCATTTAGACTCTACTGACGTTTTCCCAAATTGTTCTCAAACAAAAGGTGAAAAGCAGGGGGGTTGAAAATAGTATATTTTTACGTGACATAATTTATGGATGCTTCCCAATAGATGTCGCTAATTATGACTGGAAACTTTGTCGAATACACCATGTTTCGGAAGTGCTTCGTTTCGAGGTTATTAATTTATTACCACTAAATCCTGACTCTCATCGCGTTGTAGATCTTATGTACTGAACATCCCGACAAGTTAGATAATCTAGAACATTCGAAATGATCTGATAATATTTGCTGAACACTCAGAAGGTTCAGAATATACGGTAGATTACAGTTCATCACCTTGTATGATGAACAAGGTTGTTATTACAAGCATAGACTTCAAGTTATGAACTCAAGAGCAGTTTGGAAGACCTAGCACCTCACAAAAAATATTTGTCATCATTTCTTGTTATGTTTAGCATTTTGAGCACCAAAACTATTGAGAGGCGTTCAAAAAACTGTATAATAGTTCTTGGAAAAAAATCAGGCCCCAAAGGGTTAAAGCGTGCTCCATCTTGAGTAACTGTGAGGAATGGTTCATTCAGCTAATATTGATCCGCTGCACAGTAGTTTTCTCATAGGTTATACCGTTTTGTCTCAAATTCCGAACAGACTCATATTCCATACACTCGGTTTTTGTATGGCGATGTGGCTGAAATGTTTCGCTGAAATATGTCATCAAATCAAAAGGAAATGGCAGTCAATTGCAATGCAATTTTAACGTCTTCCAATCTATTTTATACCTCTGGAGTAGTGATAATTCTCTTGTTTGAGACCAGTAGAACTAGCTCAGATAAACTTATTTGCGAAATTATTCATTTGAATACGATTCATTCGAGCAGACAGAATGAACACAGTATTTGGCATTTGAATCAAAATGGTGTTCCATACTTCAACGTAAAAACAATACTAAATAAGCTAAAATTAACAATTTTACCGGCACACCCAACAGCTAACCGTTAGACTTAGCGAATAATCTGAAATTTATGCCTACCAGATGCATTTGAAGTCACTGTTGGCCTTAAGTGTTCGGAATATGAGTCAAAACGGTAAATCATAAAATTCAACTTCAACCAACTGATTATACTATTTGTTCAATGATATCTTGTTGATCGTTTGTAAAACAATTTCCCATAAATATTTTTGCTGAATTGTTCTAATTAGATATATGGTTTTATTTTCATTTGAAAAAAAATTGTAATCGGAAGGCACTAAGGTATGTTTGATTGAAAAGATTAGACATGAGTTTGCGAAGAAATACGTATTCTAGTGAGATTCGAACTCACGACTCCGTGTACGTTAGACCGGCGATTTAACCAGTGCTGGGAATTGTAATAGTAGTATGCTTGAATTTCACGAAAATCACGTGGATTTCCCAGTACAGTAGTTCAAAATCGTGAATCTCATCAAGTAGCCTATGTTGGGTGCATGAATTTTCTAAATCTTTTGTGTCATTGGCTGTAAATGCGGGAAATTTGCAATTTTCAAGACTCTTTGCCTACAGCAGCGATAGGTTTGAATTTCATTGGCTTCGCTGACTGCGATCGGCTTTGTTTGGCTACTGTAGAATGAATTTCAGATTTTTTCCCAACCCTGGATTTAACCAACTATTCTACAGATCACCTCATGAGTCTGTGGAATAGAAAGTAAAACTTAATCCGAGTATCAACCACCATCATGTCTCTTTGTGCAATTCCATGTCTCTTTTGGCTTAGATGCCATGGCTTTGATGCTAAGAATGGACCAATGCAAAAGTTCATATTTTTTTTTTAAATTCTTTTTTAAATCAAAAGCTTGTTCTTAAGACACAATTTTGATTTTCTGTTAATAAGTGGATACAGACATTTTTTTATATTTGTTACCTTTTTCTTGAATGCCGTCAATGTGATTTTTGAAAGTTAAATTGTTATCTAGCATGAGCACCAGATATTCAACTTCATCTGAACAATTTATTGGAACCACTCTTATCGTGACAACATGTCAACTTGAAGGTTTCAAATAAAGAGCTTTTGGTTTATGTGGCATGACTTAGTTACTCATTGACTTCTGCAGTCATCTGTTATTCACAGATGGCACTCGAGTGTTTGCGTCTTGGAAAAATCTCGTAAGACAGACGTTTGATTGCACAGCTAGAACCGGTCATCTTGCAGCGACGGGAAGAAAGTTCCTCAAAACCATTTCTCTCGTACAGCCTCATGCAGTTAAAAAACATTCATTACTGACCATTAACACGCAGTGGGCTTGATTGAAGTTAGCACGCAGCATCAGCAGCACCAACCCGACTAAAAACCAGGGATCAAACGATTCTCGATGGCGAGAGTGTGCAGAGAATATCTATTTTATTTTACCTTATTGGACATAAGTGTGTCTGGCGGTGGTCCGTAAGTCTAAGATAAGAAGAAAATCCCCGTGCCACCTATATGAATGAATGGAGCGCCAATCAACTCAATCCAAATTAATAAAAATCCAATTAGACGACGAGTTTCAATGCTTACCGTACGCATCGTGTGCGTCGTCTAGCTGTGAACTAATCACACGGATCTTGTTTGTTTTCATAGGATGCCGCAGACAGAGCGGATAATTTATGGTCTTGAATGTGGGTAACAAGACCATTGCTGGATTCTAGCGGTTTATTGCGGATTTCGCTGCACGGATAGGTAGCTTTAACCCTTTGTTTGTACTCTGGGGTCATAAAGCTCTTTGAAGGGCTGTATCTTTTTTGTTAGTGAACAAATTTGTAAAATTTCGTTGGTGCGTTTCGGAGAGTTTTTGAATTTGCCTATAAATTGCACAGGTGGGGCAAAAGTTCGTTTAAGAAATTGATGTTAAAGCTGTTATTACTAAAAAAGCAAAATTGTAGCCTATGTGTTGAAGTTTTACTGTGTGGTATTCAATTCTTTTCAATTGCTATAGTTCTCTGCAATTATTGATTATTCCACTAAGGTCAAACTTTTGCCACACCCTACTCTATCATTAGGCAGTTACGATGATACTCTATGTAAAGGGAAGTCAAGGAAATTTCCATTACAAAAACGCAAACCGACTGGGAATTGAATCCAAACGAATTCATATTCCTCAAGAAAGTTAAGTTAGAAGATCAGTTCAATCGGCAAAGTTGTTCTAATTCAAATTTATATGTGGTTACCCCACAACGAGAATGTGATGACCCAAATGAATATGAGAGTGTCTGACTATTCTCTAGTCAGTCTAAAAGATGCCTGCCCAAACAAAATAGTGAGGCGATCGAATGTCGTAACAAGTGGAAAGAAATTGCAATATTTTGTTTAAGTCAAATGAGAAAACATACTTGTGAAAAAAAAATAAATACAAAATAAAAATGCTGTAAGAATATTTCAAGTGATGCGGTAATTGTCTTGTCCTGGATTATTTAATTTTGCGTGAGACTAGAATCTAGTTTAGAATTCTGTTTGAAATCTTGTCCTGTAATTTTCAGAATTTTATTCCAGATTTTATATAAATCTAAAAATTTCTCCAGAACTTAGCATCAGTGGCGTAGCTAGGGTTTTTGGGGCCTGGTGCGTAGTCCAATTTGGAGGCCCTTCCAAAAAGGGGTGTAAGCCAATTGACTAGTCAATTCATCAAATGAATTTCAATCAATATTAATATTTGGGATTGAAAATAATGGATCTTGTGTTCATCTATTGTTGAAGTTTTTCTTTTTTATTTAGTAACCAGAATGTCAATTAATGAAAAGTAATACAGGTACGTTCCGATTTTATCAACATGATCGGAAATTTTCAGTTGATAAAAACGGAACCGTGACAAAAACGGAATAATTTTCTTGGACAAAATATTTTACAAATTTGAAAAGAAAATTGCTGTTTTGTTAGAATAATATACATTTTCATCATATAAATGTACAGTATTGATGTTTAGGAGCTGTGAATAGCATTAAGATTGCCCATTCTTATAGGTTCATAACGAAAGTTGATTGCATACTCCTATCAATCAATATGATATTGTAAAAAAAATTCTCGGTTAGAATTTCAATAAATAAATTATTATAGAATATTAAAACGATAATAAAACGATAATCATATAAATGTCCTTTGCATAATAAGGTGCATCATATTTATTAAAATAACTACAAGGAAGTGGATCAAGCTGATTATTAATTTTTTTTTAAGAAGAACAAGAAACAATTTCTTTTTCTACTGTTCATCTTTATCCATCAGCTTCTTCTTTATGAAGTTACGTCCCAACTGATTTACAGTTTCCTGTGCTATGAATTGCCAAAATCTTATAAGTAAAATTATAGTGGGGATCTTTTTTAAGCTATTGCTACCAACTTCGACAGGGATGCACTAATCGCCAATTTAAAACAGCGCTACCATCGCCTTTTAGCTTTACGTTAGATCACGAATAGACTTACAACAAACTAACCTAAAGTTCTAGCTTTTGTTAAGTAAAAATAGTATTAAATTCTTGTAATTCCGTCAAACTTCGTTTTGCCATCAAGTAGGCTGCTGAAAAATGACATGCAATTTCCCATACAAAACGACAGATTCGTTTTCAGTTACTTTTCCAGTTTTCCAAGGAATTCTTAATATCGTTTCCTTCACTCAAACACCTCAGAACACTTGACCAATGTAACAGTGAAATAATCATGTAAGTCTATTAGCTCGTTCTTAAGCCATTTTGTGACATGCAAACACCATTCCATTTTCATCTATCAAAAACACAAAAGTGTACAAACTCTAGAACAAGCATCATAGGGTCCTAAAGCTCTGTCCCAATTTTATTACCAAATGCCCAAGTTTAGGGCAGAAACATATGTTTACTCAATTTTTAAATGATTTTCATTGATTCAAGTTTAAAAAACATTTTTTTACGATTTTTGAGATTTTGTCACACTCTTGGTTTAAACTCAAATGTAAGGAATATTTTGTTTTCCGTCTACCTTCCGAAATGTTAGAAAGGAACAACCCCACATGGCTACGCGGATCTCTCACATCTGAGTTGTTCTAACGCAAAACCGTAGTTGAGACCAATAATCCAAATTTGGCTAAATTTCAAAGGCCTCAATTAGGTACTTTGCCTTTGAAGCCATAGGAAAAATTTACTTAAATTTGGTTTGATTCAACGCAAAATTGAGTTCATTCAACCCAAGCTTGAGAATAATGCATTTACCCAAATTTGCCTTATTGGGCCAAACTACCCATTGGGTAGGTGCAGCTCTCTCTATTTTTGAAAACATTGGTGGGGAAGAGAGAGAGAGTACCGAGAGATTTTGGATTGAGAGAAAAATCGATATTCCTAATTTTGGGTAAAGTCTGTAAACTGTAAAATGTAAATTATTTTTTTTTTCGTGCAGTGTCAAACCTATAAGCCCTGTAACATTTTTGTCAACAAAGTGAACGTCAAACATGATGAAAAATGTCAAGGTTCATATTTGGAACCATTTTTAAAATTGAGGTTTAAATATGTTATAGCTGTTATTTGAGCTGGAAAAATTTCTAAAGTAGTTGCAAGAACATGCTCTTTCGTATTACTAAATGAAAATAAGAATTCATTAAACATTTAAGGATCCCATTAGAACTTTTTTGTAAGAAACTCTTTTTAAATACTTCTTTTTAATTATGAATCGTGGTTTACGGCTAACCAACCGAGTGGAAATTTACTACCGAAAAGCTAAACATTACATATACTTTGCAATTGAATTAAATGTTCAAATTGATGTAAAGATTTGCGAAAAAGTTACACGTCTTCTCGGTGAGAATCGAACTCTTCACTCCATGATCTCTAGTTAGGGCGCGTTACCCCTACGCCACGAGAGGACTCATGGACGCAGAAGTTAACCTGAATACGATTTCAGCTCAATAATCACTTGGTCCTTTTTCGCAAAGTGCACCTCTTTCGGAAGGCATTCATGACATACATGAGATCGTCCATTAATCACGTAAGGGGTATGGGGGGAGGGGGTTTGAGATATCTTACGTGTCATATAAATTATTTTTAATTTTCATACGGTCGAAAAACTATCAAAATAAGGTCCTAAAGCCCTGTCCCAATTTTGGTTCCATACGCTTAAGTTTAGGCCAAAAACACATGTTAACTCAATTTTTTTATGTTTTTCGTTTGTTTGAGTTCAAAACATTTGTTTTTTATTATCACAACCCTTGGCTTAAATTAAAATTTTGGGTGTATTTTGTTTTCCGTGTCCCTTCCGAAATGAAACAACTCCAGTGTTAAAAATAAAATCCCTGTGGTGTTTTTGTCGACTAAGCAAACGTCTTGATCATGATCAAAAGTGTCAAGGTTCATTTATGGACCGAACTTTTAAATTAAAGTTTAAATATGCTATAGATGTTATTTGAGCGGGAAAATTAGCTAAAGTAGTTGCAGTACATGCTCTTTCGTGTCATTAAATAAAAACAAGATTTCTTTAAACATTTTAGGACCCTGTTAACTTACATAATTATTGGGGCTGTCCATCAAAATTACATAGAAAATTCTTTGATACCATGTTATATAAGAAAAAGGAGGGATCTCTGCAGCTCTCGTAAGTACGTATTCAACTAATCACAAATTCCAGTTGTTGCTAGGACGTGGCCAGAGCAACTCTCGATTGTTGAATGATGGGTCAATCTTGTCCAATATAACATGCAAAGTTTGAAAACTCCAGTTGATTAGTGGATAAGAAGGAGTCAAACCTTATTGAATCGTATATGACTTGACACCTGCCATATATCGTAGGTGTTCAACATTAACATCATGTCGAAAATACAACTCTGAGGCTATTGAAAAGCATTAAAATTGCTTCAAAACAAATATTTTGTTTTTATTCTAAACATTTTGAAAATGAAAAATATTATTTTTTTTTGTGTTGATAAAAACGGAATTATTTCTTGACGAAATCGGAACGTGACAAAATCGGAGCGTGACAAAATCGGAACGTGATAAATACGGAACATACTTGTATACCGATACGTCCACTTTAGGGCTGATAGTGGTTAAGTGCCTTAAAAAAACTCTATATACCTCATGCCTGAAAAATGAAACCATAATGAGGCTGAACAGGAACAACATTTCGATAGGAATTCCTCAAGTAATCCGACAAGACAACTTTCAAAGCGTCTTTCTAAAAATGTCTGTGGGTTTCAATGATTTTCTTCAGAAATTCCATCAGAATGTAATTCAAGTATTTGCGAAAAGTTTGCTTCAACTATTAATTTGAAGATATCTTCAGGAGTATATTGGACGATACCTTCACAGACTTTTAAAAGGATTCCTCCAGAATTTTCATACGAGGCACCTTGGAAAACTCAACCAGATTTTTTTCCAATGATATCCACAGATGTTTTTCCAATGATTCCCTCATAAATTTACCAAAGGAGTCTTCAAAAATTGATACAAGATTTCTCTAGGAATTTGTCTAAAATGATGCTAAGGAAATTTCACAGTTTTTCTTGGAGGAGATTTCTTTATAAAAACCTAAAAACCGATGAATATCTAAACTAAATTGCAAAGACATAACTGATAAATTCATACAAGAGAGAAATTTTTTAAAAAAATTTCCGTACCTCTTCTGGATTTTTGGAAAAAGTTTCTCTCAAACTAATAATGAAATAATTGAAAATCTACCCCACAATTTGTTAGAGGAAATCCCTGGAAAATCTCCAGTGGAAGTCTTTGAGGGGCTACAGGAATAATTGATGCAGGATATTGTTATTAGGCAGAATAAATTTTAAATTGAAGAATCCAAGAAGGAATAACTTCAAAAATAGTTCCAGAAATCTTTGAAAGCAATTCTTATATGTATAGAAAAAAATGAGGAATTCTTGATCGGATTTGTTTGGAATTCTTGGAAAAATTTCTTCAAGATTTTGTGAAATAATTCCTGGAAGAAATTGTGGAGCAATTTCTGGGATAATCTGTGGGAAAATTATCAAAGGATTGATTTTGAAAACGGTTTTTCTGAAAAATTGCCATGATAGATTTCCGTATGATTCTTGAAATATTTTTTTTAGTTCAAGCCTACTACTACTACCATTCCCAGCCCTGGTTTCAACACAAAATAAATCGCATTCGCTCTGCGCGTGTGTGTAGTATAGTTTAGTTTTATTTTTCAAAAATGGTATAGTGTTTAAAACAAATACAGAAATGTTTCAAAAGTAAAAACAAATATCCTATTATGCGTGTCAAAAATATAGTAAGCCATAAATTATCCAAAAATAAACTATAAGCCTACATTAAAATTATAAAAATACAAAAAAAAATATCCTCAGTTCTCCCGTCTATACTGAGTTGAATATTCGAGGATTTAAATGTTAATGTCTCCGCTAAGTGCCAAAATATAAACCTATTCAAACATGTACCTGATAGCCTGATATATATTTTTTTTTGGAATTACCTACTACTATCTTATCAGCATATCGATTTGTAAAATAGTGCCTTTGACAAATGACTTTACCGAAAACACCAAACTGCTTACTGCTTCGGCAGATAGAAATGTTTAAAATTTTCAATTCTCGCTAGCGCCTCACAGTGGCTGAATACCCGAACAGGCGATTAGAACAAAATTGTATTTCAATTAAATCAAAATATGTTCCAAGTAACAAATTTTGTTTCATTTATGTGAAAAGCACTTTGGGTTGGTGGAGACTTCTTTAATATATTTTAAACAAAATTTATAGCTTTTTCAACTTTGTTATAATTGGAAACACAATTGTTGCAAAAATTGTTATAATGCGGTAGGTTGCATTTGATAAAAGTATGCATCAGCTTGAAGCACAATCTATATAAATAAAAGTGGAATAGTGTTTGTATGACACGAAATGGCTTTAGCACGGATCAACGGATTTTATTTATTCTTTCAGCATTGTACTGTTCAGGGGCTGCGATGTGTTCGTGCGAAGAAAAAGTTTGGGGAAGTCTTCGTTATAGTCGAAAAAAACGGAACAAAACTAATTTTTCATTTTGTTTGGAAGTTTTCATGACGTTCTTCAACAGCCTACTTGAGGGCAAGACGAAGTTTATGGTGTCAGTTGTAACGAACGGCTTGCTGTACCGTTTGCACTCGCAGATCGCCTGCCACAACAGGTACTTCTTCGCGAATTTGTCCACGTTTCTCTTGCAGAACTTTTCCGGAACCTTCATGTGGGAGTACCGACAAAAAACTCGGGGCCGGGAATTTGGTTGGTGTCCAGCTTGGTGTATGTCTCTTCGTCCATGATGAGACAGCCTGGCTTGGCCACTCACGGTACAGCTTCCGCGCACCCAATTTGGCCACCGCGTTTTGCTTGTCAGTCCAGTTTGGCGCCATCCTTATCTTAAAAACACGTAGCCCAGCCCGCTTCATGGTCTGCTGGATGAACCACTTCGACGAATTGACCTTTTTGGCCACGTCTCGAGTGGAAAGATACGGGTTATTCTTAAAGTACTGCCTTATCTTCTGCGCCATCTCTGGGTATTTCGTTTTCGGGTTTCGGCCGCTTTCAGCGATGGTCTTGTCTCCTGGAATATCTTCATAACGTGGGACACAATGAAATGGTGGATTCCAAGCCTTTTGCCGATCCATCTGTGCGACTGATCAGGACTTTTCTTGTTTTGAATACATCATTTAGTCATTTGAATGGCGGCATTCAAAAGAGGTAAACAAATGTTTTATCTACAGTTTAGTTGATTACACTTTGAACAGCTGTGATTTTCTGTTTATAAAACAGTAGGAAGCAGAACCGATCCCTCCAGGGTCATCGAATTGGCAAAAAAATGAAGAAAAAAGTAATTTTCCGACATTGAATGCAAGGCACTATGAAGTGTGTAACGATCCACACGCAAAACAAAAATCAAAGGGAGTTATGTACAAGACACGACCGCTTGACGTTAACTACGAAATATTATTTGTTGCATGTTGATCGTTTCTGATTTCAATGCCGTGATGATACAAGAATGGCAAAATTGAGAAGAGAATCGCTCTAAACGAGCCTTGCGTCCTTCGCATTATACGTCCCACCCAAACCAAAGTACTTCAATACACAGGAGCTGGATTCCCGCAAATGTTTATGAAATGTATATTACGCGATTATTTATCGCGAATGTGATCTTGAAAACTTCTTAAAATGCTAGTAGATCGTCAAAGCTACTTCAAATTGTTTTGGTGTTCTCTGCGCGATTATTCCTGATTGACCAAGGCGTGATCGCGTAGAAGACACCAAAATAATTTGAAGTAACTACGCGACCTACAAGCGTATTTTAAGATCGTCGGCGCGAGAGCATGAAGCAATTGCTTCATATTGCATGAGAGTATCACTTCTTCAAGGAATTTGGACTTTAAACAAGTAGTTTGATATATTTATATTGTCTGCTTCATTCTCAACAAAACGCGCCGCCAACTTTCAATCAGACTGAAAAAATCGTCGCCAGCAAACCAATCAAAGGAGGTGATTTTCCATTGTGTTGGTAAGACTGTGAAACGTCAAATTCACAGCAGTTCCTTGGCTGGCGACGATTTTGGCGACGGTTTCACCGGAGACGATTTTGGCGACGGTTTTACCGGTGACAATTACAAATCGTCGCGTTCGAAAAGGGCAAAGATTACAATAGTATAATAATATTATTTTCTTCGTTATCCAGAGGTGGTTTTTGCTTTAAACCAGTTCCTAACGCAAAATTATCAATTAATACATGCAAAGAATATTTGAACTGGGAAAATTTTGCTGAAATATCGGACTACAGAATAAAAACAAAAATATTTCATTACTAACGTTGATGAGCCAATTTTTGGGAATCCAGTATCTGTGTATTAAATTACTTTGGTCCCAAACAGAACTGATAAATTTCCGACCGATTGGTGGGAAAATATTGAAAATCTTTTGATAAATGGTTGAGTTATTAGCATAATTTCGTGACGTGTCGAATTACAACGCAAAATCAACTTCGTAACTACCGACGGTCGTTCGAACATACACGAACATCGCCGATAAATCTTTCACGCATAAAGAGTGCTTGCAGCGACACAACAACGAAATCGCGACGATTATTTGTCCCTGTCGCCGTGAAAAGTCGCGAAGATTTGGGGGAGCCTTTATATGATACTATCTAGTAGACCAACGCGACGAAAATCGTGCCTCCGTGGATTGGACGCGCTTATAAGGCAGCATCCATTTATTACGTAACGTAAAATTGGAAAATATTGACCTCCTTTCATTTATTTGTATGAGTCGTAACGCTTAAGCATATACACCCCCTCCCCCTAGAGCGTTACGAAATTTGTGATATATTTCGAAAACTGACAGCTAATTGACGACGTCATTCCTATCCATATCGAACAAATTTGCAAAATAAAAAATGATCTATTGATATGCCGTGGGCGATGGTAGATTGAGTATTCTCGTCCCTGCCTATGCACCAATGCACGAGTTCACTATTTTGACGTTTAAACGAATTCACTTGTTCTTATGGTTACGTTAATTACACGGCACTGCCAAAACGTCAAATATTGAACTCATGCATCGGTCCATGGATTAATGCACGTGTTCATTATTTGACGTTTGAGCGGTGCCGTGTTATTTATGTGTCCATGGTAACGAGTGAATATGGCACCGCTCAAACGTCAAATTAGTGAACTCGTGCACTGGTCCATTGGCCTTTTTCTCTGACGCAGCAGGTGCTATTGTTGCCTAAAAATCGAAGATCAACAGCACTTAGGGTGTCTGTTAGTTCCAAGCAGTCTGGCGATACTGGAGTAGTAACCATGGACGTTATATTTCAAGCAAGCCCAAACATTTGACTTTTTTAAGCGTTTTTGCAAGAAAACCACGCAAATTTATTTTGTCATTAAATAGTAAAACTATGATAATTATCATTTCCAAAAACTTTTCGGGCAATTGAGACATTCGAGGAAAAGTAGTATAACTGTTACTGGGATATAAATATCTAAAGCTTTTAGATTTAGTTATTGTTAGACCTCTTTACTATTATTCCTCCCCGCGATGAACAACCCCTATATTTTAAATATTTTTTTTTTAAATAAAAGTAAAATAAACAACCTTCCCAAAACAGCAGACAAAACGAGATAATCTTTTGAAATTTTATTACGATTAAAATTACGATTTTTTTTGGCACAGACAACGTAAATGTGTTAATTAATGAGTTAATTAATTTAATAACCATGCGGATAACAGCTCAATATAAGCGTCAATTTATGTAACGTAAATGTATTTGGTACAGACAGCAGGTTAAAAACAAGTAACTCTATTATACGATTGTGGTGATAAATGACATTCTACTCAGCCACCGTTGGTGGCAGAATAACCGGTTGATGGCCAATGAAGGCACTGGACTGCACCATTTCTATGGCATTGAATACCCAGAATACTAGCGCTTCCTCA
This sequence comes from Aedes aegypti, assembly GCF_002204515.2. Lineage (NCBI taxonomy): Eukaryota > Metazoa > Arthropoda > Insecta > Diptera > Culicidae > Aedes > Aedes aegypti. The sequence continues at coordinate 285,651,876 of NC_035108.1, forward strand.
TAGCAGTTCTTCGCTGAAGCTAATTGTCATAAGTTTTGCCGCTATAGCAGCATGATTTTGATTCAGCCTTGGCAAGACGAGAATGACCTCTTCCTCATCCGAAACATTCGACCGGAGGCAGACTCAGGTTTCTGTGCTGGTTCATTGGACGGACCGACGCACGCCGCCAGTCGGCAGCTCATTCTGATGTTGTAGATTTTAGCTCTTTTTCCTGGCTTTTTGCTGTTTACCTTTGCCGAAACATCCGTAGCCAATCTGGTAGTCTCTTCATCGATTTCGATTTCATAAGCATTTTCAACGGTTCTGCTGCTCAAGGCTGGTGTAGCTAATTAGATATACCTTCTACCGGTGAAGAAGCAAGTTCGTACACTGAGGTAAAAATACATGAAGATTTCTGAAAAAATGATTCTGATATGGCGATTATTGTTTAAATTTATAAGATTGACTTAATGAAGAATATAGTATTTTGATGGTGGAATATTCATTTTCATAAGTCGTTCTATAAATTACTTCAGCCTATAGTATTTCATGATTGGTACCAAGCATTGCAAACATTTGCCAATTATTTCTGGCATGTCCAAAAACTAACATGTAAAAAAATCGCTTAACTTGTACGCAAGTTCGAAAACTGAGCTTCCAGTGATTGCAATGAAAATTATTTTAAATAATTATTTAAGAGGAGTTCATAAATCTGACTTATGAAACTTGTATGAGATTGTTAAATGATTAAGTTTCCAATGCAATCATCATTCAACTGATTCCTAAGTCGTGTTTTATTAATAAAAACCCCAAATAAATTTGTCTCAGTGTAGAAGTTGCGATGCCGCAGTGAACCTTCGAAAATAGAAACGACAGATTCGGCGCGGAGAGTGAGTGCTTGGCCTAAACTCACCTCAGAGTGCTTCGTACCTACAGAAAGATGAAAAGAAATCAATTTCTATCGACGGCGTTAATGGCTTCCGGTTAGTGTGTTCCAAGCGTGGAAGTGTGGCGTTGTTTCTTTGAGTTTTAAGGGCAAAACCTTGCATTTGATTTCTTTGGATGGTCGCCTGGGTTCTATATAGTGAGCGTCATGCCGGTGTTCAATTAGCTTTTTTCGGTAAAAGCATTAACCAAAAACAACAGCATTTTCCGTTGCAACCGGATGATTAAGCATGTTTTGCTGCTAGCTTAGGTGCTATGGTTCCAAAGCCTTTAGATTTAGCCAGACATTAAGATTTTCTTTTCGATACTTTAATATATTTATCATTAATTTGTTCCGAATTGCACTTTAACCTTTCTTGTGCATAGGGGTCATTTTTGGCCAATCGGTACAGTATAGGAGCTGTTATTTTGTAGTGAAAAGAGATAGAAGTTTTAAATTTTCTGGCTTTTCCTAACTTCTGAAAACGAACATTTTAGCGCTGGAAGAAGCTTTCAGCGACCGACAAAAAAGGGACACAATACGCATTGTGGGTTAAAAATGACCCATGACTTTGAAATGCTCTCAAAAATCCATTTTCGTTCTTTAAGCTTTATATGAAAAATATGGAACCCTTGAATAGAACTCCGGACATATTTGTAAGAATGGCCATTCTGGGTTGCCCTTCAAGAGCATCTGAAACCTGTTTCAGAAGGAACTGGCATATATCATTTTTAGCAGTTCATACGCCTTTATGGTACGACGGTTCAAATTTCATGGGTTTCCATTCGGTACGATGTCTTATGGACATTTTCAGATAATCATGTTCCATCATGCGACAGCTCAAAAGTAATGATTTTCCAAATATAAATAGACACTATGCCAAAAAGCGAACACAAAATTCTTCTTATTGTTTCTTATGTTACGTCCCAATCCGGATGGAACCTGCTTTTCATGTGTTCTTATGAGAACATCTACAGTTATTTTTTGAGAGCTTCTACCACTGTTTGACCATTTTTGCTTTTTGGCAGATAAGAAGATACTCTACACTCTGATAATTCGAGAACATTTCCAATCCAAAAAGTTCCTCGACCGGTGAGATTCAAACCCACGCCCCTCTGCTTGGTCTTGCTGGTAAAGCTGCGCGTTTACCTTTGAGATTATATGGGCATCCCAAGTATAAAATTCACATATCCGAATAGCTTTTCCATAACGGCCATATTAGAAAAAAAAGTCATTAATCAATTCATTCCAGAAATACCTTCAACAATTCGTTCAGAGATTTTGTCAGGAGTTCCTCCAAGGACTATTCCAGGAATTTTTGCAGGAATATTTCAACAGGGATTCTTCTAGCGATTTTGCGAGGAATTTCTACCGTAATACCTCCAGTAAAATCTTCATTGGGATTTTTCCAAGAATAACTGCAGAACATTTAAATTTCTTCAAACATAACTTCAGATATTTCTTTAGAATTTCCACAGTGATTTCTTGAGATTCCTTTAGGAATTATTTCCGAGATTTCCTCCAGAAATTCTATCAGGAATTATTCCGAAATTTCCACTCTGCAAGAAATACCTTCATGAATTCCTATAGGGATTCCTCAAAAGCATCCTTCAGGAATTCTCGCAAGGATTCCTTCAGGAAAATTGCTACACCAATTATTCTAAGAGTTTTCCAGGTAACCTTCACTGATTTACCTTAAAAATTTTCCTGACATGCGTTTTGGGCCTCCAAAAATAATCCTCTAGAGAATTCTTCCAAAAATGCCTACAGAGATTCGCCCATGAATTCCTCCAGGTGTATCATCAAAAAGAATTCCTCCAGAGTTTCCTCCATGATTTTTTTTAGAGATTCCTTCAGGGAGTTTTTTTGAGAAATCCCTGGATAAGTTCCTGGAGGGATTCCTGGAGCACTCCCTAGAGGTATCGCTAGGAAAAAAAATCTAGAGTAGTAAAATCTAGTAGTATATGAACCAATTCAATCGTATAGATTGCATGAAAAGGCTATATACCTACTAAAGTGGAGGCTAAATGCAAAAAAAAAAAAGAATTTATTTCTTATATTTTTGCATATTTTTTCACAAGCTCTCAAAAAACTCTTCTAGCTTCAGAATATGATCATCTGCACCCACAGATTCCAAAATTCCTTGGGAGATCGATGCGTAGCCATAACCCTCGTAAATATCTCAGGCTACAGAATTTTAATCGTTTTCGGATATTCACTCCTCGGAATGATTCATTAATGCAAGTATGTTGGTAAAAAAATGAAATATGATGTCTTTGAGTAATAAGCATTTCAGTGCACCTTAAGGTTTGCCACTAGATTTTTGAAAATGTCTGGCGAGTTCAAAATAAAAAGTCTTGCAAAGTCTGGCAGACGCCATTGTTCAGGTATACTTAGACTCGAATTTCGACGGTAACAAAAAATATACAACGTAGAAAAAATATCCTAAATCAACTTCAGCACATGGCCTTTTTAAATGTTTAAGGCTGTATTGGAAAGCATTCTAGTATTTCAGCTATGGTATTAATCAAATAAGTCTTTTATGCATGTATACATTCTGGTACATAGATTATTATGATTGTAAAAAGTTAAACTCAAAACGATGAATCCATGAGAAAGTTTCACCATGTCTGTTATCAAAACTCTATATCAAATTTATAAACGAGAACTGCACTCTAATAATAATAGTTGATCTGGACACAGTTTAAACTACTACTGACATATTTTTTCAATGAACAGACGTGTCTAGGAAAAATGATATTAAAATGCTAAAATACCATCGCATAAATATCAAAGTCACTAGGATAACCCCTCTACTGCCATCATCATTTTTCTACCACGAAACAATATTTTATTCACGATGATTTTTTTATTTTTCAATAGTTTTGCACCATGTTTTCACCAATTCTAAAAAAACTCTTTTGTTTTTTTGAATCTGTATCGATATTGAATAATTGGTTACTTGGTTTTCATAATATTCTGAAATTCCTTAGGGGAACGACATTCCCCATATAAAACTCCTTTTGTTTGCCATTTTGTTTTTACTCAATTCATAAAAAAAACATGGGCAAAACAATGTCAGGAGATTCCCTCAAAAAATCATATATATCGGTTGAGTTAACTAAAACTAAAAAACTTTACGGCCATAGTGGGACCAAACACATGAATACTCATTACTCAAAAACGCTGGCACGAATTCGCTTCATTTTCACATAACAGGCTCTCATCAAACTATTGTTTTGAAAAGCGAGTAACCGATCATGAGAAAAATTCTAAAGCCTGTGTTATTAAAGTAAGTATGGCTACGCGTCGGTCTGTAAAATCTGGTTGAATTTGAAAAAGTCTCGCAAAATGAGTAGTTTGTGTTCCCCTCGATTAAAAGTCTTGCAGTGCCAGATTAATCTGGCATAATGGCAACCCTGTACGCATCGTACCTTCGTGCTGTGCGTACACGAATTTTTTCTGCTCTTGGAAGTTTTTGAAAAATACCTAAAGCAATAAAACAGTAGTTTTCAGTACTATTTTTTCTACTATTGATCCCTTCACGATCCTTGTTTGGACCCGTGCCTTCGATTTTTCATTGGACCCGTTAGCGAAAGCTAACGGTGGTAATCCTTCTTGGACACCGTCGTGAGAAAAAACCTTATAGGAGGTATCGTGTTCTTTCATTTATTCACTAAACATGGTTGCAACTACAAACAAAAGGAAAGGTGAATCTCTGAATTCACAACTTCCTTCCAAAAAAGTGGGATTTAAAACTGTCACTTAACGTGGCAAGAATGGAAGAAAGGAAGTTTCTCCGGAATGCGAACTTTCTTCCAAAGGTGAAATGAATAATGTTGATAATTGCATCGAAATAAGCAATCACATCGATGCTCCATACAAATTTTCCGAATATCAAATCGAAGCAGCCTCTAGCCCAGGCTCTTTGATTCAAGTGAGGAAGCAAAGAGTGCCGCCTATCGTGGTCAGTTGTTCCGAATTTGCGGGATTTAGGCAGGGGATCTTGAACTCCATTAGGGGAATCAAGGTTTCCTTCCGAATCGCAAAGAAAGGAGACTGTTGCATCTTGCCGGAAACTCTTAAGGTGAAGATGAATCGAAGCCAAAGTTCAAATTTTCAAGAGCACAAATCTGAAGAACCAAACATCCGTTTGAGCTGAAAACCTAATCGAATGGTCACCACCAGCTTGTGACCAATCGATTAGGTTTTCAGTTTAAACGGATGTTTGGATCTCCAGATCCGTGCTCTTGAAAATTTGAACTTTGGCTTCGATTCATCTTCACCTTAAAGAACGCAAACTTCTTCTCAGACATCTTGACATTTTTTTTACTTATTTGAACGTTTGTTCAAAGTCGAAAGATCAAAAGTGGAATAAATGATTTACTTGGATTTTCCCCAGTCCAAGTAACCATTTTGAAAAAGAGAACCCAATCAGGCATTGTTCGGAAAGGCTTTCTCAAGAATATTATTTAGTTCACTTTAACAAAAAAAATCTAAATAATATTAAAGCTTTACAAAAAGCTAGACTTATGTTCGATGTTCGTGTGATATGGGAACATTTCCAGAAGCCTGGAGGAAATTACCAAAACCCTACTCAATGCCAAAAGTGGGGTCATGGTACAAAACATAGCCGTATGGATGCTAAATGCATGATTTGCGGAGGTTCTTCTCACGCTAAGGACGTCTGTCCAGTGAAGGAGGATTGCGGGGGCAATCATAAGTCAAATTTTTGGGCGTTCCCTTCGCGTAGACGAGTCGTCGAGGCTCGTGCCAGGCAGATGAAGAATAATATCCGTTACGATAATAGTCGTTTCCAGAATTTCCTTGCTCATGAAGCGATTCTCAATCCTATCAACTTCACTTTCAATTATTTTCGAGCCAACTGGAGTATATATGAAACAATAACTGCATAATTGTAACATTCGACAAAAGTAGGCATTGAGTAAATGGAATACCAAGTGTGCATTTTATTGCAGTATGGGAGGAAACTAAAATTTCAAAAAAATACCAGAAACTCAAAAATGCTTATTTGAGGCTGATATTGTGTGCAACGCAAATCGCATACTAGAGGAATAGTCAGAAAATAATTCTGATAGATATTTCATTGCTATTACATTACGAGGCTCATTTATAATCTCAATGTGCCTGTTATGCGGTTATAATTACCAATGTGTGGTATTTTTTTTTTTCGAATTTTCTAGAACAATCTCACAGATTTCATTAAGTTGATCGAAAGTATTTGAAGTTGTGAAGTTCGAAAAAGTTGAAATTTAGCGTGACATAATTTGTGTACCATCCCAAAGTAAAGCATCTCATATTGATTGATGCAGTCAGAAACTACTAAAATCAATTGCTGTTCACAAAAATTACGTATTTTCCAAAACAGAACTGTGACTTAGATCTTAACAGGGGTTTCCATGGTAATATGAATATAAAATACAAAGAAGAATGAATACAAAATCGATTACAGAGGGGCCCAGATAGCCGTAGCGGTAAACGCGCAGCTATTCAGCAAGACCAAGCTGAGGGTCGTGGGTTCGAATCCCACCAGTCGAGGATCTTTTCGGGTTGGAAATTTTCTCGACTCCCCAGGGCATAGAGTATCTTCGAACCTGCCACATAGTAAGCTTTCAGTTAATAACTGTGGAAGTGCTCATAAGAACACTAAGCTGAGAAGCAGGTTCTGTCCCAGTGGGGACGTAACGCCAGAAAGAAGAAGAAGAACAGAGGTGCTAAACCTGCGTTCAGTGAAATGGATGAAAAATGCATGATCCGCAAATGTGGCTCGTTATTTTGTAGCATACACAAATGAGCTTCTTATCAAGTTAATTTGGAATAAATTTTAATTGTGTTTTAGAAGTTAAACTCTGACGCATCGCGCATGGAATTCTGTGATATCGTCTAGATTTCATGAAAAGTCTCAAAACAATCGCTAGCAATTTAGGTCGCCCATTAACATCTATAAATTCTGAACACAGATCTCGATAGGTATTTCTACGATGAACAACATTGTCGAATACCGCAAAGCAATCCGATGTGTATGAAAAAAGCTATTATGCATATACTATTCGGAAATTTTGTCCGATTATACTTTTACGTGTTAACCAACGTCGCCTTGCCAACAGGTTTTCATTGAATAACTTTTGGCACAAGTGTCGGATTGTTTCGCAGTCTTCGGCAATATTCTTCATTGTAGATATACCTATCGAGGTCTCTGTTTAGAATTTTTATAGATGTCAATGGGCGACCTCTGGCGATATTTCGTTGCAAAAGTAAGTTTTCCCATAGTAAATCCTAAACAAACTGTGAACGGCTGGCGCGTAAATATAGTTTCACCGATCGAGCTGAAATTTTTCACAGTTGTTTTGGGACGTAAATACAATCCACAAAGTGGACAGGAGCAAGAAACTTAATTTTGTCCCACACTAGTGTAGCTTTTTCGCAAAATTCACATCAATTTGTCCATTCAATCTAATTGTAAAGTAAATGTAATGTAGAATTTTGTTATTTCTTTTATTTAATGTTTTGGTTTTTATGTGCAAGAGATAATATCAGTATGAGATAATCATAATCACGGCAAGTCCGATCTTCCCGAGAGTTTAATGCCCTTAAATCAAACGGGACTCCTAGATTCTCCCATTTACGTCCCTTGTTAGCCGTTGTGGTTGCAGTAGTAATTTGAGACTGGCTCTCATGACAGTCTTCATCGAGGTATTACAAAGTTTAAACGAAGTAGGTATCAACTATTTAATCTGGTGGCATGTCTGCAAATTTTCCGCCTTATTGAAAGCAATTCAATTTTGTTTGCTATCGGTCAAGTTTTCCTTTTCATTGGATGCGACAACGCGTCGATGGTGAAGCCTCACGGAAAGGGAATCCGGTTGGATGAGTAATCACATCTGTTAGCCAAAGAAACCGTAGAGTAAGACGGGGAAAAATAATCAATTCCAGAAATACTATAACACTTAAAAAGAAATGAGTACCGTACAGTGAACTTTCAACATATGGGATACATTTTTGCAGAACAAACTTATTTCAAAATATTTACCCATTTTTAGTTATAGCAATTTTGAACTTAATTATCTTAAACGAACTTTTGTTTTGAGTTCTAGCAAAATACAACAAGATACTTTCGCCCCACCTTACGCTACGGCAAGAAGGTAGATTGATCCTGTGCTACGCACATTAGTCGAACCCAGTAATACTGTGCGGAGACATCAATCCCAGTGGCAAGCTGGACCTGGATTCATTAGCACTGGAGGTTCAATCGAGTGCCGTCATCACTAACGTGGAGGAGCTGGTGACAGATTTTTCCTGTCGCATCGCGTGCAACCGTCGTCGTCGATAGCAAGCCAGTTGCGGAGTTGATAATCGAAAGTTGAAACATCTTATTCGTAAGTTGACAGTTTAATATCTCATCCGTTGGGGATTTCCTGAAGGCAACTGTGGTGGCACCTCGTTATGCGAGCAAATTTTGCAAAGTGACGATATATGGCGATGAATCACTGGAGACATGCTATATATGTACAAAGTATTTGTTCCATAACGCAAGTAAACTGTAGCTTGATTAGTTTTAAATATTTTGATTATTATATATGTTTGAAATCATCGACAGTCACCTCATTTTATATAACCTACCTTATACATTTTCAACTTATTTTTTATCGATCGACACATTACAGAACTTACAATTTTGTAAGGAAGAAGAGTTTTGAATTTCAAAACGAACATATCCGTCCTAAAAGAAACTTGCAGCGACCTCTAGCGTCATAAAAAAGTTACACATTACACATGAAGATCGAATGTAGCCAATTACTTTGAAACGCTCTCAAAAAATTATGTGTGAATCGATTTCTTGAGTGCACTTGACACCTATTTCATAATGAACTGGTACATTTAGAAATTCATACGCTTGTGTGGTATAACGGTTCAAATATCATGATTTTTTTATTCCGCTTTACGAATATCATAGAGGATTGAATTTAACCAGTCCTTTATATGTCGAAAGCAGTTCCGGTTTCTTTTTTATTTATTTCTCCTTTTCTATTGTGCAGTGAGCAAAGTGGAGCCCAACACACTTATTGGTTCTATTTGTTTTACGAGTAAAAGGTCACTTAACGGTTTGAAAAATTTAGACTTAAAAGAGTTCGAAAATTTGATTGATAGAGAGACTAGCAAACCCTGGTCAGGATATAACTCATACAGTTCCTTCAAGGATTCCTAAGGAATTAGTTTTTCCTGATTCTTCTAAGTATTTACTCCTAGTATTTTTTTCTGGGACTCTGATATACATGTTTCAAAGTTCTTTAAACTATTATTCCATCTAGGAGAAATATATTTAGGGATTTTAATTAATTATGTCAAACGTGCGCTAGAATAAGGGCTAAAGTAACAGAATCAATTCCTCTTCTTCGATCCTCTCTTCGGTGAATAAAGGTGATAAGATACAAGTTTGGTGTTAATTTTCCGCACCAGGTTGCAAGCTTGAATCGCTACTTAGCACTTTAAGGTGATAAAGTTAAATCAAACTTACATATGTTCATTCTTCTTCAAATGTTCTTTTAGAGACATCTCTGGGAGAAACTGTAAAAATTTAAGTATTATTTTTCAGAAAATTTTTCGGGCATACTTTCTAGGACTCTTTCAGAATTAACACCAAGAACTTTTCTAACAATTAAGAAGCTCTATCTAATTTCTCTGATGTCACCAAAATGCCCACAGAGATTCAGATAAGAGCTTCTCTGTGGATTTCTTTAAAATCTCTCAACAGGTACTATTACTTATATTTATATGTGTAGCTTTTCGCTCTTTACGAGTGCACCATTAAACTGTCGGTTTACTTTTGTATTTTTTGATTTGGCTGAATTTTGGCACTTGCTTTCTTTATACCCAAAAATGTCTATTTGCATCATCGGTTCGCCATTTTTACCCTAGCGTTACTTTTGAGAAGGGCCTAAGAAAAAAAGCCTTAACAATTTTCAAAAAATTAAAACTTAGAAACTATTTGTCTGATTCGTTTGGTGTCTTCCGCAAAGTTTTAGGTTATTGTTGGAACTACCGTTTTGATTCATATTACGGACAGCTTCAAATTCCGGACACTGTATTTTGTATGGGAAACATTTCACACGAGATGTTTCAATTTTTGCCGTTCAAAAGTTCTCATTTTCGAGGCTCGTTTTAGTGAACATTTTCCTCAGATATCTACAAAAATTCATAATGCTCAGTTGTCTTAGACGCCTCTTTAGTGGTTTGCCGATCTCAATTAATTATTTGACTTTTGTGTCTATGATTGTCATGAGTTGTCCGGAATTCGAATCGAAGTGTCCGGAGTATGAGGCAAAAGTAAGGAAGCGTCCGGAATAAGAATCATGAAAAGTCCACACATTTCGATTTATTTAAAATTATTTATGCTGCGGAATCAAAATCTTTTTCCACCATTGGAAAGTTAATTGTTTTAAAGGCTCGATAACGCGGAGGAATCATACAGAAGGATTCATTTAATATGCTTTCTGATGAGTTACACTTCACTGAGGCCTTAAGTGTCCGTAATATGAATCAAAACGGTATCTGGAAAAAAAAATACACAGTAAAAAAATGTTGTAATTTGTTTTTATTTCGAAAATAAAGCTTGAAAATCCATTTTCACATAAATCGTTTTCTTGATTTTTTTTATTTTTTTTATATTTTAAAGTAGACAAAAAATTGAGTCTTTTGCACAGTGGATCAAGATGGAGAAATCATGGACAAAAAAGTTATGATTTATTGAAAAAAAGGTGATTTTTGAAAATGGTCATAATAAATTTTTAAATATTTTTCAACTCGATTTTATGAAAGTACGCAAAATTTACAACAAAAAAGGTATACGGAAAAATAAGGCTAACTTTTACCGTTTTAAAGATACAGCGATTTTAATACAAAATTATGATATAATTTTCAAATTTCGGTCATTATAATATATGTAACTTAGAAACGGTTTGTCCGATCAGTTTGGAGTCTTCCGCAAAGTTTTAGGTTATTGTTGGGACTATCTGGAAAAAAATATACACTGTAAAAAAATGTTGTAATTTTTTATGTATCGAAAATAAAGCTTAAAAATCAATTTTCTCAAAAATCGTATTTTTGATTTATTTTTTTTTATGTTGAAGTAGACAAATAATGAAGTCTTTTGCACAGTGGGTCAAGATGGAGAAATCATGGACAAAAAAGTTATGATTTTTTAAAAAGAAGGTGAATTTGTTGAAAATGGTCATAATAAACTTTTCAAATGTTTCGGTAGCGAAAAGCATTCAAAAAGTTTATTTAGACCATTTTGAAAAATCAACCTTTTTTAAAAAATCATAACTTTTTTGTCCATGATTTCTCCATCTTGACCCATTGTGCAAAAGACTTCATTTTTTGTCTACTTTAACATATAAAAAAATAAAAAAATCAAAAATACGATTTTTGAGAAAATTGATTTTTAAGCTTTATTTTCGATATATAAAAAATTACAACATTTTTTTTACAGGATGTATTTTTTTCCAGATAGTCCCAACAATAACCTAAAACTTTGCGGAAGACTCCAAACTGATCGGACAAACCGTTTCTAAGTTATATTATAATGACTGAAAATTGAAAATAATATCATAATTTTGTATTAAAATCGCTGTATTTTTAAAACGGTAAAAGTTAGCCTGATTTTTCCGTACACCTTTTTTGTTGTAAATTTTGCGTACTTTCATAAAATCGAGTTGAAAAATATTTAAAAAGTTTATTATGACCATTTTCAAAAATTCACCTTTTTTCAAAATATCATAACTTTTTTGTCCATGATTTCTCCATCTTGACCCACTGTGCAAAAGACTTCATTTTTTGTCTACTTTAACATACAGTGAAACCTCCATGAGTCGATATTGAAGGGACCATCGACTCATGGAAATATCGAGTCATGGAACATCAATCCTTTGGAAAGCTGTTTCAAGGGACCATCATAGTAACCATGAAATTTTGTTTCCAGTATGGTTCCATGAGTCGATATCGAGTTATGGAACATCGACTCATGGAGGGATCACTGTACATAAAAAAAAATCAAAATACGATTTTTGAGTAAATTGATTTTTAAGCTTTATTTTTGATATATAAAAAATTACAACATATTTTTTTACAGTGTATATTTTTTTCCAGATAGTCCCAACAATAACCTAAAACTTTGCGCAAGGCACCAAACTAATCGGACAAACCGTTTCTAAGTTATAATTTTTTTGAAAATTATTAAGTTTTTTTTCTTAGGCCCTTCTCAAAAGTAAATCTAGAATCAAAATGGTAAGCCGATAGTGCAAAAAGGCATTTTTGGGCATAAAGAAAGCAAGTGCAAAATTTCATCCAAATCAAAAAATATAAAAATGAAATTTGGGAAAAAAATCGTCATTTTCTGTGGAACCGCTCTTCTATTACAGGTATATTCCGTTTTTATCAACACGATCAGCGATTTTCAGTTGACAAAAACGGAACCGTGACAAAAACGGAAAAATTTTCTTAGACAAAATATTTTACAAATTTGAAATGAAAATTGCAGTTTTGTCAGGATAATACACATTTTCATCATATTAATGCACAGTATTGACGTTTAAGAGCTGTGACGACCATTTAGATTGTTTATTATTATAGGCTCGTAATGAAAGTTGATTGCAGATTTCTATCAATCAATATGATTTCGATATAAATCATTAATAGTATCAGTTTTCTTAGTTAGAATTTCAATAAAAGTAATATAGAATATTGAAACGATAATCACATTAATGCCCTATGCATCACAAGGTACACCATATTTGTAAAAATAACTACAAAGAAGTGAGGCAAGCTGATATTTTTTTTAAAGAAAGATTAAATAAGAAACACCTTTTTTCTACTGTTCATCCTCATCCTTCTTCTTCTTCTTCTTCTTTATGGCATTACATCCCAACTGAGAAAGAGCCTTCTTCTCATCTTAGTGTTCTTATATACACTGCCGCAACTATCAACTGAGAGCTTTTTTGCCAAGGTACCGTAATTCGGGGTGTAGTTGATCAGTGGGGAGAAGTTGATTATTCCCGTACCCTCATGCATAAACTGTCAAGAGAGCTATGATCCGATTTCAAATATCACAATTTATGTGATGTCGCTCTACCTGATAGCTGCGCTTGATGTTCCTATATTCGGTTTGACATTCAAGATAATTATACCATGGAAAACAGAATTTTTAGGAAATGTTTTATGAACTGTATAGAGACACCATTTAAATAAACTGTTTCTTACATTCCAGATATGTTCAGTGAACCCAGTTTTTAATTAGCATTGAGGATTAAAATCAATTTTCAGAGAAAAACCATGTTCTTTTAGTGAGCGAGTTACTAATTTCGAAGAAAATTGCATATCTTTAGGCGTTTAATGTGATGTATTCTGCCATTAATAACATTTAATTCTAAATTTGACCGATTTATCAAAAAATTTTGATTTTTCGAGTTTTGATTCGGATTTCGTGAACTCAAATTTAGTGAATAACATATCTCTTTAATTTATGAAACCTATCGCAGTAACTGATCAACATCACCCCGGAATCAAGAACTCCAATTCTGAAACATGTTTCTGTTATTACGATAAGAATTTGTCAAAATATGTATAATTCGATACACATCCATTCAGTACAGGTTTAAAAAATATTTGGATGATAATACATGCATCAGTGGTGCATTTTGAACTGAACGCGAGCCAAAAGTGAACGGAGCCCGAGCCAAATTTGCACTTGAACGTAGTAGTCAATGAACTTACGAGCAAGAGCTTGCCGTTGCTCAAGAACGGCCCGTTCAGTTCGGAATAATGATTGGAGTTTCCACTTGAGAAATGAATCTATCAATTGCCGTAATTTATTATGAATATAGAAATCATACAGCCCTCGATATAATGAATATCAAAAACACAACATTGACCTAGATTTTGTCGTAAACCAGTCAAAACTGATCGCGTTCATTTTCCGGCTCGCACGGGTTCATATTTTTGAACTGCTCAATGTTCAAGCCTACTTGATCGCTGCGTTCAACAAAATGAACTGGAACGCGAACTGAACGCGTTCAAATGCATCACTGACATGCATCCTACTTGGAATTATAGAACAGAATCTCTCAAAAGTGATCAACTTCACCCCATTTTACGGTACATTTTTTTTTGCATTTTTGGTCACAACCGATTGATGATCAAATGTGGAGTTATGTTGCGAAAGTTTTGCAGTTGAAATGAATACTTATACAGAAAGAAAAATTTATGTAAATTTCAACGTAAAATCATGCACATGCAGGGAATGCCAGAAATGTCGCAAATTTACACGTCACATCGTGTAAAATTACAATAACATCATGTAAGTTTCCGCTAGACATTGTGTAATCTAGCATGGACTCTAACCGATTTCGTGACAATTGGTATAAATTTACATGATGTTGGTGTAATTTTACACGATGTGTCATGTAAATTTGCGACAAATCTGGCATCCCCTTGATATGCATTATTTCACGCTGAAATTTACATGGATACCGTACACAGAAATACGGTTTCCTGAGCTTTGAATTGCCAAATTTAACATTAAAATGATTGTGGTGATCTTTCTTTTAAAGTTATTACTACCAACTTCGACAAGTGCATCCTTGTCCATCACCAATCTAGAACAGCACCACCATCGCCTTTTAGCTTTAAGGCCCAAACGCAATGATAGCGGAACGGCAACGGAAAGCGGAACCAGTTCGCCAGCATGAACTGTAGCATGCATGTCGACCCAGACTGGGTTCACTTTTGTTCGTTGACAGCTCAGTTGAGATGGTGTGATTCATGGTGGTGAACTGGTTCCGCTTTCCGTTGCCGTTCCGCTATCATTGCGTTTAGAACTGTACGTAAGATCACAAATAGACTGGCAATAAGGCAATCCATGAGACAGCTGCGATCGGCTGGTTTTTTTGTTTACCGTGAGCTTTTGACATTTCGTGATTGGAGTGACCGTTCACTCACAAAGGAAAATGTAAAGCTCCGATAACACTTGCATGTTTTGTTCACCCTTCCGTTACGGTTGCATCCACACTTTCAGCTGTCAGTCCTATCGAGAAAAGTCCTCATGGAGAGCCTTATAAACTAACTTAAGTTGTAGTTTTTTGTTGAGTACAAATAATATTAAATAATTGAGAGAGGAGACAGCTGACTTAGATTGCGAGCTCCCAAAAGTTAAGGGAACCTGTCACCAACTGTCACTGGAAAACCAACACAGTTATTACAGATAATTTTCCATATCGTTTCCTACACTCAAACACGTCAGAACATTTGACCAATGCAAGAGTGAAATAATCATGTAAGTCTATCAGCCCGTTCTGGGAACAAAATCTTCTACAGATTGACAACTACTGAAAAACTAAACATTTCATATACTTTGTAATTGGATTAAATGGACAAATGCAAAACATATGTAATGTTTAGTTTTTCGATAGTTGTCAAACTTCCACTCGGCTCATTAGCCATAAACCACGAATCATAATTAATCAAAAACAAGAATTCTACAAACTGCTTAGTTTTGCTGGACTTCTTCCCCTACCCCTTGGAACAGAATCTAATCAATTACTGTTTGCTATAATTTGTGCAATGCTATCGAGTTTGAGAGATAGAAGTTAATGTCCAAACTATTACAAGGTCGACAGTCTTATTAAGAATAAAATAAACTTGATCATACCTCTTGCCGTTGTACACAACATTGAGTTCATTCACAAGTGCATCCCTTATCAAAAAGAGCTGAACATGTATGGGATCGTCCATTAATCATGTAAGCGGTAATGGGGGGAGGCGGGGGATTTGAAGTATCTTAAGTGCCATACAAATTATTTTTTATTTTCATACAAACATTCATACCATAGGGGGAGTATATTTGTCTATCAAATTTACATAGAAAATTCTTTTAAGCCATATTACATAAGAAAAAGGAGAGGTCTATGCAACTCTTTTAAGTACGTTGTTGCTAGGACGTGGCCAGAGCAACTCTCGATTGTTGAAAGATGGGCCAATCTTATTCAACAGAACATGCTACGTTTGAAAACTCAAATTGAATAATTGCATAAGAAGAAGTCAAACCTTATTAAATCGTATATGACTTGACATCTACCATGTGTCGTAGATGCTCAATATTAACAAAATGGCGAAAATTCAACTCTGTGGCTATTAAAAAGCATTTTAATTGCTTCAAAATAAGTATTTAGTTTATATTCGAAACATTTTAAGAATTTAAAAAAATCAATTTTTTTGTGTTGATAAAAACGGAATAATTTGTTGACGAAATCTGAACGTGACAAAATCGGAGCGTGACAAAATCGGAACGTGATAAAAACGGAACATACCTGTAGTTATATTTTTGTAGAAGCTCCGCTAAGCATTGCCTTGAGAATATTATAAAAAAAAAATCTTCCAGAATTTTACCTTATATATCTACATAGAGAATCCCAAGAATTCCTAAAAAAATTAGAAAAAGTTCAATTTTTGATGATGATTGATTTAGTTTTCAGAAACTTTTAAGGAATCATTAAAATCTCCAGGAAGAATTTAAAGTCAAATTTCTACAACATTCTCTTGTAAAATGAGCGAGAGCCTGAAGATTTGTTTGCAGGAATCGTTGTAAGATTTTTTTATTTGGTACCTGGTTTAATTCATATAATATACAAGATTAATGCTTGGAAAGATATGCAGGAAAGATTCCTGAACAAATTCCAATTATATGAAGAATTTTGCTAACTTCTTTGAAAAAGCCCAA
The DNA here is from genome assembly GCF_002204515.2 of Aedes aegypti. Lineage (NCBI taxonomy): Eukaryota > Metazoa > Arthropoda > Insecta > Diptera > Culicidae > Aedes > Aedes aegypti. Next base: position 285,668,570 of record NC_035108.1, read on the forward strand.
TCATAACTGCTTGAAAATATCTTAAAACTACTCAAGTCAAATTACTAGAGAACTCTTTGGGTAATCCCAACATAAAGCAAGGCTTGGAGATGTTCTCAGTGAAATTTCTGATTGGGTATAAATGCTGTAATCTCTAAATATTTTTTTTTATTCGCGGCAGATTGTATTTCTTTAACAATTTTCAGATAAAATTTTAAGACAATTTATTGTTGGGGGAACATTTGAAGAACTTTATAGAGGCCAACTTCCGAAAGAGTTATCTGAATCAATTTCAGAAGATTTCTTGTGAGATTACTCAAGATATTTGTAGAAAAAAATTCATATCATTGTTTAAATAAAGCAGCTGTATTGTGCTTGGTGTTACTTGGGTAGCTGTAATTTCCAACCAAGTTTAAGAGGGCATCCATATAAAGGTATATATTGAAGAATTCCGGAAGGTAACATCCTAGGTAGCATGGGGTCTTCCTTAGCCGAGTGGTTAGAGTCCGCGGCTACAAAGCAAAGCCATGCTGAAGTTGTCTGGGTTTTCCCGGTCGGTCCAGGATCTTTTTGTAATGGAAATTTCCTTGACTTCCCTGGGCATAGAGTATAATCGTAGGCAAAGAAAGCTCTCAGTTAATAACTGTGGAAGTGCTCACGAGAACACTAAGCTACTAGAATAACTCAAACAATTCGTGATACTTTTTTTGTATGTTGAAATAATGTTTTTTCAGTACTCCTTAGGGGTCATGCACAAATTACGTCACGCTCCAAGGGGGGGGGGGAGGCTCGAGCCAAGCGTGACAAGCCTTACAAAATTTTCGGAGAACTCATACAAAAAGTGTGACAAAGGGGGGGGGGGAGGGGTAGAAAAAGTGGAAATTTAGCGTGACATAATTTGTGTACCATCCCTTAGATTAATTTTTGGAAGTGTCTTAAGTCCAATTAGCCCGTCATTCGTTTTGGCAACAATGATGACTTTTCAACTTGCATTTCAAAGTGATAAAACTCAGTCTTAATAGTTAATATTGACTTGAAAAAGTATCACTGTGTGCGCTAACGTGCATGAAGTATGCTGATACTTTTTCAGCTGTGTCAGTGCAAAACAAACTGATTTTCTTTGATTCAAAATCGTGAGATGAATTAGCAACAAACATGAACAACGCGTACAAATTTCAATGACGGCCTACTTCGCCTTAAGGGATATTCTTTGTGAATCATCATCGAGCCATCATCATCGATCGTGTGTTCTTTCCCGTTTGAGGCACTGTGGCGCCTCAGCATTTGATCCTTTGAACCGGATTCCGTACCTGTAGAGTGGAACCGATCTATAGACTCCGGTTCAGTATCGAAGTGTTCTCGCTGGTTAACGAGCCGACCATCCGAGAAATTCCCGCCAATCAAGGAGTCGATTGGTCTCATCGAAGCGACTAGCCGAGGAATCCCGCCGATCAACGTGACGATTGGTGCTAATGGTAACATCTTTGCCGACACCAGTGAGTGTGGAATCTCTGCACAACAGGCCGTAAGAGGTTTATACCGATCAACGAGATGGTCGGTACCAGCGAAACCTTCTACTGGTCAACGTGGCGCACAGTAGAAGCATCCGTTCGTGGTGACCAGTCGAGGAAATACCGCCGATCATCGAGAGAATCGGTTCCATCGAAGCCTTCTAGTGGTCAACGTGGCGCACAGTAGAAGAAGGACCCGTTTATCCAGCTATTCGAGGCAATCAGTCCAGGAATTCCCGCCGATCTGCGAGAGATCGGTACGAAGCGTGACAGTCTTGTCACCGCAAGAATACCCAAAGAGTGAGAGGCATCTATCGGCCTGCGATGCGATCGGTAATAGCCTAAGCCTTCTGCTGATCTACGAGGGTATCAGTAGAAGCAAACCTCGTTTCTCCTGGTCAACGTGCAGTAGATACGGCGTTTGTGTCTCGTGGTCAACAAGGTGGCCATTTGAGAAAGTCCAACTAGTAAGTGATCCGACTGACAGTGAGGAATCACGGTCGATCTACCCCATGAGCTACTACTCGCCAAGAAACTGGATATGTTCTATCAAGAGTACATGAGCCTCCAACAGGAGATTCTGAAACAGATTCCTGCGACGGAGTTTGAAGAGCATGACGAGCTACAAATTACATTCATCTTCATACCATAGCGCTGCTGAGGATCGAGTAGCTCTTCGTGAGCCTGGCTGGTAAGTTGGCAATAGGTGAGAGTGAGCGCCTAGTTTTGGAAAGCTTCCAAAATAGGCAGCCGGCAGAGTACGACCAGGAGAAGCGCTCTGACACATCCAGTGTAGAAACGCCACATCACGTTGCGATAACCGAAAAGCAATTGGAGTCCAAGCACTCTCATCACGGAAGCAACCGTACCGCACTGGGATTCCTAGCAAGCCTTCAGCCGAATCGAGCGATAGACTGCTGTCAGAGTCCGCTCAGAGAGAGCTTTCTGATACACCAAGAGAAAAGACGCCGTACATTGCTGTGAAACCTGAGATCCTGTCGGAGTATGGTCCACAACAGCTCGTCAAGCCGTCCAGCGTGAGCACGTTCGTTGAGTCCACAGCAAGCGAAGATCGATTTTCGGATAGGATCCGGAATTGTGACAAGGTGAACTCTGCTCAGAGAGGGTGCTCCAACACGTCTTGCGCGGATGTGCTGTGTAAAGCAGTTACACCTGCTCGAGCAGCCAAGTCCCATGCTAGAGAAATAATCCAACTTCCATCCCGGATTAATCGTCTGCCAGAGCCCACAGAAGAAGAGGTCTGCAGTGCCGACTCACTCGAACGCATCCCGACCGACGTCAAACCGAAGAAAGCTCAAGAGGAGCAAGTATTCTTCGATTCACCCAGAGTAGAGTCACCGAAACGTACTGTGACGTCCAATATGCCAGCAATCAGGGCACATCAGCAAAGTGCTTGCCATGAACACTGACAGGAGTCGACTGGAGAGGAGGCGTCCGAACAGCCAGATGTGGATTCATCGATCGGTGGAGTGACATGTGCCGACCAAGTGGGACCCGTTACCAAGGAGCAGACCACGCGTTCCAGAGAAGAGCTGTCACGCCATTCGTACGTTGAGACTGTGACGGTTGTAAATATGGTGCATAAAGAGTCCACTTTGGTGGAGCTTTCTGACCCGTCCAGTATGAACCAGCCCTTCTACACTGCGACTTCCATTGATAGATTGGACATTATTCCAGTACACCAGACCCAAGCAGTACGAAATGGTGCCAATGTATCTCGATGGGGTTACCAAAGAGTCTCCGGCTGTCGAGGAGGAGTCAGAGTCCGTTCAGGAGGAACTCTCAGATCAGTCATGTATGGCCCAACTTCTCCACGAGGTGACATCTGCTATACAACCGGAGTTCGACCATGAAGAGCGTTACCTGGCATCCAGTAGAAATCCGAGGAATGGCACTATGGTTAATACCAACCAAATGAAGCCCGTATCAGAAGAGCACTCTACGCTTTCGTATGTAAAGCCACGGTGTGTTACGACAGATACCAACCTAATGAAGCTCGCTCAGGAGGAGCCTTCGGAGCAACCAGCATATTTGAAGACATCACCAAACCTAATTGTCGTGACCAGAGCAACATTATTTCTCCTTTTGACGGCCGCAGCGAGGAAAACTCTCAAACCCTCACTGCTCGTCAGTAGCTCTGTTGCTCTCTCAACGCTCCGACGAACAGAGGGTGGTGCCACCGGCTCACTCATCGTCGGAGCGGAGCTATCTCCACTGCTGATCTCTGCTGCTGGTGCTGCTCCTCCGTCTAAAGTGTGTTTGTCTAAACACTGTTTATTGCCGACGCTCCGACTGGCAGAGAGCGGGGCCACCCGCTTGCTCGCCGTCGGAGCGAAGTGGCAGAATGCTGCCACAATCTCGCTGCTGTTGCTGCTCCTCCGTCCAAGCGATGTGTCGCTTACTGCATCCGTCAATAAACTGAAATTGACTACCCGATGCGGTGCTCTTTTATAATTTCGCTTTCCATTTATTTTCGGCAACCGTCCGTCGATTGGCTCAGTCGATCAACCAATGAGCGGTCGCATGACGTGGTAGCTTGTAGCATATAAAAGCTTGAGCTTCTTTTTTTCCATTCACCTTTCGACGCGGTCGTTCAACCGTGCACCAACTGACTCGAGTAACCAACATCCTCAGGCGGAACAAGTCCCTTGCCAAATCCTCCGCCATGGCGTTGCTCGATGTTGAAAAAGCATTCGACAACGTCTGGCACGACGGCCTGGTGTACAAGCTGCACCGATACAATCTTCCCACCTATTTGGTGAAAATCATCAAAAACTATCTGTTTAACAGGACGTTCAGGGTTTCCCTTAATGGAGTCAACTCAGACCCTCACAACATCCCCGCAGGTGTTCCACAGGGCAGTATTTTAGGTCCCCTACTATACAACCTGTTCACCTCGGACATGCCTCAGCTCCCTGAAGGCGGCTCACTGTCACTGTTTGCTGACGACACATCAGTCGTCTATAGCGGCAGATTCACGAGAGCACTAACATCTCGACTCCAGAGAGGCCTGAACGTCTTGTCAGATTATTTGAACAGCTGGAAGATCTGTATCAACGCAGTGAAGACCCAGGTCATCCTCTTCCCCTATTCCAAATCCCCCAGACTTGTTCCGGCTGAGGATTGTAAAATCACCCTCGGTGGATCAATGGTGGAATGGTCTGATGCAGCCGACTACCTTGGGCTAACGTTAGACAGCAAGCTTCTCTTCAGACAGCAGGTTGACAAAACGGTCATCAAAAGCAACATCTTGCTAAAAGCACTTTATCCACTCATCAACCGGAAGTCAACTCTGTCTTTGAAGAACAAGCTTGCTGTTTACAAACAGGTCATTCTTCCAGTAATTGAATATGGCGTACCAATCTGGGAGAGTTGCGCAAAAACCCACCATCTGAGGCTCCAGAGGACCCAGAATAAGTTCCTCCGGATGATCCTCAACAGCCCTCCGAGAACGAGGACAACCGAGGTTCACCGTCTGGCCGAGATCAAAACATTAGAGGAGCGCTTTGGTGACTCGATCGGTAGATTTAGGGCTCGTTGCCACCAATCGGACCAGCAGGTCATCCGGGACCTCGTTCCCCCCTAGGTTATCAAATTTTATTTTATTGTAGTCTTGTAAATAGTAGCTAGGATAACAAATTTTCTTTTAAAAACCACCAGAGCCCATACGGCCAATATAACAACTAGGGTAAAACCGCAAAAATAACAAAAACATCTATCAAAATCCAACTTTAAGACCAAAGCTGAAGGACCTATCGGTCAAACTCTTGACATGTAAACCAATTACCTTGTAAACCAAAAATTGCAAATAAACATGAATTTAATGAAAAAAATGAATGAAATTTTCCATTCATTACTACTCAATCTCCAATACTACACTGATGTTCTTCACTCATCTGCGATTCGATGTAGAGGCTCGTACTTGTCGAACCGGAAAGAAGTGCCCGGCGACACTAACGGACACATAGTAATGTGTCATCCAGCGTCGATTGCCGAGAAGTTTTCGAGTAGAATCCAGCTAAATTCCATCGAGCAGAAGACGTCCTACAACATGCATCCAATTGACCAGTTGTGGTATGCTGCGCAGCAGCAGCGTGAGCTGTGGCGGTTCTTGTATCAGCTCGAAAATGAACAAACCTGGTGTGTAGCTCAGTGAATCGACGTGGAGATCCCCGACTTAACGATGGGGAATCGTCCATCGTCGGAACCAATCCTGTACCGCTTCCTGTCCTTCAAACAACGAAGAAAGAAAGACTGCAATCATCAACCGGAACCCCGAGAAGACAACTGTCATCAGTATGCCAGAGCTTCGATACGAGTTCTTGTCAGCCCGGGGGAATATGTTCGCTCATCACCGTCATCGCGCACAAAATGGATTACGACAGGGTGAGCGGCAGTGCACCCAGATTCCCGATTTATCTAGAATGTTCCAAATGAAATAAATCAACGAAGTACGGTAAATTTTTACAGGTTTCGGTGAAAATTTACCGGAAACCGTTGAATTTCGACGGAATTACGGTGCTTTATTTTACCGAACTGTTGAGATTACGGTGAAATTCACAAATTACGGTAAAGTAATTTAAGTGTGTACCAGTTGTTTCTGTAATTGGTACCATATGCCAACCAAAATGACAGGTTTCCATTCTACAGCCTCATATATTTTATTTGAACTTGGCCATTTTTGGCCCTTAATGTATTTGTTGTAGGTTAATCAAGACTTTTTGTGTGTTTCAGGAATATCTACTTTCAGAATTCATATTCTCATGTTCTGCTGACAATACTACGTCTAAAATATGTTATTTACCCACTTGTTAAGGTACACATGTTCACATGTTCGGAATTATTAATTATTATCTTTTGCGAGTATCTTCCTCATAACTGTTCAACATTATCTTCAGAAAAATCTTCCCTCAAGCCTCAAGTACTCCTGATTTACTTGTTCCAAAAGTACAACGGAAACATGTCTGGTTTGCCTGTTGCCAGAATACATTTTCCTAAGCCCCACTATTAAATTCATCAATCTTATCGAAGAAAATCCATACAGCCATACATAATCTCGCGCCCATGTCCATCGATGGAGGTAACCTTCGGCTGTCGAACAACAGGACCGATCTCACGAATATCCGGCGGCTATTGTTAATATCCCATCAAGTCAATCCGATCATCAATTGTTGTTCCTACCAACAACCGGGGTACAAACCCTTCTCGATGATGCTGCACGCTGTATCAATAATCGTTCACTTTGAAATAAAAAGCCAACATCCATCCGTGACGAACGGAAGAAAGCCCCACCACCAGCAACTAGCTATTCGCTAACATACAGCACACGGCGATCGATGCAGCGCACTGTGGTTCCATTTGTTCTTTTTTTTCTTTTCATAATATTTGATGAAAAATGCCATAAAAAAATTACCGAATCAATTATGTTATTGGCTTTTAAAAACACCCTTGATGTTGTTGCCATTGGTAACGCTTCAACAATTCTTTTAAGGATTTCTTCACAGAGAAAAGAAACTGTTGTTTAAAGAATTGTTATACGACAAACATTATTTTGCAAATAGTTCTTTTGAATATTTTGCTGAAAAGCATCATGAAATCCACACGTAGAAAACGGCATCATTTATTTTATTTGTCCCAACGTTTCGACCACGTCTCCGGTTTTTGTCAGTGAATAAATCAGTATTACATTTTTTCCTCAAGAAGTGAACATATAACTGTTAGGGTCTGGTTGGTGAAATAATAAATCGATATTATGTGGGGAATCACTTCTTGACGAAAAACGATAAAACCGATTTATCCTCTGAAGAAGACCATATACGATGGTACAAATCATAGGTATAATAAACAATTTTAGATTCAATATTTTTAAGATTGTAATTTATCCACAAAACTCAAGGAAATGGAAAACAAGATGGAGTTTTCTGGTACATACCCGAAGTGTCGGACGATTGCAAATCTGCAAAAATATCGTAAATTTCGCTAGAAAACTATGCCAAAATCGTGCAAAAAGTGTTGTTAAACCTGAATGTTGTGTCGATGCAGTGAAATCAAGTGGAATTCCCAATGAAAAAGTGAAATTCGCGTCGGGAAACACATTTTTCACCAGCGCCATTGGCAGTGCTTTCGGCCGGGAGTGCTAGCGCTACTGCTCGGCGGTTTCATCGATTTTTGTGTGGATCGGTTGTTCATCTATTGTTTTCATCCGGCTGTTCGTTGGCGAAGCGCCGGTTTGTTTACTAAACAGATTGTCGTTCTTTGGTCGCTTCGTGAGTTCAAAAGTAACTTCGGAAGCATTTTTTTTGTCGCGAGTATAAAACACTTATTCTTAAGTGATTGAATGTGTTAAATTTCGGATTCGGAAGCCAAAGCATGCGGTTTTGTTATTTTTCCGCATTCAATTTTTCCATTAACGCATGTAGTGTTTTGCTACAGTGGCCAAAGCCATCAGGATCGTTTCACCACCCTGAGTGTAAAAAAAAATATTTGGACGGTCGATTGAACGTCGAATTGCAGAGAGGTTGCAAATGCAGAATCCGGTGAGTTTGTTCCAATATGAAGCAATGCCAAAATATTATTCATAGGTGCCAGAACGTCTGCCAAACATATCCTATGGCCTTTCCCATCCCATTAACATTCCACAATATCCCGTAACACCTATGAGAGGTCGTAGAGTTCTCGGCATCTTTCTTAAGTAGGTGTTCAATTAATCATTCCTTCCCATTCCTCAGCATTCGCAAGGACGTGGCCAGGACAGCTCTCAACTGTTGGAGGATGCGTCAATCTGGTCTAAGAGTTAAGGGTTAGTCCCAAATCTTTGACTTTGGTAACGGACGGGAAGGAGCCAACCCTCTTACAACGGTTTAGGACCGTACCACCTACAAATTTGTGCGAATTGCTTAATGCTAAGCTAATGCTAAAACGCAAGGAAATGGAAAACAAGAAAATTTATTTTTCGATTTTTGGCCTATGGGTGGTACCACTGTGCAGCGCTCAACTAACAACATAGCAGATCGCATCTCAATAATATCATTATTTTCACCCTCACGGGCTTTGCACGGTGTTGAGAATGTTGAGGTCGATCGACCGGCGAGCCATACTGCTTTAGCCAACGGATACACATGTAGGTGTAGGCCACTTAATGGGAAGATCGCAATTTTCTGGACTTGACTTGCGAGCGATCGTTAACCCTTCAGCGGAGAGCGCCGACAAGATATGGGAAAGGTTGGATCAATCGAACAATAACGCTACACGGACAGAATAGAGCGGAAAACTATAGAGCTGGCAGGATTCTAAACGATGGGAACACAAAATTATCGCCTGCAACTGCCATTGGCCGGTATCTTTCTTAGAATTGGTTTCCTTTTCGCAATGTGGAGTGGAATGTTTAGAGATAAAAACAGTTTAAAGCAAAGAGGCCATTTAAAATTGCTTTGATAATAATGAAAGAGATTGTGCAACAGGCTCTTTAGTGGTGGAATGTTTGCAATTTTTATTTGTGATAATGCAATACTTAATACGCCAGATATGGATTGCATATTTCTTAAATAGTTTTTATCAGCGTTTGTTAAGAAGCCTTGAATGAAAATCCTCTAGGGAAGTCACCATGAAAATTAATCAGCAAACTACACAAACCAATTATTTTGCTTAAAAGTATTGCTTTTTGGTGGAGGGTCCCATAATATGAATTGGAATTGGATTTAATGGATTGCGCCATTAAAAGGACCACGCTAAATCATACTTCCATTAAAGGAACAGCGTTCCTATTATGGGTAAAGATTTTTGCTGGGAATTTTCGCATGATGTTGCGAAATTTTTAATTGAAATCTTTAATTATTTAACTAATGATCACATATCCATTTATAACATCCCATGTTCCTAAAACATCGATTCATAAAACGGAAAAATAAAAAACCCTATGGTTCAACTTCCAACCCTTTTGCAGCTCTTACCTAAAGTTTTTCTTCTGATTCACTTTTGTCATATAGCTGCTCAGTTAGCCACAATTACCATCCACTTTTAAACTCGTATATCTCTCATAAGTGATTATAATCTGTCAAAAGCGTCACTTTAGTGGCAAAAACTGGCATTAAATAAAAATGATTAAATTGCACAGAAGGCACACAAATCATAATTTCAAAATTGCTGTGGGTTTCTTCTTTCACTACACGAATTCTCGGTCGGAAGGGCAAAGAAACTCGCAAAAAAGCAGCGCTTGCAATTCACGTCCAGTTATAGCCGTTATGGTGCATTTTACTTTTACAAGTGTTTACATTATGACGCATTTAGTTACGGATCCCAGGTTTTCACTTAGCTGACCGCTACGCTGACTGACGGAGGCAAGTTCTTGTCTGGGCCAGTTTTTCATTACGCTTTACCTGTTGAATTGCTAAAAAGTTACCCATAAAAGGGTTCATCGCTTCCGTTGCATTGAAGCCACTCGCGGTTTGAACCAGGGGGGAAGACAAAAACCCAGAAAGTGAATTTTTACGATTATCTTTCCTTTCCAAGTTGCACTACCCTCCCCCTTACTTTTGGACGCATTCCATCCTAGTCTTGGACTCGGACTGTTCGCCTTTGCACAGTGGGCTACGCACTTATTTATTTTTGTTTACTTCAAAACTACAAATTGCCTCAATATTCGGGAACTTTTGGAAGAGATGTATAAAGACTATTTTTTGAAAAGTTACAAATAGGTTGAATTTTGACAAAGAAAGACATGCATCAATTAATAAAGCGATGTCTCAGAAAAACAACGCGTCAACTCACGTTGGTGTTTCCAGTGCATTCATTGGTTTTCACTCAAATAAATGAATGCGCTAAAAATGCTGAAATGACCTATCTGTATCTTTGAATCAATAGTTTTCATGCATTTTTTTGGTAGTTCTTTAAATTAGAGGTAATTTGTAGTTCCTCACAGAAAAAAGGAAAAGAATCAGTTGAGAAGTGACAGAGATACAGTACTGAGTCGATTTTGTCAACCGCTCTTTTTATCACAGTTTTATTACTGCTTTTGCTCCCAACTGATAATAATTCTGTTAAACTAACTCTGAATACGCATAACATAGGAAGGAAATAACATTGACATATTATCTACATTTTGCGGGGAGACCAAAAGAAATTTTGAACCGGGGGCTGTCAAAATTGGGTCATCTATGTTTAACCAACTGAAGTTAATCATTTTGTATGGGAAAACGGCTTGGGAAATGTTAGGTACTTTATAATAAACTTAGCTGACTACATTAAATAGCATATTTTATTTCTTTTCCCCTCTAATATGTTGTTCTTTAAGGTTTTACGGTATTTTCCAAAACTGTTGCTGCAGCTTCAAGACAAAATAGTAAATTTAATTGGCTGGAAAATTGATAAAAAAATAAATGTACATTCCAGAACTGGTGGACAATAGAAAATTACTTATTTTACCCTTTTCCTTTATAAATTGTTGCATTAAGAGGTTATGAAAATTGTTAATGCTGGCATTGAATTTTAAACTTAAAGCAGACAGTTCTTTTTATAAAAAAAGTTTAACTGATGCACATATATCTGAGGTTTTATTATATTTTTTATACTGGCGCTGGATTTTTCATTCAAAATAAATAGTTTTTCATGAGAAAAAGAGAAAAAAACGGGTGCAAGTCGTTAGGCCGATAGGGCCGTTAGGCCGAAAAGGTCGTTAGGCCGCAATAACATTTGATCATTTATTACTATTTCAAATGGCTAACTCATTCATTTTTTTTTCCTTCTTTTAATCAAAGGCTGCTCTTTCTAGTTATATTTCACAGTGGTTATTGTGTTCTTCTAGGTGAAACAAATTATCCATTCGACCTGAAAATTCATCATGACCCATACGACCTTACGGTTCATTATATCTATCGTCCATTTTCGGCCTAATGACGCTTTCGGCCTAACGGCATTCGGCCTAATGACATTCGGTCTAACGGCATTCGGCCTAACGGGATAGCACCGATTGATATTAAGCAACTCTGACTTAACGTTCAGGGCAACTGGAAGCGATTGGCCCAGGAGTCCTGGGCCAAAACCGAGCCCAGTGGAGATGACTCATCCATTCGGCGCAGACTCATCGTAGCGAATTGTAGCCCATCAAGTATCAAGTAAGCACAGCCAATAATAAAAAGCATCCTGGAAATACCAGACCATCATACAGATATAAAAATGGCCAGGCCCACTGTGCAGACTTCGGTTTTATGATAGTTCAAAGATTTACGGCAATCAGATTATTCACGTCTAAATAATATGATTAACGAAAATTTTCAAATGTTTGAAGAAGAAACGGGGACAACCGTGCCAACCGTTTCAATTCAGGGATAAAGACAAAAGCTTTTTAAAATCTCTAATATAATCATTAATTGGGAAAAGTGGAAAAATGAGTCATTTTCTGTGGTCCATAATTTTTCAAATGTTTATAGAACAAGTTTTCGAACTTTCCGGAATTTTGTATTTAGACCAATACTACCTTCACAAAGGAATCATGTGTTTCAAATTATACATTGTATGGTATTACAGTAATGTACCGATTTGGTCAGCCCCATGCTGCATTTAGGGTTGACAAAATCGGGAAAGAGCTAAAATCGGGATAAAATTTTTTGACTGGTTTCAAGTTTTATATATCGATATCGAAGGGACCATCGAGTTAGGGAGAGATCGAGACAAAGAACAAATTTTTGATGAATACTAGATTGAAAAACACTCCGTTGCCAAGAAAGTAATACACAAACAGACGTCATTTTGCGCTAATAATTTGTTTTGTATCCTAAAACTTTGGTCTAGTAACCTTCGATAATGGTCATATCGACATACGGAGAGAAAATTGAGAACGAAAAATGAACAGAAAGACATCGAGATATGGAGATATCGAGATAAGGAGGATATCGAGATATGGAGAGTGAAAATGTATGCAGACTGAAGGGACTTATGAAATCATCGACATAGGGAGAGATATCGAGATGTAGAACATCGAGATGTGGAGAGTCGACTGTATAAACGTTTGTTTTACTTCCATTTTCTATGTACCGTAACCCAAGGTTTGGATAATTATTAGGAATTTCAAATTTCAAAAATTCGACCTTCACATGATTGTATAGACATGGCCAAGGTCATAATTGACTTTATGCACCCAATATTGCCAGTATAGATGTAATTAGTCTAATTAAAATAAATATGAATTTTAGGCTAACAAAATCGGAATAAAAGAATGCTAAAATTGGGGGTAGACAATATCGGATCAAAAAGGGTGCTAAAATCGGGGGTTGATAAAATCGGGGGTGGACAAAATCGGGGGCTGACAAAATCGGGTCATTACTGTAATCTCTTAACCCTCTAATACCCAACACTGCCTTTAGACGGAGTGCACTCTGGAATTTTGTATATTTTTTCGTAGCTCGGAAATCAAAATGATTTTATTTTTGGCTTAAACCTTGGCCATAACACGCATATAACGAAAGTTTTTTATGGCTTTCGAAACATTTTTGTATTTTTGAAAAATGTTTGAAAAATTGTATTTTTTTTTGTAACCTAAAAATGCCTAGGTCTCATTTAAAGTGTAATTCAAAAATCATACTTCTTATATTTTTCTACAATCAACCTACACTCCTGTGCAAAAGTTTTGGTTCACCCTCTCAAAAACATACAAAAGTGCTCTGTCCATATCTCTGTGATTACACGTCCAATTTAAACTCTTTAAGCCGCATTCGAAAGGCAAAGTTATTAGTTAGTTATTCTTACTTTGTATGTATTTTTCTTAATTTTTTTTTTAAATTTTGTATACTAAATTTATACTTAAAGTTGTGACATTTTTCAAAAAACACACTGAAAAATCATATCTAATTTCCTTAGCATTGGGTCGACCAAAATTTTAAATCAAAGTGTCATTAGAATCGTTATCTTATATTCTTTGAAGAGACCCCACGAAATTTTGGCGGAAAAATCTGGAAAGTATTCAAAATCAATGAAACAGTCAGTCAAGTCATCGTGCAAAAGTTTGGGTTCACCCCTCAGTATGATGCAAATCGTGCAAAAGTTTGGGTTCACCGTGTGGCTCAGGCACATCATTTTTGTCAATATCTTTGCCATTTTTCAACCGATTTTAATAGTTTAGAGCTTTTTTGAGCGCAAATAATGGCGCGTACATGGTTGGTTTGAGATTTAACAGATTTAAGTAAGTTCAGGTGAACCCAAACTTTTGCACGATACACCATACTGATATGCAAAAGGGCTCCTCTTAATCACACTTGCACAAAAAACTGACAGTGACAGTATTGGAAAGTACAATTTTTTCTTACTGTTCGGATTCGATACTACGACCGAGTTTTTAGATATTATTTGTGGCATCACCTGTATTCTGTACTGCATGTCGTATTACTAAATTGTCATTGAGGGGCCAAAAAGTATCGATTTTGATATATTTCTTGTTTTGCTTCCTCAGCAAAATCTGAAGGAATCAATAATATTCCAAAGGTCTCGCTATTTAGACCCTTCACAGAAAATTAACTCAACGAAGGTACGCCCTTTATCAATCATAATTCTAAATCAATAAGAATCAGGGTGGGTGTACGGTTGTCAACTACAAACAATGCTCGCCTAACAATCATCTCTAGGGCGGGCCGTCCCAAACAGCATCATCTCTCACGCGGGCCGACCCAAACAGCACAGGTCGAACGCGGGCCATGCCAGGCAGCAAATGCTGATGCATTTCAACACTCAAACAGCGGGATGCCTAGCAGCGTTGTGAGCCAAACGAATACACCCACAAAACATGAACGGTAGGCGCATCCCGTTGCGTATACCCCCCCTGATAAGAATACTCGCTGAATACCGGAAATGGCCAATATGTGAAGAGTTGCTACGTTGTTGCTACTCCAGTATTGCCAGATCAGTTGCACTTACACAAGGAACCAACCAGATAGATAACTGCTTAGGACTAACAGACACTCTCAGTGATGTTCTATTTTTAGACTACCGTAATCCGGGGTATCATTGATCAGCGGGGTAACATTGATCGGAATGACTCATCTCGTAAAAAGTTTGTATAATAATTTATTGGTAGAACATTTCCAAATCATGAATGGTGCTTCGCTTTCTCAAATTCATGAGCTAATGAAAGTGAAGATTTTCGCAAAAATTGCGTTTACCTTATGCGTAAATTTGTCAACTTTTCGAAACAATGATTTCAATGGTTAAGGATGACACCACCGAAGATTCATGTCTCACATAAGTTCTGCAAACGATATGAACAAGAAAAATGTGGTTCTCATTAAAAATGGCATCGCCAAGAACGATTCCGTTGTCAAAACTTTCATAAGTATGCTCAATTAAGCAACATTAACGAATTACTGTTAAGAATGTAGAATTTCCTTAAGAAATTGCCTACATTTAGGCGTATTCCGTGGTTCGAGGTGTTTTTAATATTAAAATAACTCAAAAAGTGAATGACTTGTAAGCGTTTGGCCTTCATATTCGGCTTCAGGGGCCATGATTTTAGTAAGTAACGACATTTTCGATATTACCGAACGTTGTATACCCCTACATTTACGTTTAGCCGGGAAGGTGTAAGAATGAAAGCGTAGTGTAACGTAAGAATACAGCATGCGAACCCCTGAGCATGTGTCGGAGTTAGCTTTATGTATGTATTGTTCACTATTAGTTTTCACTGTATCGCCATATGTCAACTATAAGTAGTGCTAGTGAAAACAAGCGACAGAATGGCTGGATCAAAATTATTTTATTCTAAGAGATCACCGAATATGTAAGTTGTACTATATGTTTTATATATTAAGATTAATAAAATATTATTTCCAGCTTTGTAGCATGTGGTAAAATCAAACTCAGCGTTTTATTTACCCTGCTGGAAGATCGGTGATTCTGCCTTGTTTTCAACACGTAGGGAGGCAGTTTTTTGCCCGTCTTAATAATGTACTGAAAAAATCTACTTCAAGCATTTCAATGGTACTTTTAGGTGATTTTTACGTCCAAATAATAAAAATAATTTTATTCGTAGAAGATTGGCTTGTTTTTTGGCTCTCATACAATAAGTATGGAATGAAAAAATGCTGAAAAAACTAAAAAGGAGTTTTTTTCAAAACTAGGTTTCTGTCAATTATACCCCTTTGCTTCTAACCACTTCTATTGTGCAATTAGGACGGTTTCTACTCTTAGCACTTTTAATTCACTTCGACAGGGATTTATTTTAAAAACATCCAAGCCCATATTTATAAACAACTAGCCTTTCCTTCATATATTATATTACCCAGTAGGTCGTAGAGGATTTGAAAAAAAAACTCCAGAAGTTCCTTTCAAATTCAGAGTTGCTTTATATCAGTCATATCATCTGATATCTGATGTACTAAAGTTATTAAAAATTACTTGTAAGCTATCAGTATAATTTTGTTTTGACAACCACTTCAGAATGAGTGGTCACGTGGTGATTATCCAACCAAGCTATTAATGTTTTTCAGTGAAAGAAACATTGTTTCAATCCAACTGCCCCGTCGTCAAAAATATCTCACTGATAAATTGCCGTATTATTCAACACAAACACAACGGAGCCCATGAAGAAAACAAAAGTGAAAAAATTGTTCAAATCGGTCATCCCAACTAGTGACATACAAAAATCATTCTATTTTCTCTATAATATGAATTTTTATGCCTTTTTTGTGCATCGTATTACCGTTTTGTCTCGAAATCCGAACAGACTCAAATTCCGAACTCTCGGATTTTGTATGATGATTTGATTGAAATGTTTTGCTGAACTATGTTATCAAATATCAAAAAAATGGCAATCAATTTTAACGTCTTTCATTATGTTTTATACCTATGGAGTATTGATGATTCTTAGCTCTGATAAAATCATTTGAGAAATTATTCATTTAAATACGATTTATACGTGCTGTTCGGAATTTGAATCAATGTGTTCGAAATATGAGACAGAATGAACACAGTGTTAGGTAGTTGAATTAAAATGTTGTTCCACGATTTTACGCAAAAACATTACCAAACAAGTTAAAATAAACAAGGAAGGAATCAAATTTACATAGATATCAGCCAATTTATGCCTATCATATGCATTTGAAGTCCCCGGTGTTGGCCTTGAGTATTTGGACTATGAGCCAAAATGGTACCCTATTTATAAGTATTTCAATTCTAATCTTTTGATTTTTTTTCTTCATAAAAATGAAGAGTTCACTAGAGCAAATTAGTTTCAGACGAGGATGAATCGTGTTTCTCGCTTTACTTATTTATTTTTTGGTCAATTAGATAACTAATGATACATTAGAAGCTCTTATATGTAAAGCATTGCTGTAAAGAATATTCGGATTTATTTATTCATTACTCAATAACTAAAGAAAAGTATGAATCCAATACGTTTGAGTGCTTAAACGTTCTGCAAGAAGTTTTGAAACTCTGATTCAAAACTTTGAGTCAGATAAGCTAGAGAAAAAAACAATCCAAAAAAAAATTAAAATGTTTCGAAATATTGCTAATTAATTTGAAACATTTGTAAGAAGTTTAGTGTAGCAAAGTAGACTATTTCTACAAACAATTGAATCAATCATGTTTAAATAGGGGTATTCACTAAAACTTGCGTAAAATGAAATCATTCGTAACTTAAGCAATGAAACATTTCAAATGAAATTTTCCTTTTCTGCTTCTATGCAATGTCAAATCAAAGAAATACAACCCAGACAACCAGAAGTCGCACAGAAGTTCACGCAATAACTTGTTTATTCATACAAATTACATCAAACCATTTGTACATTTTGTTTCGTCCCGTACACTTGTTCAAACTAAATTGAATCCATTCGTAGCAGCTGTCAAATCAACATTTGTTATCATATGTTAAGTCGCATAAGATCACAGGTTAGTTCGGCAGGAAATTTATATACTCACATTGTATGCTATTGTTCATCACACAATATATGCACGTATATCGCCTCCACTTTTGTATGAAGAAGGCCTTTTCGCGACATCTTATAAGTGAAATGTTGCACATGCAAAGCCTCCAAGTGATTTCGTCATACGTACATTTTGGTTGTCTGGGAATCTAGTTATCCACTGCAAACGTCAAACAGTCATCCAAGATTTCTCGCGTAACAATTCAAAAGGGCCAATGATCAAATTGTAAACAAATCGGGTTTTGATACCATTCGATAGCATCTCCCACCACCCACAAACTATGCAAACATTGTCTACAAAATCATAAAATTTACCGTTATAAACTCGGTTTTCAAAACGGCCAATAACCACTTTTTTCCAAATCATTCATTGGCCCCCGCTCGAAAAGGCCAATGATTGGTTCTCGCTCCATCAAGAGGGTCTACAATCGGAAAATTTCGCAAACTGTCATTGGCCTTAGCATGGTGAGAGGCCAATGACTCTCTCTTGCTCATTCATTGAAAACCGAAAAGGCCTAGCCTTGGGCCAAGCACGCTAATAAAATTCTATTTCGGCCAATAAAAAAGGCCCATGCCTTGATGAAAATCGAAAATGGGCCAAGCATTTAAACTCATCATTTTTTCCACATATTTGTCAGTTTTCAGAATAAAATCGATTATTAGCATGTAGTAATAGTAAATCGTCACTCAACTAGCAAAAAATCACATTGATTGATTTGAATACTGAAAAATAGGAATCGAAAATGTGGTGAATAATATTCAAATCGAATTTTCTCAGAGTCAACGATCTGAGGATTGGCCCTTTTGAATTGTTACGCGAGATTTGTTGTTTGAACTCAACATTGTTTTTTATCGCCGGAGGATAAACTGATGTTTATGCATTCATTATTCATTCAAATAACCTGCATTCATCCCTAAGAACAGCAATAAATGAGAGCCAGTGCACTGTTTGTGGTCACTCAGGATATTTTTGCTTGTATCGTGTTAACGAAGATATTCATGATCTTTATATGTGCAAAATTTGGGAGACCAATGGTATGGCAATACGTGGAGATGATATTTAATGGGGATCACTAATGGCTGCTTCACGTCAAAGCCTAATGGACCAATGCACGAGTTCACTAATTTGACGTTTGAGCAGTGCCGAATTCACTTGTTTCCATGGTCACGTAAATAACACGACACCGCTCAAACGTCAACGAGTGAACTCGTGCATTGGTCCATAGATGCAATTTCTATCTCACATGCCAGAAGGAGCCTTGTACCCCGTGTACGGGTTTCAAAAAAAAAATCACTAGACACAAGACGGAAATCACCATGTGATTTTATTTGCAAGTGTACACTTAAATTTGTCCAGCATCTTATATTTTAATCTCTATTCTTTACAATTTCCTGCAGTAGAATGGGTTTTCAGCCTTTTCCGTAACAATTTTCGTAACATTACATTTGTATTTGTTTGTAATTCCCATATTGACACATCGACATTACCAAATCATTCTACGATTGATTTTCAACTTACTGAAAGGTTTCATTTATTATTTACACAGTTTCATGAAACATTTCATTTAACCGATTTAGCATGACTTACGCAGTGATTTACGCTCTTAAGTGAATACCCTTAATGCTATTTGTTCAAGATTACAGATGCTTATCATCAACCGTATCAACTTTCTATAACTTATTTTTGGTGGATTTGAAGCTTGAAGATGTTCGTTCAAATATATTTTCCCGTTGCCCATCTTAAATTCCCGGTTTCTCTCGTATTATTTTTCCAACGGAATCAAATTCCCGTCTCTTTCTCGCTTTTTCCGGTTTTCCGCACTATTTGATTTAGTGCTAGAATGATTATAGTCGTTCAAAGTTTTAAGTTAAAATTCCAGAGGAAGTATCGGAAAATATCTCAAAGCCTCCATAAAAAGCTAAAGGAAAAGGGGTAAAATGGGGTATTTAGTGATGTGTTTATCAAAATATGAATTAAAATTTATGTGTTTGAACAGAACACAAAATATTTCTCTGATATCGACAGGGGCACATCAGTACGAGATTTCTTACAAAAAAAAAAAGAGAAAAACGTGGTAAAATGAGTCACTTTACGATGCTCCGCATTTTTTTACATAAAGATTAATACTTCACACCATTTGAATCTACCGGCTCAAGATAAATGCGATCATTAGTCGGATTTTGCCCACTGTACCACGCTTGGTTCTGCAGTGGATTGATTTTTCTCCGACTGATTGCCAGCAAGGCCACCACAGCTGCACTGACATGATTGACATTTAGTAGTCTGTCTTGGCGGTAAATGCGTTCACGTACGACGTAGCTTGATCATAAGTCCCCTTCCGAGCAGAGACAATTTAAGCATTTTTTTTTCCACCACATGTGCGGACACCAACGAAAAAAAAAGTGACGGGGCTCACTCTCGACGACAACGGCGACTAATGTACCAAGTTAGGCACACTTTCCGATTGATATACTGGCCAATCGGATCTGATCGGTGCTTTTTGTGTGGTGGTGCCATAAAAAATACCGTCAATTGGACAGCAAAATAACGACCCACATCGGCCATGGTGGTTTCAAATGATCAATATTATAACATCAATTGTCATGGAGGCAGTTCTGTGCACGCTTGTTGAGGTGTGAAATTGAATCCCACCTTCCTTCGAGCGCCGTGTAGAAAAAGGGGTTTAATTGGACCGATTTGAGGTATAATAACGGTCAAGTTAGCAGGCGAAAGGATTTTTTTTTGTATTTCGGACGGGTTTTACGACGGATGTTGCTCGTGCGATTCGATTTTGGCAACTTTTCGTTGATGGTTTTGTAAAATTTTCCGGGTACCTATTTCAAATCTGGCGCCTCTTAAGGGGCCTTCCTTAGCCGAGTGGTTAGAGTTTGCGGCTACAAAGCAAAGCCATACTGAAGGAGTTTGGGTTCGATTCCCGGTCGGTCCAGGATCTTTTCGTAATGGAAATTTCCTTGACTTCCCTGGGCATAGAGTATCATCGTACCTACCGCACGATATACGAATGCGAAAATGGCAAGTTTGGCAAAGAAAGCTCTTAGTTAATTACTGTGGAAGTGCTCATAAGAACACTAAGCTGAGAAACAGGCTCTCTCTCAGTGAGGAACGTAATGAAAAGAATAAGAAGAAGGAGAAGTAGTTATTTACGATTTAATTTAATTTGAATTAAACAGACCATAGTTGTCATTAGAACTGAATGTCTAATATCAAAAACAAAAAAATCGACACGAAATGCAACTTCTTTTTATATTTTAAATGGATTGGGTTCGTCCTGATTCAGAAAATATGTCTTGACTTTAAGCTTTTATTCTGGATAAACTTTTTAAAAAATCTGTAGCAATTTGTTAATTTTTTGCAAAAATGCCTCGATCTATAGTAATTACACGATGATATATTAAGAAATGGGACAATACACGGCATTCTCAAGATTTTATTATTATAAGATATTCTTTATATATATGCGATCTCTTCTAGTTTCCTATGTAGCTGAAACTACTAAAGTTTGTATGTTTGTGAAAAGTTGCACTGGTCTTTGATGTTAACCTAGAAAATTATCAGCTTTCTCTACACCATCAAAGCCTACGTGCATTATGTGACAATAACGGTCGTCCAGATATCGTGTTCGAACACAACGCCGCCAGCCGCAGGGCGGTAGGTTCCGATCTGTTTTGGGTCTCACAAATTGCTCACAAGACGTTAATCGTTATAAATTATCACCTGAATCGAAATTTCATGGAAATCAAATGATGATTGTCCGGGCTCGATCACATAAGGCGTGGATGGTGGCCATCCGATTCTGGCTCTGGCTGATGGCATCAAGATTCAGGTTAAGATTCTCGATGGTGGTTGAATTCTCGGAGAGGACTCAACAAAACAGGTTTTGTGCGCAGAATTGATACTTTGAGTTTGAAGACAGCTAGAATGAATTGCACTCGACGTATGATTTCCAGGAGATACGCAGCAAGATGTGATCGGATTGATTTCATAATTTTCTATGCTGGCTCGTTTATTCAATGAGTAACTGGGCAGACTATCTAGTCAAGTCTTGTTTTCCATGATAGATTGAACGGGTCGGATATGCAATAAATTCAAGGAATGTACCCCAGGAGCTAGCATCAAGTAGATGCATTCACTTGATTTTACAAGATGTTGTCATGAACACTCACGATCACGTATCCATATGAAGATTATAATTCAAAATCAGTTGCGTGCCTATATTAACACTCTGAAATCTTTTCTCTCTCATTTCTTTTAGATGCCACCAGAGTAGAAGATGATAAGAAATTTGGAAAATAAAAACTAGCTTCTACGATTGAAACAGCACATAAAAGCTAGATTTACAGCCCATTAATAGCATCATTTGCCGCATCATTAAACGGTAAGCTGGGTGATTTTGGCGTTGATTTACGACTTGGGGATCATCCGTTCGGCATCTGGGTAGCAGCATTTTGGAAAACTTTCTGTAGATAAAAGGTGCCGTCTTTGGTACGACATGACACGCCCGAGACGGTTGATTCAACATGCGGTCCGCTTTTGACTATCAGGGAGACATAACTATTTTCATTGCCATAATGAATATTAAAATCCAATATCAATTTGCGTATCTGACTGCCTACAAACATGGTACATTTTTAAAAGCATCTCCTTCGTAGTGAAAGACTTAGTTACACATGCCCTTTAAATTTCTACATATTTTTCTTCAAATTTCATTGTTGATTTTGTCAAAATCCATCCTTTAAAATCTATTTTTTAGATTTCAAATGTATTATGTGTGCTCTGCATATTAATATTTTATATCTTCTCGTAGTACCTTTAACTACTAAATCTATATCCAATAAGTACAATTCCCTTTGCTTGGGCCTCAATCGAAATCCTCAATCGAAAATCGATATTGTTGTGCATTTTCGGAACCGCAGAGGATGATATTTATTCAATTAATTATTCATACCTGATCAAATTTACATAATTTACTGTTATTAAATCATTATCACGAAGGTGTAGCCTGCGGGAATAAAAATGCGGCACACGCAGTTCGTTTCCAACGTTCGCCACACTTGGAATCGGAACTGATATATACTGCTCCAAGAGGTGTGCCACTGAAATACACACGTCTCGAAGGCACTCCTCCTGATGGTGATCGGTGAAGATGTTTGTTGGGAAATTAACAATCCCAGCAGCATATTGAAAGCTTAACATATGATCAGTTATGAAGGTATTCATTTCGTAGGGAACTTTGGAAGGAATAGTTCTTATGTGGTTTAAAATCCAATGAAAGAACTATGTTTTGGTGGCAAGATATGGGAATGCACTTAAATACTGTTTATTTTATAAAGTAGAAACTTTGTTTATGGTAAATCTATTTTATTTATAAATGAAATCGAAAATGATTTTCAGTGCATTGCTGAACTACTAATCAACGATGTTATAATAATGTGATATAAAAATGTTTTTGGTTGTAAAACTAAATAGGTTTTACATATATATTTCAGAAAAGCTGTAGGACAAAGTTTAACATTAGTTTCAGCAACACAAAAATATTATTTTTAAAAACAAACTACATGTTGGTATCCTCCACTAATATACCAAAGGTTGAACTTTAAACCACCAAAAAAATCCAACAATTTCTGAAACAATGTTACACTTATAGATGAGGGACTTTTAGTCCAGTGGTTAATCCATTTGATGCAAAAAACTTTTGATTAGCCTTTCTCTTACGTGCAGCAATTATGCATGTGCATGTTATTAAAGAATTTCTATTCTAATTTTTCCTACTTACAATGCACGTTGGGCCATGGTCGCGAACTGGCGGGACAAAATTAATAACTTGGTAACGAACCATTTCCAGCACAATGAGAACTATAACCATACTAGCATAAACGGATAGTTTGAAAGCCGTCCAAGTTGGCGATATTTTCAAAGAAAATTGACGCAATTTCTATTATATTATTCTAAATTAAATATTTTTTCTATTTGTTTTAGCACTGTAGGAACACATACGATAAACTTAACATCGAATATGAATAGATTTGAGATAAAAATAGTACATGAAAAATTTTCAAACCTTCGATAAAAACTCTAATAAATGAACTAGCAACACGGCCGGACCAGCAACAAAGTGTCCTGTTGCAACCCAGCCCAACGATTTAAAAGTAGACCTTTGCCAAAACGACCAATGAGAAGTGGTCTTTTTTTAACAGGCAATTGGTTTCGTTTTGGTACTTTGATCTGATACGTCTTGTATTAGAGTAAAATAAGATCGAATAAGAGTAACAACTTTTGTTTTCACCAAGTTTGACATTTTTCTTGATAAACATGTCAGATTAAAACATAACAAAGACAAATTCCAGTGGAATGCAATTTTTGAACCTCATCATCCACAGAAGTGCAAAAAATCGCAATATGAAATTTTTACACAACACACAATAGTAGATTAGCTTAGCTTAGCTTAGCTTAGCTTAGACTGACTACACATATCAATGGTTGCTATTCCGTGATTGACCGAAGTCAGTGAAAATGCACAAAGAATCAACTAGAAGTTCGGCTGGGATTGGCCATAATCTTCTTCAGTGTGCATAATTCAGTGCCTCTATTTATACAGGGTCAATAACAGCGCCGGCCACGTCCTTGCAGTCAGGTGAGATTGGGTTAAGGAATGTTAGTGTGTAACCTTTGCTATTTGGAGACCGTGTTTGCCTCTGCATCTCCACAAAGGTTACTGGGAGGGATGTTTGTTAATGGGGAGGATCGTTGGGTCATAGGATTCACTTTGATAAGCGATTAGACCATGATAAACAATGATTTGTGAGATATATACATGCTTATACGTAAATATAATATTTTCATTTGATATGAACAATTTCTATGTAGAGGAAAATTATGCCGACACTTGAGGTGACGAACCATTCAAAATTTGTTGAACAAATTCCTAAATGTAACATTTCTACAGCTGTCAGGACGAAAGCATGTGTTATTATATTTTACTCATTTGAAAAGAAACAAAAAACTCGATTGGTTGGGACATCATAGAACACTCTTATTCTTATGCCGACACTTACAGTGGCGAACCATCCAAAGTTTGTTGAATAAAGTGAACCTTTCGCAAGTCTACACTTGTAGTGTCGAACCATTCAAAGTTTTTTTAATTACAAAAATAAAGGTATATAAGAGGCGTTCTGAAAAAAAAAATGTTAAACATAAATAAATCATGAATCAGAGTTTGTGTCGACACTCACAGTGACGAACCATCCATAGTTTGTTGAAAAATCATATTTACATCCCACCATTGTAACGATTGAATGTGCAGTCATACATATTTTATAGATTAGAAATAGTAGCATGAAACGAGCTCACCAATTGATCCGTTATCCTTGACTGAGCAGCAACAATCCACTTTCGGCTTCACTCGTTGGCTCGGCTATAAAAAAGCACTCAGGAAAAAAAAAATAAGCGCGCGACCCAAAAAGAATTAAAAAAAAAAACTGTTCGGGCTTTCTTGACGCACTGCCCAGGAGCAAGCGTCAAGGTCGAAGGATCAAACAGAACTAATCGATCGCGGCACTTTTTCAGTTACTCCAACCGAACTCACCGATCACGCCACTTTTTCACTTACTAGACCAACGCGCGACATGTTTGATCCTGCCCTCGTCGCTCGCCCCGGCAAAAGCAAGTGTCAAGGTCGAAAGATCAAACAGAACTAACCAATCGCGGCACTTTTTCACTTTCTTCAACCGAACTCACCGATCACGCCACTTTTTCACTTACGAGACCGACGCGCGACATGTTTGATCCCGCCCTCGTCGCTCGCCCCGGGAAAAGCAAGTGTCAAGGTCGAAAGATCAAACAGAACTAACCGATCGCGGCACTATTTCACTTTCTTCAACCGAACTCACCGATCACTCCACTTTTTCACTTACGAGACCGACGCGCGACATGTTTGATCCCGCCCTCGTCGCTCGCCCCGGGAAAAGCAAGTGTCAAGGTCGAAAGATCAAACAGAACTCTACACAACACACAATAGTAGATTAACCCGTAAAGTGGCAGGACGGACCTTAGTTCACAAAAATGCTTCGATCTCAGTCAATAGTCATCCGAACCCAATTCTTTAAAAAGTTATGGAAAGGAGATTAGTGTACCTACATTTTGAGGGATCAGTTTACCTTCATTTCCCTTCATACCCCTCCCTGCTTTCGTTTGACTCAAAAAACCTTGGCTATTTAATGTTCTTCATAGCAATTTTACTAAGCATCATGAAAATA
The DNA here is from genome assembly GCF_002204515.2 of Aedes aegypti. Taxonomy (NCBI): domain Eukaryota; kingdom Metazoa; phylum Arthropoda; class Insecta; order Diptera; family Culicidae; genus Aedes; species Aedes aegypti. The sequence goes on from NC_035108.1 coordinate 285,694,260, forward strand.
AAAAGGTCATGCAGATTTTCGTTCTCCAAACTGGTCAAAATGATGAACTTAGTCCAACGTAGGCATTTTGGACCATAATGGTACTCCCGGGAGAAAATACCGGTGAATCCGGATTTATATAGGAGTGTTCATGTGAAAATGACTGTAACTCAGTCATATGCGAATCAAATCGAATTCTGTGGCCGGCATTCGGCAGCAAACCCTTAGAATTATGTTTTAGGTGACGCTGGAAGTTGGCGCATCCCCTTACATACCCCCTCGATGATTAGTTTGAAATATTTATGATTATATTTAAGATTACCAAGAATATGGTAAAAGCTTTTAAGGGTTCTATACGAATTTCTAGAAATCAATGTAACTTCTTGGAATCAGAAATCCTGCGATTTACTTGGATGCATGTAGATATTCCAGGGAATTTTTCTGGTTATTCTGGTAATAATATTCTGGTAAGGAATATTACAATCAAAAGACATTTTGAACTTTAGATAGGAAGTATATCATAGAATGGTGTCCAGAGTGTTTTTGTTTTTCTGTTCCTCAAATGTGGCATTTTTACTTATTTATGCCGTCAGAAGGTGCCTGTTGACCACGACATTTTCAAGGATATGAACGTTATTTATTTATTTATTTATTTATTTTTAACTTATGAATTTTGAAACAGGAAAAAGCCTCTTTGAGTGATATTCTAATGAAATCTTTCTCAAAAAGGCACAAAACCTCTTTATCTTTTCGAATAACGTTATAAAATACTATTTATTAAATAAAGGCTCTCCCGGAATCGATCCATAGCGGAGCCAAAGTTTTCCAAGTTCAGTCATCACGAATATTCTCTAGCACGCATTCAGAAGCCAATCGATCAGATGGATGAGTACCAAACTTGATGTCTCTGAAAATAAAATCAAAGAAAAAAAAAAACAAACGAGCAGTATCATACACGATAAGAAATTTCATTCAAATATTTGTATAAAATTCTCATGACAGGAAGAGAATGATTTCCCAGAATATCCCGAACAGACACAGGAATATCATGACTTAAACTGATTATTCTATCAAGGAATTTTTCTCTAGGTGCATTAAAACGAGAGCATTTAAAAACGATATGGTCTATGTCTTCATATGATTTATTACATTCACAAATATTTGAATCTGTGATATTCATGCGATATAAATGATTACTACAAATGTAATGATTTGACATTAGTCTAGAATAGGAGCAAATAAAATTACGTCCAACAGGAAGACTGCGAAACCAAGGAAATATTTTTACCTTCGGACATATGGAGTAACCATATCGACCTTTGTCACTTGTATTCCAAGAAATTTGCCAATCATTCATAGAATATTTTTTCAAATTAGTAAAATATTCCGAATAATTAATATCACAATTATAAATTATTCCACGAAAAACCCCCAATTTTGCCAATAAATCAGCTTGTTCATTACCATAAGTATTGCAATGAGCTGGAACCCAAACCAATTTAATTATAAATCCTTTAGAATTTAAATCATTTAATAACCCTTCAATTGATAGAACAATATGATGGGTTTTGAAATTAAAACTAATGCAATTCAGAGCTTGAACACAACTAAGGCTATCTGAGCACACCATAAATATATTTGAAGAATAATTCTCAATCAAATTGCATGTAAAATATATAGCTGTTAATTCAGCTGTAAAAATTGAACAAGGAGATTCTAATTTAAAGAAATGGGCCAAATGAAAATTAAACACTCCAAACCCTGCTACATTTTCAAATAAAGATCCATCGGTAAAAAAAATCTGATCATTTTTTTTTTTTTTCTATCTTTATTAACGAGATTTTTAGCCCTGGGCTAGTTCATCTCGGGACCAACGGCTTCACTTCCCTTCCGAAGGAAGTCGTCACTGAATTTTTAGTGACTATCTCGGGTATGGGATTCGATCCCAGGTCCTCGGCGTGAGAGGCGTGTGTTCTAACCACTACACCAGGTCCGTCCCCATCTGATCATTGTCTACCCCAATAAATTTACGTTTAAATAATAAATTGGCATAACGGGAACGAGCATGATTAGGAATTTGTTTTAATTCTTCATGGAAAGATAAATCCACACATGGTTGAAAAGAATGAGCAGCTATGCTATATTCATAAAAATGTGGAGAAACATTTGATACAATATTTTCTCTAGAACAATAGATATATGATTTCAATATTCTATTAGAAGGATTGATTTCAAACAAAGATTTTAGTGTACCAATTAAAGGATGATCCATTGAAAAACAATGTATCAAAAATTCACAATTCAATTCATGAAAGCGATATTTGAGTGGAATAATACCAGCAAGGACTTCAATAGATTTAGTATGCGTAGAATTCATCAAATTTAAACAAATTGGGTCCTAAAATTTTTAATGAAATCTTGTTTTTATTTAATGACACGAAAAAGCATGTTACTGTAACTACTTTAGCAATTTTTCCCGCTCAAATAATGGCTATATCATGTTTAAACTTTAATTTAAAAATTTGGTCCATAAATGAACCTTGACACTTTTGATCATGTTTGACGTTCGCTTAGTCGACAAAAACACCACAGGGGTTTAAGTTCGACCACTAGGGTTGTTCCTATCTGACATTTCGTAAGGGACACGGAAAGCAAAATACACCCAAAATTTGAGTTTAAGCCAAAGGATGTGACAAAATCTAAGAAAATGTTTTTTGGGTTTAAACTAACGGAAAACATTAGAAAATTGAGTAAACATGTGTTTTTGCCTAAACTTAAGCGTTTGGCACTAAAATTGGGACAGGGCTTTAGGACCCTATTCTCAAACAACGAAATTGTATTTTTTCCAGTTTGGAAAAATGTATTTGTGCAGCACTCCCAAAAGTAAAACAACCATATTCCATTACTGAACGAATAGTTGTTTTATAGAGTGTGATCATGTCATTAGGATGTGCACCCCACCATGTTCCAGTTATCATCCGAAGAAAATTTATTCTCTTCGAGCAAATTTTTTGAATATATTTAATCTGACTATTCCACTTTAATTTCGAATCGAACCATAGATCAATTATTACCAAATGATTACTAAGATACAAATCAATATTTACTGGAGAATGTTTACGAGAAAATAATATGAATTTTGTTTTTTGAACTGAAAAAGTAAAACAATTATTATGTGCCCATGAGTGAAGATTATCTAAACAATTTTGCATAAAATGACGAATAACTTCTCTGCTATGACCATTAACCGAAATGACATTATCATCCGCAAATTGTATAAAATAACATCCATTTGGAATAATGGAAATGATGTCTCTGGTGAATAAATTGTATAAAAAGGGACTTAAACAAGAACCCTGTAGTAAGCCAAAATAACTATAACGGACCATTCTAGAAGACCCATTATGAAAAAACGCATAATTTTGAAGGAAAACAAATTACATATGAAATTGGAGATAATGATTGGAATTTTACAATCATTCATTTTGTTGAAAAGTAAATAAATAAGAACTGAATCATATGCACCAGAAACGTCAAGAAAAGTAGAAACTACATCTTGTTTTTTATTGAACGATAATTCAATATGTGAAGCTAGAAGAGCAATACAATCTCTAGTTTCGCGACCTTTTCTAAACCCATATTGAGATGATGAAAATATATTATTTTTCTCAGCCCATAACTCCAGACGATTAAGTATCATTCTTTCCATTAGTTTACGAAGACATGATAATAAACTAATAGGTCTTCTAATTTCTACTAATGAAGGATTCTTATCAGGTTTAAGTAAACTAATTACTTTTATGAATCGCCATTCAGAAGGAAAAATGTTCTGAAACAAAAATGAATTATATAGGGATAGTAAATGTAATTTACCATCAATAGGTATTTTTTTAACACAATAAATTTTATATTGTCAATACCTGGAGCAGTATTTTTAGTAACAGATAATGCTAATTCCATTTCCTCAAATGAAAATTCATTACAAAGATCAGGGTAATAATTGTAGAATTGATGAGTTTTAAATATGATGGGGGTAGGAACAAAATCAGGACAAATTTTCGAAGAAAATTGATCTATCCAATTTTCAGAATATTCTAAAACAGAGGTAGAAGGAATATTATAGTTCCTTAAATTTCTAGCAACAGACCATAATTTATTTAATGACGTTTCTGAATCAAGATTTTCAATAAAAGTTTTCCAATAATTCCTTTTTTTAAACTTAACAATTCGTGTAAACTGGGCTTCAGTTTTACGATAAAAAATATAATTGTTCCTAGTACCTGAATTACGAAAATTTTTAAAGGCTTCAGATTTATTTTTAAGTGCAACAGTACAATCATGATCCCACAAAAAAGAATTATGTCTTCTTTTGGTTGGCCCCAAAAATATTTTTTTAGTCTGAGATTTTAGTAAACAATCTATTAGAATGACTGAAAACCTGTTATAATTTTGAAGAGGAGAAAGTGAATAATCGAAATTGATTAAAGCAGTAGAAACTAAATCTGAAAATTTGGACCAATCAATATTTTTTGTTAAATCAGGAACACATGGTTCTTGGTGGTGTTGATCACGAAGAGGAAAATGAATAGAAATTTGAATAGGTAAATGATCACTACCATTTGGATCATCTATGATTTTCCATGTTGATTTTATGGCCAAACTACTTGAACATAATGATAAATCAATGCATGAATGATGAGCAGGGGGAACTGCTATTCTAGTGAATGAGCCATCATTCAGAATATTTAAATTCAACTCATCAATCAGATCCATGATTAATGAACCTCTGCCATCAGAAAACTCACTACCCCAAGCCAAGTTATGAGCATTCAGATCACCAAGTATGTAAAATGGAGAAGGTATATTATTTAGAATTGTTTTCAAATCTAATAATGAAAAACTTGCTTGTGGAGGAATATATAAACATAAAATCGAAAATTCTATTCCATTATGTTTGACAGTAATAGCAACATATTCAATTGGTGAGTCCAATGAAAAATTTAAAAATTTAAATTCAATATTCTGACGAATTCCGATCATTACACCTCCATATGCCATATTACGATCCTTTCGAATTATATTAAAAGAAGGAATTCTAAAAAAAATATTTTCCACTAACCATGTTTCATTCAAATATAAAATATATCAATATCATTATTGACTATTAAAGCTTTCAGTCTTTCAATTTTTGGAATAACACTTCTGCAATTCCATTGTAAAATATTCAAACTACTATTTTTGATTTGAGCCATTAGGAACAAAACAAGGAACTAATGAGGGGTCCAAAAGAATTCAATTTCTCTAGTATACTAGCTACAAATGGTTAACATTTCTTTATCAATTTTTTCCAAAAATCATTTAAACCCAAAAATTCTATAATATCTTCTAAAATTTTCAAAATACTACCCCCATCATCGTTTTGAACATGAGAATTATTGGTAGTCTTTTTAATATCATCATTTTTGTTCCCAAAATAATCTTGATTAATTTTCTGAAAACCAGGAATGTTTTGAGATTTTGATAAATTAATTGAAGGAAAATTTTTTTCATAAGATGTTGATGGTTGAGGATCAAAAATATTGTTTTGATTGTTTGTTTTATTAATTCTTTTTCTTTTGGTAGGAGGATTATACACAAAATTGTGTTCCTCATTTGAATCCTCAATATCAACCTTTTGAGTTAATGGTTCAAACGTATTATTTGACGAAAATGCATTGGATGTTTTAATAACTTCAGAATAAGATAATTTGTTCTTATTCCTTATTTTTAAATTAAATTGCTTTTGATGAGCTATAAAAACAGCACATTCTTTCAAAAAATCATGTTTTTTGCCACAATGAATACAAGTGTCAGAAATTTTGTTACAATCTGATGGAGAATGAATTCCACCACATTTTGAACATTTCTGTTTATTAGAACAAAAATGCGACGTGTGTCCAAAAAGAAGACAACGATCGCAATGCATAATTTTAGGGTAAAAGAGTCTAACATGAAATTTTACATTGTCAACAACAACAAAATCAGGAAGAACAGATCCTTCAAATGTGATTTTGATGCAATTCGAATGTGTATATAAGGAACCTTTATCTGAAAATAATAATTTCGATAATCGAACACATTCCAAAATTTTAACTGGCAAAATTGCTTTATTTTTAAATATTCCTGAACCATGATTTAAAATCTCATCACATTCCAATGATTCATCATAGATGACACCATTGATTTCACACGAGTTACATGGAGCGTAAACTTGATAAGAATTCAAAAATAACTTGGACTCTAATAGCGCATTAGCGTCTTCTCGAGATCCAAAAATGACACGCAGTTTGTCTAAGGAAATCTTTTTGATTTCCTTAACAGTTTTGTAAATTTTGTAAATTTCTGATGATATTAAAAGGACATTGATAGGTTTTTCCTTTTTCCGGAAAAACACTACATAAGGTCCCATAAATGTAGAAGGATAAGTTTTGATACGAATAGGTTTGATTGTAGATGAAGATTCTTTCGAATCCCCATATACTATAGAAACTGCATCCCCGTCAGTTTCCATAATGGAAAAATGACGGGGTGAACAAAACCCAAATCAACACCAAGAAACAGTAATATCAATAATGAATGGTTAAAATAGAAAATTAATACTTAACAAACACCATACAAGTCCAGCGTCACCAGCAACAGCAACCAAGAAAAACGTCAAAGGCCAGGAACACCAACGTTTGTGAGGAGTCTTACAATTTGAACCTTCAGAACGACTTCGCAATCCACTTGTTTCTCCTTCTCTTCAAACATCAAAAAAGTAGTAACAATCGCCTTCAAGCTGCAATACTTCGGAATGAAAATTCACCTGAAAAAGAAAAAAAATGACAAGAGCAGAAAAAAAAACCTGTAGCCCGGTCAAGGCCTACTTACCGAAGATAAGGATATGAACGTTGAGCATGCATAACTTGAAGATTATTTTCAATGTTCAAATTTTCAAGGAAAAGAACTTACCAGATTCATAAATCCATGGAATGTTGTTATTTTATAAGTGTTATTGAGAAAATATGATGTATTATGTACTTTACAGTATTTGTGAGCTTTAGTATTTAAGTTGTGCATTTTTGAGGTATGTGATCAATTTATGAAAACATTTTACCGAATCGGGACTTAACATCATAATGTAATTATTTATTAAAAATTTTCACCGTAATGACTCAATTATAATTTAAAAAAGCTTGTTATGAGAAAATGGGATGCGTTTTTCAAAAGAAACATTATCAGATATGGTATAAAATATCACGAAAGATGGAAATATTACGAAACGTCTTTGTAATTTATTTGGAAAGTAACAATAGTTTAAATGTAGTTTGTTGATTAGCATATGCAAATCATACTAGTAATGCAGCATATAATAACATCGTTTGTGTTACTAAACGTCAAATAAGAATAATAGTACCAATGCTCGTACTAATTGTACCCTACTGGGAGGCTTTTCAAAGTTTCTATTAAGAAAACTTAAGTAAATTCTTTTATCTTTTAAACATGTTAAAAACAAATTGAAGTGTTGTCTATGTATTGTCCTGACAAACACAATTACACGATGCCATCGAATTTCTGTCCTCTGATCGAAAGTCTGACTTCAGATTCTGAAAGTATGCTTACATACTAGCAAAACACTTTTTGGATGTTGATAGTTTAGTTAGAAATTTGGAGCTGTTTTCATTTGTTTAGTTTGATTTTTCATAAGTACGACTGTATCTAATAAATTATTGGAAACTTCCCTATGCGACGCTCAGACAAAATGTTCTTCTCATCAAAATGCACGTATTTTGTCAAAATTTCGGAGCAATATTTTCGTTTTTCGATACTATCTGGAAAAACTGGCATTTTTCATACTTTGTGATAATTGTTTTCCACATTTCAGTGTTCGTACTGTTATATTTTTTACCTACACATACAAAAGTGTTTTGTCCATATCTCTGTAATTACTCGTTCAGTTGAAACTTTCTCTGTTGCACATTCGAAAGACAATGAGTTAAATTTACTTTGAAAGTATTTTGATAAACGCATTTTTTTATTTTTGTTTACTAAATTTATACTTAAAGTTTTGACATTTTTTCAAAAAAACACACTTAAAAAAATGGATTTTCTTAGCATTGGATCGTCGAAAATTTTAAATAAGTGCGTCATTAGAACCGAAATCTTCTGTTCTTTGAAGAGCACATGCAAAATTTTGACAAGCAATTTAAAAGCTTTTTAATTATAACAAAATCGTAATTCAAGTCATCGTGCAAAAGTTTGGGTTCATTAGAACCAGTGGCGCGGGAAGTGGGTAGGACAGGTAGGACATGTCCTACGCACCAAAACGCCTGGGTAGGACAGCCAAAGGGTTGTCCTACCCATGATTCAACAAACAAAAAATTAAATTAATGCTTTGGAATTTTTCATAGTGATTTTATTAAGAATACTTTCAGGGTCCCTTACAAGGATATCTCCAGAAATTCTTCTAGATATTTCTCTACCTATTCTCCCACAAATTATTTCAGCGATTTTTCAAAGGATGCTTAGAAGAATTTGCTCCAGGAAATCCTTGAGGACTCCAAAGCTATTTCTTTGATTTTTTCCAAATTTTCTAGAATTTCATCCAAATATGTTTTTACTAATCATTCAACCGAATTTACCAGTAGTTACTCTAGGAGATGTTCCAATGATTTCTACAGTATATTTTGCGAGAAGGTTTATTCAAGAGTGTTTGAAAATATAGCCTAAGGATTTTTTTTTCAAGAAGCCCTGCGAGAATATTACTTCAGAAATTCATCTTATCCTCCCAGATTTCCGAAATTTCTTGATGGGACTTTTCAACAAAACTATTTTTTCTTCTAGGAATTTTCCAGCATTTCATCCAAGTACTCATGCCATTTTACCAAAAAAATAAAAAAAAATTCCATGCAGTTTTAAAAAGATTATTCAAATTTTCTCGCCAGTTTGCACTACAGCAAATTTTCCCAATAATTCCTCCGATGATTCCTGAACAAATTTTTATGAAGATTTTGTCCAACATTTTTCAAAAAAATCTAGAAAAAAAAACCTGTGAAATACTTGTTAAGAAAAACTTACACAAGTCTTATCAAAGGTTATTCAAGTATTTTCCTCAGAAATACCTCTCGGATTTATTTTCCAGGAAAAAAAAATATCCTAGGCATTTCCTTGGAAATATTCCTTCAAGAAATCTTTTAAAAAAATGTAAAACATACTTGAGAAAATCTGAAAGAATCACTGGAGGAATTTTTGTAGAAATCTTTGACGGAATCTCTGGAGCAATTGATGAGGGTATATAAATCCTAGTATACAATATTGAAGAAAATTCCTAGAAATTTCTGGAGAAGTAATTTATTGAATTTTAGAAGATGTTTTGATCGGGAGTCTTGGAGCATGTCCCAAGGAAATCGATGAATGAACCGCCAGATAAAGTTTTGAAGAGTTAGGATTTCATGAAAAATGTCTCAAATGTTGAAACTCAGATGATTTATGAAATTATCTTTGGAGAAATTCCATTTCTGTGGTACTTCTTGGGAAAATTTCCATTCTTGAGGTATACTTGAAGTATCCTGTTATTGAAGAAATTCCATAGGAAAATTCGTGGAGAAATTCCCTGGGAAATAATCATTAAATGAACTCTTTTAAACATTTCAGGAGTATTATCTAATCATATGGGCAAATACATGAATATGTTTCTGATGAAATTCCAAGCGAAAATCATGAAAAAAACACATACAGTAATACTTGTCGTAATGTCACGAGGAATTCTCGAAAAAAGTATTTGATCTTACAGTAATGTATGTTTTGATGCTATTTTCGGCCTCTTTTCAATTTCTTTTAGGTTTCTTTTTTCTAGCACGAGGTCTATAATTTCCTATTTTAAGGCACTCAGTCACTACCAGCCCTGTAAAGCATGAAAATAGGGTTGTATTTTTTTTCTGTTGAGCGAAAAAATCAACTGAAAATGTCGGTAGAACGCATGGAAACAGTACAATTTTCCCAGTCAACTCAAAACCGAGCAAAAAGTCACTTACACCCATTTGCGTTTGAGCCTCTTCGAATATCTTCTTCTTCTTTCTGGCGTTACGTTCCCACTGGGACAGAGCCGGCTTCTCAGCTTAGTGTTCCTATGAGCACTTCCACAGTTATTAACTGAGAGCTTACTTTGCCAATGACCATTTTTACATGTGTATATCGTGTGGCAGGTACGAAGATACTCTATGCCCTGGGAAGTCGAGAAAATTTCAAACCCGAAAAGATCCTTGACCGGTGGGATTCGAACCCACGACCCTCAGCTTGGTCTTGCTGAATAGCTGCGCGTTTACCGCTACGGCTATCTGGGTCCCACAATATTCGAATATAGTGAACTTCAATTTCAAGCGTTAAAATATTTCTTACCTTCACTGTGCACAAAATATTTGTCAACGTTTGTCCTACCCATGGTTTCGAACGTGGACGCGCCTCTGATTAGAACATTTATAGTAAGTTCGGTGAAATAAAATACCAATCATGTTCTTCCCATTATTTACGTTTAAATAAGCCATTGACTATTAAAATTGGTCGAATAGTAGCAGAGAAATTAAAAGAAATTATTTGCACGCGTCGTAGGTGAACCCAAACTTTTGTGTCATCGTGCAAATTAAATGGCTAATTTATTGATGTTACATATTTTTAATTTTTTTTTCACCAAATATTCGCATGTGCTCTTCAAAGAATATAGTATTACGGTTCTAATAAAAATGAAATTGAAAATGAAAATGAAAAATTTTCAAATACTGTTTATATAAAATAATTACGAGGTAAGATTAACTATTTTTTTTTGAATGCGCCTTAGAGAGTTTCAATTGGAGGAGTAAGCACAGAGATATTGACAAAATACTTTTGAATGTTTTCGAGTGGGTGAACCCAAACTTTGTGCACGGGAATGTAATAGATCAGTGATGCTGTGCACAGCATCAGCGCGTTGCTTGAGGGTCGCGCGCAAGAGTATACGAATTTTCCAACCCCTTACGAAATTTGCAGGACTTGTGCTGTCTCAGTTGTAACCCAAACATGCTCAAGTTTTGAGACAACACTCAGAATTTGATCTAGACATTTTCCCATGAACATTACCGATGTTCGACTTGGATTTCGCATCTTTGAATCGTGTTTAACAGCAAACGCATGACGGTAAAAAAATCGCGTTGCACATTGAACCCGGTACACTTGAACTTCGGTTGAACCGAGGATTGAAACATTGGTTCAAACCATGATACAAAACAAACCGAAAAAAATCAATTCGAATGCACGCTGAAAAAAATTAACTTGAACTTTATGATAAGGGACCGTTCAAATATTACGTAACGCAACAGGGGGAGGGAGGGGGTCTTACATAGTGTTACGGTCCATACAAAAATTTGAAATTTTCCTTACAAAAGCTGTTACGTGGGGGGAGGGAGGGGGTCTAAAATTGATAAATTTTGCGTTACGTAATATTTGAATGAACCCTAATAGTATGACGAGAATCTCGTCACAGATCACAGATTATAACTTTAGGTAGAAAATTATAAGCGTGCGTACGAACTGACAAAAGCCGAATGCAAGGCTACACTGAAACAAGCGTTGCAGTAATGAGAACCATGAACGTGTTTTTAAATTTACTATTACAACCACGATTGAGCTAGCATGAACGCTTTTTATTTGCGTTTTGTTCCATCTCAATCCAACCGCGTCGATAGCCAAGCGGCTAGCGTTCGCGCTGGTCTGCGATTCTGGTCTGCTGCAAGTTTTTAACCATGATATAGTAATTTTTACTATACAAATGGTGTCATGGTAAGATTGAATGCACAAAATATTCTAAATAAATGCGAATTTAGTTTGCACAAATCAAGTGGCGTTGTGTATTTAATTTAACCCTCTGATATAGTATTTTCAAACTCAACGCTGTTCTCAGTGTAGTGTCCAAGCTGAAGCTGATATACCGTAGTTTGTTCACTAGCAACCGACGTCATGTTGACATTGGACGTACGAAACTATGGGAGCACTATACTTCGTGTTAATATTCATTGCTTCTTCTCCTCTGTTTTCTATACTATCACTACCACAAACTTGCCGACGCTTACTACATCGTTGGTGGTTCGACTATAGTTCCTTGTTGATAATAGATTGGCTTTTCAGTCTTGACAAAATTACGTAATGGAAGGCCTTCTAGATAATACTCTAGCTGCGACCACCGTACTGATTCGATACCTGAAAAAGTACGTTGACGCCTTATTTCTGGCACTACCTTAAGAGAAAATCGAAGAAGTTTTAAATACGTTCAATCAACAAGACGAATACATCCAGTTCACTGTCGAACGGGAAGAAAACAATCGTCTACCGTTCCTCGATATGATGCTGGTGAGGCAAAATAACCGTATGCTAAAAACAGAGTGGTACAAAAAGTCCATCGCGTCTGGTAGGCTCCTGAACTTTCACTCTGAACACCCAATGAGCCTAAAAATGAACGTTGCATTCAATTTTGTCAAACTTGTTATGATGTTCTCCACAAATTCAAGCATGAGAACAACCAAACAACGATATTCTCTTGGTACGCGCAAACGATTATCCCACGAACATAATCAATTGCGTGATAAACAGAGTTGTCGTTGTTAGTCAAAACCAAGAATCAGCTATGGATGTGAGTAACAACGACGAAAACCAACAGCCAACAACGTTTTACTCACTCACAAACATATGTGGATTGACACAAACCGTAGCAAAAATTCTGCAACGGGACTACCCCAACACAAAAATAGCATGCAAACAACACAAAAACATCGGCTCGCTTCTTCCACTGGTCAAAGATAAAACTCCGATGGAAGAACGAAGCAACGTTGTTTACAAAATAAGCTGCGCGGATTACGATGCGTGCTACATTGGGATGACAACACAAAAGTTGAATGCAAGAATATCAAAACACAAATCGAACATGAAAAACTACAAACACTCCAATAAGCGGGGCATACCACCAGAGATGCAGCGGTTATCGAAATCATGGACACCACGGCTCTAGTTAACCATGCAGCCAGTGGAGAACACACATTCAAGCTTGACGAGACGAAAATACTAGACACAACAAATAGAGGGAGGAATCTACCGATTCTCGAGGGCTGCCACATCAACAACACATCGAAGACGATCAACAAACGGACAGACACGGACACGGACATGTAGCATATGCAGAAGCTCTGCACTGGCTGAGAAACAATCAGCCGAACCGGAGAGGCAGAACAAGCTAATCAAAACAAACATACAAAACAAATTGTGAATCCCACCACGCACACTGCAGTTTAGATTTTAATTACACACACACACACACCGACAAACACGATATGCCACACGAATACTACAACAAAAACGAAAAGCAATGGGACCGTTCAAATATTACGTAACGCAACAGGGGGAGGGAGGGGGTCTTACATAGTGTTACGGTCCATACAAAAATTTGAAATTTTCCTTACAAAAGCTGTTACGTGGGGGGAGGGAGGGGGTCTAAAATTGATAAATTTTGCGTTACGTAATATTTGAATGAACCCAATGGTGATCGATATTGGATCAGGTTCTAAATTCCGGTGCGCAGCTTTAAGTTCGATTTTCCCACCGAAAAAGCATGCTAAACTGGTTGCGGTTGTTTGGGAGTAAGTACACGGAAAGAATGCGTAGGCGTAAAATGAGTGTCGATATTAACTTTTTGTAATTAAAACAGCAAACCGATCCAACAGACAGATACAGGTTTTACCGGACTACACTGGACGAAAGAACTGTAACAACTGGTAAAAATTCAATAATATTAAAACAAAACATGAAAATATATGGAAACATAATAATTTTTTTGAGTCCCTGAGAAAGGTTCCAAACGGACCGAAACGTTGGACAAAATAAAATAACAGTTTTTAATTTTTTCAAGTCAAGACTGTAAAGCCAATCTATTTTCGACGCTTACTACACTCAAATATTAGCGCGTTTGCTCAAAAGGACACGCGGCGTTCCCCGGAGGAAAGGAACAACCGCAGTTTTGCTCCTTTTTTACCTCATTCTTATGGGAGATACCATTGCGGTGTTTCATCAAACGCGGTTGTTTCTTTCTCGGACCATTCGCTGCGTGGAATTTTGGGCGAATGCGCGTTTTTGGAAACTTTACAACGGCCGCGCGGTGTATCATATCCAGCGCACCAGTCAATAGCATTGGCAAACGGAGCAAACAACGCGTTGAGTGACATTCCTTACCAGCAAACGTAGCACAGATGTAAGAAAAAACTGCTCCGCTGACTGAAGATTCGAATAACAGTTTATTTTGAATACAATTCTTTTCACTTTTTCAGCCTTAAAAACGACGGGATGCATTTGACATTTCGTGATAGCGGAATCTGGGTTGCATATGACGTTGATATTTTTCCTCTTCGCGAGTCTCTCTCAGCTGCCGCGTACTCGTGACGGTGTACTGTGCGGTTCTACCGGTTTCTAAACGGCTGTAGGACATTTTGTCGAAAGTACATTTGGTCGAAGGGACATTTGGTCGAATGGACTTTGGTCGAATGGCTTTAGAATGGTTGATTTAAAAATAGCTTGGTGCAATAGATAAAAACCTAACTAGATTTTTTGCAGAATGGATGAATGTTGGATCTTAGGTTAATTCTGGGCAGACAAACATTTCATAAGAAATCAATAGCGAATCTATATAAATGATTATCATCCACTACATTTTAAATCGTGGTTCGTATATGTACTGATATATTACTATTCTAGTCAATGTTCGTGTTGTAGGTTATGGCCTTCAGTCTATTATCCTCAAAAACGGATTTTAAGTTTTCATCCGACGTTTCGGACACATTTATTGTGCCCCTGAGCTAGTCAATGTTCTTATTCCTATTCTTCAGCCGTTTTTGGATATGAAGACAAGACGTTTTATTTTAAACGATTTTTGAAGAAGGTGAATGGTAATTGTGTCAAATGCTATTGAATTATTCTCACCATGTTTATCGTATTATTGAGCTATTTCGATTTTCTTTTAAATAGTACTCTTTTATTGCTCAATGTTGGAAACATTATAATCTGCTCAATTTTTTATTCTTTCAAAATATCATCATTTTTTGGGAAAATACATCCTAAATACTACAGCATTGTTGAAATTCTTTTTCTTTCAAAACGTCATCGTTCTTTATATGACTCTTGGAGTGCTCAGAACCTTCATTAAGTACCAAATTTTGAAGCAAACGACCGTGAATACGAGTTTGAAATGTGGTAACCAGATTGGGCTAGGTTGGGCATAGAACAACTTGGTCACCTCGAATAGTGTATATTAGCATTAGCATTAGCATTGAGCATTTCGCACAAATTCGTAGGTGGTACAGTCTTAGACAATTGTATGAGGGTAGCCTCCTTCCCGTTCCGAGCATCCAAGAATCACATTTAATTTTTGAACCAATAAGCATGGGGGTTACATAACGAGTCACGAATTCAAATGATGGTGCCATCACAGAGCACTCTCGAGCAAAATGCAAACAAAACTTCACACAACATTTTCGGCATTAATCTCCGATAAAAAATCTATCTATCACTTTGAAAAACATGTTCCCACAGATCATTTGCGCGTGGCGTAGTACCATCCGCCGAATCTAATTTTCACCAACGAAACGGAAAAAAGCGAAAGAACGCGGACTAGCTAAACGTGACACAAAATTCCTTGTCACCTAGAATAGTGTATATGTGTAGAATATAGGCGTCAATTTTGATGACTATGTTAATTAGGAACGCTTAGACAGAATGAATCAAAAGGATACATTTTCTTGCTCATAGTGATTTAGTTTATTATGCCTTGCAGCTAAATTATATGCCTTGGGCAATCACGTCGCTTTGATGACTTTGATTGATAGTAAGTTGATAATTAATTCAATCGAAGAAAAGTATTTATCCAGTGTATCACGTAACGTGAGACGAGTCGACTGAGTTGACAAAAGTTGACTTGATCCTTTTGAAATCAGTTCGTCGCAATTCATCCGATTCACAGACTAAGCCTGAATGAGAAAAATAACGCAAGGAGTCAATCGATTTTGTATAAAGTCGTAATGATATACTGGAATCCCAAAATATCGCTCGTCGCATATAATAAGCATGAAGTTTGTGCAAGAAATTTCATCAGTGCACCAAAACAGATTTCTTACACTATATCATATTGTTCTAGCATATGCAGGCTTTAGTAATAGCATATATGTATGCACACCCCTTTTTTATGATCCATTCACTGTGTATGAACGTCTGGAAAATCCATATTAGGCGAAATTTTCGACTAAATGTCTTGTGCTTTCTAAGTAAATCAATTCTTTTCGACCAAATGTCCATCCGACGAAATTTCCATTCGACCAAATGTACTTATGACTAAATGTCATTCGACCAAATGTCTTTCGACCAAATGTCATAGATTCTTCTAAAATCGGTTTGAACTTTGGTACTCCAAACATAAGTTCGGGTTTAGGTACTGGTTCGTGAGCTGCTTGAACACTAGGACAGGGTTCGAAACGAGTACGAAAACACCAGTACCCAACGTGTTTGATGTTCGTTTGGGAAGACTTTTTGGAAGTTTTAAGAACAATACTTCGATGTTCTCAACTAGAACAAACACCATTACACAGTACACCATTTTCGAGGTCATCGAATTTAATCAAAATTCTGACTTTAAATCTTGGAATGTTCTTCTTACTAAAACGCACAACTTTTGTTCTATCATTAACTCATATAATTTTTACTGTTCAATCTAAAGTTGATAAAAAATCAATTGAGATTGGTTTTAACCGAATAGATGGTACATCATGAATCTAGGATACTACGGGATCTCTAATAGAGGGTACTTGCATATCTAGAGAAGTGACCACTTTTTGAAAAAATGAAACCTTTCTCACAAGGTTAATTGCAAAAATTGTGTAAATGTTGGATAATTGACGTCTAAATTTGTAACTCCAACAGTGGTATTATTTTATTGAAATTGGTCGTTGGTTCAGAATCGAGATTACACGAAATTCTACCGTTTCGAAACTAATTAAGTCTATATGTTTCCGTTCGATTTTTTGACCGCCACACTGATAACCATTTTTAACCCGGCGGGTGTCCTAGGCATGATTGTTATATGACTTAATAATCCACCAATTAACACTTATGTCTCATCATTATAATTCAGGCTTCCCAGATCCGAAGCGATTCGCCGGGCGCCTTTTTTGAAACATCGGAAAGATGGCTGTTTAGATCCGTACCTCGTGAGCTTACATATTTTATCCAATAACAATCCATAAATATTAGGCGCTGGGTCTAATTTAGCATAGGAGAATCGAACGGAGCGCTTCCTTTGAGAGTCATTAGAATGGATAACATAAGTTTTGGGTTTTGTGGTCTGATGAAGTCGTAGAAATGGTTGCAATTAATTATCGGACTGAAGGTTAGTTCATATTAGATCTCAGGGTGTTTGAAAAGATTATGATTTAAAATAATAATTATTGGACCGTTACTTTGCGTGTGAAATATGGGGCTATGCATTTAATACCTTTAAGTATATCGTATCTGCTATTACTGTAGTTCCTTCTGAGACCAAGATTTATTGTGACTCATGTGAGTGCTTAACCTCGCTATCTTGGTTTCCCATATGCTCTTTCTTCAGTTTGTACCGTCAAACTACCAACGCAACAAACCACACCTTTCCCACATCACAATTGATTCGATTCAGGAGAAGAAATAAAAATGTAATTTTTCAATCAACCGTCCATCGTCCATAGAAGTGAACAACTCTTCAGCGAAGACTTCAAAGGAAGTCAGCTAAGTGCATCGAAATGAACTGATCTCGAGAGGCTTCTGCACTAGAAGTCCACTTCTCTATTTATGTTTATTTGCCTCTCAGTGATTGTTACACCAGCTCGTTCAACTGAAGAGGGGTTTCAATCTTGTCATCAATCGTCAGCAATGAACCGACTGAAGGAATGGACTCAAGTACCTGCCACCTCCAGCAGCCGGCATGGGGCTCTTTCTTCGCCCTTCCCCCTGAGCTTGTCCCAACGGATGATACAACGATCACAAAACCAGAAGGAACTTATGTTTGCCTAGTTGTCTGGTCGATGGTACGGTTAAGTTGTACAATGATGACTCCCTCTCGTTCCCAAGAGCTTTCATGTAGCTAGTTATTGAGGACTAGTTTAAATCTCAGAAGAGATAATTCTACGGTTACAACTTTATACCGACACGCCACGTGTTTATTTATTTTACATTAAGTCGTTATGTTTCTATTTGATTTAGGGTGGTGGCAAATGTAAAGGCTCGATTTGAAGCGCACTTTTTTATATATATTTTTGTTGCTACGAATGTTATCAGAAAGTACTCAAAGAATTTCACCGTTACTACACTAAAACTGAATCGAAGCATATTCAGCTCAACCAAAAGAAAAAAGGAGATTGGAGTACCTTGTACCTTTTCATTCCGCCCTAATTGCTTATCTTTGACAGATACGCGTATTTCGACTACTACTTGTAGCCTTCTTCAGTGTCAGTTACTCGTATCCACTCCACTGTGTACGAGTAACTGACACTGAAGAAGGCTACAAGTGGTAGACAAAATACGCGTATTTGTCGAAGATAAGCAATTAGGGCGGAATTAAAAGGTACAAGCAACCTACCCCAATCTATTTTTTTGTTTCTCTATTGAGATTCTGCTCAGATGATTCGAACACGTTTAAAAGAGTCAAAATAAAAACGTTTTCAGACTAACCCCTTTGCTACCATGTTGATTCAAATTACCTGGACGCTTAGAATCCCGAACATTGGCCTTAATTCATTCAAAAATTGTAATTTTGTCAACTTTTCTGAATGTAAAATGTAGAGGACATCATTGCTATGAATCCCTAGCGAAAAAAAAAAATTGAATTTAATTAAAAAATACCATTTAAGCTGCTAATATCCGACTTTCGAAGTGGAATTCCCAATTGCTATGAATTGAAATGGATCATCAGGACTTCTTTTTATTCTCTTTGGAGTCCCTACAAAGCCTGCTTTGCAGCATAGTTAGTGATCTTTGAACACTTTCACAGTAATCAAGCTTTGTAATTCATGTGGGAAGAACGAAGGTACGATATATATAAGTGAATGTACTTATAGATCTAAAAGTAAAAATTAATATTAAAAGTAAAAAAATAATTATAAATAAAAATAAATTCACGAAATTATTATAACGAACTATTCTTTCTCTAGCTATAAATATTAACTTTTTGAGATATTGGCTGTTAAAAAATCAAAATTTGATAATTTCAGCAAGCTGCATGCAAGTTTACCAGCTTTTATGGCAATATTTTTGCTTAATTTTTAACAGAATTCAAACTTCATGTGTATAACAATACTTCATAATACTTCTGATGTTCAAATGCTAATTTTTGATGGTTGAGAAAAGTATTGTATTTTTTTTAAACTTCATTTTGAGCCTTTTTTGTATTTTTTTGAGACTGCAAGCATGTTAGAAGAATTGATTCAATCTGAATTTAATCATGAAATTTGAACGAAATTATATCTGAAATGAAAGTGTAAGTCTTATTTTGCATGTACGGTGGATTAGATAAAAAAAAAGATTGATAAATCATACTTTTAATTTTATGTAAACATCAATGAAATCAGTGTTTAATAAAACTTTGGCAACCTATAGCTAGAAATTGTGACGTGCTAGAACATTTTTGATAACGGCTTCAGATTCAGCAACCCCAACTGAAGACACATAATTTGGTCCTTGAGACACTCAAAAATGTCATTTTATTACGCTGTGTAGCCCATTCAATCGAGACATTACTAAATTGACACTTATATTGAGCTGGTTTTTAATCCAATCCAATGGGATCCCAGCTGAGCGGTGGATTTTTTTTTTTCTTAATTTCACCCATAATTTATCCGTCTTAAACACGCGTAATGAGTTAATTCAAGACATTACTAATTACCTCCAAAACGTTGGTACCTTTTTTTTTTGGTTTTAGAAGGTTGTAAATTGCTATTTACGAACCAACCCAGCGATCACGTTCGATATGTAGGCTAGTCATATCGAATTCGTCCATCGTGTGCCACTACCGACTAAATCTACCTTCGCCCATGAGCCATTCCCTTTGGAACTGCCTCTTAGCAATACTTCATGGAGGAGACTATTGTGCTAACCAGCACTGCTTCTTGCTTCACTGTCTGCGTTTGACTCACGTGCATCTTGTGCTCCTGTACTTCCCTTGCGCTTTTCATAATGCATTTGGGGCTGGCATCTCGCCAGAGCCCTGTGCAACTTCTGCGTCTGTTGCCAATCCACTGATTCTCGAGATGCCGAGGTCCGTCCAGCGATTCCGGTTGGAGGGAAGCTTCTGCTTCACTGGCTACTTGACGACCCAAAACTGGTGGTTTGTCACAATAGATGCTACTCGGAAAAGTCTCCGAAGGTGGATCTATCCTACTCCGACGAAGATTTCCCCGACGGCGGAAAACCCCCAGAACCGATGCTTTCCGGGCAGATGCCGAGGACGGTCCGACGATTCCGGTGGAGGGAAACTTCCGGCTCACAGGCGTCCCGACGACCATTTTCCGGTGCTGTTTCGCGATCTACTCTGCTAGTCCCCGGCGGAAGGACATAGCCTACTGCGACGCGATGTTGGTCGGTTAAGTTCCGAGGTCGGTCCTTCAATTCCGGTTGGAGGATGACTTCCGGTTTGCAGGTGCCTCGACGACTTATTGCCGATACTACGCTACGCTCGCTCTACTCGGTCTAGTCCCCGGTGGAGGATCTTGCCTACTCAGGTCACGTCCGGTGATCTCCTTCATATGCTCGCTTCAACAGACTGACTTGTCAAATGCCGAGGTCGGTCCAACGATTCCGGCTGCCTCAACGATTCAGAGCCATGAGCTGTCCGCTGTGCTAAGTGCCGCTGCTCCTCTTGCCATCTTCGATGTAACAGAGACATCAGCTGGACGATTGTCCTGTTTATCGCTTCCAATTTTTCTTCTTCAACACACATTCGTTGGACAATATTGTGCACATTGACGTCATTGCCGACGACGGATCTCATCTCGGCTCACTCATGCTTTCTTGTCCGAACCTATTCAGGTATTTCTTGAAGCAGCCATGATAGCGTTAGCGTAGTTACGGTATACTTCGTAGATTGGATACTAGCAACATTCATGATTCTTTTTAATAATCTCATCCTCATCCTCACTACTTTCAAGAACAAGGCAGGGGAGTATACCTTGTTCAAATCATAAACAAGAAAACTAAAAGCATGAATATCGCTATTCCCGGCCACGCCCATCTTTACCGTAACTTGGGATAGGGGAAGGAAATGTTGATGTAGCACTTACTTAATGAGAGGCCACCGACTCAGCGACACCCTCATAAGTGCTACGGAGTTGGAGGTTGGGGAAGGTATATTGTCAGGATTCGCCTAGAAAGCTGGCGATTGACCATAAATATTTGTTGTTTAAGCGTTTCTAAATTAATCTTTTGAATGCCGACAATCAAAAGAGAAAACAATAGCTTATTATAGTATAAATAGTATTTCGCGAAATGCTTGTCGATTGTGCAGTAATATTTTTGCTCAATAACCAGTAAAAAGCAAAACCGATCCCTCCAGGGTCATCGAATTGTATAAAATAACGATACGCGTAAAAAAAAAAATCTCCGGCGACAAAAACACGCGCGAAACCGTGAGCAAAATCTATCTGACGATGCAAAACCGAACTGTCCTGCTTAGGCTTTACGAAGCATTACCCAGCAAGACGCTCCAAAACAGGAAAAAAAAATCTCCGGCGACGAAAACATGCGCGAAACCGTGAGCCAAATCTATCGGACGACCTATTTCTTGAAGCAGCCATGATCATACAAAAACTGCGTTAAGTGGAAATTCACTTCTCCGTGTTTTTTGTTTACCCACATCGAAAGGCACGGAATTAGTCATGGATCCATCTACCGTTCTCAGCGCTATCCCACTACTGTTGTCATTTCCTCAAGGTTTTATCTCTGGCTTTTTCCCGAATTTCACGCGTGCCTCGGACTCTGTAGCACTCGCTGTCCTCTTCGAGTTGAGGGCTTGTAGGGATTATTCCTGCAATCACAAGACTGCCTCCAACGATATCGTATGATACGTGCTCGACATGGCTATCGGTCTGAACGTACTGTTCAGCTGGGAGCGGTTGCTCTTTGTCTGCAGTGCTGTCACCCACACGGGGCCAGTGTATCTAAGTATCTATTTTGACTTGCTCGCCAGTAGTCACTTCTTGCTACTATTGATTGCTGAATCGTTGGGCATGATCCGAGATAGAGCTGATATCACCTTTACGGCCCTCTCACATGCATAATCGACATGGCTGTTGAAGTTCAGCCGATTATCGATCATTACTCCCATGTGTCTGACTTCCCGCTTTGATCCCGTCGATGGTACACTGTCCAACTAAGGTTCCCGCATGCTGCACTGCCTTTCGGTTGCTTGTGATCATAGATCAAATAGATCAAATTTAACCTTCCGCGGATGTTAAGAAAAACAACTTAATAAGATACTGGGGTCATTATGACCCAGAAATGTATACCCCTATAATTCAGCGAAATATCAACCGAATAATGAAATTTATGCCGCAATCGAAAGATATACTCCTCAAGATTCTGATCACTACCTGGAATACCGGTTCCGGATCCAGTGGCCACCGGGAATCGGCTACGGAGGGGACCATGTTGGCCACGTGGAATTTCAGTATACTCAGTCCAGAAATCTGCAGTCATCACCAAATTGTATAAGATGCAGGCCATATAGGAATGTACTGTCTTCAGCAAACTTGTTTCGGGGACCAAGAACTTCCACATGGGATACAATTTAGTTCAGAACTCGACCACCGCGTGGCGCTAGCGTCGATACGAACTTCCGGTAGAGGCTAATTATGCGATAACTCGAGAATGCGAACACATAGAAGGATGCTGTCTTCGGCAAAGTTGCTAGGGAGGATAAGCACTTCCTCATGAGATACAATTTAGTTCAGAATTCGACCGCTGCGTGGCGCTAGCGTCGATATGAACTTCCGGTAGGAACGAATTATGCGATAACTCGAGATTGCGAGCACATAGAAGGATGCAGTTTTGAGCAAAGTTGCTCAGGAGGATAAGAACTTCCTTTTGAGATACAATTTAGTTCAGAACTCGACCGCTGCGTGGCGCTAGCGTCGATATGAACTTCCGGTAGAGGCTAATTATGCGATAACTCGAGATTGCGAGCACATAGAAAAATGCTGTCTTCGGCAAAGTTGCTCAGGAGGATAAGGACTTCCACATGAGATACAATTTAGTTTAGAACTCGACCACTGCGTGGCGCTAGCGTCGATATGAACTTCCGGTAGGAACGAATTATGCGATAACTCGAGATTGCGAGCACATAGAAGGATGCAGTCTTCGGCAAAGTTGCTAGGGAGGATAAGCACTTCCTCATGAGATACAATTTAGTTCAGAATTCGACCGCTGCGTGGCGCTAGCGTCGATATGAACTTCCGGTAGAGGCTAATTATGCGATAACTCGAGATTGCGAGCACATAGAAAAATGCTGTCTTCGGCAAAGTTGCTCAGGAGGATAAGGACTTCCACATGAGATACAATTTAGTTTAGAACTCGACCACTGCGTGGCGCTAGCGTCGATATGAACTTCCGGTAGGAACGAATTATGCGATAACTCGAGATTGCGAGCACATAGAAGGATGCAGTCTTCAGCAAAGTTGCTCAGGAGGATAAGAACTTCCTTTTGAGATACAATTTAATTCAGAACTCGACCGCTGCGTGGCGCTAGCGTCGTTATGAACTTCCGGTAGAGGCTAATTATGCGATAACTCGAGATTGCGAGCACATAGAAAAATGCTGTCTTCGGCAAAGTTGCTCAGGAGGATAAGGACTTCCACATGAGATACAATTTAGTTTAGAACTCGACCACTGCGTGGCGATAGCGTCTATATGAACTTCCGGTAGGAACGAATTATGCGATAACTCGAGATTGCGAGCACATAGAAGGATGCAGTCTTCAGCAAAGTTGCTCAGGAGGATAAGGACTTCCTTTTGAGATACAATTTAGTTTAGAACTCGACCACTGCGTGGCGCTAGCGTCGATATGAACTTCCGGTAGGAACGAATTATGCGATAACTCGAGATTGCGAGCACATAGAAGTATGCAGTCTTCAGCAAATTTGCTCAGGAGGATAAGGACTTCCTTTTGAGATACAATTTAGTTCAGAACTCGACCGCTGCGTGGCGCTAGCGTCGATATGAACTTCCGGTAGAGGCTAATTATGCGATAACTTGAGATTGCGAGCACATAGAAAAATGCTGTCTTCGGCAAAGTTGCTCAGGAGGATAAGGACTTCCTTTTGAGATACAATTTAGTTTAGAACTCGACCACTGCGTGGCGCTAGCGTCGATATGAACTTCCGGTAGGAACGAATTATGCGATAACTCGAGATTGCGAGCACATAGAAGGATGCAGTCTTCAGCAAATTTGCTCAGGAGGATAAGGACTTCCTTTTGAGATACAATTTAGTTCAGAACTCGACCGCTGCGTGGCGCTAGCGTCGATATGAACTTCCGGTAGAGGCTAATTATGCGATAACTCGAGATTGCGAGCACATAGAAAAATGCTGTCTTCGGCAAAGTTGCTCAGGAGGATAAGGACTTCCACATGAGATACAATTTAGTTCAAAACTCGACCACTGCGTGGCGCTAGCGTCGATATGAACTTCCGGTAGGAGCTAATTATGCGATAACTCGAGATTGCGAGCACATAGAAAAATGCTGTCTTCGGCAAAGTTGCTCAGGAGGATAAGGACTTCCACATGAGATACAATTTTGTTCAGAACTCGACCACCGCGTGGCGCTAGCGTCGATATGGACTTTCGGTAGAAATTACACAGATATTGTCCGTGTATCAGAATCATAGTCCCTACTTCTTCAAACTAGAGAATCAAATGAATGAAGGATTATGAAACAAATTGTTCAATTCGACTTCATTTTTTTCCTTGTCTCGATCATTGTCAGATCATTCTCTGCAACTGGGAAAACCGAGACTTGTCACTTTCAACAAGGTTTAAAATGTAACAAGGACTAATAAGTGTTCCTTCCATTACTCGAACATCCTCTTCGTTTGAAGCAGTCAGGACCAGGGTTCACTGGTATATCTTTTCTTCATAACGCACCACGAAACTATGACGTACCCGCGTTATGGGTCATTTAGAAGTATGCTGTCTTCCACAAAGTTGCTCGACCACCCGTTGGATTTGTATATCCGATAGAGGTTAATTATTAGAGGGGGGTTTCACATTTTTGAGCCCAAACACGACCCGTACCCGAATTGCTTTATTTTTTTTAAACCCGGACCCGACCCGTACTCAGACCTGACCCGAACTTGAAAAAAAAAATCCGCTGTTCAAATCCGAATCTGACTCGAAACCTTAACATCGTTTCTGATGCATAAGGAAGCTTTTTGGTTGTTACTCTTATCATAACTCTTACTAAAGTCCACCTAAATCCGAATTTTTACAAGCCCGATTCCGACGTACTCGAAAAAAATGTTCTAGCCTTCAAATCCGTCCCGAACCATTCGAGTTCGGGTTTGAAAACCCGAGACGCGACTTATAGAAGGATGCTGTCTGCGGTAAAATTGTTCGAGAGAATAAGGAATTAGTCATGAACATACGTTCAAAATTTAACCAGCATGTGGTGCTGGCGTCTATAGGGGAATTCGGGGTAAGACCGACACCCTAAGCTTATTGATAAAATTTGTGTACTTTCGCTTGTCAAACGAACCTAAAATTGTTGTAGAATCACATATTGGTTATAAATCTATCAATCCTTGCGATCGCTGGATGATATATTAAGCTTATATAGTGATTTAAATCAAATTGAAATTTCATC
Source organism: Aedes aegypti (assembly GCF_002204515.2). Taxonomy (NCBI): domain Eukaryota; kingdom Metazoa; phylum Arthropoda; class Insecta; order Diptera; family Culicidae; genus Aedes; species Aedes aegypti. The sequence goes on from NC_035108.1 coordinate 285,720,195, forward strand.
CTTTTTAGGTGAGACAATTAAGAGTGCGGGTAAGATCGACACCCTGTTGGGGTAAAACCGACACTTCCATTTTGAGTAGAATTTATACGTTGTGAACATCACCATCACAATGCATATTTAAAAGAATGCTTTAAACGTGACTTTCGACATTTATGACCCCTTACTCCAAAGGATTAATCACATATTACGTAAATTATTGAGGAGAGGCCAAAGATCCACTAAATATATGTGAAAATTTCAAAAGCCCCATGCTAAGGTTACAAAGTTGGGGTGAATACATATGGATATAATTAATTTGTGTTCATGGAATGCTTACGAAGATGAAGTTTTAGCGAATGATTGGTTGTGGAAATAAATACTGTTTTATTATAACAAAACAGAAAAGTGTTATTATTTTTAGATGATAAAAACTGTCGAACCTCATAGTTTGTAAATAAACAATAAGATTAATTTATGTGAAAACATTTCAAATTCTGTTAATTCTGCAATTTAAAATGAGAAAAATTTCTTCAAGCTTCATCAAATTATTTGAAACGTGATAACATAAAAATATTGTTTTAATACTTAATGATAGCTTGTGGCAAGTCATATAGTGTCATATTTTACATGTTAACAAATTCGCCATCCATGAAGTTCACTGTAATTTGAAAATAAAGACTCACATAAACTACAGAGATAGTAATCCGATTAGAAAGATTCCTTGAAGTTAGATTATGAAGCAAAGAAAGGTGTCGATTTTACCCCAAATGAAAGTGTCGATCTTACCCCGAGTGGACATTTATTTTTCAATAGCGTTTCCAGCTGTCGAAAAACCAAAAAATAATTTCTCCTTCATGTTGTATCAACGTAATAATAGTAAATGATGATGTGGACGCAGAACAAAAAATGACATTATAAAAATTTCACATGCGAAATAGTTAAAGAATAACAGCGAAATATTGCAACTGCTGTTGCTTCTATGTTATCCAATATGGTTTTGTTATTTATTTTGGCAGTTTATCGGTAGCGTCAGTTGTAATGTCATTCGAAACACAACATTTCACAAGTTAAGATAGAGCGTGGTGGAAATTGCATGAAAATCTGCTCAAAACATGAAAAATCAAAGGGTGTCGAGCTTACCCACAGTGTCGGTTTTACCCTGATTTCCCCTATGTATTTCCAGAAGGAACTCTTTTTTTAAAGGTTTTATCTTCGGCAAAGTTGTTCAGTTTTTTTTTAATTCTGCGTAGTAAATATATGTTACGATATAAACTACAGTCGACTCTCCATAACTCGATATTCAAGGGACCATCGACTTATAGAATTATGGTATAATAGAATATACCGACACAAAATCGAAGGAACAAATGTTTGTATTTCCAATATTTTTATTATCATTTTTGTAATAAAGCAATATTATTTTGTTGATAGCATTTTACAAACTATTATTTGAAAACATTTTTCGAAGTGCTCGAAAAATCACGTTATTTTTACTGACAATAGTTTTTATCATTTTCATGTCATTACAAATTGTAAGTATTTATTCACCTTCAAACAAAAATTAGATCTCGTTTCCCCAAAAAATAAAAAAAATTAAAATAGATATCGAGTTATGGAGAGAATTTCACATCTCACGTAACATCAATTTGTGGAGATAACGAGTTACAGAAACATCGACTTATGGAGAGCACAATGTATGGAAATTTGAAGGAACCGGAAAATCCATCTAGTTATAGAGTATATCGGGTTATAGAATATCGAGCTGTGGAGAGTCGATTGTATACAATATAAAATGAGCTCTATGATATGATATGAACTATATTGTACTCACTTATCAAATTCCAACAAGAGTTCAGATACAGATAACGTCATGAAGTTGCAAAAACAATTACTTCTAGTTTTCTTTAGAAGTTGTTGCAGTAACTGTACACTTTAGTTTTTAATCGGATCCGGAGGAATCATATGACTTTATATCAGTATTTCCTTCTGGATTTCCTCCAAAAAGTTATCTAGATCTCAAGACGTAGTTCACATCGGAGTTATTCAAAGGATATAGTCCAGTAACCTTAAAAGATTTGCATGATGGATTCTACAGTTATTTACCGAGAGCTCATCCGATGGAATACAAACCCATGCCCTTCTGTCCTCATCCTCTCGAAATATCTCCAGAGACTCTCCCAAAGATTTTTCTAGGAAATCTTTCGAAGATTCCTCCAAGTATTTTACCTGAAAATAATCCAAGCTATTCTGTACCTTAATCTCTACAATGATTTCTTCTGGGGTTCCCTAGGACTTTTGCCAGAGATTCTTTCAGGAAGAACTTTTGTTTGCCATGCATGGAATAGCTTCCTCCAGGGAGTTGACATGGAATTTTTACAAAGATTCCTACAAAAAAAAATTATGTATAAGGATTTCTTTAGAGATTTCGCAAAGGTTTCCAGCAGAAATGTCTTAAGTGATTCCTTCGTAGATTCCTCCAGAAAAATCTTCATTGGGATTATTTCAGGATTTTTTCCAAGGGTTCCTCCAGGATTCATTTTAGGAATACTTCGAAATTTCTCCGGAGATTTCTCCAGGGATTTTTTAAGTTATTTCTTCTGGTATTCCTCTATAAAATTTTCCACAGACTTTTGCAAGGATTTCTCCAGGAAAGTGTCTTCAAGGATTCTTGCACAGATATCTTCAAGGCTTTCTCCAGGAATTCCTCCAGGAGTAACACTTAAAACAATTTCTTCAAAGATTACTAAAGATGTTTCTCTAGTGATATCTTCAGAATTTTGTCCGAGGATTCCTCCACGGATATTAACAAAAATATCCCCAAGCAGTTCTCTCGAGATTCGTTATTCCGGGATTCCTCCAGGGATGATTCTACGAGGAAATTCTACAAGGATTCCACAAGGAATTTCTGCAGGTGTTCTAAAATTCACGAATTCCTCAAGGAAATTTCATGAAACGCCTCAAGAATTTCTCAAGATAATCTTCCAGGGATTCCCCAAGAATTTCTTCAGGGATTCGTACTGGGTTTTCAATAATACTCCATGGATTCCCCCAAGAGTTCTTCTTGAAATTTCTCTAGAGATTCTCCCATTAATTCCTGCTAGAATATTATCAGAACTTATGCTAAAAATTTCTCCATAGATTTCATTAAAAAAAAATCTCTACATATCCTACAGTAAAATCTCTATAATTTTTTTTAAATCTATTCACGGATTTCTTTAGATATTTCTCCTTAGATTTTTCGAGAAATTTTTCTATTTTAATACTCCTATAAGGATTCTTTCAGGGATTTATCCAACAAAATTCTACAGGGGTTTTTCCAGCAAAAAATCTACAGGGGTTTTTCCAGGGATTTCTCTAGCGATTCCACCTGCAAAAATTCTACATCGATTCTTCCTAGGATACCTCAATTCATCAGTGATTCCTCCAAAGATGTCTCCAAGAGTCCTTCGTGGAAGCCTACACTGCCCATATCTGCATATTTGTCACATTCGACATTTTTGACAAATTGAAGTTAATACCATGGAGAGTCATCAAATGATAAATACTTTCGATCAACTAACTGAAATATGTGAGATTGTTCTAGAAAATTCGAAAAAAAATACCAAGTTGTTTTGTCAGATTGGTAATTATAACCGCATAACAGTAACATTGAGATTATAAATGAGCCTCGTAATGTAACAGCAATGAAATTTCTACCAGAATTATTTTCTGACTATTCACCTAGTATGCTATATGAGTTGTACAAAATATCAGCTTCAAATGAGCACTTTTGAGTTCCTGGTAATTTTTAGAAATTTTAGTTTCCTCCCATACTGCCATGAAATGTACTCTTGGTATTCCATTTACTCAATGCCTACTTTTGTCGAATGTTACAAATATGCAGTTATGGGCAGTACAGGAGTCTATCCAAAGACTCCTACAGAGATTTCTCTATGCAAATCTTTACAGGAATTCCTGCAGAGATTTCTCCAGCTTTTTCTTCAGGAATTTCTCCAAAGATCGCTTCAGAAAAATCTCTACATGGTTTCCTGTAGATATCGTTTCAGGAATGAACTGGTAGAGATTTGACTGTATATATAAATGAAATATGAGTTTCGTCTACGCAGTCTTCATCATAAATAGAACGTTGAAAAAAATAAAGACTGCGTAACTGAAAAGCATGTATGCTGTTCCGGGGATTTTTGTAAGAAATTCCTCCAGAGCTTTCCTCGAGAATCCTTTCTTGGGCTCTTGCAAGAATTTCTCCAGCGATCCCTATAAGAACTCATAAAATAATTTCTTGTAAAATCCCCAATTGAATGGTAGAATCTCTGGAATAATTCGTTATAGAATTCCTGGAGCGATCCCTGGAGGAAATCTTAGAAGTAAATCCTAGAGGAATCTTGAGAGGACTACCAGCGGAATGTCTGGAGAATTCACTGTGGAAATATTTTAAGTAATCCTTGAAGAAATGTTACTTAGAGAAACCTCTGACATTCTGCAAAAATCTCTGTAGAGATCTTCTTGGAGGAATCCTTAGGGATATCTCTTATTTTTTATTACAGGAATGTCAGGAGAAATCGCTTGAAGAATCTTTGGAAGAATCGCTGGAGAAGTGCTTGAAGTAATCTATGCAATAATTCCTGGAAAAGTTCCCTGAGGATGGATTAATTCCCGGAGAAATCTATCTGGAGTGAATACTTCAGAGTTTTTGCAATTCCCTCACAGGTCTTTTTTTTTATTGAATTCTTCTACGATCTGATTTTAAAATTGTTTTCGGTATTTCTCAAGTTATTATTTTTGGATTTGTCGGAATAATAGTCTGATTTTTTTCTAGAGGATAATTTTGAATTTTCTCAAGAGGATTTTTTAAAAACACTTCAGAGTACTTTTTAATAATGCGTCCCAATGAAGCTATTTTTGGAATTCCTCCAGCTGTTCTTTCTAGTATAAGTCCATAAGATATTTCCAACATTCGTTCGAGTTAATGTCATTTATTCAATTGTTCCAGAAATCTACTGAAGGTCTCCTCGAAGTTCTACATGAGTCTAATTTGATTCTTCTAATCCTTTATTATAGAATTTTACGAGAAATTTGGATTTTTGGGATTTTTTCATTGGTGTTTGCGAAATTGCTTAATTTTTTTTACAAATCTTTTTTCAAGATAATTTGACGAAGTTTTTCTGAGTTCTTCCTGCCAATATTGTTATCATACAAAACCTTTATGCAAATTCTTGTTGAAATTTCTGCAGAAGCTGATTCAAAGAAATGCCCAGAAGTTAACGGAGAAGAATGTTTTATGTTGGCGTTGCTATCCTGTTAATTATTTTTACTTACGCAAAAATAATTGATTCTGAATCAAATCAACTACTTCAGCACTAAATTTTACGTTAAATCAAATTCACACACTCTATTGATTTTACAGTGATACCTCCATGAGTCGATGTTCCATGATTCGATATCGACTCATGGGATAATAGTAAAAACAAACTTTCATGGTTACTATGATGGTCCCTAGAAGCAGCTATCCAAAGGAATGCTGTTCCATGACTCGGTATTTCCATGAGTCGATGGTCCCTTCAATATTAACTCATGGAGGTTTCACTGTACTATAAACTTTTAATTATCTCAATAATAATATTGATAATTATCACTATCCGAACACATTCACATCTTTATACTTCAAGTTATGCTCGCAAATCTACTTACTCTAACTTGCGAAGAATAGTGTAGGTGATTAGAAAATCACAACTCAAGCAGAAGATTACGTTCAAATTAAAGTATATGACGTGCACCTTTTTAAGTAGGGGTAAGAAAATGTAGGAAGTTTCTTATGAAATGTGCTCAAGAGTTTCTTTCGGAATTCTATCTCTTATTTCTTCTAGGGAAACGCCACAGAATTTTTTTTCGGGGACATCCTTATAAATTATTTCCTAGGAGAGACACCCTCAGTACTCCTCAAGGCGTAATTTTATCAATTTATTTATTTATCCAATGATTTTAAAAATTACTCCTTAAATTACTGTTTAGGTCTTTTTGGAGTTTCTCACGAATTTCTTTCAGCAATTTATTTCTTTGTTTTCATTAAAAATTAGCCACGTGGTGGTCGTGTTCTAAACTAAATTGTGTCTTATGTGGAAGTCCTTATCCTCCTGAGCAACTTTTCCGAAGACTGCATCTTTCTATGTGTTCGCATTCTTGTATTATCGCACAATTAGCCCCTACTGGAAGGCCACATCAACGTTAGCGTCACGCGGTGATCGAGTTCTGAACTAAATTGTATCTCATGTGGAAGTCCTTATCCTCCTGAGCAACTTTGCCGAAGACAGCATCCTTCTATGTGCTCGCAATCTCGAGTTATCGCATAATAAGCCCCTACCGGAAGTTCATAGCAACGCCAACGTCATGCAGCGGTCGAGCTCTGAACTAAATTGTATCTCATGTGGAAGTCCTTATCCTCCTGAACAACTTTGCCGAAGACAGCATCCTTCTATGTGCTCGCAATCTCGAGTTATCGCATAATAAGCCCCTACCAGAAGTTCATAGCAACGCCAACGTCACGCAGCGGTCGAGCTCTGAACTAAATTGTATCTCATGAGGAAGTGCTTATCCTCCTGAGCAACTTTGCCGAAGACAGCATCCTTCTATGTGTTCGCAATCTCGAGTTATCGCATAATTAGCCTCTACCGGAACTTCATATCGACGCTAGCGCCACGCAACGGTCGAGTTCTGAACTAAATTGTATCTCAAAAGGAAGTTCTTATCCTCCTGAGCAACTTTGCTGAAGACTGCATCCTTCTATGTGCTCGCAATCTCGAGGTATCGCATAATTAGCCTCTACCGGAAGTTCAAATCGACGCTAGCGCCACGCAGCGGTCGAGTTCTGAACTAAATTGTATCTCATGAGGAAGTGCTTATCCTCCTGAGCAACTTTGCCCAAGACAGCATCCTTCTATGTTTTGTATATTATGTGGAAGTCCTTATCCTCCTGAGCAACTTTGTCGAAGACAGCATCCTTCTATATGCTCGCAATCTCGTGTTATCGCATAATTAGCCCTAACCGAAAGTCCACATCGACACTAGCGCCACGCGGTGGTCGAGTTCTGAACTAAATTGTATCTTATGTGGAAGTCCTTATCCTCATGAACAACTTTGCCGAAGACTGCATCTTTCTATGTGCTCGCAATCTCGAGTTATCGCATAATTAGCTCCTACCGGAAGTTCATATCGTCGCTAGCGCCACGCAGCGGTCGAGTTCTGAACTAAATTGTATCTCATGAGGAAGTGCTTATCCTTCCTAGCAACTTTGCCGAAGACAGCATCCTTCTATGTGTTCGCATTCTCGAGTTATCGCATAATTAGCCTCTACCGGAAGTTCATATCGACGCTAGCGCCACGCAGCGGTCGAGTTCTGAACTAAATTGTATCTCAAAAGGAAGTTCTTATCCTCCTGAGCAACTTTGCCGAAGACTGCATCCTTCTATGTGCTCGCAATCTCGAGTTATCGCATAATTAGCCTCTACCGGAAGTTCATACCGACGCTAGCGCCACGCAGCGGTCGAGTTCTGAACTAAATTGTATCTCAAAAGGAAGTTCTTATCCTCCTGAGCAACTTTGCTGAAGACTGCACTCTTCTATGTGCTCGCAATCTCGAGTTATCGCATAATTAGCCTCTACCGGAAGTTCATATCGACGCTAGCGCCACGCAGTGATCGAGTTCTGAACTAAATTGTATCTCAAAAGGAAGTCTTTATCCTCCTGAGCAACTTTGCTGAAGACTGCATCCTTCTATGTGCTCGCAATCTCGAGTTATCGCATAATTAGCCTCTACCGGAAGTTCATATCGACGCTAGCGCCACGCAGCGGTCGAGTTCTGAACTAAATTGTATCTCAAAAGGAAGTTCTTATCCTCCTGAGCAACTTTGCTGAAGACTGCATCCTTCTATGTGCTCGCAATCTCGAGTTATCGCATAATTAGCCTCTACCGGAAGTTCATATCGACGCTAGCGCCACGCAGTGATCGAGTTCTGAACTAAATTGTATCTCAAAAGGAAGTCCTTATCCTCCTGAGCAACTTTGTCGAAGACAGCATCCTTCTATATGCTCGCAATCTCGTGTTATCGCATAATTAGCCCTAACCGAAAGTCCACATCGACACTAGCGCCACGCGGTGGTCGAGTTCTGAACTAAATTGTATCTTATGTGGAAGTCCTTATCCTCATGAACAACTTTGCCGAAGACTGCATCTTTCTATGTGCTCGCAATCTCGAGTTATCGCATAATTAGCTCCTACCGGAAGTTCATATCGTCGCTAGCGCCACGCAGCGGTCGAGTTCTGAACTAAATTGTATCTCATGAGGAAGTGCTTATCCTTCCTAGCAACTTTGCCGAAGACAGCATCCTTCTATGTGTTCGCATTCTCGAGTTATCGCATAATTAGCCTCTACCGGAAGTTCATATCGACGCTAGCGCCACGCAGCGGTCGAGTTCTGAACTAAATTGTATCTCAAAAGGAAGTTCTTATCCTCCTGAGCAACTTTGCTGAAGACTGCATCCTTCTATGTGCTCGCAATCTCGAGTTATCGCATAATTAGCCTCTACCGGAAGTTCATATCGACGCTAGCGCCACGCAGTGATCGAGTTCTGAACTAAATTGTATCTCAAAAGGAAGTCCTTATCCTCCTGAGCAACTTTGCCGAAGACTGCATCCTTCTATGTGCTCGCAATCTCGAGTTATCGCATAATTCGTTCCTACCGGAAGTTCATATCGACGCTAGCGCAACGCAGTGGTCGAGTTCTAAACTAAATTGTATCTCATGTGGAAGTCCTTATCCTCCTGAGCAACTTTGTCGAAGACAGCATCCTTCTATATGCTCGCAATCTCGTGTTATCGCATAATTAGCCCTAACCGAAAGTCCACATCGACACTAGCGCCACGCGGTGGTCGAGTTCTGAACTAAATTGTATCTTATGTGGAAGTCCTTATCCTCATGAACAACTTTGCCGAAGACTGCATCTTTCTATGTGTTCGCATTCTCGAGTTATCGCATAATTAGCTCCTACCGGAAGTTCATATTGTCGCTAGCGCCACGCAGCGGTCGAGTTCTGAACTAAATTGTATCTCAAAAGGAAGTTCTTATCCTCCTGAGCAACTTTGCTGAAGACTGCATCCTTCTATGTGCTCGCAATCTCGAGTTATCGCATAATTAGCCTCTACCGGAAGTTCATATCGACGCTAGCGCCACGCAGCGGTCGAGTTCTGAACTAAATTGTATCTCAAAAGGAAGTTCTTATCCTCCTGAGCAACTTTGCTGAAGACTGCATTCTTCTATGTGCTCGCAATCTCGAGTTATCGCATAATTAGCCTCTACCGGAAGTTCATATCGACGCTAGCGCCACGCAGTGATCGAGTTCTGAACTAAATTGTATCTCAAAAGGAAGTCCTTATCCTCCTGAGCAACTTTGCTGAAGACTGCATCCTTCTATGTGCTCGCAATCTCGAGTTATCGCATAATTCGTTCCTACCGGAAGTTCATATAGACGCTAGCGCCACGCAGTGGTCGAGTTCTAAACTAAATTGTATCTCATGTGGAAGTCCTTATCCTCCTGAGCAACTTTGCCGAAGACAGCATTTTTCTATGTGCTCGCAATCTCGAGTTATCGCATAATTCGTTCCTACCGGAAGTTCATATCGACGCTAGCGCCACGTAGCGGTCGAGTTCTGAACTAAATTGTATTTCAAAAGGAAGTTCTTATCCTCCTGAGCAACTTTGCTGAAGACTGCATCCTTCTATGTGCTCGCAATCTCGAGTTATCGCATAATTAGCTCCTACCGGAAGTTCATATCGACACTAGCGCCACGCAGCGGTCGAGTTCTGAACTAAATTGTATCTCAAAAGGAAGTTCTTATCCTCCTGAGCAACTTTGCTGAAGACTGCATCCTTCTATGTGCTCGCAATCTCGAGTTATCGCATAATTAGCCTCTACCGGAAGTTCATATCGACGCTAGCGCCACGCAGCGGTCGAATTCTGAACTAAATTGTATCTCATGAGGAAGTGCTTATCCTCCCTAGCAACTTTGCCGAAGACTGCATCCTTCTATGTGCTCGCAATCTCGAGTTATCGCATAATTAGCTCCTACCGGAAGTTCATATCGACGCTAGCGCCACGCAGCGGTCGAGTTCTGAACTAAATTGTATTTCAAAAGGAAGTTCTTATCCTCCTGAGCAACTTTGCTGAAGACTGCATCCTTCTATGTGCTCGCAATCTCGAGTTATCGCATAATTAGCCTCTACCGGAAGTTCATATCGACGCTAGCGCCACGCAGCGGTCGAATTCTGAACTAAATTGTATCTCATGAGGAAGTGCTTATCCTCCCTAGCAACTTTGCCGAAGACTGCATCCTTCTATGTGCTCGCAATCTCGAGTTATCGCATAATTAGCTCCTACCGGAAGTTCATATCGACGCTAGCGCCACGCAGCGGTCGAGTTCTGAACTAAATTGTATCTCAAAAGGAAGTTCTTATCCTCCTGAGCAACTTTGCTGAAGACTGCATCCTTCTATGTGCTCGCAATCTCGAGTTATCGCATAATTAGCCTCTACCGGAAGTTCGTATCGACGCTAGCGCCACGCGGTGGTCGAGTTCTGAACTAAATTGTATCCCATGTGGAAGTTCTTGGTCCCCGACGCAAGTTTGCTGAAGACAGTACATTCCTATATGGCCTGCATCTTATACAATTTGGTGATGACTGCAGATTTCTGGACTGAGTATACTGAAATTCCACGTGGCCAACATGGTCCCCTTCGTAGCCGATTCCCGGTGGCCACTGGATCCGGAACCGGTATTCCAGGTAGTGATCAGAATCTTGAGGAGTATATCTTTCGATTGCGGCATAAATTTCATTATTCGGTTGATATTTCGCTGATTTATAGGGGTATACATTTCTGGGTCATAATGACCCCAGTATCTTATTAAGTTGTTTTTTTGTGGCGCCATCTTAGAATCACCTTAAGAAAAAAAATTTTTGGTCTTGCGCTTCGTTTCCACAAAATATTAAAAGTCAGGGAATTTCAGAAAGATCCGTTTGATAACAACAGAGATATTGCAGGTTGAAATTCGATTTTGGGTCATTATGACCCCAGTATCTAACTAAGGTTAATAAATGTTTTCATGATAGTAGGTAGCATGTTACATGCTGTCATTTTGGACCATTTTATCCTAACGGATAAGCCAATGAGGGAATACGGACCGGAATAATCACCGAAAACAACTGCTACGAAAAGAGATGAATGCTTGATACGGGAGACTGTGAAATCCTCAATTTCATCGTGAGCTCACGTATACCTGCTGATGTATATACTTAAGACTGTGACTGTAGACTATAGCGTTATGACGTAGCGTTTAATATGTAAGCCAATATAATCTTGTGGTGACCGATCAATGAAAAAGTGTGCAAGTTGTGGATCATAGATCGGTTCTCCTAAACAAGAAGTGTTAAAAACTCATAATGCTTTGCTCGAATAGAATCAGTCACGAGTTGACGAATATGCATGTGTCAGATGAGGAATCATTATCTGATCATCGCTACATCTTCTTTGAACATTCATATGTAATATGTGGATCAGAGTCATTCAAGTCGGCTCGCAAGGCTTACAAGAAGGCTCTTCGTTCTGCTGAACGATTTGGCTGGAAAATCCCTTGTACAAATGTTTCCAGTTTGAGTGAAAACAGTCGGCTGAACACAATCATAGCAAAATCTAAGGGTTTCAAGTGAACGAAGTTCCCTTTACCCAGTAAACACACAATATGATGGCGTATATGAGTATAAGAGTGGAGGTGATATACGAACATATTGCATGCAGCCTTATGGTACATGTGCGTATATCGCCTCCAGTTTTGAACTCTTATGCTCCATCGTATACGATTTTGTGTTTACTGGGGTTACGTTACTTCTTCTGATGAAGAAGTTTAAGAATTTTTATTCAATGCACATTTCCTCGGATGTGTGGACATAGCATCTACGGATGAACCAAATGTCTTTTCATGTAGTTACTAGTCTCTGGCCTCGCCTCGCAGTATCGTAACTACTGAATTGATTAAATGGGCACTTAATAGTTTTGCTCCTTTCAAATTTCCAGGAGCGGATGGGATTTATCCTGTTCTGCTCCAAAAGGGATTTGAGTTTATCAAAAAAGTTTTGAAAAAGCTCCGATCCTGGCGTGATATAACTGTAAAGTTTATCCCGAAAGGAGAATGTGCGTTGTAGGAAGAAGCGAAGAGTTTTAGACCAATCAGTCTGACCTCTTTTCTTCTGAAATGTTCGGAACGCATTATCGATCATCACATCCGTGATGTTTATTTGCAAACATACCTCTTCATGTGAATCAACACGCTTACCAATCTGGGAAGTCCACTGTGACTCTTCTACACAAAGTTGTATACGATATCGAGAAAGCATTCGCTCAGAAGCAATCCTGCTTGGGTGTTTTCTTGGATATTAAGGGTGCCCTTGATAACCTGTCTTTCGATGCCATATTGGAAGCCGCATGAAACCTGCCGGCTGCCGGCATCTCTTCTCGACATTGAGTGTTTGCGGATGCCCCCAAGGGGGAGTCTTGTCACCACTTTTGTGGAATCTCGTAGCAGATACGCTATTGAGGCAACTCAATAATTACGGTTTTCCAACTTAATGATTTGCTGATTATCTAGGTTTGATAGTTGGTATGTGCATAAGCACCCTATTCGACCTGATGCAAAGTGCTTTTCAGGTAGTCGAGAGTTGGCGTCGCCAATAAGGCCTTTCGATTAACCCGAATAAAATATCTATTATTCTTTTTTTACGAAAAGACGAAACCGCGATGGAATTCGACCTTTACGTATTTTTGGCACTGAGATTAATGTAACTGATTAGGTACCTAAAGTATGTCGGAGTAGTTCTAGTTTCCAAACTGTTTTGGACACCTCATATTGCTTTCAGAGTCAAAAACGCTGGCCTTCAAATCCATGTTTATCAAATGGATTTACACAACAATTGTTCGACCAATATTGGCATATGAATGTCTTGTGTGGTGGCAAAAGGGCGAATTGAGAACAATCCAATCAAAATTGGGCCATCTCCAAAGGATGTGCTTGATATCTGGTGCGTTTTCTACGAATCCCACGGCAGCGCTCGAGGCTCTTTTCGACGTTATGCCATCACTCATACATCATAAACAAGAAGCACTTTCTTGCTCTTACCGTTTATGGGTATTGGATCTACTGAAGAAAAATCCAGTGAATCGTAGATCTACACACACTTCGTTGTTTCCACTTTTGGCGAATTTGAACAAAAATTTCCTTGCACTATTACTTGTCACTTTCTTAACATGACATTCACCACATAATTCCCTACACGGGAAGAGTGGACGTCTGGCAATTTAGAGAGAAGTATTGCGGCGCTTATATTAAATCCACATCCAGCGGCGGCGGTAACGCGCAGAAGATATGCGCGCAATTCAAACGCAACGTCAAAATTCAAGTAGGCTTGGATTTTTTCGTGCTTCAAGGACACAAATGTTTCAAATTTGCTAAATCTGAAACATTTATTGATTTTCATTATCACTGCGACGGTATATCGACATTTTCAGATAATCGCAATACGTGGATTTATCTTGCAGAGCACAATAAATCGAACATTAAAATATGTTACACTGATGGCTCCCTTCTTGAAGGTAGTGCTGGTGCTGGTGTATATTCTCGTGAGCTAAGGCTGGACCAGTTTTACTCACTTGGTAGACACTGCACCGTTTTCCAGACGGAAATATTTGCCTTATGTGTGGAGTGCAATCAGCACTTCAACAGCGTGTTATGGGTAAAGTCATATACTTGTGTTCAGATAATCAGGCTGCTATAGAAGCTTTTGCTTCATTTCACCTTGAGTTGGTCGAGGTTTGTTATTGCATGTTGAACTGAAATTGAGGAACTGAATTTAGTTAATTCTGTAAACCTTGTATGGGTAAGGTGACCCGTTATAATATGCCCCCTTAACAAAAAATGGAAATATCTCTGTCAAAGCACTGCCTCTATTGGAAAAACAACATCAATTGGACCATTATCTTACTAGTTGTTTAAAACATACAAACTTTTCCGCAAAATCCACTTAATTCACTGAATGTAACATCTCTTTTACAATCATATATATCTCGCACTTCAAAAAGAGTCTAGGCAATATGCCCCAGCATCAATATAATATGCCCCACAACAAACAAATATTTATTTATTTATTATCGTCAATCAAAGTAGACTACATGTTAACACTTAAATCTATATACTGCTATATCTTACAGAGTTTAAGTATATTCTTAGGTTACTACGCGACATTGTTAAGTCTATTGTTTCGCAATGTTGATTATATAAACTCATCATTCGGTTTAGAGGAGAAAATTTTGCATAATTAGTGAGGCGATCAGCCTTGATAATGGTTTTTCGAAGTGAAATGATCCTCAACTCTACTTGACTGAGGTTGATAATAGAATGAATCGTTTATTCAAAGTTTCGTTTAACATTAGGTCCTACTGGAGGTAGCTGGATATCATATGCATGTATTCGTGTGAGCGATCGATAACGATCGGTATCGAGAAAGAAAGAGAGAGAATGAATGCACATGTGGAGAAGGCAGTTTTAAGGCTGAAGGCACTTGGTGATAACTTACCGACTGTGCTTTGAGAAATTGAAATATGAGTATGACACATTATTGTCATGTCAGATTTGTCGAAACGGTTGGTGGTCATCGTCCTGCTTATGCGTACATTGCATGTGTCGCCTAAGCAGTTCGATGCTATGGGAACGTTTTGACTTTCGCGGTAGGTACCACTGGTGTGGTCCTTCTAGAAACTATGGTTGCTATGCGGGATTGGATGACATGTGGAATACAGATGCCACACCATCCCCCTAAAGGAAAATGTTCGTAGAACATATAAAGCATGCCATATGACTCCAAGTACCTCTCACAAAATAAGTTGGTTTTTCGTTAATTTTTCTTTGTATACATGCTGTTTTTCGGTTGCGATATAATTTGTTGTGTTATTGATCTATGGAAAAGTTAATGTTGAAATTGGAATTTAAATACTACATTTTAAAAGATCATCAGATACTCTATCCCCTTTAGAAAATTTAGTTTTTAAATTTAAGTAGTCGTGATTTATGAACTTCTATACATTTGTTTTGGTCATTTGTAATTGTAGCATTCGATACTGTTGTAGTAATGACTTTATAAGGTCCTGAACTGACTTGATCGAGTTTAGTTCTATTTTCTTGCTCCAAATAAACAATATCGCCAATTTTGATATCCGTGTTTCTAACATTTTCATTTAATTTATGGGTTCTCTTCATTTTTATTTTTCGTATGGCATCTAGAACTTGGGTATGAGCAATTTGTAATCTGAATTTCATTTCTTTTTCGTAGGAATCATAATTGTATACTGGGTTTATTTTGTTTTGTACTATATCAAAAGAGTTTAGTTTCTTACCAAATACTAGTTCGAACGGTGTGTAATTGTGGTCAAGGTTAGGAGTTGTGTTATACGCAAAAGAGTAGTATGCAAGCCAATTATCCCAATCATTAGATCGATCGTTACAGAAATTTCGTAGGTATTCATTCAAACACCTATGATTTCTCTCTAACGCACCAATCGTTTGTGGATGGTAGGCGGCGGAACAAGTGTGAGTTATTTGCAGAGTCTTGCACATCTCATCAAAAACAGCTTTGAATTCTGTACCTTGATCAGTTTTAATTTTTGTCATTGGTCCATATATTAATATGCAATGTTCAACTACGGCTTTTGCCATAGTGGCTGCTGTTTTGTCCGAGACCGGTACTAATATGACAAATTTTGTGAAGTCGCATTGCATTGATACTGCATATCGATTTCCATTAATTGAAAGCGGAAACGGTCCTACAGTATCAACTGATACTACTTCGAATGGTTTAATGGGCGTTGTCGTGATTATGGCTGGGGTTTGTACGTGAGTAAAATGCTTGTTAATTTTACAAAGTTCGCATTTTTTTACGTAATTTGTAATAGTTTGTTTCATATTTGACCAATAGAAAATTGGTCGTAATTTTCTGTACAAACGGTTTATTCCTGGATGTCCTCCGAGAGGAGTGTTATGATACTGGTGAAGAATATTTTCAATATCATTCAATTTTGAAATTATTTTTGGTCTATCGTACAACATTATGGTAACATTCCTAAGAATTTTGTTACCTAATTCCTTAAATGTATTGACATCAATATATTGGAAAATTTGGTCATTTGTAGCCAATGCAAAATGATTAGGCTTTTTCGAGCTAAATTTAATAGCATTTCTTGTTTTTGTTTTCTTATTTGTGCGCACATTTATATTTGTATTATTAATTGTAGGGATCCCTTTATCAATTTTTCCGAATGCTTTCTGTAGCGTGGGTAATAAATTTAACAATTCGAGATCTTGCTCTAAAGCAAGACTCTTTTTGTAGTTTTTATTGAATAAAACTAAATTAACCTTATTCGTATTCTGGTTAACAACGAAGTTAAGCTTAGGTAAGTCAAAAGTGTCACGACCTGTAATGGCATCATACACTCGGAATTGATCAGGTTCCGGTGAAGCCGATTGAACGATTACAGGTGTTGGTTTATTTCTAGTCATTGACCTGGTTAATATATACATACTTTTAAGTTCTTGTACATCTAGATCTACTCTGGAGAGTGCATCTGAAATAACATTGCTTTTGCCTTTTATATATTGTACTACGAAGTCATATTCTTCCAAGTCCAATCGCATTTGTGTTAGCTTGGATGAAGGGTCTTTCATGGTAAATAAATAAACAAGCGGTCGATGGTCGGTTTTAATTACAAATTTTCTGCCATATACATATGGTCGAAAATATTTAATCGCCCAGTGGATAGCGGCTAGTTCACGCTCTATAGTTGACTTATTCGCTTCACCTTTCGTGAACGTTCGGCTGGCGAATGCCACAGGTAATTCGATATCGTCATACTCTTGAGCTAGAACTGCTCCACAAGCCACTTTTGAGGCGTCAGTCGTGATAATGAAGTCTTTTTTTAAAATTTGGGAATTTTAAAATTCTTGGTGATAATAATTGGTGTTTTAATGTAAGAAATGCTTTCTGGCATTGTTCATTCCACTCGAATTTTGTATCCTTTTTGGTAAGGTGGTTCAGTGGGTGTGAAATTTCGGCAAAATTAGGTATGAAACGTCTGTAGTAGTTGCAGAATGCAACAAATCTACGTGTTTCGTCAGCATTTTTCGGTACTGGGTATTGTTTTATAATTGAGTACTTAGTTTTATCAGGTTGTACTCCTTCCTGTGAAACGTGATGGCCAAGAAATGTGACCTCTGATCTGAAAAAACAACATTTTTTCGGATTTAATTTTAAATTGCAACTTCTCATCCGAGCAAAAACGTTGGAAAGATTATTAAGGTGATGACTCAACGAACATCCAATAACAATTATGTCATCTACATAAAGGAATGCGCATTCGGGTGGTAGGCCACTAAGCGCCAGCGTCATCATGCGCTGAAAACTGTTCGGACTAATGTTTAGTCCAAACGGAAGCCTAGTAAACTCGAAATGACCATTCCCTGCTGTAAATGCTGTGAATTTTCTACAATGCTGGTGTAAAGGAATTTGATGAAATCCAGACATTAGGTCAAGAGTAGAAAAGTATCTTGCTCTGCCTAATTGGTCTAATATTTCATCAATCCTAGGTAACGGAAATTTATCTGGTACGATTTTCTTATTTAGTTGTCGAAAATCAATAACTAATCTCCATTTTTTATCATCGGAAGCCGTTTTCTTTGGAACAAGTAATATTGGGGAATTGTATGAAGAAATTGAAGGTTGAATAATATTTTGATCTAACATGTTTTGAACTTGTACTTCGATTTCAGTTTTTTGTGCTTCCGGGGTTCTGTAATTTTTAATATAAACAGGAGAATTGTCATTCAGCAAAATTTCCTGTTCGTAAAAATTATTTGTAGTGAGGCTATCGTCTTGTAATGTGAATATGTCATTGTATTCCATACATAGACGTTCAAGCTCTGGTTTTATTTTTGGGTCAATATTTTTTAGTTGTAACTCGCGTAGCAATTGTTCGTTTCTTAGATTGTTCGTTGTGTGTGGAGAAATCTTATTGTGGTAGCAATAATTTCGCAATGGTGTCATATTCGGAAAGAAGTTTTCGGGAATAATCAAATTATCATTCGTAGTGTTGATAAATTTTAAGAATTTGTTGTCGTTATTAATTATGCAATTTGCATACACTAATCCGGGTGCTATTTCGTTGGATATGGTAACCATATCTTCTGAGAGATCAGGCAAATTAATTTTTTTAATTATTTCACATCTTGGGGGAATAATATGTTTTGTTTTTGCTTCGTTAAAAATTGGAATTGAAGTAATATTGTGGTGAGTTTTAATTGTAAGCATCCAAGTGTTGTAATCTATACAACACCTGTATGCTGTAAAAAAGTCTCTTCCCAAAATTCCATCCGTGGGAATTGGGAAAGTGTTGTCCACTAAATGAATTTTATGTTGCAAAGACTCTTCGTTAATTTGTAATTTAGTAATGATACTTCCATAGGAGGTTACAGTACCATTACCTATTCCAGAAATTGTGCAATTGTCATTTGGATTATAGTATTGTTGGGATTTAATTTTATTGATTTTCAGAACGGAAATGTCTGAGCCACAATCAACTATGAAGCTACATTGTTGCTCGGAACCTTCAATATTTAAAAGTACAAAATTAGTTTGGGCAAGGTTTATCGCATAAACTGCCCCTGGGGGACACCTAAAAAATTTTGAGGTGCATTTTGATTGCTTTGGTGGATTGCTGGGGATACCTGGGAAGTTTGCTGTATTTGCGGGAGATTTTGTTGCTGTGGCAATGGGTATTGTGGAATGTGTTGAGCTAAAAACATTCCGTGATGCGCATTAAAATGTTCTCTCTGTGGATATGATCCACGATGGAGGTACGACCCTCTTGTTTGTTGGTCATTTCTATTAAAATTTCCTCTGTTGTGAAAATTTCCTCGCTGATGATGATAATTTCCACGATATCTATGCGAATTATTGTGGTTTCCTCTAGTGTTGTAAAAATTTCCTCGACCGTGATTAATATTTCTACCGCGATATTGTGAATTTGTACCTCTTAGAGTAAAGATTTGAGCGTTGTGTGTCGTGGGAGTTGGTTTGTCATTTTCCATTAGCTTTTGTACCGCATCAGAAATCTTTGAAAAGGTACCAGCTTTCAAAATAATTTTAGTGTCGCTGCTTTTGGTTCCATCAATTAGAGCATCGACGCCTTTTTTTGTTGCCATAATACTTGCTCTATCTAAAGGGATTTGTTCCCTGACGTAGGTAGCTTTAAGTTGTGCCGTCAGTTTTTCCACTTCATTGCAGAACGATTACGCAGAATCTTTCTGTTTCACGGCTTTGAGCTTGGCAATGATATTATCGGAAGTTGTTTTTGGTTCACAGTGTTGTTTTACTGCGTTTAAAATGCCTTGTAAGTCGTTGGCTTCAGCAATGACTTGACGGGCAACGCCCGTTAGTCGAGTCTTGACGAATCTTGTTACGGTAACCTGAGCTGCTGCCTGCTGATCGGCAGTAGCCCCGGCGAATGTATTTACGACAGTATCACTAAAAAGGTTCACTGCGTCGACAAATGATTCCAGATGTTCAGGTGTACCGTTATACACTGGTACTAAGCTAGTGCCAAGTTTAATATCAACAGTCGGGGCTGCCATGATTGGTGGTAAGACTCTTCTCAAATTCACTTTTGTTCGTAATTTAGCCAAAAATAATAGCACGTTTGCAGCAGTTTTGAAATCCACTGCATCGGCTTTAGCAAAAGGTAGTTTGCTATTAACAAGAAGAATTATTTCATTATATTTTTGCCTCACCCCTCTAGTGTAGAATGTCAATTCGGTTTCATGAAATAATGCTTCGTTGTAAGCCAAAATGGTATTCACGTCATTATATATAATTTTGGCTTTATTCTCTTTTGCATGTAAAAACTTTTGTGAGTAATTTCTTCTAGGTGCTTTTGAGAAATTGGTTAAAATTGAGTTCAATTCTGCTATTCTTAGTTCCAAATCACTCCTTACTTCTTGTAAATCCATAAATGGGATTGAATTCGATAATCAATATACATTTACACCGTTTGAACTAGATCCATTGGTTTGGGAATTTACTCAAAATTTTTAAAGTTACCTAAAATTAACTCAATATTAATGATTCACATCTAGCACAAAGCACGACCTTGGGGTTTTTTTTCTTCATTACCATTAAAAGGAACTTAAATTAGCATGTTGCAGGTCATTTGTAAGTTTCACTTTTTCAATTGTTTAGCGATAGCGGGAATTGAGGACGATCACTGGCTCACCTGTTAATCGGTAACATCGAAGAACACGTCATTCATTTAGGGGTGTCGGGTGTTGAAATGTTGATACCTCCCGTTGTCGCTATCCTCCCTTGGCCGCTCCATGTTGCCGATTAGCCATCGACCGGGCCACTCCAAGTTGCCGTTTAGCCCTGGGTTTAATACACTTTTGAAGTCACTGCGCTCCTGCTGCTGACGTTACGGATTGCATTACTTCATAGTCAGCCGTTGATGTATGTAATACATGGTCATTGATTGGCATAATACACTTTTGAAGTCACTGCACTCCTGCTGCTTACGGACGTTACAGATTGCATAAGTCGTTGATTATTTTCTTCTTGCACTTTACACGTTTTCGATATTGGCCACACTTTTCGCTGCCTTTAAAGCATTTCTGCGGCTTTGTAACTTGAGTTCTTTATAACATAGAACTATCACTTGTATTGCAACTAGGACAAGGATTAGCCATAGCTTGAATTCATGGTTCTCGTGTAGTTCTTGGTGTTGTTCCAGAATAGTGTTTATTTCCACGTTAGTTCCACTCGTGGTTATTTTTGTTTTTGAACTGCTTTTGCCCATTTTTGATTTTCACTGGTAATATACTGTTAGCATTTTCCACAACGTATAAGCAAAGCACCAAAGAATAATCGTTGTTATCAGGAACAGAAATTTCACTAACATGATGTGTTCAAATATTTTAGTACAATTTTCACTTTGATTCACAGTCCGGTCGCCATGAGGCGATCAGCCTTGATAATGGTTTTTCGAAGTGAAATGATCCTCAACTCTACTTGACTGAGGTTGATAATAGAATGAATCGTTTATTCAAAGTTTCGTTTAACATTAGGTCCTACTGGAGGTAGCTGGATATCATATGCATGTATTCGTGTGAGCGATCGATAACGATCGGTATCGAGAAAGAAAGAGAGAGAATGAATGCACATGTGGAGAAGGCAGTTTCAAGGCTGAAGGCACTTGGTGATAACTTACCGACTGTGCTTTGAGAAATTGAAATATGAGTATGACACATTATTGTCATGTCAGATTTGTCGAAACGGTTGGTGGTCATCGTCCTGCTTATGCGTACATTGCATGTGTCGCCTAAGCAGTTCGATGCTATGGGAACGTTTTGACTTTCGCGGTAGGTACCACTGCACAATGGTCCGAGTGCGGCCAAAACCTCAAAAATCAAAGTTGTTTTATCCGAACAGTAATATTTTTCCTGACTTCCTCAACACTTCTGTTGTTCAAATCCAAAGTTTGAAGCAGATTCATTGGAGTTTTAATTTTATACAGCTCCTTGAGTGGACCGTGGACATGATTTTTCAAGAAAATTAATATTTACGATCCATTTTTCACAAGCTTTTTATGAATTTAAAGAGAGCTCAAGCCGGAATGGTATCTTCAGAGAAGTTGTTTGTATATACATATAGCATACCTGGGTTGAATAAAAATTTTCATTATATTCATACAAAGTGAATTAAAGTTAAAATTGTTCAAAAAACATATTATTTTTTAATAAAAGTACCCTAAGACATTAGTAGCCCGCGAATGCCCGCGATGAGAATAAGTTCATTCGAAGGCTAAAAACAAGAGCTTTCGAGTAGGGTACAGATTATTTTGCGAAAACTTGCGATAGACCACTTTCAACGCGTTTGAAGGTGTACGGAGTGCAATTCTAATTAAATAATAATAATAATAATAATAATAATCCTGTAATACGCTAGTAATTGCAATCGCAGTAGCCATGAATTGCATCCCTTCCCGAGAAGAAACGAAAAACTCGCTCCAATCTCCAATCTTCTTCATCTTTTTATTTCTGGCGTTACGTCCCAACTAGGACAAAGCCTGCTTTTAAGCAGGCAGATGTTCTTATAACCACTTCCGCAGTTATTAACTAAGGACTTTCTTTGCCGATTGACCATTTTTGCATGTGAATATTGTCTGGCAGGTACGATGATACTTTATGCTCTGGCAAGTCGTGAAAAAAGACCCTCAACTGGTGGGATTCAAACCCACGATTCTCAGGTTAGTCTAGCTGAATAGTTGCGCGTTTACCGCTAGGACTCTCTGGGCCCCTATATATGCAATATTTTGTGTTATACCTTAAATAAATATTGTCTTTACCTTTATTTGATATTATTAGGATATTGAACTACCTTGAATTTCAATTTGAGCTGTCACTTAATAAAATAACACAAATTATCTCGGCTTATTAAGATGGTTGAACGAAACTATTTCCTTCGACATGCAGCCTCCAGATAAAATGAAACAAATTGGAAAAAAAATATTCCCTATGTGGACTTGCTTTAGCTGTTAAAACAAGTATGATAACAGACTGAAGCTAAAAACATGACTATCATGCTTAAACTGATTAAATGGATGATACTTGCATAAAGGCAGGGTTAGATCTGAGATATTTATGGACAAATGTTCATGAAATTTTCACGTTTTTTTTCAGACGTCACATGAACTTCAACATATATTGTTGAGTGGTTTTTCCAATCACGAGTTCATCGTACTTTTTTTTTACAAATTGAAAAATAAGCGCATTTAATTAATAAGGTGGTCATTAAGACGAGATGAACATATTTATTTATTATGGTTTTTGTATAGAGCTTCCATATCTTTGGATGAATAATTAATATTTTTGTCAAAAATTGCGCTTTAGTCTAGTTGTTTTTACTATTGGAGTAGTGCATGGAAAATTACTCAAAAATATATGTTGAAATTCAAGTAATGCCTAGCATGCTGTGAAAATTTCATTTCAATCCGTCAATAAACAACTGCGAACCAGTCTGCCTAAGTTGACCGTTTTGTAAAGAAGATTGGAAAAGTTGAAAATGTATCATCCAAACCTGAATATTCTAATTATCAGTCCAAAACAAGAAAAAATAGAAAATAAAAGTCTATAATAGTTCAATATGGCATAAAATATGTCACATATATGATTTCGACTATTTTAAAGAGAGTTTGAGGTTTTGTCCGACATTTGTTCTAGATCGAACCACTGTGCACTGGTGTGGTCCTTCTAGAAACTATGGTTGCTATGCGGGATTGGATGACATGTGGAATACAGATGCCACATTAGTACGACGCCCATAATAAATGGACAGTATGCCCCACAACATAGGGGTTATATGCCGCAGGACTGTAAGTTGCTTATGTACGCTAAAAAACTGCTAACGAGCTTGCTCGGAAATAGATGACATCAAGAGTGGGGCATATCGTCCGGCCGGTGGTGGGGCATATTGTCCAGAAATGAAAAATTGTAGAAAAATGAATATTTCAGTGAACTTCCACTCATTTTGGTCATTCTAACTAATGATATTCCTTCATTAGCTCCAGCGTTGACGTTTCACCAATGCAATGGTTGCTTTGATATTGTTGTTATTTAACTAAAAAAAAAGCTTTAACAAACAGCGTGAAAAATTACATCGAATTTCAACTTTTTATACTTTTTGCTGCGCGTTGCAACTGTCAAATTTTCATAGTGAGACAGTCTCATTTCTAGTCATTTTCAATTTAATGTTGAATTTGGCTCGTTGAATATCAAAGAGGGGCATATTGCCCCCACCCAGGCACGTTACCCGAGTTACCTTATTCTTCCATCACTGGAAATTATTTGGTCGGGGTTCTGCCAAACCGCACCAAGCGCCATTTTTTTCAAAAATGAGTTATTTACACACGAGGATTCAGATTATCATAACCTATCCACATTACAAATATTGAATAATTTAAACCGTCCCTCGTTGTGAAAATTCAAAATTTTTCTTTGGCAGAATATGTAAAACTGACATTCTATCCAACCAGAGCGAACCATAAACCTAAGCTTGCCATTGGAGGTAATTTAGTATTCTGATTCAAAACGGCATTTTTTTTTCAAATTGTTCTTAAAACATTGCATAGTGGCCATTCCGAACGACATACAGGATCAACACCAACAGATTTGAGCATGTAATGTAAGCGAACGACCATGTCAAATAAAGTATTGTTTCGGTGGTGCTGATCAATTTTCATTGAAATTTTGTTCAGCCACACCGCACCAAGTACCATTTATATAAAAATCGTGTTTTTGTATGAACAAAAAATATCAACACGCGCTAAACGCTCGCCTTTGTTTCTCATATAATATGTTGATGGATCCATGCAGGGGCCGTAATGAAATAACAAGACATTTGAATTTGATGTTGTTTGAATAATTTGGTAGCACTTGGCGCGCTTTAGCTGTTCAGGAAACGACGTTTTCACCATCAAGCCTTTTTGATCAGAGTGCGCATAAGTTGTTTCGAGTTATTAGCTCTCAATTCAACAGTTCGAAATGACCTAGAGGTAGCACGCCCTATCACCACTTATGGGACACGAGTTTGAATCCCGACTAATATTTTTTTACGTTGCCCGTGACACAGAGTTATAAAAATCAATCAACTTTCAGCTTATGTGACTATTTTTGAACTATAGAGAAGAAGTAGTATCATATACAATGAGAATTTCATGCCATTCCTGGTATCCATTTCCGTAAAGAATCTTGAACTTGTTCAGCCAAGGTGCTCTTAATGCGAGTAACTTGGTGCGCTCTGGCAGAACAAATTCATGGTTTTCTTCGATCATCACATTGCTCAACTACATCATTGTTGTTTCTTTCGAATTTTTGAACGCGTAAGGATTTAACATAATTTCTGTTAAAATATATAATCCACCCAGAGAAAGACATATGTTTTGGATGCCTTGTACAAATTTATTGTTCACATAGGTTCCCAACATCACATTGTGGACCAGTTCTATGGGAAATTACAAATCTTTCCCATTCGTAGTGTATAAACATTTGTAACATGTATTTCAACAAGCACGGCGATGAAATGAACCATTTGTTGACTTTTTTTTTGTTGTATTGCTGGAAATCATGAAACACATTCAGCCAAACCGAACTGAAAACCATCATCCTCAATTTTTGTTCAGACAGAGTGAATCAAGTGCCTTTTAATTTGAAATCAAATCTTAATACAGGTATGTTCCGTTTTTATCAACACGATCGGCGATCAGTTGACAAAAACGGAACCGTGACAAAAACGGAATAATTTTCTTAGACAAAATATTTTACAAATTTGAAATGAAAATTGCAGTTTTGTCAGGATAATACACGTTTTCATCATATTATGCACAGTATTGACGTTCAAGAGCTGTGACGACCATTTAGATTTTTTATTATTATAGGCTCGTAATGAAAGTTGATTGCAGATTCCTATCAATCAATATGATTTTGATATAAATCATTGATAGTTTTAGTTTTCTTAGTTAGAATTTCAATAAAAGTAATATAGAATATTGAAACGATAATCACATTATTGCCCTATGCATCACAAGGTACACCATATTTGTAAAAATAACTACAAGG
The DNA here is from genome assembly GCF_002204515.2 of Aedes aegypti. Classification (NCBI taxonomy): domain Eukaryota; kingdom Metazoa; phylum Arthropoda; class Insecta; order Diptera; family Culicidae; genus Aedes; species Aedes aegypti. The sequence goes on from NC_035108.1 coordinate 285,745,976, forward strand.
AAGTGAGGCACGCTGATCATTTTTTTAAAAGAAAGATGAAACAAGAAACAACTTCTTTTTCTACTGTTCATCCTCATCCTTCTTCTTCTTCTTCTTTTTCTTCTTCTTTATGGCATTACATCCCAACTGAGAAAGAGCCTTCTTCTCATCTTAGTGTTCTTATATACACTGCCGCAACTATCAACTGAGAGTTTTTTTTGTCATGGTACCGTAACTCGGGGTGTACTTGATCAGTGGGGAGAAGTTGATCATTCCCGTACCATCATGTATAAACTGTCAAGAGAGCTATGATCCGATTTCAATTATCACAATTTATGTGATGTCGCTTTACCTGATAGCTGCGCTTAATGTTCCTAAATTCGGTTTGACATTCAAGATAATTATACCATGGAAAACAGATTTTTTAGGAAATGTTTTATGAACTGTTGAAGGGTTCTTCTTCAAACAATCAATAATTACCAGGTCTGTATAAAGACACCATTTAAATAAACTGTTCCATACATTCCAGATATGTTCAGTGAACCCAGTTTTTAATTAGCATTGAGGATTAAAATTAATTTTCAGAGAAAAACCATGTTCATTTAGTGAGCAAGTTACTGAATTCGAAGAAAATTGCATACCTTTAGGCGTTTAATGTGATGTATTCTGCAATCAACAACATTTAATTCTAAATTTCACCGATTTATAAAAAAAATTGATTTTTTGAGTTTTGAATCGGATTTCTTGAAATCAAATTTAGTGAATAACATATCACTTTAATTTATGAAACCTATCGCAGTAACTGATCAAAATCACCCCGGAATCAAGAACTCCAATTCTAAAAAATGTTTCTGTTATTACAATAATGTTTTGTCAAAATTCCGTTTGTATAATTCGATACACATCCATTCAGTACAGGATTAAAAAATATTTGGATGATAATACATGCATCCTACTTGAAATTATAGAACAGAATCTCTCAAACGCGATCAACTTCTCCCCATTTTACGGTACATTTTTTTGCATTTTTGGTCACAACCGATTGATGATTAAATGTGGAGTTATGTTGCGAAAGTTTTGCAATTGAAATGAATACTTATAAATATTCGTATACGGTTTCCTGAGCTTTGAATTGCCAAATTTAAAATTAAAATGATTGTGGTGATCTTTCTTCTAAATTTATTACTACCAACTTCGACAAGGATGCACTAATCGCCAATCTAGAACAGCAACACCATCGCCTTTTAGCTTTAAGGCCCAAACGCAATGATAGCGGAACGGCAACGGAAAGCGGAACCAGTTCGCCAGCATGAACTGTAGCATGAGAGATAGAAGGCAATGTCCAAACTATGACAAGGTCGACAGTCTTATTAAGAATAAAATAAACTTGATCATACCTCTTGCCGTTGCACACAACATTGAGTTCAAAAAGAGCTGAACATGTATGGGATCGTCCATTAATCATGAAAGCGGTAATGGAGGAGGCGGGGGATTCGAGGTATCTTAAGTGGCATACAAATTATTTTTTATTTTCATACAAAAATTCATACTATAGGGGGAATATATATGTCTATCATATTTAAATAGAAAATTCTTTTAAGCCATTCTATATAAGAAAAAGGAGAGGTCTCTGGAACTCTTTTAAGTACGTTGTTGCTAGGACGTGGCCAGAGCAACTCTCGATTGTTGAAAGATGAACCAATTTTATCCAACAGAACATGCTACGTTTGAAAATTCCAGTTGAATATTTACATAAGAAGAAGTCAAGCCTTATTAAATCGTATATGAATTGACATCTACCATGTATCGTAGATGCTCAATGTTAACAAAATGACGAAAATTCAACTCTGAGGCTATTAAAAAGCATTTCAATTGCTTCAAAATAAGTATTTAGTTTATATTCAAAACATTTTGAGAACTAAAAAAAAAATTTTTTTGTGTTGACAAAAACGGAATAATTTGTTGACGAAATCGGAACGTGACAAAATCGGAGCGTGACAAAATCGTAACGTGATAAAAACGGAACATACCTGTACATGGAAAATATATGATGATTTTATTGAATACGCTATCTTGATTTACTGATTGGACCATGTTAGTCATGTGTGAGCGATAAAATTTTGAAAAGAGTCATTTCATTCGATGTCTTCACACTCCGTGCCTGCGCTCTTTGCACCATTCAGGTGCTAATCGAAGTGCTTCTTCCACCATTCGATCGTCTCCCGTTCTTCCGTTAAAAACAACGGTCCAGAAAATTTATAAAATTTTGTGTGATCAAAAATCCTCGTGCCCCATCGTGCCCTCCAAAGGTCTGAAAATCCATAAAAAAGCGATCACTTGATATATGGACAGCCCCATAATGTACACCCTAACATAGGTACACATCATGATTCAGTGCGAAATAGAGCAATTTTATCCAACGGATCTGAAGTGCAAGTAAATGACCACTACTCAATTACAGCGTCGCTGAGTCGTTCGAAATGGTGTGATTTATTCGCAGGCGAAAACAAAGATCACGGTGCCCCGACAGACCGTTATTATGCAAAAAAAATGTCCATCAAATCTGAGCACAGGGCTCGATTCCTGAGGTCATTCTGCACCTCTGGGCCAATTTTTAAAAAAAATCCCTAGGAGGAATCTCGAGAAATCTTGATTTGAAGTTTTTGGCCTAAAAATTCAATATGATCCATATTAAAATTTTGCAATAGCACTGAAAAAAAACCTATAAAAACACTCAAAAAGTTGGCAAAACTGTTCTCAACTAGTATATAACGATTACCGTTGTTATAGTTATAGTTTTTATAGAAATATTTACAACTGACTTAGCATACCAGAGTGGCTTAAGTATGTTTTAACATGGCTTAAACCAGTAAGCTTAAACTAAGTAATGAAATCTAAGAAATAAATTCCAATATACAATTGATGGTACGTTCGATAAACGTGAAACATTCAATGGTAAATATTTTTAATTTATAGTTTCTTTTCGACTTACACACTAAGTGACCAGCCCACCAAAGTCTGCCGTATTTATTTTGCCTAATAAAATTTGCTTCTTTGTATATCTGGTTAGACTGGCCCAGCTCAGTATGGGAGAAAAATAAAGTTGTATGATTCCATGGGGCACCCTCCAGGATTATTTCTTGGGGTTAGACGAAGCCTTTCTGGAAAATTCAGCTCATTTGGTAGTTCCATGAGCTGGCGCATTTGAATTGAAGTTAATATGGGATTTTCAGCTCAAACATATGAGCAACAGCACATCATCTACTGTTTGGTTCAGGAAAAATGATGATCGCGTTCAATTGGACCCAGAATGTCAAAAACACTACTTGATGTAATAGCGAAGAATATTGTAGAAGATTGTACCATGATCAAAATTAATAAAGTTGGCGTTTTAACCATCTGAAGTATATCATGCAATACTGCTTGTATTTCTTCAACATAGCTTGGAGGTAGCCACTAAGCGCATCAAAGCCACCTATGATGCTGGGCGAGCTGAGGCACATGTCGCATGCATATAAGTGACTGTACGGGAGTGCTGATCTAAGCCTAACTTCCAACAACTGAATGAGTAATGAAAATGAGATTAAAACCAGATACAACCTTCTGCAATTATGTTCATTAGGGTATCAACTAGTGTATTTGTCATTCTGGGCTTATTTGAACGCGAACAATTAGTATACGGAACGAAACAGTGAAATAGGATCAATTTTCAATATATTTGAGACGAATATCCCATACAAACTTCAAATCGAATGCGCCAGCTGGTGAAGCAACCAATTGAGTTGAAATTTTGAGAGAGTGTTTTTCTTACCCTAAGGCTCATATCTAGGGGGTGCCCCATTGAGTTTCACAACTTTTTTGTTTAAGGGCCAGTCTAATATCAGATACTACCATGTTCAACATTCTTAGCCACAACAGTATGATAATTATACGGGAAACATGATTGTCATGTGTCACAAGTATTCGAAGATTATCAAAGTTTTTATCAACTTCAAACAAATCCCCAATAAGTACTTCTTTAGTATGAATATCACTAGGACTTTCACCAAAGACACTTTCACTCTATAAACCTGCAGCCATTTACTTCGTTTTATTTTTTCGGGAATCATCGTCACTCCGTTTATTGATTTGCAGGTCGCGTTCAACTCAGTAACGAAAATCTAGCTGTTGCAGGTAATATCAAGGGCGTAAAAATAAGACTAAAAGCTAATTAAGATGGTAAATACAATCAAGTGTAAGAATAGTTGACGAGGAGCCTATTTTTTGTAAGATTACATGAAATGGAAAGAGATGAGTTTCCGAATTTACTGTTCAACATATACTCCTCAGTACTCCTTGATTTTGCAGATGATGACTTCATTGGAGTCGATCGCAGTGCAGTAAAGCAGGTCTTCACTGTTTTACAGATGGACAACTAGGATAAGCTTGTAATGCCATTTACTCTACCCAAACGTATATGATTGCATGTAGAGAAAGAAGCAAGTTCAGATGTGTTGGTGCTCAAGTAGTGCTTGATGGAGTGCTTGATGGAGATGTAGATGATTTTGTTGAAGAGCCACATAACACTTGTGACGTATGATAATAATGTTTCCTGTCTAGTAAAAACACGTGTACAGGTTGTGAGTATCTCCTTTTATGGCTTACGTTACTAGTTAGACCCGCAACTTGCAAAGGGAAACGACATTTCTACACTATTGCTTGAAAAAGGCTTATCTGACTTCATAGATCCATTTCCAATGATAGCTGAGTAAAAGCTTAGTAAGCTAAAGTGCGGTTAATACATCCTCTTAATAAACCGTAGTTCAGCTACCAATGTTACCTGGGTTATTTCGTTAACATCTTCGCCAAAACACCTCGCGATCCTTTATCGTACAACAGTGAAAAGTGTTTCGAAAACTAGATCATTTTTCAATAATAATGCAAAGAGAGCAACAATGAATGCAAGCATGCCTAAATGAAACATCATTGTCAATTTTCCCTTTATGAAACGCTTATTTTTGGCTTTAAGCACATTTATTTGAGAACAGGAGCGAAAGCTATTGAGCGAATAAAATAGGCAAACTTCAGTTGGCTGGTCATTTAGTGCGAATGCCGTAAGAAAAAGTTGCATCATTCTGGTGGAGCCCAGCGGCCCCGTGTTAGACATCCGCGTATGTTCATTTTGATGTTGACGTGAGCATACCAGAGCAACCAAATCATTAAAGATTTGAAGCAAACAGTTGATACTAGCTCTAATCGACTTTAAAAGAATTCACATGGCTTATCTTCTAACTATTATTGTGCTACATTTATTCTCAGATCCTATTTTTTGAAATAACCACATTGTTAATTATTAATTTATTTGATTAATCTTTCAATCGGTTCGACATAGAGAACAACAATGAATTAAATTAAAACCAGTGAACTATGAAAAAACCATACTTTAGCCACTACGGTAAGTTAAGTCAGTTGTAATTTTCAAATTGGAACAACGGTAAGAATTTTATACTAATTGAGAACAGTCTGGCCAACTCTTTGAGCATTTTTGTAGATTTTTTCAGTGCTATTGCAAAATTTTAATATGGATTATATTGAATTTTTTAGTCATAAACTTCAAATCAAGATTTCTCGAGATTCCTCCTAGGGATTTTTTTAAAAATTGGTCCAGAGGTGCAGAATGACCTCAGGAATCGAGCCCTGTGCTCAGAATTGATGGACAATTTTTTTGCATAATAACGGTCTGTCGGGGCACCGTGAAAGACAAACCGCTCTAATCCACTCTAAGCTGCTGACTTTCCACGCGCGTTCTGTGGCTCCACGAAGACGAGCAATGTGAAGACGGCCCTAGATCATAAATATGGTAAACCCTCCCCGATCCGAGGCACTCCATAAAATCCACCTAACAATTTTATTCCAGACGACTTTTAATTCGGTGGCTGCCGTGGAATAGCTATAGCACTGATGATCTATACGGCGTTCGTTGCCCAGCTACGCGACTAGGCAAGGCCTTTACGGTGCAAATAATCTCCGCAGCACCATGTACCTTTCAACGTGAACTAATTGAAGACAGTTCCGATGTGGGAGCAAGCATAACAAGCTTCCCAGTGCACCAGAGCTGTGATAGACGACATGGGCGTCACCAGAATAACAAGGGGAAATATTTAAAAAGCTTCTGTTATAAAATCATCAAGTTGATTAATTGGAATATAGAAAAACACATAGTGCTATTAAGAACAAATAAGAAATAACTGGAGTAGTTTACTGAGAAATAATTATAATGAGTTTTATAACTATAAGCTGGTTCATAAATATTTATTCGAAAAAGTATCACTATACATGCTCACATATGGAAAGTATACTGATACTTTTTCAGCTAAGTCAGTGCAAATCCAATTAATTTTCATTACTTCGAAATCGGGAGGTGACTTGACTACAATCATCATCGACGCGTACAAATTTCAATGACAGCCTACTTCGCCTTAAGGTCAAAAGAGACTATCTTGAGGATGGGATTCGATCCCTGGTCCTCTGTGTGAGAGATATGTGTTCTAACCAGGCCCGTCTCACGCAAATGTTGGGTATAATGATCATTTTGAATGAAAATTCTTAAATGAACTTTTGACGTCATTCCTCGGAAATCCTAGCTACGCCCATGGTAGACGAGTAAAGGCCGCGCGCCGCAATTGACAAATGCGAATAAATACATACGAAATTGCTGGAGCCGTGACGGAGAATAGACTGGCAAGGAGTTGTCTGGGAAATTGTAAAGGGGATGAGCCACAAATGTGATGATTTCATTTTCTTCGGAACGCCACTATTTGATGGGTTTCTCTTCTCGTGCACCATACTAGAGAAGAGACTGCCGGACGGGATCTTGGCGTAGACGAGAGAAGTTAAGCTGGTCTTCAATTGAATTTGATTAGCGCGGGGCATACGAATTATGGCAATCGACATATTTTAGTCAGCAGAGAATAAGTCATTATAAAATATGACTTTTCATTAGATGGCTGTCCGGAAAAAGGAAGCATTTACTCAATTGATGTCAATATTTAGCGATGAGTTTGTAATGACAGTATTTGTCTTACCCGGCAAGATTCCATTTTGTTCGTCCGTTAAACGATTGTCTTCGCATTTTTTAAGTGATTTCATTAACCTTTCTAATGCATTAAGAAAAAGTGACACGTTTTGCATGCGGTTATGAAACGCTCTCAAATATCCATTTCTGAGCCAATTTTCGTTCTTTTAGCTTTGAAGGATATGAAACCGGAGAATGTAAATTATTTTTCTAGAAATCACGCAAGTAGTTTACGCAGGAATGCTGCCAGTGAATCCTTCATAGATTGATCAAGTTAAATTTTTTGCTAGAGTTCCTCCAGGTATTTCTCCAAGGATCCTTTCGAAAATTTTTTCAGATTATCTCCAGCAGTTCTGCAAGCGGTTTATCCTGATAAAGATCCTCTAAATCGCCCGTGCGTGATAAAAATTCATCGAAAACGGTTTTTTCTCGGTAAAAGTCACTGTGTTCATTTTTCCACCCCTGTTCATATTACCACCACTTCCCCTAACGAGAAGTAACGACCAATCACTTAATGGGAAAAATTATTCCATCGCAGTAACCCACGGCATGTCAGTGAAAAATAATACCTCCACTATTGGTACACTGTTCCTTTAGTTGCGGTATATTTGTGTTCCTATAGTTGCGGTATCCGTAATTTTCTTATGGGACCCTCCACTATAGGAAAACTTTACCGCAACTATTGGTACAAGCGACAAAAGTTTTGGCAATTTTAATTATATTTCATCAGTTTTAAGGCAATTTAAACGCTCTTTTCAACTATTCCGCGTATCAAGAAACCAATACGTTGATTGGCAGTGTCGGTTTTGTGGCAAATGTAATAAAATGAGTGAAAACGGCACTACCACAACTTTTGGAACACCCACAACTAAGGGAACACTTACCCTAGCTTCCAGCAGAGGTTTTTCATCGCGTTTGAAGTCAGCTTTTTTTTTTTACTTTTTCGTACTTTTGCTGGATTGGGTTGCTTAGTTCGAATCATACTAAATGAAATACAGTCATCTTTCCCTTACTCAATATTGAAGGGACCATCGAGTTAGGGAGGTATCGAGTTACAGAATACAAAACCAATGCAACTGCGATCCAAGGGACCATCGAGTTAGCCATAAAAACCAACTTTTCCTATGGTTCTCTAACTCGATATCGAGATACGCAATATCGAGTAAGGGAGAGTTAACTGTATTTCATAGTTCTAGCTACCACAAGTTTTGGCTTTTTTTACACAACGGAGAAAGAGTGAGCTTCTATTACGTAAGTGTTCACCGAGTCACTTTACGCAAGCAATAGTGCAGAGTTCAGTTCAGACGTTGCTATCTTAATCATAGAGGAGAATGACATCTCATCTAATTTAACACCCGTGCTAAATTAATATTTTGTAATAGGACACTTAATGAACGTTTTAAAACCCTCAATTCCAATAACTATGAAAAATATTTCACTCCGAAAAGAACGGCCTATGACCAAAAGAAGGAAAAATCTTTTATGAAAATTTAAGAAAGTGTTATGCAAATACTTGTTTTATCAGTATAACTACAAAGAACTGTCAATGATTTGAAGAAGGTAAACTTCCCAATAGAAATATAAGCTAAATTATTGCCGATAGTGATGAAACCAGTATAACTCAAAAGAATAGCCTATGTTTGAAAGAAGGAATACTTTCTGATGAAATCATTAAAGACACTTGAAACCCTAGTACACCGTTGCACAGTGGCCCAAAGCTGGCCAAAAGTCAAAAAAATGAAGTATGCAAATTCTTTCTCGAATATTTTTTCTTGATTTCTTCAGTATTGAATAAAAAATCCCCAAAGTTTCAGATCGATCAGTGTATATTTCGATTTTTCACAGCATGTGACCTGGAGAGATGTCAGCTGAAATCGGTCTTTTGAATTTTACAAATTTCGTGAAAGTTGTACTACAGAAATTTCAGTTTCTGTACTAAATCATGACCAAATCTTTCTCAACCGGTCCCATTCGAAAGAATATACATTAGGCTTTGTTTGGAAGATATTTCGAACCATATTTAACATGTTTACCATTTGCGAATGTCAAGAAGTGTATAACATATAGCTCCTTCAAAAATAAAGCATTTTTTCAAAGGTGGTGCAAGATATCTGGGAAACGCTCTAAAATGATCGTTTACCCCTTAATGTGTGGCAAATATTCCATAGTATTCAATGTACTATGGCTTCACTGGCGCATTTTTGCGCCAAGATAAGAAAAAAGATTTTTTAATTACACTACGAATCAGCCCAGTAGGCCATCATGCTTGTTATAAATATCGCATTTTCTACCATTATAAGCTCCCGAATAGATTCAAAATCCATCTTGAGCTTGCACACGATATTTAACTTCAAATTGGTATCGAATAGATGACGTTTCATTCGATTTTTATCTGGATACGGATTTCATTGATTAAATTTAAAAAATACTTACTTACTTATTTGGCTTTACATCAATTATCTTGATAAAGCCTCGCCAACAATATTTCGCCAATTCCCTCGGTTCATGGCCGCTTCTCTCCATCCTCGACTGTGACCCACGCTCTCCAGGTCCTGGTGTACCTGGTCCATCCACCTAGCTCGCTGCGCCCCACGCCTTCTTGTTCCGACCGGATTCGTGGCGAACACCATCTTTACAGGGTTGTTGTCCGGCATTCTTGCAACATGCCCTGCCCAGCGTATCCTTCCAGCTTTAGCTACCTTCACGATACTGGGTTCGCCGTAGAGTTGAGCGAGCTCGTGGTTCATCCTTCGCCGCCACACGCCGTTCTCCTGCACGCCGCCGAAGATCGTCCTTAGCACTCGGCGTTCGAAAACCCCAAGAGCTTGCAAGTCCTCCTCGAGCATAGTCCACGCCTCATGCCCATAGAGGACTACCGGTCTTATGAGCGTTTTGTACATCGTGCATTTGGTGCGGGGGTGAATCTTTCTTGACCGCAGTTTCTTCTGGAGCCCATAGTAGGCACGACTTCCGCTGATGATGCGCCTTCGTATTTCCCGACTAACATTGTTGTCAGCCGTCAACAAGGATCCAAGGTAGACGAACTCGTCCACCACCTCGAAGGTATCCCCGTCTATCGTAACACTGCTTCCTAGGCGGGCCCTGTCGCGCTCAGTTCCGCCAACCAGCATGTACTTTGTTTTCGACGCATTCACCATTAGCCCGACTCTTGTTGCTTCGCGTTTCAGGCGGGTGAACAAATCTGCCACCGTTTCAAATTTTCTCCCGATAATATCCATGTCGTCCGCGAAGCAAACAAATTGTCCGGATCTCGTGAAAATCGTGCCTCGACTGTTAAGTCCGGCTCTCCGCATGACACCTTCAAGCGCAATATTGAACAACAGGCACGAAAGTCCGTCGCCCTGTCGTAGTCCCCGCCGAGACTCGAACGAACTGGAGTGTTCGCCCGAGATCTTCACGCAGTTTTGCACACCGTCCATCGTTGCTCTTATCAATCTTGTGAGCTTCCCGGGAAAGCTGTTCTCGTCCATGATTTTCCATAGCTCAATGCGGTCGATACTATCGTATGCCGCCTTGAAATCGATGAACAAATGGTGCGTAGGGACCTGGTACTCACGGCATTTCTGGAGGATTTGCCGCACGGAAAAGATCTGGTCCGTTGTCGAGCGGCCGTCGATGAAACCTGCTTGATAACTTCCCACGAACTCGTTTACTATAGGTGATAGACGACGGAAGAGAATCTGGGATAGCACTTTATAGGCGGCGTTTAGGATGGTGATTGCACGATAATTTTCACACTCCAGTTTGTCGCCCTTTTTGTAGATAGGGCATATAACGCCTTGCTTCCACTCCTCCGGTAGCTGTTCTGTTTCCCAGGTTCTGACTATCAGCCGATGCAGACAAGCGGCCAACCTGTCCGGGCCCATCTTGATGAGTTCGGCTCCGATACCATCCTTGCCAGCGGCCTTGTTGTTCTTGAGCTGTTGAATGGCATCCTTAACTTCCCCCATCGTGGGAGATGGTTGATTTCCGCTGTCCGCTGTGCTGACGTAGCCATCGCCCTCGCTGTCCTGACCTTCTGGGCCTGTGTTCTCTGCGCCATTCAGGTGTTCATCGTAGTGCTGCTTCCACCTTTCGATCACCTCGCGTCCGTCCGTCAAGATGCTCCCATCCTTATCCCGGCACATCTCAGCTCGCGGCACGAAGCCTTTGCGGGATGTGTTGAGCTTCTGATAGAACTTCCGCGTTTCTTGAGAACGGTACAGCAACTCCATCTCTTGGCATTCCACCTCTTCCAGGCGGCGCTTTTTGTCCCGGAATAGGCGGGTTTGCTGTTTCCGCTTCAGTCTGTATCGTTCCACGTTTTGCCGCGTACCATGCTGCAGCATTGCAGCCCGCGCTGCATTCTTCTCCTCTAAAACCTCCTGGCACTCCTCGTCGAACCAATCGTTTCTTGAGCTCCGTTCCACATATCCGACAACGCTTTCGGCAGCGTCGTTAATGGCTGCTTTGACTGTCCTCCAGCAGTCCTCAAGAGGGGCCCTATCGAGCTCGCCCTCATCCGGCAACGCTGCCTCAAGATGCTGCGCGTACGCATTGGCGACATCCGGTTGTTTTAGCCGCTCGAGATTGTACCGGGGCGGGCGTCGGTACCGTACATTGTTGATGACGGATAGTTTTGGGCGCAGTTTCACCATCACCAGGTAGTGGTCGGAGTCAATGTTGGCGCCACGATAGGTTCTGACGTCGGTTATGTCGGAGAAGTGCCGTCCATCGATCAAAACGTGGTCGATTTGCGATTCTGTCTGCTGAGGTGATCTCCAGGTGTACCGATACGGGAGGCTGTGCTGGAAATAGGTGCTACGAATGGCCATGTTCTTGGAGGCGGCAAAATCTATCAGTCGTAGGCCGTTCTCGTTCGTCAGCCGGTGGGCGCTGAACTTTCCAATCGTCGGTCTGAACTCCTCCTCCTGGCCAACCTGAGCGTTCAAATCTCCTATGATGATCTTGACGTCGTGGCTTGGGCAGCGGTTGTACTCGCGTTCGATGCGTAAAATGCGTCCTTGTCATCATCAGTGCTTCCGGAGTGTGGGCTATGCACGTTGATTATGCTGAAGTTAAAGAATCGGCCTTTGATTCTTAACTTGCACATTCGTTCATTGATCGGCCCCCACCCGATCACACGCCTTTGCATATCACCCATCACTATGAAAGCTGTTCCCAGCTCGCGTGTGTTGCCGCAGCTCTGGTAGATGGTATGATTACCTCTAAACGTTCGCACCAATGCTCCTGTCCAGCACACCTCCTGCAGCGCTACGATATCGAAACCGCGGGTCTTCAGTACATCGGAGAGTATGCGAGTACTTCCAATGAAGTTGAGAGATTTGCAGTTCCACGTACCGAGTTTCCAATCGCTAGTCCATTTTCGTCGCTGTGGTCTTTGCCGATTGTTCCGGTCCGTATTTTCTCGTTGACGTTCCTGTGCTGATGTGTTTTTACGGTTGGCTTGCAGGGCCTGACACCAACCCCCTAGATTTCCGGAGGACCATTCCCCCTAAATGTTCGGAGGGCCATAGTGCGCAGTTTAGCTTAGAGTCCTTCTCTGGCACTCGGACGATGATCAGCCGCCCCTGACATGGGGAACAGACGCTGTTGTGAGCCGCTCCTAACGTGGAGTACAGACGCTCCAGGTTTGCAGAAGCAAACCCCCCCTTCCCTGTCAGCATACGACCAAAGTTCCCACCGGGGGTAGGTTACCCGATCTTCCCCAAGGTTACTCGTACCCCGGCCAGTACCACGAGGAGGTAGGGATAGGAGTTGCTGGGCAAGAGGCTAAGGACCGCACAAAGGGGTCTATTTTATTCCTGCAGGTACACGAGGTACCAATGGTACGCCATGCCCAGCCATTTACCGCGCCAAATTTAAAAAATGTGATATTTTAAACAAATTTTGTCAAATGTACCGGAAATATCGATTTTCTGTTTCAGCGACTATTTCTTGCAAATTACCTCTAAAAGTCATGTTTTGTCAAACAATTAACATTTTTGAACGTTTTAAGTGAGAATTGTACTTTTGGCCAGCATTTGTATGGGATGCGGCCACTGTGCGTTGGTATCCCAGATGCGAATTGACTATCGGCTTAGAGTCTTGCGCGGCTTAGAATGTTGTCCTGAATAAACGGGTCAATTTTATCGTTTCCTTGGAGTGTGACAAACATGACGTCCCGTCACATCATTCAAGTCAATATAATAATTAGTTTTTGGGCCACATTAAGCGTTGAGACAATTTGATTTTTTTGTTCGTGATTCGGCCAAATGGCATTCGCCAAAACGACTCGTTTGGCCACATGACATTTGGTCAAATGGCGTTCGGCCAAACGACATTCGGCCAAACGGAGTTTGGCAAAACGGTCGGACCCCATTGAGAAATATCCAAAAAAGCATTCGTCAAACAAAATTTAAGAATTTCAATTGATGTTTCCAATGACAACACCTTAGACTAATTACGAGTCAGTTTTCATCAGTTCGAAGCACATGTTATCCAAGACATTGAAAAGGCAAATAGGCAGTTATTAAAGTATATTTACAAAGCTGTGTTTCAAAAGAAATTTGAAATGAATAAACGTTGATACGTCTATGAATGATTAAAGCACCTTTCTCATATAATCCATCCAGGCGATCATTCCGATAAAAGAAAAAAAGTTTAGATCTCTTTTGAGTTTGGATCCAAGTTTCAAATGTATTTAAGTAATAACTGCAATATCTAAAATACCTCGATCGGGGCAAGTTCAAACGAATGCAACTCACAATTCTTTGTAAAAGTATCGATTGTCACACTTTTAAAGTCTTCCCTTCTCTTGACGAAATTTATGGACGTTCCTTTTGCTACGTGATACGCCTACCCCAAAATAAGTGTTGTCTAATGAAGTAGTTGGCTACATTAAACGGTTGATTGATTGACGAATAAAAGATTCAAGTTCACGAAAGTTCCTTCCTCTCGGATGCAATTCATGTAGGACTCAATTCTTTTCCCAAACGAATGTGATAGAGAAGCCTTGCGACGAGCGCAAAAGAAAAGCAACAAACTTCACTAATTCCCACTTACTCTGGCATATTTGGTGCATTTTTCGCAATTGCCTCTCGATTGAGCGAGGTATTTCGATTACTTACCTACAGTGATGGTACTGCCACAGACAAATAGACAATTAATACTAACAAAATCTGAATCAAGCACGTGTTAAGCATTATTTTAAATTTTCTATGTTTGTTTTTCTTCATGTTTGGCGTTTGACACTAGTTCCATCTGCTAAAATTGATTTGCTTACTAAGAAACTTTTCCTTTTTTCAGTATGATTTATGTCATAGATTCTGTTGTACATAAACGTATCTCGTGCAATATGGCCACCCGATGTAGATGGTGTGAAATGGGCGATGGATAAAAAAACGTTCTTAGTGTTACGTCTGTTTGTCTGTGATACAGCGCTCAGTTGGCTTGAGCCAGATGTTGATGTTCACTAAACTCGCGCGAAAGAGGGAGGCAGTTAAAAAAACACATATAGCATTAAATCTCGACCGACATGGAAATCGTGACAGGAAAATTGTTTCTCCGAGTTTGTTACAATTATTCAAACAACTCGGAGAGACTTCTTCCACTGGCACAACGCAACTACCACCTAAACCTTTCTTCCAGCGGGTCTGATCCGGCAACAGTTGCTTGGACGGATTTCTGTGCAAAAGAACTCCTGGGTACGCGCTGTGTCGGGTTTAGGATAAAGGTGAATAATGGAATGGAATTTAGATTGGTTGGCTTGTAGAATTTTTTGAATTCCGATTTGTGTGGGACGAGTAGAGGATCGTTCCTTCGTTTCTTCAATAAAATTTATTTTAAATGATTTGAACTTAGATTATTGAAGGAAATTAAGTGAGGCGCTATCGTTATCAAATGGAATAAAATAAAAAACACTTCTGGAAAACAATTATTGAGCACTTCCACAGCTATTGACTGAGAGCTTTCTTTGCCAATTGACCATTTTTTACATATGTATATAGTGTCTCCCACGCAAATTATGTCTCCTAATGGTTTCAGCTCCTGTTGGAGACGTTGCTCTGCTCGATAGAGTAGCAATAATTTATACATCATTTGTTAACATGGCACATACAGGGCAAGCAAACGTGTTACATCCATAATCTGGCAAGATCCAAAGACAAGCACGCGTATGCCATCGCTTCCATCCATCTCCGAGATCGTATTCCAAGATTTTAGACATCTCGCATGTGCATACATATGATCCAACCACCAAACGTGCACCGAGTAAAACAACCGGCCGTCTATGTAGTACATCCATACATCCTGGCCGCCGTCCAAAAACATGTTTCTCTATTTGTTGAACAAATCTAGCTCATCGTGAGGCGTTCTGCTCGTCATGTGAAACCGCCCATAAAGTTGGCTCGAGTAAGGGTATATGATAATTAGATAGATTCCGTGAAATATCGCGTTTTCATATCGACATTAAATTATAGACATCGCATACCCTCAGCCCCGAGAGATAACGCAACACAGTAGAAGTTGGTGGCTTTGCGCATCGAAGAAGAAAGTTAGCGTTAAAAAGATACCTTCCTACCATGTACCGTGGATGATGTATTCCTGCCTGCTGCTAGGTCGTTCTTCCCTTGCGTGTATAAATTTCACGATCTGACAGATGCGATAAGGGAACAAGTTTCACTATCAAAAATGGTCTTTATAATATATCACCGCACGCGGGAATGGGTTAAACAAGAGGCTCCGGATCACGTATGCGCTTGGGTAAGTCAACTGCAAATTGCTGAACCGTATTGCACAGCGCTGAATCAGGACGAGCGCGTATTTGGATGTAAGATGTTCCTCTTCTTCACTACATTACGTCCCCTTTGGAACAGTGGCTGCTTCTCAGCGTGATGTTGTTAGAGCACATCCACAGTTATTAATTGATAGCTTTCTTTGCCAAAGTTGTCATTTTCATATTCGTATATCGTGTGGCAGATGCGATGATATTTTATGCCCAGGAAAGTCAAGGAAATTTTCATTACTAAAAGATCCTGGACAAACCAAACCCAGATACCTTCAGCTTGGCTTTGCTTTGCAGCCACGGATGTTACCACTTGGTTGAAAAAGGCTTCTATGTAAGATGTAAGCATGCACTATGGGCGGTTTCCATACAGACTGGCGGCCAAAAATATTTTTTCAATCTCATGTCGTGTTTATGAGTTTTGTGATACAAATTTGATGTTTTATTTTCAAAAACAAATTTCGAGACTAACTTTTGAATATGGTCCAAAGCGAAATAATAAGTTTTGTTACTTATGATGCATATAAGCCATTCATGCGATTAACGTGGTGCAAACCATTATAAATGTTAGAAATATAAATGATGATAAATAGAAATGATGAAATACATTATTAAGCGATATTCAGTTATTCTCTGAATTATTTTTTGGCTGTTTTCAATAGAAAATGGTTAATAATATTGTAAAAATTCAAAAAGTTCTGAATGAAATAAGTGTAAACTTGTGCAGCTAAATTCTTCACGATTCTTTAGTTAACATCTCTAAGTACCCTTGGAAATAAATTTTAGCCTGGAACAACTTGACAAAAATGTATGGGCTGTGTAAAGTTTCGATATAAAACCAAATATATTTTTTTCAGTACACTCCCCGCATTTTACCGACCTAAAGTACGAATTTTTATTTCATTTTATTTTTTCTGAGATAGCATTTTGAATAAGCTTTCGGAAAGTGTAAAAAGATCTGTATAAAATATTACGATTATGCAGTATATTGTATTCAATGTGTTTGTACTGAATTCTTCATTTTTCTTAAAAAATTCTAACTTTGACATACTGTATCAAATAAAATATAAAAGATCTTGTCCTGATATTCCAGGAATATCTCAATAGAAGTGTTTTCTATGAAATGATGTACAAGAAAAAACTATCAGAACAAGTCATTTTTTCGATTATTGGCCTGATCGCCCATAGTGGCATGCTGAGGTTGAGAGCTGCCATCGCAGCTCTGGAAGCAACCGGGCCAAAATTAGCAAGTTTCGCCTTATCTCAGTTGCGGCAACGATTGAGTACAGGTGGCTTGTTGATGTCGAAAGGGAAAACAAGGTCTTTTATAATCCAGCAAGTTCGAATGGCGCGAATGATCAGACGCGCCGTATCATTTTATCTACCGCAAACGATATATTCCGATACTGCCGACAGATATTATGAATTCAGAAAAGTAATTCTACTAACAGATAAGTTTTGTGTAAATAGTCAATTTTGACTTTTTTTTTGATTGATGCTGATTAATTATTGTCATAGAGATTATTCTAACGCATCGCATGTTACACAGTAAAAAAAGATGTAAGATCCCGTCTTCCGTCGTTTAATCTGTTTTATTAGCAAATGTAATGCATATGCAACATTTACAAGAACAATTTGAGTATTTCTTAGTTTGTAAGATGTCCGTCAAAAACCTCTTCCATATGTGATAAAAAAACAGCATATTTTATAATGTTGTTCTGATTGTCATTCATTGGCACTAGTGAAAAAATTACAAAGATATCATATAACAAATATATCTGTCAGAAACTAAGGGACAGGAGGTACTTGATCAAAATTGTACTTGATCCATGTTTGCGTGGTCCAAACTTTTTGCCATATTCAAAATAAATACTAAATAGGCTCAAATTTAAGGCGATACGTAAAATTGTTAACGATTTTCAAACATCTCTATTTTTTAAAAAAAAAAGGCATGCATATTTCAAGGATGTGTTATTCTACGCAAACATTACTCTTCACAATAGCTTTTCTTGTCTTCGAATACACCATCTTGACTGGACCATGGTTTCTCAATTTTTAGATTTTGTTTGGTATATGGTGCTTTCCGGTACTGGGGGTTCTCCCCTACACGTATCTATTTTCTAAAACTGTTCAAAGAGACTTGGAAATGTTCCTGTGGCCGATAGATCACTGGGTTATATCGGGTAAACATAGCTTTTTTCCAATTGAATTAATTTTAAGCAGAGGCGCGTCCACGTTCGAAACCATGGGTAGGACAAACGTTGGAAAATATTTTGTGCACATTGAAGCTAAGAAAACCCTTTAACCCTATGGAATCCTAGACTGGAAATTTCAAGTTACCGTATTCAAAGGGCTCAAACGCAAAGGGGTGTAAGTGACATTTTGGTCGGTTTTGAGTTAAGGAAATTGTTCTATTTCCAAGGGTTCTAAAGATATTTTCAAGTGACTTATCCGCTCAATAGACGAAATAACATGATTGTTAGAAAACTGGCTTGTTTTTATTTTTTGGCTCTCATACAATTTGTATGGAATGAAAAATTTCAGTTAAAGTTCGAAGTAGATTTTCTCAAAACTGAGTTTTTTTTTTCACTGACACCCCTTTACTTCTAACCCCCTCATTTTCACGCCAGACTACGCAAGTAGCTTAACATAGGAAATTAGAGACCTATTGCCTAAAAATAAGAGACTTTAAAAGATTCAGAAAGAGGCTGTGAAGAGTCGTAACAGGAACCAAGAAAACAAAACGAAACCTATTAGAAGCCAGGAGTTCAGGCAGTTCCTTCTTGAAGAGTTTGATCCTTCATAGCATCAGAGCAGGCATTTCAAGATCCAAGATCTTTTTGGAATTACGTGATTTTCCCCTGGATCATTTCATCTGCAATTTATTAAGATAAAATGTTTAGATGTTACTCCGAAAATTTCCTAAAGAGTTTGACTAAAGAATTTTGTTTTGGATGCCTCAAGAATTCAACCTAGATTCACCCAAAGAAAACCACAGAAACAGAATTTCTTCAGAGACTCATCAGAATTCCTCCTGAAATTTTTTGTGAATTTTTTCAAGAAAGTCTCAGTTTCTCTAAGATTTTATCCAATGATTAATCAACCTTTCTAGGGATTTCCTATAAAACTGTCTTTGGGAGTTAATATAAGATTTCAACTAGATTTCTCTAAAGATACCTTCAGCAATTCCCTCAGAGATTTCTTCTAAATTCCTCCTGTCATACTTAAATTTTCTCCAGGAAAATGCCAATGAATTATTTTAGAAGAATAAAATCCGTGAAGAACTTCTAAAAAAAATTCTGAAGTTATCTCATATAAAACTAGTGGAAGTATCAAAGTCACTATTAATCATCAATGATCGCTGAAATAACGCCTGAACTCTTGAGTAAGTTGCAGAGGATTTCCGAGATAATTTGCTAAGATAAACTTAAAAACAAAATCAAGCGAATCTCGGGATAGCACTTTGCAGGATTTTCTAAAGGAATGCCTCAAAAAACATTGGAAACAATCTCTATAGAAGCTTGTGTAGGAATGATCGGAGGAATTATTGGGAAAATTGGTAAAGTATTAGCTGGTGTGAAAACTTAAATAAACTTTCAAAAGTTGCATGAGAATTTTTGGGAAAACTTTTTTTTTTTAATGTTTGGAAAAAATGCATGAGTAATACTTGGATGAAATGCTAAAGAAATTTTTAAGTAAATAAATGTTTTTTTGTTTTTTTTGAAGAACCTTTAAGAAATCCACATGAACAGAAGTAATTCATGCAGGCTTTCTTGAAAAAAAAAAAACCACAGCGTTTTTTTTTTCAAAAATTCAAAAATAAACTTTTGAGGATTTCCTCAATTCTGTAGAAACCTGTGGAAATCTTGGAAAGATCTCCTGTAAATACAACTAGAGAACTCAGTTGAAGAAATAGTGAAAAACATATCTGGTGAAAACTTAATGATAGGAAATTACTGAAGGTAGTCGCAAGGAAACCTGGAGCATATTCTGAAGAAATTCTTCTAAGCATCCTTTGTGAAATAGAATTTCTGGAAAAATTAGTAGATAAATCTCTAGAACAATTTTGAAAGAGATCCCTGTAAGAGACCCTGAAATAATAAAAACACTATGATAATTCCTGAAGCTATTCTTAGAGGAATCTGAGAAAGAATTCATGGAGAACCTGTTGGACCCTTTATAGTCGCTGAAATTTCTCTGAAGCATAGTTTAATTTATTTTACAAGCTTTCTGCTGATCTTATTTTTTATTTTATTTTTTGCTAAATCGTGGGTAGGGCAATCCTTTGAGTGTCCTACCCAGGTGTTTTTGTGCGTAGTACATGTCCTACCTGTCCTACCCACTTTCCGCGCCACTGATTTTAAGTTTAAACCGTTATGCCATATTCAAGTATTATAATTTAAAATTGAATGTACCGTCGAAAGCCAGGAAAGCACGTTAACTTTCAATCCTTACCAAAGCGCCTAAATATGCGCCATCAAGATACAATATTATCGTGTTTAT
The DNA here is from genome assembly GCF_002204515.2 of Aedes aegypti. Lineage (NCBI taxonomy): Eukaryota > Metazoa > Arthropoda > Insecta > Diptera > Culicidae > Aedes > Aedes aegypti. The sequence goes on from NC_035108.1 coordinate 285,766,297, forward strand.
GCGATATTTTTCTACCAACGCAAAGCCACATAAGTTAATTTTCATATAATGGCAGAGGAGCAGCAGACATCCCCCCAAGAATTTTTTCATGATATTAGAGTAAGGTGGGGCAAAAGTTCGACCTTAGTGGTATAATCAAAGTTTCCAGGAAAATAATAGCAGATGAAACAAAACAAATACCATACAGCGAACCTTCATCATATTGGCTATGACTTTGCTGAACAAACTTGTGTCAAAATATTTACCCATTTTTAGTTATAACAGTTTCAAAATTGTTTGTCTTATTCGAACTTTTGCCCCACCGGTGGGGCAAAAGTTCGAATCTAGTGTGGGGCAAAAGTTCGTTGACTAAAACACAAAATATCAATACTTTTATGCCAGGCATACTTTCTACCAGCCATAAACTTATGTTTGCCGAAAAATACACACTAAATTTTCATCAAAAAATGTCCAAAACAGGATTAATTGTAATACACCCAAAAAATAGCAGTTTTTCGCAAAACTAAGGGAAATGTAAAATTTTTGTGACATTTTTCGCACGATCAGGCAAATTTCGCTAAATTTGAAGATAATATGTAGATTTCAGGAAATTTGAAAAAAATTCCGTGGGTTTATACATGGGTCGAACTTTTGCCCCACAGATTCGAACTTTTGCCCCGCTATGGGCTAAAAATTGATTCCAACTATTTATGGAAAATCTAATCCACGTCAAAGCTTCCTTATGATAGGCCTAGAAACGCCCTTACATAAAATACTGAAAAAGATTTTATCTTCATTTGGTTCCATGCATCGAAAGTTTGACCAAATATTACAATATTTACGTCGAAAAACAACAAATAGCCATAACTTTTCCAAATCTCAATCGATTTTTATGATATTTGGAGTGAAAGTCTTTTACTTGAATAGCATTTGAACCACCATGACATTTCTAAGTTTTGATTTGATTTGAGCTAGAAATCTTAAAAAGAAACTCTTGCCCCACTCGAACTTTTGCCCCACTTTACTCTATATCCCCAAAAAGTTCTTAAAAAACTCGTCCTTCTACTTTCTTCAATAATATTTTTTATGTTCCAGTTCGTTTTATTCAGAAATTTTCAGAAACTCTATAAATGAAATTTGTAACAGATTCAACTGGAAATTTATTCAATTTTCTTAAAAAACGATGAAAAAATCCCCAAGAACTGTTACAGAAATTTCTCAAGGGAATCCATTTAATATTCTATCGGAAATCTTACCAAATTATCTTCTTGGTATTTCACCGGAATTCTGACAGAGTATTTTCTTATATCATTTCAAACTATTTATATTAATTCTGCGAAAAATACCTTACGAATTTTTCTGAATAACTGATAAATCTTTTACTTTAAGAGATACAGAGGTGCAATGTTCAGCAAAAACACGCGTTTTAACATGTTTAACAACTTTGTAGAAGACATGAAAAATGTTGAAAATTTAAGTAGAAAGTTATAAAAAAATGATTTTAAACGAGTGTTTTCATACAAATTTGTGTACTTTGTGTTTAAAAAAATCGTAGCTCTTTTACAAGATTTCTAACATTTTTCATGTCTTCTACAAAGTTGTTCAGCATCTTGAAACGCGTGTTTTTGCTGAACATTGCACCTCTCTATCTCTTAAAGTAAAAGAATTATCAGTCGATCTCGTTTTAATAAGACTTATTTGTTTGATAGTAAAAACCCATGCAAAGAGGCTTATAGACACAAGTTTTTATCAAATGCCGAAAGGTAAGATATGGTACTTTCATGATTTGTAAGAGCTGTCTGCGCCATTTTGCGCCGAAGCCAGTTATAGAGGCCTAAACTACCCCTTGAAAAAAGAGTAGAGTAAGGTGGGGCAAAAGTTCGACCTTAGTGGTATAATCAAAGTTTCCAGGAAAACAATAGCAGTTAAAACAAAACAAATACCGTACAGTGAACCTTCAACATATTGGCTATAATTTTGCTGAACAAACTTGTGTCAAAATATTTATCCATTTTTAGTTATAACAGATTCAAAATTGATTGTCTTATTCGAACTTTTGCCCCACCGGTGGGGCAAGAGTTCGAATCTAGTGTGGGGCAAAAGTTCGCTGACTAAAACACAAAATATCGATCCTTTTATGACAGGCATACTTTACACCAGCCATAAACTTAAGTTTGACGAAAAATACACACTAAATTTTCATCGAAAAATTGCCCAAAACCGGGTTAATTGTAATATACTCAAAAATAGCAGTTTTTCGCAAAACTAAGTGGAAATGGAAAATTTTGGTGACAATTTTCACACGATCAGACAAATTTAACTAAATTTGAAGATAATATGTGGATTTTAGGCAATTTGCAATTTTTTCCGTGAGTTTATACATCGGTTTAATTTTTGCCCCGCTGATTCGAACTTTTGCCCCACTATGGGCCAAAAATTGTTTTCAAGCATTTATGCAAAAACTAATACACCTCAAAGCAACCTTATGATAGGCCTAGAAACGCCCTTACATAAAATATTGAACAAATTTTTATCTTCAATTGGTTCAATGCAACGAAAGTTTGACCAAAAATTACAATATTCACGTCGAAAAACAACAAATAGCCATAACTTGTCCAAATCTCAATCGATTTTTATGATATTTGGATTGAAAGTCTCTTACTTGAATAGCTTTCGAACCACCATGACATTTATAAGATTTGTTTCAAATTGAGCTAGAAATCTTAAAAAGAAACTTTTACCCCACTCGAACTTTTGCCCCACTTTACTCTAATTCATGAATAACATTTTTACTTCAAAAGATAGGGTAGTGATATGTTCAGCAAAACAACGGGTTTTACAATGACAAACAACTTTGTAGAAAACACAAAAAGTGTTAAAAATCTTGGAAAAAAGTTCTAATAAAAAGTATGATATTTAGGGGCCATTGACATACAACGGCATATATCTCAAAAAGTATAAGAAATAGAAAAATCGTGTCTTCGACAAAATTGTTTCAAATTGCCAATTCTACAACTTTGCCGAAGACACCATATGTCTATCCAAATTTTTTGAAAAAATAGTTTTTCTATCTCACTGCTAGGTGGATTGATCACAAAACTTTTTTCGTCAAAAGTTCTGCTTCAATATACCAAGAAACTTCTCCCAATAAACTATATCGCTAAAATCAACGGTTTGGGCGCTATTCAAAAAGCGCATGAAATCGAGAAAATAATAAACAGTGCAACGGTCCAAAAAAAAGTTGGAAGTGCAACTTTGAACATGCATATCTCTGTCGTTTTCGAAGCATTTTTCAAAAAAAAATTCAGCAATGCAACCGGTCACTATTTAAGATTGATTTTCATTTTTGCGTCTACCTAAAATAATTAAGCAAAAGACACTTCCTAGTTTTTTTGAAAAACGCATTTTTACCACAAATTCAACAATAAAAGAAAATTTAAAGCGATGACATGTAGTTTTTTTGACATTAATTTGCTTGATCGAGTATAGTGAACATGTTTTTTAATTACACACAAAATTTCTTTTACTTAAAAAATATTACGAAAAACCCTTAGTTTTTTCGTTTGCCTGTAACTCAAAATTCAAAGCGATGACCTATAGTTTTTTTGGCGTTAAATTGGTTGTTAAAGTCAAGTAAACATGTTTGAGTAAAAATTAGTAGTTTACGGAACAAGTAGCGGAATGACGATTTTTACAGCACGAGTCGTAAAGTTATCCTCCGAGGCTTTCAAAGTAGGATAATTACGACGAGTGCTGTAAAAATCGAGTTCTGCAACGAGTTCCGTACAACATTTTTTGCAATTTCGTAGAAGACCGCTAGAGGGTATCAGAAATTATATCGGAATACATTCACCATTATTTTACTATTTTTGAAAAATTGTTGCTATCGCTTGCTATTTTTGAAAGTTTCGTAATGTGAAAACGTTGCGTAATGAATCATTACAGCACTGGTTTCAGTTACGTAATGACAATTCCCGCACTGCATACTTTAGTACAGGAAAGTAGGTCGTTTCACGACAGATTGGTGTGATGAAAAGCAGCCTATTACAATGAGAAATTGCAAAAAATAATTTCCGACAACGCTTAAAATTTACTTTACCCTGGATACCACACAAAAAACAGTAAATCAGTAAATCAAAATTGAAGGCTACGACATGTAGTTTTTTCGACATGCATTTACTTGCAGAGGTGAAGTGAATATTGTAGAATGGACCGATGCACGAGTTCACTAATTTGACGTTTGAGCGGTGCCGAATTCACTCGTTGCCATGGTCACGTAAATAACACGGCACCGCTCAAACGTCAGATAGTGAACACGTGCATCGGTCCATAGAAAAATGATTTTTTGATTACACTCGAAAATGTTTTTACCTACAAAACATCATAAACAACTTATTTCCCGAGTTTGTTCGTCTGTAAATATAAACTCAAGGCTATGTCATGTAGTTTTTTGGCATGAATTTATTTAGAGAAGTCATGTGAACATGTTTGAGTAGAAATTGAAATTTTTGATTACACTCAAATTTTTTTTCACTAATATATTGCAAAAAAAACTATTTTTTGGACCCGTTTGCCTGTAACGCAAAATTCAATGCGATGACATATAGTTTTTTTCGACATGAAATTGATTTTGAAGGTCAAATGAAAATGTTTTATTTAAAAAATGAATTTCCGATAATACTCGAAACTTATTTTACCGAGAAAACCACATAAAAACGAAATTCCTGGGCTTTTTTGTCTGTGTATCAAAACTGAAGACTATGATATGTAGTTTTCATGGCATAAATCTACTTGTAGAAGTCAAGTGAATGAGTTTGAATAGAAAAATTGACTTATGTCCTGATTTTGTTTGTCCGTAATTAAAAGCTCAAGGCCTCGACGTGAAGTTTTTTTCGGCAAGCAATATCTTTAAGAAGTCACGTGAACATGTTTGAGCAGAAATTCAAATTTTGATTACACTCAAAATTTCCTTCTAAAACCTGTCCACGTTAAATTTCGGACACCCAAATAATGGCAGCAAAAAAAAAGTTACTCATAATTCAACAAAAACAATTGTTTATTTCAGAATAAAAGAGTTATATCTACAAAATAAACAGTTGACAAGGATGTTAATCCTTCTTTCTGTAAAATTCTCGAACTTTCTGTGGTACACCCGCCATCCGTGTCCGAAATTTATCGTGGACAGGCTTTATGTTGATTTACAAAAGATTTAGCGCTGAGAATACGTTTTTGTGTAGTATTCTAGGTAAAATTTTGAAGTACAATCAAAACTTTCGTTTTCTACTCAAATATACTCCATTAACTTCTACAAGCAAATTCATTGCAGAAAAACTACACGTTATCGCCTAAATTTTTGATTTACAAACAAAAACATAAGCTAGGGAAAACTCGTTTTTGTGTTGTTGGGTAACATAAATTTTGATTGTAATCGGATATTTATTTTTTCAATCAAACATGTTCATTTGACTTTCAGAATCTACTTAACCTTGAAAAACTTAAATGTCATCAGATTAAATTTTGAGTTACAGTCAAACGGTTCCATAAAATAGGGGTTTTCCTTATATATCAAATTTTTTTTTTTGAGTGTGATCAAAAATTTCTATTTCTGCTCAAAAATGTTCACTTGACTTCTACAAACAAATTCAGGCAAAAAAACTACATGTCATAGCTTTAAATTTTTATTTAAAGACGAACAATCTCGGGAAATAAGTTGTTTTTGTAGCTTTGTAGGTAAAAATAATTTTAAGTGTAGTCAAAAATTCATTTTTCTACTTTTTAGTTTTCAATTGATTTATGCAAGTTAATTATTGTCGAAATAACTACATGTCATAGCCTTCAATTTTGATTTACAAACCAAAAAGCTCCAGAAATACGATTTTCGTGTGGTTTTTTGTTAAAATAAATTTTAAGTGTCGTCGGAATTATTTTAAAAAAACATGTTTTTTTGACTTTTACAATCAATTTAACGTCGAAAAAACTGTGTGTCATCGCTTTGAATTTTGAGGTACATGCGAACTGGTCCTAAAAATATGGGTTTTCGTAATATTTTGGGTAAAATAAATTTTGAGTGTAATCAAAGATTTCAATTTCTGCTCAGAAATGTTCACTCGACTTCAACAAGTAAATTCAGGCCGAAAAAACTACATGCCATCAACTTGAGTTTTTATTTACAGACATACAAACTCGGGAAATAAGTTGTTTATGTTGTTTTGTAGGTAAACATAATTTTGAGTGAAGTCAAAATTTTATTTTTATCCTCTACAATATTAAATTTATGAAGGAAACCTTAAAACGCATATTTTACAGATATTTTTTTAAGGAATTTCTGAAAAATCTGTTATTGCTGAAAAATGAATGGATGCATGAAATATAAGCAAAATTTCTTTCGGAATCCCAGATTTTTAGATTGTTTTTAGAATAAATTGTGAAATACATTTGAAAGCTATCTACAAGAGCTTTCCCAATAAAAATTGAGGGAGAAAATCTTATTCATAAAATTCTGCAGAATTTCTTCTAGAAAACTGTAAATAAAGAAAATCTTAAATATTACTTGAAAAAATTAAATCAGAAAAATCCCTGGTGAAGTTATTGGACACTGTCAAAATTGTTGAGAAAAATATTGATTTTTTTTTTCAGATTTTCATGGGAAAACCTTAGGAAGCGTTTTGTAAAATCCCTAAAGGCAAAGGTAATGTTTCTGGAGAATCTGCTGGAGGAATCATGTAAAGAAAAATGGTAGAGTTCAAGAATTTCAGTAAAAATCGTTAAGTTCTTAATTTTTTTTTAAAGAAACATGCAAAATACCTTCTCGAAAAAGATGCAGGCGTTCCTGAATACGATTAGATTCGTTGATAAAACTTTTGAAAGTTCCTGTAATATTACATGAAAGAATCTTTAAAGGATTTCCTAGCAGAATCCCAGAGTCCAAAAAAATGCGTTTTTTTTTAAATAAATTCTAGGAAGGACTCTTCGAAGGTAAATCCATGAATTTTACGTATGAAATTGTCTATATTGGTATTTGAAATTTATTTAAACTGCTTATGCATAGCAATTTGAAACAAAATGATATAGCCGCGAAAACCACAACACAGTCAACTCTCCAAAACTCGATATTGAAAGGACCATTGAGTTAGATAGGTAATGAGTTACAGAACACAAAATCAGTGCAATAGGGTCCTAAAGCCCTGTCCCAATTTTAGTGCCAAACGCTTAAGTTTAGGCCAAAAACACATGTTTACTCAATTTTCTAATGTTTTCCGTTGGTTTAAGCCCAAAAAACATTTTTTTAGATTTTGTCACATCGTTTGGCTTAAACTCAAATTTTGGGTGTATTTTGTTTTCCGTGTCCCTTACGAAATGTCAGATAGGAACAACCCCAGTGGTAGAACTAAAACCCCTGTGGTGTTTTTGTCGACTAAGCGAACGTCAAACATGATCAAAAGTGTCAAGGTTCATTTATAGGCCTTTTCATGTGACAGGTCGTCTATGCATTTGTTTACATCGGTGGAGGACCGGTGCATACACGAGGCTGTCATTTTCATAGAAGAACTGTCAAAGAGCTTCCCGATCAGCTGTTTTGGAACGTCATGTGAATAGGCCTATGGACCAAATTTTTAAATTAAAGTTTAAACATGATATAGCCATTATTTGAGCGGGAAAAATTGCTAAAGTAGTTACAGTAACATGCTTTTCATTAAAAATTTTAGGACCCAATTGCGTTTCAAGGGATCATCAAGGTAGCCGTGAAAACCAACTTTTACTATGGTTCTCTAACTCGTTATCGATTTACGAAGCATCGAGTTAGGGAGAGTTGACTGTATGTGAAATAACCTGTAATTCACAAAAACTATGGACTAAGCATAATCATAAGCATAGATGACCGTACAATTCGTAGTTGCTAACTCCGTGATTGATCAGAACAATCGAAGTTGCACAGAGATTTAATGAATGGGGCTTGGGATTTACTTACCACTCTTCAATGTGTACAAATCGAGAGCTCAAATTTTAAAAGTCAATAACTGCGCCGGCCACGTCATCGGGGAAGGGAAGGCATGTTAGTTCGACAGCCGTTGTTACTAGACAACCATTGTTACCGAGATCACCTGTGCATCTCCATAGTTGTCCTGGAAAGGATATTGGGTTAGTGGGATAAGGTAAAAATCTGGGAGTCACCAGTGATTGGTGATGCGATCCATGATATAATCACGACTAATCGGATTGACGATATAATTTGATAATTGCGTTATACGCCGAACAAGTGTTCATCACTCGCCCACGCAAGAGCAAGTGAAGCGATCAATAGATCAAACACTACTAACGATCCGCGTCGCATTTTCATTTCACAACTCGGCCGACGTGCGACATGTTTGATCCTACCCTCATCGCCCGCTGGAACAAGCGTCAAGGTCGAAGGATCAAACAGAACTCTGAAATTCACCAAAACTATGAAATCTCGCATACTCTGAGATAACGCCCTAAAAGCCATTGGTAGCCACGTGTGTAGCTCGTTGTTTCTGAGCAAATGAAAGAATAAGCATCCAAACCAACATCACGGGCAGGTAAATAATGATTCTTTCTTCCACATAGCATTGTTAAATAACATGAAAATCCATTCAAATGCTCAGAAACAACGAGCTACACACATGGTTACCAATGGCTTTTAGGGCGAGATCAGAAGTTATGCGAGAAATCTAAATAAATACAAATGAAATGGTGTTTGTATGTCACGAGATAGCTTGAGAATGCGTCAACGGATTTTCCTCATTCATTCACTGTTGGATTCGACAGGGAATGCGACGTGTTCGTGCTTAAAAAAGCAAGAAAATTCTCTTGAAAAGTCGAAAATACAAAAACAGCCTACTTGATGGCAAGACGAAATTTTCAGAGACCACTTGGTCGGCGTTAAGTCAGAGTGGACCAAGTGACATTTTTCACATTTTGAGAAAAATGGGCTTAAAGTCTACCGCTTTGTTATTTTTCAACTTGGTCGGCGTTAAGTCAGAGAGGACCAAGTACAAAACTTGGAAAAATTGGATTATTCTCTCATTAGATGCGAAATTACCTTACCTCCGTTTCACTTTGACCAGATTTGATGAATGCTGTGTCAAAAAGTATCAAAAAGCAATCAACTGATTCATTATTGTATTTCTTGGAGTCGATTTGAGAGTCCTATAGAAGTTTTTGGTAGTTCTATGGCGTGTGTATGGAATGTGCTAGACCACACTTATTGGACCAGTATATTTCGGTCGGTACTCAAGATTTTCACTTGGTCCATTCTGACTGAACACATATTTAAATATTTGTGGTCTTCAATGCCCTGACCCTGCAAACCGTAATGCCACGGATTTCGGTATTGACAAATGGATTATTGAAGAATTTACGATACTGGTGTCGAAAAGTCTTGATAATCTGTTTATCTTAAAGATATGCACCCAGTTTGACCATGCAAGCACAAAATGATTTCTATTTTCCTAGAAATTGTTCAGTCAGAGTGAACCAACTCACTGAACGGTGGTCTTTAGTTCAGTCAGAGTGGACCAAGTACACATAGTCCATCACAAAATCGTTCTATCAGAGGTTTGGATTATGATTTTTCATGATTATTACTTCACAATATATTATTTGAAAGTAACACAAAGATGTGTAGAAATATTGAACCAGAATTTAAACGAGTTCAAAAATTAAAGAGCGTTAGACTTTAAACCCATTTTCTTCAAAATATGAAAAATGTCACTTGGTCCACTCTGACTTAACGCCGACCACTTGTAAAAATGTTGGTTCAATATTTTTACACATCTTTGTGTTACTTTCAAGCAATATAATGTGAAGTGATAATCATGAAAAATCATGATCGAAACCTCTGATAGAACGATATTTTGATGTACTATATGTACTTGGTCCAATCTGACTGAACAATTTCTAGGAAAATAACAATCATTTAATGCATGGTCAAACTAGGTGCATATCTCTAAGATAAACAGATAATCAAGACCTTTCGACACCAATATCGTAAATTCTTCAATAATCCATATCATCAATCCAGAAATCAGTGGCATCACGATAGCTTCAAAATGAAGGTTTTGCAGGGTCAGGGCATTGAAGTTCAGAAATATTCAAATATGCGTTCAGTCAGAGTGAACCAAGTGAAAATCTTGAGTACCGATCGAAATATACCGGTCCAATGAACGGGTTCTAGGACATTTCATACACACGCCATAGAACTACCATAAAATTTCTATAGGACTCCGAAATTGATTCTAAAAATTCAATAATCAATCAGTTTATTGCTTTTCAACACTTGGTCCGCTCTGTCTGCACAGAAATTGTTGCAATTTCTGATCACCCATCCAAATATGGTAAATGGTCAAAAATCAAAATCAAATGCATCGAATTTTTATTTATGAATTTCTAATGATGGATGAGTAGAATAATCATTCGATGTCGAAAAATCCTACAAAACTCATAAAATGTTTTTTCATTTCCTTGCATTCCTCAGCGAGTTGATCATTTTAGCTGTTATGGTAATAAGCTGGACTGACTGCATGCTTTTATCGCTTCTATTGATCATCCAAAGTAAATATATTATTGCTGTTTGCATTTGAGGTGCAAATCTTGAATAAATGTCCCACAAATGCGGTAACACAAACTAATCAAAGGACTCCTAGCAACGGTTATCCAAATCACCGCTGACCTAGATAGAAAAACCTATCTTTGACATCGCATTTCTTGTGGAAAATCTTACCGCGTTTGGTGTTCCCGCATTTGATATTTGCGTTTCAAATGCACACAGCAATACATATCTCTTTCCGAGATGAGCCAGCCTCGGGCTGCAAATCTCGTTAATAAAGATAATAATAATAATACGTATCTCTCGCAGTCTACAGTATTCATCAAATCTAATCAAAGTGAAAAGGAGGTAAGGTAATTTCGCATATATTGAAAGAATAATCCAATTTTCCCAAGTTTTGTACTTGGTCCCCTCTGACTTAAAGCCGACCACTTATTCATAATAATTGTGATTGTTGCGACGAAATAACACCTCTGCAGAATTCTGGCACCGCAATGTGTTATCCTTCCTAGAAACCCTTCAGAAAATCCTAACTACGCCAATGGAACTCAGGAAAACTCTCGTCTAGGAAATGTGTTTATATCACATTCTGATTGATTGGTTGACTTTTTATTATGGGGAAATTCAGCCCGAGGCTGGTTCATCCCCGTATCACATTCTGAATTTTGCTGTAAATTCCATATGTTATTAGGCCTAAAATATAACAATATAACAATAAGTTATTCATTATGACAACGGAGTTGGTCTATTTTTAATGGTATGACGCCTCTTATATTTTCTTCCATTTCAGATCGTTTTTACATTGCATCGAAACTTGTTCGGTCTGGAATCGCGTAACAGCCGTCAAAATACAACCAACATATTTGTGGAAGGGTAAGTTAAATGAAATTAAAATTTCACAACATTCAGCGTAAAAAAAACTTGCTTCCTCGTATAGCAAATGAACTGGAGACAAATCGGGAATAAAGACAAAACCAACCGCACAGAATTCCTTCACTCGAAAATTGAATAAATCGGCCTCATCTGTCCTCCCTGTCAGGCCACTCGCATGGTTCCACCAGATTCGGCGTACGGACGGAACACCACTCCTATCGGAAAACCAGTTTCGACCCGATGAGAGGAGGCTCTGAGATGGTGACATGTTGCTGCCAGATCAAACGTACGAACAGGCCAACAACCATCATCAGGACTACTTACGGCGATCATATGATGAATTCAACCGAATCATCGATCTGAAAGAAATCGATGTCAAGCGGCTGCACCGCAACATTTTCGACAGCGACAACGCGGACGAGTTTGTGGTGCTGACGAATAATGAGATGAAATTTTGTCAGGCCAGTCGAAGTGGTAGCAGCAGCTTGCCCAGCGGACTTGGAATTAGTGGGCCTGGATCGAGTGGAGGCAGCGGCAAGAGTCCAGGCAAGGAAGACACCGACAGTGCTATTTGGAGCACCAGAGAACAATTGAAAGGCAAGAATGACAATGGCGAAATTGTATCGTCGAATGTGGTAACGAGTCTTGACGGATCGGGAACTGGAAAGAGTGGAGTCAACGGAAGGAACCGAGGTACAGAACGGAGGCGTCAACGCTCAACGAGACGACCGAACGACAGCAGTAGCAGTAGTTTGAGTAGCGATATCCAAACGGACGTTGGCAGCGACGAAGATGTGGAAAAAGGTCCGTTCAACGTCCGGCGGGGCGGGGATGAACTGGGGAATGATTACGACAAGACGTCGGATTTCTTCAACAACATTCCGGAGTTTCAAGGTGAATCGCTGGGTCCGTTCAGTTTGAAAAACAAGAACGATTTGAACATCCGAACCAACATAGATATCCTGCGTGCCTGCGAGTTGTTTCTGATGCGCAACCGTATCCGGCCGGACTTTTTCTGCAAGTACAAAACAACCGTCAAGTGAGTGTCCGTTCCGCGGTACAGGGTGTGTCGATAAAAATTTACAAGCTTCCCTGGGTTACCCACTGGGGATTACATACAAATTATTGTAATAAGGTAATAGTGGTTTCAGTGTATATCTTGTTGCAAACATCCTTTCATAAAATTAATAACATTGTTCTGCTGCTCCATTTCCAAGTTATAAATTGATATGTTTGATTCAATAATACACGTTTAATCAAATTTCAATTGTTTTTCCTTGGATTAAGCCGAAAAATACATTTTCTTTCAGTTTTGGAGATTTTGTCACACCTCTTGGCTTAAACTTAAATTTTGGGTGTATTTTGTTTTCTGTGACCCCTCCGAAATGTCAGATAGGAACAATCCCATTGTTAAAACGAAAACCCCCTATGCAGAGTTGCTCGATGTCACTATCAATGCTTTGAATTTGTTGATTTGTACAGGCCGACTGCGATACAAATCGGATCATTCCATATCACATCAACATCATGCTGTCTACTCCATCACCAGTGCATTGATGGCGATAGACTATGGATATCACTGATGGGTTAAGTTTAGCTTTAAATTAAGCACATAAAATGGCAATTTATCAGTAAGATATTTTCGACAGTGTTGCAGATAGATTGAAACTATGTGTTGGTCACTGAAAAACATTAATAGCATGGATAATGACCACGTGATCACTCATTCTGCAGTGATTTTGATCTAGAGTGCGATGTCGCATCACTGCTGTTGGTTGTCAAATCAAAGTGATATTGATAGCTCGCAAGTGATATTGATAGTTTTAGACCATCAGCCATCAGCTGATATGATTGATATTAAGCAACTCTGCCCCTATGGCGTTTTTGTCGACTAAGTGAACGTCAACAATGATCAAAAGTGTCAATGACGAGTTACTAAGCCTCAACAAATGTATTTATGGGAATATAACAATTCATATAGGCATTCAAAAATAACTGTCACGATATTCTTTACTTTTATCAACACACCTTTTATCGCAGTGCATTTTGGGCTTATGAGATCTAATTAATCGCTTGTCTGTCGCTTTTAGTGCCTCCGTTTCGGCGCCTCCTTCGTTTCCGCTATCCGGCTCGAGGACGCCCGTCGAAAGCATCATTCGTAAGCCAAAAAGCGTGTCTCCACCAATGCAGCGGCCGCCATCCTCGCATCGTACGAATCCAGGTTCAAACCCGGCCAAAACCAATGCGGCAATCAATGCACTTTACAGCGTGCCGAACCGAGCCGGCAAGAGGAGACGATTTATTGCCGCTTCAAACACAGGTAAGTGACGATGGCGCTGAACGGTGGCGGATTGGTGAAGATAAATGTTTCAGTGGATATGAGTGATATTTCATTTGTGAGTTGGGGTCACCAATATAGACATGACATCTGGAAGTGCCGTGTTTAAAATTATCAGAAATTGCATTGATTTCTATATTTCTATGAGACTACAGAATCTTGTTTATAATCTCCATTGAATTCCAGTCGGAATTTTATATAGTTATTCTTGCTATTGCTTATTCGTTTCATATCTTTTGTTGATTCCTATAAATTTTCCTCATGTCATCGTTTTATGATCAATTGATCAATTTTTGATTACCCCTTAGGTCCCCGACTAATGCCAATGCATTTTCAAACATCTGCCGTTTCATACATTTCTATTCGATTCTTTTGAAATAACTCTCAATTGACTTACAAAAGGTTTAAGTTACTTTTCATATATGGAATATGCAGAATTCGTAACCGTGCCGGAGATATTCCGGATTCTACTGGGCTCACGGCAGTGCCAACTATGAGAAATGTGATAGTTTTTTTATCTGCACAGGTTCCGTCATGGCCTCTTTGGGGATATTTCTGTTCTATAGCCAAAACATGCTGTGTAACGTCTCAATCTTCGTGAATTCGAATTGAATTCAAAATTGAAGATTGAAGCGCCGCACTGTATGTTTCCGCTATGAAACGGGTAAGCAACCTAGGAGGCCCCGACGGAACCTGTACCAAGTGCCTATGATTGGCCACATCTGTTAGTACATTTCGCATAAAGTCGTTTTGCATAAGGATGTTTGGCATAATGGACGTTTCTCATAAAGCAGTTTCATACAAGAATAGGTAGCATTTCAAAGAAGGCATATAATTCTCGTTATGCCAAACGTCCTTATGCCAAATGGCCTTATGCGAAACGTTTTTATGCGAAACGGGCCACCCCCCTGCAGGCTGACAAAAGAGGCCCTGACGGAATCGGCAACTGTGTTCAGGAACAATCCATTTATTCAAATTATGTTCATATGACCACAAAGTTGTTATGTTGAAAATAAAAACAAGATAATAAAAAAACACTAATACAGCTGGCTTTAACGTTAAAAAAATACAATGTTGAGCAACGTATCCCGTATGAAAAGCCTACGCTGCTATTATTCTAAACACAACATTCTATATGACTCTTTATTTTCAAAACATGTAGTATATCTTCGGAGTGAGTATCTTGTAATCGTCTAATCTAAAATATTTTGTCTAGAGTTGAAAGACCACTCATCAAAAATTATAACAACCATAAATCCCTACAGAAAAATAAATAAAAAAATATCAATTTGCATTGTTTTTCTATCACCCTCTCTAACAAAATAGAAAATAAAGTACTTCGAAAAACACACATCACCGAACTCGACAATGCTGCACGGAAGCTATCTCAGGCAACCGTCCTCATCATCAGTTCATCAGCTGCTACAATCATTGTAATGATTATTGAACGTCTTAAGTTTATCCGTACCTAAGAGCGTTACTTACTATACTTTTAATGGGGCGCAACGTCCTTCATGACATGACCTTGCCACAATGTTACGCCAACAAACTAGGTCCATAGCTGCTTGTCTACAGTTTACCGATCACCCCACACTTCCAAGTTCCTGCTCCACTTGATCAAACCACCGAGCTCGTTGCGCCCCTCTTCGTCTTGTACCGGCTCGATTCGAGATGAACACCATT
The DNA here is from genome assembly GCF_002204515.2 of Aedes aegypti. Lineage (NCBI taxonomy): Eukaryota > Metazoa > Arthropoda > Insecta > Diptera > Culicidae > Aedes > Aedes aegypti. The sequence goes on from NC_035108.1 coordinate 285,781,737, forward strand.
TTATAGGGATTGTTTTCCAGCATTCTCACAACGTCCCATGCCCATCGTACCTCTCCAGCATTGGCGAATTTCTGGATACTGGGTTAGCCGTTGATTTGTGCAACTTTGGAGTTCATTGTTCTCCTCCGGACGCCGTTCTCACATACTCCACCAAAGATCGTCCTTAGCAAACATCGTTCAAAAACTCCTAGTGCTTGAAGGTCCTTTTCGAGCATTGTCCACGTCTAATGGCCATAGAGGACTAATGGTCTTATCAGCTTCTTGTATAATACATGGTACACTTGGTACGGAGGAGAAATTTACCAGACCCCAAGTAAACACAACCTCGTATAAGAAAGCGCATATTAGTACAAATGTGGAGGCGATATACGCACAAGCGCCATTAGGCTGCATGCAAAATGTACGTATATCGCCTCCACATTTATACTCTTATATCCTATTATTTACGATCACGTGTTTACTGGGCCAGGTCTTGTGGAGTCCATACTAAGCACGATTTCCAACAATGATACGTCTTCGAATTTCTGTGCGGCAGTTGTTATCCGACGTTACCCATGATCATTCATCCGACCCCGAATTGTTCAAATACCCCGAATTCATCCACCATCTCGAACTAATCTCTGTCGATTATCAAATGCCTGCGAATGTGAGCTCTATCGCACTCGGTTCCTCCAGCCTGCAGATATTTCGTCTTCGACGTATTTATCCAATACGTTCTGTTTCTCGGTTCTGCCTGGTATAGTGCTCAGCAATCACCTGTAACATTCTTCCGACGATGTCCACGTCGTCAGCTAAACAGATGAACTGTCTGAATTTATTGAAGATTGATCGTGACTAGCATGTTAATGCTCGCCCGTTTCATAACACCTTCTAGCGCAATATTGAACAGGAGGCAGGAAAGACCATCGCCTTGTTGAAGTATTTGCGTATTTAAAACGGATCCAATATCGCACATGATATCTTCACACAGCACTAAGCACTATCCATCGTTGCCTTGATCAGTCTAGTAAGTTTCCCGGGAAAACCGTTCTCCTCAATTATTTTCCATATCTCTTCGCGGGATGGTATCTTAGGCCGCGGTCGGCCGCTTTAAAAGAGGATCTGCCGCAACCAGGCTTGGGAACTGTGACCACAATTTACCACAGTTCATCGATCTGCCAGTCAACCAAAACACAAAGCAGCAGCAGCATCAATACCATCAGGCGTTGCGCTGCCAACGGTTCACACACTGCTTGAATGTTTTTGTCTCTCCTCTATGATCGTTTTCGGGCAGCCATTCCGAGGTGAATGATTGAAATAAATGTTAAATAATTCAATCGCTAGTATTTTGCTTGTGTTTTCAACTAACTGAAATCTATTAGCTCTAACAGCAAGAGCACAATCATTCCGATGCGATACATATAAACAAGTTCAATTTCATGCTGCCTTTATCGAGCAAAAATTCAAAACCCCGAAAACCGCAAAAATCGAGTCACCACTGTGCTGGAGTCATTTCGCATTCGGGTTTGAAAAACGTTGGGAAGAAGAAGATTACAGTTTTGAAGAGCCGTGGCATTTTTTTTTGTTTTGAACGGTCATGGTTTGCTTTGGAATTTGATGGTCGTGGTTGTTTTTTTTTCTTCTGATTTTTACAAGGGGGAAATCTGCAAACAGATCCCCTGAGAGGGTAACTCAGGGAATGCGGGGATGATGCACCAACGACGACCCGCTCAAACCAGCCTATGCACTGTGCTCGAGCAATTCTTTTAAAATTGCTCAAATGGTGTACAGTGAACCCGACATGACCCTTGGACTCAGACCATTATCTCCCCGGAACCACCTTACGGTATTCCTACGAGGAGGGACCAGTGCATATAGCACAATACGTGTAGCAGAAGTAGCCTAGGCAAACTGCTTCTCCTAGCCGACTTCAACAGTGTTACAAGGGACCAGCCTCGGCAGGGCTAATCCTCTGCGGCCAACTCTTGGTCGGCGCGCCATAGGCGCTGCAATTCTAAAATAATGTGAGTGACAGCCGTAGTTATTGCATTCCAGCACTCGGCATCCGTACGCATTCTCTCTATTATATTGTCGGGGGACGTGTCCCCTCCGCATGTAGTGAGCATGCGACCTCTCACAACAATGAAAATGGGGCAATCGAAAACGACATGCTCCGCTGTTTCCTCCACACCAGCACACTCAGAATCTCCTGCGTGCCCGAACCTATGCAGGTACTGTCTATAGCAACCATGCCCTGACAGAAACGTCACTTCCCCATGGTTTCTACTATACCAATCTGACACATTTGGTATTAGCCGATGGATCCATCTACCCTTAGTGGAGTTATCCCATTCCTGCTGCCAGCTTCTGAGCGTTTCCTCTTTACACGTGTCGTGGACTCCTCTGGTACCCCTTTGGTTGAAGCATTGAACATCTTCCTTGAAGATGAGCCCGACGGGCGTCATCCCGGCTATGATGCACACGGCCTCTTTAGATACCGTCCGGTATGCACTTGCTACTCTTAAGCACATTGTCCTGTACGTGCTTTCCAACCGCTTTAGGTTTCTGCTCGTTCTAAGTGCATTTTACCAGAATGGTCCTCCATACCTTAGTATGGAGCGCCACGCTTGCCAGTAGCTTGCGTTTGCTGGAAATTACAGCAGAGATGTTAAACATCATCCTCGAAAGCGCCGCTACAGCCGTAGATACCCTTTTACAGGCATATTCAACGTGGCTAGCGAAGCTGAGCTTGTCATCGATCATTACCCCAAGATGCCTAAGGGTTCGCTTGGACTCTATGGTGCCATCATCAACCGAGATAAGCGCCCGTCGCTCTGACTTGCGGTTGTTGACCACTACCACCTCAGTCTCGTGACGGGCCAGTCCTAGTTTCCTAGACTTCATCCATGCCTCAATTATGGAGATGGAGTGCGCTGCTGTCAACTCTACTTCCTCCATCGATTCACCATAGACCACTAGGGTGATATCCTCGGCAAAGCCAACAATCTTAACACCCGTCGGAAGGGGCATCCTCAGTACGTCTTCGAACATCGCATTCCATAGCAGCGGGCAGGCCCAGGATTGAACCTTGAGGTAGTCCCGCGGTAATTCGAACGCTTTTCTGCCCCTCCTCTGTGTCATACAGTAGAATTCTACCATCAAAATAGCTTTCTAGAAGCTTACACAACTGCACCGGTACCATGAGACGGTAAAGTGCGTGTGCTATTGCTTCCCAGCTTGCGCTGTTGAACGCATTCTTCACATCCAGAGTGACAACCGCGCAGTCACGGATGCCACTCCTTTTATGCTCGATTGCCACCTCAGCTGTCTAAACGACCGACTGGATGGCGTCTAGAGTAGATTTACCTTTTCTGAATCCAAACTGGTTGTTGGACAGGCCGTCCGCACTCTCCGTATACGGTACTAGCCTGTTGAGAATCAACCTCTCCAATAACTTGCCCGTCGTATCTAATAGACAGATAGGTCTATACGCCGATGAGTCACCTGCACAGTTAAAAATAATGAAGATTACACGTCATGTAAACTTCATTTATGCGATGTAAACAGGACGTCATGTAAATTTAAGTCTGAAATCATGTAAAAATGTGCTATATGTCATGTAATCACACAGGATCTTGCTGGATTACATGATATATAATTGAAGTTCACATGACATATCATGTAAATATCCATGATATTCCACGCTCCAATCATGTGCATTATATGTCTCAGGAATTTACACGTTTCGTTCGAGCTGTATGGTGGTATCCCCGCCTTTGGTAGTAGCACCAATTTCTGCCGCTTCCATACATCTGGGAAGATTCCTTGATCAATGCAGCGTTGCATCGTGGTTCTGAACATTTCTGGATCCGCGTTCACTGCCGCTTTTAAGGCAGCATTCGAGATACCATCGGGTCCCGGTGTTTTGTTTGACGCGAATGATTTCACGACTTCTGCCAGCTCTTCGTTCGTCACTCTTGCAACTTCTCTTTCATCTGCCGCATACGGCGCTGGAAGCCATGGGCTTATGTGATTGTACGGGAAGAGTACATCGATTATCGATCGCAGCAACTCGGGTGACTTCTCTTGGGGCGCTATGGCACCTTTGATCTTAGCCATTACCACTCTGTAGGCGTCACCCATGGACTAGAATTGACACTCTCGCATAGACTATCAAAGCATGCCCGTTTTCGACTCTTAATTTCCTTTTTGAGAGCCAACTTTGCCTCTCTCAATGCGTTCCTCTCTTTATGCTTCTGTGCGTGCGCGTTGCATTCTTCGTCTAGCTACAGTACTTTTCCCATCCCTGGCTGGAAGTTGGTACTACGCATGACCATGTTCTTGGAGGTGGCGAAATCAATCAGTCTAAGGCCGTTTTCGTTCGTAAGCTGGTGAGCTCTGAACTTCCCTGTAATCGGTCTGGATTCCTTCTCCTGGCCAGCCTGAGCGTTGGAATATCCGATAACCGAATTTAGTACTATACCACTAAACAGATCGAAGTTTTATTATCTCCGTTAACGATTTTGACATCACTGCTTGTCCTATTGTCACAGCTCTGGTAGATGTTATAACCATCTCCATACGTATGTACCGTCGACCCTTTTCAGCAAACCTCCTACAGCGCTACGATGTTGAACTTGCGGATCCTCAATAAGTCGAAAAGAATGCAGGTACTTCCCAAAAAATTGAGAGACTTACAGTTCCACGATCCGAGTTTCCAATCGTTAGTTCATTAGTCAGCGATGATAAATAATTAACTAACGCAATTTCGTGAAACCGCAGACTGAAAATCCCGAAATAGGTACTGTGCAGATTTTTAAAATAAATGCTGTGTGAATCAGTTTGAGTATTTCCTTTGGCCAACATCTATAATAGGTCAAAGCTAGATACACTTACAAAATTGTAAAACATGAAAGGTAATAGAAACAGAATGACATTAGAAAAATATCGCATGTTGTATTAAACTGCTTACAGATTACCAAATGCTGCAAATGTTAACCATCAACTATAAACAAGACACAAGTAAAGTATCGACCGATTTGGCCAGCTTGGAATCAAATGAAATGAAAAATGATATTCTACTTCCATCCCAACGCGTGAAACCGTTGACTTAAAATCGCTTCTGTATCGCTTCCACTAGCCACCAAATGAACGCAGATGCCTTACAAATAATTTTTCATATTTGTATTCCTAAACGCTGATGATTTGCGCTTTTTTAGTCGAAACCGAATTAACAAATTATGCGCCAGAAGCAATGAAACGCACGATCAACTTGTCCGATTTGCTTTTCTCGGGGAAGCACTTCGGGGTCCGTCTCGTTCATCTGTGGTCCCCGCCCTAATGGATACTAGGCAGCCCGCCAGCAGCATCAACACTAAGGTGATCCATTTTTGTGCTAGAGAAATCAAACCATAAAAATCATCAGTTACCTTAAGCCCGTTCCACTCAGGGGAAATTCCGAATTTCAGTTTTCCTGGGTATAACTTGTTTGTTTCTAAACTGAAAGACTTCCGGTTTGTTGCAGTCTCTTCTACTTTGATTGTCGAATTTTGAAATGAATCATGAGGAAATGCATAGACTACAGTGCTATATGTGGTCGCAAATGTAGTTGTATCTTTTTACCCATATATTTAGTCGATTTTCTCCAAACAAACTTCAAGCTTGTAGGCCCTCTTAGATTTGAAGGATTCTGCTCAAATTTCCGCAGTAGCTTCTGGGAGTCAAAATGGATAAGTTTTGGGGGTATAACAACTCATGTTTTTTCCAGGATATTTTCGTACATGAAATTTCCTTGACTTTCCTGGGCATAATGTATCATTCTACCTGTTACACGACATACGAATGCAAAAATGGCAACTTTGACAAAGAAAGCTCTCAGTTAATAAGTGTGGACGTGTTCATTGAACACTAAACTGAGAAGGATGCTCTGTCCCAGTGAGGACGTAATGCCAAGAAGAAGAGTTCCTACTCATGATTTCTGTAGTATAATCATTATGGGTCACCCTAATCAGCACCTTCATAGTTCGGCTGATACGCTTCAGCACAAAGAAGAGTGATGATAATTTAAAAAGTAAAAAGTATTAACAGTTTTCTCGCAGGTCATCATTTCTTTCGTCCACGCGTGTTAAGCTCTGCTGGCTATTTTCGGATACAATTCTCTCATAATTTGGCCCACCATGTTTTCGGAGGGGTGGTGGAGTCGCTGTATGTTTTTTTTTTCTTGACCGAAGTCGCTCATTAGAATTCGTGTTAGGGGGACTGGGGGTAGTTTGCCCACGTTAAGGAGAACAGCGATTTTAGATGTGAAAAACATTATTTTATGCACTTTTTTAACTATGGTCGGATAGATAAATATGTTTTCTACCAAATAGTAGAAACGGCTATCCATTTTAACTTTTCTGGGGTTTAGAAATTAATTTTTAAAAATTGCTTGCTTAACTGCATATGTATTGTTTTGCGGGGTAAAACGCCCCGCTTGACTTCGGCGTTAGCCATGCTGTAAACGAACGCACACAATCATGCTTGTTTATGTGCTGCATACATCCGGGCGTTTGTTCAGATGTTATTGTTCAATAATAGTATACATGCTGAAGCGAAAAATGTACATTTGTAAGGCTCCAATTTTTGCGTAACTTCAACGTGGCATTACGTTTGGTAGAATTTGAATTCCAACGGCTGTTTTGGTGTTATGAAATAGGGGTGGGCGTTTTGCCCCCAGAGTTGATTAAAGTTTAGGTCCTTCAATAAGCTTTTTGAGGGCAAATTTAACATATGTTTTGGGCGTAATACAAACTACGACAGTGCACAAGTTGGCTCTCAGCAATAGTTTCAGAAATTTGGTTATTTATCGACCTAAAAAATGAAATTGAAAATCGCACAAAATTGCAACGAAAACAGCGAAAAACGTTTTTATACGATTTTATCGATTTGGTTGCGAAAAACACATAAACACATATTAGAAGAAGCATTTTTATCCATTTTCTATGATCTAGGGTGAAAAAAAGCATTCTAAAATACATCGTTCGTCCAAATCGATGGTGGCGCGTTTTGCCCCCTATGGGCATATTACCCCCAGTTCCCCTACGTTGGAAACATGATCTTTGCGCGATCTTGGTCCCGTGCCACCGCCACCGCCTTCCGCCGCCAGTCAAACTGGTCCGAGTGGCGAAAGAGTGAGAGGGCGACGAAGTTATCATTTTAATTCAATTTTGATTAACATAAGTATGTTGGTGTGATTAAAATTTATGAATCTTTGAGTTGGAAGACAGTGATGGAAGAGAAGCACGAAAATGAAATGCGATTCGGAAATATGCGATTATTATGGGAAACTTGTCAGAATAGATTAACAAATCAAATAATTGGAGAGGTTTTTGTGGGAAATTTTTGGTAAAGGTCTTCATGGATCGCTGGGCGGCAAAATTTTAAACCAACTAGCTCAAATAATGATAATCTTTTACTCAACCAACAACTTTGCCGAAAAAAACATCTTTCTAAATGATTAGTATCTTGGAATATATGCAAACTAAAAGTGTCATGCTAACTAGCGCCACCAGGTGGCAAAACCACGAATTTCTTGGCTAAAATAATGATAGCACCCAAATTACTTTAAAGCTTTGACGACGTTTTCAGTCTTTCTAAGTGGTTTAGCTTCTGAAATATTCGCAAAACACAAATTTTCACTGGCACCACCTGGTAGCAAAGTCGTCGTCTATTGTCCTCTACAAAAATTATGAACACAGATCTCGATAGATATTTTTACTGTTAACCATTATTTTTGCTAAATTTTGTGCAATATCGTTTGTTTTGAAAGTTGAGATGGGAAAAAAGTGGTCCTTTCAGTTGATTACAAAAGTTTACAGCAGCATCACAAATTATTGTCTATAAATTTAAGCGTGCTTGGAAGACGTGTGTGAATAAATCCTGCTGATATTGGACGGACTGAAGCAAGACTGTGATGATGGGCGTGCGAAGCTATAAATAATCGTCCCGTCAGTTAATTGACGTGTGCGCGGCCGTCATTATCAGTATCGCTAATAATGATCTTTTCATCACTTTCACGGTTTCGTTCATCTGATCGACGACAAGTTTAACGTGATTTTTCAAATTAAAAATTTCTTCGCGAAATGGGATCTACTTTGGGGTTTGTTTGTTTATAGTCATAATGTACGAAAGGAAGGCCTCAATTTTTAGTCGAGTTGTTAGCGTCCACGTCTACAAAGCAACGCCGTGCTGAAGGTGTCTGTATTCGATTCCCTGTCGATCCAGGATCTTTTCGCAATTGATATTTTGTTGACTTCCCTGGAAATAAAGAATCATCGTACCTGCCACACGACATACGCATGTGAAAATGGCTATCCTGGCGAAAAAGGCTCTCAGTTAATAACTAGAAGTGCTCATTCAACACTAAGTTGAGAGGCAGGCTTTGTCCCAGTGAGGACGTAACAAAAGTTCGAAAATAATTTGCATGGTGTGCATTTTCCTTCATTGGATAAATGATTTTCGACCTATTGCCTTTGACCTTTTGTCTTCCGATCTTTTGTCTTTCGACCCTCTGTCTTTTCGACCTTTTGTCACAGATTCACATGAAGTATATATAATGTCTTCTGACAAGTAAGATTCCTTGAAGTTAGACCATGAAGCAAATGAATCTATGATATTTGGTCGAAAGACATTTGGTCGAATGACGTTTAGTCGAATCACATTTGGTCGAAAGTACATTTGGTCGAACGGACATTTCGTAGGAAGGATAGGGGTCGAATAGTGTGGAAACAAAGTTTTACGTTTAGTCTGACTATCGTCGAGTGCAACATTTTGTCGCCAATACAAGAGTGATTGAATAATTGAAAATGTACCGTAAAACGGGGTAACTTTGATAATCCGGGTAACTTTGATAGTGCGAGACCCACAACATATTAAACGAAAAAAACGAAGTTTCTGTCAACCAGTTAAGAAAAGCGAATGCAATAGTAAAGAGTATTAGTATGACACTTCATGTCAAAGCTATTTTCGTTGGAATCAAGTGCATTTGAGGATTTATATGCAAATTTTAAAAATTTACTAGATTTTAGCGTTTTTGCACCGCTTACAAACAATGTGTTCTACGATCACTATTTGATAAAGTCATAATGAATTCGTCACTTATACATGACAGCCTAGTTATAGTAGAACATAAATTCGGTCTCAAATCTCTTAGCGAAATCCATTTTTACAAACTGGGACCATTTTTGTAATCTAAGTCAGAAATTTCCATATAGCGTTAAACGCCTAGAGGTATGTAACGCCCTATTAATGTTCCGTATTTCAATAAATTTTGTTCGATTATCAAAGTTACCCCAAAACAGAAAACCGACTTTCGATTATATGAAAAATAATATATCACATACAGAATAAATCTTTTGGCAATCTATCAAGTGCAATCGTTAGCTAGAATGTCAGTACTTGTTTTAAAAATATAAAATGTAATTCTTTGAAACAGCGTGCATAAATATTGAAGTTTTCTTCCAAAAAACTATCAAAGTTACCCCGTTTTACGGTACCAACCATTTTACGAACAATCTATACTGCCCATAACTGCATAGGGAAAGTGTACCAGTTATGGCCATAGTGGTTCCCTATTTGGCCATATGTACAATTCCGAAAACTTTCACATTTTTTATCTCATCGAATGTTTTAACATCTAGTTAAACAGTATATCTAACTGCTGAACTACTCAAAACCACACGTATGGCGAAATAGGGAACCACTATGGCCATAACTGGTACACCTACCCTATTTGTAACATTCGACAAAAGTAGGCATTGAGTAAATAGAGTACCATGTGTGCATTTTATGGCAGTGTAGGAAGAAACCAAAATTTTGAAAAATTACCAAGAACTCAAAAGTTATTATTTGGGGCCGAAATTGTGTACAGCTAATATCGCATACTGGGTGAATGGTCAGAAAATAATTCTGATAGAAATTTCATTGCTATTACATTACAAGGCTCACGAATAATATCAATGTTACTGTTATCCGGTTATTATTACCAATGTGACAAAACAACTTGGTATTTTTTCGAATTTTCTAGAACAATCTCACAGATTTCAGTAAGGTGATCGAAAGTGTTTATCATTTGGTGATTCCCCACGGTATTAACTCGAAATTGCCAAAAATGTCGAATGTGACAAATATGCAGTTATGGGCAGTATATGCGATTAGCAAAATTTTGTTATTTAATTTGATGGACGATCTCCCAACATATTGATCAACCAGTTGCGTTCTGACATTTTCTGCTGCTTTTTAGTTCAGGCATGTTCTGCAATTCGAGATAAGCTCTAACTTCGAGATAAGCTTAGCTTCGAGATCTTAGATGGAAGCAAGCCAACTTTTGTCGCCTCAGTCAACTAGTCTACCCTTACTCGATACATACAATTGACATAATTTTCATTTTTAATAATTCAAAGCTTCTACTGCAAACTCCGTTATTTACCCGAGGTCATCAACACTGTCAGCAAAGCCACATATTTGCTTGAGGAATTAACAATAAGCCAATTGGCCATAATTAGAGTTACCGACACCTAACATTCACTTCGCCATAAACGTTTTACTTAAAGAAATTTTTTCCTGCCGCTCTAATTCTGATTTTCGAATTCAAGATTTTACCCAAGTCCGTCTAGAGCTAAATATTTCAGCCACTGGAGCTAAATATTTCAACCAAAACTCCTTATAAAAAGTTCATTTGAATAACCATCGAAATATTAGATTTTGGTATACTTTCAAATTTCAAATAAAAAGATGTATGAGATACAAAAATAAGACTACTAAAATGTCCCATTTTCTATTCAACAACAGTTTTTGATTCAGATTATACAAAAGAATACGTTATCCTACCAACTTTGCAAAACTTGCAAAAAAAAATCAATTTTACCAAATGATCTTTCAATAAACTATTTGAAAATAAGCTTTTAACCAAGTTTCCGTTCAACTAAACGTCATTCGACCAAAATAAATGTTCCAAAGCAATTGTCCATTCGACGAAATGTACTTTCGACCAAATGTCATTCGACGAAATGTCATTCGACGAAATGTCCTAAAGCCTATGGGTTAAAGAGTTTCTCTGCATTGATTCAGAAACTCCTACCAGTTATTCTCGCAGGAGCTCTTCCTAGCATTTCTTTGAGCATAATTTCTACTCATAGTTTGAACGGATCGACACTGCAGATGTTAACGTATTTTTTTAATCTTCTACCAAAAACTTCTCGAAACAAGAATACAAAACTAGCTTTAAGTATAAGTCGTATTTTCCCCCTAGTCCATGGATCGCATCACCGACCAAAGATGACTCCCAGATCTTTTCCTCCCTCACTTATAAACACTCTTCCCGTGGTGATTGTGGAGATGCAGAGGTATTTTCGGTCTCTAAAAGCAACAATCATTACACCCTAACATTCCTTCCCCATCCCAACTGACTGTAAGGACTTGGCCGGCGCCGTTATTGATCAATAATATTAGATCTGCTTAAATTGCACTTCGAGAGTAAGCGGAAGCTCCCATCCCTTATACATTTGGATCCTAGTGCAATTCTTACCAGTTCCGATCAATCACGGAGTAGCAACCATTGACATGTACTGTCGGTCTATGCTATGCTATGCTATGCTATGCTTTATAGAGGTATTGAAATCAAAACCCCGAGAGAGTTATCAGTATTAATTTCTTGAAGTATAACTTGAAAAGAAGAAAAAAGACAGACAAAATCTTGAATGGTTTATGTAGAATCTCTAAATATAACTTCTTTAAATAAAACTCTATTGAGAACTCGAGCTACTCTCAGGAACGATTTCTGATATTAACAATTGGAATGATGAATCTACAGAAAAATATGTAGTGCAATAAGAAGAGGACTCCCTGAAGGAATTTTGGGCGAATATATGGAGTTATCTCTCATCAAATTCCCTGATGAATTCTTCGAAGAAGTCCTGGATAAATTAATATCGATATATGAAAAATCTTTCGATTTTTATAGCAGATTTTTATAAGATTCCTCATTTTTAGTGGACTCCAAGAATTATTCAAAAAGTTTATCAGGATGCAATCTTACATTAACATGAAATCTGAGGAAGGAAGGGACAAAGGCCCCGTCTACCACTCTACGGCTACGCCTAATTTCGAAAATACATATACCAATTTGATGAAACTTTGTTGATTTTGTCTAAAAGATTTGTTCAATAATGTAAATCTTAGTCATTTTATATACACCGTACAAAAGTTTGGTTTCACTCCCTGTAAAAACATGTCCATATCTCTGGGATATAACATCTAATTGGCACTCTAATTTTACTTCGTAAGCATTTTGACAAAAACATGTTAAGCGTTAGTCGTGGTTAACTGCGTATCTTAAATATTTCACGATAGGGCGTCTGTACCAGTGATAAAGGCAATAGTAACGGGTTGAGGAATGAAAAATCGCCAAAAATTAACGGAAGCTTGATTGTCATATCTGAATACGTTATTCGAAAGCTTTTCTGTTCTATTTCACGTAAAAAATAATTTTAGAAAGATCAAAACATTGAATCTCTCATAAAAACATTTCTACCATTACTGGAACATGTTCCAGTATTAATGGTATTTGTTAACTCCTGTTCCTATAATAGTGGTTTACATTGATTTTCCATTGAGACTCATTATTATAGGAACGCCCCACTATTACTGGTACAAAGGAGCAAAAAAGTTAAGGTTTTCAATTGTTTTCTACTATTTCCTTACTGCTATCTAAGATTTTTTTATTCACATTCATATTATTTCAACAAGACCCATGTTAGAAAAATACACATACCGAAATTCGGGGTGTAGTTGATCAGTGGGGAGAAGTTGATCATTCACGTACCCACATCTTCAAACTGTCAAGAGAGCTATGATTCGATTTCAATTAGCATAATTTATGTGGTGTCGTATTACCTGATGGTTGCTCTTGATGATCCTAAATTATGTTTGACAATCAAGATAATTGTACCATAGAAAAACAGACTTTTTAGGAAATGTTTGATGAACTGTTGAAGGGTTCTTCCCCAAACAATCGATTATTGACAAGGCTATACAAAGACACCATTTGAATAAATTGATTCATACATTCCAGATATGTTCTGTACATCCAGTTTTGAATTTGCATTGTGGATTAACAATCATTGTCTGAGTAAAAAATGTATTTTTTGTGCGTGAGTTGCTAATTTCAAAGAAAATTGCATCCCTTTGGGCGTTTAATGTTGTGTTTTCTGTAATTTACAACATTAATATTTAAAATTGACCGATACATCATTGAGTTGTAAGATTTTTGAGACTTGATCCAGATTCAGTGACCCCAAATTTAGTGAATAGCATATATCTTCAACTTAGGAAACGTATCGCAACAATTGATCAACCTCACCCCGGAATCAAAAACTCTACTTTTTGATTTTTAAAAAATGTTTTTGTTATGAAGAGAACATTTCGTCAAAATGACGTTTGTATAATTCGATAGATATCCAACCAGTACATGTTTTAAAAATATTTGGATGATAATACATGCATTCTACTAGGAGTTACAGAACAGAATAGCTCTAAAGTGATCAACTTCACCCCATTTTACGGTAATAATAAAAGTTGCCTATAACACGCTTGAAACCGCGCTACCACTATTATTGGGACACACACTACCATTAGATCAGCCACCCTATTATGTAAACTATGAATGGAATATTTTAAATGACTGAAAAGAGACAATTTTCAATCCAAGAATGCGATAATTATCGTAGCAACTGTTATCTTAAGGATCCCAAACCCAAACAAAAGATAATCATATTCAGAAAATGATTAGGGTTATTATAAAACAAACGAAGTAAAACTTTAAATTTTCAGGTGCACAAGTCTGGAGAATCTAACAACCGTTCGTGTTGAAAATTATATCGATTGCTTGTTTGCTGGTGTTTACCAGTCGATCAGATTTTTAACGCAGAGCTTCTCTCTGTTTGGTTCTCTAGACTTGTAATCTTGAAAATTCGTGGTGTGACTCCGTTCTAAAATCATCTCTAAACGAGATAATTTCTGTTGGATCATGAAAGAGCTTTATTCGTATGTGCAGAAAATTGGGCATAAAATTGCTTATTGAACCTGGTGCGCAATGGTGTGATATTAATTGGACAATAAAATGTTACGAAAGAAGTTTTATTCGGAGATTGATTTTGATCTGAAAATGTAATCTAAGTCCTTCTATGGTTTGCCATTTCGGTCACACGACACGACACGATTTCGTCAAAATACGGATGATTTTGTCACCTTGATGATTTTTTTCCTGTCACACAAATCATGACCATTGCCTATATAGCAAACATATAAACTTTTTAAAAATGCACAAATGATTGGTTTTAAAGGGTGTCCACGATTAAATTGCCACATTATGAAATTGCTCTAACTTTTTAACCGTTGGGTAGAATTTAATGAAAATTTGGGTGGATTTAGTGCATAGTGCATTATTAACATCCTGCAAGTTTAAAAGTCCTGTGATCAAAACTCGCGGGAATGGAGTCGTAAGAATAGCTCGTGCGTGATAAAATCTTGCGCATTCATCACGAGAACAAAGAGCTCTCCCATCGTTCCATCGCTAAAACGTTGGGAATCGCGAATTTCACGGAGTCGCAAGTGATTAAGCGGTTCGATGAACGATTGACCACCGATCGGAAACCCAGAAGTGAAGGAAAAAGTATTCTGTACAACACCAAAAATCACAACCGCGTAGTTGAGGCCCTCAACCGAAACCCGAATGCCTCCGTTCGGGATGCGGCTAAGAACCTGCACCTAAGCCGAAGTTTTGTCCAGAAGGCCAAAACTAAGGCTGGGCTTCGAACGTTCAAGGTACAAGGCCCCTAATCGCGACGAGAAGCAGTACAAGTCCGCCAAAACCCGTGCCAAGAAGTTGTACCTCAACATGCTGACGAAAGTTGAATGCTGCATCATGGACGACGAAACATATGTGAAGGCCAACTTCAAACAGATCCCCGGCAACCTGTTTTTCACGGCCAAGGATAAGTTCAGCGTTCCGGAGCATGTCCGCACTCAGAAGTTGTCCAAATTTGCGAAGAAATGAATCTATGACAAAAGGTCGAAAGATAAAAGGTCGAAAGGACAAAAGGTCGAAGAACAAAAAAGAAGGGACAAAAGGTCGAAAATCTTTTTTCAAAGAAGGAAAAATTTCCCACCATGCAAATCGTTTTCGACCTTTTGTCCTTTCGACCTTTTGTCTTCCGACCTTTTGTCCTTTCGACCTTTTGTCTTTCGACCTTTTGTCTATAAACCATCTTCTGACCGGATTTGGCCTCATGCCACTACTCCAAGGACGTGCTGAAGTTATATGCGGACAATAAGGTCAATTTCGTGCCGAAAATGTTCAACCCTCCCAACACTCCGGAGCTCCGCCCCATCGAGAAGTACTGGGCGATTATGAAGCAGCACCTTCTTAAACGACCTAAGGTAGTGAAGACAGTCGAGGAACTGAAGAAAGCATGGGTTTACATGCAAAAACGGTTGATTCACAGGTTGTGCAGAATCTTATGGCCGAGGTTAAGGCCAAGGTGCGGGCATTTGCGTATGGACTGTAAATAAAATACGAGTAAAATGGTAAAATGCAGTTTAATAGTTATTTTTCAATCCCTGGAAGTTTGATGGCAATCGGATGAAAACTCGAATTTTGCGAATCAATTTTGTGTGTGG
This sequence comes from Aedes aegypti, assembly GCF_002204515.2. Taxonomy (NCBI): domain Eukaryota; kingdom Metazoa; phylum Arthropoda; class Insecta; order Diptera; family Culicidae; genus Aedes; species Aedes aegypti. Next base: position 285,797,433 of record NC_035108.1, read on the forward strand.
CAATTTCATCGTGGACACCCTTTAGTTCGAATTTAAATAAATTACCTCCGGAAATAGTATATGAGATTTGAAATCTGGAATAAGATCAAGTTCGAAAATAAACGAAACAAATCTGAAAATGTTTTTTTTTTGGTAACTAGATTTATTATCGCGTCAGAAGTGGAACATTTAATTTTAAATAATTCATAGCTCATTTTACAGATGTTTTCATTTACGCAACTTTAAATGCATCTTTAAATTGTGTGTACTTAAACCTGTTTATTTTTTCAAAAATTACATTGAAAAATACATTGCCAATTAACTCAGCGAAATTTATCAACCGAAATTTTAAACTAGTACGGCGTTGAAATCATAATCTTATAGTGTTTAAAAAAGTTCATTTGCCAATTTTTTGGCGGAAAAATCTAAAAACTATTCAAAATCTTTAAAACAGTCATTCAAGTCATCGTGCAAAAGTTTGGGTCCACCAATTAGTATGGTAAATCGTGCAAAAGTTTTGTATGTTTTTTTTTCTTTTCAGGAGGTGAACCCAAACTTTTGCACGACAGTGTAGCATATGATTATCTTGCTTCGTTTTACCTCTCCTCACGCCTAACCGGTTGAGAAAACTTCAAGCTTCTGTACAGCATATATAGAAGCTTTCAACCTGTTTGATTGCCTTAAAAGCTCTACGCATAGTTGTGCTAGAAAAAAAGCATTTCGTTTTACAAGCTTCGGACTTCGCGGAGGCATTTTTATAGTGAAGCTGTACTAAAGTTGTGTTCGATGAGATGGTTTGACTTGAATCTTATAACTTTGAAACGACTTAAGTTTAGTACTGTTCATCGAATTTGTCATAAGCTCTCATTGCATTTTGAATTGTTAGTAATAAAACTTATCAAGATTAAGTTGTGTGCAATGTTCACGTATTCAATTGCCGACTACATTAAATTTATTAAAATGAGATGTATTGCAGCAAACAGAAGCAAAGTTCAATGGATTCAAATGATTCAGTTTGATCCATTTTGATTCTATAATTCATAATTGTTTCAAAGTGTATAAAATTGTCATTACATATTTTCACTGATTCATTTCAATTTGCTAGTTGGTATTCCTGGTTTTGACCTTAACCAATTGAAATAAATTTTAGGTGCGGTTCACCAAATTTCTTCGATTAATTCTGTGAAATTGTTTTGGAATCCAATATTTATTGAAAACTTGGGAGGTGTCTTTTAGTTAAGAAAAACAACTTGACGATTATGTCATGTCCCAACCGGAAGCGCGATTAAGTAATGGGATGCGTGACATGACCTCAAAGGACTCATGGCAAAAGCTTGATGAACTGGAAAATCAATAATAAGCATTGCATAATTTGTGCATCACCACTTGATCATGATGATTTATTAGGTTCGTCGCTTTCCGCTCATCAAAGTTCTTTGGTTTTTCAAATCTCTCTTACAGATTAAAAAATCCCTTCGGTTCAACATGTGGTTTGCGTCTACTTCATTTATGCTGCCGTGCATACATACCTACTCCCTGCACAAACTTCGAAAAACTTAAAAGCATAAGACTGGATGTAGGAAAGCTCTCTACTCTGTTTGGCGCATTGCTAACCTTTCTGTTATTGTTGATGTTTTCAGTTTTTTTGTGTGTGTTGATGTGAACACGCAAGCTGGACTCCAAAGCCGGTTTACGGTGAAATGCTAATGTGGGGCCTTAAAAAAGCTCAGTCTAACTGGTCTGATCATAAAAATGTCGTTAAGGTTCAAATAGGATCTGAAACTGCTACATCTTTAAACGATTGAACCGAAATGGTTTGCAACAGGATTCATGCAAATTCTATTTAACAAAAATTGGAGCTTAACATGTGCTGCTGGGTGATTATGCAAAAGTGTTCAATCTGTTGAATGGATCAGGAGCAACAAGTAAGCAGAGCGCAGTCTCACACCAACATGTAAAAGCTTATTCCATACAGTTTTCCCTGCAGCAACCTAGAGAGCAACTTCTGCAGAGAATGAAATATGCTTCCTGTATATATTTACGCATGTCGTGGTGCTGGCTCTTTAGTTCGCCCAAGCAAGTCAGTGTACTCTAAAAAGGTCGAATGATTCACGAAAAACTGAATTGCTGCACCATGGCTTTGGAATAAGAAGCATATGTCTCTATAAAATTGGCTACTTATCTTACCAGTTTACTAGAAAAGTATTGGAATTCAGGTTAAAAATTGAATAGGCAAGATTGATATATTTAGCAAAAGTTTCCAGTTGGCATATTTTTCTAGCAAATGGAAAAATGCCATAGTTGTACCAATTTTAAAACCGAACAAAAATCCTGCGGAAGCTTCCAGCTATCATCAAATCAGCTTGCTCTATCAGTAAACTTTTTGAAATGGTCATTTTGAACAGAATGAGGCTCCGCATCAACGAAAATTCAATTTTTGCTAATGAACAGTTCGGATTCTGACATAAACATTCAACCACTCATCAACTTTTACGTGTATCAAATTTGGTTCGCTCCAACAAATCTAAAGGCTATTCTACTGGTCTTGCTTTTCTAGACATAGAAAAAGCATACGACTTGGCATGAAGGCTTGATTGTAAAATTAAAAAATACTTTAATTTTCCATTACACATTATTAGAATAATCCAAATTTATTTGTCACATTGTACGATCCGAAATGTTCATTGTTAAAAAATGAATTTTCGTTGATTTGTATTATCATTCTGTTCATAAAAACTTTCCTGATAACAAAATTCCTATTTATGAACAGAATAATAACCAGGGTTGGGAGAAGTCATGGGATTCATCAAAGACGAAATAAAGACCTTCTTGTTACTTGCAGATGCCCAAAATTTTATGGCACATAAGGTAATGGCATGAGCATGAGCATAGATGACCGTACAATTCGTAGTTGCTACTCCGTGATTGACCAGAACAATCGAATATGCACAGAGATTTAATGAATGAGGCTTGGGATTAGCCAACTATTCATCAATGTGCTCAAATCGTGAGTCAAAAGTTTTAAAGTCAATAACGGCGCCGGCCACGTCCTTACGGTCATCGGAAAAGGGATGGAATGTTAGTAAGACAACCGTTGTTACTAGAGACCGAGTATATCTCTGCATCTTCACAGTTATCACGGAAAGGATATTGGGTTGGTGGGATAAGGTAAAGATCTGAGAGTCACCATTTGATAATCGCAGTGTATGTCGAATAAGTGTTCATCACTCGCCCACGCAGGAGAAAGCGACGCGATCAATAGATATAACACTACTAACGATCCGCGGCGCTTATTTCTTTCACTATGCGAACGACGCGACCTGCCCCCGTTCGATTCCCGGTCGGTCCAGGATCTTTTCGTAATGGAAATTTCCTTGACTTCCCTGGGCATAGAGAATCATCGTACTTGCCACACGATATACGAATGCAAAAACTGTCGCTCTGAATATTTACATTCTTTATATTGTGTCATTCAACACTTCTAGGTGAACCACCCGACGAGAGCTTTCGTACGCTCCTTCAAGTGCCTTCGGGTGAGTAAGCAATGTGTCTGCATTGGTTTCACCTTATTCATACCAGCTCCATTATCCATTCATGTGGTCCATCAGACTGGAGCTTTTCCTATGCTTACGACCATACGACATCACATCGGCTAAATTCGATCGTGATCGTGACTCCTTGATCGACCGCTCAGCCTCCTCTTCAAACAACGGTGCTTGTGTTGGTGCTGCGATCTAATAGCCGCGAAGACTTCGGGTGGGTATGGGTGGTTAAGTTTTTCCTCTTCTCTTTTGCTGGTCTGCTTGCATGTGTATCTACAGGGTAAGATCTCTCTCTTGGTTTGTTGCACCCAGGACTGGTTCCGAAGCAAGATCGGCGCTTTCTTGGCTTCAGTTTTGAGAAAGTTTCCGTTCGGTCAAGAGGTGTCCGCTTGATCGGCGCAAGTTCGCGTATTGTTTTATTGAAAAAAATAAATAAATAATTAAGTGTTATTGTCTTAATGACTACATGGTGGCATATTAGAGTGCAAGGTTGCTCATTAATGTAACATTTCCGTACTCAAATGTGTGAAGTGCTATAGTTTCAATACAAGTTTTAAGTGTTTGCCAAGGATGGCAATGTATTTTGAAGATCGTTTGAAACAGATTGGATTACTTACATCCTGAGTTTCGTTATTAGTGGGGTCAGCTTGAGTGTGTGCTAAGCGAAAATTATCTAAGCAAACACGAGAACAACATAGGAAGAAATATAGGTGATCGTAGAAGGTAGCTATAAATCATAGGCTTCATGGAAGAGAAATGAAAATAAATAAGGAATTGTGTGGCTCTCGTGCAAGCAATGAAGAATAAATGATCGTAGAATGGGAAGAAGAGGAAGGCTCAACAGCCTTTAACAAAACATCGTACACACCTATACATAAGTGGAAGTGCCGAAGAGTTGAAGAAACCCGAAGAAATCGTGATGAAGAAACCGAGCCAGCAATGAAGGAAAAATCTGAGAGTCAAGAAGGTGTGGAAGTGGAATGAATAAACATACCTTTAGGCAGAGCCCAAAAGCCCATAGCTGCCGAGGAGCAGAGCCTGTCGAAGAGAGAATCGGCTAACCGATAATTACAACCAGTGTAAAGTGTCTGCAAGATAAAGCCAGAAAAACAGCTCTGCCAAACAAAACAAAATACGAAAAGAGACGATAAAAAAGTTGATTAAAATTTATACTCTCCTTTATGTATGCTGTTTAATTGGTCACTTGAGAAGAGAGCGCCGAGTTCAAAATTAGCAACTACCACTTCGTCACGTTTTGTCTCGTTATATTCTTGTTGTGGGTTACTTTTGCACTGTCCACCTTAACTACGCACATTTGGCAGGCGACTCTCCCGTGGCCCCACTTGCAGGCTACAATTAAGATCGTTCATAAATTAGATCGCCGCTCCAAAAATGGCCACCCTGGGCCTTTCGAAGGTGTTTATACTGGACAAGTATTTTACCGAGCTGCAGAAGTTTTGGGAGACCGAGAAGAAGTTGCAAGGTAGGTTGCGTTCAGCGTTGCTACTACTATTTGGGTTCGTCACTCGTGTCGAGATCATAAACAACAACTGCGGGAGAACCAACTGCCAGCAATGAAATCCCGACCAGAAGGAAATAACGAGCGCAAACCAAAATGCGCTAAAATACCTTGACTGTTCTTTTACTTGCTATGATTTGTATAGGTTCAAAGAGCTAATGAAGACTATATTATGCTATCGCCTGTATACGAACATTTCTCTCTATTTTTAAGCTAAAATATGATCAACTGTTCCGTTAAAAAAAAATATAAAACTTGGTTTGTTATCCAATAGTTTATCAATATCGTAGTTTGCTGTTAATTCATCATTAAATACCTACTCAACAGCTTATTCTGCCATGAATCGCAAGTCAGTCCCTTCTGTATTATCGCTAGAATTGAGTTGAGTTGAGATTTAAACATATTTTTCAATGCTCTTTCAACTGCACTATTGAGATAATTTGGTTTGTTCGGAGAAATCAGCAGAAAAAGGAAGTCAAATTGTCCTATAATGAAAAGTAACAGCATATCAGTCCCAATACAGATTTCCGCACCGTGTAACAAAAATGAACCGTGGTTTGGTCATCTTTATTTTTTTCTCGGACAGATATCGTAGTGAAAAGCAAATTGTGAAAATTTCATTATGATTTTAACATGTTCTAATCCTCGGCAATTTTCTAAATATTCGTTTAGCAAACGGGTTTGGAAGCTTCACAGTTCATTTTCTCAATGCCTACTTTTACAGATGGGACTGACTTGCGATTCACGGCCGTATTGAGCTCTTGCAATCGTTGCATGACGTGTTCTAATGCACTTCGTATTCAAATTCTACTGTTTGCTATTGTACAGGTGCTTTTCATGAAAATTAATGGTATTTATATATGATAGTTCACTTTTTATTACCACTTCATGGAAGACGAACAGTTACTATAATATGCTAATGTTCAATTTTAATTCAATTCAATTTTATTTGTTTGACATGTTTCGTTACTCGGGATGGGCGTTGCTGATGCTGACCAGCAAAGCCTTACGAAGAGATACTTTGCCTGTCGTGGCTGGGCGGTTGTTTTTGGAATCAAGGTGTCCAAATTAGCTACACCTGAGTTAACGCGCGTGCCCGCAAACTGGTCTATCAGCTTCGGTTGGGAAGCTGTTGAGTTGGTCCATGTTTGAATTATAGCAGAGAACCGTTATAACGCACAACGCATACAAAAAAAACAACAACAAATATTACTAGTCGTGTCACGGGTCTGGTTTCGAAGTTTAGATTTGATTTTAGAAAGCTAGCAGAGTTAATATTAGTGTTCATTTTAATTTAAATGTTATAACAAACTCTTAAACGAAGCTTCTAACAAAAATCCCCAGAAATCCGTCTGTATGATGATATGCATCTCCTAGATTTCTGCCAAGCAATTTTACAATTACGAACATTACACTGCGGAACACTTTTATATCTCAAGCACCAAAGTACCGCTGTTTACTTCTGCTGCTGTTCATTGCCATTTCCTAAAAGATTAGCACGTCAAGCTTTGCTGTTGAAAATGCAGAATTTGTGGATTTAAATCATCTTTTCCTTCTTCTTCTTCTTCTTCTTCTTCTTCTTCTTGACCTTACGTCTTCCTTTTAGCCAACTTGCATGCAAATTTATCAGCTTGTTAGGGGATTTAAGCTTTAAGAACTCAAACTGTTATGTGTGTTTGGCAGGTACGATTACACTCTATGTCCAGGGAAGTCAAGGAAATTTCGACTGAGAAAAGATCCTGGACCGATCGGGAATCGAACCCAGACACCTTCAGCATGGCTGTGCTTTCTAGCCGCGGACTCTAACCCTCAGCTAAGGAAGGCCCCCACATGGTACATCTGTTTATATATTTATTTTGTCAAGCATTAGTAGACTACATATAATAATTACAATAATTTCATACCCAACTAACATTTAGTGCAGATGGCACAACTTTGGTGACATGTAGCTCAAAATTGTGATGTTTTGGAACATTTCTGAGAGCAGCATTAAATTCAGCCATTTCCAGTTTATTTCACGGGTAAAAATGTGTTCCTGAAACCAATAAAGTTATTCATGAAATCATGAATACCAATATCAATGGTACTCTTTTTTAAACAAAATCGGACCATGAATATGAATATTCATGATTTATATATGATTCCAGGAATGGGCGAACATGTTATTCTTGTAACACTATATTTTTTACAATAAGTTTATCCACGATATCGGCGTAAGGTACATGCAGAAATATACTCATAGGCAGCTGTAAAATTTTTAACAAAAATACCTATATAGATACATTTCTCAAGTTTTCATTTTATTTTTAGATTCTTCCAAGAAATATTCCTATGATTGCGTCAGAATATCATGCAAAAAATGTACATGAAGTTTTCCTTGAGACAAATTTAAGTATTTATTTATGTAGGAATTTTCGAAAAAAATCATTAAAAAAAATACAACAGAGTAAAATTTAAGCCGTAATTTCTTAAGAGTAATTTTTTCAGGGGTTCCTTAAAATATTCTTCCAAAAGTGTTTTGAATTATGAATCATTTATGTTTCCAAATTGATGAATCTCATAAGGCCAGTACCCAAGTAACCAAACAGTAATTCGCCCTGCGTGCCAATATAGTGCTTTAATACAGTTGACATGCTCTATATTAGCCGTATAAGACCAAAAAGACGAATTAGCGGGCAAGTGGTTACTTGGGTAGCTTATGAGATTTCTGCTGATTGATTCCAACATGAGGCCTAATGACAACAATCACAATGCGTTCGCCTCAATGAAAACGATGTGAACGCATGGTTGAGCGAGGTAACTGCGTCTAATGGCTCATTCTAAAACTTTCTTTTAAGGTTTTCACAATTAAGAAATTATTCGATCAATTTCATGCACAAACCAGAAAATATGGTACCAAAATGTGATTGTGTTGTTGGATTTGAAAAATATTGACATTTAAAAATTTTATTGAACATTTTGTTTGAACTATCGTTTTTTTATGTCCCACTTGCCCCGGGGTACCTTAACCTTTTAATATTTGCTAGCCACCATCATGAACACATTTTCCAAATTTAAGCTTTTTATGGTTTTAAATTGTGTGGAAAAGGTGGTTGAACAATGGGTATGGTTCAAAATGATCGAATGGATGGGGTAGAATGCCATTTAGTATGGAGTACGAAGAGTCAGCAACCAAGTGTCTTCATGAGTTTGCTCTGTGGCATGGAAACGCTTATTCGATAGTAAAATCATCGGAAAACCTTAATATTCAGGCGAAAAAGCGAAAATGTTGAATTTCACCGGGAAAATAAGGAAAAATATATCGGTTTACGTCCAAGGGTATATAGCGGCAGCTCTTGGGTATATATATTCTAGCATCTAACATCTAACATTCTACATATAAACTATGAGACTATCAAGACTATCTTGCATGGAAACCGCATAGATGAGGTACGTCGTAGATCAGTGGATAGCTGTACCTTAGGATGCGGCTTATTTTTCGAAAGTTCTCAAAACCAAAAATTCGTGTACTCTTCTGAATTCAATTAACATAAAAAGTTAAATCACAAATTTTGAGCCAAAAATATTAAGAATCATAGAATATGACCTGCAATAAAGTCTTCAAAACATTGTTATTTTCTTACCAATTTCAAATATTTTAGCATCATTACGTTCATTAATTTATGGAATTTTTGTAGAGCATCAAATCAATCTAAAATCAAACCTAGTCCTTGTTTAACGTAGTAGTTTTCTCCAAATTTCTCCTCATTCCACTAAAAAAATTATTTAAACCTGACTACAACTGAGCATGAGTATGAGCATGATTGACTGCCCGCAGATGCTACTCCGTTATTGCAAGAACAGCTGTACTTACACAGGGAACCAACAGACACTACTCGTGATCAGTAGCATCCTCAATGTGTAAGTACTGGCTGCGTCCGAATGCAGATCAATTTAGGCATGGGAGGGAAATGTTGACGTGTTACTTGCTTTATGGAAGCCGAGGAGTCCTTTGCACTTCTACAAGTAGACACTGGGAGTTTGGATATGGGAAAGGTTTGGGTAAAGGATTCGTTTTGGTAAAGGCGCAAGCGACAAGATCAAAGGATCAAACACTACTAACGCGATCCGCGATACTATTTTACCGTGCTACGCGAACGACGCGCGACATGTGTGATCCTGCCTTCGTCGCCCGCCTCCGCAGGAGCAAGCAACCAGGTCGAAGGATCAAACATTACTAACACTCGCGGCACTTTTTCATTAGGGGTCATCCACAAATGACGTAGCATTTTAGGGGGGGGAGGGTCTTTGCGAATTTGTGACGATGTGCGACGAGGGGGAGGGAGGGGTCCCAACTAGTTGACGTAGCATTTTGAATCATTTCGGTAAAAAGAGTAGTGGTGGAAAAATTGACAAATAATGTTTTATTAAAATTGTTTGTTGGACTTGTTAAACTTGGGTTACTAAACGATGATTCAGCTTCAAATATTAAAATGATGAGATTAAAAATCTTCTAAAACATTTAAATTTTCCTGATACATACAATTAAACAGAATTTATAAAACTTTGAATAGTTATTTATGTATTATATTGCATTCGTGTGTAAATTAATTTATTTATAAAAATATAAGAGTTTGATAAGTTTATTAAAAATCAATGCTTTATCGACTAGGAAAGTAATGTTTTCTTATGTGTTAACATGACATAAAATCAATTGGTTTAGTTTTATTCATGTTCTCTGTTGGAGCTTTATTTCTTCAAAAGAATACAATATGCTTATTTTGACAAATATTAACGTTATTATTCTAAAACAATATTTTTTCAGTGAATTATGCGTTCAGATCTCTCTTGTATTGATGGAATAGCCTGGATAATAATGAGGATATCAAATTCGAGTATCATCGAAATTGTCCTATAACTCAGTTTTTTAAATTGCATAATAACCAGGAAAAGAGCACTTTAGTCATTGTTTTATTATGAGTTGTGAACGAATGGGAAGCGATAATGAAGTTTAGTTGAAATATTAATAAAGATGAATAATTCGTATAAATATCGTTAAGATTTTCTTAACATTACAAATTCTACAATTGTTATTTTTCTCTATGTGGTCACTGTTTGCTGAATGGATTTAAATTTAGATTAAAAAGACAAAGCTCGATCCTAAATTAAGGTATTTTGTTGATTCACTGAAATGTGTTGTTATGTGAGTAATTTAAAAAAAATATAACTCTAATATAACGAAATTTCTGTTCACCATTTTATAAAGTATTTTGTGACCTTACTCATTACTGTTAACTTTATCAATCCAAACAAAGATTTAATTTTTTTTTCTCAACATTTTCAGAAGTTAACTTGTTTTAGGATACTTCAAATTAAATTTAATCTGCATAAACTGGAAACCAAACATGACATAGACAAGAAATAGGGTGCAGAACCACTTGGGCACTTCCATGATTCACTTTGGCATGGGGGTTTTTCTCGGCCGAATTGTCTGAAACTGTGCAATAAGAAGTGCTTCAGTACGACACATATTGTGGCCGAATATGAGATCTGTAGCTTTCAAAAAACCCCACTGCCGAAGTGAATCAAAAGTGCCAAGAATAGGATCCGGCTCCCTAAGTTTGTTTCAACAGTTTTCCAAAAGACTTTTGAGCGCTATCATTCCACTATCAACTATTCGTCAGATTAAATATCCTGACGTTTCAGTCAGTAACTATCATTATCAAACTTTGTAATGGAATTCATATTTTAAATTTAAAAAAAAATGGAGGGGAGGGGGGGGGATATTTGATATGCTACGTATTTTCCAAGGAGGGGGTTTCAGCATTTGTGACTAAATGCTACGAGGGGGGAGGGGGGTGTCAAATATCAGTGAAAAAATGCTACGTCATTTATGGACGGCCCCTTACATATGTACAGTACGATTTTTGAGTTTGATTTGCTCCAATGCCTACTTATTGCTAGTGGGACTGATATGTATTTGGGGAAGGTACACAAATTACAGCACGCTAAATTTAAACTTTTCTGAACCCGTTTGTCACATTTTTTTTCTTTTCTTTTCAACTTCTTCCTTCCTCCCTCTTTGTCTCGATTTTTGTATGAGTCAATCGAAATTTTTGTAAAGCTTGTCACACTTGGTCCCTCCCCCCCTTGGAGCGTGACTTAATTTGTGCATGAACCCTTATTAGCAGTTCCTACTTATTACAATTACATAGATGCATTTACCGTAGATTTTGTTTCAGATTACTTGTTGCTTGTCGTTCACTCAAAGAGTTGTTTTGAAGGAATGAATAGTTCCTGATTGAATTTTTTTTTAATCCTGAACAAAAATCTTAAAGAAATTTGAAAGAAGAAAATATGAAGAAGAGACTGGTTGAATTCTTGAAACAGTTTAACGAAAATCTAAGGGACAATCCTAATGAAACCTTTTGGTCTTGTGCCTGAAGTAATTGGTGCTGAAATTTTTGTAGAAAAGCATAAAATAATGTATAGAGTGATATGTGGGTAAAACCTGTCGAGAAATACAAAGGCTTGTTGTATCAGCTGGTACCTGTCAGGCCTCTTTTTAGGAGGTGACCCATTTCGCATAGAGACGTTTGGCATAAAGCAGTTTCATACAGGAACAGGTAGCATTGTATAACTTGGTAGCATAGAATAACATGCGTGCCACTCAGAAAACAATTGTTCGTCTCCCATTATTTGCGAGTAAACTCAAAGCAAAATGCACTAGACAAATTGTTTTTGTGCTAGACAAAGCAAAGCGCAATCTCTACTCTTTCAGTCTCTTTCGTGAAAGCACAAAAAAATCACTCTAGAAAGAATACTACTAGCTTATACTACACACTACAAAAGGTATCCAAACCTTAGCTCAACTCAAATAAATTCAGGACTTTCCGAGCATCCAGTTTCACCAATAATGTTGGCATTGCTGTTTACCCTTGCACTGGTTTCGTGTATCTTTGGCACGAGATGTTGAACAGGCACCGCAACACGATCGCCAGCCGCGCAAAACTTGTTTTTTAATGTTTTGTCCGGTGCTGCAGACCAAGCAGACTGAGACCAACTGCTTGCCTTCTGCGTCTTTTGCGACGACGGTTGTTGTTTTTCAATGCTTTTATTATTTTTCATATCCTCCTTCTGGCTGCAGCAGCTTGCCACCAAACGGCCCAACATGAATGCAATCGAGCATTTTTCGACGTATCGTAAGAACACCGCCGTCACAGGGAGAGGGAAGCATTCCACTTAGGAACACGCGAGATGTGGCCTCCGTCCGTTGGCCAAGAAATGCAATTTCGAAATTGAAAAGAACACCGACGTCTTTTTGCACCGTAGCGATTGGACCGCCGAGATTGTTATTGTGCCCGGTTCAGGGGCGAGTTTAATGCTTCTATGCTCCAGCGACGAAACCTGCAGGATGGAAAGTGTCCACGGGTTTAAATGCGAGGTTTTATAACCCAAAATAATGATAGGTACTGCTATATGCATAAATAGGCTTGGTAAAATCCTGCCTCACTGCATTAGCAAGTGAGGTCATCCAATCATCAGGCAGCGCAATGAAAATTGTTTTATTAGCTGTTTATTTCATCCGTTGGAGGCTAGGTACGAACGAGCTGTTCATCCTGCTCTGCGGTGCCTAGCTGGCATTCCACGGAACCGTAATCGGTTAATACTTTAGAGCAAGTCCGAGCAGGGCTGTAATCAAATTTGAGAAATCGTAGGAAGTAGCAAGGATTTTTTCAGATCCATTTATAATGTTGTTCCAAGCATTGCATTCACTCCATACATCAAGGTTCATCTGCTTATATAATTAAAAACGCTTCTTAATGAGCTTAAGGACATATCCGCATGAGTACCAAAATGGCCTCTAATATGGCACCTTACTTCCCCCTTCGCTTTCCGCTCCCTCCTCCCACACTTCTCTCAGTGTTTTGGAGAGCGATCACAAAAAATGATTATTTGAAGTTACTAACCTTATTGTAGAGCGGTGGTTTCTTAACTGAAAGCATTCCATAATATGTTTTTCACAAATCACCAGTTTTTGAATGCAAATACGTAGTTATTGCTGTGATTTGTGTTGTAAAATACCACGCACTTCCGAATCACTTCTTCTTCACACACCGAGATATTTTTTGCTGGCTTTTCGGTGCCCGTTCTAAAACTCACTTTTAATCGCATTTCTACTCACCGTAGCAATTCAAAAATCTAATGCGATACTTGAAACACTTTGATTATTCACGCACGATGCTCCTGGGAGCAATAAATCACTTATATTGATCAATTTGTGCTCGAAAACAGCACCGGAACGCGAATTCACTGAGCCAACATTGTTTATGATTCGGATGCGCCGCTCTCACTGATTGGAAATGATGCCAGTTTTTATGTTTGCAATTAGAATGGTTTGGATATTCATACACTTGCTACAATCACGTATTTTACAATTTCATAATACTTAAAAGGTGTACAATGTCACAAGTGTTGCAAAACATTTTTATGCGTGAGAAAAACAATGTACGACGCAATTTAACAGCAAAAATGAATAGAAGATATTATACAGTACAATTGACTGTAGAATTCAAATGCATACTGATGGCAACATTCTCCGTCCGAGAGAAGAGAGGAGAAAACTGCCAAAAATAGTAAACAACACACGCATGGTGTGAAAAATGCTTATAATTTTGGTCAAAAAACATGTTTTCACTACCAAATGAAATAAATTGTGATTTTGAGTTTTTATGAAGTTGTTGATGAATTCTTATCGACAATAATACCTTTGCATGAAATGTGTGCAAGTAACACTACCTACAAAATTTTGTTGGTGGAGGTATACATGAAACATGATGATTTATTTTTGGCCGACGCACATAGCATTGTGCTCCGCCTTGTTGGGTGGCTCGAGAGGGTGTTTTAGCGGGTGGCTCGAGTGGGTGGCAACATTATGTTTACGTGCTCAATGAACCTTCACCTTAATCCAAATATATAAAGATCTTATCGTGGCAATAGAAGATTGCAATTGTTGATAATTTTATTCGACTTTTGCTCCCAACATTGGGCATTCAAGGTATTCAATCAAGACTATACCAGGAAGAGAGCTTCAGAATCATTTCTAAAATTTTATTTAAAATCCCTTGCAGACCTTTTTACCTGGTATTACAAACTAGCCTATATTGGTACAGTATATAACAAGACTGGCCTGAAAATTTGTTTGAAGATCAAAAACTTGTTCTCATGACAAAGATTTGAGTTTTCAGTTAATTTATATAGACATGTTATAAATTTGTTTCATTTGGCCTTAACGCGATTTTTAAAATTTGAATTTTATATAGCATGAACACTAAATCTCAACTTCGTCTAACCAATTTATTGGAACCCCTCTCATCGTGACATGCTACCATGAGGAACTCCAGCACTTACAGGAAGCCTTTCAGTCTTGGATTCTGATAACTAACCTGAAGTGTACGATTTGACTGATCACTTTGGATTTTTCTAACAATGTATTTTGGAAAATTTAAGTAGAATGCCTTCAGATTTGTTGGAAGGAATCAAATTTGTTACACGTCAAAGTTGGTGAGTGGTCGAATATCTATGTCGGAATCCGAACTTATCATTGGCAGAAATTGACTTTTTGTTGACGTGGACCATCATTCTGTTCAAAATGACCTTATCAAAAAGTTTACTAATGGAGGAAAACAAGCAGATTGGACAATAGCGTGAAACTTCTGCCGACTAGTTTGAAAATTGGAACAACTATCGCATTTTTCCATTTGCCAGGAAAATATGCCAACTGAAAGCATTTTTTAAATATATCAACCAAAAAGATAAGCTACTCTTTGGATGTTTCTTGATGAGAATGAAAAAAAATCCATCATCGCCAAGGGCTTTCAAATTTTTATTTTCAAGAACAATGGACATTCAAGATTTGTGTGTAAAGAAATGTTACTATTAAGAGTACTACCGTATGTTTCATACGGCTCGTAAATAACACGTTTTTGTCTCAAGCACCAGAATACCGCTATTTACTAAATTAAGGATTGCTGAATCCAATGCCGTTGTCAAAAATATCATAGCACGTCCAGTTATTGAGATATTGACTGTTGAAAAAGCAAAATTTGACTATGTCAGCCAACTTACATGCAAGTGTTCCAGCTTGTATGGCAATTTATTCGCATAACTTGTCATAGAATTCAAGCTTCATGTGTATATCAATTATTAACAACAAAGATCATAATACTTTCAGTGCCCATAAGTTATTTTTTGATGCTTTAGAAAAGTATTTTATTTTGCCATATGAGAGAAACGAAGAATTTTGTATAGAAACTGCAAGCATGCTGGAAAAATCGATTTTTTCCTAATCTTATCGTACAATGTTAATCAACTTATATCTAAAAAAAAATGATAAAGTCCTTTCTTGCAAAGAAATAAAAGAAGTCGACGGCAATTTGATCTGGCCGCAGGTCAAGGCGATAGCTGGTAATCGCCCAGGATGGAAATCTTTCACGTCGGCCCTATGCACCAGAATGGGTGCCCAGGACCCATAAGTAAGTGTTTCTTGCATGTTTGGTGGATTAGAACACACCACATTTTGGTGGTACTTTAAATGTCATGTTGACATCAATCAAATCAGTGTTTTATATACAATTTTGGCGACCTCTAGCTAAAAACTGTGACGTGCGATGACGTGCGAAAATGACTAATTGCAAGTTCATCTCATTTTGAAGCAAATTAACTTGCTACCCAGTGCATTAAGGCAATGAAAAGCACATGAAAGTATATTTACCCTGCTGTGTTTCAACAGAAACATCCTAAGTTTTTAAAACTCTGACGAAAAAAAGTTGATGCTTTATACGCCTATGGATATTATAGCAAAAAACCCCTGTCCTCCGACAGGTCAGCCTTCGCTCGTCGCTCGATTCATCGCCAACTTACCCTAGAAGTGGTTTTTCTCCGTCGTATTCACTTGTTTGCGAAGGATCCGGCTCCAGGCAGACGCGGTTTTTGTGTGCGTACAAGCCATGCCAAACCGTTCCTGAATTGAGAGCGTGTGAGTTTGCTTGTCTCAATTTCAACAGCGAAGCAAACATACCGGCGTTTGTGCAACTGATGCAATCCCACCACCGCTAATGACAATGGTTTTGCAGAGTGCTATTGTCTTCGGCTGTGCCTCCGTCCTGATGGCGACATCGCGATCGATCAAACACAGCGACGACGAATCTGCTGAATTGAAGCACATAATTGATCGGGCGTTCATTTCTTACCATCAAAGCTACTCACCAGGCGCCTTTTCGTGCCTTCCTGTTGATCGCTTTTTAGAGGGACGTCAAGCGTGATTCGCCCCCAACGATTATCCTCGCGACCACGTGCCGGCGTTCGAGTGGAGAATTTTCTACTTCACTTCTTCGCACAACTTGGCAAGTAACTCCGAACTGGGTGGCAAATGACCCGACCGATCGCGCTATATGAACTGCCGATGCGATTGCAATGCCAAATTTGCTAAGCCGAACTTGATCGCTCTTTTGCTTGCCATGGTGTGTGTTCGTTCGTGGCTGGAATGACGGCAATCGCTCTCTTGCTCAAACTGAAACAGTGGAGATCATGGTGTGCTTTTTGCAGTTTGTGTGCTAATCTTATTTACCGTAAATTCGGGTGAAATTGATCAGTAGGATTAAATTGATCACTGTGTCACTCGATTTTATTTCTTCCTAATGGAGCACAAATATCAATGTAATCTGCAGTGAATGAACGTTGTTCAGCGTATATGGTTCATGTGCTGCTAGTGCTAGTTTCTGGCAATTAAATATATTACGTTGAATCGTCGTCAACTTTTCCTCTTTTCGACATTTTGTTAAATGTTTAACGTATCAGTGAGTTATCATTGATGTCTCCTATCCAAAAAAATCATATGTTTTGTCAGTCCCAAAAGAATCACATCAAAGACACTAGACCGTGTTAAATCAATGTTGGGTAGCTAGTTATTGGCTAATTTCACCCCCTGAAAATGAGGTGTCGAAAATCCAGTGTGGTTCCGCAACACTCGCAGGTGCGTGAGGGTTCCATTTTCAGGAGGAAAGTATGCGTGAGCCGCGTGTGGCTGATTCTCAATCTCGTTAACACGTGTTGGTCGGCCGCATTGCCACTGTCTAACCATCTCGTGCAGGAGTATGTCGACTCCATCCGGCAGTACCCGGAAGATGGGCTGCATCGTCACCATGAACAGCGTTATGGATAATCCTGATCCCCGCGGCACACCATTTTCCAGCTTGTGTTCTCTGAACGTGTAACCACCCACCGACACCTGAAACGTTCGCTCCGAGAGAAAGCTTGGCAGGGTGTGCTCCGGGTGTGAGGTATACCGTGCCGCCAGGTGGTGCTGTATGCTTTTGACAGATCTAGAGACGTTATCAAACAGTGCTCGTCCGAGTTTGGTATCGACCTCTCCACCTCGGCGAAGTACGTGTCGGTACTGCGTCCCACACTGAAAGCGTGCTGATGCTTGTCAAGTCGTCCGTTCGACTCCAGCTCCGTGATTAGACGACGGTTGACAATTCGCTAGAGTAGCTTCGCCATGCAGCTGGTAAGTGAGACAGGATGGAAGGCGACATAGGAAACACAGATCGGAAATCGGAACGACGAGGCTATTTCGCTAGCTGGCGGCAAACTCGCCACTGCGCCAGATTTTATTCAGCAGTTCCAGCAGTACAAACTTTACGGACACGGAAAGGCGTTAAAGCAGCGGGTACTGACATAAAAGGGTCAGTACCTGTCGAGGCACCTTGCCCTTCGTTGAGAATCCACAGAAGTTCGGCTAGGGTAATATCAACTTTGTCGTCGGCGCTTAGACGTCGCCGATCTTTCGCCGTAAGCGACGTATTACGGCGAAAGATCAGCGACGTCTAGCTACCCTTCATCCTTGCAGATGGCGAAAATGGCGCCTAAGAGAGAGTTCATAGATGTTTCGTCTAATACCGGCGACGCGTACAAAGTTGATATTACCCTAGCAGTTCTTCTGCTACTCCTTCAAGATTGTCCGTGAAATCATTAGGCCGTTTGAGGATAACTGAGCATTACTGCAGATTTCCACTTAGTGTGTTAACTGTGCGCAACAGTTCTGTCGTCGTGCTGTGCGGTGAGATTTTCCCTGCGAAGCTTTCCCACAATTGCTCCTTCACTTCTTTAATCGCTTTTCACGCCTCTGTTTTTGCTGCTTGGAATTCTGCCAACGCTTCGGATTGATCTGGGCTGCCTGGCTGTAAACGTCGGAGTGACCGAAGCCACTATCGTCGTCAACAAATTGCCGCCTTTGCCTCGGGGCACCACCATGGTACCGCTTTCGGTCCGATTCGACCACTAGTCCTCTGCTTCAATAAACTTTTCGGTGAAGCTTCCTACATTCCACTCGACCTCTGGGCGGATGGTTTCTGCTGTAATCCGTTCGTATAACTCCCAATCAGCCCGATCGTACAGCCATTTTCGTCGCGTTGTTTGCTGATTTGACCACCCTGGTATGGACACCACAATTGGGAAGTGATCACTGTTGTGTGTGTCTGTGATAAGGTTCGTCAGGTGAACCTCCGAGCCAGACTCTCTGAGCAGATGGTTACATCGATCGCCGAAGTGTTGCCCGAAGCCGGGTCGATGCCGGTAGCTGAGCCATCATACATACTGTTTGGTAACTTCTATCACAGGACAGACGTCCTTGGCTCCAACGGCACGGAGTGAGGTTCTGGAAATTTCACTTTCACTTGAGACACTTTTTAAAAAGACTTTGAACAAATGTTCAGTTTTGCCGTCATAAATGCGTTTGTCGTATTGTGCTTCTTCTCTTCAAAATGTTTGAGAAAAAGTTCGTGATCTTCAAGAGTTTCCGACAAAACGCGACGTCTCCTTTCTTTGCGATTTGGAAGAAATCCTTGATTCCCCTGACTGAGTTCAAGATCTTCTGCCTAAATTCTCCAAATTCGGAACAACTGACCACGATAGGCTTCCTCACTTGAATCAAAGAGTCTGGGCTAGAGGCTGCTTCGATTTGATGTTAGGAAAATTTGTCTTGAGCATCGAACTGATTGCTCATTTTGATGCAATTATCAGCATTGATAATTTCACCCTTAGAAGAAAGTGCGGAGAATCGTCCTTTCTTTCATTTTTGCCACGTTAAGTGACAGTTTTAAGCCCCACTTTTTTGGAAGGAAGTTGTGAATTCTGAGATTCACCCTTCCTTTTGTTTGTAGTTGCAACCATGTTTAGTGAATAAACGAAAGAAAACGAGACCTCCTAAGACGTTTTTTCCCCAAGACGGTGTCCAAGAAGGATTACCACCGCTAGTTTTCGCCTACGGGTCCAACGAAAAATCGAAGGCATGGATCCAAACAAGGATCGTAAAGGGATCAGTAGTAGAAAAAATAGTACTGAAAAGTACTGTTTTAGTAGCACTGAGAAGTACTTTTTTGTTACTGTAGGTAGTTTTAAAAACTTTCGTGAGCAGAAAAAATTTGTGTACGCACAGCACGAGAGTACGATGCGTACAAGTTGATTATTTATTATTTATTACTGCTTTTTCTTAACGTGTGTTAGAATTTTCCCATTACATCAGTATCAAAAAAATCCCTTCTTGTAAAATCAATTCAACCCTGGCAAACCTAAAACCAAGCGAAGCATTACATTCGCATAGCAATGGTACCTGCCTGGCATGTTGTTTGTGCCTGCACCGTAGCCAGCAGACTTTGGTTGGTGCTCTTCAATAAACACTCCGTTAAGGCATCCCCATCCTCCTTTCGTTTCCATTTGACGGCCGTCCTCACCGTCGTCGATCTTTGTGCCGTTCTCTTCGGTCGAATTGCGGCGTGTATATGTAGGTATATATAGGCATTAGTATAGAAGCCATAACGAGGAACCAAACAAAATAACAAAAGGGCTCTCCAGTTTACAGCCTCCGGGGTCCCAATGTGGAGATTGTCGGAGATCTTGGCGAGCTTTTGCGCAAAATAATTCATCTAATGCCATCCCATCGGTGTTCGGCTCGGTTGGTCTCTTTGCTGTGCCATTTACAATCTGAAGTGGACGAGAGTAACAGGGGATGGGGACTACGGCAAGCGGAGCGGAAACGGGACAGGAGAACTCTTTTGTGGAGTCTTTCACCGCGCGCATAAAATAAAATTGTCTGTCACGATTTTCCATTAGGTATGACCTGCTCCTGCTTGGGCTGAGCCACCGAGCTTGTTGTCCCGCGTCGATCGCGATGGCATTTGGAGTTTACTTAGATTTTATGTTTAATGGTAGGCATTGTTCATGCTCCCAATGTTTCGAAAAGGACTTGTTTTGAAAGACTGTACTTAATCAAAGTTTGAATAAAATTCAAAACATACCATAATTTTGATCATCTTACAAAAATACTCAATTAACTACTCACAATACTACAAATATGTTTTATCATATCAAATCAAAATTGAGTAGTTTTCGCTGAAACTAGGCCGCCAACGGCACATATTTTTAGAACTCCTATTTAATTGTTTAATTTCCAATTTACAAATTGGAAAATGATCATCGGTCCCAAATTAAGATCATGCAAAAATGAAAATTGCTGGCGAAGGTTTACAGGTGGTGCAAAGAGCGTAAGTGATTAATTTGCAATTAAATGAATGAATGAATTGTCTTTACTAACGAGACTTTCAGCCCTTGGCTGTTTCGTCTCTTATTTGCAATTGAAGAGAATTCCTAATAATTTTGAATGGTTTACAGCTTGATTTGATGATTCTACATCCCTAGGGATGTTAGATAAAACATCTTCTATGAATTTTTCGCCCGGAGAGGTTACGCTGACTATGAACCCGAATGACTATATGAATGAGTGGAGAGTAGGGTGCGGCTTATTTTTCAAAAGTTCTCAAAACCAAAAATTCGTGTGCTCTACTGAATTTAAATCACAAAAAAAGAAAAACCTCAAAATTTGAGCCAAAAATATTAACATTTAGAGGTGGCGCAAGCGTGTTGAAGGTGAATTTTCAAGTTATAGAAAATGACCTGCAGTTAAGTAAACATAACTTTGTTATTTTTCAACCGATTTCAAAACTATTAGCACTATTTTCTTTCAAATTAAATTTATGAAAATTTTGTAGAACATCAAATTTGTCTTAAATCAAAACTTGTCTTAATTAAAAATACTTTTATCCAAATTTTTACTCATTTTGCTAAAAAAATCATTTTTGTTTGACCATAACTTCATTAAAACTCAATCGATTCTAAATCTTTTTACATACTTTTGAAGCAAATTTATGTTTAAACTGTACATACAACATTTTTTCTAAAGAATATTTTTGACTTAGGTATTCAACAAAAACTACCCAAAAACATGATTTTTCAATGAAAAAATCAAATTTCTTTGGATTATTTTAGTTTTTTTGCCGAAAATAGTATTTTTTCTATAAAACTTATATATGTAAAGCATCTTGCCTTAGTTATGAGTTGAATAGTGCATATAATTTTTAACATATGCAAACATAATTTTGTTTCAAAATTATTTTAAAATTGTTGCAAAGTCCTTCCCAAAGGTTTAACAAATGATAAAAATCAGTTTCAGCTTAAGAGACAATATTTAACTGCCAAAGATTTGACAAAACTGGTATTTTTCGTTAAAAAATAATGTTTTTGTGCAGTTTTTTCTGAATAACTTGGTCAAGACATTTTTTTAGTGAAATGTGATATATGAAAGGTTTGAAAACAAATAAATAAGCTTCAAAAGCATGTAAAAAGATTTGGAATCGGTTGAGTAATCATGAAGTTATGGTCAAACGAAGTTGAAATTTTTAGTAAAATGAGGAAAAATTTGGAATAAATCACTTTTAACTAAAACTTGTTTTGATTTTAGACAAATTTAGTGTTAAACAAAGTTTTAACAAATTTAATTTTGAAGGTATTGATGCTAAAAGTTTTAAAATCGGTTGAAAAATAACAAAGTTATGTGTATTTCACTGAAGGTCACTTTTTATAACCTGAAAATTCAACTTCAAGACGCTTGCGCCATCTCTGAATGTTAATATTTTTGGCTCATATTTTGAGGTTTCTCTTTTAATATGATTTGAATTCAGAAGAGCACACGAATTTTTGGTTTTGAGAACTTTTCAAAAATAAGCCGCACCCTAGTGGAGAGGGCTTATATGTTAGTAGAATGAGTCGTTTCAGGATTTTTAGGTAATCGAAATGTCCTGAACGTCTTTTGTAAAATCATGAATGTCTATCAAGGAAGCTCGATATGTTTAAAGATGAAAAATCATTGAGAAAACAACAAGAAATTTTGCTTTCAATAACATTATGGTGCCATTGTATTGCATTCACATTATACCAACTTATCGTATTTTCTTAGAAGCACCTGCCTCGTAAGTGTGAGCGGAATTGTAATGCAACGTGCAAAATTACGTATTCCTCAAACGCTCCTGCTAATAAGCACTCAAAACGTGTGCTTCATCGGTTGCTCGGAACACATACATTAAAGACATAATGGGTAATTTATGGCGACGGCCGGTGCCTGCCAATTTAAATATGCCATAATTTTGCGGCGATCGAATCAACAAATTTGCTCAAGAATAGAAACATTTTTATAATTGTCAATTACAAACTCGTCTCCTTCACAACGTTCACTTCCTTCTTACTGTGGACAAAACCGATCAACTGTGGATATTACCATTTTGGAAGCTAAGCGAAAACAAATTAACCTGAAGACTGGAGATTTTTGGATTGACGCGGTCAGAGGGCCTCCTCGATCGGTTGTGTAGTAGAAGTATGGCGTGTGCGATTCTGGCCAAACTTGGTTAATAAATTGTATAATTTGCTGTGGCCATACTCGGTTATTAGCCTCTCCTCAGCCGGGTTTTGTTGCTTGGTCGCCTGAGCCTATGGCAGCTGGCTCACTTCTAACGTTTGATACCTAATTACCCACATGACATGACAGGCAGCATCAAGTTTTATAACCGACGGATGAGCAGAAACAAGCTATGTATTGAGGTCTTTCGGCAGCAGTTAATTTCAGTCTTAATGGAGTGTATCATTAGACTGCATCAAATTTTGTGGCGACGTCTTCCACCTTGCACATGCAAGCTGGTATTAAATTGGGGGCTTGTTAAGATTAATATTTTTATTACGTTTATAGTCAAAACAATTCAACTGTAGACTAACATTTGAAAACTCTATGTCGCGAAAGTAAATAAAACGAGATTTTGTCAAAAGTTTGTATGCGTTGTTCTAGATGTTCGAACTTTTACATCTTTTTTTCCGTTTAGGTAGCGCTCATAGATTACGTAACGCTTAAATTGCAATTTTTCGTAACGCTTTTTGCATGAACCATTTCATGTTTTTGTATGAGCGTTACGTAATTTGTGGATGCCGCCTTATGTCATTTGTTGCATAAAGTGTGTTCAAATGTTGGTCTAGAACATGTATTCATATTGGTACTAGAATGTCATTTCTGAGCTAAAAACATCGTGAGCCATAACCAATGTTACATTTTGATGAAAATCATAAATCTAATAAATTATTTGAAACAGTTCTTCTTCCTCACTGGGACAGAGCCTGCTTATCATCTTACTGTTCTAAGAGCTCTTCCACAGTTAACTGAGAGCTTTCATTGCCAAAGTAGCCATTATTTCGTTCGTCCACGAAATTTCCATTACGAAACGAACCTGAGCAGACCGGGAGTCGAACCCAGACACCTTCAGCATGACTTTGTTTTGTAGCCGCGGATGTTCCCACTAGGTTAAGAAAGTCCCAATATGGTACACTATTACTTTTTTTACAATAGGCACAAGGGAATCGCAAAAACAATCGGTCTTAAGGGGGCAGGATCCGTCATTGATTTTGGAAATTTCAAAAACAGTTTTTTCGTTCAAAATCAAGAAAATTTACATGAAAATATGTTCACTGTATTCTATGCTCTGACCGAAACACAGTGAACACATTTTCATCGAATGATTTTTAGTTTTGAGCAGAAAAACTGCTTTTGAAGTTTCGATGATGACGATGATTACGATGACGAAGCGTTGAACGTTAAAAAAATATAATTATAATTATATTTCTGAATAGTGTAACTGTTAGATTTAAAAAAAAAAACAGCTCAAAAATATTTGGGAATGTTGAAACATAATTCTCGGAATCTTAGTAAGATACCCAACTTTGGAATAAGCGCATACGATTCGCATCCGGATGCCCTCTTATTTGCCTAGCTCCCGATGTTGGGTATCCTGAATAGATTTCAAGAAAAATCCAATTGTGATTTTTTGACTTTCGCAGTCTAAGGAACCCTTGATAAGGGCCAAATACAAAGTGTTGAAACGTTGGGCAAAACAAAACTTTCCAATTTGGTTTTCCTAGACTGTGAAGGCCATAAAATCACAGTGAAAATCCTTTATCCTTTTTTATAATTGAATTAGGAGTAAACACAATTTGTTTTTGATAACATCATTTGAAACAAAACATATCCGATTTGGTGCTGCGGGTTTGAATTGATTATTTGATTATTTGAAAAAAATATTTTTAGGCAAATAGAGGCTTTCTGTCCACTAATAACACTAAGAACACTTCCTGAGATCCCTGACAGCCTTCGTTTACAACTTTTAATGTTATTGTACACTATATTTAAAAACCGTTGGGTAGACAAATCCTTGAATTCTCGTTGCTTTTCATTTTTATGTTGGAACATTAAATAAAGAATATAATTTCAACACTACTTCGTACACTAAATGTTGTGATGCGTTTATAATCGTTTTATAAATTTGAACTATGACTGGCAAAGAAATGATGTCTAACTAGGAATAGGGGAATTCGGGGTAAAACCGACACCCTAAGCTTATTGATAAAATTTGTGTACTTTCGCTTGTTAAACGAACCTAAAATTGTTGTAGAATCACAAATTGGTTATAAATCTATCAATCCTTGTGATCGCTGGATGATATATTAAGGTTATATAGTGATTTAAATCAAATTGAGATTTCATTATTTTTAGGTGTGCCAATTGAGAGTGCGGGTAAGATCGACACCCTGTTGGGGTAAAACCGACACATCCACTTTGAGCAGAATTTATACGTTGTGAACATCACCATCATATTGCATATTCAAAAGAATGCTTTAAACATGACTTTCGACATTTATGAACCCTTCTTTTAAAGGATTATTAACATATTACGTAAATTATTGAGGCGAGGCCCAAGTTCCACTAAATATATGTGAAAAATGCAAATGTCCCATGCTAAGATTATATAGTTGGGGTGAATACACATGGACATTTTTTATTTGTGTTCATGGAATGCTTATGTATATGAAGATGTAGCGAATGATTGTGAAAATAAACACTGTTTTATTTTAACAAAACAGAAAAGTGTAATTATTTTCAGATTATAAAAACTGACGAACTCCATGTTTTGTAAATAAACAATAAGAATAATTTATGTGAAAATATTTCAAATTCTATGTGAAAATAATTCAAATTCTTCAATTTTAAAAGAGAAAAATTTCTTCAAGCTTCATCAAATAAGTTCAAACGTGATAACATAGAAATATTTTTTTAAATACTTAATACTAGCTTGTGGCAAGTAATATAGTGTCATATTTCACATGTTAACAAGTTCGCTATCCGTGAACTTCACTGGAATTTGAAAATTAAGACTCACATAAACTGCAGAGATAGTCTTTGGATTAGAAAGATACTCTGAAGTTAGATTATGAAGCAAAGAAAGGTGTCGATTTTACCCCAAATGAAAGTGTCGATCTTACCCCGAGTAAACATTTATTTTTCAATAGCGTTTTCAGCTGTTGAAAAACCAAAAAATAATTTCTCCTTTATGTTGTATCAACGTAATAATAGTAAATGATGATGTAGACGCAGAACAAATAATGATATTTTAAAAATTTCACATGCGAAATTGTTAAAGAAAAATAGCGAAATATTGCAACTGCTGTTGCTTCTATGTTATCCAATATGATTTGTTGTTTATTTTGGTAGTTTATTGGTAGCGTTAGTTGTAATGTCTTTTGAAACACAACATTTCACAAGTTAAAATATAGCGTAGTAGAAACTGCATGAAAATCTGCTCAAAACATGAAAAATCAAAGGGTGTCGAGCTTACCCACAGTGTCGGTTTTACCCTGATTTCCCCTACATATTTGTTTTCATTTTTATTTATTATCTGGCAATGGTTACTAGATTACAAATGATAGGAAAATGATTAGTGTTTTTAAAAGTGAAATTATGTGTAAAACCTAACAAATTTACATTAAATTCAGCTTGTAATTGATGAATATTATCAGAGTGTCCGGATATTGATACAGTCCGGATATTGATTCACCACGGTATCAGAGCTTTACATTTTCCTTTGTAATCGAACTACCACTCCGTTCGCGAAACCAATGAAGTTCATAGTAAACATAACAAAAAAAGCTGATCGTTGCTGTCTCATGTATTGTCTTATACATTCGGATAACTTTTGAACATAAAAATTCTCGCTAAAGTTTTCTGCAGCACCAAAGTAACAATTGGGGATTCTTTCCTCCCTCGTTCTCTTTCGATTTTAACAGAACTATACTAAAGGCAGAGACAAATTGACGTAACACAAATTTCATCAAAATACATAACCAAATACACACCACGATCATCTGTTGAGCATGGTGTACGGAATACTGTTTTGTGTAACAATACCTGCAGATGGCAGTATTGTTAAATCTCAAACCCGAAAAAAAAAACGTACTCGCGCCTCTGCTCGTGAGGTTTAAAACATAGTAAATTTAAATTTTTCTTGCCCCTCTTTGCCCCTAGAGGTGAAATTTTCATTTTCATTTTTCATTATAATTTATCTATTTCATAATTGAAACCTGTATAATGTGTCAAAACTCGTTTGAAACTTTACTGAATTTACTACAAGGAACTTAAATTTGTATCTCTTGCTCAGGTTTATACACAAATTTCTGCATTACAACCAATTTTTTTTTGGTAATAATAGCCTTTTTATTAGATTAGATGAATAAACTTTATTTGGACAAATTTCATGAGAACATCGAATTTTCAATTTTACAGTTATTTCTAACGGAGTGATATCAGGTATTCAAGATAGTTTATAGATTACCATTATCAAGCGATTTGCGATATTTTTCCACCAGTGTTTTGCAAAATACAACAGCGCGACGACTGAAGTGTTAATCGTGCTTATTTGCAATCTTATAGTAGATCAGGATCAAATTCAGCAGTAATGCCAGTTATTAAAGTTTTTAGTACAATCAATGGAAGCCTTCTAGTTATATTATATTTCCTTACTGTTTGCTTAGCATGAATGTTGGCTATCTTTCATCAGATAAGAAATATATAGAATACTTTGATTTTACATAGCTAGCGAAAGCTCATGTATGGTTTTGTTCGAATTGGTTCGAATATGATGCGAACACGCACAGCCTTCGGTTGTATTTGTGAAGGCATGAATGAAATGCGTGTTTAATAAACTATGACTATGCGAGGAAGAAAAATGAGAGAGGATGATACAATGCATAGGTGTGCAAGAAACAGAACGATCGGTGATTGATGATTGATACGTGAGTATGAGTGGCAGATTTCGGAAAAGATTGCGGTTGAAATCTGATCGGTTGGCTGGCAGGTTCAGTTCGTTAACAGATTTTGCGGCGAACGCATATCGTTTGCGTTCGTGAAAAGTTATTTCGCGGAAGGCAAGCGTCATTTACCACACAGTGTTGCCAGCATTTTTTTTTACTTCAAGCTACAGGAAAGTCCTGGATACTCTGTTGTACATTATTAAACATTCAAATTATCTATCGCTGAACTCATTTGATATACTGTACATTTCATTTCCGGGTAGTGTTGTCAACTACTATAATTTTTTTCATCATTTTTTCTATACGGAACTTGATTTGTATGGCATCTCTTTTTGTTTAACTTTCCCTTAACATTAAAATTTGACATCATTACAAAATTGCGTTTTGTCTATACTTTCGCAAACAGTGTTGTCAACTATCAAATAAACTTTATTTTAGTACGGTCGTCGAGGATGAGAGTGGGTCAATAACGCATATGCCCAAGTTGATTGTTCGATAACTCTATTGATTTCACTTTAAATATTATTTCTGAAAATATGTCCATAAATAGCGCATTTGCAAAAATTGAAAAAAAATCGGAATTCTTTCATTTTTCACTGACCTACTAATGTATGGAAATTGATCCAATCTCACCCCATCGAGGGGGTGACAAACGGTTAAACAAATTGGAATTGGTCCGCATTAGGAACAAAACAGGAGAATCATTCAGGTTTAATACCGTAATCCGGAAGCAAATTGATCACTGGGGTGAATCTGATCATCTCAGTACAATATAGCATTTCCTTCCAAGGATACTTAATGGTATCACAAAACAATCGATGTGTTCTAGTTTATAGATGTCTAATGATTATTTTAAACTATTTCATTTTTATTAGGGTCAGTTTTGCATTGAAATATTTACAGTTTTTTGAGGTGTTGGAAATGTCGATAACGAAATAATACCGCCCGCCTTATCAATTTAATTCATATGTCAAAATCAAAAATCAATAAATCCTTTTTCGACGCAGCATGTCATTTTTTGAAACCTTAGGTACGATCAAAAAATATCACATGTGTTGTATTTGTAAAAAATAATGTATTTCTTGATGCTTGAAAAAGTGATGTCTTATTACGATTATTTTTAGCGATAGGGTAAAACCGCCCACCCACGGGGTAAAAGCGAGGTTTTGTGCACAATTTTGCGAAAAAAAATATCAGTTATCGGTGATTCTAAGAAATATAATGTTTTATGAATTCTACATTGATTAACGGGGACATTGAACTATTTTTAGAGTTAATAAACTCAAAAAACTTAGATATGTACTTATCATCACCTTGAAACACCCATATTTTTGAAAAATATGCGTATATGGTTTGTATTTCTTACAAAATTGATTTTATTTTACTCGAATACTAATATACAACGTAGTTACAACTTTCAAAATAGAAAACTTTAGACATTTTATTTGGTATAAATAGGGATGGTGGTCTTACCCCATAAACAGTGGTCGGTTTTACCCCGCTTACGCAATTTCCTTAACTATGGCCTTATTTTAAAGCTAAATATTTAAAATTGATATTTCACTTCACTGAAGTATTTTTCACATTTCTGTTAAGGCAAGGACGGGTATATTGTTATAATTTTACAACAAAATCCCTACCGAAATCCTTAAGTGAGCATCTTTTAATGTCAAACTGAAGGTGGTCCGTCTTATCCCGGCGGGCGCACTTACCCCGTCTTCCCCGACTTAACAATCCGCTGATGCTAAGCCCACACAGCCTTCAAGTATGAACTATTGAATTCATTTTTTAAATTCAAAAGTATTAAAAGCATAGATTTTTGCACATAATACCATTTATTCTTGTGTAAAGTAAATTGCCTACAAATAGTATAATGCAGATTTACAAAGTGTAATTTTGCAATAAAATTATCTAATACACTAGTTGTAAGTATTTTGACATCATTTTCTGAATTAGACTCAAATGATATGGATTGTTTTTAGTTTTAAACCTGCTTTGTTACTTGGTGATTAACTTTGCCCCAGTGTGTCATTTTCAATATTTGATATTAAAATTAATATTATGACATGTTTAATGTTATTTCATAAAAAATCGATTACATAAGTTGATAAAAATCAATTGAGCTCTGATTGTGCCTAATTTTTTTTGACAATATTTGAATTCCAAACGATAACATAACAGAAATTTAAAAATGACCCATTGCACCCGGATTACAGTATTACTTACCAATAACATTGAGTATGCTGGACATGATTATAAAACTTTAAAATAGAGTATGTCCTTCTAAAAATTTAATGTTTTGTTACACCCCAAAATGATCAATAAAAAGAATGTTGTATTTTTCGAAAATAATTCGTGCCAGAGATCTATTATTTTCTATGAAACTTTTGACATCTAAAGAGAAAATACCATTAAAATTGTACATAATAATTTCTAATATTTGCTGGGATATTTCAATTTATGACCCATAGGGGTGACCCATTGTAATCGACGGTGCTTCAAATTGCTTTGATAACAGCTTTTATGCATTTTATCGTCCAACTTTATGATTTATAGTAAAAGTAGGGAGCAGTGTTGCCATCTTCAGCAATGTGAATAGAAATAAATATAATTTATAGCAGTTCAATAAGGTCTCTGCAAATTTCGGACCTACCTTGTGAAAATATTGATTGTTTGTTGAAACGGTCGTTAATATTTATTTAGACGTTTAAAGAACAATCGTAAGAAAATATTCAACAAATTATTTGATGTAGAAATGAATAGGTGGATAGGCGTCGCAAGGGAGTGACAAGATTTAAATTATATTTGGTGATGAAAAATGAGCAAGTCATTTTTAAGTCAGTAAGCATCAAATAAATATTGAAATCTTGTCGCTCCCTTGCGACGCCTATCCACCTATTCATTTCTATCATTTGCAAAAAATCTTCTATGGACTCCCTTTACCTTTGAGTCGCATGACCAATATAGCCATAACAAAATAGAATGTAAAACAATCACGGTCATTAAAATTTAGCTTTGTCCAAAACCTAGTGATAAATGTTTTCTAACCCAAATAAAAATTTGTAGTAGTTCAAAGATATGCTTTAATATAATATTGATATTTCAAAATTATGATCTGACATCTTAAAATTCTTATATAAAACTCATTTCCGTTAATGCTAAACTTTTCAAGATGCTACAATATTCAGTATAAGAGTTTCAATTCGCGATTCCATATTTATGATGGGTAGTGTATATCCCTGGACCTTATTTTTATACAATCAACCACAGAAGAACTTCGTTTGATTCAGATTGTCCGTTTCGATTGTTCTCTCCTATATACCCCACCGCTTTCAGAAATGTGATGAATAACTTCTGCATTTGATTGATTGACCATTATAAAAATCGTTGATACTTTTCTCACACAAATACACAGTCCCTTTCAACTCTCGCCGAATGGTACACGGGAGATGTCTGTCCTCATCAACAACCGTCAGCACAGATCTCTTACAGTGAGAGTGTGTTTGTGTCCAGCCGAGAGGGAAACGAACTGCCCGCCGCAAAGAAAGCGAGCTGAACGAACATATATTTTAATTTTATGTTTCGTGATTTCCATCGCATCATCCACCTGATGATAATACCTTTGGAATTTGGGCACTGATGGCGCGTTCGTCTTTCTCTTGCAGGTTGACGAATCGGTTGACGCAGTGCCAGTGGTGTGGTCATGATCTATAAAGCATGGTCAGCTGATTGAAATCAGGTTTTTCGAATTTTTATTACTTATAATTTTGCTTTTCGGACGACTGGGGTCGATGTTTGCATTGCGCCACCCATGAACTACAACCCTGTCCTAAAACTTTCATTTAGATCAATCGGTTCAATCAACTTCCAACTTCATGGGTCTCGCGATGAAACGCCTCTTCTCGCAGTCTGCTCCAACATATGTTTGCCCAAGTTGGGCCGCGATTAGAAAATCAATTGGTAGCGGGAGATGTAAAGATTTCGACTTTGGTTGAAACGATTTGTTGGCTTAGGCCGATAGGGGAAAAAACGATTCAAACACTCCAGAAAAACCTCAGTCGATTCACTGTAACGGGTTTTAGTTTCCAGCCATTTGGTGGCTCCATATGAGTGGTTGACTCTTGAGATGTAGAAAGAGTTTGTGTTTTTCCTATTTCAATCGTTCGGTATGTTTAGGTTTATGTGACTTGCAAGTCAGAGCCGAACAAAATTGGGCCAACCGCTGAGAGGTATAATTCTGGTGGAACGCCGAAGGCTTTTTTGCGTTGAACAAAATTGTACGGCTTGTCATGGGCGTAGCAGTTGCCAGCCCCTATCAACGAAAACCAAATTAAAAAAACGGATTGGGCGAATATTGCTATTTTGTTTGACTCATTCCAATGTTCATTTTCTTCGAAAGATTGTGTCATAACAATTTCCTTGGAGTCTAACAATATATAAGGCTTCTACCAGAGGTTTTTCAAATATTACATTACGAACCTTCTAGAGGTCTTGCATGAGATCTTCCAAAAAAACACTATTAGAAACTTTACCACAGCTCATAGTCTTGCGAGCAAAACTTTTAGTTATTCCAAAATAAATAAATTTGGGATTGACGATGGAGGTTTCCTTTCAAAACTAATCCTTAGTTTTTTCTCACGAATTCCTGCAGGAATAATGCTAGCAACTTTTCTTGACTTTTTCTAAGAATATATTTATAAATTATCTCCTGAATTCTTCTTAGATTTCTTTTAGAAAGTCTTCCATGAATTTCTTCAACATTTTTTTTTAATTTTTTTCAAATATGTCAGTTGAACATCATACAATGATTCCTCTAAAAAATCATCTAAGAATTTCTTAATAAGTTTTCTGCCAGATAAATTATTAAACAATTTCTTCAGTAAATTATGCAAAGCTTTCTTCAAAACATCTCAAAAATATTTAAGAAAATTTTGCTCTCGAACTCGTCCAGATGGAATTTTTCAGCGTTTAGTGAAGTCTCTTCCATAATATCAAGACATAGGTCTACATGAATCTTTCCTAGAGAACAACATTCACTTTTTCTAACGATGTCTAGAGAAAATCCTCTTTTTGAATTGCATCTTTTCATTCTACTGAGATTCTACCTTAAATAACTTCACGTTTTCCTACAACAGGTGCAATTTCATCATAAAATTTCACAAGGGTTCTCGAAAGATTATTTTATAAGCCTGGGATAAAAAAAAAACATACAATAAAACTAAAATAACTTTACAGCATTTCCTACTGGAGCAGTTCTCAAATATGTCAAACCATTTCACAAAAAAAAACTTGAAAATTCAGGAAGTATGTATAAATATTTTACCAAAAAAACTTTCAATGGGAAAAATCATTCACAGCAATCTTTGAAGGACCTACCAGGAATTTTATCAAGAACACCTACTAGCATTTTTCTAGGCAAGGATTTTCCAAAAAAAATCCCAGATTTTTTCCAAGTATTCCTTTATATTTTTTTTTCAAGAATTGCTGCAACGATTTTTTTTTCTAGGGTTTTTTGTTGGTAGATGATAAGAATTTTATTTTTTTTTAATTCGTTTGTGGTATTACACTTATCAATTCCTAAGGTGTATTTATTTTTCAGAAGTTCCAGGACATTCATTCATAAAGCCTTAAAATTTCCTCATGATTTTTTTTTAGGATTTCAGCAATTCTTTTCTCCATATTCAGATTGAAATTGTTTTGTAAGTATTTCATTAAGAATCAAGTCATGAGCTATTCCAGGACTCATAGCAACATTTTTCCAACGCCTCTAAAATGAAGGAATTTCTACAAGAATCAATCCAAAGTTTTCCACAGGAAATTATATCTTATTTTCTATAATGATGCATTAGAAATAGAGTAGAAAATTCATCAAAATAAATATTTTTAGGTTCTTATAGACATTAATATAAGAAATTTTGAAGTACTTTAAACAGAATTTGTTAAAAATCTATAAGAAAAATTTTAGAAGGGATTCTTGTGATTTTTTTTGTTTAATATGAACAGACTTCCGATGTATATTTTGGAAGTGGGCTTTCAAATATCACAAGAGGAGGTTCTGAGGAAATTTATGTTAGTACTTTGATGGAATGTTTGATACCTAAATAATCGTATCGGCAATCGCGTAGCCATTCAACAAGACCATACAGGGGGTCGCGGGTTTGGAACACGCCAGTCGAAGATCTTTTCGGGAAAGAAATTTAAGAAGTTAATAACTGTGGAAGTGTTCATAAAAACACTAATCATCAAGTTGTGAAGCAGGCACGGTCCCCGTTGAGACGTAATGTCAGAAAGAAGGGGAAATTCCCAGCATTTTTTCAAGCATTTTTCAATGATTATTCCAGAAATTAGATTTTTTCATTCTGGAAATTTCTCCAGACAGAGTAATATGCATTTTTCTCGGCAGTCTAAGCTGATACCGTGCTTTTTTGTAATTTTCTCGAACATGAGCAAACAAATTACGTGTTTGTCTGTTTACATTGATGCGCTGCTCAATCCTTTGTCAATTCAGGCCGACAGACTTATAAAAAAACTTTTTTGAAACGTTCTAACAACGTTTCGAACATCTCAGCCTAGTTTTCTTTAGCTACTCTTCCTATAAGCAGAGTTGCTCGAGATCACTATCAACGCTTAAAATTTGCTGATTTGTACAGGCCGACTGCGATATAATTCGGATCAATCTGTATCACATCAACATCATGCTGTCTACTCCATCACCAGTACAATGATGGTGATAGACTATGGATATCACTGATGGGTTAAGTTTAACCTTAAATTAAGCAAAAAAATAACAATTTATCAGTACGATATGTTTGACAGTGCTGCAGATAGTTTA
The DNA here is from genome assembly GCF_002204515.2 of Aedes aegypti. Classification (NCBI taxonomy): domain Eukaryota; kingdom Metazoa; phylum Arthropoda; class Insecta; order Diptera; family Culicidae; genus Aedes; species Aedes aegypti. Next base: position 285,831,856 of record NC_035108.1, read on the forward strand.
AAACTATGAGTTGGTCACCGAAAAAAAGTAAAAGCGTGGATAATTACCACGTGATCAGTCATTCTGCAATGATTATGATCTAGAGTACGATGTCGCATCACTGCTTTTGGTTGTCAAATCAAAGTGATATCGATAGCTCGCAAGTGATATTGATAGTTTTAGTACGTCAACTATCAGCTGATATGACTGGTATTGAGCAACTTTGCCTACAGGTAATGCAGACGAATAAATTCGACAACTCCAAATCATACTGCATTCTGATCTGTATTCATTTGAATCGATAAGTTTTAATTCTGATAACCGCTAATAATCGAAGCTGTAACCCTTCTTGCTAGGAATTTCTAAATGTGTACCTTTTAAATATTTTTTCAGTTGTACCTTTCTTATTCTTCCTGCAGTTACTTGATGCTTGACATCTGCTTATTTCTTAAGGGCAAGTAGCCCGTCATTCGTTTTGGCAGCCATGTTTCATTGCAGCTGCCAATTTTAAAGCAATAAAACTCAGTCGTCATTGTTGATATTGATACGACAAATTATCACTATATGTGCTTACATGCAGAAACAATCCTGATACTTTTTCAGCTACATCACTGCAATGCCAAGTGATGACGGGGTTGGTGGTCTAATGGCTACCACTTCTGCTTGATAAGCAGAAGGTCATGGGTTCAATCCCAGGCCCGTCCCTTTCGTCGTACTTTGTAGTTGTATCTTTCACATTCTTCTGTCGTTCACTCTTTCACTCTCAAAACTATTCGTTCATAGCAAACGCTAGAACCAGAAATGGACAAGAAACCGTCGTTATAGCACTACTTTTCTTACCCCTGATATATGGGCAGTCTGCTAACCAAGCAGTAAACCTCTCTGCCATACCTTTCCACAAACCCATAAACTCCCGCATGAACTGGCGAAGATGCAGTCGGACTCCACGGTCTACAGTGGGTCAGTAAAAGTGCAATATCAATTCCTTCCCCTTCCCCCACATTCGTTTGCATTCTGACGTGGTAGGCGCCATTGTGTAAGTGCAGCTGATCTGGCGATATTAGAATAACATCCACGGGTGGCCCATCAAGCTTAAGCAAGCTCTACATCACTGCAATACCAACTGATTTTCTATAATTCGGTCTTGTGACATGATTCAGAAACAATCATCAACGACGTGTACAAATTTCAATGACGGCCTACTTTGCCTTAAGGTATTATTTAAGAAATTCCAGAAGATTATAAACGATTCCTCCCGAAGTTTTTCTATGAGTTTCGTCTAAGATATGTTCCTGAAGGATATGAAGAATCCTTGAAAATTTCCCCATGAAATTGTTTCAGGATATCAGGAATTAATTGTTCCGGAAAACAATTCAATAAAATCTTTTGCTCCAAGCATCTTGTCTTGATTTGTTCCAGGATTTATACCAACATTTTTCTAATACTTCAATAAGGCAAAAATTTCTTGAAAAATAAGTTCGAAGTTTTCCATACGAATAATATATTTTTTAGAAACCTACACTGTATTGAAACAAGAATTTCTCTCAGGACACGTTAGGAATAGTGCAGGACTTTGTGTATTTTGGGTCCATTTTGGGTTTCGTCAAATGTTATTCTGGACTGTAGGGGAAGAGCACTAATTTTCGACCTACAAGAATTCTGTGCCAATTTTCAGATTTTCATACAAAGTAGGCCAAAATCATATGAATGATTCGAAAATTAGTGCTGGGTCGAAAATTGGTGCCCTTCCCCTAATGAATATTTAAGTAGTAGTGGATGAAATTTCTGAAAAATCCCTTGGGAGATTTTTCAAAGATGTTCTTGAGCAAACTCATTTCGAAGTATCTGAATGGACTTCTGATGCATATTTTGGGAGCATGTTTCAAAAAATCTCATGAGAAGATACTAAGGAAAATCTTGCGTGAATCTTCAAAGGTTTTGTTTATTGGTCAAGGAGTACTATCTAGAGTACTAAAGTAGTTTCCGGTGTTAATTCTGCAAGAATCAAAGACAGAAACACTAAATGAACTCTAAAGCTCTCAGAGATCTCCACAGAAGATGATTGAGTGATTCATGGACGAATCTCAAAATAAGTATCAGATATATCAAGATAAGGTTGCACGAATTTTGGATGATAACCTCCACGAAGTTCTCCGTTAATAGAATATCTAGAAGATTTTTGATCGAGAATAATCTCACCTTAGCAACATTTTTCGTTTTATTAAATAAAATGCCAGATCAAGGTGCAATTTTTCTGATTGTGCTCCCCGGAACACTTGGTGCTCCGCAAAACCTTGACAGGTACTCCGCGACGCTTTCCAAAATGTATACTGATGCTCCTAAATATCTCATATTTTTGCGTGGAAATATATCAGTCATGCAAAAAATGCGTAGGTACTAAAAGCCACTTGTAATTTCACAAACACAAACTAATTTGGATAACAAACAATCCATCAAATTTTCAGCGTGAAATGAGTACAGTTTAATTCTCTACTTATGTGCTCTTGCAAATTTGTAAGGCAGTGTCAATTTATCTCTGTTATGGCCAACGGTTAAATAGCCTAATATAACTTAGAAGATTAGAAACAACTAAATTTTGAATTTAAATGATTGATTTTGAATTTAAGTCAATGCATCAATCGATATACATACTGTGTTGGTTTTTTTTACGGTGTCCGGCCATTTGGCCAAATGCTGTTTGGCCGAATGTCGTTTGGCCGAACGCCATTTGGCTGAATGCCATTTGGCCGAATAGGTCATTTGGCCGAATGCCGTTTAGCCGACTTACGAACACAAAAAACGTTGTTTGAACGCTGAAATGAAAGAGTCTGTAGCAAAACTCTTTGCAGGATTCCTGCAGTAGTTATGGTTTTTTTACTGAATGAATCGGTCTAGGAAATGCTTCTTGATATTTACTTAAATTGCTTATAGAATTCTCTTGCCAACAATCAAAACATTTGGCAGTTTCCAATCCATCGAAAACCGTCAAGGTGAACATGCATCGAAGCTAACATCGAATTTATCTCACTGGTCACTCGCTGATGATGACAAATCGATCAAGTGCGAATGGTTGTCTGGTTCTCTAGACTTGTGCTCTTGAAAACTCGAGGTTTGACTTCGATGCATCTTCACCTCTACTGATCTCATCGCCTAGTAGAGAAATGGAATTTGCATTTAGAGTTATCTTGGTTCTCCGACATTACCCGGAAAACCATTACCCGGAATGCAATTTACCGGAAGACCATTACCCGGAAAACCATTTACCGGAATGTACCATTTACCGGAAAACCATTACCCGGAAGGACCATTTACCGGAAAATTATTTCTCTATTTCTCGCTTTTTTCATTAACGTTCTTTTAATCGTTTTACGGTTCTTCAGGTCAGTATTTTGACTGGACAGGGGATGTTCTTCTTTCAAAATACGTAAGCATCGAGAGGAGGATATCTTCGTACTTGTGATCATGTCAATATGCACCATCTTCATATATTTGCATTTCATAGATGATTCACCCTTCTTTTAAAAGTAAGCTGTTCTTTCAACTTATCTTTGCTTCTTGTTTTGGCTGAACTGGCTAAATTTGGCTACAACTATGTAACTCCACTTTTGACATTCGACTGTCTGTTCTCCAAGTGTCCAAATGTTAATTAATAAGCAATGGTTAGAACTTTTAACACGATTGGTTGTGCTACTTTTCGCCGAGTGTCAATTCACCGAATTTCGTTTCTGTAAACGTCAAACAACCGAATGCAAATTTTCCGTATATCCCTTTTTCTGGAATGACTCATTTCGAGCCATCTGATATTCACCCTTCTTTATTTGGTTGGCGGTTCTTTCGAGTTCCACCGATCTCGGCATTTTTGGCAAAATGTGTTTAGTCGAAAATGACTAAATATCTTCTTCTAATGATTGCTTACTATCCTTTTTAGTATATTATCCTGGATTCGGGGTACAGACATTCAGAGTTATGACATTCGTAGCAAAAAAGCACAATCAAGGAAATTCAAAGGAAAAGTAGATCTATTGAAGTTCAATATTTCGGAATTCAGAGATGGACGTCACAATGGCGTATAGTGTCCCTACTCTCGATCACCAAGGTACTCTTAGTTTCGTCTTGATTTTTTGGATTTCCTCAAACCATAAACTCAAACCAGAAAGGCTCCCCTAAATCAAGGCGGTTTTTTGCGGCGACAGTGACATGCACATGCGCTGCATGCACAGTTTGATTAGTGTGTCCAACCCACAGCGACGCAATTTCGCAGCGATTTTCGTCGTGTCGGTCTAGATGGTCCCATATAAGAGTGTTTGCAACGACTCAACAACGAAATCACGTCGATTTTTTGTCGAAGCTAACATGATAATTGCACTGTTGTATGTCACTTCCCTCGCAAGATTAGTTTTTTTTTAATTTTTTTGATACAATATTTAAATTGGATTCTAAACTGTTTTTACTGAAGGGAATAAGAAAACCCTCATAAATCCAAACATTTCCAAATGCTGGGATGTTACATTTACTCAAATGCACCCTACCTTGATTGATAGGCGATTTTTTCGATTTACATTGACCTCGTTAATATATGACATCAAATATATATGACAAAAATAATTCTTTTCATTATTTTATTCTTGCCTGTAATGTTTAGTTGTATAGCCTAAATTTGAAGACATAGTTTTTCGATCTATAGGGAGCCGGATCCTACTCTTGACACTTTTGATTCACTTCGGCAGCGGGGTTTTTTGAAAGCTACTGAGTTCATATTTGGCCACAATGTGCGTCGTACTGTAGTGCCTGTTTTTGCAAAATGTCAAATAATTCGGCCGAGAAAAACCCCCCATGCCAAAGTGAATCATGGAAGTGCCCAAGTAGCTTTGCACCCTATCAGGCGATTCTTTTAAAATTAAATCGCAAATAAATGACATGTGCAATTAAATTTTGGTATCGGTATATTCGTTGCGGCAAAGTGGAGCTATTCAAAAAGATAACATATTTGGTCCATAGCTGTTTGAATTTCGGAATCCAGAGTCTTTTGAAATAGTGTTTATGGAAACCGAGGGAGTCAAGAATGTCCATGGTTAGCGTGACATAATTTGTGCTGAGCACTAATGAAAGAGAATAAATATTGTATACAAATGTACTGAAAAAAATCGTCGAAAATGGAAGACTTGGCTTTCCGGGTAATGGTGCATTCCGGTAAATGGTACATTCTGGTAAATGGTTTTTCCGGGTAATGGTACATTCCGGTAAGTAGTATTCCGGTAAATTGCATTCCGGGTAATGGTATTCCGGGTAATGGTATAGAATCGTTATCTTCTGTTCCCTGTTCTATAACAAGGATTCTATAAGGAGGGGTACATCTTCAATAGTGTTATGTTTCAAAAATAAGAGCAAAATAACAGCACCCTCCCCCAATGGAAACCCTCACTATGCTCATGCTCCCTCTCAAGCAAGATCCGCCATCCTTCAGTCAAAGAGCAAATCAGGTTCGTAGCTTAAATCTTTCTCTTTTGCTGAGTACCTACCAAGCTATAGGCAAGGCTAGGCAGGCTATTTGAATTAAATTGCTAGCATTAGCATCGCTCTCAGCCGGAATGGAAACCTCAATGTACGTATGCTTGTGCCTCTGGTTTCTAGGTCATGTGTTCAAGTCGGGAGGTGACGTTTACTTTCACGGGTCAGCGAGCATTACCCATTAAAATCGGGTGTCGATTTGATTTTTAGGACATGTTATAAATTGCACATTCCACTAGTCGTTCACAAAAATGTGGGGTGTATCTTTCTGTGTGATGCAATTGTAGCTTGCAAGTTCGCCACGTCGTCGTTGCCTTGAACTTGATTTCTTTCTGGGACGAACTGCTGAAGTACCTTTCTTTCAAGATTTCCCAGTTACCACTCATCACCCGGCTCCGCAGAGGTCGCACTCTTTACAGATGTTGACTAAAAGTGCAAATATCAGGCAAATTATTTAAATATCCTCATTTATTGACAAAACATGATTTTTAAGGCAAATTGATGAAACAAAATTGAAAATCGATATCTCTGGTACATTTGGTAGAATTGGTTAAAAATAAGCATACTTGTTTATTTTACTTTATATTGCTGTTTGCATTTGAGGTGCAAATCTCAACTAAATGAGCTCCAAATGCGGTAAGACAAAACAATCAAAGGACACCTTAGCAACGATTACTCATATCAGCGCCAACCTAGAAGAGAAAAGCTATCTTTGACATCGGGTTGCTTGTGGAAAATCTTACCGCGTTTGGTGTTCCCGCATTTGATATTTGCATTTCAAACTACACAGCAATAAATGAAGCCAAATGAAGCCACAGTACACCAAATTCTATGGTACATTTGTGACACATTAAGGGGTACATTATCAATTATTGGCTAATTTTCAAGATATTTTTCACAAGCATTGAAAAATTGCATAATTTTTCTAGAAGTACCCTGTCATGCACTTGTTGACATTCTGTAATGGAAAACATGTCAAATATGATTCACAATATCTTAAGGACAAAGAATAAGGACTAGTCTTTTGAATGAGACCGGTTGTGCTGGATTTGATCGAGATTTAGTACAGAAACAGTGGTATTGATGGAACAATATCTACGAGTTTTGAAAAATTTGAAGGGTAAATTTTGACTCATTTCTCTGCAGTTAAGGTGAAGATAAATCGAAGCCAAACCTCAAATTTTCAAGAGCACAAATCTGGAGAACCAAACACCTGTTTGAGCTGAAAACTTAATCGATTGGTCACCAGCAGCTAGTAACCAATCGATTAAGTTTTCAGTTCAAACAGATGTTTGTTTTTCCAGATTTGTACTCTTGAAAATTTGAGTTTTGGCTTCGATGTATCTTCACCTTAACGTAATGTAAAAAATCTAAGTAATTCAATATTTTATAAATCTTTTTAAGAATTCTTATAACTTTCGGCCTGCTTTGGGACCACTGTGGGCTCACCAGTCAGTCAGTCAGAGTCAAGTTGTCTTCCTGTCTTACCGATTAACCGCACCATCATCATGCTCATCGTGGCATACACACAGTAGGTGCAACATGAATGCATACCAGGCATTGAATGCAGCAACAGCCACCATAGACATAAGAAGTCCGGAGACCGATTTTCGTCCCATCAAGCGAGACCATGTTTTTCATTTTATTTTGGATCCCCAACTTGCATGGTCGCTTCTTCATTCAGGTCGTCGACGTTTTATGATGATTACATGTTTTCGTGAACCGTTCCGTTGCTGAACTGAGGAATCTTCTTGCATTGGTATGGATAACGACGTGAGGACAGACCGGATTCCTCTGGACAACAAACTTTATGTGTACATATTTATGCATGGATGTTTGGCTGCATCCGCTCTTGGTTCCCGAATTTGGCAACCAATACTAAACTTACACCGCCCATCAGATTTATTGGGTGTAATTGTGAGTTGACCTGGAATGAGATCAAAATATCAATTGTACTATTAAGTTTTACACTAGAAGAGATATTCTTATGTACAAAAATACTTATGGTGGCTAAAAAAGGGTGTAATTATGAATATGTTATAAGTGAGCTTTGTTTATCCCCTATGGATCTGATTTTGCGCTGCTGATTAGTGCTGAGATTGTACTTACTTTACTTTTCTTTCGATGGCGCTACGGCTTACAAGACATAACCACAATGCACCACAATATTATGCAAACAAACTTGGTCCATGGTTGCTAGCTTCCAGTTTCTCGATCGCCCCACACTTCCAAGATTCTGCACTACTTGGTCAAACCACCTAGCTTGTACCGGCCGGATTCAAGGTGAACACAATTTTTGCGGGATTGTCGACCGGCATTCTCACAACGTACCCCGCTCATCGTACACGTCCAGCTTCGGCGACTTTCTGGATACTGGGTTCACCGTAGAGTTGCGCAAGCTCGTGGTTCATTCTTCTCCTCCATACGCCATTCTCACATACTCCACCAAAGATCGTCCTAAGCACATTCAAAAACTCCTAGTGCTTGCAGGTCCTCTTCGCGCATTGTCCACGTCTCATGCTCGTAGAGGACTACCGGTCGTATCAGCTTCTTTTATATGGTACACCCAGTGCCGTAGCGTGCGGTTGGCCAGGTTGGCACCCGCCAAGGGCGCCAGCCTGTGGGGGGCGCCAAAATGCGTCAAGCATATGCTGATTTTGAAAGAGATTTATTAAACAATGGCACACGGAGAAAAATAATTGGTAAAAACAACCAATTATTAGTTAATTTCAAACAAAATATTAGTTTGAATTATGCACAAACAAAATTAGGGTTTGAATCAACCAAATGCATTATTGAAAACAAACTAAGATTTCATGTTGTTCGTACCAATATATTCTAGATAATTTCAACAAATCTTAGTTTGAAACAACCAGATCATTTGTTGTTCAATTTGACAGTTCTTGAAGCAACTAAGAACTGTAGGTTGTTTCAAACTAAGAACAGTGGTTTGATTCAAACAAGAATCAATTCAAAACAAACAAATTTGCTGGTTGATTCAACCAATTTTCTGGTTTTAGGTGAGGTGCATCTACGTTTTATCTTTTTATTGTTTTATTGATGACGAAGCATGTTTATAGTAGTGTTATTTAATCAAGATTTCCTGAAATACATTTTTTTTTAAATTATTATTTTCAATCCTGAAACAACAGGCTCTTCTATCAAAAGAAAGACGCCGTCAAAGATGGTTTCTGCTGATGGTTTCTAGCCATAACGCACTTTCTGTTTATCTGAAATTACATTCACGGTATTTTATAATCAGCACATCCAAAACTCTGAGGAAGTTTGTTTTCCCACTTTGCTGAAGAATTGAATAGAAAAATGGGCCAGAAGCAGCAGCAGAACTTCTCGTTGCCTTGGATGCATGGGAATTTTCGCATTCATTTTAGCGAAAGAGTTCAATAGGATCATGAAAAATGGAAGTATTATTTAGATAGGATAAAGAATGCATACTTACTCAAATTACCTTCACAAGAACATTCAATTGAAAAACCTATCACTGAAAACAAACTCCATTATGTTGTTCTCTTTCCGATTTCAAGGGTAACTGCAGTTATCTATAGATTTAACTGACGGAAAGCAAAAAAAGAAATAACACATGAGATTGGTTTGTAACAAACTAAAATTTTGGTTGTTTTTAACGGGACTAAAATTTTAGTTTGTTTCAATGTATTGCTTTGGTAGAATCAAACCTTTTATTTATGTTGAAAATTAGAGTTAATCGGAGAAACAAATAACCTTGTTTTTGGTAAAATCAAACCAGTTGTTTGTGGAAACAAACTAAAAAAATAGTTCAAAACAACCATTAATAAGAAACGAAGATTCTATATTGAAACAGCCTATAAAACAATTTAGTTTCAACCAAAGCAATGAGTTTGGAACAACAAATTTTGGATTAGATACAACAAAATTGTTAGTTTGAAATTCAACCAAAATTTTAGTTGTTTCAAACTAAGGTGTTTTTTCTCCGTGCACCTCTTAAGTTACAATTTCAAAAGAAATCCCTTAACGTAATACTGGAAAAGTTAAACAGTGCTTGGATTGCTTCCAAAGACTATTTTATATTTTGAATGATTTCTATACATTTATTTCAAAATTTAACAATATAATTATTTGCTAAATCTCTAAGTGATGTTGAGAAGAAAAAATGAACTATCGAAATACACTTGATAATGATTCAAATTAAACACAACAAAAAACAAACATTCTATTGAGAGTGATTTTTCGAAGACAATCTCACTTTATCACAAATCAAATTCTCACAAAAACCTGAAGGAAACTCATAGAATCTTTCACAGAGTTCTCAGAGTACGGTATGTAATTGAAACAGAAAATCCTGAACATTTCACATGACGCAAGGTGAGTTTCTGACGGATTTCCTTTGTAATCTTTTTACAATGGGCCAAATATTAAAAAAATCACAACCTGGAAAACCCATAATCCTGAACAACATTTTCAGAGAATTTTGTTTCAGTAAAGAACAAACATGAGTTGAAAAGAATGAAATTAGTTTTTCCCTAGTATAAACCAAGTATTTATTACTGGAGAAGATTTAGCACCAATTTTAGATCACATTACAGTACCATATTTGAAATGCAAAAAAAATCGTAATGAATTCTGCGCTTGTTCCAAAGTGCCTTTTATCAATGATTAAAACAATTTTCTATTTTCCGTGTTACTATTTGGGAATTAAAATTAAAAATTTCACTAAATAAATGAAAAAGTTTTTTAATCAAATCTTTTTAAAGGATTTGAAGAATTTGTTTCTATTTTTCGGAAAAATCTTGGCAAAACAAGTAAAACAATGTTTTCTGGAGGAGTTGTTAGCCAAAATTTTATGAAGTATCTAGAAGCCTCTGCATTTTTCTTAGCAAATAAAATTTTCTTAGCAAATAAAAATATAGCTAGCGCATTGTATCCAACATTAAAAATTAAACTAAATAGTCCAGCGATTTCAAGAATAATTTCATTAATGCGAAGCTCAGCATTTTCTGCAGATGCGTCTCAAGGACAATAATGTTCTTATGAGTTACTTCAAAACATCTTTCAGATTATTTTGAACAGTTCTCAAGAAAATCTGTCTTGTACATCGTCGATTGATATTTATCAAATATTTTAATGTTTTCTAAATAAGTAAATACTTAAGTCTCTGCATGATATTTTTATGATTTCGATAATACTTTCATACCGTTGTATTTTAAAAATATTTTTTAATGACAATTGACTAGTTTCCCGAGAATCATGTTGCTAAAGCTGTAACTCAGGCATATAAACGATAAACATAAAACTAGAGTCATATTGATGCCATAATTTATTATATTAACTCAAATATCTTTGCCATATGAGCCTTTAGTTTTAAGTTTTCTTTTGTTTTGTAACGTAATATAAAAAAGTGAAGAGGTTTTGTGTCTCTTTGAGGAAAATTTCGATTAAAAAACAAAGGGGGTTTCCCTCTTTCAAAATTTCGTCTAAACTCTAAATTCCTTACAAGTGTAGTTATATATTATAGTGGTAGCTTTATGTGCACCGTTTGCAAAAATTACAGCTTGAGTAGCATGGTTACTTGGAATGTTTTACGTAAACGGTAATCACATACAAACTCGCATCAAGAAAACAAAATTGGCTTGGGGGCGCCCAAAGGGAGGTTTGCCAAGGGCGCCGTGAGGCCACGCTACGGCTCTGGGTACACCTAGTATGGAAGTGAAGTTTACAAGACCGCAACCCAAGTAACCAAATAGCACTTTAATTCGCCCTGCGTGCCAATATATTGCTATTATACAGCTCACATGCCCTATTTTAGCCGTGCAATAGCCCTATAAGGCCAAAAAGGCAAATTAGCGGGCTAGTGGTTACTTGGGAAGGGTTTGTGGAATCCGCAGTAAGCACGACTTCCGGCAATGATACGTCTAAAAACTGCTAAAATTGTCTTCCGTAATTAATGGATCGCCCCTTAGGTAGAATCTGTTCATCTCTCATCACCCGTTTGCTTATTTGGTATGACAGGCGAGAGAGCTTAGGCGTGTAGCTAACGCTTCAAAGGCGCGGGTTTGGATCCCGTTTAGAATTTGTTTCTATTTATTCTTCTAGTTCGGCTGCTAATTATAGCTCATTTTCAAACTAGCAGCGTTTTGTTACATTCTATTCGCTATAATTTTACAGGTTTTGTTCGTACTGTGTACGTATTAAAAGACCGTTCGCTAATTGCGAACAGTGGTTAATGTGCTCATCTTATCATCTAAGGCAGCTCATTCTTATGGAATGCTTGAGTAGAACAAATAACCTAAACGCTATGTGAACGCTACCGATAACAAATAGAACAGTAAATGCTGCCACCGAATGTTCAGTGACGGCCGAACGCTACTGGGGTTAGTGAAATCCTGACGAATCGCAAACGATTGAAATCAATTGAAAATCAAAAGACTCACTGAGCGGAAAGAGAATCAATCCGCTCATAATTAGGATAGACGAAAGTACGTGATCAGCACTCAATCACTAAATGCATTCAGCTGAATGAACGGATTGCACGCTCACTGAATCTTTCCACCGAATGTATTTTCAGCGAACGTTCAACAGCACTCAAACATGAATGTCACTCGAGCAAAATCAGAATAAAAACAATCATTCGCTGTTGCAGTCGGATGCCTTCGGCACACCGAATATGTAACCGAGTCTCATTCTGTTGCCGTTTTTGACTGACTTTTCGCGCGTAGAAGAAGTATGTAGAATGCGTATTGAAAATTGAAACATTCAGCTTGGCATAACGCTTTGATCTGACAAAATCATTCACGAGGTGAGGAATTGGCATGAGTGGTAAAAATATCGAAAAAGGTTAAATAATCCCATCTGCTCCTATTAGAGATGATGGACGAGTTTGGTTGGGTTCGTATTTGAAAACTTGACTTTTTCCGGTTCGGGTCCGGTTGGAAAAATGTCGGATAAAGTGAGTATTTTGAGCAATGCAACAAGCTGAAAATTTTCATTATTCATAGAAAATCAAACTTGGGTTTTATTCGGGATTTTTTTTACAAACAAAACAAACAAACAAGGTTTGTAAAATATGAAATGTAAAATGTGTCATTTCTACTTCCTATCCAATAATTAAATTTGAATTCTTTAAAGTTTTCAGCTATTTTGGTGAGGATTTGAAGGTGGTCCAAAGACGTTTAAGGTTCATATGACAAAAAAAAACTAAACTTCCAACACTGGTACAACTTTCATTTCCGTTTTATTCCAGCTTCTAGGAAGTATACTGACCGTTGTCTGCCCAATTTGTTTGGGGTTTTTGTAGAAGTTTACTCGAATGTATCGCCATATGGGGGTTGAAAAACAGCAAGCGAATATGCGCGTTTGCCTCTTAGTTATGACTAAGAGAAGTTGATTTTTTACTTACATCGTCTTTTAGCCACCTACAAATTTGGCAGAATACTAAATTTCCCATTATGATTGCAAGGAAAATATGAGCGATAAAATTTTCTAACTTTTTATAATGTGAACCACCTTAATGAGGAATCATCATCTTACTAGTGCTTTATGGCTCAAGAATCCATAATTCAATCATCAGCAATCATCAAAAAATTAAAACCAGTTTTTACGTTTATATTTAAAGAAATCCTTATGAAAATCTATCATCGCATTACAGATAACCAGTGCAATGTAATGATAGATTTTGTTGAACATTGCTTCAACTTTCAGCGAAAAAACTGGTTTTGAAAATTTGTAAAACGATGATGGTTATTTTCCTCTTATCTTCTATGAACTAGCTATGGACGATTTCGAATCGATGTTTCAAAAATCAATTTTTTTTTAGAGTAATCGATGTTTTGAATCAATGTTAGGAGCACTCAAAATCGAGTGAATCGATTTTCTTCATTCTATTTATTGTTTCGATTCAAAATTATATAATTATTTTTTCAATGTTTAAATGAGTTGACATAGTCTTGAAGAGTTTAATATATAATTTTGAATTTCGAACGTAATTCAATAGAAGGAATTTTACAAGCATATGCAATTTTATTTGGTCTTACTTTGAAAGCTTGTTTTTGTAAAGTTTCATATGAGCATGACAGTCGAATCGATTCAAAAACATTGATTCAAATTATTCGATTTAATCGGTGTAAAGATTCGACATATTGAATTGAATCGATTCATTAGCATCGATGTTCTGGTCAAATTTGCCCAACGCTACTTTGAACGTTTGAGAAGCAAGAAGTGACGTCCAGTGGCGCAACCAGAATTTGGTTCTAGGGGGAGTTTTAGACGGTAAAAAGGAAGTCAAAGTAGAAAAAGTTGTATATCTTAATATTTACAAATTTCAGTTTCTCTTGTTCGCTCTAGGCATGCCTTGTTCGCTCTAGGCATGCCACGAACTTCCAATTGTAATAGTTTCCGCCAGGTTTGGAGCATTTTTAGAGGGGTTTTATCATTCACTACTATCCCCCCAATCTGATCAAAGTTGTAGCAGTATATGATAAACAGTTTCTCATAATGTGCAGCATATTATGGTGGTCAATTTTCTCATTATTTATTCCCTGATTATGAGAGTTCGTAGTATGGCGCACAGTGATGCGAGAGAGAAAAATAGTCTAAAAACTTACCTTCACTATTAAGTCCCAAAATATCTTTGTATTGTTGTATGATAATTGATGCGCCTCTGATAAACATGCTTCTTTTTCCGAACCTCTCAAATCCTTCAGTATTCCATTTCTAAACCAGTCACAAGTTGGGCTCAAGTGCCGTATAGTTTGACGAAACCAATATCTCATGTTGATAACATAAAATTCTAATTCAAGAAAAAATTATAACAAAAAGTAAAAAAAGCACAATCTGGTCTATTAGAGTAAAGAAACGTCATTAGAATGGACCAATGCACGAGTTAACCATTTTGACGTTTGAGCGGTGCCGAATTCATTCATTCCCATGGTAACGTAAATAACACGGCACTGCTCAAACTTCAACGAGTGAGCGTGTGCATTGGTCCATACGAGGAATCACTGTGTGGCGTGTTCCTCCGTTGCAAAGGGTAGCTGTGTGAAATCAAAAGCTGTGCACTAACACATGTAAACGGTTGTGTATTATACAGAAACAGCCCCTCACCTTATTATAATACATTGCATCGATACTCCATGTAAGTTGGATGGTACCGTTGCTATGACAACGTCCTACATAACCCGTCATTCGTTTTGACGGCCATGTTGACTTTACAGTTCACAATTTAAAAATAATACAAAGCGTACAAATTCCAATGACAGCGTCCTTCGCCTTTAAAAAGTTTTTCCTCTGGGGCCTGTGAAGAGTAGAAGACACATCTCATTGTGGAATTTTGATCTGATTAGACTCAGGGAACAATGTCGAAAGTATTACAACAGACGAGGCTTAAGTGAAGCAGAATCGCTCAAGTCGGCAGCAAGGTTTACAGGAAAGATCCTGAACGATTTGGCAGCAAAAACAACGTTTGTACAGATGTTTTGATGAGGCCCAGATAGCCCTAGTGGTACATGCGCAGCTATTTAGTAAGACCAAACTAAAGGTCATGAGTTCGAATTCCACAGATTGAGGATCTTTATGTAAATGAATATTAGAACACTAAACTGACAAGCAGGCTCTGTCCCATTTTGCACAAACTGTCAGAAAGAAGAGGAAGAAGATGTTTCTAGTTTGAACAAGATCCTTGCGAAATTTACGGATGTCAAATGAACGAGATCCTTGCCTAATGGACAGATACAAGAGTTCACTATTTGACGTCTGAGCGGTGCCATGTTACTTACGTGACCATGGCAACGAGTGAATTCGGCACCGCTTAAACGTCAAATTAGTGAACTCGTGCATCGGTCTATGAACCAATGCACAAATTTACTCGTTGACGTTTGAGCGGTTTCATGTTATTTACGTGACCACGGAAACGCGTGAACTTGGTACCGTTTAAGGCGAAGTAGGCCGTCATTGAAATTTGTACGGATCGTTGATGATTGTTGCTAATTCATCTCACGATTTCGACTCAAAGAAAATCAGTTGGTTTAACACTGACACAGATGAAAAAGTATCAGCTTACTTTATGCTTGTTAGCGCGTACACTGATACTTGTTTAAGTCAATATAAACTATCAAGACTGAGTTTTATCACTTTGAAATGCAAGCTGAAAAGTCATCATTTTTGCCAAAACGAATGACGGGCTACTTAGCCTTAAAGTCAAAGAGTAAATTCGTGCATTGCTCCATGCGGTGCCGTGTTATTTATGTGACCATGGTGACCTTACTGCCTCTGATAAACATGCTTCACAATGTTTGTTCAGTACACATTTCTGGATGTATGAATGGGCACAGCTTCTACGGAGCCTCTATCTTTAGCATTTCGGAACAATCCGGTTCTACTTCTAAAATAATTTAGACTACGAATTTGTCTTAGTAATTATTCAAGAATTGTAACCGCAATTGTCTCAAACTATTTTGGAAATGTTTTCTCTTGAAAAATCCTCTGTGAATTCTTCTAGTATTTCCTCTAATGCTTCTTTTTGGAACAGTTTCATAGATTCCAATGAAATTGTCTATAATTTAATGGCTCCCATACTTTTCTGATAAGCGACCTACCCAAGTAACCACTAGCCTGCTAATTCGCCTTTTTGGCCTTATAGGGCTATTACACGGCTAATATAGGGCATGTAAGCTGTATAATGGCAGTATATTGGCACGCAGGGTGAATTAAAGTGCTATTTGGTTACTTGGGTATTGGAGAAAAATGACACGAATTATTTTTATCGAATAAGGCCAAAATATAAATATATCTGTTGTCATGACTATGCTTTATCAGTAATTGACAAAAAATATTATTCTCTCCCAAAATAAATTAATAATAGAAGGATGTATTGAGGAGAAAAAAATGAAACTGCACATTTAATATTTATGAAAATTCTGAATAGTTCGATAAGGAACATAAAAAATAGATTTGGTTAGAGCGTCTATAATAAAATATAGATTTTTTTTCAAATGTTTCAGTTTAAAATTACACCAGAAAACCAAGGGTTTTCCAGTCTTCAATATTAAAATATAGTTAGGGTCAATTTTTATCTTAACATCCGAATATTTCTTTAATACTATAATCGAGAAAATGATGAAATCAACAACCACGGGTCATATATTTTGTAAGTCAGGCTTTATTTTGAAACCCTTGCCCACAGGATCGTGCCGTATTTATTGCATTGGACAATTCTTCACCCCGGCTCGTAGGAAGAGGGCCGTACACAAAAATCAGATTCTTCAGGTTCGATCTCATCGCGGTGATCGCATACTAATACCGGCTGCGTGGTTTGAATTTTCTCTCTTTATGTGGAAATTTTTGACGCATTTCTTGGGCTAGCAGGTGGCGCGCGGTTGGTGGTTTCGGAGTGCCGCGGTTGAATCCATATTTGGACTTCTCCCCAAACCTGTTTCTTGGTTTCGTGAAACATGGCCAGGCCCGCCGCCCGCCACACTATCGCCCATTACCAGTCGCGTTAAGTGTGATATTTTGGTGGTCGGGAATATTGTGAAAAAATGCATGACCTCTGACGAGTGTGTCGACCTGGGAGGAAAGTTTGCGCAAAGGGAGACACATGCTATCCGTTAATGGGAACAGGAACCGAAGAATTATTTGGTGGGAATGGTTGTTTTCAATCTGTGTTGCAAATAAAATTGGATGAAATTTTTGTCAAAATCAAATTAACTTTCTTTCTTTTTCTTTACAGGTAACGCTTATCAGTATTTATCGAATGAATGGATAAGAGTAAGTAAGAAATCACAACAAAAAACAAAACGTATTTGAATTTTATTATTTCCTTTTTTGGCATTACATTCCAACTGGGGCGAAACCTGCTGCTCATCTAAGTGTGACATAGTAACTTGAGAGACTTTAAAAGATAACCTTGAACAAACGTTCAGTTTTGTCATCATAAGTAAAAAATATAAGCTTATTCTCTTCAAGATGTTTGAGAAGAAGTTCGCAATCTTCAAGAAATTCCGGCAAAACGAGGCAGTCTCCTTTCATTGCGATTTGGAAGGATTTCATGATTTCCCTAATTAAGTTTGACCCAATTTTTCAAATTCAGAACAGCTGACGATGTTTGAGAACAGGTTTTTTGTGCGATTTGGAAGAGAACCTTGATTCCCCAAATTAAGTTCAATCCCAGACAACCAAAATGTACGTACAGTGGAAGCTCGTTATAACGACAACTTTTATAGCGACGAAAGCTCTCTATAACGACATTTTTCGGACACTTGAAAAATTTTACAATATCGTAACCGTTCTCTATAACGACTTTTCCCTATTACGACGGTCCCTTACGATGTCGTTATAACAAGCTTCGACTGTATAACGAAATTACCTGGAGGCTTTGTATGTGCAAAAATTCACTTATAAGTAGTCGCGAAAAGGCCTTCTACGAACAAAAGTGGAGGCGATATGCGTGTATGTATTATGTGATGAATAATAACATACAATGCGAGTGAATAAATATTCTAACGAACTAACCTGCGATGTTATGCGACTTAACTTATGGTAACAAATGTTGATTTGACAGCTGCTACGGATTGATGCGACTTACTTTGTAGGAGTTTACGGGACGAAACAAAATGTACAAATGAACTCAGAAAAGAAGTGTTTTATGCGAGGAAACTCATCAATCTGACGAGTTTATCCACGATGTTTTGCGGGTTTGATGTAATTAGTATGAATCAACGAGTTGTAACGTGAACTTTCATGCGATTCCTGGTTGTCTGGGAAGATCTCTTGCCAGAATTCATCAAATTCTAAAATGCTGACCACAATTTGCGGTACGCTTTACTTCTTCCCTTGCGCTCAGTATTTCTCGGAAGAAAGCTTACAGGTGCTTGGTGGGAGAGTGTTCAATCCAGTTCATCAAGATACATACACAGGAAGTTGGCCCTAAAGAACAGGATAGCTCTATATATTATTTTTCAGTTCCTTAATGTCTTTTTAATTCTGGAACACATCACAGTTGTCCAACATGTAAACTCTAATTGATAGTAGTTATAATTTTTGATAGATGAGGCCAGGTTGACATAAATTTAATCATCGTTGAATATATGTAATATTTTAAGTCAAATAATGACACTTGTCTTGATAGCCGGTTTCAACGATGGAAAAGCACTGGATAAGCTGAAAAGCAAGCTACCCCCAGCAGCACCGGCACTGCAACGAAACAACACAATAATGAATGATTTAATCGAGGATAATGAAAGAGGCAATTATCTTGCTGATCCCTTCGTGTGGCTCAAATTACGCCGAACATAATGCGATCCAGAGGAATATGAATGAATGCCAGGGCAAGCAAAGTACCGAAATAAGCACTCTCGAACACGAAACTCACCGCTGTGGACTGGAGAAAGAGCAAAGGTACCTACTAATATATTTTTCTGCCTCAAAAAAAGTATTCAGAACTCGAGAGATGCAAGAAAACTCGAAAACAATTGCGTCTCGCCAATTTCTCAAGGCTTTCGGGGCAAGACTTTGGCGGCCGCATACGAAGAGAGCTTATAACCCTCCATCCATATAATTATCGAAAGCTTCAACATTATTAATAGCCCCGGGGGCTGAGCAGGAACCACGGTCAGACCCCTGCCAGCACCGCGCGCCGATTGTATTGTTCCAGGTATTTGGGTTTAATCTCGGCTCAGTGGTCCGTAAACTGCCACACTCGTCGAAAGACAATACAAAAATGTCTGGTTTGTCTTTACCACCGACAGCCAAGAATAGGCACATCGGGTGAAATAGGGTTGTAGGATTATCTTTTGATGGCTATTTTGGGGGTTTAAAGTAGAACCATAGTAAAGAATATCAAACAATAAACCTATTTCGTAATGGTTCCACTGTAACAGTATATTTTACCTGCTAAATGTTTCAAGAGCACATCCACAGATGTTGAATTTTGTCATTTTTACATTCGTTTATTATGAGGCAGGTATGGGTATCATCGTTATCTATATCATGAATCTATAATGGACCAAATCGGGAATTGTTCATAGATCTTTTCAACTGTGTTATGTTTTAAAGCAACGAACGTTGTACAGCAAGACTATGTAAGGATCTCAAATGCAAAATATTTCTTGCACAATAAAGACGGATGGCAACCCTATGGTTGTATCAAGAAAGCAAAACGAACCTGATCATTTCGAAATTATGTTGCAGATGATCAACAACTGATCATTGGACCGGGAAAGGTGGCATAAATAACGAATCAAAACTTGTTTCGCATGCTAGGGTGGTTGGTTGGCTAGTGGAGAGACAGGTTGCTATCCCTGCGGGCGTCCGATTTACCACACCCCAGACAACCAAAATGTACGTATAACGAAATCACCTGGAGGCTCTATATGTGCAAAATTTCACTTATAAGATGTTGCGAAACGGCCTTCTACGTACAAAAGTGGAGGCGATATGCGTGCATATATTATGTGATGAATAATAACATACAATGCGAGTGTATAAATATTCTACCGAAGTAACCTGCAATATTATGCGACTTAACTTATGATAACAAATGATGATTTGACAGCTGCTACGGATTGATCCGACTTACTTTGTACGTGTGTACGGGATGAAACAAAATGTAGAAATGAACTGAGAAAAGAAGTGTTTTATGCGAGGAAACTCATCAATCTGACGAGTTTATCCACGGTGTTTAGCGAGTTTGATGTAATTAGTATGAATAAACGAGTTGTAACGTGAACTTTCATGCGATTTCTGGTTGTCTGGGACCTATCGGGTAAAGTGAAATTGACGAAACGGGATGGACACACTTATTGAAAATATTAAAATTACTTTCGACGTTTGTATTTTTTGAATCCCCATACAGTAATATTTATCAAAACTCTTCATTTTGTCATTACAAAATTGATATAAAATAGAGTATAATTTTAGAGTACTTAACTTTTTGAAATGAGTTTCTAGTAAATTTGAGTAATTTATACGCCATTGATTATTATCTGATCGTATTGCGACTACTGCATTGCAGTGTTTCAGTGTTTCTTAGTACCTACATTGATATCGTAGCGTAGCGTCACGCCATTGCCGGGCGCATTGCAGAGCTCCATCTTCGTCGGTCTTGGGCGATACTTCTGAAGTTGTCCCAAACGTTTAGAGTCGCTTCTTCTTCTGCGTACAGCCAGTGTATTTGTGGTCTTCCACGAAGTCGCCGACCTCTACCTGGTTCCCTGCTGAATATTATTTTCGCAATTCTTCCTTCCAACATTCGCACTAAGCCACCAGCCCACTGAAGTTTGTCGTATTTCACACGCTTGATAAAATTCGTATCTTTGTACACCTAATACAACTCGTGATTCATGCGCCTGTGCCCCACACCATTTTGGAGTTTCCCACCAAGTATTCACAGCACTTAACGCTCGAAAACATTGAAGGCTTTCGGGTCTTCCTCTTTCAATGTCAACGCTTCGTACCCGTAGAGAGCCTCCGGAAGAATCAATGTTTCATACAGGGCGAATTTTGTTATCATTTACAAGTTGCGGGAGCTTAGCTGGTTACGTAGTCCATAAAAGGCCCTATTTGCATCCGCTACACGTCTTTTCACTTCGCGGGAACCGTCGTTGCGATATGTCACAAGTGTTCCAAGGTAAACAAATTCTTCAACAACTTCAAACACATCCCCATCAAACACTACCTCAGCACCTACACCAGCAAGCCTTTCTCTATCTCTACTTGCAACCATTTGCTTCGTTTTGATCGAATTAATGGTTAGACCTATCCTCGCTGTCTCCCTCTTCAGAGACACAAAGCCTCCTTCACTCTTCTGCGATCGATTCCTATAAGGTTGATATCGTTTCTCTGCACGCCTAATTTCCTAATAGAACCCTCGAGTGCAATGTTGAACAGTAAATTTGAAAGTGTGTCTTCCTGCTTTAATTTGTTTAACGTTAGGAACGAGATTACCACCTCTTCTGCGATCCGAACACTTACCTGCCAAAGCTCATTTCATTTCACTGAGTCATACGCCGTCTTGAAATCAATAAACAGATGGTGAGTCTGCAAGTTATACTGCTGGATTTTATCTAGGATCATTCGCAAGCTGGTTCGTTGTCGAACGGCCCTCACGAAAATCGGCTTGGTATTAGCCGATGAAGGACTCCTCGAGCGGTCTCAGTCTGTTAAACAGGATTCGCGACAAGATTTTGTACGCCGAATTCAGCAGGGTAATTCCTCTGTAATTGGCACACTCCAGTCTGTGCCCTTTCTTGTGGATTGGCGTAGGCCATCCAACCAGCCGATGGGAAATTCTTCGTCCTCTCATACCTTCAGAAGTACTCGGTGGATCGACTGATAAAGCTGCTCACTTCCATGCTTGAGAAGCTCGACCGGGATCTCGTCCTTCCCAGCAGCCTTACAGTTCTTCAGTTCAGCCTTTTTAACCTCTCCTATGGTCGGTGAATCCACAGCTTGATCGCCATTATCAACATTCATCCTGTTCCTCGCTACATTTCCATGTTCACCGTTCAACAATTGCTGAAAGTGCTCCTTCCACCTGGCAGCCACCGCCATTTTATCGGTCAGCCAATTCCCTTCTCGATCATTGCACATGGCGGGCACTGGTACGGTATTGTGCCGCGCATCATTGACCGTTGCATAGAATCTCCGCATATCATTCCGGTTCATGCTTTCTTGAGCTTCAGCTACCACACTTTCTTCGTGCTGCCTTTTCTTTCTGCGGTGGATTCGCTTTTATTCGGCTCTCGCTGCCCTGTACCGCTCTCTGTTCTGTCGGGTACCGGCCACAAGCATACGGCTTCTGGCGACATTCTTCAAGTTTGTCACTCTCTGGCACTCTCCATCGAACCAGTCGTTTGTTTCGTCTTCGTCGCTGACCAGTGCCAATTACTTCCCACGCCGTTGTTGCCACAGCTTCGTGGATACGGTCCCACAGGCTGTTGACATCTCCAGCATGGTGATTCTTTCCAACTGCTCGTCTAGTTGCTGGCAGTACTGTGCAGCTACCCCATCAGTCGACAAGCGTTGTATATTGAAGCGCAGCGTTCTGTTTGTTCTGGAACCCGTGACGCTGGATAACCGTCCCCGAATTTTAGCTGCACCGAGATAATAATCCGAGTTGATATTAGGGCCTCGGAAGGTCCTGACATCCATGACATCTGAGAAATGTCGCCCATCAACTAGCACGTGGCCTATTTGGGAGCAGGCATCGTTATTCAGGTGTCGCCAGGTGTGTTTGCAGATATTCTTTCGTACGAAGGACGGGTCGGAAGAAATCCTCTTTCCCGATCTACGCATTTGCGTCGCCGATGACTATCTTGACGTCTTGTTTCGAGCTTCCTCCGTAGGCCTTATCCAGGCTCTTATAGAACTCATCCTTCGTGTCATCGGGCTTATCGTTCGTTGGCGCATACTTGCCCTTCATTCACAACACACAGATTCGGTCGCTTACCGGTTTCCACCGAATAGTTTGCTTCATCTGCTTTCCAATCACTATAAAGCCAGCTCCACGTTCTGCTTTGTCGCCACCGCTGTAGTAGATGTGATAATGAATGAAGTGTTGACGATGGGGTCCACCGCTTGGAATGCACGATCACCGGTTCCCGGCCATCGTATTGCCTGGATAGCTGCCACGCCGACATTCCGCAGTTCACAAGCCAGGGAGCACAACATTTACTTACTTATTTGGCTTTACATCAATTATCTTGATAAAGCCTCGCCAACAATATTTCGCCAATTCACTCGGTTCATGGCCGCTTCTCTTCATCCTCGACTGTGACCCACGCTCTCTAGGTCCTGGTGCACCTGGTCAATCGACCTAGCTCGCTGCATCCCACGCCTTCTTGTTCCGACCGGATTCGTAGCAAACACTATCTTTACAGGGTTGTTGTCCGGCATTCTTGCAACATGCCCTGCCCAGCGTATCCTTCCAGCTTTAGCGAGCTCGTGGTTCATCCTTCGCCGCCACACGCCGTTCTTTTGCACGCCGCCGAAGATCGTCCTTAGCACTCGTCGTTCGAAAACCCCAAGAGCTTGCAAGTCCTACTCGAGAATAGTCCACGTCTCATGCCCATAGAGGACTACCGGTCTTATGAGCGTTTTGTACATCGTGCATTTGGCGCGGGGGTGAATCTTTCTTGACCGCAGTTTATTTTGGAGCTAATAGTAGGCACGACTTCCGCTGATGATACGCCTGCGTATTTCCCGACTAACATTGTTGTCCACCACCTTCGAGGTCTATCCCCGTCTATCGTAACACTGCTTCCTAGGCGGGCCCTGTCGCGCACAACACACGCAAGTTCATTCAAAGCTCTCATGTTCCAAGATCCAACTTTTTAATCGTTGCCCTTTATTCGTTGCCGGGTCTGTTGCCGTAAAATCAATCCGTTTGCTCTGCTTTTGCCTTTCTTGGTTGACGAAGAGTCTTCGATAGGCCACCTAACCAGGGTTGCACAACCTACATCGTGCTAGAGGGGCTGCCACCTCGGTGCTGACACGATACAGCATTGTCCGTTTGTTCTTTACATGATGACCACGGTCATAGCCATCGCTACCATTTACCTCAATCAGAGCTTTGGGCCTGTAGCTCTAGTTCTCAATAGTTTCAAGTTCTTTCGGACATGCTACTATGGTGAGCCGTCATGCGCTAGCGGTGTTATGATACTTGCGCTAGCGGTATTGAAATGATGCTAATAAAGAAATAAAAAAACTGAATGAAAATAAGCAAACGCAAACGTGTAAACTCTTTTTCCTGGAGAGTACGTATGCTTAGTTGTTGTGTAGGTAAAATCGCTTTTTTTGTAGTCATTTTTCAGAGTATTCGTTTAAGATAAAAAATTTTCATGCGTTCCCTCTTGTTCAGAAACTACACCCGAAATTCCTTTAATGTAATTTTAATGTTTAAGGAATAACTTTAAGTACTTCAACTTTCTGCTACATTCTTTCGAGTTTTTCTTCAGTAATATACCGAAATATTCCTTTAAAAATTTCTCCTAATGTTTTATTGGATTTCTGCCTTGAATAACTCCATAATAAGTTCTCGAAAGAATCCCTTCAAAATTGCATTTTGTTGAAACTTACTTATTCTGAATGGAGGTTGGCCTAGGATTCATAAAAAATCTTTTGATAGTCTCAAAATTCCTCTCAAAACTGTCTTAGAGATTTCTTCAGAAATTCCTCTAATTTCACTTCTGATTTTTTGGCAAAATTGAATTGAAATTTTTCCATAATTCGACCAGGAATTTCACTAAGACCTTTTTCATGCTTTTAATCGAATGTCATTTTTGAATATCTCTTAGAACACAAAAAATACGGAAACTGAAGTTCTAAAAATATTACTTTTTGGTTGTCTGTAATATTAACAACAATTCCGGGTCAAATTCTAGATGCCCGTAAAAATTCTGAAATATTTCTTCAAAGATCTTCAAAATACTAAGCATTAAGTTTGAGTCTTCTGGGTGGATTTTAAAATATTTTTTAAGAAAATTATATAGAAATCTCCAGTTGAAACATTCTATGGATAATACTTAAAGAAATTCTAAGAAGCAATTACTGATGCCAATTTGAAGTAATTTCTTAAAAAAACTTAAAGTAATTTTTATATGCTTTTTGGCGTCCTAAGAGAATTTCTTAGGAAATTCAACGGTCATGTAGAACTAAGATTCATGTTGATTCCGGTTGTCTTACAGGCCAGAGCAAAAAATTCAAGGGAACACTACGAATCTAATCTTCAAAATTTTTCCAATAAGTAATTCTCCAAAACGTTAAATGGACCCGTTACTTAAGATGCGTTCAGGACCTTCCTTTGCTTACTATGAAAAACTAGCAGTGATATCCTGCAAAATTTTACGGCACATGCCAAAAGGGTGCAGTGGCAGTCTATGAAGATCGTTTCGGCGCGAAATTTGAGACTGAAATTGTGAAGACCACTCTTCTCCCCCCTTATAATCAAAATAACCTGGCTACGTCCATGTCCCTCGCCCCCTTAAAAGTCTATGTAGGTTGTAAACGCAGTTCCTAAGCAAATGTTAACACGTCAATGTCGATTTTGTCAGGTTTCCCGTTTTGTCAGCCTAAAATTCATCGAGGGGCTAATAAAATCGAGTCCCTACTGTATTACTGGAACATGTTCTAGTAAGGGAAGAACTGCTTTTATGAAAAATTCAATGATATTATAATTTTAGATTGGAAAACAAGCTTCCGTTATTTTCAGACATTTTTTTATTTCTCAACCCGTAACTATTGCCTCTACTACTGGCAGAGACATTATATATCGTGCTTATAGAATACAAGTGAATGATTGGTAAGCGATTAGTTTTTGGGAGACCTTCGATTATCCGTGCGGGAAAACCTGCATTCCACAGCCACATTTAATATACGATGAAACAAGGAAATTTCAAACATAAATTAAAGTACATTGTGTTGCAAAACTAATGGTAATTAAAAATTAATTGTCATTTTCGTAGAATAAAAATTTCAACGTTATATTAAATGATTCCCACATTTTAAAACAGCCGCGGATTTTGTAGGGTTAAAAACTTGAGTTTATAGTGCTTGCTACATGATATACAAATGCAAAAATGGTCAATTAACACAGAAAACTCTCAATAGGGCGATATTCAAAACTGAAAAAACAATATATGGTTCTTTTTCAGTGGTAGTAAAAACGAAATTCTGAAGCAAAAAAAGCACCACGGAAGATGAATTAAACACAAAAAGTTATGTAATCACTTTGCACTTGATTTCTAATCACTACTTTATTGATCCAGTTTTCTAATTGCAAGTAATTTACGTTTTTCATTATTTTTCATACGTTTTGACAGTTCTCCGATTAACATTCTTCCATGCGCTTGTGTTAAAAATTTGACAAATTTGAGAATCCAGCGTGGCGCGATTAGTGAGTGGAATACAAACAACAGTGTCGTCGCTCGGCGGCCAGTGAGAAAAACTGAATGTTTGAAAGGTTGTTGCCTGTACTTTTTGCCGCTGGCGCCAACTGTTAGCGTTTAAGGACGAAATAAACAGTCGTTACCCTGTTAATTACTATTAATGTGCACATTAGAACACAAAGCTGAGAAGCAGGCTCTATCCCAGTTGAGTCGTAATGCCAAAAATAAGGAAAGAATGTTCGCCAGACGTTCGATCAAAACAAACGAGAGAATGCCGTCGACATCCGCTGGACCGCAATCCAATCGAAGCTTACGCCTTTCCTCCTGGCTTAATTTTTGTTTCCTCCAACATCTTCGCTACGAGTGGAACATCGGTTTGAATTGAGCCGAGGCCATTACCACACCTCATTTCCATTCGGTGCGCTGGCTGCTATCCCTGTATGTTGTTGTGGGTATACATTGTCGACCTAAAGCGGCGTGCCGGTCGTCGTTCGCCGCTCGTATTGGTATTCGAGAGTAATATCCACATCCACAGATGGTCTACCTTCATGCTGCGGCCCATTTGGTCTGATCCAAACAAAACTCAATGGATGCAAAACATGCTAAGCCTATTCCACCGTTTTCGTGGTCATTTAAAGGTTCATTTGCTTCTTTCTCGATTGTTCGAAAGGCTGTTTCAGTGAGTGATGGAAGTAATGGTTGGCCCTTCAGCATTGGCGTAGCTAGGAATTTTTTCTGGAGGGGGCCTAGGGGGGGCCTAGAAAATTTCATAGTTTCATCATGACTTGAATGAAACTTTCATGGTTTTTTTAGTTTCATAGTTTTGAAGCAGTGATCCTCAGCCCTGTTTTTTTTTTCAACCATTTTTATTCCTGATGGAGGATTGTTTTCGTAATAGTTTTGTTTGATGTTCTTCATAACTTTGGGAGTAGAACAGTATCCCGAAGAACGGAAACTTTTCAGATTTAAGAGATACAGAAATCTTCGGTGACCACGGATTCATAGCATCCAAAGCAAAATTTCATAGTTTTAACAGATTTATATTGATTTTAATTATTTGTTATTCTGTCTCATTTCACGGCACATTAGTAATGTTTGTAAATTTCAATTTTCGCTACGAAAAAGATTTTTTTTGTAATCCAGTCAAAATTTCTTAAATAATTCTAACAAAAAATCACAAGAAATGTCCTTCCTTATTCTTCCACGAAATTTTTGACATTCAACCATGTGTTTTGAAGACATTCCTCTGAAAATTCCTACGGGATTTTCTTCAGGAATTATTTTTTTTGTAATTTTCAGTGTTTTCTCCAAGAACAATTTACCACTTTTCACTGATTTTGTCCTGGGATTCCCAAAGAAAATCATTCCCAGACTTTCTGATCTTACCAGAAAATGTCTCGAAGAATCTCTATCGAATTGTTTAAAAAAAAAATATCTTGAAGAACTCTGCCAGATAATGCATTACAAATTATTTTAATTATTTCTCCTGGAAGGTTCTCTACGTACTTATTACATATTAATTCCAATATTTTTTTAAAGTATCCTCTGGTTGTTCATTAATAATTTGATTATGATTTTTTGGAATTATTGAGGATTACTCCAAAAAATGCTCTAGGAGTTTCACCATAAATGTCTTTAAGATCACCAACCAAGGATTAATTCCACGGATTCTTAAGAAAGTTTGCAACCCGTTTTTCAACTTTGCTTTTGAAGTTCGTCCTAAAGTTCCTCTACAAGATTGTTTGAAAAAATCTTAGCAAAAATTGTCCAAACTTCTTGCAAAAAAACTAAATGACTCTTCCAGGTTTTATCGTAATATCTCACAAGAAATTAAAAATAATTCCATTGTAAAAATGCTAAGCATGAATTCTCATAGAAGCTCTCCGCAGATCTATCCGTGTTTTTTCACAAAATATAATACAATCCTCTTAAATAAAGGAACAACATCTCGTATTCCTTCAAAACGCTTTCAAAAATATTTTTTAATTTATTCAAAAATGCCTAACTATGAAATTTTTGAAGAAATCTAAAATTCCTATAAAGTTCCTAGCGTTCAACCGTTATTTCAAAACTCTTCCGCGAAATAACTCAAAGATTTCTCGAGTAATTTGTTCAGGGATTTCAAATAGAATTATATTACTGTTTCCCTAAGATTCTTCCATAAAATTAACCAGAGTATCATCTAAGTATTCTCCAGAGATATTTTTTCTTCAAACCGCACTCACGATTCTTTTGGGACTTTTTAACATATCTTTTTTCACCAGATTAACTAAGATTTTGTAATTCATTATTGAACTTCTCAAAAAAATTCTTCATAAGTTCCAAGAAATATTCTTACTAGTTCTAAGAATAACTTTCAGGTTCTAAAAATAACTTCAATTTTTTACGAATGGTAATCGCAGGATTCTTCCATAAAAAAATTATCAACTTATTAACTACTTCAGGAAGTTTTCAATATTTTTAGTGATTGCTTTACAAATTCCTATACCAATCGCTGCATATCAGATTTCTAGATAAACACATAGAAAGGGTTAGAAGAAGTTTGTTGGTTTTTTTTTTGAATAATTCTTCATAAGAATTCGGAAAAAAAAACTTATTTCCTGTCTTAATATTCAAGAATTAATTCATAGAATTTCTGAAACTTGTTGACAATGTATCTCACAGAAAAGCTTAAGTGGTCCTTGTAGGATTTACTACAAAAATCTTGTTCTTTTTCTTCGTCTTTTATTATTAGAACATTATTGGTGTTAAAACGGATGGAATTTTTACTGAAAATATTTGTAATTAAAATTTTAGATAATATATTGTATGAACTCCGAAGTTTCATGATACTATGATGAACATATTGATGTAGATCCCATTTTTCTTACCTTTAGAAATTCCAAACAATTTTTTTGAAAAGTTTAAATTCGATTATTTTGTAGTACTGTAGTACTGTTTGGAGTATGAAAAATGTTCCATGCGAAGGAAGGTGAAACAACAAAATGTTGAAGTCGGTGCTTAGAACAATAGATGGGCAATGGTACCATGAAAAACAATCTATAATCTTTTCTTTATAGGTAAATTACAGGATAATTAAAACCTCTCTAATAAATTTCCACATACCCTAAACAGTGTATCTTTGATAATGTGGGTAACATTGATACATTGATGCATTTTTGAAACACTTATAATCATTATTTGATGAGATTTTAAATAATTCGTTGCATATCCCTGACACCCCAGTTATAGTAGATCATGAATCCGGTCTCAAAGCTCATACCGAACATCATTTTCACAAATTTGGGCCATTTTTGTAATCAAAGTCAGAAATTTCCATAGAATGTTATACGCCTGAAGGTATGCAACATCCTCATTCGGTTTTGTTCGAAATATTTATATTTCAAAAATGTTTGATTTATTTTGAATTCAATGTCGAAACGGGAATCATTCCATATAGTTTTAGAAATATTAGTTTATACCCATTTTTACAGACCTATAAGTGTTTGTTATGCATATTTAAACTTGAAACACTTTTGCAGGTGATTTTTTTTACAAATTCTTTTATTTTATAAACAAATTGGAACCCACGTTCTCCATTAACATTCTCCAATCAAACTCTAACTGAAATGATGCTGAAAAGCAGTTTGGTTGGCGATTTTCATGTGTTTACACACCCATTATCAAAAAGTTACCACAAAACCGAAAATAGACTTCCAATTATATGAAAAATTATTGATCGATTCAACATGAATCGTCATGCAATCTTAGAACTGCAATCGATAACTGAGATTCCAGTGCTTGTTTGAACAATATTAGGTTAATATATTTCAAAACTAATGCAGAAATATTCAGATATTCTTACAAATTTCTCAAGAAGGTCCAGCAGAATCTTCTTTGGAAATTATCCTTAAAATTTATCCTTCTTTGACTTATGGTTTTCTAGAATTCTGCCAGAAAGCTTCTAAAAATTCCGCCCACGTATCGCGCAAAATTTAAACCAAGAATATGGATTCTGCCAATAATTGATAACATTGTTTCTAAGAAGTGTTTTAAAGAAGACCAATATATGTATCTATGAATATCTTAATAAATATTTTCCTTCTTCTCAGTTATTTTGCTACATTTTTTTTCTACAGTTTACTTAACCCCTATGCTAATTTTGAAAGTGAAAGTTTTCCTGGAGGTTTTCAGCAAATTTCCTCTGATGATTCTAAGGCAAGAGACGTTTCAAAAACAATTTTCTTTCCAATTTTTGAACAAACCGGGGATTTGAAGCAAAATTCCTTAAAAAAAAGGGTTTTTAAGCAATTTTCGATGTTTTTTGGAAATATTTCTTAAGGACTTTTAATGAACTTCGCGAAAAAAATTGTAATATTTTTTCTTTTGAAAAACTATTGAAAGAAATGTCTTATGGAACTCTCAGCGAAATATATTAGTATTAGATTTGATAGAATCAATGATTTTTGGAGGAATGGCGAGGGAAAACTGAACTTTTGAAAGACTAAGTAACTTTTTCTAGGTAAATCCGGGAACATTGTCCGGAATCAATTTGCTAATAAAAAGTAGACAAAGAAGAAATGAATGTCTTCCAGGAGGAATTCGCTTTGAAAGTATGAACAAGTCCCACAATTTTAAGTGACTAATTTCCAAGAGATTTGCCAAAGTTTGAAGCCAACCTTTAAAGTTCCTTGAGGAATTTGATTATATTAAAATTCTATAAAGTACACCAAAAAGTTTTTTTTGAAAAATGTTGCTACAAATCTGTAAAAAAAATTGAATCAACATCAAAGAGAGAATTTATTGCTGAAATAAACACTCTGATTGATTTTGTAACATTGTTTCAAACCAGGTTTAAGTTCTACCATTCATCTGAAGACAACTAGGAAATGCTGAAACACCTTGAAAGTTGAGCCTGATTTTTCGACAAAAAATTCTGCTATGAAAATAGAAATAAGTAATTTTGTCTATTTTTTTTTCAAAAAATTATGGGACATTATACGAGTTGAAATTAATGTATGGATTATTTAAGTGAATTCTCATGAGAAAAATCATCATCGCCGGACATCTCGAGCAGGTTATCCTCCAAAAACATGAGAAAGCAAAATACTGTTAATATGCTACTTTATGCTAAACAGCATTATTTGGATTATTCAGAAAGAAAAAAAACGAATTTTGAGAATCAAACTACCAGGATATTGACGCTTTTTTGTACCACGGTAGTTTTTGGAACGAAGATGTCGAAAATTTGCGTATATCGCCTACACGAAGAAGCTAGTCTCAACAGTAACCAATCGATCGACAGCCGGATATTAAGCTTTCAGTTGTCGCGCGTTCCACCGAAGTCAGCACCACCACGCTGATGCTGTGTATGACAAGCGAGGTTTTCTCACTATAGTTGTAAAACGTAAAATAACGTAATTGGTGAAGAGATTTTTGTCAATAACAAGTGTCATGGACATTGTTTCAGAAAGTTTTGCTTCATGGTAAATTGTTTATTTTTTCAATATTCATTATCATCAAAAATTCTGGGGGGGGCCTGGATGTGTCTGGAGGGGGCCAGGCCCCCCTGCCCCCCCTGTTCCTACGCCAATGCCCTTCAGAGACATTTGAATTGGACAGTCTAAGAATCTTAAACAAATCTTGTTTGGGGAAGCATGTTATTCAACAACGATCAACACATTTTAACTGCAAAAACATATTTTCAAATTCTAAACCAAGGTACTCTGTATTGTAATCTGAAATGTGTCTTAACAGTTATCCGTCCAGGACACGACTTGACTGCTCAATTATAGAATTTTATTTATCAAAATACGATATGTATGCAGCGTCTTCAACTGTTGGTATTGGGCAGCATCCATTCATTACGTAACTCTAAAATTGGAAATTTTTAACCCCCTCCCCCCCTCTGTAACGCTTTTTGTATGAAAATGTTTATATTTTTGTATGTGTCGTAACGCTTGAGCCTACTCCCCCCTCCTCCTCGAGCGTTACGTAATTTGTGGATGCCGCCTTGTATCTATAATTTCAGATTTCGAATGTCAGGTGGAAGAAAAATATAGGAAATTTCAAATCGATATACCCCGGAATAGAATTGTTTATAACGAATTCAATTCAATACGTATGTATGTCTTTTGGTATTTCTGGACTTATTCCTTAAAAAATTAAATGGGGAATTTTCAAACATTTTTTTTTAGCAAATTAAAAATGGCAACTTTACCAAAGCTATCTCTTGAAATACATTAATATCATAAATCCTTATTCCTTGAACGTTGTACACCCACATCCCCTATCCGCAATAGAGTATTTCGAGCGCTCGTCCCAAGTTTCAAATGCAAATTCCAGTTGCTAGTGCTATTAATTTGCGCCCTAATAGTCACCGCAAAAGGAATCGGAAAGTTAAACGCCGCCCCATTCAGCACCCATATTTCAGTTTTGTTCACGGTTGTTCATACTAAGTATCCCACTGTCGGTTCTTCGGAATTTTGATGAAGCAGACTCCGCCGCCGTGTGGATGAACTTAATTAGGATGAAATGGTCCACTGATTGATGGCAACGATGTGGACCGAGACAGATTTTCTCTGTCCGCTAGTGGCGACTTCTAAATGTCCGCTTGAGTTGTGAACGTGTTTCAAAACCGATCTACGAGTTGGGTTACGGAGAGGGGTGCGTTTATCTCCCGTGGCGATTTTGCGTGTTGATCCCAACTTAAGCTCCTACTTGATCGCTGGACCCCGAAAGAGACAAACTTTCACTGTATATGCGTATCTAACAGGTAGCTGTCGAAAATTGGATCACAAGTTGAACGCTGACTTCACTTGATAAATGATGGAAAAGAACGATTTAGGTTAGGTTTTTTTTTTATTGAACCTTTTGCAACAGTTCCCATTTACGGAAAACGTTGAATTGTAAGTAACCCATTCGAAGATTTCAGCTCACAGTACTTCGTTGGTGTCCAGCATTGCTATCATTCTTTCATTTAACATGAATCACCACCATCACTCATCATGCTTGCAACCACACGCTGATGCAAGGTATGATTGGTAGCCCATAGTGTTATCGTGAAGCATCGTGGAAGATATAATGCATTCCACTCATCGTCGTCGTACTGGCTGCAGTGGTCTGCGCATTGTCATCATGGTGCTTAAGCCGACAAACGCGCATGAAGCTGCTGCAAATCACGTGTGAGAGAGCATTCCGATGTGGATCTTGATTGTGCGCAGCTGTCCAACGCGATGCTTGTCCATCCATATCTTCTGACCGATGGTAGACAGCTGATGGATGAGGTGATAACCGCGTATGTGAAGAAGGCTTGTAATGGGAAAATGCATCTTCAGTTAATTAGTACTCGATCGTATCGGGAAAGTGCAACCAAAAGGGAATTATGAAGTTTGGGAACGGTGTATTCATTAGTTTTCAGTTGTTGTACATAGTAAATACATGAGGTTATTTATTCATGTATGAGAACGAATGTTGCGTTGAATTCGAATGACCTTTGTAGAACCTTGTACAACTTAGTATATCATATAATAGCCATTTTATGCTAAAAATTGAGCTGAGCTACGTTAACCTTAGCCACTATCAAATCCAGGTAGGGCTAAGCTACTTGCATTATTACATATTACGACAAACAATAACAGCGAAAAAAAATCAGAATATGGGTACTGAAACGCCAAAGACGACAAAGCACAGAATACACTGTGTAAGACGTATATTATGAAACCATTTACCTAGGTGAAAACATAAGTTGACTTACGAATATACATCATCCTAACCTTATTTAGCCTTAGGCTTGAGACTAGTAGGACAGCCGATCATCTTGGATAAACACAAGCTCCTCTGTACTGTTGCTCCGAATAGCGCAGGAAAGGCACAATACTTTTGAAAGTGATTTGTTTCTCAATTGGCTCCGTTTGTGGTTAGGTTTTTTTTATACCTTCCTAGCCAAGAACTTCAAGCCACGGTAAGGCATGAATTTGGGGTAGCATATGAGGTGGGTTTCGGCCACCAGAATAGATGAAAGCTCTCAGTTAATGACTGTGAAGTGTTCATAGATCACTGAGCACAGAAGCAAGCTTTGTTCCAGTGTGGACGTTGTCATGAAGAATATCTTTGAACGATCTTCTTTTTCTTCTTCTTTTTTCTGACGTTACGTCCCTACTGGGACAGAGCGAACACCATCTTTGCAAGGTTGCTGTCCGGCATTGTTGCAACATGCCCTGCCCATCGTATCCTTGCAGCTTTGGCCACCTTCTGGATACTAGGTTCGCCGTAGATTTGGGCGAGCTCGTGGTTCATCCTTCGCCGCCACACACCGTTCTCCTGCACACCGCCGAAGATCGTCCTAAGCACCCGACGTTCGAAGACTCCAAGTGCTTGCAGGTCCTCCTCGAGCATCGTCCACGTTTCATGCCCGTAGAGGACTACCGGCCTTATGAGCGTTTTGTACATGGTTTATTTGGTGCGGGTATTTTTACCGCAGCTTCTTGTGGAGGCCATAGTAGGTCCGACTTCCAATGATGATGCGTCTCCGTATTTCACGGCTAACGTTATTGTCAGCCGTCAGCAAGGATCGCTCGGCCCCACCAGCTAACATGTACTTTGTCTTGGCCGCATTCACCACCAGTCCAACCTTTACTGCCTCGCGTTTCAGGCGGGTGTACAGATCTGCCACCTTTTCAAATATTCGGCCGACAATGTCCATATCTTCCGCGAAGCAACAAATTGACAGGATCTCGTAAAAATTCGTACCCCGGCTGTTGAGTCCGGCTCTCCGCATAACACCTTCTAGCGCAATACTGAACAACAGGCACGAAAGTCCATCACCGAAAGCTAAACAACCAACAACCGAAAAGTTAAACAACCAACAACCGAAAAGCTAAACATTACATATAATTTGCAATTGGATTAGATGGACAAATTGATGTGAAGATTTGCGAAAAAGTTACACGTCTTCTCAGTGAGAATCGAACTCACGACTCCCCGATCTCTAGTTGGGGCGCGTTACCACTTCGCCATAAGAGGACTCATGAACGCAGAAGTTAACCTGAACTCGATTTCAGCTCAATAATCACGTGGTCCTTTTTCGCTAAGTGCACCTCTTTCGGAAGAATTAGATGCCCATCCAAACACAACGCTTTCTATATATATCCAATGCCTAGCCCGAGAGTGCATTGTTTTTTTAGGTATAGGAATAGCACACTACACTAGCCAGCAACTGCGCTGGCTGAGGTTTCTATTGTGTGGGCTTCCAATGGAATGTTCGCCTGAAACCTTCACACAATTTTGGACACCCTCCATCGTCGCTCTTATCAGTCTTGTGAGCTTCCCGGGAAAGCTGTTCTCGTCCATGTTTTTCCATAGCTCTACGCGGTCGATACTAACGTATGCCTCCTTGAAATCGATGAAAAGGTGATGCGTTGGGACCTGGTATTCACGACATTTTTGGAGGATTTGCCGTGCAGTAAAGATCTGATCTGTTGTCGATCGGCCTTCTACGAAGCCGCTTACTATAGGTCACAGACGACGGAAGACGATCTGGGATAATAATTTGTAGGCCGCATTTGGAATGGTGATCGCTCGAAAGTTCTCACAATCTAGTTTGTCGCCTTTCTTGTAGATGGGGCATATTACCCCTTCCTTCCGGTAGCTGTTTTGTTTCCCAGATTGTGCCTATCAGCCGGTGCAAACAAATGGCCAGCCTCTCCGGGCCCATCTTTATGAGTTCAGCTCCGATTCCATTCTTACCAGCAGCTTTATTGTTCTTGAGCTGGTGAATGGCATCCTTAATCTCCCTCAAAGTAGGGGCTGGTTGGTTTCCATTGCCCGCAATACTGACGAAGGCATTTCCTCCGTTGTCCCGTCCTTCATTGCCTGTGCTCGCAGCGGCATTCAGGTGTTCGTCGAAGTGTTGCTTCCAACTTTCGATCACCTCACGCTCGTCCGTCAAAATGCTCCCATCCTTATCCCTGCAGATCTCGGCTCGCGGCACGAAGCCGTTGCGGGATGCGTTGAGCCTCTGATAGAACTTGCGTGTTTTTTGAGACCGGCACAGCGGTTCCATCTCCTCTCCCGAAAGAGGCGGGTCTGCTGTTACCGTTTCTGTCGCTCCAAGTTCTGCTGCAGCATGACCGCCCGCGCTGCATACTTCTCCTCCAGAATCTGCCCACATTCCTCGTCGAACCAATCGTTCCGTCGACTCCTTCCCACGTACCCGACGTTGCTCTCAGCTGCATTGTTGATGGCTGCCTTCACTGTTCTCCAGCAGTCCTCAAGAGGAGCTTCATCCACCTCACCCTCTTCCGGTGATGCAGCCTCGAGGTGCTGCGCGTATGCCGCTGCTACATCCGGTTGAGCATACCGGGGCGGCCGTAGGTACCGTACGCTGCTAACGACGGAGAGTTTTGGGCGCAGTTTAACCATCACCAAATAGTGGTCAGAGTCGATGATAGCGCCACGATAGGTCCTGACGTAGATAATTTCGGAGAAATGCCATCCATCAATCAGAACGTGGTCGATTTGTGATTCTTTCTGCTGCGGTGATCTCCAGGTGTATCGGTACAGAAGGCTGTGCACCTACTTCCAGGTGCTACGAATGGCCATATTCTTGGAGGTGGTGAAATCAATTAGTCGTAAGCCGTTTTCGTTCGTCAGCTGGAGGGCGCTGAAATTTCCAATAGTAGGTCTGAACTCCTCCTGAGCCGTTTAGATCTCCTATGATGATTTTGTCGTCGTGGCTAGGGAAGCTGTCGTACTCGCGTTCGAGCTGCGCGTTAAAAGCGTCTTCATCATCATTAGTGCTTTCGGAGTGAGGGCTGTGCACTTTTATAATGCTGAAGTTGAAGAACCGGCCTCTGAGCCTCAACTTGCACATTCTCTCATTGATCGGCCACCACCCGAACACGCGACTCTGCATATCACCCATCACAATAAAAGCTGTTCCCAGCTCGTGTATGTTGTCGCAGCTCTGGTAGATGGTATGGTTACCTCTAAACGTTCGCTCCGTTGATTCCTTCCAATGCACTTCCGGCAACGCTACGATGCCGAATCCACGGTCCTTCAGCACGTCGGCGAGTATGCGTGTGCTCCCGGTGAAGTTGAGAGATTTACAGTTCCACGTACCGAGCTTCCAATCGCTAGTCCCTTTACGTCGCTGTGGTCTTCGCCGTTTGTCCCGGTTCGCTTTCTCTCGTTGATTATTCGTTGCTTTATTTTTTACGGCTGTCTTGCACCAACCCACTAGATTTCTGGAGGACCATTTCACCTAAATGTTCGGAGGACCATAGTGCGCAGTTTAGCTTAGAGTCCTTCTCTGGCACTCGGACGATGATCAGCCGCCCCTGACATGGGGAACAAACACTGTTGTGAGCCGCTCCTACCATGGAGTACATACGCTCCAGGTTTGCTGAAGCAAAAGCTAAAGCAAACCCCCCTTTCCCTGTTAGCATAGACCAAAGTTCCCACCGGGTTTGGTTACCAGATCTTCCCTAAGGTTACTCGTACCCCGGCCAGTACCGCGAGGAGGTAGGGATAGGAGTTGCTGGGCAAGAGGCTAAGGACCGCACAAAGGGGTCTATTTTATTCCTGCAGGTACGTGAGGTACCAATGGTACGCCATGCCCAGTAGGGTGCGGCTTATTTTTCAAAAGTTCTCAAAACCAAAAATTCGTATGCTCTACTGAATTCTTATCACATTAAAAGAGAAACCTCAAAATCTGAGCCAAAAATATTAAAATTTAGAGGTGGGGCAAGCGTCTTGAAGGTAAATTTTCAAATTATGAAAAATGACCTTCAGTGAAGTAAACATAACTTTGTTATTTTTCAACCAATTTTGAAACTTTTAGTATCAATACCTTCAAAATTAAATTTATAAAAACTCTATAGAACATCAAATTTCCTCATTTTTCTAAAAATTTCAACTTTGTTTTACCATAACTTCATGATTACTCGACCGATTCCAAATCTTTTTACATGGTTTTGGAGCAAATTCAATTGGTTTCAAACCTTTCATACATCACATTTCACTAAAAAAATGTCTTGACCAAGTTTTTCAGCAAAAACTGAACAAAAACATGATTTTTTAACGAAAAATGCCAGTTTGTTTTAATTTTTTGCCAGTTAAATAATATTTCTAAAGCTGAAACTGGTTTTTCTCATTTTTTTTTTAACCTTTGTGAATGTGCAACAATTTTTAAATAATTCTGCAACAAAAATATTAATGCGTATGTAAAAATATATATGCACTATTCAAACTCGTAATTAAGGCAAGATGCTTTATAAATTTAAGTTTAATAAAAAAATGCAATTTCCGGCGAAAAAAACAAATAATCAATAAAAAATTGATTTTTTCATTGAAAAATCATGTTTTTGGGTAGTTATTGTTGAACAACTAAGTCAAAACTATTTTTTAGGAAAATGTGTTCTATGAACAATTTAAAAACAAATAAATTTGCTTCAAAAACATGAAAAAAGATTCGGAATCGATTGAGTAATTATGAAGTTATGGTCAAACAGAAATGATTTTTTTAGTAAAATGGGGAAACATTTGGATAAAAGTATTTTTAACTAAGACTAGTTTTGATTTTAGACAAATTCGATGTTGTACAAAGTTTTTACAAATTTAATTTTGAAGGTATTTATGCTAAAAGTTTCAAAATCGGTTGAAAAATTACATAGTTATGTTTATTTCACTGAAGGTCATTTTACATAACATGAAAATTCACCTTCAAGACGCTTGCGCCACCTCAAAATGTCAATATTTTTGGCTCATATTTTGAGGTTTCTCTTTTAATGTGATTAGAATTCAATAGAGCATACGAATTTTTGGTTTTGAGAACTTTTGAAAAATAAGCCGCACCCTAAGCCCAGTCATTTACCAACCCGGGTATGTTACCCGCTACGGGTAACGGCTTTGAACGATGTCTATGTGTTGTTTTGCTTTCTTGAAATGCTTTTTTGATAATGTGGGCTTATGATTTGCTTTTTGTTACAGCTGGTTACGCGCAATCATACAGATTTATTTGAACTTCTTACCACTCCATGGAAGGATACCCTTCCTTACATTGTGAAAATCGAAACGTTTTATTTATTTTTTACTACCGCTCTCCTCTACAAACCATATAATCAGGCGTTGTTATCAGTATCATCTGGTGTTTTCCCCGTTCCGAATACCGAGACCACAGGAAGCAACTGGTTTGACGGGTACCCATCGGAGCAAAACAACGAGCGAGAACCTCAGACGTACGCAATTATTTCGTAATTTTTGCCGCTCTGTTTCTGCGTGGCATCAGGAAAACAAAAAACATAAAGGCATTGGGTGCCGGCCGTGCAATAAATGGGAGACAACCATCTCCGCGGGCTTATTATAACGGGAAATTGGTTTGTTTTGGCCTTCGGGATTTTGGCACAGAATGCCACACCCTACCACGATGAGCCCACAATGGTTGGGGTCTATATGAAAAGGCGGTCAAAATTCAGGTGAGGGATTCTTAGTGAAAATAGGACAGAACAACTATTTTCGTAATTACAAAAAAATGTTGTTTGCAAAACTCGATTTTTTTTTTACTTTTATGTCGCCAAATTGATTAAAACTTATGGCCGACCGTAGTAGCTACTGCAGTAACGTCAGACAAGCGTCACTTACATAAGGAACTAACTAGAGTACACACAGAAAAGCATCCTCAACCCCTCTACCGGCAGTTTTATTTTTAACCGCAAAAAAAAACAGGGCAGTCGCAGTTGAGCTGTCACGTCATGTCCTAAGTAGCGTTTACATGCTCATACTTTTGCAGCTATGACAGTGAAAAATCAACTGAATAATGTTACTTCGAAATTGTGAGGTAATATAGTATCAATTATCAGATACCTAAATCTGCGATTTCCATACAAATCAGTTTTTCCGATAAATTCTAATATGGTGACCAAATTCAATATGACCACCAAACATTTTTGTTTTGGCAAATGAAGCTCATATGTTTTCCCTTTTAAAAAACATGTCATTTTGAAGGGGTCGTAGAAATTTCTGAAATATTTCAGTTTTAGTGAGCCAAGAGTTTTCAGTAATCGAAGAGTTGAGAACGGAAATAATTATAAACTAAAAAAATATATAATAAAAAGTATAATTTTGGACATTTTGGAATTTCAATTCTCAGCAAAAATTACTCTGCAACAAATTTTAGCCAAACTACAATTTTTTTTTTCAACCATTGTACGCAGCCGTAGCAGATGGGTCAACCGGGCAACCTGTCGGCCAACTCTCGGCAAGCTCGTTATTATTATCGGGCCATTTCACCAACCGCGACCACCAACCGATCGACCGACACGAAATGTGTCACACTTGAAGATTTGGCTCAGACGGCATGACCTGATAGCTACCTGTCAACTGCGTCGCAACGCACTTTAGCGAAGTGATACCTTGACAGTTTGGGGTTTCCTGGTTGATGCTAAACGTTGCTGGTGCTGAGGTTGATACCGGCCACAGGGGCCAAAAGTTGAACGCTTGGCAGCCGTTTATCGGGAATGGGTCCTGTGCGTGCTTCGAGAAAGCATTCCACTAATAAGCATAGGTGTTGTTTGAGAATTTTAATGATATAATAAGATTAAGATCAACGTCAGCTGCGAACAGCTTTCCGTCGTATACTGTAATTGTTGGATTCGGGTTGTTGAAGCTAATAATTAACACTGTTTGTGTGAGTGTTTTTTTTTTTAATTTATTGTATGGAGAGGGAAAACGCACACATTGTAATTAAAAATAAAATGTATTTTTTGGACGACTGCGGAGAAAACGTTTGTATAACAAATTTCTCACAATAAATTCAAATCACGTGCAAACCAGAGTAAACTGTAGAAAATAAAAAAAATATGTTTAGATTGTTTTATGGCTACTTGATCCCCAATAAATAATTCGATTGATGAAGACTCTTAATTATGTTTAAAATAAACAAATTGTAGGGTAGATGCACCAATAGTGGAGGTACTAACCACGATTGAACTTCAAATAATCCCTTAAATTTAAGAAGCGCAAATAATGAACATATTAATGTAGTAACGGGAAGAAACGAACATTGACTTAATAAGAAACATGACTTCATCGCAGTAACCAACGGCATGCCAGTGAAAAATAATACCCCCACTATTGGTTCACTGTTCCTTTATTTATGGTATATTTTTAAATTGTGTTCCTTTAGTTGCGGTATCCGTTGTTTTCTTATAGGATCCTCCACTATAGGAACACTTTACCACAACTATTGGTACAAGTATGAAAAGTTTTAGCAATATTAGTGATATTTCATCAGTTTTAAAGCAATTTGAAATCTGTTTTCAACTATTTCGTTTATCAACAAGCCAATATTTCGATTGATATTGTCGGTTATGTGGCTTATTCAATAAAATCAGTGAAATGGCATTACCACAACTATAGGAACACTCACAACTAATGGATCACTTACCCTATAAGGCATCATATTAATCAATAGTCGTCAATCAAGTTCAAGATCTATGGTGCAACTTTTAATTGTACTCTTCAATAATTGAAGAGCCAGTAAAACAATTGGAAACAGAAATGAAAAATCGCCAAAAAATCTTTTTTTTCTGGTTAGATTTGTTTTAATCCACAATAAAAACAATATGGCACGAAGCTTACAGTGACGTTGGAAATTATTTTGAACCGTTCATGTGTATGAATTATATATGTTAACTAATAATTTATCCCTATAACTTAAAATTGTACTAGTCATATTGATTTCATACATTACTGTTTATTCATTGAAATTTTCCAACGTCCACACCGCATAACCAATCTATTATCTAAAGTTTAGGGTATTTCGTACTCGCATTGTTTCATATTTTTTGCCGATACTGTCATATGAATATATTCTCAACTCTCTTGCTTGGATTTAGATATTCACAACCCAATAACAGGTTCATAAAACTAATAACACTGCGGAACATGCTTTTGTCTCCAGCACCAAAATACCGCTATTCACTTAATTAAGGGTTGCTGAATCCATTGCCGTTTTCAGAAATATCATAGCACGTCTAGTTTTTGAGATATTGGCTGTTGAAAATGCAAAAAATTACTATTTCAGCCAACTTGCATGCAAGTTTGCCAGCTTGTAAGGTAATATATTGGCTTAATTTGCCACAGAACTCAAACTTTATGTGTATAACAATACTTATCATCAAAGTTTGTAATACTTTCGATGCGGAAAAGTTATTGTTTAATGGTTTAGAGAATTTTTGTATTTTGCCATATAGAAGAAACGAAGAATTTTGTATGGGGACTGCAAGCATGTTGAAAAAATCGGTTTAATCGAAATTTAATCGCGCAATTTCATTCAAATTATGTCTGAAATTAAAGTTCAAGTTCTATTTTGCATGTTTGGTGGTTAGATTACAAAAAAATTTGATAAATTGTACCTTAAATTTCATGTAAACATGAATAAAACCAGTGTTTTATACAACTTTGGCGACCTGTAGCTAAAAATTGTGACGTACTGGAACATTTCTGAGAATGGCACCAGATTCAGCAACCCCAAATCTACTAGAGACACATTATTTGATCCTTGAGACACGCAAAAATGTCATTTTTGTTACGCTGTGTAATATACACTACCCGTCATAATAACGGACTCACTTGAAAAAGTATTGCAACACTCAGCTGAATATCTAATCACCCTGAAAAGTTTATTATCCTCTAAACAGGAACATTAATGGTGCTATATCTCGAGATGCTGATGATCTATAATGGTGCGGCCTTCAGCGAAGTTATCCAGCAGATCATGGGCATTCGAAAAAACAGTTTAATTCGCAATTTCACCGGTAGGTGGCACTAGTGAGCATGCAAAATTAAGCGTTTTAAGCATGTTCTATTTGAGTGGCTCAAAAAATAGTTTTTGCTCCACACCGCTCATTCGATTCTAGATCAAATTCTGAGTGTGTCCTCTCAAAATTTGAGCTCATTTGGATGAAAACTGAGACTGCACAAGCGCTTCAAAGTTTATATAGGATTTACTATGAGAAAAGAAACCCATTCATTCAATCGGTCATAGTGTTTGCCCATGTGCTCTTGAGGATTAGAGCTACGTTGATACTTCTTCTTCTTCTTTCTGGCGTTACGTCCCTACTGGGACAGAGCCTGCTTCTCAGCTTAGTGTTCTTATGAGCACTTCCACAGTTATTAACTGAGAGCTTACCATGCCAATGACCATTTTTGCATGCGTAATATCGTGTGGCAGGTACGATGATACTCTATGCCCTGGGAAGTCGAGAAAATTTCCAACCCGAAAAGATCCTCGACCGGTGGGATTCGAACCCACGACCCTCAGCTTGGTCTTGCTGAATAGCTGCGCGTTTACCGCTACGGCTATCTGGGCCCCATTGATACTGTTAGATACATACGTTGATACTGTTAGATACATTTATCAGCTACAACTATGCCGAAGATCGTTTTCAGATCAGACGCCTCAGTAATTAGTTATTGGTTTATATCCAGTCACAAATTTTTCAGCAGGGCTCATTTCACATCTGCACAGGCAACATTGCTGCACCTGGCGAGAAAAATAGCACGCACAAATCATGGCTACTATGTTTTACTGCATATATCCAGTGATGCCTGCAGAACAGCCCAATAATTATAGCCAAAGTCTTACAACTCATTCAAAAATCAATAGCTAATTACTGGGGCGTCCGATTTAAAAACGGTCTTCGGCAAAGTTGTAGCTGATTATTGCATCTCACAGTATCAACATAGTTCTAATCCCCAAAAGCACATGGGCAAACACTATGACCGATTGAATGAATTGCTAGCTTTTCCCATAATAATTCCAATATAAACTTCAAGGAGCTTGTACAGTCTCAGTTTTTATTCAAATAAGCTCAAATTTTGGGAGGACACTCAGGATTCGATCTAGAATCGAATGAGCGGTGTGGAGCAAAAACGATTTTTTGAACCACTCTAATGTTCTATCTAGTGATCTACATGAGATAGAAAGTTCGGGTCTTCGGCAAAGACAGTTTAGTTCGCAATTTTGCCGCTAGGTGATACTAATGGGTATGTACAATTTTGAATTTTACGCAAGTTCTATCTCGTGATCCACATGAGATAGACAGTTCAAGTCTTCGGC
The DNA here is from genome assembly GCF_002204515.2 of Aedes aegypti. Classification (NCBI taxonomy): domain Eukaryota; kingdom Metazoa; phylum Arthropoda; class Insecta; order Diptera; family Culicidae; genus Aedes; species Aedes aegypti. The sequence continues at coordinate 285,876,313 of NC_035108.1, forward strand.
AAAGATAATCAGAATGTCAAGGTCATCCGGAAAACAGGTAATTTTATTCAAAATTTAGCCGCTAGGTAGCGCTAGTATGCAGATAAAAATGAGCATCTATCTCATCATCCAGATAAGATAGATAGTTCAAATCTTCGACAATGTTGATTGTAACTTCAAGGACATCCTAATTGCAAACAATTTGGTTCTAAATTTTGCTGCTAGGTGGCGCTAGTGAGCATATGAAATTTAGCGTTCTTAGCCAGTTTTATCTTTTGACCCAAATAAGATAGAAAGTTGTTCAGAAAGTCTAGGACATCCGAAAAGCAAACCGTTTGATTCTTAATTTTGCCATTAGGTAGCACTAGTTAGGGGACATGGGGCAAGAAGGACACCCGGGGCAAAAGTGCCACCTCTAATTTCACGTAGTTCAAATCAATTTTTTGATGTTTATCGCAGGACAAGAATACATTGAGTACTAATTGAGGGTTGTGTAAATATTACAGTTAAAAATGTTTAGTACAAAAATTAGAAAAATGGCCTTAACTCACCAACGAGAAAAATGCGAAATATTATAAGAATGTAAGACTGGCAAACAAGGATTGACACTCAATAAATACAAAACATATTGATTTTCCGCACAGTATTGATGATTTACAATTGTTTAATATAGCTGTGAGGATTTTTTTCGAAAATTTTTTTTTGACATTAAGTTTTACATATATAAGAAAAGTATGTCTCATGGGGCAAGAGGGATACCGCAATTTTCTCATATAAAATCAAATGAACTTTAATGTTTCTTGTTTAATATTGCATTAAATCAATGTTTCCTACTAAATAAAATCAAAACAAACCATCTTTTACATTTGTTGGGAAACTCACTGCGGCCGAAACGAAAGACGTGTAGCGTAGGGTATAGATTTCCTTCGAAATTCTATTTCACTTTCACTGCACTCGCGATCACACTGGCAGACTTTTCGGACGCGAAAGGAACGAAGACGAGGACACTTGGTTTTAAGCGTGTATTTCTCGCGATGGTCAAACTCTAACTGGTTACAAGAATCTCAATCTCGATCTAGTTATAATGATCCCAGGATCTCCTAAGCGTAACAATGAGCGTGAGTGCCACCTATTGTGACCGACTAGTGAGAGATGAAATACTAACTCAGAGAAACCAATTCAAGCTATTGTTACCTACACTTGCATACTAATTCTAATTTTACAATATTGTCATTGTTCACTTGAAATATTCACAATAGAACTCATATTAAACAAATAAGTTTCAACATGTCGGGCCCCGTTGAAAGGCACTTTCAAAATATAATTTGTCTTATACTAATGGAGCCGCATGGTGCGGCGTCGCTGCCGGTGGAGAGGAGGCGGCTGGTTCTTCATTCGCTGCATCAGCAGTTTCAATTGGAAGAGGGCATATTTCAGTGATGGCTCGTCGATAACTTCCGGTTGCAGTACGGACCTGTACAACCCGCACGTGACCGTCTTTGCCAGGAAACACGGTGTCAATCCGACCAAGAGGCCATTTCATTGGTGGAACAGCTTCCCTCTTTAGCAGTACCATCGTTCCAACCTGTACGTCTGGTTGGACTAACGGCCACCGTTGTCGACTTTGGAGCTGACCAATGTAGTCTCGAGACCACACCTTCCAGAAATGCTGTACCTTCTGTTGCATGAGCTGAAAGGAAGCGAGACGATTAACGGGAATGTCACACAAATCTGGTTCTGGAAGAGAGTGTAACGGCTCTCCTATCAAAAAGTGCCCTGGTGTTAGAGCTACCACATCAGCAGGATCTGATGTTAAGGGTGTGAGAGGCCGTGAGTTCATGATACCCTCGATTTGAGTTATGAGAGTCTGGAACTCTTCGATGGTCAGGAGTGTGGTCTTCATGATGCGATAGAGATGATGTTTGAATGTCTTGACGGCGGCCTCCCACAGCCCTCCGAAGTGAGGAGACCGCGCTGGGTTGAAGTGGAAGTTGATTCCAGCTTCGGTGCAGCTTTGTGCTAGGGCATCCGAACGGTGAACATCATCGAACTGCTGCTTGTGCTCTTGGAGCTGGTGATTTGCCCCAACGAAGGTGCGAGCATTGTCGCAATACACGTCGGTCACGTGACCGCGACGAGATGTAAAACGTTTTAGCGCACTCACGAACGAATCCGACGACAGGCTATAGACCATATCGATATGGACTGCCTTGGAGGCCATACAGACGAAAATCGCGACGAATATTTTTACCGAATTTCCCCGACGATTCGGCGGCCGAACGAAGAATGGACCGCAGTAGTCCACGCCGGACTTCACGAACGCGCGCGACGGAGTCACTCTCGCTGCTGGCAAAGGCCCCATTAACTGCTGGATTGTTTTCGGTTTACAATGGAAGCATACCATACATTTGTTCACTACCCTTTTCGCAGCATCTCTTCCTCGAATAACCCAAAATCTTTGCTGCAATGTCGCTAGGAGTTGTTGTGGGCCAGCATGCAACGTGTCAATGTGGGTTTTGGTTACAATTAGGTTAGTTAGATGATGTTTCGCAGGAAGTATAATGGGGTAGCGGGTATCGAAAGGTGCATCCAACATTTCCAAGCGGCCATGAACTCTTAATAATCCTTCAGTGTCCAAAAACGGATTCAGTTTTTTCAAAGCAGATTTGAAATTGAAGTTCTTTTTTACTGTACCAGGATGTTGTAGCAAAAAGCGTATTTCAGAAGAAAAGCAATCGTTCTGAACTTGCTTTATAATCCACTTTAGCGAAGTATCCACTTCTTTTGGCGTGAGTGGACCAACCAACCGATTTGCATTAGCCAGGCGACAGTTGAATACAAATCGTCTAACCCATGCGAGAGTGTGGGTGAGTGCAGCTAATGTTGAATACTTGTTGATGAGAAAGAGTGCCATTGGCAGCGAGGTCGTGACTAACGATACAGTTTGCCGAACTTCTTCTTCTCTGGCACGAAGGTGTAGCGGGGAAAGCTTGATGATATTTTGAGGCCAATGGTTTCTCTCAGATCTCAAAAACGGTGGTCCATGCCACCAAATCTGATCGTTGACGACTTGCGAGGGGGGCACCCCGCGAGATACACGATCGGCTGGGTTCTCTTCTGATGGCACGTGGCGCCATTCGCTACCACGAGTGAGCCGATGGATTTCAGCGATGCGGTTAGAGACGTACACTTTCCATGCCGACGAAGAAGATGCGATCCAATGCAATACAATGCTCGAATCTGACCAAAACGTTGTTGAACAAGACAATTCAGTTGCTTTTTTTACGCTATCAGCTAGTTGTGCTGCCATCACGGCTGCACACAATTCGAGACGTGGGGTTGATTGTGTCGTTAATGGAGATACTTTGGATTTCGAAATGAGAAGATTGCAAGCGGAATTGCCACTTCTATCGATCGATTTGATGTAAAGGCAGCATCCATATGCTTTGTCGGAGGCATCCGCAAAACAATGCATTTCGACGTGGACATAATGGTCAATAAGAACCCTTCTGGGAATCTTGAGAGTGGACAGAGTCTGGAGTTCTTCTCTGAAAAACTTCCACCAGTTCTGGTAATCCTGTGGTAGCACGCTATCCCATGAAAACGAATTAGACCACAGCGATTGTAGGAAGATTTTTGCGGACACAATTACTGATCCTACCAAGCCCATGGGGTCAAATAATCTAGACATTTCGGACAAAGCAATACGCTTTGTTATTGGTTCTGACGGCGATAGTTGGGGAACTTTGAATCCAAAGCAATCAATTTGAGGATGCCACAACAACCCAAGGGTTTTCACTGAGTTCGATTTATCAATTTCCAAATCATCACGATTGTCTCGCAAATGTTCCGGAATGTGAGAGAGGATTTCAGCGTCATTAGAACTCCATTTTCTTAGAACGAAACCTCCCGAAGCGAGTAATTCTATCAATTGATCACAACTTTCCATCATACGCTGCTTATCGTCGTCTCCGGCCAAACAGTCATCCACATAGAAACATCTCTTTACTAATCGAGCTGCCAACGGGAATCGCTCCTTTTCATCATCTGCGAGTTGGTTCAAAACACGCGTTGCGAGGTACGGCGCACACGCTGTGCCATAGGTCACAGTATTGAGTTGGTAGGTTTTCAACTCTTCACTCCGGTATTTTCTCCAAACAATTTGCTGTAGAGCACGATCAGAGCAATGTACCCAAATCTGCCTGTACATTTTTTCGGCATCAGCGGTGATAGCATACTTGATCATGCGAAAATTCAAACTAGTAGCGAGCAGTGGTGGCTGAACAGTTGGACCTACATAACAAATATCGTTTAGCGACAGATTATTTGCTGACCTACATGATCCATCAAAGACAACTCGGGTTTTAGTCGTCGTACTGTCCGGTCGAAGGATAGCATGGTGTGGGAGGAAGAAATGAGGAGTGGAAAGATCAGGGTCAACAGCTTCCATGTGTCCGAGCGACTTATACTCATCCATAAACTGGCTGTAATCAGAATGCAGCCTTGTGTTGGTGAGAAACTTTCTCTCCATTGCTTGGAACCTTCGATGAGCGACCGGTAACGACTCTCCGAGTTCCGACAACATTTCTTCACGAATCGGCAATCGCACGACATACCGACCATCAGGGGCTCTAGCGTGAGTGCTTTGAAAATGGTCTTCGCAATATTGTTCCTCCAGCGATAAAGCCTTCCCTTCCTCAAAGCTTTCAACCTCCCAGAATTTTTGCACCGCAGTGGTCAACTTGTCAATAGTGAGAGCAGCATTACATACAACCGTTTCGATTTTCTCCGTGGTCGCATGATCACCTGCCACTGCATACCCGAATACCGTTTTACGTAGTATTGGGAGCTGGGGACCCAAAATGATCTGATGGTCTTCTAGTAGTGTGAAGAACCATTGTATCCCAATTATCATGTCGATGCCGTGGGCGACATTAAACTTTGGATCAGCTAATGGGAGGTTTCTAGGCACAACCCATTTCGAAATGTCCACATTTGTGGACGGCAAAATTCTGGTTAAGCTGGGGAGCACAAGAAAGTCTATGCTAGCACTAAATGCAGCTACTCGTGACGATAGGTTGACCGAAACCGAATGAGTAACATGTTGTACGCTGTTGCCAATCCCGTACACGTCGACGTCTGCTCTCTCTCGCTTGAGACGCAGTCGTTGAGCAAGATTCTCGGTCATAAAGTTTCGCTCTGATGCTGAATCTAATAGAGCGCGAGCTAGCATGTAGTTTCCATCAATGTCACGAACCCGGACGTAGGCTGTGAGCATAAAAATGGTCGAATTCGTCCGTGTAGCGAATGCGGACGAAGGGGTGACAGCTGAGCAGCTAGTCACCGACGAAGACCCCTGAGCCGACCGTGACGGTGTAACCGACGACGAAGAAACGAACGATTGAGAATGGCCTCCCGCCGACGACGGATTGGGTCTCATTTCCCGAGAGACCACGTGCGACTGATCGGCAGTGCACGCCCTAACCGACGACGACGATTCGACGACCGAGGCCGATTGTGAAGCATGTCGGGATTGTGGGGGTGTCGGATTTTCCACATGAACAGCCAGTGTAGTGGAAGCGTCGATATGCAACAAAGTGTGATGTCGTTTGTTGCAAGTTCTACATGAACCAGAAGAACAGTCCTTCACCAAATGCGAGGACCGCAGGCAGTTCAAACATAAGCCGTACTTCTTGACAACATTGAAACGCTGCTTTGGAGTTAGCTTCAGAAAATCCTCACACGAAGACAGGAAGTGAGTACCCTTTCGACAGGCAACACAAGGTTTCGAACTCTCACTGGTGGTAGCTGAGTGAGATGAAACACGAACTCGAGTAGTCCGTGGTTCTATTTTGCTGCTGGCGTTCGAGGATTGGGAGAGAGTCAAAGATTGAAGCACTCGGGATCGCTTGTGCATAAATGCAACCAACTCTTTGTATGTTGGCCGCCGATCGTCAGGCAACTGATTTTCCCATTCCTTTTGTGACGTGGGATCTAGTCTGCTGCTGAGAAATTCCACCAAAAACGAATTCCAATGATCATCCGTTTCTTCTAATTTGTCTAGCACACCAATGTGCTTTTCGAAAATATCGGCGAGATCCGAGAGTGCCGACGAAGACTCCTTCTTCAGTGGCGATATACACAGGAGAGCGGAGAAATGTTGCTTAATCAGGAAATTTTTGTTGTCGAAGCGTTGCTTCAAGAGATCCCAAGCAATGCTATAGTTCGTTGCCGTTACTGCCAGGGACTGCACTAGACGAAGCGCATCTCCCTTCAATACTGCCTTCAGGTATTGGAACTTTTGAATGGCGGAGAGTTGTTGATTTGAGTGGATGAGTGTACTGAACAAATCATGGAAATTCATCCACTCATCGAAATCTCCCTTGAACTCTGGAATTTTGAGTTCTGGGAGCCGAACGCCTAATGCGTGGGTAGGTGGAGCAACAGAGAGTGAGTTACTTGGCGACGATGTAGACGGTGAGTTACTCAAACCGAGCTTGGAGTCCAATGACCCTTTCAATCGATAATACATATCTTCAAAGGTCACCTTTCCCTCCGAAAGTTCTTCGCTTAGCCCATATTCCAATTCAATTTCAGCTTGGACCTCATTAAATTCGGTCCAAAGCGTGTCCAGCTTTTGAAGCCGAAATTTTAATTGAGCGTAATCCGTATCGGGATTATAATTTTCGTTAAAAGCCCCAATAAGCTTTGTCGAGCCGAGAATGCCATTTCGGCGAATAATCAAACGTTTGCACTGCTTAGTGGCTGGACTACCTGGGTCGGATACATCCTCGTGGCCCGATGTCGCCATTTTGTCCGATGGCAATACAATGAGGTAGGGGTATAAAGGCTATTCACTCACCTGCTCTTTGTAGTGATACTACCCTGTGCTCACTTGGCTGACCTACCACCACGTGTTCGTAGCTGAACAAAAGACTCGTTGATTTCCACTGATCTCGCCCGAAAATGGTCCAAATGTGGTCTGGAACTGCCTTGAAGTGCGCTGAAGCTGCTAATGGGCATCCAAAGCCCCGAAATAGCGATGATCCACCTCGAAATGTGGGATGACCGGAAAACTAAAACCCACGCTAACCTCCAAAGTATCAATGGCGATGATCCGCAGCCGAAATTCCCGGGTTTCGGCACCAAAAATTATGTTGGGAAACTCACTGCGGCCGAAACGAAAGACGTGTAGCGTAGGGTATAGATTTCCTTCGAAATTCTATTTCACTTTCACTGCACTCGCGATCACACTGGCAGACTTTTCGGACGCGAAAGGAACGAAGACGAGGACACTTGGTTTTAAGCGTGTATTTCTCGCGATGGTCAAACTCTAACTGGTTACAAGAATCTCAATCTCGATCTAGTTATAATGATCCCAGGATCTCCTAAGCGTAACAATGAGCGTGAGTGCCACCTATTGTGACCGACTAGTGAGAGATGAAATACTAACTCAGAGAAACCAATTCAAGCTATTGTTACCTACACTTGCATACTAATTCTAATTTTACAATATTGTCATTGTTCACTTGAAATATTCACAATAGAACTCATATTAAACAAATAAGTTTCAACAACATTCAAAATGGTTTCTGAAAATTTTTACTATTATTGTTACAGTCAAATAAGATGAGAACTAAATTAATTTCGTAAAATTACTGTTTAACTATAAGTCAACTTTTACCCCTCAGTTTTTATCTTTACTTACTCTAGAATGTATCGTTTAGGCGGGGAAATAATAATATACAAAATTTGTGGCATTTTGCTCTGGTGGTCTTCTTGCCCCATACGAGTGGCACTCTTGCCCCGTGCCTCGTCGAAAAACCTCATAAGAAGGGACATTTTCAAAAATCTAAACTCAACATGTGTTTCTTAAATTTTAGAAATCTATCGATAACATCATTTATAACAAGAGGTGAACTTGTCCCTACACTGGAATAATCTTCAAAAATTGTGCTAATCAACCATGATTTGAGCCCATATATCTTAAGGTGTCCTTCTTGCCCCCAGCCCCCAGCATATTTAATCCAACAAATTCTATCTTGGGAACCAGATTAAATTGAAAGCTCGAGTCTTCGGCAAAGTTATTCAGAAAGTCAAGGGCAGATTGATTTAACTTCATACAAGTTCTATTACATAATTTTGATCAGGAAGAATGTTCAAGATTTTGGCAAGGTTGCTTAGTTTAGCTCGTAATTTTGTCACTAGTTGGTGGAGTGAACATGTTGCATGAAGAATTTTAAGCTAATTCTGTATTGTTATCATAATGAAATAGCAAGTTCGTGTCTTCGACAAAAAAAAGTTATGATTTTTTAAAAAAAGGTTGATTTGATTATTGAAGGTCTAAATAAACTTTTTGAATGCTTTTCGACCCGATTTTATGAAAGTACGCAAAATTTTCAACAAAAAAGGTATATGAGAAAATTTTGCTAATTGCTGCCGAAACATTTGAAAAGTTTATTATGACCATTTTCAACAAATTCACCTTTTTTTAAAAAAAATCATAACTTTTTTGTCCATGATTTCTCCATCTTAACCCACTGTGCAAAAGACTTCATTTTTTGTCTACTTCAACATATAAAAAAAATAAAAAAAATCAAAAATACGATTTTTGAGAAAATTGATTTTTAAGCTTTATTTTCGATATATAAAAAATTACAACATTTTTTTTACAGGATGTATTTTTTCCAGATAGTCCCAACAATAACCTAAAACTTTGCGGAAGACTCCAAACTGATCGGACAAACCGTTTCTAAGTTATATTATAATGACCGAAAATTGAAAATTATATCATAATTTTGTATTAAAATCGCTGTATCTTTAAAACGGTAAAAGTTAGCCTTATTTTTCCGTATACCTTTTTTGTTGTAAATTTTGCGTACTTTCATAAAATCGAGTTTAAAAATATTTAAAAAGTTTATTATGACCATTTTCAAAAATTCACCTTTTTTCAAAAAATCATAACTTTTTTGTCCATGATTTCTCCATCTTGACCCACTGTGCAAAAGACTTCATTTTTTGTCTACTTTAACATATAAAAAAATAAAAAAATCAAGAAACCGATTTTTGTGAAAATGGATTTTTAAGCTTTATATTCCAAATAAAAAAAAATACAATTTTTTTTTTACTGACTTTAGACTTCATTTTTTGTCTACTTTAACATATAAAAAAATAAAAAAAATCAAGAAAACGATTTTTGTGAAAATGGATTTTTAAGCTTTATATTCCAAATAAAAAAAAAATTACAATTTTTTTTTTACTGTGTATATTTTTTTCCAGAAGTTCCAACAATAACCTAAAACTTTGCGGAAGACACCAAACCGATCAGACAAATAGTATCTGATTTTTAATTTTTTGAAAATTGTTGAGGCTTTTTTTCTTAGGCCCTTCTCAAAAGTAACGCTAGGGTAAAAATGGCGAACCGATGATGCAAATAGGCATTTTTGGGTATAAAGAAAGCATATGCCAAATTTCAGCCAAATCAAAAAATACAAAAGTAAACCGACATTCGAATTCAAATGGAACCGCTCTAAGGTGTGCGGTGGTTCATTTTGCCATGTTTATGTGCCATGTGAGGCAACAGCCTACAAAGAGGGTCAGTGTGTCTCAGTCACCATCCGATACTGACGAAGAATGGATGTGTTCTTCCCCAATACACGGTCCTTTGTGCGGCGTCTTCTGGTGGCTAGACGGAGTTTTTTGTGTGGGGGGATTGGGAATCGAACCCATGACTTTCCGCTTGCGAAGCGAAAGCGTAACCTCGAGGCTACGAGACCCCCCAATTTCTGAGTTTAATAGATAGTACTTGGGGTTCAACTCATCCATTACAATAAAGAACATGCTATGTCTGAACCAGCGAATTCAAATATCAAATGCACATCGTTTTTTTTTTTTTTTTTGAGTTATTTGGGCGATTTTTATAATTAAAAGTAAGGTTTTAAAATACTCTATGAATGAAAAAAAAAACTTCAATTTGAAAGCAGATAAAAACCGAATTTAGTTCCATACCATTTAATTCCACTAGGGTTTGTAACTTCTGACAGATACGCGTATTTTGACCTTTGAGCTATGAAGAGGATTTTTACGACCGCGAAGAGTGCGATGCGTTGGTAGATATAGTAGGGTTTCGTTCTACTTCGTCGTAAGCGCTATTATTCGTCGTATGAAACATAAAATGTTCCATTACGGCGGATATTCCAACTTACCTGCAAGATAGATTAATTATCCAAGTGTATTTTTGTGAAAGCTGTTATGGTTTGTACACTTGTACAACAACAATGCAATTAAACTACTGTATTTCGTTAAATAACTTCAGTTCAATTATCAATTTTGCACTTTTTCACCGAAATCGCATGGACGAACACGATTTGAGAGAAATGCTTAAACATCGACACCAGTCACACCACTTTATGATACAAGTTTCTTGTTTTGCTTTCTTTCTGTCTTTCTTGTTTTTCAATTATGCTTCCTTTAATAACATTGACATGTTGTTCGGTTTTAGTATATAACTATTGTAACGCTTACATTTTCGGTCTATTTCCACATGCTGACATTTAGTATCTTCTACTTTTTTTAATTCCAGATGCATCTTCATCAAACGAGGCCGTTCACCTGCAACAGAGACTGAAGAGCCTTAGCTCTGAACTGGTTACTTTAAGAAATCGGCTTCACACTGGAGCAGGTCAGACTACTCCGGTCACGGCAGCGGCCGGAGCCAATGGAACCGTAACCGTTGGAAGTGCCGTCATCACATCAGCCACAACGCCAAATACCAATAACCCACAAACGCTCGGTGGTCACGGAACGACGACGACGACGACATCCTCCAATGGCACTTCAGGAACCGGTGCAGGCCTCCAAGCGACGACAGTGGGTGCAAATGGGATCAGCATTCTGTCACACCTGAACAGCAACTCCAATGTCAATGGGAACAGCTGCACCAACAACACCACAAATGGCAAGGTACGTTTCGCGAAAGCCCGAAATCAATCACGGTAAATGCCGGTTCAGCAGATCTTGCCAATAGCTTCAATGACTGCCATTAAATCGTGGTTCGAAAGCTGTTTGATTTATTTGAAAATCGCCTGCCGTAATGCGCCCTATTTTTCCAACATTGACAGTGCAGAAGATTTACACGTTCGCCGTGTTTTTGTGTCTTTACTTTTCTACAGGGTCCCATGCTGGTGACGCCATCGCAGTGTATACCCCAAAACAGCAACACATTGAACCACTCGGGCAATGTTATACCAATAGTTTCACCAAGGAATACCTCGATACCATACCCGCTGCCACATCACAACAGCACCGGGGCGATACTTCTGGGAGGTAAGTTACTTACAACAATTTTGAACACGAAAATAAACTGAATGAAGAATATTGGCAACGAGGGCACTGGTTTGGGAACGACTGATCAAATCAGTTTTAGGAACGCACTGTGAGTCCAAATGCGGCCAAAACCTCAAAACTAAAAGTAGTATCCATTCCATTTTTGGGGGTGTGCTAACGTAAGGACCTCCACTACGATCACATAAAACGCGACGCGAGACGGAACACAACACTTATTGTTCTTAAAAATAAAAAGGATATTAAAACATTACCTTTTTATGTCGCCGGTTTCGGGCTCGATGTTGCCCATCTACGGGACGATGTCCGACTGATTATTCAGATTCACAAGAAAAGCTAAGTATGGTGTTCCACAGGAAAATTAAAAATTCGTGCCCAAGAAAATGGTCAAGAAATTTCGTACAGTGAGCTCCATTTAAATTGACATTTCTTTTCAACTGCGTACTGCGATCAAAGAAAAATGCTTTTCTTGAGCATTTCTTGCAAGAAATTTCCCACGCATCGAGATAGGCGATTACTTTTTTGTTGAAGTGCATACTTCGCTAAAGTAAAAAAAATCATAATGCATCATTTGACAAAAAAAATGCAAAACTGACAAAAAAAATATGGCAAAATATATGAAAATACTTATATAAGCTAAAATACAAAAATATTCATTATTTAAATGAGAGCTTGAAATGTTGGCCAACATTACTTCTAGATCGAATCACTGTGTAACGACGTAAAGCTTCATTCATGTACAAAACTTTGCGTTGGTGGTTGACGTTGGTCCATACCATTCTCAGCAGCATAATAATAATAAGCATAAATCTTTTACTTGACACTTGGTAGAAGGTGCTGGATACTCGTACCGGGTTAAAAGAACCTCGCTGCAAGCTCAGTAGGATTCCAGGTGCCCTGCAATCCAAACAGCAAGAAACAACCTCGGGTTTTTTAAAGGTACCCAATGCCACTGATCTGCCTCGCATGAATCGATGAATGGTTCTCGGATCTTGGCCTAATGATAATTGCATAGTAGGTACTGTGCACAGGATGGTGTTCAGCCTTTTTTCCTCTCGGTGCAACATGATGGAACGATGCTGTGTTCGATTTCAACGGCAGCGGTGCATTGCGCATTGTTTTTCTTGCCACTCCAGTAATAAAATTGATTACCATTTCATGGCCATCAAATTATGGGTTCACGTACAGATTTAGTCTGTTTATTTTCCGATCGTATGTTGTGCTGAATGGAAGAAAATCAATCGAAAGTGGCAATTAGGCTTCGTGGGTAAACTCTGCGGTACGATTAATGTGAAAATAAAGTATTCATATGTACCAGAAACACTTAATTTCCATCTTTAAACTTGTTTAAAACAAAAGAAATTATAGAAAAAACATTAAATAGCGCCACGTTATTTGTTTTCTAATATCATAATTGTTTTCCATAAAATATAACGACGGTAGGGGTTCCTGGGGTAATATGCACCACTTAAGGAAAATGTGTTGAAATGAACACTAAACAACATTCATGTGCCCTACATGTGGTTGAGCGAATTTTCATCATAATTGCATTAGATTGTCTAAAAATAGGGAAGGTGTACCGGTATTCGCCATGTACCAGTTATTCGCCACCCCAGATTATATACTGTTTTACGACATATGGTCAGCGTTAAGTCAGAGTGGACCAAGTGACATTTTTGATATTTTGAGAAAAATGGGTTTAAAGTCTAACGCTCTGTAATTTTTGAACTCATTTAGATTTTGGTTCAATATTTCTGCATATCTTTGTGTTACTTTCAAACAATATAATGTGAAGTGATAATCATGAAAAATCATAATCCAAGCCTCCAATAGAACGATTTTTTGATGGACTATGTGTACTTGGTCCACTCTGACTGAACTAAAGACCACCGTTTAGTGAATTGGTTCACTCTGACTGAACAATTTCTAGGAAAATATCAATCATTCAATGCTTGCATGGTCATACTGGGTGCATATCTCCAAGATAAGCAGATTATCAAGACCCTTCGACACCAGTATACTAAATTCTCCAATAATCCATATCGTCAATACCTAAATCAGTGGCATAACGATAGCTTTCAAATAAAGGTTTAGGGCATTGAAGACCAGAAATATTCAAATATGCGTTCAGTCAAAGTGGACCAAGTGAAAATCTTGAGTACCGACCAAAATATGCTGGTCCAATAAGCGGGTCCTAGGATATGCCATACATACACCATAGAACTACCAAAAACTTCTATTGCTTTTCAACACTTAGTCCGCTCTGTCTGCACAGAAATTGTTGCAATTTCTGACCACCGATCCGAATATGGTAAATGGTCAAAAATCAAAATCAAATGCACCGAATTAAGTAATATTTATAAATTTCTATTGAAGGATAAGTATAAGAATCATTCTATGTCGAATAATCTGACAAATCGTTTGAAATGTTTTTCATTTCCTCGCATTCCTCAGCGCACTGAGCATTTTTCCTGTAATAAGCACTTGGTCTACTCTGACTGCACACTTTTACAGATTTTTATGGATCATCCAAAGTAAATTTATTACATATATCTCGCAATTTACAGCATTCATCAAATCTGATTTGATTTTTCCCAAGTTTTGTACTTGGTCCCCTCTGGCTTAACGCCGACCATATATGGTTGCCAATTGTTTAGTGTTCGCTAAATTGCTTTAAGATGATGCTGAAACATTTTTGGAAACCGCAAAATTTTCTCAGAAAATAATAGAAAAAAAATCATTTTCCTTAACATTTTTGCTCCGTTCTCTTCAATATGTGATGTTAGAGAAGAAGTTCGTTATCTTTAAGAGTTTCCGGCAAAACGCGACAGTCTCCTTTATTTGCGATTTGGAAGGAAACCTTGATTCTTATGAATCTTAAATCTTCCAAAGTTGGAACAACTGATTACAATTGGCGGCATTCTTTGTTTTCTCACTTGAATCAAAAAGCCTGGGCTAGAAGTTGTTGTAGACTCATTTCGATGCAATTATCATCATTAACCATTTCACCCTTGGAAAAAGCTTCCGGAGAAACTTCCTTTCTTCCATTCTTGCCACGTTTAATGACAGTTTTAAATCCCACTTTTTTGGAAGGAAGTTGTGAATTCAGAGATTCACCCTTCCTTTTGTTTGTGGTTGCAACCATGTGAATAAATGAAAGAAGACGATACCTGCTATGAGGTCCGACGAAAAATCGAAGGCACGGGTCCAACAAGGATCGAAAAGCGATCAATAGTAGAATACTGTAGTACTGAAAAGTACTGTTTATGTAGCACTGAGAAGTATTGTTTTATTGCTTTAGGTAGTTTAAAAGCAAGAAGGTACGATACGCACTAGTCGTAGCTAGTTTTTTAGCTGATTTGGTTCCTTACTTCAAATTGAGTTCGTCATCGCATTTGATAGAGAAAAGTCGTTACGAAGAATAGTCATAACATTGAAATTTTTTTAATGATACAGAAATACGTCGCTATACATGGAGCATTGATCCCTATAAAAGGTGTCATTTAAACGAGCTTCGACTTTAATGTAAAGTGCATATTAAAACGTAAGTCTTCTCTCGTCTGCAATGAAAGAACCGTTGCTAAGATGATGTACCGTAGCCCGTTTTCAATAAGTTATTTGAAATTTTATTAACTCTGTGCAAGCCTATTGGCATTAAATATAATAAGCACGAGGCATCCAGAGCAAAACAGCACTCGGCGTGGAAGTGAACATCGAATCTTGGGACAGATCGTATTTATTCAAGCCTCAAGGCTTTTTCGTGTCTTGAACGCAGATCGATCAACTTTTAACGGCACACATTAATGTCCTCTCATTAATCATTTTCCTTGAGAAGAGTTAAATATCACTCACGAGGTTTTAGTTTTATTTGTTCTAGTGGTAATATAACTTAAAATATTCAACCATTAGAAATTAAATTGGAAAACGTTGCATCCAGTTTAAAACAACCGTTCATATTGAATAAATACTTGTCTACAATCCAGCCTTTATGCCTGCCCTAGCAATCCAGATGATATCACTGCACGAAACCATTCAGATGATATCACTGCACACCTTGGGAAAATAAAGCACGCAAGGGCTTGAAATTACGGAAGCCTATATGTCACAACTCTGTTGCCACTAGAGCGTCTCTTGACACCTACCTTTGTACCGTTTGCAGTGCGTAGGAAATTTCTGCCGAGGCCAGTTCTAATTTACGTTTGATCTGAGTAATGCATCTATGATATTGTTTTGAATCACACTACACCGTACAGTACCATGTGCTTCCAAGGCCAGATTTCTGCATAAGATTAGTTTTTTTTAAACATGTCTCAAATATTGCTTCATCTTCTTGAATCCAAATTCCACTGGAACTTGGCTTGCATCTTGTTCTTCCGTTGATAATTTCCACAGTTATTGAATGCAATAGAAACCTTGTGGTCTTGTGGATAGTGTCAGGCACATTGTGGATTCAATTCCCACTTCAGTTGGGAAAACTTTTTGTAAAGAACGCTTTCTGATTATCACTGGGCGTTGCATGCTGGTCTGTTGTCTAGTGTGGTGCTTTTTTCAAAGACTGAAGCATTTCCGTGTCGGTTTTTTGATTATAGTTTGCTTTGCTCATAATTGCACATACACATACACTTACAAAAAGCAAAAGAAAATCGATACAATTTGATATCCAAAATGATCATCCGAACAGGAATCCTGTCAGTTTCCGGATTGGCGATCTGAAATCTAGCTCAATAGAATATATGTATTAAAATTATCAGAACAAATAATAATTTTGAAAAATAATTTTTGCATCAAACGTAATAGATCAATAAATTTTATTCGATATTCAATCCAACCTAATTACTGCCGTATCAATTCCTCCAATGAAAGTAAAACCCAACCCAATTACGCAATCTGGTAATAGACTGCCTCCGTGAAAAAACGCCGCCCTGTTTTCAGTGATGTTGACTGGAAAGATCCATGAAAAGAGCAAAACAAAACTCCAACCACCGTCTGTCTGAGGATTTGCAAGCAAATTAATATTCCATGCATGCCTGGTGGCAGGCTGCCAGTTTGCGGAACGTGCTCGATTCTACGATGTATAACGTATGATACGATCACCACCAGTTCGATGGATGGACGACCATTCAAAATAACAACTTATGACTGATCGATGTGAACGGCTGCAGACAATGTTAGTAATAGCTTTTATTAAGTGACGATAGAATAACAGAGAAACCACCATGAATCGATATCTGAAGGGACGATTCATGGAGATATCGAGTCATGGATCAGAAAGGCTTTGGAAAGCTGTTTGGGGTACCATCATAATGGTAACTGTGTGTTTCTAGTCTGGTTCCATGAGTCGATATCGAGTAATGTACCATCGACTCAGGAAGGTTCCACTGTGCATTGTTTATGAAAAACTTGGTAACAGTAACACAAATCTAAAATCGTTTGCGTCTCCATCTTAAAAACTTATAAAATCATGACAAATTTTGAACGCTTATGTAGCAGTTTTTTTTTTGTAAAAACAACACTCACTATTATGTAGCTTCGTTTTAATCTTATTCTTATCTTAATGTTTCAGTTAGAAAAATCGCGTACTATACATTAGCATAGCACAGCATAGCATAGACTCCCAAGTAGCACTGGTAACAAATGCAATATTTTAGAAAAATAAAACAAATTACATTGCAGTTGCATTTAAGATAATTTGTAGCATGTCTTGTTGACGGTTGTCAATTTTGGTTACTAGGCTATTACATTGTAACTTACGTTTTGTTTACATTACATAGGTGTTGCATTTTGCCTCGCATGTAACTTAGCCTAGAGCTGTCAAAATGAATAAGTTACATTGAAATTAAATTTGTGGTTGCAAAGAAACACATAACAAACTAGGTTACATATAGATTGCTAAGTCACTTGTGTGTAACAACATGAAGTTGTATGTTTGGTTACAATGTGTCATAGGGGAAGAGGTGAAAAAATGAACAGGGTGGTGAAATGAACACCGACCTTGTAACGCATGAAAACAAATTTCAATGATTTTTATGACGTTAAAAAATAAGTGAAAACTTATCTTTCTTAGTCTTAATTCGTGTCGCTGAGTTAATAAACATCTCTATTTTCGATATTGTGCGATAGAACTTAATATAATTAATAAACAAATTAATAAATTAGGGAAAATTTCGCGAGCAGACATATCACAGAACATTGAGTTACATTTGTAATGTTCTCGTCACTACCTTTGTGGGGAACGTCAATTTTTTAGCCCCACGGGATGACGAGGTTTCGTTTACGGGGGCAGGATCCGTCATCAACTTGATAATTTTCAGGATTTTCGTTCAAAATCATGAATATTTTTATGAAAATGTGTTCACTGTATTTTATTCTCCAACCGAAACACAGTGAACACATTTTCGACGAGTAAATTCCGGTTTTGAAAAATTGCTGTTGAAGTTTCGATGACGATGACGATGACGGATCCTTTAACGTTAAAATGTTTGGGTCCTCTAGTCAATCCCGTAAATGATTGTATTTTGGTAAGCTCGATGACTTTCAGTCGACAGCAGATCAGTTGTTGTCTTTGTTGTTAAAATTTATTATAGGTCCATTTGTGCACTGTCATAGTTTGTATTACGTGCAAAAAATGTGCTAAATTTGTCCTTAAAAAACTTATCGAAGGAGCTAAACTTCAATCAACTCGTTGGGGCTAAACCCCCACCCCTATTTTATAACACCAAAACCGCTGTTGAATTCAAACTCTACCAAACGTAATGCCACGCTGAAGTAACGCACAAATGTACATTTTTCGCATCAGCATTATTTAACACTTCAGTCGTCGTGCTGTTGTATTTTGTACAACAGTGGTGAAAAAACCTCGTTTATCGTGCACAGCATCAGCGTGGTGGTTCTGACGGTTTCAAACCGCGCGACGACTGAAGGGTTAACAATAACATCACAAACGCCTGCATTATATATGCAAGCATGAGTGCGTACGTTTACTGCACCACTAATTGTCTTGCTTCTAAGGCAGCGTCCATTTATTACGTAACGCTTAATTCGGAAATTTAAACCCCCTAAAAAATTGCTAACAAAACCGCATCTTGTCACCTTTATTCACAGAAGAGGGGATCGATGAAGAGAAATCGATCATTGGACTGGCGCCCTTTTTCTAGCACACGCTTGATTTTGCTTTCTTTCGTGCTATTTGAGCACGTCACAAACCATGTGCTTTCTTGAATGGAGCATTTAATTTTCATACCTTTGTAAGGTTCCAGTCAATTGGATTTGGGATTTTTTCACATTATTTAGTGATTTATCGCAAATGCATCATTTTCCCATTAGAAGCAAGACGATATCCTTAAGGTGTTCATTTTAACACCTCTTCCCCTATTGACAGCAGTGTAATTGAATGGCCGTTTCAGTATAGTTACACATCAGTTTCAAAATAACATAAGATTTCTGGGTAACTGATGTGTAACAAACGAGTAACTTGCTGACAGTGGTCAACACTACAGACCAAAAATGTTCATACGTATCGTGAATTTTGATATAAGAACTTGACAAGTTTATGACCTGTTATTGTTTTCATAGATATTTTTCAGGTGATGAATTAAAATTGTTGGATTCACAATATGCAGCCTTTCTAACAACTTTTTAATAGTTGTCATTATTTAAGATTGGCTGTCTTCAAACAGTTATTCGGAAGTGTATATGCAGCCAGATGAATTTAAATGGCGGTTTATGATAGGCAATCAAGAAAATCCAACAGCGGGATACGAAAAAAACTTGATTTTGGAATCACAAACAATGAAATATAAATGAGAAACACTACTAATTTGAGTAACAGTGTAAATTTCCATTTTGTATGGCATTTACAATGGCATATTATCTAAGCAATCCACGTATCATGTATTATTCAATTTAAAACTATAAGATATTTCATGAGCGCGTAGATTTTGAGCAAGTAAAATGATTGATTTCACCACAAATTTTACTCTGCATGTTAAATTTAGTATGTACTTATGAATAATTACGCGTTCCAAGATAATAGGCATAATATTTGTTGACATTTAATTCTAAAATGGTTGTTCGATTTTAAAACTGTCAGAATGAAACATTAAGTTCAACGCCGTTCCTATTATTTTGTCGCAGGAAAACCCATGCGTAATCAAGAAATTGCATATCCGTCGCCAGTAAACTTCTTATGTAACGACCAACAAGTTACATAAAGCACGACTTTTTGCGCTTTTTCGGTTACATAGCAGTATGTTTCCAAGTTACAATGTTTCCTATTGTAAATATTGAATATGTTAAGTAGTCGTTGCTGTTACTTACTTGTAACAATGTGTGCTGCTTGGGCTGACTGTACATGTCAATGGTTGCTACTCCGTGATTGATCGGAACTGGTAAGAATTGCACTACGATCCAAATGAATAAGGGATGGGAGTTTCCGCTTACTCTCGAAGTGCAATTTTAGCAGATCTAATATTATATTATTGGCGCCGGCCAAGTCCTTACAGTCAGTTGGGATGGGGAAGGAATGTTAGGGTGTGATCATTGTTGCTTCTAGAGACCGAGAATACCTCTGCATCTCCACAATCACCACGGGAAGGATGTTTATTAGTGAGGGAGGAAAATATCTGGGAGTCACCTCTGGTCGATGATGCGATCCATGGACAAAGGGGAAATAAACGACTTATATTTAAAGCTAGTTTTGTATTTTTGTCTCGAGAAGTTTTTGGTAGAAGCTTTAAAATATACGTCAACATCCACAATGTCGAACAATTCAAAAGATGTTTTTATTAATGACGAAAACTGAAAATTACATGTATATATTTTAAATTATATGAAACAGGAATAATGCCGACACTTGTAGTGACGAACTATACATAGTTTGTTTGAAAATTACATATGAGTATTACTGAGCATTTTGTCTCGATATGATAGAAGTTTTAAAATATACGTCAACATTCACAATGTCGAACAATTCAAAAGATAATTTTTAATTTTGTCAAAAAGAGAAAAATATATGTATATTGAAATTGTATAAGAGGAAAGCATAATGCCGACACTTATAGTGACGAACCATACAAAGTTTGTTTTAATATTACATAAAAGTGCCGCTTTCAAAAAAAAGTGTTGTCACAAGCATGAAACGAACTTATCAGTTGGTAATCCATCCTCGACTGAACATAAAACTGACACTGACACCAAAACTTCTTGGCGTCCCGAAAACAAACCGTCTTGCTTGTGCTTATCCCAAATACACGCGTGAAACCGTGAGCAAAATCTATCCGACGACGCAAAACCGAACTGTCCTGCTTGGGCTTCACGAAGCACTACCCAGCAAGACGCTCCGAAACAGGAAAAAAAATCTCCGGCGACGAAAACACGCGCGGAACCGTGAGCAAAATCTATCCGACGACGCAAAACCGAACCGTCCTGTTGGGCTTCACGAAGCACTACCCAGCAAGACGCTCCGAAACAGGAAAAAAAATCTCCGGCGACGAAAACATGTTCGAAACCGTGAACAAAATCTATCGGACGACGCAAAACCGAACTGTCCTGCTTGGGCTTTACGAAGCACTACCCATCAAGACGCTCCAAAACAGGAAAAAAAATCTCCAGCGACGAAAACACGCGCGAAAAGCCTCAGAAAAATCGCGTACTATACATTAAACAAAAATGGTTACACACAAGTTCGTCAAAATTAATTAATCGCAATTTTAAACCACTAATCGTGATTAATGTTATGATTAATCATTACGCGCTGAATAAAGCTGTTTATAATCTTGAGGAAGATTTGAGAGTTGACAAACGATATTATTATTTCGTTAAAATAATGAAATTATTAAAGGATTCCTACAGGAACCTTTCGAAGATTTTTTATGGCATGAATTTTCAAAATATTCCTCCAAGGGTTTATCAACTACTTCTTCTTAAATCTTCTTCTTCTGGAACAATTCCAACTACTTTTTTTATTTTTTTAGATTTTTTGTGGATTTTCCAGGAAAGATTGAAAACATGCATTGATAAAAAGGTAACGACTGTTTATTTTGTTCTTGAACGCTAACAGTTGGCGCCAGCGACCTTTCGCCAGCGGCGCCAGCGTACCTTTCGAACATTCAGATACTTTCACTGGCCGCTGAGTTACGACACTGTTGTTTGTCTTACACTCGTTGAACGCGCTACACTGGGTTCTCGAATTTCTCAAACTTTCAACACAAGCGCATGGAAGAATAGTAGTCGAAGAAACTGTCAAAACGTATGGAAAATAATGAAAAACGTAAATTTACTTGCAATTAGGAAACTGAATGAAAAAAGTAGTGATTAGAAATCAAGTGTAATGTGAATACATATATTTTTTGTGTTTATTTCATCTTCCGTTGTGCTTTCTTTGCATCAGGATTTCGTTTTTACTTCCACTGAAAAAGAGCCATCTCAGTTTTGAATATCACCCTATTGGAATTTCTCGTAATATTTGTTCTGAATTTGTTGTAAACATTCATTTCCAAATATTTCTAGGGCTTACTCAAGGTATTAGTTCGCCGTATTGCTCCATCATTTTATGCTGATTAGTTCCTAGTATCCTTCTAAAAGTTTTCCTGGTCTTCAGGAAGGTAACAAAAACTCTTTAGGGATTTCATCTGTATATTTTCAAAGCATTTAAAATCGTACAGTTGTATCTGTAGGAATCTCTCCAGGAAATTTCGTTTTCTAGAGACGTTTCCACAAAAGACGTTTTCCATGAATTACATCAAGATACTCTTCCTAAAGCTCTCCAAAGAAATTCCTAGAATATTTTTTAGCAAATCAAAAGTTCTTGTTCAGGTATTCATTTAAATGTTGTAAATTGATTTTGTCTGGAATTAATAACTTTGTCTAAAATATGTTGCATCAATTTGTTCAGAAATTGATTGTGTGATTTCCCAAGAAATTATTCCATTATTTTTTTTCTCAAGCCTCTTGAAAATCATTAGGAGTGGTTTCAGAAATGTTTAATAGAGTTCATCTAATGCTTCCATATGTTGTTACTGCCGACATTTCTTTATAAAAACCTTCAAACACAGTTGAGAAACTTCTGGAGATGTTTTCGAGAAATCTTAAGTAAATTAATTCAGATTGTTTATGAGTATCTGGAAGAATTCTTTTAGTTATACTAGAAAGAATTCTTGAAGTTCCTTAGAAAACCATTTAAGTATTTCGGAGAAGATATCTGAAGGAATTTCAATGATCTGGGTGAATTTTTTTGACATTTAATGTAGCTACTGAAGTTACTTATGAAGAATCTCAGAATAAATGTTTAACGAATTTTGAAAACTTTTCATTAGGAATCTCCAGAGAATCTTCCGAAAAGAGATCCCTGGATGTATTCTTGTTGGAATTCATGCAATAATTTATAGCAAAATCCCAGCCAAATTAACAGCAGAAATGTCTAAAGAAAAATCTTCAGGATTTCCAAAAAAAGAGAAAAATAAATTTTGGACAGCCTTCCGGTGTACGTTTTAAATTGCAGTTTTTAACTTTAATTGTTAATTAAGAGAGTCAGATAAATTCAGAAATATACAAATACAAACACAAATTTAAAAAAAAAACAATCCTTAATTAATTCCTGAAAAGAAATCAAAAAGAAATATTTGCTGCAATCTGTTGAGAATTACTATACAGTAAAATGGGGCAAGAGTTTCTTTTTATTAATTCTACTTCAATTCAAAACTAAACTTATAAATGCCATGGTGGTCCCAATGTTATTCAAGTAAGAGACTTTCACTACACATATCACATATCAGAATCAATTGTGATTTGGAAAAGTTATGGCTATTTGTTGTTTTTTATGTAAAAATTATAAATTTCTGTCAAACTTTCAGTGCATGCAACCAACTGAAGATTAATTTTTTTTCGAATTAAGTAAGGGTGTTTCTAGACATACCATAAGGATGCTTTGGGGTGTATTAATTTGTACACAAATGCTTGGCCTAAAGCGGGGCAAAACTTCGGCCCATATATAAACTCGTGGAAAAATTAACCAATTGCCCTAAATCCACATATCTTCAAATTTAGCGAAATTTGCCTGATCGTGCGGAAAAAGTCAACAAAATTTCACATTTTCACTTAGTTTTGCAAGTATTTGGCTGGTGCGGCAGAAGTTCGTTTATGACAATCAATTTTGAAACTTTTATGACTGAAAATGGGTAAACATTTAGACACAAGTTTGTTCAGCAAAATTATCGCCAATATGTTGAAGTTCCACTGAGTGGTATTTATTTCTTTTCAACTACAGCCAAACCTCTTTTGCTCACTTTTTTACGCTCTCTCTGTCAACGCTTTAAATTCTAATTTACGCTCTCTCTTTTTACGCTCGAAATTCAAACTTACGCTCCCTCTTTTTACGCTCCAATAATTCCAACTTACGCTCATGTTTGATGACGACCTACTTGAACCTATGTAATATGTGTATTTCTGGAACGGGACCGTTAAGGAGATACCGGAAATCCATGTCTGACGGAATTTTGAATTCCAATATGGCGACTTCCGGTTTGTAAAAATCACTTTATGCCCATATAGGGTATTTTTGGAACGAACGGGACTAATGAGTACATGACGGAAATCGATGCCTGACGCCATTTTGAAATCCAAGATGGCGTTTTTCGTATTATTTGGAGGTACACTTTTATTCTTTTTAAAAGATTCTAATAAAGGACTTGATCTAATATGTTTTATTTGCTCATCATTCTGTAGTTGATACTTTTATTCTGATGTTCCTAGAATATCAAAACAAGATATTTTGTAATTTTGTTTGTCAAAGTTGAAGTTTATAAGAAAATTAAAGAACTAAATGCAAACACGAGGTATTAGTTGAATGAAATATACTACAATACCGTAATATTTTATACTGATCTTTATGAACTGTAAGAACGAAATAAAAATTCATTTTTTAGTTCGGGGTAGGTTAACCGAAATGCGCTCCGCGTTGAAAATTTATCCCATTGGTCACCACCAGCAAGCAAGCAATTTGATTGATTTTCAACGCGAACTGTTGTCAGATTCTCCAGTCTTCACCGGAAAAAATATGTTAGATTTTTGTATTGGAACTTTACTCATCCCATACTTTTTTGCCAAAAAAAAGTAGTTTTAGATGAAAACCAAAGGATCATGAACAATTCAGCTGTATTTATTTGCACTTTTTTATAAAAGACTTATCGTTTTCTGTTTGATATTTTACTCATTATTTTATAGCTAATGATTTGTTCAGATGATATTTAAACATCATAAAAATGATTCACATCGCCATAACTATGTAAGTTCTAATATTTATAATGCTTTTTGTAACGTTAAACACAAAAGTGGATTACACAGCAAAAAAAAGTTGAATAAATGAATAAAAAACGAATTTAATACTATACCATTTAATTCCGCTATACTTATATTAACTGTTTATTAATATATATTCCATTGAACAGCTCAAAGATTTATTGTAAAAAATGTAGTAAATTTAAATTTGTTTTGATCTTCAATTTTGGACCATCAGAGTAATGTTCAATGTCAACGATCAATCTCTTATGTTGAAATCGAATGCACTTAAAATTTACACGATTATGTTACATTCAAGCATATTTTGTTGAATATTAAACGAAATTATGTATCAATAGATCAATTGATTGCACTACATTGAAATTTAAATATTTGTATCTGTGTATATGAATCATACACAGTTCGAACGAAACGTGTAAATTTCTGAGACATATAATGCTGTAACGAGGTTACAGTATTTTAATGTAATCTTTAATTACAAAAAGCAAAACAGTATGAAATGTAATATTATTTCCGTGTAGCCATTTTTCGCGTACCAGGTCTCTGAGTCCACAAGTTGCGATTCAACAGTAGAGTCCTTATCAAAACTAAAAACTTGCGTTCTTAAAGGAAGTACACGAAAAACGACGAACATTAACGAACTCGGGTACCGCCGGTACAGGGTAATAGCCCAAAAATTCTGAAAAGCCATCCTCTTGAATCTAAGCCGTCAACCAGTTAAGACGCAGTGTGCGAAGAAATCAATAGAAAAGTGATAGTTAAATAGGGAAGTAATAGTATCTTATTAAGAGTGAAAGCTATTAAAAAGTGTTCGCAGTTAAAAGAGTAAGATTATTAAAAATTTGCCAAATTGTAAACATTAATAGTCATTCCCATTGTACCAATAGTTTTTCGAAAACGTGCTCGGAACAAAAATTTTGATTGGTTCTGGTGTTTCTGTGCTTGTTAGCAATCAGGTAACTTGTGTGACCCCAACGAAGAATGAAATTAGAATCTAATTCCGAATATTGTTTCGCTTGAAGAATTTTCCTTCAAGTGAAGGTCCACCCTTAGGACGGGGCGAATAGTCCAAAGCCTCCACCGTCGACGGTATTCATCGACGTGGTGTACGTTGGGCCGATGAGCATAGTGCCAGTGCAGCATAATCAGCCTCGTGTCGATGTAGCGAGTGACAGATCGCCGTAGCCAAGATCACCATCATAATTAGTTCGGCCAACAACAACAACCTCAAATTCACCACGCCTCCGAGAACGTCACAGAGCGAGCATCATTGTGACGCTCAAAACGTAACGCCCTGTCTTCGCTAGCGGCCGCTAGAGGGCCGTGAGAAGTTGAAACGACGGCACGTGTGCGCTACCCGACCAAAAAGGAATTCGAATAGAGGAGATTGGAACGGAGAAAGGATTCGGAGTGTGAAGGAAAAGGATTCGTTGGATCAAGAAAGGAAGAAGAAGGATTAAGGACAATGGGAAAAATATCAAGTAAGCGCTACCCAAAATTGTAAATACTAACCCCCTACATTTTAAGATGATTATTATAAAGCCATGAGCAAATCTTAAATAGAATAAATAGGTACCTAATGCATTTTCCAATCTTGGCAAGATTTTAGATTTCGTACCTTTAGAGAAAGAGAGCTGGTATTTTCAGATTTCGGTTTTCGGGACGAGTAGAATAGGCTCTGGGTAGGAAAACCTACAAAGGAAACCTATCCACCCTGAAGTGTTGAAATCATTTGTTTGATAGTTTGCTTTTATTCGTTGGAGGTCGTGTATTGATGTTTCGGTCGTGGGTCAACGGTCGCGATTAAGGACTCGCCCTGAGGTCTCGCAGCCGGGTCGGGATTCTTTGTTTGAGACAACTCGCTCCTTCGCGGCAAGATAAAACTTGCCTGGCGCTTAAGCGGAGGTAGTATTACATCCGAGGTTTTGCCGCCCCTAGTCCCGTTACATTTGGCGCCCAACTAACGGTTTTTTGAATTTGTACAGTATTTAGTTAAATTGAGTAGGATTAGTTTTGAAGTTTAAGTGAATTTGTAGATATTTAAGAATTGGGATTGAGTTAGTTACGTTCATTGAAGATATATTTCGGATTAATATTAGAATTGGCTTTAAATTGAATTTGTTTTGCTGCATTATACAGAATTTGAATTTTTATTTTTACTGAATTGAATTTTTATAATAATATAGTTCGATTAACATATAATTATTTCTTTTTCTATTTTTCAATATTTTTTTTTATTTATTCTCCATTTTGTGATTGCGAAGGTGACCTGAAAATATAAAGAAAAACTTGTTAAAATCATGGAAGTTCAGAATTTTGAAAAAATGGATTATTATATTAATCCTAATGATTTATTACAAGATGAAATTGATTATGAATTAAAATTGAGATGCTTAGCAATTGATGGATCCGTCCAGGAAAAACGCCAAAAGTTGAGACAAGCCCAGTTAGAAGAAATTCGGAAACAGAAAATTTTAGAGTAAAAAAATCAATCACGCAAGAATATGATACGGTGAAAGCAAAGGTTCAAGACATCAAACATGTAATTCAGTTTTATCCCGAGCAAAAACTTATTTCCCGACTTAGACATTGTAGACTTAAAATCTTTCGAGCGAATGCGATCACAAGAGAGCAAATTCGGTTGAAAAAGAACTTTCATCAATCAAATAAATGAAAGCAATTCTCTCCTAAGCTTGCTGATCCATTTTCGTTGTCTATAGGAGTAGCAAAAATAGGGACAGCGTGTTACGACCTAGAAGATCTCAACGGAAATCGTTTGGGCGTGTATCACGCTACAAATCTACAGAAGAAATAATCAATTGAACCAATTTACAGCTATGTCTGATGCACTCTAAAGCACAGTTACAATGAGATTAGTCCAAAAAAACACAAACTTACGGTTTGGCAACTCCGAGTTCGGCGGGAGGGATTGGCTTCAATAACAGTTTTCATCCTACAAGCAATCCCCTCTTCGCGTCTCGATGGCATCACCCTAGGACTGCTTCTGACCTAAAAGAAGAAGAAGCATTTAGTTCTAGTGGTTTGAGATAAAGCTATGTAATAGAATATGCAAGAGAAAAACCGGTTGCCCTAGAACGATCAGTCAGCTTAACCACCCAAGCCCGGAGTTCACCGAGGTGAGCTGAGATGGGAGAGTACGCTGGAAGTCGGTGCGAGTCTGTAGGGCCAGACGATGACCAGACTGACGTTCGAACCTAGATTCGTCTCTTACATATCCTTGGACAAAGTTTCACAACACAAAAACACTTCGAACAAGTCCTAAGTTCACAATTTTACAGCTATGTACAAAAACAAACGATAATAAACACTGTGAACGTTTACCACAGGCACTAGAGCGTAAACATTGTATATAGTCTGTTTTTTTTAAGTTATTCCTCAACTTAATCAATGAATTATCACTTATTTTCCGTATTCTTCAGTTGTACATAATATGTATCATAGTTGTTCAGTGCGGGGGCGTAATGTTTTCGTCCGATGCGCAGTGAGCGACATTTAGTGCGTAGATGATTACCGTGTTTCCATAGATCCACCAATGTAATTTTCCTGTTAGAGTTCCATTATCAGCATCCATAGTCCATTCCTAGTGTTCCATCACAATTTCCAATAGTATTTTTTAGTTTTTCGCTTAGTTTCAGCAGCTTTTTAGACAATTTTCACAATCCTGAACTGGTTCCATGTTTTTTTCTTGTTTCACTTTTGTTTTGATTTTCCTTCTTTTTCATATTCACCACAGAGATTTTGACAGTAAGATATGTCAAAGCTTTTCGTCGATTTGTTTGACATGTCGATCAATCAGTTTACAGTAGAGGCTGTTTCAACAGGGATACCGTAGGTTGATGTTATTTTGGGAGCTCTGATAGTTCCTGCAACAAAATAAGTAGTTTGGTTGATGTATGTTCGGATGTTTCCGGATAGTTCCAAAACATAAGTTGATGTTGGTTTAGAAGTGGCTGAGAAGTTTCTCGGCGATTCAAGTAAGGGTAGTGAGATGCGTTGTGAGCTACGCAAATGAAGTTTTTCACTTAGGTATCCCATATGAACGGCACAATATAATTGGCAAACTTAAAAAAAATAGGGTTTAGTTCTTAGATACGCGTTACATATTAGAGTTAATTGTAAATATTCAGAATAATAATTGAAAAATACCATGAATTAAAAATAAGTAAATGTATATATGCAGCAACACAAAAGTTTTTCCAAGTAGTTTAAAAAATAATACCAGAGCAATTTTATCGTCTACATATGACTAGTTATTTTTTGTACCACAAAAAAATAAATTCAGTCCCTTCATTCATTTTTTTTAGTTGGTAGGGGGAAGTGTAACGAGGTTACAGTATTTTAATGTAATCTTTAATTACAAAAAGCAAAACAGTATGAAATGTAATATTATTTCCGTGTAGCCATTTTTCGCGTACCAGGTCTCTGAGTCCACAAGTTGCGATTCAACAGTAGAGTCCTTATCAAAACTAAAAACTTGCGTTCTTAAAGGAAGTACACGAAAAACGACGAACATTAACGAACTCGGGTACCGCCGGTACAGGGTAATAGCCCAAAAATTCTGAAAAGCCATCCTCTTGAATCTAAGCCGTCAACCAGTTAAGACGCAGTGTGCGAAGAAATCAATAGAAAAGTGATAGTTAAATAGGGAAGTAATAGTATCTTATTAAGAGTGAAAGCTATTAAAAAGTGTTCGCAGTTAAAAGAGTAAGATTATTAAAAATTTGCCAAATTGTAAACATTAATAGTCATTCCCATTGTACCAATAGTTTTTCGAAAACGTGCTCGGAACAAAAATTTTGATTGGTTCTGGTGTTTCTGTGCTTGTTAGCAATCAGGTAACTTGTGTGACCCCAACGAAGAATGAAATTAGAATCTAATTCCGAATATTGTTTCGCTTGAAGAATTTTCCTTCAAGTGAAGGTCCACCCTTAGGACGGGGCGAATAGTCCAAAGCCTCCACCGTCGACGGTATTCATCGACGTGGTGTACGTTGGGCCGATGAGCATAGTGCCAGTGCAGCATAATCAGCCTCGTGTCGATGTAGCGAGTGACAGATCGCCGTAGCCAAGATCACCATCATAATTAGTTCGGCCAACAACAACAACCTCAAATTCACCACGCCTCCGAGAACGTCACAGAGCGAGCATCATTGTGACGCTCAAAACGTAACGCCCTGTCTTCGCTAGCGGCCGCTAGAGGGCCGTGAGAAGTTGAAACGACGGCACGTGTGCGCTACCCGACCAAAAAGGAATTCGAATAGAGGAGATTGGAACGGAGAAAGGATTCGGAGTGTGAAGGAAAAGGATTCGTTGGATCAAGAAAGGAAGAAGAAGGATTAAGGACAATGGGAAAAATATCAAGTAAGCGCTACCCAAAATTGTAAATACTAACCCCCTACATTTTAAGATGATTATTATAAAGCCATGAGCAAATCTTAAATAGAATAAATAGGTACCTAATGCATTTTCCAATCTTGGCAAGATTTTAGATTTCGTACCTTTAGAGAAAGAGAGCTGGTATTTTCAGATTTCGGTTTTCGGGACGAGTAGAATAGGCTCTGGGTAGGAAAACCTACAAAGGAAACCTATCCACCCTGAAGTGTTGAAATCATTTGTTTGATAGTTTGCTTTTATTCGTTGGAGGTCGTGTATTGATGTTTCGGTCGTGGGTCAACGGTCGCGATTAAGGACTCGCCCTGAGGTCTCGCAGCCGGGTCGGGATTCTTTGTTTGAGACAACTCGCTCCTTCGCGGCAAGATAAAACTTGCCTGGCGCTTAAGCGGAGGTAGTATTACATCCGAGGTTTTGCCGCCCCTAGTCCCGTTACAATGCACATAATTAGAGCGTGGAATATCATGGATATTTACATGATATGTCATGTAAACTTCAATTATATGTCATGTAATCCAGCAGGTTTCTGTGTGATTACATGACATTTAACACATTTTTACATTATTTCAGATTTAAATTTACATGACGTCATGTTTACATCGCATAAATGAAGTTTACATGACGTGTAATCTTCATTAATTTTAACTGTGTAAGTACTCATAACGAAAACTCGTTTTTTTTTTATAACAAAACATCATAATAGTATCATAAACTCATAAATATGACATGACATGGCAAAAGTAATTTTGACCGCCAGGTAATATGGAAGCTGCCCATAAAGGTGTGTACAAAAACCGTTAAAATGATTAAATAATACGTCAATTGAGCTTCATTGAGGAGATGTAAAAACAAAGTCATGTAAATTTAGATATGAAATAATGTAAACTTCAGTCATATGTCTCGTTATTTCACATACTTCTGCTAGTTTATATTTGAAGTTTACAAAACATAGCTAATTTATATACTATGTCATGTATATATCAATAATATGTCATGCTCTAATTATGCGAATTTAATATAGCAGAACTTAGCATATTTAATTCCAACCGTTTGGATATCGAACAATTTTCTCAATCGCGGCCTAAAAATTGATCCAAGGGGCGATTGTCAACGATTTGCATGGACTCCACTTCGCCCCTTCTGAAATAAACAGTAAGATGGATGTCCTCATAGTGCAATGTTTTAGACATAGTATAAAGATGCAAAATAAATGCACACGGCGGTCGTTTCAATGTGAACTTAGTTTTAAGATCACCAATCCACATTATCTAACCTTCAATAGTAAAAATACCTTTCCGGTAAAAAAATGAAAAACAAAAACAATGGTGCTTGAGACAAAATTTGGTTGTGTTGTGTAATTTGCCTCTTAGACCAAATTTAGATTTAGGTTCAACGATCGAAAGCGGCTCTGGCAACGTCTTGACGACTTCTGTAGAGATGAAAAAAATGCTTAGTTGAATATCAACTTTACGCAGTTGCATGAACTTCTCTTATGGAACACGGAAAATAGGATGTTGTTAGTTTAAAATGCTTGAAGTGTATAGAGCAAAAATTAAATATCCACAATCAATTGAAATTTGTACATAAGGGGTCATGTACAAATTCTATCACGCTTCAAAGGGGGAAAGGTGAAGCTTAGCGTGACAAGGTTTACAAATTTTTCGGAAGGCACATACAAA
The DNA here is from genome assembly GCF_002204515.2 of Aedes aegypti. Lineage (NCBI taxonomy): Eukaryota > Metazoa > Arthropoda > Insecta > Diptera > Culicidae > Aedes > Aedes aegypti. The sequence goes on from NC_035108.1 coordinate 285,908,018, forward strand.
AGAAGACGTGACAAAGGGGGAAAGGGTCGAAAAAGTTGAAATTATACTTATGACACACTTGTGGTATACGTACCATGGTACAATTATCTTGAAATGGGTTCCATACTGATAATTGTCTTCATTCAAGATAGCCTTGGAATAATTTTCTTGACAACTTGTACCATGTTATATGTATCAGATGTCTGTCGAAGGTATTAGGCGTAACATAATTTGTGTCTGTCCCTAAGTTAACATTTAAAGTTAAGTATCAGAAACCTATATACACAAATAAATGAATATCTTCCATCTTATACATTTTACTCAGAAGATAAGAAACACAGTACCAATGAAATTGCTGGTAAATAACTGAATTTACGATTGCTGATATGCCCGATGAGTAGACACGGTATCTAGCACTGAAAAACATGCAAGAGAACAATAATTGGTGTTTGGGGTGATGGTTACCTCGCACCTGTTGGATTATTTAGGGATTGGGTCCATTCAAGGCAGACAAGTTTTGCACTGCTCACAATCGTGTTTCAATCTCTTGGAAAACAGGAGAATAAACACAAACGTAGAAAGCTTGGTTTCGTCATGCAACCGATCTCAGCGGGCGTCATTTCCGAAGAAGGAAATCTAAAAGTAACTGTTGTTGTGAAGCAGGTCTGGCAGCCAGCCGAGAGGTGAAGGGATGCTGTGAAACAAATTGGTGGCTGATGATGCTTTTACCACAACTCGCCGGTACAACTCGTTGGCTAGAGAAAGATTTTTTTTATTGCCGCTCAACTGAACGATCTCAACGTGAACATCTTTGCCTTTCCTAAGCAGCCAGCAGTTGTGGATTGTCTTAGTGACCTAAGATCTCTTAATAGCGACCAGCGACAAGCGATGGTGAAATGTCTTCTAATTGGTATTACGTCCCCACTGGGACAAAGCATACTTCTCAGCTTAGTGTTCTTATGAGCACTTCTACTGTTATTAACTAAGAGCTTTCTTTGTCAAAGTGGCTATTTTCACATTCGTTTATCGTGTTGCAAGCACGATGACATTCTAAGCCCAAGGAATTCCAAGGAACTTCCTTTACGAAAATATCCTATACCGACCGGGAATCGAACCCAGACACCTTCAGCATGGCTATGCTTTGTAACCACGAACTTTACGAAGGCCCGAGCTGGTGAAATGTATTCACCCGAAAAAGGAGGCCTCCTCTACACCTGACTCGCTTTCAGTCACTTCGGCGCGTAAAGTCTGCGGAAGAGCCGTCACTTCAAAAGTGATTAACATATTTCAGATGGACTTGGCCTATCACGATAACGACGAATTGATCGCCATCGCTTCGGAGCCCATTAGACATTCCCAAGAAGCCACAAAACTAATTATGTACCACTCGTTTGGGGTTCGGAACGGTGGCGGTGGTTTGATTGTGGAACACTTCTTTTAGTGCCCTGCAAAAATACATGAAGCGTTTATTCTCTTTGCGTCGGCATCAAGATAACAAAGGGTTTTAGATGTACCGCTGAAATAAATTAAATACGTAATACTTTTGAAGCACATAATGGCATTTTTGATTGCAAATTTCTCAGTAATTTACATCTACTGAATGATTTTTTGACATCAACAAGCAAAAACATAAGCATAAGTATGATCAAAATACTTATCGCAAATGCAATATTGATGAGGAAAGGAATAATAATTCAGACCCTTTTCTCCCAGGATACACCTTACGATATTTCTTCGGGGAGGGGTTAGTGCATTTAGCACTTAACACATGTAGCAGAATTAGCCTAGGCAAACTGCTTCTTCTAGCCGACTTAAACAATATTACAGGAGTCTAGCCTCTGCAGCCAACTCTTGGTCGGAGCGCCATAGGCGCAGCAATTCTAACAAAATGTGAGTAACAGCCGCAGTTACTACATTCCAGCACACGGCATCCGCACACATTCTCTTTATTATATTTGTCAGGGACGTATCCCCTCCGCATGTAGCGAGCATGCGACCTCTCACAACAATGAAGCGGGGGCAACCGAACACGACATGCTCCGCTGGTTCCTCCACACCAGCACAATTGGGGCACGCAGGAGATTCTGAGTGCCCGAACCTATGCAGGTACTGTCTATAGCAACCATGTCCTGACAGAAACTGCATCAGATGGAAGTTCAAGATGGTTTCTTCCATACCAATCTGACACATTTGGTATTAGCCGATGGGTTCATTTACCCTTAGTGGAGTTATCCCATTCCTGCTGCCAACTTCTGAGCGTTTCCTCTTTATACGTGTTGCGGACTCCTATGGTACCGTAATCCGGGGTAACATTGATAAGCGGGGTAACATTGATCGGAATGACTCATATGGTTCTAATAAACATTTATTGATGAAACATTTTCGAATCATGAATGGTTCCTCTCTTTCTTATATTCATAAGCTAATGAAAGTTAAGGTTTTTGCCAAAATTGCTTTTATTTCATGCGTAAATTTGTCAACTTTTTGAAACAATGATTTCTATCATTTTCACTGACACTACCAAAAATTCATGTCTCACATGAGTTCTGCAGAAGATGTGATCAAGAAATATGCGGTTATTACTAAAAATAGCATCGCCTAAAACGATTCCGTTGTCAAATCTTTTGTAAGTATATTCAATTGTGCAACATTAACTAATTACAATTAAGAAATATAGAATTTCCTTAGTAAATTGCCTACTTTTAGGCGTATTCCGCGATTCAAGGTGTTTTTAATTTTGAAATAACTCAAAAAGTAAATGACTTGTAGGAGTTTGGTCTTCATATTCGGCTTCAGGAGCCATGATTTTAGTAAGTAACGACATTTCCAATATTACCGAACATTGTTTACTTGGGTGATCAATGTTACCCCATATCAGCTGAATCAAAAAACCACTTAAAACATTTATTTAAACATGTTTAAATATTTCGAAAAACAAAATAAAGTATATAGTTAGGAGCGGTGGGTGCCAGTACCTGTTTTAAAAATATAAAACTTGTAACATTTGTATTGTAAAATGAAAAATTTAAGAAAAACTCAAAAAAATTATCAATGTTACCCCGAATTACGGTACCTCTTCGGTGTAAGCATTGAACATCTTCCTTGATGATGAGCCCGATGGGTGTCATCACGGCTATGATGCACACGGCCTCTTTAGATACCGTCCGGCATGCACTTGCTACTCTTAAACACATTATCCTGTACATGCTTTCCAACTGCTTTAGGTTTCTGCTCGTTCTAAGCGCTTTTGACCAGATTGGTCCTCCATATCTTAGTATGGATCACCTGTAGGCTTTGTATGTGCAACATTTCACTTATAAGATGTCGCGAAAAGGCCTTCTAAGTACAAAAGTGTAGGCGATGTACGTGCATATATTGTGTGATGAATAATAGCATACAATGCGAGAATGCAAATTTTCTACCGATCTAACCTGTGATCTTATGCGACTTACCTTATGATAACAAATGTTTATTTGACAGCTGCTACGGATTGATTCGACTTACTGTGTACGAGTGTACGGGACGAAACAAAATGTACAAATTAACTCAGAAAAGAAGCGTTTTATGCGAGGAAACTTATCAATCTAACGATTTCATCCACCGTGTTTTTCGATTTCGAAGTAGTTTGTATGAATAAACGAGTTATTACGTGAACTTTCATGCGATTTCTGGATGTCTGGGATCCAGAGTGACAACCGCGTAGTAACGGATGCCGCTTCTCTTATGTTCGATTGGTACTTCAGCTGTCTGAACGACCAACTGGATAGCGTCCAAAGTAGATTTACCTTTCCTGAATCCGAACTGGTTGTTGGACAGGCCGTCCGCACTCTCCGTATACGGTACTAGCCTGTTGAGAATCAACCTCTCCAATAACTTGCCCGTCGTATCTAGTAGACAGATAGGTCTATACGCCGATGGGTCACCTGGTGGTTTTCCCGTCTTTGGTAGTAGCACCAATTTCTGCCGCTTCCATACATCCGGGAAGATTCCTTGATCAATGCAGCGTTGCATCGTGGTTCTTAACATGTATGGATCCGCGTTCACTGCCGCTTTTAAGGCAACATTCGGGATACCATCGGGTCCCGGTGCCTTTTTTGACGCGAATGATTTCACGACTTCTGCCAGCTCTTCGTTCGTCACTCTCGTCACTTCTCCTTCATCTGCCGCATACGGCGCTCTGGACCATGGGCTTGTGGGATGGTGCGGGAAGAGTGCATCGATTATCGATCGAAGTAACTCGGGCGACTTCTCTTGGGGCGCTATTGCACCTTTAGTCTTAGACATTACCGCTCTGTAGGCGTCACCCCATGTATTCGAATTGGCACTCTCGCATAGACTATCAAAGCATGCCCGTTTTCGACTCTTGATTTCCTTTTTGAGAGCCAACCTTGCCTCTCTGAATGCTGCACCGCGTTCTTTTCTTGTGCCTCTGTTCGTACGCGTTGCATTCTTCGTCTAGCATGAAGGCAGATTGCTCGAAGATTTGCAATTGATTCGCAACTAGCTCTTCACCGTTTAGTTCCAGAGTGTTCCATTCGCACCTCAGGGCTTCAGTGAATACCGAGTGGGTCCGATAGTAACACCACGTCAGTCTTGGTTTCCGAGACTGACTGCCAAAGCAGCTGCTGGACTGCATCACAGTGCTTTAAATTTAACTGTGTTACTTCCGATTTGGCTGCTTTGATATTCCGCTTGTGCCCGGACATTTGGGTCCGCCCGTTAAGTGTGCGCTGTCTGCTCTGTCGACACATATTAGGCACTTAGCAATTTGCTTACAATCGGCTTACAATTCGGTGCCGCATTTTCTGCACAACTTACATCTGTCGGGACCATTGCAATTCCACGACTTATGGCTCTTCCCGAAACACTTGAAGCAAACTTCAGGAGGCTGTTGTATGCTCAGCCAACCACAAACCGATCAGCCTACATTGAGTATGCCCAAGTTCTTCGCTTTGTTGGCATCTGTGACCAGCAGCCTGATCGCCGCCACCTGGGTGCCCTGCGGGCCCTTCCTATGGTGGATGGCCTTACTGGCTACTTCGATGTCACACTGCTCTTTGAGGGCAGCCGAGACCTCCGCTGCATCGGTGACCTCATCCAGATTTTTACACTGGAAAGTCGCTTCAGCAGTAACTGATCTTACATCAAGCTCGTCACCAAGTACTTCTTGTGCTCTTCACCGTTTTCCTTGGCGTCCTTCTTTAAGACTAGGATAATTTCACCAATCCCTAGTTCGCCTTATGCTCTGCACATCTGCGCCCAATGGCGATAACTTCTCCGTGCTTCGCGTCGCCTTAAGAACCTCGGCGTATTACGCTTCCTCCGTTTTGATAACGAAGGCTTCGCCTAAATTCCTACGTTTCGCTGTTTTCGGTTTAGCGCTCTCTTTGGGCACCGTTTTAGGTTTCCTCTATTGTTTCTTATTTCCAACTCGTACCCACGGGTTGCTGTTGCCTTTCGCTCGTGGTTCCTGTGGATGCACTACCTGGTTCGGGTTATCCCGTGGCTCCATTTTCTTGGCTTTCTTGGTATTAGGCTTGGTGTTGGCCCCTTCTTTGTTGCCATGTCTCTGGAGGACGGCCGCGTAGGTCACTTTTCCCTTAGCAACCATACGTCTTTTCGCCACGTATTCATCCTCGAAAGGTCCCCTCTTTCGCATCGCGTATCGAATAATATCATCAGATATATTCGCGTTGCCTGTGAAGGAAAACACTTCGTCTTCTCGTAGTCCTGCTTTACAGCTGAGCCATCGGTCACCTCACATGTTACACTGGAGAGGCCAGTGCCTACCTTCGTCACAGTGGCGAGGCTTTTGCCCACACTGTCCTCACTTAAGTTGATGTTGATGAACCTTAGCCGGTTACTGATAGAAGGTTCTCCTTCACATTCCTTGTTTTGCTCTCCGCTGGAATAGTCGCTTTTATGATCCCATGGTTATCTATGCAAGCAGGGACGCCATGCTAGGTTCGACATAGTCCTTTATGGGGTACTAGGTTCAGTGCCGGATCAGCGCAAGTCAAGTAATGGTATCTGAGGCAATTCCTGCCCAGTTGGATTCTCCCGCCCAGGGTTAATAACTGTGGAAGTGCTCTTAGATCAGAAATCTGGGAAGCTAGCATAACTTTGAAATTCAGAAGATCGATAAGTGGTCGATACGGGTCATATTTGAATGATGATTTTTTTATTGAACGGACACTGTATCACCCGATCGGCCCTTATTTCGTCTGTATATGCACGAAAAATCATTAAAGTAGACAGGAATGTATTTTTTGGCGAAATTCATATAAAGCATCATTTCTCGAAATTAAAAGAAATAAAAAAATAGTACCTACTGATTGCTCATAATGGTGATAAATATCAGGTCTGCCTAATACATTGTGTTTTTTTTTAATCGTGTATTGTTACGAATGCCACGCAGTACAGTACACTGTACTCCAAAGAACGTGATCAAAATGGTTGCTTATTTTACTGGCTTGTAAAATGTATGGGAAAACCGTACTGATCTTCAACTTAGTTTTAAATGTGAGAAAAAACTCGTACTTATATCATTTTGGGCTTTAACTGTAGTTTATTTTGGGTAACATTCAGGAAACCAAAGAGTCATTACGCGCAAGCTTACGCAATATATATTTTCGAGCGGTTGACTGAGTTTAGAGTACCGTAATCCGTGGGCAAATTGATCACCGGGGCGAATTTGATCTGGTCGGTACCAAAAGACGGTGTCCGGCCATTTGGCCGAACGCCGTTTGGCTGAACGCCATTTGGCTGAATGCCATTTGGCCGAACGGGTCATTTGGCCGAATGCCGTTTGGCCGAATAACGAACAAAAAAATCTATTTTTTTCAACACTGATGTGTAGCATTCCTAAGTGTGGCCCAATAACTGATCAACTAATTAATTTGTTGATCTTTACGATGAGGCGGGATGTCATGTTTGTTGATAAGAGTATAATTAATATGATCCGTTCATTCAGGATGAAGTTGTGAACTTGCGTCAAGACTCTAAGCTGTATACGGTGTGCTAGGGTTTGAAGTTTTTTTTTTTTATATTTTGATCAGAAATTTTCCTTCTTTCAAATATAGGCTTTTCTTTCGATTTGTAATGGTTTAATTATTATTGGCAATAATTTAGCTTATATTTTCAAAGAGCCTTTACCTTCTTTAAATCATCGGCAGTTCTTTGTAGTTATACTGATATAACAATTATTTGCGTTACACCTACTTAAAATTTATAAGAAATTTTTCCTTTTTTTGATCATATGCTGTTCTTCATATTTTTATATTTTTCATAGATATTGGAATTAAGTCTTATAACGTTCATAAAGAGTTTTATTAAAAGCATACAATTTACAGTACAAGGGATAACTTTGGTGAGATGTCATTCTCCACCAAGAATAATATTAAAAAGTGTAAACTGAACTCTGCGCCGTTGATTGCGCATATCAGTGAACCGGACGACTTGGTAAATACTTACGTCAAATAAACTCACTGTTGCACTGCTGTGGAGAAGAAACCAAACTTGTGGTTGCTAAAAATTAATTAATTTACTAAGTACGTTCATAATGATTGAAGCAAACTGATGCTACAGAAGGACGAATAAGTCGTAAAATGTTTTAGTAATTGACAAAAGCTAACTGACTACAAATGCAATGCGAAAACCTATGCTGGCAGCTATTTCCGCTAGCAAAGAAGTGAATAATTGCTTACATCTAGGATGTTCCTCTGAACTTTTCTTTGAAATTCAGCTTTGATATTAATTACAAAATTCATGCTAATTGTAGTTCACAATTTTTTTCAAATTCGGCCAAACTGCATTCGGCCAAATGGCGTTCGGCCAAATGACTCTTTCGGCCAAATGGCGTTCGACCAAACGGCATTCGGACAAACGGCGTTCGGCCAAATGACCCGGAACCGATTTCAAACTATTTCATTTTTAAGGGTCGGTTTTGCATAGAAATATCCACATTTCTTGAAGGTGTAAGCAATACAGTTGGAAATGTCAGTGCTAAACAGTCCACTGGTTCTATGCCTACATCACAACTTTGAATGTCAAAAATGTTGTGTACGCTCAAGTATGAACTACTGAATTAATTTTTGATACCATACAGCATAGCAAGTATAGTTTTTTGCTCATAAATCCGTTTATTCTCTAATAATGTGCTTATTTCAAGGGAAATTGCCTACATTAGGCAAATCTTTAAAGTAAAATTTTGCAATAAAATGATCAAATACTCGAGCTTTTAGAATTTTGACATCATTTTCAAATTCAGGAGACTCAAATTTAGTAGATAGGGAAATTTTTAATTCTTAAACCTGCTTTGTTATATGGTGATCAATTTCGCCCCAGTGTGTCATTTTAATTTTTTGATATTAAAACTGTTTTTATTATATGTTAAATATTATTTCATGAAAAGTCGTTTACATAAACTGATGAAGATCAATGTAGTACTGATTTTATTGAAATTTATTTGACAATATTTGAATTCTTAAGGATAACACAACAAAAAGTTGTGAAATAGTGATCAATTTGCCCCCGGATTACGGTAGCCAAAATGTTCAAACGAATTTAATGATAATTCTCATTGATGTGTTTCATTTTGCAAATATCTTAGGATCATGAGTACGCATTTGGCATACTTGTCCAGTAAGTCAAGAGTTATCTTTGTTTGAGCCATGTAATTCAAAACTTGTCCCCAGACGACACTAGTGAGTATGATTTTTTTGCCAAACATCTCGAACCTCTTAGCTAGAAGAAACCATTTTTACGAAGACGCTGTTTTTCTAAGAGGTCTTGATCATGACATAGCTTAAAAATAAAAGCTTTATGCTCACTAGTACCGCCTAGTGGCAAAATCCCAAATGTCAAGATAGAGTTACTGAGCAATTTTACCGAAGACACCACAAATCTAAGTGGTCAAGATCCTGAGATATTTGCAAACCAAAAGTTTAATATTCACTAGTGCCACCTGGTGGCTAAATTTCATGGCTTAGGCAATGATAGCCATTAAGCTACTGCACAATTTTGTCAAAGACGCCATAGGGGAAAAGCACTAATGTTCGACCTACAAGAAATCTGTGTCAATTTTCGGATTTTCGTACAAAGTAGACTAAAATCGTATGAATGAGTCTAAAAGTAGTGTTGGGTCGAAAATTGGTGCTCTTCTCCTATTTCTAAGTGGTCTGGATCTTGAGATTACCGAAAAACAAAAGTTACTCAGTAGCGCTGCCTGGTGGCAAAATTTCGTATCTAATGGCTTTTCATAATGATAGCACTTGAGCTGCTGAACAACTTTTCCGAAATCGCCATCTTTCGTAGTAGTCAGGATCCTGATATATCAGAAAAACAAAATGTCGATGCGTAGTAGTACCGCCTGGAGGCAGAATTTTGCATTTCAATGACCACCGCATGTTAGCCTTTAATCTACTGAATAATTTTGCTGAACATTATGACTCTCTATTTGAATACTTTTTAAGATATTCATCATGTATAGAAACGGTCGTTGATTTGATTTCGGTCGTAAAAAAATGATCGTGAAAATAATCGTCGTAAAAAGAACGGTCGTTAAAAGAGGTTAGTGTTTATAGTAAGGTACAGTGGGGGAAGTGTATCAGTGGGGTAAGTGGATCATTTGTCAATATAAAGCCTAAATACTTGGATATGTTGAATGTTTTCGCACCATTGCTTCGTTTTAGGTTATATTCTTAAGCCCACACTGATACTATTGCAAAACTTGTACTACACGTACACTAACACAAGCAAACTTGTTAGCTGCAAAAAGTAATTAATTTGAAAATGGTTTTCCATCAATCAAAAATCCATCTCTGTCTAAATTCAAATTCTATTATTTTTTTCGACACATGGTGAGCATTTCAGTTCTAATTGAATGAATCACAATGAAAAATATGTCATTTTTATGAATAAATACAATTATATTGGACATGGTACACTTACCCCTACTTTTTAGTAGGGTGGGGTAAGTGGATCAAGAATAATTATCATTTATTGGCAGACTGCTTAGGAGAATTTTAATAAGCTTTAATACCCGCAAATGTTGTTTTCCTTTATTTTGTTCCATTCCCAGCTTGAATTTGTTAAATTGACCATAGAAAATTTGAATTAATCCACCTAAAAGTTTTTTAACCTTTCTGGTGAGTTGTAAAAGAGCAAAATATACTAATTTTCCAATCGAAATCATAGTCTTGTACATTATTTGACCATATAAATTGTTCTAGACAGATGATACACATATATTCATAAATAAAACAGAAGGATTTCAGTTTGTTATTCAAAAGTAAATGTAACTAATATTTTTAAACCAAGAGTGCTTTTCGAAAAAATCTCTAGGAATTATCCTACAGTACTTCTGTATAACTTATGCGTATAAATGGGTGAATTTTCTCCTAATTTACTAGTTACAATGTTTTTTTTTTTTGTTTTAATTAGTATGAACTAATATATACATACTTTTTGTTATATTTTGATTAAATAAAGATACTTTTTAATTTTAAAGTAATAAAATGTAACATTACTAGCACTAATAACAAGTGCGAGGGTAATATCATTCTTATTAAACATAATCATACTACATTTGTTTCGAGAACAGATTTTTTTTAATGGTGATCCACTTACCGCACCATGGTGCGGCAAGTGGATCATTTGGCGCAAATTTTTAAGCCTCTCATTCTCAATACATAACAATCAGAAAAATCGAAATAAATGACGATTTGAAGTATAATAGTCCCTTATTTGTTATCAACAGAAAAAAGTTTGAGTTAAACTATTCACGTTAGCTGTACATAACAATGAAGTTAACTACACCCGATTCTGTTTTTGCACGGGGGATGCGTACCGTGCAAAAAAAGTTTTCAGTTCAAAATTTCAAAAACCGTGCAAAAAAAGTAACACCTATTCTCGACGTTTCATGCAAAAATAAGGTTTTGGTAAAAAATTTTGTATGGAAACTTTTTTTGCACGGCCGTGTAAAAAAAATCCGTGCAAAAACAGAATCGGGTGTATTGATTTTTCTGTATCCACTTACCCCACGGTACCTTATTATCAACATGAAAAAAGTTTTTTAAGCATAAGCATAAGCATAAGCATAGATGACCGTACAATTCGTAGTTGCTACTCCGTGATTGACCAGAACAATCGAAGTTGCACAGGGAATTAATGAATGGGGCTTGGGATTAGCTTACCATTCTTCAATGTGCACAAATCGAGAGCTCAAATTTAAAAGTCAATAACGGCGCCGGCCACGTCCTTACGGTCATCGGGGAATGGAAGGAATGTTAGTGTGACTACCGTTGTTACTAGAGACCGAGATCACCTCTGCATCTCCACGGTTGTCATGGAGAGGATATTGGGTTAGTGGGATAAGGTAAAGATCTGGGAGTCACCAATGTTTGGTGATGCGAGCCATGATATAATCACGCCTAACCGGATTCGCGAAATAATTCGATAATCGCATTAAACGCCGAACAAGTGTTCGTCACTCGCCCACGCAAGAGCAAGCGACGCGATCAATAGATCAAACACTACTAGCGATCCGCGGCGCTTTTTCATTTCTCTGAGCGAACGACGCGCGACAAGTTTGATCCTGCCCCATCGCCCGCCCCCGCAGGAGCAAGCGTCAAGATCGAAGGATCAAACACTACTTACGAACCGATCACTTTTTCACCGCTTCACTACCGACGCGCGACATATTTGATCCTGCCCTCATCACCCGCTCCCGCAGGAGCCAGCGTCAAGGTGGAAGGATCAAACACTACTAACGAACCGATCACTTTTTCACCGCTTCACTACCGACGCGCGACATGTTTGATCCTGCCCTCATCACCCGCCCCAGCAGGAGCAAGTGTCAAGGTCGAAGGATCAAACACTACTCTATTCAAAAGATGTTTTTATTAATGACGAAAACTGAAAATTACATGTATATATTTTAAATTATATGAAACAGGAATAATGCCGACACTTGTAGTGACGAACTATACATAGTTTGTTTGAAAATTACATATGAGTATTACTGTGCATTTTGTCTCGATATGGTACAAGTTTTAAAAAATACGTCAACATTCACAATGTCGAACAATTCAAAAGATAATTTTTAATAACGTATAAAAGAGACAAATATATGTATATTGAAATTGTATAAGAAAAAAACATAATGCCGACACTTATAGTGACGAACCATACAAAGTTTGTTTTAAAATTACTTAAAAGTTACGCTTTCAAGAAAATATGTGTTATCACAAGAATGAAACGAACTCACCAGTTGGTAAACCATCCTCGACTGAACACAAAACTGATACTGACAGCAAAACTTCTTGGCGTCCCGAAAACAAACCGTCTTGCTTGTGCCTTCCAAATACCTACCCAGCAAGACGCTCCAAAACAGAAAAAAAAAATCTTAGGAGCCGAAAACACGCGCGAAACCGTGAGCCAAATCTATCGGACGACGCAAAACCGAACTGTCCTGCTTGGGCTTCACGAAGCACTACCCAGCAAGACGCTTGAAAACAGGAAAAAAAAATCTCCGGCGACGAAAACATGCGCGAAAACGTGAGCCAAATCTATCGGACGACGCAAAACCGAACTGTCCTGCTTGGGCTTCACGAAGCACTACCCAGCAAGACGCTTGAAAACAGGAAAAAAAAAAAATCTCCGGCGACGAAAACATGCGAGAAAACGTGAGCCAAATCTATCGGACGACGCAAAACCGAACTGTCCTGCTTGGGCTTCACGAAGCACTACCCAGCAAGACGCTTGAAAACAGGAAAAAAAAAAAAATCTCCGGCGACGAAAACATGCGCGAAACCGTGAGCCAAATCTATCGGACGACGCAAAACTGAACTGTCCTGCTTGGGCTTCACGAAGCACTACCCAGCAAGACGCTTGAAAACAGGGAAAAAAAAAATCTCCGGCGACGAAAACATGCGCGAAACCGTGAGCCAAATTTATCGGACGACGCAAAACTGAACTGTCCTGCTTGGGCTTTACGAAGCACTACCCAGCAAGACGCTTGAAAACAGGAAAAAAGAAAAAATCTCCGGCGACGAAAACATGCGCGAAACCGTGAGCCAAATTTTTCGGACGACGCAAAACTGAACTGTCCTGCTTGGGCTTCACGAAGCACTCTATCAACATGAAAAAAGTTTTTTGACTGGATTAACTTAATTTGTTGATGCACAAGTTTCACTACAGATGCAGCACTTAGTTTCCAGACATTCCTGCATAATGTAATCTAAATTCCTAATGCGTGTGCTTGGTTGCAGATTACCTAGCCCAAAGTGTTACAGTAGATTAATTGCTATACATTTCAATTCCTTCAGACCCCACGATTGAAGCATGTTTACACGTATGCCGCTATTTGCTACTACGTGCATTTTTTACACGTCTATACAACCAAGAACCGAGCGCGAAAATGTTGTTAAACCGTGTTTTCTCCATTCTGTTTCAGATACAGCGCAGTGCGGAGTTGGAGGTGCCGGTGGCAATGGCTTCGGCGGGAATGCCGGTATAACAGGTGGCGGAACTCTTCCGCGCAGGACGACAGTCGGCTACACCGGGAAGCACCAGAGTCTCCTGGGGAGTTCGGGTGCTGGACTCGGAGGTGGTGCCCATCTCATCTCTCCGGGTGGCAACTCGGGCGGTCCCGGAGGCGGCACAATAATCGGAGGAACCCTAACGCATCACTTGCACGGAGGAGGTCGATCAAACATTGGGGGCAATGATGGTGGCGGTGGTGGAACCGCTGCTGGCAATGTGTCTGGCTCCAAAACGGTGAAACTGGACGACCTGATACACCTGCCGGGACCGCTAACCGAAGACGCGGTCATGCGAACACTCCAAACCAGATTCAACGAGGGGAAGTTTTTCGTAAGTACCTACCTGCCATCGCGGCGCGTTGACTGTTATTTGTTTTTATTGCACTGGATTATTACCGGAGCTATTTAATGCGGCCGGGTTGACGCAGTTGGTATGTTGGCAGGCCGGGTTATTTTGAACTCAGACTTCGGTTGTGGCTGTATGACGGATTTGTCATAAAATCGCCTCCATCACGATTGTATTCGTGTTCGTTGGAGTTTTATAGTTTCGGACGGGTATGTTGGGTGGCACAACTATAGTTGGAATACCTACTCGGACGAGCATCACATCGAGATGGAAGATATCTGGACTTCTCTGACCATAAAGTATGTAATTACTGAAATGGAGCGAGTCTTACATAAATGAAATTTCCACAATAGTAAGTTACTATAGTAACTATAAGCATAATAGTAACTCAGTTTGAATAGAATTTTACACAAAACGTCATCCTATAGAACTATAAAAAGACTTGAACAAACATGTATTTTCATCCTATTCCAAATTTGTTTATATGTTCTGGGTCAGTTTATGAACTTTCTGAAGAACAAACTAAAAAACCTTGAAGATTACGGTGCAGCTTATTTTTCAAAAGTTCTCAAAACCCAAAATTCGTGTGCTTGTCTGAATTAAAATCACATAAAAAGAGAAACCTCAATATTTGAGCCAAACATATTTGGATTTAGAGGTAGCGCAAGCGACTTGAAGGTGAATTTCCAAGTTAAAAAGCATGCAATAAAGCATTTATGTATATCTTTGTTATGGTCCACCCTTTTCCTCTTTTTACTAAAAAATCATCTTTGTTTGATATTACTTCATGAGTACTTAATCGATTTCAAATCTTTTTACATGCTTTTGAAGCTAATGAAGTTTTTTTTAACCCAATTGAAACGATCAAATTTAATTTTTTGTAAATCCGACTGGGTTTGTTTTCAGTATATTCAAACAATTCAATAGCTCGCCACACTTCTCTTCACGAGTTTAAAAACAATTTAGGGAGCGTCCATAAAGTACATCACACAAAAACTTGCTATTTTGGGCGAATCTCCACCTCTCCCCTAATGTCAAACTTTTTATGTGTATTCTTCAAAAATGTTGGATGAATTGTCACGCTTTGCTACCTCCAGCCCCCTTTACATCCTAAATGCATGAGATACTAAGTGGATGACCCCTTAGTCTTATATTGCTGCAAACGAAACAGCAACGGTACACTCTGCCTACAATTTCTCCGGCGACTCCCCATTGCGATTATTGCACCGCGCAGTCAAGACGATCAGCCAAATCCTAAGGGGTCTTAACGATGATGATGCGCTCAGACGGAGGGGGAAGTGTTGCTACATTAAGCCGGTCATTATTGTTAAGCCTGGTTAAAGTAGGCTTTTGCATAGAAAAATATGTGTACTCTCTCTGGGCCATTAACTAGGCGTCCGACCGGACGGCCAATCCGCTCAGAGTAACCATTTCAAATAGTACAGCAACCAACTTAAACGAATCGCTAATTAAACACAACTGCTTTATAATCCTTCGATCCGGTCGCGACGCGCTTAGCCTACGTCGCACAGTGGGAAACTTCGTTATTTTAGGGCATTTAATAAATCGTGCCTTCATCATGCTGCCAAGCGTTTCGATGTTCCCTAAACAATATTTCAGTAAGTCTATACGCTGATGTATAAAAATAGGTTACTATTTAATCTATCTCCCTAAAAGTGAGGTAGAAAATTCATATTTTGAATTTTCAAATATACAAGATTGAAATCTTCACAAAGATGTTCACAACAGCATTTTTGTGAACATCTTTGTCGAAAACACCAAGTTCATAATTTCATTATTTCTCCTAAAAGATCTATCAAAATGGTGAAAATATAACTTACTGACTTAGAAAATATCTAGTAGGCACCAGAACGCCTAGAAGCACAATTAAGGCGTTGCCTATTAAGAGCGCTAAAATGACGAAATCTCCCAGTGTGCGTCGCTGTAAACGAGTGGATTTTCTTTTCTTTATTCTTTAGGTATGCCGCGTGAAACGACAAGTTGATGACAGTCTGGGATATTTCCTCTAGCAGAAAAAAAAAGATTAATCATCGCCTAAATTCACTGTGTTGGATAAACCAGGCCACTCGAAACCGCCTTTAAGTGCAATTTAAGTGTATGGACGGAATTTCACTTTTCATGCCACCCCTTCGGTTCACAGTGTATTTGCAAAATTTGGATAATTTCCGAACAATAGTGAAAACAGCGATTTTCCGCGGCGTTTACAATTTGGGCTGAATCATTAGTCAACCGGGTGATGAGTATGCTGAACACTGTCAAAGGCTTCTTATGATTTTTGTTCGTTGGAATTTCATCTTCATTTTTATTAGCTGCAGAACCGCGATTCTCAAGTTTTTTTCTTGATTGCTAGGGAAGCCAAGGGAAACATGAACCCTTTCCTTGATTTTGCTAGGACTCTGGAGGTGAATAAAAATTTCATGAGATTTCTGAACAGGCTCTTCTGTAAAAACGATAAGGTAGGGTAAGTGTTCCCTTAGTTGTGGGTGTTCCTATAGTTGCGGTAGTGCCGCTTTCACTAATTGCATTACATTAACCACAGAACCGACACTGCCAATCGACGCATTGGCTTGTTGATATACGGAATAATTGAAAAGAGCGTTCAAATTGCTTTAAAACTGATGAAACATAACTAAATTTGCTAAAACTTTAGTTGCTTGTACCAATAGTTGCGGTAAAGTGTTCCTATAGTGGAGGATCCCTTAAGAAAACAACGGATACCGCAACTATAGGAACACAAATTAAAAATATACCGCAACTAAAGGAACAATGTACCAATAGTGGAGGTATTGTTTTTCACTGACATGCCGTGGATTACTGCGATGAAACCATTTTTCTCATTAGGTCAATGGTCGTTACTTCCCGTTACAACATTAACATGTACATTAAATGCACATCTTGATTTTGGGCGTTTAAATGAAGTTCAATCGTGCTTAGTACCTCCACTATTGGTACATCTACCCTATTCAAAAATTATTCAAAAATAATGACCACTAGAGTAGGTAGACTCATGCTCAAATCTCAATCTTTGATCTCTCCTGCGAGAATGGACTGATTTAACCCGTATAGGCCTGAGTGAAAGACAAATTACTTAAACTCTCACCACTCAGCGAATACTCAAATGATTTCAATTATTTTTTGTCAGTATACTCGTACACATATCTAGTTTCTGAAAGTGGTCAAAGGATCTCGGAAATTTTCATGTGGCCGGAGATATTGCGGTGGATCACTGGGTCAGGTCGGGTGACAAGGGTTCTGTGCTTCTGTGCCCCTGTAGTTAGGCAAATTTCAAGTCACAGATAATTTCCAGAATCGGCTATATTGTGACCAGAATATCAAGGAGTTTTGCGAATAACGCATCAGCGTAAACCTTCTGATAATCGATTAAATACAATAATTATGTCAACTACATTTGATTGATCCTACAAATGACCATGTTCGGATCCCCGGAATGCCTCAAATTTATGATAAAGTGCATAATTCGTATCTAAACATCTGTGTGAAGCTTATGGGAACGCGTTTTAGTGAACTATTATGTTCGATTTATACTTTTAGAGAATTGAAACGGTTTAGTACCTAACAAGTCTAGAGCCGGTTCTTCAGGGCATTAAGTCCTAGTGGCCGCATCTGGTACACTCTAAACGGAGCAAAACAATTAATTTATAATGTTGAATATCAGATCTTAATGATTAATGCAAATTAAAATGTTTACCATTGGAAATAAATAAAGCTAACTTGGCATGTCCCAAAAAATCGCCTTTTTCTACCCGACTTGACCCAGTAACCTACTGCAATAACTCCGGCTACAGGAGTATTCCCGAGTTCCTCTAGTCACTTCTAGAAACAAGATATGTGGGCCAGTATACTGACAAAAAATTCTTTGAATTCGTTTAGTATTCGCTGAGTGGTAAGGGTTTTAGTATTTTTGCTGTCACTCAGGCCTATACGGGTTAAGATCTGCTTCGCAAAAACTCACGCATGAGATTTTGATGCAAAATCACTTACTCACGCTTAGACCATCAAACATGACTTTGGGATGATACACAAATTATGTCACGCAAAATTTCGACTTTTTTGACAATTTGACAATTTGAATGACTATAACCCCCAATACCAAGTGAAACATGAAAGTGTTCTAGTAATTTTGATTAAATATTAGAAGCTTTGTGCTATTACTCTAACAGCATATCTCAGATGAACGGCCTATTAAGCTTATCGTCTTTATGCTAAATAATCCCTATTCGACCAAACGTACCTCCCATTAAACTTGCTGATGGAAAATTACAATTTCACTCAGGCTTGACGCGTCTGTAATACATTGCACAGTGGTCCAGGAATCAGTTTTACGCGGAAAGATGCATTTTGAGCTTTAGAATGAAACATTAGACAAAAACGGTCTTCTACAAAGTTGTTTGTATTAGTTGAGCCCTTTGTTTGGTTTTATTGAAAATAAGGGTGGACCATATTTTCATAGAAATTGTGTTACTAACTTTCTTATTTGTAGAAATTATATTATACAAGCTTCAGCAAAGTTGTAGACCATTCAATTTCAAGCAACTTTGCCAAAAAAAGTTTTTTTGTATCTCTGACCGATTTAGAGCTTTTTTCCTACGGTGACATAGGGTGGTCCGGACAAAACTGGTTTTCTGGCTCTAGAGTTTTCAATTCAAATTTCTCATCAAAGTAGTCTATGAAACACTTTTAGAACTTTGAAAAATGCGTAATTTGGTGAGTGAAGAAACTCGCTATCTCCTTCCGTTTAGGAGTTATTGTTGTTTTTCTCTCAAAAACGTGCTTACTTTGATTGTGAATATCTCTGATTGGGGCAAACATAAAAAATATCTTTTGACGGCATTCAAAAGACAAAACAAAATTGTATATTATATCAAAAAATTACAGATGTGTTATTTTTGTAACTCTAATAAAATGACCCCCCCCCCCCCCCCGTAACACTTTTAGTATGGATTTTTTTTAATTTTGAATAAGTCGTAACGTTTGAGCTACAGCCGAACTCCGCCCCCCCCCCCCTTTGAGCGTTACGTAATTTGCCACCATGCTCGTTACCTCGAAATAGAAGATCACTAGCACTTAAACACTACGGGTGTCTGTTAGTCCCAACCAGATTAATGGTTCCTGTAAGTGCAGTTGATCTGGCGATACTGGAGAAGTTTCTTCAGGAATTATTTCAGTGATTCATTCATAAAAAATCTCGAAAATAGCTTCAGTAGTTACTTTAGGACTTAATCCTGAGGTTCATTCAGAGTTTTTCCTTATATTTCTTCTTCTTCCAAAATTATTCAACGAACTTCTTCCATGTATCATCTCTAGTTTTTTTTTCAAATATTCTGCAATTTAACTCATAAATTTTCTTGATATCTCTCCAAAAACTTCTTTTAAAATTGATGCAAATGTTTCTTTATCGTAAATTATTTAGAAACACCATTATGTATGCTTCTAGGATTTTTTTCAAAAATACCGTCAGGATATTAAAAGAGCAAATCTGTATTATCCAGCTACATATATTTAAAGATTTCTTTTAAATTTACTGCTTTATCCCTATTTGCCTAATTTCCACATATTCTAGGGAATTTCCTATATATGGGACTACAAATAGAGGCAGTGCAGGAATTCATTAGAAATTATTCTTTTAGTAATTTCGCATGGATCTTCTCTAGAAAATCCTAAACCAATTTCTTCAAAAATCTGTCTCTTCACGGGTAAAAATGCGGCGCTCTTAAACGGGAGAAAGAGTCATGATTTCGGGAGGAAGGTGTGTTTTCATGTAATGAAAATACACTATGACAAAAGTTATGAAATCATGAAGCATTTTACCGTAACGCCGGCTGTACGTTACGTTTTCATTATTTTGCGAAGAAAAATGTCAATTTAAATCCTCATATCATGTAACATGTATGCTGGAACCATGAATAAAATTCATGGAAACATAAGCACTATTCATGGATTTCGTCGAAATGTGGCAATTTCGGTCATGAAATCATGAAGCAGGATCTGATATCATGAACACAGTTCATGAAATATGAGCACTTTTCATGTGTTTAGATGGCTGTCATTTATGGTTCCGATTTTGGTGCTGAAAAGTGGCAAGTTGAGTCATGAAATCATGAAGCAGGATCCCTGAATCATGACATCATTTCATGAAAACAAACATTAAACGTCAATTAAGATCCCAGTTTATATTTGCCATTGGTAAACAAATCAAATGAAGATTAAAATCGTTACGGCTTTTGTGCCGGTAGTTTTGTAAACATGAGTGATGGAACACTCCTTAAGGATATGTTGAAAGTGCAACTGGAACATCCGGCTGCCGAAGGCCTTTTGTGAGCAGCTCTGTTATAGAACGTGGGGAATGCATCACTTCCAAACAGTTAAAATCGCCGACGAGCTTGTCAAGCAACATCTTCGCTCAGAGTCAAACATTGCCGGGTTCAGTATAGTCAGGAAGAAGTAAGTACATTTTGGAACAATGTGGGAACTCACGGAAATTTCGTCAAGAATGTCATCGATATGACGACAAGGTTCTGAAGAACTTAAACTTTTTCAAAAACAACTTTTTTATAATTTCACTAGGAAACATCACCGATCGCCATGAGACACGTTGACTAAGGTGAAGAAAATGACAGTTAGATTTGTGTTTCCCCGTCATCCTCCTTAAATTCATCAAGAATTTTCTCCAGAAGTATCATGTAAATACCTACTTCAGGTCAACTCTTTTCGAAATAAAATACAGCCAAACCTCTTTTTACGCTCACTTTTTTTACGCTCCCTCTTTTTAAGCTTCAACTTACGCTCCTGCCTGATGACGACCTACTTGAACCTATGTAATATGGGTATTTCTGGAACGGGACCGATGAGTAGATAACGGAAATCGATGCCTGACGCCATTTTGGAATCAAAGATGTTTACTTACGGTTTGTGAAAATCACTTTATACCCATACAATATGGGTATTTTTGGAAAGGGACGATAATTACATGACTGAAATCGATGTGTGACGCCGTTTTGAAATCCATGATGGCAACTTACGATTAGTGAAAATCACTTCGGACCCATACAATATTAAGCTTCATCTTTTTTTACGCACCCCTAGTAAGGGGCGTAAAAAGAAGTTTGGCTGTAACTAAACAGTTTTGTGATGTTATCATAAAATTCATCCACAATGTATCCTAAAAATTTTCAGGGCTTCTTTCTACAATTTGGTGTGAACATTCTCCATAAGATTCACTATGCCCTGGGAAGTACCTAAGACGTGTAGTTATGATTTTTGGGTAACACTGTTATACAGTATGAAGTGAATAAGGACAATTACTAAGTTTCAGCTTCGGCCGGGAAACAACTTAAGCAGTATACAAAAGCAAAATTAAAATTACCACGATCACTCTTGCAGAGGGACATTCAATGAATTTCATCCCAGCATGGCCGAAGTTGTTGATAATAATGGGCATGTCGGTCCACTGGATTCGGAAATTAGCTCTAATGAAACTCATTTTCAATCAAGCTGCGAAGCTGCCGGCAGCGCAGATGTTCGTACTCGTGCAGTCGATTGCAAAATTCACGTGGTTTTTTGGTTAATTTGATGATGGGGTCATTTTGGGTTGTTGATCAGTAGGAAATGGGATACGTAACACCGGATTGGCGCTGATGAGGGTTATGAAAATTTTGAGTTTTAGGTAAACGTACTAGTGATGCGCTCGTGGCGAGGTACACAAAACTGAATCTCAATTTCGATTGATTACAACTCAAGATACATCCGGCGAAACAAAGTGCTGTTTATCTGTTGTGTAGCGTTACTCGTTTCTAATAATTGGTGATCAAAGAGTTGTATCACAAAACTGCATTAAACAAAGTAATCGATGTGCGAAATTCGATACAAAGATATTGAATTTTATGTTATGTCACATTGCATCAAATTAATAGGTTTTTAGTCACATTAAACTTATGTTGTAATATATACAAGAAGTTAGGCTTTACTATAACATATTTATGAATAATATAGGTTATCACCTTAAAATTTCCAAATCTAATAGATTCGTATTTATTCTGTCTAATTCTTGTGCAACTCTTCACAACCATAGGCGTGCATTATCTGAAGGTATAACATATAATAACGAACCTCGCAGTTGATTCTCACCTACCAAATTACTCATTTCCTCTCATTCTCACCTCGATGTAAAATTTCACTACCACAGCGCAATAACCTTCGCGGCAGACACGGATTTGATGGATCATAAACCATGAGATGAGGAAACATTGCACAAGCCAAAGAGCAAGAAACCATTAACCTCACGCACTACTCGGTGAAGTCGTCCTCATTCGAATAGACTAAAATTCGACCTATTTCAAACGACGGCTACTGTCTTTCAAAGCGTGCATATTCCCCTGTTAGAAACGTTCATGCTTGGAAGAACCCAAAGATCACACCAATCCGAATGGCATGAATAGCGTCAAAACTCTCCCAATTTTGAGTCACAAAAACACAATGCACCAATCAGTGCACAATGGTCGGAAAAAAGTGAAGTTTGGCCAAAACTATTTTTATCGCCTTAATCGATGAAATATTGTGCATTCAGATTAACTTTAGACCGAAGTTCATAAGAAAAATTAAATATCACCAACAAAAGTTCGCCGAAGTTCGGCGTCGGCATTCTACCGAAGTGCTACGCCGACAAAGGCATTCCTTATGCGTCGGCGAAGCACTAAATTAGAACGCCGACACCGAACTTCGGCGAAGTTTTGACTGCCGAACTTCTAATTGTCACTCGAATAGTCAATATGTAATCTGAATATGTTATTTGGCGTTTTTGTTGTTTCAGAAGGGGTTATTCACAAATTACGTAACTCAAAAAAAAAGATTTTTTTTTAAATTAAAATTGTTATCAAACTGGGCTGGAAGCACAAATTTTGTTTATATTTGATCAAGTTTGATCAAAATGTATATGAATAGTGGTTAAATATATTTTTAATAAACTTTGTATGAAAAATATCGTCAAAATGTATGTAAAATATTGAATTATTCAAATAGCTCTAACTTGCAAATCAGCAAATTTCTGCAAAAAATTTAAGGGTTTTTTGTAAGATCTAAGGATGCTTTTTGATGTGCAATATTCGAAATGGCGGCGACATGACGCGACAAAAGTTGTTTTTCATGTTCAAATTCATTAAAATTACCAAAGTGTAATATTGAATAGTATTAAAACTTCAACCAAATATTTTTTTTATCCTCATGCTCGATAAAAGTGTTGAACCATAAGCTTTCAGATAGTGGATAACTTCGGGGAAATATTGCATTTCTAAATTATCAATTTTGTGCTTTATGTTATTGTTATATTTTTCAATTTTTTGACTTCAGCTGGTTTGCCGTCATAAAAGTCATAGAAATTTAAATTTTAGTTCAATTTCAATTAGAGATCATAATAATATAACACATGAGGTATATTTTAAAATTTAAAAAATCATAAAAATCTCAAAAAAGTTTTTGGTAGTTTTGGCCGCTCCTTTATATGGAGCCCGACCATTGTGCAGTGTTAAAACAAGAAGTAAAAGATAATGCCCGCATCCTTGACAGTCACTTTACATGGCTTCTTCCGACCGTGTCTAGAGCTATGAAGCAAAATTGCAAAATGGATTTATTTCCACCGAGCGAGTAAGTGGTCGATCAGACCGAAGTCCCACGTCGAAGGTTATTTGGGGAATTTTCACTCACTAAAGCGAAGCGAATGCCGGTAACCAATCTTATAAATCGTCACACACAAAGTTTGATTGCCGAACGCAGCACTGCATAGTATTTCGATCGGCCGAAATCGTGAACTTAATTTTGTAGCACCTTTAAACGTGGTTTTTTCGGAATGGTGTCTTCGGACGAAAATTTTCTAAAAATATAGCGCATATATTGACGGTAAATGTTAGTTCGCAACTTTGCCACGGGCGGCGCTGCGAAAATATTTTTTTTTGAAATGACGATCTTTAAATATGATGTCTTCGGCAAAGTTGTAGATAATTCAATCACAAACAACTTTGCCAAAGACACCTAGTGTGTATTCAGCCGCATTTCCAAAATACGAGAGTATTTTATGAACGACCCCCTAAAACTAGTTTTTCTCGTATATTTTGAAAATGCGAAGTTTCCGGTAGTAACAATGTTCTACAAAATTGTGTAAACAGTCAAAATGAATCATTCTCTAGAAGACACTAGGTTTCTATAGATCAAGGAAAAGCAGTTATAACCATTTAAGTGCAAAAATCAGTCACTTTTGGGTTCCGTGTATTTATTCGGGTGGCAGCTGGTGGCAGATGAAACCTAGTAGGATTCAAAATACATCATTAGTAGTTGTGAATGTCGATAGTGTCATTAGTATCCACGAGTATCCCTTTTACTTAAAGGAAGATTCATCAATGACTCTTATTACCCTGTAGTACTTAGTTATATGATGGGTAGAGGGCTATGTGGCTCCATACTTCTTCTTTTTCTTCTTCTTGACACATTCTTCATCATTACGCACAACCAATAGGTTTCAAAAAAAAGTTTTCAGCTCAAACGGATGTTTGGTTCTCCAGATCCGTGCTCTTGAAAATTTTAACTATGGCTTCGATTCATCTTCACCTTAAAGTCAGCTATTTGCTAATGAACACTGTCGTAAAGCTGCGAGTCTCAAGCGTCGTTCCGCCATCGGCCGACTGTCTGGAAATTCTACATAGTCATGCTTCCAGAGCAGGCCTGTCTCAAAACTTCTCGCTGTTCAACCGGCGTGTGGTCACTTCCAGGATACTGTACCTTTCACGATAGGCACAAGAGCTACACCCAAACTCTGGATGTCGAAAAAGCGACTGACGTACTCGTGGAGATCCTCTGTGGTCGGTTCGGTGTGCACATGTTGTTGTCTGTGCATTGTGTTAGCTCGTGGCTTCCGTAGACTGACACACACTGCCCATCCAATCCTGGTCTTAGTTGCAATAGGTTCATTCAACTTCCCTTCACGCAATTTCAGTGTAGCGAGAAGATGAACGTTGCTTTGTCCGATTAGGATTCTTGGTACAGCACACCTGAAGATTTTCACCGGAAGCTATTTGAGATGTGTGTATCGACTAGCATGCTCAGCATAGTCTGTGGTTTGCTGTGGTAAGCCGAGATTGTCGAACGTGTAGATCTCGGACAACTTGTACTGCTTGTTGACACCAGCCTCGGAAATCTCCATCGTGATGATCTCTGTTCCGGCGACCGTCTTGTCCACTCGCTGTTCAGAGTCTCAACTTCTCCGCTGACATCAAGAGCTTTGGCGATCGATAGCTCGATGAGTGTTACTGACGATCCGTCGTCTAGGAATGCGAAGGTGTTGAACTGTCCCTATGTCCCGAATAAGGTCACTGGCAGGATGCGGATGACGACAGCTGACGATGAACTGATACCACCGCACTAGTAGTCTTAGAAGTCGCTGAAGGTTCGAAGTGATATAAACGATGATGTCGCTTTGGGCAACCGTTGATTCCGCAAACTTCTCTTTTACATAGCCACCGAGCATGTGACGTGAGACAACGAGCGCACAGTTTGTTTGCTTTCACTGCCTTCCATCTACCGTCTAAATCCAGCCTTTGAACGATGAGCAGTTTTGGATTTGATGGTTTTCGACGTTGCATACGGAACAAGATTTGGCGCCCTTCTCGTTCAGCTGTCCACTGTTGGATCCGGTTCCCGCTTCTTGCGTCACTTCTTGGCGATTTGTTTTCGGCTGCTCTGAAGTCACGTGCGCGTTCACAAACGATCTGTCCTTTGGTCGGCTTCGTTCTTCTTTCACAGCTTTCTGTGGAAAACTTGCAAGCTGCGTTACGCCACTAGCCGGCGATGACACCTTCACCATGTAGTCGCTGAATACGTTCAGATAAACCATTGAAACTTGCTCTTGGTAAAGCGCCCAGCTGAATTTTACCGTTGCTGGTACACGGTTAAAAACGAAAATACTAATTAGCGTGGTAATTATTATATTTACAATATAATCCAATTTTATGCATTCTGAAGATTATGAAATAAGCATTCAGCTATTTCATCCTATACTTTGTCATGCATTTCCGCGACTTATATTTTGTCGGGCATATGGACTGTCTCTCACTATTCTTAAGACTTGTGAAATCAAACTTTTTCATTGATCGTAAGTTATCCACGCCGTCGCGCTGGATCTCACCGCGTTTTCTTGGAAATCTCTTAGGTTTCCCGATAAATTTAAACATTTCCTCAAGTTAAAACCGTGTACTCGAGTGGTCATCGTGGCTGCACATCTGTTAACCGGGTTGCAAGCTAAAATCAAGGCAGAAAACCAAAATTGTAAGGAAGGTTCCAGGATAATGGGCACTCCCATATTGTCGGCTATTCAACTTTCCTCCGAAATCGCTTCCGGAAGGATTTGCTCCCAAGAAAAGTTTTCACCGAAGCGATGACGAATATGACGGTAAGTCGACTGATTGCAAAATTTATGGTGTTCATTTATCATTATATTACTATTTCGCAGTGAATTTCGTTGAGGTGTTTGATTCCGGTGGTCGTAAGAAGCGAAGAAGATTTACAACAGGAGCAGTTGCTAGCACGAAGAATCACAATTTCAGCGGTACAGCGGTGGACAAAACTGGAATGACTTTGTTTGCCTAGGCAAGCAGCAAAAAGTTTTATAAAAAATGTTAAATAAAGACAAAATGTTCATTATTTTTTGTTTTCCTTTTTTCATTTTTCAAAACAAACAAAAATGGATAATTTTATTTATTTTATAGAATTATGCAGCTTTATGCATTACCAATAATAATTTTAGAAAATTCTTTCGCCAATATAAAACCAATTTATACTAGGAAAGATTTTTGCGCTAAAATTCATCCCAATGAGTGAATAGACGGAATGTAGTTTTAGTATGACATGTAATCTTTTTAGTATTTTCTTTTTTCTGCGTGTAGCTTGTCCACCAGCTCCTGCAGAAAAATCGGATTTGCTAGGTGCCTCTCTAGCCCAATCGCATTCAAGTGTCCGCAGAGATTTTGAACTATCAGCCCGAAACTGACCAGCATCTCCAACCGGTCGGGCTTCGGTGGAAGGGTGGCTCGAACCTTGGCGATCATATTGTTGATGATCTGTTGCGGACGGCCGTACAACTGCTGCAGAGTGGACATGACTTGGGGCACCGTTGACGGGTGGAGCAAAAAACAGCTAACCAAATCTTTCGCACTGCCTTTCAGGCTTCGCTTTAAACGCAGAAGGTTCTCTGAATCAGTGTACCCAAAAATCTGTGTTGAATGCTGGTAGCTGCTAATAAATAGTGACCAATCTATCGGATCGTCGTAGAAAATCGGAAGCTCTCTGGTGACCACTTGTCTAACGGCAATCTGTTGGGGTGTTGGTCTAAACTAATCCAGCACCAGAGTCGGCGAGGGTATTTGCGGATGGGTTATTGGCACGGAAGGTAACACATTCGAAGTAGGAGGAATGGGGACAGGTTCGTTCATCATTCCAACACCACACGATCCAGGTTAAGTCACACATTCTTGTTGACGATTGAGCAAACCAGAATCTACCGACGATGGAGAAGGCGGAGGGGGAAATGCATGATTTGAATCGACGCGAAGAGAATTTTCAATGTTTGGTGCATTCGTAGATTCAAACCAAGACGCAGGCGGAGGAGGTAATGGAGGAGAACAACCGCTATCTCCCTGCCCATCTCGAGTACCGCTGATGAACTGTTGAACTTCGTCGTACAGGTCCCATTCATCCATTCGTTTCGTAGACGATGTGATTAATTTTCGCGTTGCTCTGCTGCTTCTAGTTGGGATTTCAGCAGCTGTTCGCTGTCACGCAGACACTGGATTTCACTTTCCAGCTCTGTGTAGTAATTTAATTGAGTACATTACTAAACTTCTCACAACATCACAGTAGTTCACTTAACATAGTAGTCATGGTCATACGAGAAGAGTCAGACGTAGGAACCAAACATCATTCTGTAATAAACCATTGAACTGATAATACGTGTTGTTACTAACGCACTATACTCTGCCAGTTGTAGTTGAAGTGTTTCGTATTCCTTGTTGCGCAGCATGCGTAGATCCTGATGTTTCACTTCAGTCACACGACTACTCGACGATAAGTTTCTCCAGGGTTTCCACCTGAACCTTCAAATTCCTTATTTTTCCTCCAGCTTTTGATTTGGTTCACTAGCTCAACCTCGCGTTTCCGTCTTGTGGCGATATCCAACTGGTGTTTTACAACAAGGTCCTAGACGGCTCGATGCTCTGCTTCCGATTGTCGTTGCTGCATCTGGAGCTCACTTTTTTCGACACTCCATCGCTTGTTGTGAGTACCGTAAAATGGGGTGAAGTTGATCACTTTTGAGCAATTCTGTTCTATAATTTCTAGTAGGATGCATGTATTCTCATCCAAATATTTTCAAAACCTGTACTGATTGGCTGTTTATCGAATTATACAAACGAATTTTTTACGAATTGTTATCATAATAACAAAAACATTTTTTAGAAATCAAAAAATGGAATTTTTGATTCCGGGGTGAAGTTGATCAATTACTGTGACTCGTTTCCTAAAATAAAGAGATATGCTATTTACTAAATTTGGGATCACTGATCCCGAATCAAGTCTCAAAAATCTTACAACTTGTTGATAAATCGGTCAATTTTAGAATTGAATGTTGTGAAATCCAGGATACACCAAATAAAGCGCCTAAAGGTATGCAATTTTCTTTGAAATTAGCAACTTGCTCACAAAAAGAAAATTTTTATCTCTGAAAATGATTTTTTATCCTCAATGCAAATATAAAACTAGGTTCACAGAACACATATGGAATGTACGAAACAGTTTATTTAAATGGTGTCTTTATATAGCCTTGGCAATAGTCGAATGTTTGGGGTAGAACCCTTCAACAGTACATCGAACATTTCCTTAAAAATCTGTTTTTTCCATGGTATAACTATCTTGAACGACGAACCGAATTTAGAAACATCAAGAGCAGCTATCAGGTTATTCGATATGACATAACTTGAGATTATTGAAAACGAATAATAACTCTCCTGGCAGTTCATACATGTGGGTACGGGAATGATCAACTTCTCCCCACTGATCAACTACACCCCGAATTACGGTACCAATGCGATTTATACCCGGCATGACGCTAGCACTAGCACTTGGAACGATTTCTTCAAACTTTAGCAGATCTGCGTGTGGCTGAAGTTTGACGAACGGCAAGTCTGGCAGTCCCTTTCTCTGAACGTCCTTTTCAGCATCTCCTCCGACAGCGCCTTCAAGAGAATCTTCAGAGCCATTTTGGATGCTTTCCAGGGTCCGTGGAATCGACTTCGCTTCTATTCCCACACTTACCCTGCCATCACTGACAAGTGAGGAAATAGCTGGTGGAGTTCTCAATGGAGTTGACGAAGAGTGTACTGCTTGCAGATTGCCTGAGGACGCACATACCGACAAATCAGCATTCACAGACAATGACGCAGGTATCTGTCCACCGATTACCTCATCAGCTGCCTTCGTCTGCCATACCCAATCTTCGGTGCCCTTCGCACTCCTCTGGCTGCTCCGTATACTCCGCACACTGTTACCTTCTTCACCGTCTTTCCGATTTAGCAGTTCATGTTTGCGTGCGATGAACTGCTTACCCTGCTCCAGTTTCTTCTGGAGTTCCTTCTCGTTCTCTTGCAATCCACTCGCGATTAAGGTCCTCGAGCAATTTACACTCTTCTTCCAGACGCTGCAGTTCACGTCCCACTCGAGATCTACGCTCACTCGACGTACCCGAAGTACCGCTTATCTGGCTATGTGGCGGTTCGGGCACGATAGGCATACATACCACACAAACGAAGCTAACAGAGTGTACCGTGACCGTGCTCACGTTGACACAGCACTCACATTTCCCACACTGAACAATATATTGCTTCGTAACATTCGGCCGATTGCAGCCAGCACAATCGCACAACTCACCTCCGTCTTCATCCACTCTGGATGGGATGAAAGAATCTTCCGAACATTTACTCGATGCCTTGTCGTCGTCACCCGGGTTGAGGTTAGCATTCGCCTGCTGGAACCTCGTTTGCGGCCGGGTTTGCCGCACATTCGACAGCGAGTTCATCATGATCCGGTGAATTCTTAAGAAATGTTGTGGGAGATTCAAAGGGAGTTCTTTCAGCAAGATCGTTTAACCCAGATTTGAGTTTGATCAGCTTAATCTAAAATATAGTTTTTTTTATTAAGGACATGTTGAATAACAAATTCACTTTTTACTTACAATTCAGTCTCCGTACTATGTTTTTATCTTACATACAAAGGTATCGACCGTGATAATTATTATTGAATTTGTTTACCGCCATATCAGTCTATTTTGCTCGAAGTAAGAGAGCAATGAATACTAGATGCACAGGTACCGTAAGGAAACGGCGAGAGAAATTGGATTAGATGTTGAAGAGGGCATACCATATGAAACAGTATTACTTGAAACGTCCTTCCTTGTGGCTAACGTCCCCTATGGGAACGGCTTGGTGTTTTTAGAATGACACTACCAAGACAGCCAAAAGGAAGGAGGTCTCAAGCGCCCTATAAGTTTTAATCTAGATCCATGCTGCCGTTATACGCATAATTGTCCCATGTTACTTTTTGTGCATTTTGACTTTTTGTCATCAAATAGTTTATTTTTACGTATAGTTTTAGAAAACACTTTCCAAAAATTAACTTTGTTCGGAAACTCAATGAAAAGCAAGCCAAGTCAATTTGTCCCATTGTTGAATTTCCACGCATAACTGTCCCACTACTGTATTTCTACGCATAACTGTCACACTATACAATTCGCTGCGCTGATCTCGAACAAAATATTCAGTAGGCTGTTTTGAATAAACTGGTGTTTGGGAAAATCGTTTTGAATATCTTCTTGCGTTGGATTTACACCCCATATGGAACAGAACCTGTTTTATGTGTTTGTATTATCGGATGGCATTCATCATTTATGCGAGCCTGATGGCAAATTTGATTGAAATTTATGTCGGAACGGGAGTCTGCCATTTTTTCCACAAACTTTGAAACACGTCCTCGTGCCAGAACAATCGTTAACAGAATGTCGTTTGAGTCTCGATTCGCAACCTCAATCCCGAAGATTGCCTCGAGTGCCGTGTTCGCTCTCTTTGTGTCTCTCTTTCTCTCTTTTCCAGTTTTGTTCTTACGGCTATTTTCATTTGACATTTCTCAGTGCTTTTGTTTACAACTGCTTGAATTGCGTGGTCATTATCATAGAAGAAAACTGTCAAAATGACTCGAAAACAAATGAACTGTGAAGCTTCCGTGAAAATGTCTATAGGACGATAGTCAAACATTAATGCTTGTGGAATACGATCGTATACGAATCTTTTTCGGATCAGATTAGATTGGATAAAATAAATCAGCCGAACAAAAATGATTCTCGTACGAGTTCTCATATTCCAGGCTCTCTCAGAATGATCGTGTTGCCAATAATGTGTTTTTTTTACTCGAGGCGATCCAACCTTTTATGTTGCTTTAAACATGTCGTTTTCTATTTCCATTCCATCCACTACAATTTACAATATCAAAATATTATTTCCCATACGTTTTTCAATAAATTTCAGTTGAATTTTCAGGGTTGATCACAAAATTCCTCTAGTTTTTGGAACCACGGTCATCGATTAAAAATTGACCGTTATTTTGGATTCATCACGGGGAGTACTGAAATAATCCCACTTGAAGAATCAGTAATCACTTTAATTTCGAGTCCATGGCTTGCGACAAATCAACTTCATGATTTAGTAAACCAAGTCTAAATAAAAATAGTTTGACCGATTTTGGATGACTTCCCAGACAACCAGAAATCGCATGAAAGTGCACTTTACAACTCGTTTATTCATACTAATTACATCAAACCCGCACAACACCGTGGATAAACTCGTCAGATTGATGAGTTTCCTTGCATAAAACACTTCTTTTCTGAGTTCATTTGTGCATTTTATTTCGTCTTGTACACTCGTACAAAGTAAGTCGAATCAATCCGTAGCAGTTGTCAAACCAACATTTGTTATCATAAGTTAAGTCGCATAAGATCACAGGTTAGTTTGGTAGAATATTTATACACTCGCATTGTATGTTATTATTCATCACATAATATATGCCCGCATATCGCCTCCACTTTTGTACGTAGATGGCCTTTTCGCGACATCTTATAAGTGAAATTTTGCACATATAAAGCCTCCAGGTGATTTTGTTATACGCACATTTTGGTTGTCTGGGTTGGCCACTGGATGGGTTGTTCCGAATACCGGTTCACTGGCGGCCATTATATTGGCGAATCTGAAACCTGGCTTGCGACATATCAATGTTCATGAATTTGCGAATCAAGTCTAAAGGTGGTTTAATATATTTGAATGACTCCACATGTCGGATTGTTCCAAACTCCAGGTTCCCTGAGGGAAATGGCCTCTAAACTGTCGGTTCTGAAACCTAGCTGACAACATCGAACTTCATACATTCCCAAATCAAGGCTAAATACCTGATAACATGCCAGGTTGTTTTGAATACCCTGTTTCCCGAAGGAAGTGGCCATTATATTGGCGGTTCTAAGACCTATCTTGCGACATATCAAACTTGATGAAGTCAAAAAGAAGTCAAAGTCAAGTCAAAAGAAGAATAGTTCAAGAGGTTTTGGATGACCTGGCCACATACTGGGTTATTCCGGATAACTAGTTCTTCGGTGCAAGTGGTATATATGTTTATGGTTCTAAAACTTAATTTGCGATGTGCAAAATATAATGATTTTGCAAATCAAGTCCAAAGAAATGTCAAATCGTTTGAAGATTTGTGTCGTGAATTTTGAGTTAAATAGTTACTCCGCAGAATAACCATGAATTCGCAGACGAGTTTCTGTCAAGCCTGCAGCTAGAAGATTCGATATAGGAATTTATTACATCTTATAAACTCTCTAACTTATTTATCAACTCTTTCTTTCACTAACTCATACATTTTCTCACTATCACACATACAGAAAGTTTTTCTTTCCATCCCAAACTATAATATCGTATTTCTTCACTTCCCCACACGTGGCTCCGTTTGGCACATGTCACTTGAGCCTTCATTAGATGCCTTAACATAGTTTTAAGGATATACGTCCTCTACATTGGGTACAATCTATACGTAAGAACGGTCATCTACAGTATGCCTAGCACATAATTTGTCATTATTATCAGTGGGACTGTTATGCGTAGAAATTCACCAAAAACCCCGTATTTCTAGGCATAAGAGTCCCACTTTGAATTTCGTAGCTAAATTTACTTTATTCCCATAAAACAAACTCTTGACTCTAATGAACACGCTATTCTTTATAGTTTTGTAATGATTTTAATTTAATTTATCACACACCTGGTCAATACGAGGCCTACATGTGTTAAAATCTTTAAACGCGTTTTTCTCGATTACATATTTTGGAACATGGGACAATTATGCGTATAACGGCAGTAAGTGTACAAAATTTTATAATTCACCATTGCATATAACAATAAATCCAAACATACTTTTTAACTCTCAATCAATGAATCAAATTATCTAATCTATCGACAGGGGTTCCCACTACAATGGGCTGTTGCGGCGAGCACAGGCTCTCGCATCCAATTCACAAAGATGAAATCTGAAAGTTGAAAGCCCCAAGGAACATCTGAATATATTCATTAGAGTGTTTTCATACAAATATTGTGAATTTATCAAAATTAACCAGAATCTAAAATGGCATGTGATGATTTAATAAAATCAAATTCAAAACAACGAACTGGCTTGAACGAACCGATTCATCAATCTTCAGCACCAGCTACTTACCTACAGTATTGGACAAAACATTCGCAACTTTTTCGATTTTCTATAGGGGAACATGGTCCAATTCGGACCTAGTAACAGTTTATTGGCCATATCTTTTCAGTATGATGTACGATATGAAAAGTATGATGTTAACGTAAACGCCTGATTCAGCGCGCACACTTTTCTCTCAGAGAGTTTTGGTATATCTCCTACCGGGACATGACTAGACATGTTTGAACAAAATGCTCCAGAAGGTCCGAATTGGACCAAACCTGTTCCAATTCGGACCCGCCATGTTCTAATTCGGACCACCCTAAGTTTTATCGTTTTTACTATGGTAGTTATATAATATAACTCCGATTTGTTTGGTATTAAAGCTTATTGAACTTCTTCTGTAAGCTCAAGCATAAAATATAAACCCAATTTGTGAAAAAAAAAACTGATTTAATTCGAGTCAGATTTAGCTCAAGTTAAATGTGAATTTTTCAAAAAATAAAATAAACGAGGGTGAAATTCAAAACTGGTTCAAATCTAAGTACAGTTTACTCTCCCTAACTTGATTTCAAACGGACCAGATATCGGGATAAAGAAAACAAACATTTTTTTTATATTGGAGCTTTTTGTTATTTTGACAAAATGCATTCAAAAAAGTCTTGAATATAGTAAAATTTTAACACATTTAAACTTTGCATGAAAATATAGGGCTAAAAAGGTGAACTATAAAGGTTCTCAGCAATCGTAAACGTCTTTTTGTGTCGTATTGTCAAACTATTTTGGGAAGCCGTATTCAAAATAGGCTGGAGATGCTTTTCAAGTAGCTGGATTATTGATTCCTTTATTTTTTGGTGGTCTACCGTATTTCTTAGATTTTTTCGAGGACTTTTTCTTGACCGCACTAGAAACAAAGACATCATCGATCAATATTACAACTTTTGTGATTTTCTATCAAGCCGAGAAGACTTTCACGGGGTGGAGCTCTTGGAATAGACTGAGTGCTCGTTGGAAACCAAGAGGTCCCTTTTGGACCATATCAAAAGGTCCGGATTGGACCAACACACATTTTGTGATTTTCAAACTAGTTGAACACAAACAGTGCATAGATATATCAAAGCCATATGATCAGATGAAAATTTAGGCTTGGAGGATTTGATTATAAAATAACACAGAAACATTGGAGATTTATTGTCAATTACAGAAGCTTGGGAAAAATGCTAACCGACAGCACACCAGAGCACCTCAAAACAACAAACTATTATAAAAGTCAAACGAATTAACTGAAAGGTGTCTAATTTATTGTGTTAGATCCAAGCCAGACGGTGGGTAGAACAACGGTAATCACGATCTCTACAGTTACGCTAGTATTGAGAAATGCTTGATGGTCCGAATTAGAACAGGGTCCGAATTGGACCAGGTTCCCCTACAAAATGACCAACTTTGGTAAGCTAGATCTTAATTATTTATGGACCGATTCGAATGAAATTTTCACAAAACATCAGATATAACTTGAATTTTAAAATATGTTTTTGAAAAATGTTTCCAATCATGAGATTATAACTAACAGTTTAACTAAACTGCCCATAACTGCATAACAGTCACATTCGACATTTTTGACAATTTCGAGTTAATACCGGGGATAGTCATCAAATGATATATACTTTCGATCAACTTACTAAATTCTGTGAGATTGTTCTAGAAAATTCGAAAAACATACCAAGTTGTTTTGTCACATTGGTATTTGTAACCGCATAACAGTCACATTGAGATTATACATGAGCCTCCTAATGTAGTAACAATGAAATTTTTATCAGAATTATTTTTTGACTATTCACCCAATATGCGATATGAGTTGTACAAAATTTCAGCCTCAAATAAGCACTTTTGAGTTCTTGGTAATTTTTAGAAATTTTAGTTTCTTCCCATACTGCCATGAAATGCACACTTTGTATTCCATTTACTCAATGCCTACTTTTGTCGAATGTTACAAATGTGCAGTTATGGGCAGTAAAGTGTAATTTTCGACGAAAAATTCAAAACTTTTTATCTCAAAATCTGATAGCCTTATACAAAAACAGTCTTCAGAAAACTTGTTCATCTCGTTAAAATCTACAACTTTGCTCAATATACCATGAAGCTATTTCTTCAATACGTTTAGTTATGTAATTTAAAAAAATCGTCAAAAAATGCACTTTAGTCAAACCGTTACTGTGATTGAAAACATCACTCAAAAATATATGTTAAAATTCAAGTTATGTTTGATGTTTTGCCAAATTTTCATTCAAATCGGTCCATAAATGACTGAGATATAGTTTACCAAAGTTGGTCCATACCAAATGATGGAAAATCGAAAAAGTTGCAAATATTTTGTCCAATACTGTATATATCGCACTATGGGAAACTGGCCTTCATTTAATGCTCTGTTTTCGGTTGAACAAGTTTACCGATCTCACGGAGGCCATACCTCCCACAGCGGGTGATAGGTTACAGTCTGCAAACAAAATACGACACACCTAATGCAAACATTTGAGCAACGGAGTAAGCAGCCTTGTGTCTCAAACTAAGTGTTTCTGTTGCACACTTGACCAACAAAACAAAGCGTTCGAACAGGGAACTGATCCAGCTGATTAATGGCTTAAGGTGAAGATGAATCGAAGCCAAACCTCAAATTTTCAAGAGCACGTATCTGGAGAACCAAACATCCGTTGAAGCTGAAAACTTAATCGATTGGTAACTCGCTGGTGGTGACCAATCGATTAAGTTTTCAGTTCAAACGGGTGTTCGGTTCTCCAGATCCGTGCTTTTGAAAATTTGAGGTTTGGCTTCGATTCATCTTCACCTTAAATCACCACCAAATAGATCCCACGTCTTATGAAGAAACAATCACATAACAGTTACTGACATTTCCGAAGTTGAGTAAGGTATTTGCTTCTTTTTTTTTCTACAGTGGGTACCTTTATAATTCGATAAGCGGGATAATTGTGAAAATTTTTAATTGTACGGTATTGTGCGCATCGCGGACCGCATCATCCAATTGCTTCAGCGTCCATCGGAAGCTTATCCATATCGGCTAGACAGCAGCTGTGCCCGTCAAAAAAAGAGTATTTCCAATGCAGCCAGTCGACGGCGGCGATGTGATGGCCAGTCAATGACCAATGAGATGGAAAGTGATTGAAAAGTGAAATGGACAATCCAGTGTGCAAAGGAAAGTGATTGTTTTTGTTTGGGACGATGCGAGTGCGGAAAATATTGCTACTAGAAAAGTCGGACAAAGGGTTGATAAGCTGGACGGATTCATTTTAATTTTCATTTCAAAAGGTTTTCACAATTACAAAAAACTACACGATAGTTGAGTCTTTGTAATATGTTGGGATCGCCTTGGTCATATTTCTCTATTTAGACATCTTCTAGGCTGACCATAACGTATAATCATAAATTTAGTATCCTTCCATCCTGGTAAATTTTTATTGTAAGAATTGACAAGATGCTTTAAATTAGTATTAAAATAATGAGTCTGAACGACTCAGTTGAGGTCTGCATTATGATATTCACAAGCTTTGAGCTCCGTGCCAATCCCTTTTTTACACTTCGTCAGCTACTATTAGATTTGATTTATCTGCAGTCAGCAGTCTATTGCATAACACCCTCCAGTCCGGCGACACTGCACTAGTACAGCTTTCCTAACTCCCTTCGAACCCATGAGCAACATAACAAGCAATCTGTCGGGTTGCGTTGCCTATGTACCCACAGCTTTGGATACCTTATGCAGTCGGTACTTCATGGCTCCAGACGTGCACGTGCATTATTTTCCATGCTGCATTCAGAGAAGACCACAAC
Organism: Aedes aegypti; assembly: GCF_002204515.2. Taxonomy (NCBI): domain Eukaryota; kingdom Metazoa; phylum Arthropoda; class Insecta; order Diptera; family Culicidae; genus Aedes; species Aedes aegypti. The sequence continues at coordinate 285,945,575 of NC_035108.1, forward strand.
AAATGGGGGTAAAAACTCGACTCGAATGAATGAATAATTTATCCATCTTTTATCCCATGTGACTGACTCATGCCAAGTGCTTTTCTGTAAGTGTATTCCTTATGAAGAGTTTTTTTCTGCCACCACTAAGAGTGAACAATTACTAAAACACAATTAAATGTTTGAGACTTTATGTAGTCTGGAAGAGCGTTACACAAAGCACTTATGATGTTTTTTTGTTCATTTCCAAACTATTGAAAAAAATAAAAAAGTCTCTATCTGAATGTGTAGAAGGTCACAATTATTGCAAATTCATAAAACATTTGTGCGCTTCCATAGCATAGCAACACATTTTCACTTTGATTACTAATAGATGTGTTCATTATAATTAATTGTCAGTTTTCCTTAGAACAATGTGGAGAATATGTTTTTAATAGAGTTTTAATTGAATGTGGAATAGAGTGTCTCAAAAATACACTTCTGCATATAACTAGGGGGATCAACCTCCAAATGGTTACTTAGAATGCTACCAACAAACGTTTGTATAAAAGGAATTCAATTCTCAGGATGCCCCGACGAGAATTTTATGAAAAACAAATCAGATTTTCGTGGCCACAGTCATCTATCAATACGTATACGGTATGCGATGGTAAATATTTGGCTTAGATTAATACATAACAAAAACAAAAGTTTGATATGACAAAGATTTTGTCAGTTTCATTGTGATCATTGCTTATTTTAAATATAAATGCAATAAGGGTTGCATTTTAAACTAAACGCGAGCCAAAAGTGAACTGAACGCGTTCTAATTTTGCTCGAGAACCTAGTAGACATTGAACTCTCGTGCAAGATTCTGCACCTGCTCATGAACCCGTTCATTTTAAAAATCCCAATGAAGGTGAAAACCCGAAAAAACTACATCAGAACATATTGAATTCACATCATTACAAATATACGGAACCTTAAATGTTTCATAACATCTTTGCAGGACTTCCGCATTGAAATATGTTGTGTATATGTCATGAAGACAGTTTTCATTTCACGTTCAATTTTCAGCTCGCACGGGTTCAAATTTTTGAACTGCTCAATGTTCAAGCCTAGGTTGATCCCTCGTTCAAAAATTTGAACTGGAACACAAACTGAACTGCAACACTGGCAATAACACTAAATAAATATCCGTCTTCATAGACTACTATATTAAGCATCAGTTATTTGTGCATCATTGTACAGTCATATCCATGTTCTTACTAATTTCAGACTAATGTTGGACCAATCCTCCTCTCCGTCAACCCGTATCATGACGTTGGTAATCCGCTAACGCTCTCATCAACCCGTTCTGTCCCGTTAGCACCTCAACTGCGAAAAATAGTACAAGAAGCCGTTCGGCAGCAAGCGGAAACAGGCTACCCTCAAGCAATCATTCTATCAGGTTTGTTAAAGTTTTATTCAAATACATAAAATGACAAAAGCTTGCTAATTGTAATCGCACTTTGAATTACCTAAAGGTACATCCGGTTCCGGCAAAACGCACTGCTCGATGTTGCTCCTCCGGCAGCTTTTCGCAGTAGCCGGAGGGGGTCCCGAAACTGACGCATTCAAACATCTAGCCGCCGCTTTCACCGTGCTCCGATCGCTTGGGTCGGCAAAAACCTCTACCAACTCGGAATCCAGTCGAATTGTAAGTTAGATTTGTGATTCGTAAGTTTCCTCTCGCCTAATGGAGCGCCACTCTTCTCCAGGGTCAATTCATCGAAGTACAAGTAACGGACGGAGCACTCTACCGAACGAAGATTCACTGCTACTTCCTGGATCAAACCCGTGTCATAAGGCCATTACCGAACGAGAAAAATTACCACATCTTCTACCAAATGTTAGCTGGACTGAACGCAGAAGAGTGTGCTCGACTGAATCTCGAAGGTTACTCACCGGCCAATCTGAGGTACCTGCAGAACGGCGACATACGACAAGACGAACATGAAGATGCAGCGCGGTTTCAAGCGTGGAAAGCGTGTTTGGGCATTCTCGGTATACCCTTTCTGGATGTTGTACGGGTGCTGGCAGCAGTCCTTCTGCTGGGAAACGTGCTGTTTGTGGATGGTCAGGTAAGCTACGCTTGACTATTGTATCATTGGATAGTTTGAATGAAAAACGATCAATTTTATTACATTAAGCATTTACTCCAACGATTGGTCCACCGAATTTACTACACACTCAATCACGATTTGCTTGTTCGGTAATTTTTTATACTGGGTACGAATTGTAAATCATAAAAAATACCGAACTTTCAGCTTTTTAATTGAAAACTTCTGAGGTTCAGTAATAAATTTTACTTTTTACTGAACTACGGTAGCTGTCAGACCCAATTTTGCAACATTACCGAACAGGCCGAAAAGTCAGTAAAAACAATTACCGACTATTCAGTAGTTGATGTTTTTTACTGACTTGTCGTCAAAATCAAAACAAAACAAACTGATGCGCATGCGGGAAAGTGTCAAATGAGAATCTCCTGCTGTAAAATCGTCCGGCGCCGGGAGTCACGGCTTTGGCAACCAAGCTTTTCCTGCACCTATTTTGCGCTTTCTCGTGGTAAGTAATCGAAATTTAGTGAGAAACTCAACCATTTTAAGCAACCAAAAAGGCTCAGGACTGCTTACGTTGGTAAATTCGGATGGTTTCCATACAAGAGGTGAAGTCATCTGCATCATTGAGTTTGCCTCTTGTATGCAAACCATCCAAATAATGATTTTGTCACACATTTTTCGATTACTTCCACTGAGATATGAGCATACCGTAGATGTTTATTCGTACGAAAAATGCATGTCGATTAGACTGGCCCTTAAACAAAAAAGTTGTAAAACTCAACGGGGCACCTCCTAGATATGAGCCTTAGGGTAAGAAAAACACTCTCTGAAAATTTCAACTCAATTGGTTGCTTCACCAGCTGGCGCATTCGATTTGAAGTTTGTATGGGATATTCGTCTCAAATATATTGAAAATTGATCCTATGTCACTGTTTCGTTCCGTATACTAATTATTCGCGTTCAAATAAGCCCAGAATGACAAATACACTAGTTGATACCCTAATGAACATAATTGCAGAAGGTTGTATCTGGTTTTAATCTCATTTTCATTACTCTTTCAGTTGTTGAAAGTTAGGCTTAGATCAGCACTCCCGTACACTGCCCATAACTGCAAAACAGTCACATTCGACATTTTTGACGATTTAGAGTTAATACCGTGGAACATCATCAAATCATCAATACTTTCGACTAACTTAATAAAATCTGTGAGATTGTTCTAGAAAATTCGGAAAAAATACCAAGTTGTTTTGTCACATTGCTTAATATAACCGCATAACAGTCACATTGAGATTATACATGGGCCTCGTAATGTTGTGACAAAGAAATTTCTATCAGAATTATTTTCTGACTATTCACCCAATATGTGAGATGAGCTGTACAAAATTGTAACTTCATATAAGCATTGTTGAATTCTTGGTATTTTTTTGAAATTTTGGGGCCTTCCCATACTGACGAGAAATTCATACTTGGTACTCCATTTACTCAGTGCCTACTTTTGTCGAATGTTACAAATATGCAGTTATGGGCAGTACAGTCTTATATGCATGCGACATGTGCCTCAGCTCGCTCAGCGTCATAGGTGGCTATGATGCGCTTAGTGGCTACCTCCAAGCTATGTTGAAGAAATACAAGCAGTATTGCATGATATACTTCAGATGGTTAAAACACCAACTTTATTAATTTTGATCATGATACAATCTTCTACAATATTCTTCGCTATTACATCAAGTAGTGTTTTTGTCATTCTGGGTCCAATTGAACGCGATCATCATTTTTCCTGAACCAAACAGTAGATGATGTGCTGTTGCTCATATGTTTGAGCTGAAAATCCCATATTAACTTCAATTCAATTGCGCCAGCTCATGGAACGATCAAATGAGCTGAATTTTTCAGGAAGGCTTCGTCTAATCCCAAGAAATAATCCTGGAGGGTGCCCCGTGGAATCATACAACTTTATTTTTCTCCCATACTGAGCTGGGCCAGTCTAATGTCGATGTCCATGTTCATGTCGATTGGGTGTTAATTTGTATTGATTTCTGAAAAAAACAGTATCCGGAAAAGCAAATCGGAGCATGGGAAACTGGAAAGCCAGTAAAAACGCTTTACAATTTTACTGACTAAGTCAGTAATTTCCATCAATCAAAACATATTTTGATTTACTGGGTTTTTTCGGTAATCGTAAAAATTACCGAAAAAACCGTAGTTCCAAACCCCAGTAAAATTTTACTGGGGTCGGTAATCTGAATTGGCTGTGTACATTATTGGTATGAATAAAAATAACCTTTGGATGATGTAGTAAGTACCTACTTCTTTCGAACATGAGCTTTTACTACATGGGTAGGTGTACCAGTTATGGACCTAATGGTTCCCTATTTCGCCATACGTGATAATTTTATTATTTTCAAATATTTAATCATTCTGTGCGTTTCACTAGTTTCATATCAAATGAATCTTGATGTTAAAACATTCAAAAATATTCAAAATGTGAAAGTTTTCGAGAAAACTCATATGGCCAAATAAGAAACCACTATAGCCATAACTGGTGCACTTTCCTTACATGTAGTATACAACTGTGTTCAATTTCCCATCACCGGTGTTTAACGGACTTTAGCTAAAAATCGTGATCTTATATGAAAATATTAGAATCACCATGAAATTTCTAGTCTAGGATGTTTGAGATCCCAGTAGGATTGGGGTTTTTGTAAAAATAGGAAGAATTTTGGAGCTTCCTAAATTCCTGCTGAATTTGAAAATGTTCAGTGGTATTACCCGTGTTCCGCTCGCAGTCCGGTAATACTGATATAGTCTTTCTACATTTTTGTTGAGCTACATCGAAAATATAAAAAAAAAAAAACAAAATTTTTCAGCTTTATTTTTGCTGAGCATGCGGCCAATGAACGCATTTAACTGCAAAATTCGAGGAAAATCACATTATAGTTTTCTAATTTTATATCATTTCATTATAGTTTTCATATTTCATATATGCCGAATTTTTCCTTACAATCTTCAAGCTCGTTTAGCTCCTCCTTAGAGTTGATGGATTCTGTTAAAATGTTTACAGTATTTTATTGTAGCCTGATAAATATGGGTTACACTAGTGCACACAGACTACGATATTCTGTAGCTATTAAGTTTTGCTATAGAAGAAAATTATCAAACTTTCTTGGAGGTACGACTAACGATGTTTAAGGTTATGGCTTTCAGTCTTAAATAAAACTCAAAAACGGATTTTTGCTTACATCCGACGTTTCGGGCACATGTATTGTGCCTTTTTCAAGGATTAGCTGTGTTCCGTTTTATCGTTTGCCCACAGCAAACGATAAAACGGAACACAGCCAATCCTTGAAAAAGGCACAATACATGTGTCCGAAACGTCGGATGTAAGCAAAAATCCGTTTTTGAGTTTTATTTAAGACTGAAAGCCATAACCTCAAACATGAAAATTATCAAAGACAGAAGAAAATTTCTAGTGTAATTGTGTTCCATTAATCTACATAATTACGAAGACAATACCCCTAGGAAGAACAGCACATTTTCAAAAGAAGGAAGTATATAGTATGAAAGTAGAAAAACAAATTCCATCAATTTATTTTGTATGTATAAGGAATGTTAAACTATACAAAACAGCCTTTTTAAAATACTATAAGAAAGAACAGCCAGTTCTAAAAGAAGGAAGAATAACTATGGAAACAAAAAAAAAACAATAGTTTGGGTTTATCATAAAACATAGTATAACATATGTAAGAGTAGCGTATCTTAAACGGTTATGCTACTTTTCCCCAAATGTCGGTTCCCCAAATGTCGTTTCACCGAATAGCTTAGTTCCCGAAAAGTTTTTAGCTCTTATAATTGTCATAACTTTTTGTGTTTCAAGTGGTAAACGAACCGGTTATCTGATATGCACCCTTCTTCACTTGATTGGTAGTTATTTCGAGTTTCACCATCATCGGCATTTTTGGCAAGATGTATTTAGTCGAGGATGACGTTATAATCTGTATTATCTTATTCTTTTAATTGCTTATCATTTATTCTAGTTTAGCACCCAGTCCTTAAAGATTATTCTTGTACCTGTTTGAACTGCATCAATTTAGATTTTATCAAAGATGGTTGAAAGGAAGAAGATGAACGACTTGTTTTGCCATATATTTTACCGGCTACACGCTATTTAAATAACACTACTGCCATCTGTTGACTGAAAAGCGTATGAATATTATTTTCGGCTTTCATTCAAATCATCGTGCAATCAAAAAAACGACAAAAAAAGAGGAAAAAATCAAAACAAACACGCTTAAAAAAGTCCCATAGAATTGAGAACGACTTTCACAAAATCAGGCTCTTATGAAACAACATAAAATTTGTTTTTACAAAAATTTAAAAAAAAAATTGCCCCTGTGCTGATTTCTTCTTCTTTTTATTACATTTTATGGCATTCAGAGCTGATTGACAATATCAAACAATGCCGTGTTAGCTGTGTAACTTTTTTTTGAGCGTGAATGTCATAAACGAATACTTAGTCATCTGGTGGACACCAGAAGAAAGTTGCGTATTAGATTGCTTTTGACTCACTAGAGCGGTGTTTTTCATGTCGCCTTAAAAAGACGGGAGTCGGTTATCTCTTTCCTTCGAACCATCTTTGATTTTATTCGCTTGAGATCCATAATAATGATTATGACAAAATTATATTTTGACTATATTGACGTCTGTGTCCGACATTCGAAGCCTCTGGGAATTCAAATCATTTCAGTAGGTACATTTTTTAACAAAAAAAAAACTAAATAACCAAATTTACTTCCTTTACTCTTTAAAAACGTATAAAAAAGATTCTGGGGGAATGTCCTATTCTGGGGAATGGATTTCTGGGAAATGTCCCATTCTGGGGAATGGTTTCCTGGGGAACGTCATTCTGGGGAATGTCGTTCTGGGGTTCGGCTTTCTGGGAAATGTCCTACAACCGCTAGCACTCGGGGAATTCAATCATGTAGAACAGCTTTTATACAGCATTTTCCTTTTAAGATTGTGGTTGGGTCTGGCCATGAATCACGTAGTCATTTATTTTGGATTTTCAAGACCACCTCATTCCCCTGCGTGATCTTTTGTCCATACAAACGTTTTGAACTTTGTATGGGCCGTGGTCTTTGGCCAAAACCTCCTCACCCCCATATATTACCAAATGGTTTTTGGGCGGTCCCTTAGATGGTTTGCATGTGACAAATAGAACCAAATTTATTCTATCCCACTCTTTTAAAGTGATTTTGAACGATTCTGGGGAACGTCATATTCTGGGGAATGGATTTCTGGGGAATGTCTCATTCTGAGGAAAGGGGTTCTGGGGAACATCAATCTAGGGAATGGCGTTCTGGGGAATGTCATTCTGGGAAATGTCCTACAATCTTTTATTTCTAGACGTTTATAAATTTTAGATTTGGATATATTTTTTGAATGTTCATTTCCTTAGCTTTGACGATGAAACAGTATTGTTGGCTTCTTTTCTCAATATATTATTACATTATAATGTTTAATTAGCCCCAGATACCTTCATGGCATTGGCATGCTGTAAAGAGCCCTTTAAGTGTTTTATCTGAAAATCTTTCTCAAGATGGCACAGAACCTCTTCATCCTTTCAAAAACGTTATAATTCAACTATTAAATCTAAAGGCTTCACCGGAAAACGAGTCCATGTATTAAACGAAATAAGATATCCTTATCCAAAAACAAACTGTAACACAAATCAAACCTTGCCCTTTTTAAGAATTATGCGTTTGTTTTACTGCATATATATGTACAGTGGTGCATGCAAAACAGCCCAATTATTATAGCCAAAGATTTTCAACTCATACAAAAATCAATAACTAATTACCGAGGTCTCCGATTTGAGAACGGTCTTCTGCAATGTTTTAACTGCCGAATGTATCTAACAGTATCAGTGTAGCACATGTGCTAACATTATAAACCTCTGACTCCTTGTGCAGTCTCAGTTTTCATCCAAATAAGCTCAAATTTTGGGTGGACACTCAGAATTTGGTCTATAATGGTATGAAGCAAAAACAATTTTTCGAATTTCTCTAGTATGCATATTCTCAGAGATGAAGGGGGTGTACATTTTGCCCCGTGTTATCATTATGCCCCTAATCCCCCTAAATGCTACTTTTATTCGTATCAACTCGTTGTTTGTACATTCGAAAGATTTAGGTAGTAAAGTAACATAATATAAGGCGGCGCCCACAAATATTTTCGAAAATTTCCATGCAAAAAGCGTTAGGAGGAGAGGGGGGTTGGTCAAAAATGATGCTGTCTAAGCATGTTCCACTCGAGTTCCTCATACAACATTTACTACAAAGAATGTAATAAACTCAACATTACCATCCTCTTTTTCATACCACCCATTAGGCCTGAGGATCGTCTCGGGCCTAGTGATCGGAAGGTCAGTGGATCGAGACTCACTCCTCTCACCCGATCAATGGGGAGAGTTGAAGTGCTTCTTTCGATATTTGCTATGATGACGAACATTTATGGGTAATTTACGTCTGATATCAAATGATAGTTAACTTCTTTACGTCTGAGCAAATATGGCACTTTTTTCTTCGTTGCATCTTTGCGACTATTGCACCATTTCATCATCATCATCGCTTCATCGTTCTTCATCTTTGTTGCAGGGTCTCGAGGTGGAAGTAAGTGGTGAAACGGAATTAAATGCGGTAGCCAACTTGCTGGGCGTCCCTCCTGCTCAGCTGTTCCGTGGACTCACCATCCGAACGCACAATGCACGCGGTCAGCTGATAAAGTCGGTCTGTGACGCCAACATGTCCAATATGACGAGAGACTCTCTCGCCAAGGCGCTCTATTGCCGAACGGTGGCCACTATCGTGCGGAGAGCCAACAGTTTGAAACGGTGAGCAATCAATCGGCAGCGGCTACCGATGACTTATCATTATTAACTTTTTTTTCTGATTACAATTTTAGCTTGGGCTCAACGTTGGGAACGCTAAGCTCCGACAGTAATGAATCCGTACACAACCAGGCAGAAGTGGCCAGTCAACATGCATCCACAATCGGCGGGAACGCCGGTTCGAAGTCGATGGCTGCTCTCAATAATGCGGTGCGGCATGCAACCGATGGATTTATAGGTATGTTAGATATTAGTCATATAAATGTACAGATTTTCAACTATTTTCCTTTTAAATATGTTTAGCAAAAAAATCCATTATTATGTTTAAATTTTATATGGTTTAGTTCACATTATAATCAAAAATCTGTATAAAGTCAACAGTCAGTCGCGTTGATGTTTTTTTCAAACATGCAAGCACGTTTATTGTTCACATCGTCATCGAAGGGCTGGGACAAAAACGTATGCATTATGTTATATAGCTATAACTAAGCTAGAGAAGAAAAAATAAAAATAAACGACAATTTCTTCTTTGCCGATCCTGCACAGCAAAGCACTGGTATAAAAGCACAAACGTTATCGTTACTTTCGTTTTGGGCGTTACGTTTAGCAATGCTGCAAACCTTGCAGATATGTCCACGCTAAAAAAATTCTTCTGATCACTTGTTACTTTTGATTGAGTATCATCGGTATCCTTCCCGTTGAAGAACATCAATGATGCCTTTGCTGAAAATTATTTAACATCATGTTAATGATTTCTGACGACGTGATATACTTTTTTAAAATGTGATTTCTTCTTTTATATAAAAAAAATGTATTTTGTAGCATACCAGCATAAGGATATATGTTTATAAATTTCGAAACGCAATGTATCGTACTTTCAGGCCTGGAGGTTTTAAAAATGGTTGAAAATTAAACCATAATTGAAAAGAAGGCAATTTTTTGTTTTTCTTCAAAACTATGTGTTTTTTAAGGTTTTACGAAATATTTATATGCTAAGTTGGACCAAATTCTCTTCTTCAATTATTTTATTGGCTGCTGTTGGACAAACTACTGGTGATTATTCTTTGATCGGGACATGAACATATTTTTCCCTCTATTCTAAAATATATTCTTTCGTGTGAACATTGAAGAAAATATTGAATTTTGTGCCAATTTGGAGCAAGACACATCTGATCGCTTTATCTTACGATTCTTCGTATATTGGGCTATGTTAGCCAATATCAAATGCAAATATGCAATTTATATACGCGTAATGCTTTTTCCAAAATACATTACCAATAAATAAATATAAACTTACGAATGAAAAAATTTGTGAGGAAAAATCTAGAGAAAAGGATAATTTTAGCGTAACATGGATATTCACATAAAGTTTCGTCGTCGAGGATTAAAATGGGTCAAAAATGCACATCAGAGTTGATTCAATGGCTTTAGTTGGATGATTTTGACTGTCATAATTTGCACATAGAATTATCTTAGCGACTTTCAGTCTAACCCTTGAGAAAGATTTTTAATACAATCAAAAGAAGAAATATTTTAGTTTTAATTGCGGTTGAGCCTGAAAGCCGCTAAGATAATCCCCTGTTGATTCAGTGCCATAGCATTTAGTTTTTAGGGCTCGGTACGGAGATAATTTGGGGGGCCGCACAAAAATAGATGTGCTCCGCCTAAATGTAAGACGCCAGCATAATATCTGCTTTTCAAGTAATCAATGACAATGTAGGTTTTGTTTCGCAGTATGATGAAAGTAGTCAATATTAAAGTTTTATTTCTACATTTTTGAGAGAACTAGTTGCCAGTAAATTTGCATGGCTATGGTCCTCGGGCCCTCAAATTTTGGGGGACCCAGAAAATTCCGACAAACATAGTTATAGTTAAACTTTTACCACAGACAAACAAACGTAACAGCTAGAACGATTATCAATTTCAAGCATAGTCACGTGCATATTTACGCCCAATGCTAAAAATACTTGATTTGGCCAACCGCGAACTAGGTAGCGATAGTGAGCAAACGTCAAAATCGAACAAAAGTGATGCGAGCGCCACGAGTGGCCCGTCGGCCAACTACCAAGTATTAGAATTGGGCGCTGTTCTGTTGTGCGATGATAATAATCAGAGTGTTACGTCTGTTTGTCTGTGCTTTTACGAATAATTAGATTCAATGCAGTAGTAAATACTTTTTGGAAACGCATCATATGATTAGAAAAATTCAATTTCTTTCAATAAACCTGGAATAATGGATGAAATGTATGCAAATAAACTCAAATAAAATTGATAAAACAGAATATTAGAACATTCAGAATGTAATTTTGTGACTTTACAAAAAAAAAACAAAAAATATTAAGAAAGATTCACTGACGATTTGCATAAACAAGTAGAGCGCCATCCCTTTGCTAAGTTCCTAACGAATCTCTGACGTGACTTTTTCAACTATAACGGAAGCTTCCTTATCGAAGTTTAAGACTAGGTTCGAATGCACTTTATAAATCCGCAGATCAAGTAATAAAACTTAATGATTTAAATATTTGTTTTGAATATGATTACCAATCACACTGCAGGGCTGGTAGTGATTAAGTACCTTGAATATAGGAACTTTAGAGAACTCTAGCTTAAAAAAAAAAAGAAGAGACAAGAACCAAAATGAGACCGAAAGTAGACCAAACAGAAAAACAAAATGTAGCCTAATAGGAACCAAAAGACAAGAGTTTTATTTTTCATCATAGAATCAGCCCAGTTTTTTTTTTTCGTAATTATTTGTTACATTACGGCAGTATAACTGCTCGTATTTCTGGATATATTTTTTTCATGATTTTCTCTTTGAATTTTGTGAGAAATTAGGTATTTCCCCAAAGATTCAGAGATTATTCTGATGACTTCTCCAGGAGTTCATTAGGCGATTATTTCCCGTAGGAATCCTTCGAAAATTTTCCTATGGTATTCCTTCAAGAATTTTGTTTCGGATATCTCAAGAATATAGCCTGAATTTTTCCAAGGGCGATCATAGAAATTCCCTAAGAGATTTCATCAGGAGTTTCTCCAAAGAATCTTTAAGATATTTTTCAAGGAAGTCCTATGTCATCCAGGATTGTATCCGGTAATTGTTCCATAGATTTTCTTAGAGGATGCTACTACTACCAAGATCTACGTTCAGAACATCTTCAAAAAAATCATTGTAAGATCTCCTAGAGTAACAACTATAGAATTCGCTTGAAGGATTAGTGAATAAAAAATATCTGGAAGAACTCCTAGTATAGTCTTTCAAATAACATCGGACTAAACCCTAAGAAATTTTATAGAGGTAGTTATATTGGAGTGCTCAAGGATTTCCTGGAGAAAATCTAAGCATCTTTTGAAAAATAGCTGGAAAAATTTCTAGAGAGATTTCTGTATGGATCCCTGGAAGTATTCCAAATGAAATCTCTGGACAAATCACAAGAAGATTTCTTGAAGTTTTTCGTCGAGACATGTGAGACAAAATTCTTGAAGAATTGTTGAATAGCCGCGTTAAAGGCTTTGAATTTTTCTCTGGAGCCTGTAGAATTTGGCATCAAGATTCACTGCAATCAAAATAAGTAAAAAACTATACACGGAAAAAAATTCTGTGGTAAAAATAACTATTTTAGCTGACTACGCCCGTTCTTAAAACTACCATAGAAATTCAGACCAATTTACTATGTTTACGGTGCACCCCACCACATTACTGGTATATTTGACAGGAATAATTTACAACAATCTGATTCCAACTACAGACATGGTAAAATCAAGCGCATTTCTGGTCTGCTGAAAATTGCCGGAGCGAGCGCTTAAGTTAACCCCCTAAAATGGTAGTTTTTACCGCACAATTTTTTTGCGTGTAGAGGCCATTGTGATTAAAATAGCTACCTTGAAGACCTTCTTTAGAGATTTTTTAAAGGCTTACATTAAAGTAGAGACCAAGTCTCTAGAAAAAGCGCTGCTACCAGCCCTACACTAATTTCTTCAACTCAAAACTGTCAAGTTATTCTATATGTTCAACAACTTCAATATTAAAACATGAATAGAATACGCATAATTTGAATACGGGTACCAATCGGGAATCAATTTTGTTGTTGATGAAAAAGCCCTAAACAAAATAATTTAACCTGTGAACAAATAAAATCTAAAACGATAAATAAAATATTAGTTTCATTTATTTAAATTTAAAATTGGTTTACGTCCATGATGTTTTGAAAATATTTTGTAAACGTTATGAAATAGTTTAATTTTTGATAATTTAAGCCCTACAAAGAAGATTAAAAATATCTAATCCATTCTCAAATATTTTTCGCGTTACCTTTTAGCGATTTTGTGTGCATAGATCCTAGCGCATGTGCGTTACTATGAGGCGAGTAGCGAATCAGGTCATGTATGCAACCCATTCCAAAAATTCATGTAGGTTGGCACATGAATCAAACGGGAATTTTATCTGCTATATCTTGAGTGTACTATTATTCTGTACACAACTGTAAATTTACCAATTTGTTTGATGCATATTAATATGAAATTTGAATACATTTTCAACATATTTGCTTAAGAGCAAATAAATAAATAATGATTATTTCGTGATTGATGATTATTCGAGCGAAATTTGTTTGATAATTACACAAACATGTGTAATAATGCATGTTTATTCCAATGCATTCTCATCAAATTGAATTTTCCTTGTTCATAGCATGAATTCCAATCATTAGCCGATTATACTGGATCTACCTTATCGATTTTGTAACGCTACTTATACTGCCCCCTTCATATGAAGTACAGTACTTCTATTCAGTCCTTTTTCTTTGAAGTACCCCTCAAAAATATTTCCTTTCGTCATTTTCGCCCATTCTTTCAACAGGCATTCTGGACATGTTTGGCTTCGAGGAACCCCGTCCCGCTCAGCTGGAACATCTCTGTATCAATCTATGCGCCGAAACAATGCAACACTTCTACAATACTCACATCTTCAAAAGCTCGGTCGAATCGTGCCGAGAGGAAGGGATTATTTGCGATACCGAGGTAGACTATGTGGACAACGTTCCGTGCATCGATTTGATATCGTCGCTCCGTACCGGCTTGTTGAGCATGCTGGACGCTGAGTGTTCCGTTCGCGGTACAGCAGAGAGCTATGTGGCCAAAATTAAAGTACAGCACAGGAACTCCGCTCGGTTGGAACAACGCGCATCGGAACCGTACGATCCGAGAATGTTCGCCATCAGGCACTTTGCCGGACGCGTTGAATATGATACGACAAACTTTTTGGACACGAACCGTGATGTCGTGCCGGATGATTTAGTGTCGGTGTTCTACAAACACACTTGCAACTTTGGATTTGCGACCCACCTGTTTGGAACGGAGCTGAAGGCGCTCTATGCTCAGGAAAACGTACCACGTGGTTTGAGTTTTCGAATTGCGCCAACATCGCACACCGACTTGTTGAATGGAGATGAGCCGGTTTCCACTCTGACGCAGGACTTCCATACGAGGTTGGATAATTTACTGCGGACATTGGTGCATGCGCGACCGCATTTTGTACGGTGCATTCGTAGCAACACAGCAGAGAAGGCAGGTGTATTTGACCGTGGCACCGTGGTTCGACAAATCCGCGCCCTTCAGGTGTTGGAAACCGTGAATTTAATGGCCAGTGGATTTCCACATCGCATGCGTTTCAAACAGTTTACCGCTCGTTATCGAATGTTGGCACCGTTCCGACTGCTTAGGCGCTGCGAGGAGAAAGCTCTAGAAGACTGCAAATTGATTTTGGACTTTGCGCTTGAGAATCCACCGGAGTTGGATGGGTCCGTGACTCTATCGTGGGCCCCGGGTAAAAGACACGTCTTCCTCAGTGAAGGCATCCGACAACATCTGGAGAATTTGAGGACTGAAGTTCGCATGAAGAGCGCGACTCTGATACAGGCGACGTGGCGTGGATGGAATTTGAGAAAACGATTGGGTACTATCCGGAGATCTCATGAGATCAAACTGGTTGGAAATGGACTGCTAACGTTGAATAAGAGTACAGGTGAGATTAGAAATATGCAAAAATCTATGCGATGACATTCACACGCAATCTTTGTCTTTCAGCCGCGAGACCTGGTAACACTGGACCAACAACTAAAGCTAACAATACAGGAACGGCAACGCGACCAAGGCCACAACCTATTGCAGGTACACCACCACCTGATCCTAACGAGAAATGCGACTCCAAGATCATTGCTCAGACTTGTACACTGTTCGGACTAGATCTGGTAAGTCAAATTACAAAATGATTAATATATTTCAGGGCTTTTAGTGGACATATTCTGTAAAGCAGTGTTTCCCAAACTTTTTTTTACTTTCACCCCTTTGAGGCCCACAAATTTTAGAATCGCCCCCCTAAATGAATATATGTATAAAACACCATTCTGAGTTGATTTTTTTTTTAAGTTAATCAATTTATCAGATTTACAAGTGCACCTAGTTATTTGGCCTTGAATCGCAAATCAGTCAGATGCATTTTTGTCAAAATTGAGTTTCTGTCATTTTTCAACATATTGTCCATTGATATTTCAGCTGCGCTCACAATACCACAATAAGTAATTGTTCAGTAAGATTTGGAAAATCACTAAATCAAATTGTTCCGTCACGAAACGTATCCGCATATCAATCAAATTACAGATTTCCCCAACGTGTTAAAATTAAATAAGGAACTTAAAAATTGAAAGAAAAAAACTAATTCAACGAGATTTTATTTTAAAGTCTGTGGAAGAAAGTCATGAAAAAATAGTGTTTTTATTTGCACCATTTTTTATTGTCATTTTACCGTTTTTAACTCCCATAAGTTATTTATTATGGGAGTTAAAAACATGATGATATTTTTTTATCATTTTCAAAATTTTCGACTTTTTGTTGGAGTTGGGTGGTGTGTAACATAAAAGAAAATTAATATTTCTCTCAGCTTTATTTGAAGTTTTCCGCCTTTTGCAATTAGTGATTATATCCACACACCCGATTTTTGTCAGTCAAATTGGACACATGTTTTAAAATAGTTGGTATCATCATAACTAATAACGCCACGTGTAACCAAAATTCCAAAATGAATGATGTTATTTTTTTTGTGAAAAACCAGATTCCACTAATAAAAACTTAAGCTGCCTACTCCTAAGTATTCCTACAAAAAAGTTACTAAATATTTGTTATAATTTTGAAATAAGTTCAAAAAAAAACAAACAACTCCAACAAATGTCTAACTTCAAAAATACTTCCAATCATATCTGAGACTATAAACTATTCAAATTTACTTACATACAAATATTTTGTTTTGACATTCATAAAGTTTTCAAATCAAGAATTCGGAATCAGAATTCAAACATGAGTATATTTAAAAGTACAAACCAATAGAGGTCAGATAGTTAAGTCTCCTATAATTTGCATGATTTTTCAATCTAATTACTAGTACTTTCGCCCCCCAAAATCAGTTTTACAAATTATCGCCCCCCTTGACTTGAAAATCGCCCCCAGGGGGGCGAATTCGCTCACTTTGGGAATCACTGCTGTAAAGCATATGTGCAGCCTATGTCTGAAGATGGTGTAAATAGTCTTTTAAATCCATTGTGATTGGAATGGAACTACAACTTTTATATTTCAATTCTTCCCCAGGAACGTCCACCTCCAGTACCGCCATCGCGCTCATACACCGTGACAGGAAACTCCAAACTTGGTTACCCGCAAACGCGAATCATGAAAATGAACTTTCCGGAAGATTCGGTGGCTGCCTCTGTTGGGGAGCAGCTGCGCAAAGGAGAAGCCGTTACGGTTACCGGAGCATCGCATCGACGAGGGCATCTGATCGTCGAACATAATGGCATTAGTTTGCATGTTCCTTTCCAGTATATGGAGCTGGTAAAGACTACTTCATCGCCACCACCACCCTCTGGTGCCTCTGTTAATATCTAACTCTGTATCATCGAGCATTGAAGCATCCATGCTTCCGTATTGATGTTCAGCCTCGTACGCTACATCCAACTATCCTCAATGTCTTCCATTCACAAAAAGAAACTTCAACCACAGGTTATTTAAACATCATTACATACTCGTTAAGCATTCATCGATAGCATGATAAGGCAATTCAGAGAAAATTATTATACAACATAATATTTACCATTTTATCAGCGCGTTTTCACGTATTTAATACAAACGGTAAGAAGTACTATACTCTAGGACTGATAAGCATCTGTAAGACTAAGCCACTAAGGATACCCTTTTACAAACTGATTATTTTCATAAGTACACCATACTTTATAGAAACAACGATTCTATGAGGATTCTTAAGTGCCAACTATTTCTATTTAGAAATTACACAGATTGTTACTCATTTAAGCACGTGTCTTCTGACGCAGGTCTTCGACTCACCAAAGTCACCAGCTGTCAGAGGGCCAAACTGGGTTCATTTACAACGAAATAGGACTTCTGTAAGTAAAAAAGTATTATCAATAATCACCAGACAATAAAGCAGATTGCTTTTGTTGACCTATCCGATCAAGCTGAAATTTGTCATAGAAATAGCACTACGGTCTACCTCCCTGAGCTTCCATGAGAAGAACATCGCAAACCAAGAAAGGACAGAACTAAAATGCTTACTTGCCATGTAAATAGTAAATCACAAATGTTAATAGAAACCGTTTCCGATGACGATGTGACGTTATTTTCTGCCGTGTCACGATTGCTACCGAATATTGAGCGCCTAGTAACTATCGGCTAAGCTCATCCTGTCTACAGAAGGAAAGACCGTATTCTGTTTCATCTTCGAGAAAAATCAAATTTTCCAATCAGCAATAACGAATTGCCAATAACCAGTGAAATTGCAACCGCTAGAAAGGTGAAATAAAGATAGATAAAAATGTTGAATTATTTTTTTGACTGCTAACGAAATGAAAGAAATGTCTTGTTTATTAAATTAACCCCTCTACCGGCAGCTTCATTTCTTCCACAAAAAAAATCAAATAGCGATAACTTTTTTGTTTCTTGGTATTTTTGCACCATGTTTTCACAAGTTCTCAAAAAACATGGACTCTCCATGTCGATATTAATCATTGGTGATCTGATTTTGAAGATATTCCAATGTTCCTTGGGGGACCGACATTCTCCATACAAAATGTAATTGACAGCCATTTTGTTTTTGATTAATTTATCAAAAAAATAAAATGTGGGCTATACATTGCCATGCAATAAGGAACTACTCTGGAAAAATCATGCAAATCGGTTCAGTATTCTTGGAGAAATCTTAAAATTACGTGATGGGGTGGTTTTTTGAAATTTTCACGATCTTTATTTGGCCAGCGTAGTACCAGAAACATAAATGCTCATTACTCAAATACGGCTGTATCAAATTGCTTCATTTTTTCGCAGCATACTCTCATTAATGTATTGTTCCAAGGAGTGAATATCCTAATGCGATAAAAAATCTGTAGCTTTAGATATTTACGTGGGTTATGGCTACGCATCGGTCCCCCAAGGAATTTTGGAATATCCCCTGTTCCAGATGACCAATAAATTGATTATTCACCAATAAACACATATTCTAAAGCTAGAAGAGTTTTCTAAGAGCTTGTGAAAAACTGATGCAAAAATACCAAGAAACAAAAAAGTTATCCAGATTTGAATATTTTTTAGGGTGAAAAATAGAAATGTTCAAAGAAGCAGTAGTTTTCGTCACCCAACTACCAACCAGTGTGAAAAGGATCGGCAAATAGCTTAGACGGAGCCAAGAATTATCAATCAAAGATTCCAAATATGTGTATAATTGTTAGCTAGTATAATAAATGTAATTGTTTTTAAATAAAGTGTTTGAATGTGTAATGGACATTTGTAAATAAATTGTGAAGTATTAATTTGATGTGTTGAGTGGATAAAACCCCGAGAAACCCTACCAAGAATCGGTCAGCTGACCACCCAGTATAATCGCCGGACGTCCACTTCAGCCACCCAAGGAACCGCTATCCAAAGGCCACCACATACAGTCCACTCGGAAGGAAGGTAAGGACCAGCTCCCAAACATTGGTTAAATGTCTACCTCTACAGGGAATACAGGGGATAGGCAAAATTTTGCCCAAGTTGAAAGTCATAACATTTTTAACAATTAACGAAATTTGATGCATCCAGAAGCATTTGACGGAAAATTGGGTCTAGTTTCAGTAACTAGCTTGACCATACATATTGGGTACTGGACACCAGAGTTGTTCCGGATGTTCCGAGGTCATCTTCTTCTTCTTCTTGGCATTACATCCTCACTGGGACAGAGCTTGCTTTTCAGCTCAGCAGTGTTCTTATGAGCACTTCCACAGTTATTAACTGAGAGCTTTCTTTGCCAAAGTCGCCATTTTCGCATTCGTATATCGTGCGGCAATTCCATGAAGTCAACGAAATTTCCATTACGAAAAGACCCTGTTCGGTCCTGGATTCGAACCCAGACACCTTCAGCATGGCTTTGCTTTGTAGCCGTGGACTCTAACTACTCCGCTAAGGAAGGCCCCGAGATCATGAACAAATCATATATTTTCTATCGTTTTTATGATTATAGATGATGCTTCCGGGAGCTATACGCAGTGGAAGAAGGCCTTGCGGCCCTAAACGTTTGGGGAAACTGGAGATGTATCGCCCAAAACCACCGAAGATGGAACTCTACAATACGCCCGGCAATAGCGTGACGCTACGCTGTAGCCATCAAGAAGGTACAATGTAGGTATTGACTGGTCCTGAATATGATACACCGCGTGGCTGTTGTGAAGTTTCCAAACACGCACAAGCCCAAAATTCCACGTGGCGAATTGTCCAGGAAAGAAAAAACCGTGAAGAAACACCACAATGTTATCTCCCATTATAAAAAGGTAAAAAGGGAGCAAAACCGCAGTTGTTACTTTCCTTCAGGGAACGCCGCGTGTCCTTTTGAGCAAATCCGCCAATAACTCAAAATCGACAAAATTGTCACACATCTTTGCATTTGGGACTTTTAAATGTTGTGCTAATTCAAATGTTATGTATGAAGAACTTAAACCGATTTTAAAATCATAAAGGATTAGAATCTTTGGTTCGTCGATCATTGAACACGTTATTTCCGTAAAACGTGCTCATTTATCCGCCCGGCATATGTAGAAAAAAAAAGTTCAAATTGCTGGCAATTGGCAATTCTTACCGGATTTACTTCGTTTTAGCTCGAATGGAATCATATGGACATCTTTATTTTCGAGGCACATTAGAGTTTTCATAAATGCCCACTGGTTCGAAGTTATTCCGGTAGATCACTGGTTCAGATCGGGTAAAAATGCCAACTTTCACTAATTAGTGTCAAACTGACTTCAATTCAACTCATATTTATAGTTTCGACTAAGGATATCTTATAAGAATTTAATTTTAAAAATAAAACCAGCTTTGGCCTTGGGTATACTTAAGGTTGTTTTTGGGACTTCCGTTCCAAATAGGTCAATTTTATTTTCTTCTAAACTAGCAAAATTGTGGTTTGTCAAATAATCCTGATATGAGCTTCATTACAGAGGATCGTGCAAATAAAATTGATTTTTACTACAATAATTGTGAAGATTATTTTCAAATTAACCCCTACACGGGTAGAAATCAGAATCCAAAACCAAGATAATGACTCATGATATCATGATTCCAGTGTATTTTCATCTTATGACAGTACACCATGATTTGGACTCATGATATCATGAGTCAGATTGCCGTAACGCAACACCAGGGAATGTCTGAAAACTCAGTGCAGTGCTAAAAATATACGTGCCACTCAGAAATTGATTGTGCGTCTCCCATTCTTTGCGAGTAAACTCAAAGCAAGGCGCAAGAGACAATTTGTTTTTGTGCGAGACAAAGCAAAGCACAATCTCTACTCTTTCAGTCTCTTTCGTGAAAGCACAAAATCCACTCTAGAATATTTTCAACAAAGTATGCTTTGAAAGCGGACAAGCTTAATAAGTGCTTTGCAAAATCTTATTGTTGTGGATCTTGACATATTTGGTAAAGTCAGAAACATAAGGTGGTGACGAATTATGTTCAACGTGTTTAAGAATTTTGACAGTCACATATTAGTAAAATGAATTCAAGTGAATTTGTTTACGCGTGTACGAAACGCAAAGAGTGAAAATGAGACAACTCGATACTATGCATCCCAAAGCACTGTGCGAGTCAGCACAGCCAGGGTGCAGTCCAGAGAAAAATACTCCTGCACGTCTCTTTCGAATTTTGGGTGCTATCTCGCAGCAGCGCGTGTAGCACCGAAAGAGATTTGAGTCGCACCCAATCCCTGCGCAACACACGCGTTAGGTTTTTGTTGCTGATTGCTCGGAATCATGATTCAAATGCCTAACATGCTGAGCCGCCCATCCGTTTATGATCGACAAAATAAAAAATAGCATACACTGCTTATAAGCATGTTACAAACCAACTTTTGTATGGGGGAACTCTGAGAAGTTACGTTTAGAGGTTGCCTCATTGATATTTATGGAAAAAGTTTTTTTTGTGACTAACATAGAATAAAAACTTTTAGTTCAGCAAAATAAAACTCATTATTTCATATTTTATTGAGTTCAAGCCATCTGAAAAAAAAAACCGTTCGCTGCATATTTTACCTAAAAATCTTGCACACCGATTTTTCAATATTTAATATTTAATTATTTTATACAATCAAAAGTGGTTATCAAACCTTACGCTATAGCTCTTTACTTATCCAGATAGGTATATGACATTTTCTAAAGGAGAACTTTGCTGAAAACATCATTCCTCTAATTTTATACGCTTTAGTTCATGATTTTTTTTTCTAAATATCATACAAATGTGTTCCAATCTCCAACACATGTTCACATTAATCGATGGAAATACGATGGTACACTATTTTTGACAAATAAAAAATGTTATGATGACTCGGTTTATTTAAATTTGAATCTTTTCGTAAGACAAATTCCATAAAGAATGAGTCGAAAAAAATGAAAATCGTGCTCGATAATCTTCGATTTAGATAAAATTTTGCACGTGGTTATGGTATCGTAGAATAAGTGTTTCCGCAGAAAAATCGATCATTTTGACTCAAGAACCACTTTTGAAATGGCGTATAAGTTTTTGCATGCAATTTGTTTGAAACATTCTAACTCCGAAACTGTTGATTTCAGAGAAAAAAGTTCTATGAAAAAGTTGTAGTGAACCATTTGAACTACAAGAAAAAAATATACATTGAAAAAAAAAAACCATTAGAAATTCATAAATAAGTTTTAATTTTTTTAATTTCGCAAATATCCCATTTTTAATATTTTTTAATTTAACATCATAGAATCTTGATAGTAAACAGATGTTTGAGAAGTTTCATGATGGAGAAATGTGTATTCAACAAGTTTTTCTAAGAACAACTTTTGGCCGATTTTCATTTTTTTTGTCAAAATAAATACGTTCTGATGATACAATTTCTTCGAGAAGCGACTGTTATGCTGATGTTTGAGGTTATGGCTTTCAGTCTTGGACACATGTATTGTGCCTTTTTTCAAGGAATTAGCTGTGTTCCGAAACCGGCAAACGATAGAACGGAACACAGCTACTTCCTTTAAGAATGCACAATACATGTGTCCGAAACGTCGGATGTAAGCAAAATTCGTTTTTGAGTTTTATTAAAGACTGAAAGCCACAACCTCAAACAGATACAATTAGAAATTATTGGTATTATTATAATTATTTCTTGAAATTATTCTGGAACATAATGATTATTTTGATCACTTCTCTAGAAGTATCCATTTTAGAATTATATCAAGTTTAATCCAAAAAATACAAATTGCCGTTAGTGGTCTATAAAGTCGAAATTTAGCGTGACATAATTTGTGTACCATCCCTAAGTTATCCAGATAATAATTATGGTTTAGAATAATTTCAAGATTCTTATTGTATCATCAGAACGTATTTATTTTGACAGAAAAATTAAAACAAAATTTTGTAAATCGACTAAAAGTTGTTCTTAAAAAAACTTTTTTTATTAAAAATTTTCCCATCATGAAACTTTGTCCTAAACATCTGTTTGCTATCACGATTTTATGGTGTAAATTTAAAAAATATTAAAAAATGGTATTTTTGTGTAATTTAAAATTTCACTTTTATCAATTTTTTTTTCTGGTAGTACAAATGGTTCATTTTTTTTCTCTGAAAACAACAGTTTCGGAGTTCCGAGAATCTTTCAAATAAATTGCATGCAAAAACTTATAGGCCATTTTCAAAAATTATTCTTTGGTCAATATGATCGAATTTTCGATGGAAAACACTTATTCTACCATATCAAAACCATGTGCAAAATTTACTGCAAATCGAAGAGTGAGTTCTGTGACTGATTGATTTGACATGGAGTTCGTCATAGGTAAAGAGTAATCCCAGGTAACCAGAAGTCGCATAAGAATTAACGCAAAAACTCGTTTACTTGTACGAATAACATCACACTCGCACAAAAAGATGACAGAAATCGTTTGAATGACGACTTTCCTCGCATAAAAAAAATGTAAATCTATTGCATTCTCTCGTCAACACTCACGAATTGATTTTGAGTATATGGTCGGATCGGAACGGATCGAATGCGTGGATTCAATACGCGACCTTGAAGTTACTGTCGACAGCAAACTACGTTTCAATGAGCATGTCTCCCTCACTATAGCAAAGGCTTTTGCCGCTCTAGGATTCGTTCGTCGCACCACCAATCATTTTAAGGATGTATATGCACTCAAGTCGCTCTACTGCTCTTTAGTTCGTAGTATTTTAGAATACGCAATTTGTGTGTGGTCACCGCATCACACGACACAAATCGTTCGGTTGGAGAGAGTCCAGCGAAGTTTTATTCGATATGCTCTTCGTCAACTGCCATGGTCTGATCCCGTAAACCTGCCAGAATATCCAGCCCGCTGTAGACTGATAGATATCGAGACACTTGTTTCCAGACGCAACAATTTACAGCGACTTTTCGTATTCGACCTTTTAAAGGGGAATTTAGATTGTTCATCGCTTCTCGACAATGTTTCATTCTACGCGCCCAATCGTCATTTGCGAGAACGGGACTTGCTACTCATCAGGCGGCATAGAACGTCTTATGGATTCAACAACCCGCTGTCCAAGTGCCTTCGTCTGTTTAATAGTGTTAGTGCTTTGTTCGATTTTAATGTGTTTAAGTATGTTTTTAAGAATAGGATTAAGGATTTAGATTAAGAAACAGTCTGTGGGATTTCAATAATTCGAGATAGTGACAAATAAATAAATAAAAACGCTATTTTCTGAGTTCACCAGTGCATTTTGTTTCGTCCCGTATACTCGTACAAAGTAAGTCGGGTAAATCCGTAGCAGCTGTCAAATCAACTTTGTTATCACAAATCAAGTCGCATAAGAGTTCAGCTTAGTTCGCAATAAAATCTACACACTTGCATTGCATGCTATTTTTCATCATATATATCGCACATAAATCGCCTCCACTTTTGTAAGTATAAGGCCTTTCCGCAACATCTTACACGTGAAACTTTTCACATATAAGCATCGCATAACGTAAAAGGTGATTTCATTGTACGTACGTTCTGGTTGTTTGGGATAGCAGCGTTTGGTTTGATAACCACTTTTCATTATTCAAAATAATAATGTACATACTGGAAAAATAATAGTTTTCAAATATTGAAAAATCGGCTTGTTTTAAACCCAAAAGTTCGTGTGCTTTTTTGAATTCGAACCACATCAAAAGAGATACCGTAATCCGGGGTATCATTGATCAGCGGGGTAAGATTGATCGGAATGACTCATCTCGTAAAAAGTTCGTATCATCATTTATTGATGGAACATTTCCAAATTACGAATGGTGCTTCTCTTTCTTATATTCATTAGCAAATGTAAGTGAAGATTTTTGCAAAAATTGCGTTTACATTATGCGTAAATTTGTCAACTTTTCGAAACAATGATTTCAATGGGTAAGGATGACAATACCGAAAATTCATGTCTCACATAACTTCTGCAAACGATATGAGCAAGGAAAATGCGGTTCTTACTAAATATGGCATCGCCGAAAACGATTCCGTTGTCAAAACTTTCATAAGTATGCTCAATTAGGCAACATTAACGAATTACTGTAAAGAATATGGAATTCCCTTAGGAAATTGCCTACCTTTGGGCGTATTCCGTGGTTCGAAGTGTTTTTAATTTTAAAATAACTCAAAAAGTAGATGACTTGTAAGCGTTTGGCCTTCATATTCGGCTTCGGGAGCCATGATTTAAGTAAGTAACGATATTTTCAATATTACCGAACGTTGTTTACATAGGTGATCAATGTTACCCCATATCAGCTAAATCAAAAAATCACTTAAAACATTTTTTCAAAAATGCTTAAATCATTCATAAAACAAAATGCAGTATATAGTCACGAGCTATGAGTGACAGTACTTGTTTTAAAAATATAAAATTTGCAACATTTGCATTTTCAAACGAAATATTTAAGAAATATTCAAAAAAAATGATCAATGTTACCCCGGATTACGGTACCAAAAAGTTTGAGCCAAATATATTAAGATTTAGAGGAGGCGTAAACGACTTGAAGATGAACTTTCAAGTTATAAAATAGTATCTTCAGTGAAGTTTCCATAACTTGATTGTTTTCCCACCAATTTTTGTAGAACCTTTTTTTTTCAAGTTGAATTCTTGTATAGTTTAGATTTGACTTAAACTATAACAACTATATTTAAAAAGTAGTTTCTCGTCTTATTTTTCTTATTTTTACTAAGAAAGAACATTGTTCGTTTCTATTGAAGATAATTTGATTATTTTTAATCCGTGGTGGAAAGCCTATTTCACTTACACTGTTAAAAATAATGAACTTTACTCACCATGTAAATTTCATGTATGCGAGGTGAACAGAAAGTCATGTTTAAGATTAAAATTATGTAAATTTATGTTATATGTCACTTAAACTCACAGATTCCTGCTAAATGACATGACATTTTGTTAAGTGGATTTGTAATGTGCATGCTGTATCTTTTTAGTTTATCAATGACTAATATTGTGCAATGGTGTGATAACAAAAAAAAACTTCAAAATAAATATATATCACACGTATAAGGAACAAAGTTTAGAACGAACGATTTTTAGAGGTTATCAGAATCAATGATTGTTAAAAATTGGCTGGGAAATTCGACAATCTATATTTTTTTTATTTTTGAAAAAGGCTTACTCTTCGAAAGCCTCATCAACCAGAAGCCTGCTAAACATATCATGTTATTTTTGGAACAAAAATTTTCCAGATATCATAAAATAATGTTTCACCGATTTTCTTAGATAAAAATATTTAAAATTTGAAGGGAAACGAAATGAGTAGATTTTTCTGGTTTAAATTACGTCCTAACGGAAGTACTAATATAGTATCAACATGAAAAATAACTTACCCCTTCAAAGAGTTGCTTATTTAGTTCTCACGTCACATTTAAAGCTAAATAGAAAAAATGATTTGTTTTTAGAAGACCTCCCAAAGCACAATGACAATCATCAAAATTGGCAACACTGCTGTAATGAATTCAATTTTATTTTCCACACATTATTTTCGTAATATGTTATTCTGAGTTAACCGATTGGAATATTTGGAGAAAAGTAAGTATGCGTACATTATTTTAGAAGTACAGCTAAACCTCCATGAGTTGATGTTCCATTACTCGATATCGACTCATGGAACCATACTAAAAATCAAATTTCATGGTTACTATGATAGTCCTTTCAAACGACTTTCCATAGCATTTCTGTTCCATGATTCGATAATTCCATGAGTCGATGGTCCCTTCGATATCGATATCGGTTGTCTGTATGAGACTATTTAATAAAACGACCATAAAGAGTAAAGTTTATACAGTCATCTCTCCCTTACTCGATATTCTGTATCTCGATATTTCCCCTAACTCGATGGAATGCGCGATCCCTTCAATCTATCATGCTTTGATACCTCTGTAAGTCGATACCTCTCTAACTCGATGTTCCCTAACTCGATGCTATCTGTTTCAAGTTCCCAAGTAAGTTTACCTCTCTAACTCGATATTTTCATGAAAAGTTCCAAATGTCCTCCAAACGTTAATAAATTTCGTAATTTTGGTTATTATGATTAAATTGATAGTAAAATTAAGGTTTACTGCCAATTTCTGGGTGCTAAAATTTTCAATTTTTGTAGATCGGTTAAACGTGTCACATAGTTAAATGTCTTAAAATTGTATTGTTTTTCACGTTAAAATAACTATTCTGAATGTATTTTGTCAAAATAATAAAAAGTTTAAAATTTTAAAAATATGTGTTCTGTATCTCGATACCTCCCTAACTCGATGGTCCCTTCAATATCGAGTAAGGGAGAGTTAACTGTATTTAAAAATGTGATTAAATCTCAAAATTCAGCTCTCGTTTATACAAATATAGTTTGTTGCCAAACTATTCAAAACTTAAATTTAGTAACCGTGACAAAATATAGGCCTATGTGTACTTCATTTTTTTAAACAGAAATAATGGCTTATGTCGACACTTATAGTGACGAACCATCCATCACATGTTAAACGATTAAATAAATGCAACATTCCCACGATACAAATTTGTGTTATCATAAGTATGAAACGAGCTCACCAGATGGTAATGCTTCCTAGGCTGAAGTCACTCCGGTGACACAGAAAAATAACACGAACCCGCTTGCTTGGGTTGCTGCAGTAAGCACACTGCCGGCAAAACGCGAAAACGAAAAAAAAAACTTCGGATTCGGTGACGCAGGAACACCACGAATATTATACCATCAGTAAAAGTTATTTGCACTTACTATTATATTTTTCACTCGTAAAAACCTCTGCCATGAGATGCTCATCATGAATGACTAGTAAAATTAAATTTGCAATAACACCCAAGAAACGCGTTGCATCGCACCCAAGAAAGGTCTATCAAAAATTCAACGCATCCCGCCGAGGCTTCGTACCACGAGCAGAAATGTGCAGGGATAAAGATGGGAACATTTTGTCGGACGAACACGAGGTGATCGCAAGGTGGAAGCAGCACTACGATGAATATATAATTGAAAGGCGTGCAGAGCACAGGCACGGAGATTCAAGGCAGCGAAAGAAATGGCTACGTCGGAATGTTGGACAATAGCAACCAACCAGCTACCTCTTTGAGGAATGTTAAGGACGCTGTTCAACAGCTCAAGAATAACAAGGCAGCTGATAAGGATGGTACCGGAGCAAAACTCATTAAGATCGACCCGTAAAAGTTGGTCGCTTGTCTGCATCGGCTGATAGTCAGATGTGGAAGTGCTCATAAGAACACTAAGCTGAGAAGCAGGCTCTGTCCCAGTGAGGACGTTAATGCCAAGAAGAAGAAGAAGATGTACCATGTACTAAACGCTGATTAGATCGGTGGGCTTTCACGGGCATGAAAAGTGAACAATGCTCGAGGAGGACCTGTAAGCACCCGGAGTCCTCGAACGTTGGGTGCTTAGAACGATCTTTAGCGGTGTACAGGAGAACGATGTGTGGCGACGATGGATGAACCACGAGCTCGCACTCTACAGGGAACATAGCAAAATGGCAAAAGCTTAAAAAATGCGTTGGGCGGGGCATGTTGTAAGAATTCCGGACAACAACCTTGCAAAAATGGTGTTCGCGTCCGATTCAGCAGGTACAAGAAGGCGAGGAGCTCAGCGGGCACGGTGGGCTGTCTAGGTGTTGCAAGATCTGGCGAATGTGGGCCGCAGCCGAGAATGGAGCAATGTAATACCAATAAATGCATGATGAACAACAATAGAAGAAAATATCCCAAATTATCATCAGCTTTACAATGATTTCCCTATCCATAAACCATTTTAATGTGCCAAAAATGTGGAACAATGTTATGAGCATGAACTGTATTTTTCAAAATTTAATAGAAAATCAAAGTTTTTTTTAACAAAAAATCAAGTCACGATTTATGTTCATAAATAGCAATCTTTCGGTGTAGCTTTGAATAAATGATGTGTTCTGTCACTTTAAGCATTTCTTACTATTGCGTGTTTCGGGCTTTTTTTTTAATTATCAGTCTTGTGGTTCTGTATACTGTTGCCACATATTTCATAGAAAACTATAGAAGCTTAGGGATGGTACACAAATTATGTTACGCTAAATTTCAACTTTTTTGACCCCCTCCCCTCCCCCTTTGTCACATTTTTTGTATGAGTCCTCCGAAATTTTTGTATGGCTTGTCACGCTTGGCTTGACCCCCCCCCTCGGAGCGTGACGTAATTTGTGCATGACCCCTTAGTAATAGGGTAACGACTGTTTAATTCGTTTTTAAACGCTAACAGTTGGCGCCAGCGGCAAAAAGTACAGGCAACAGCCTTTCGAACATTCAGTTTTTTTCACTGGCCGCCGAGCGACGACACTGTTGTTTGTATTCCACTCACTGATCGCGCTACGCTGGATTCCCAAATTTCTCAAAATTTCAACACAAGCGCATGGAAGAATGGTAGTCGGAGAACTGTCAAAACGTATGGAAAATAATGAAAAACGTAAATTACTTGCAATTAGGAAACTGGATCAAAAAAATAGTGATTAGAAATCAAGTGTAAAGTGAATACATATCTTTTTGTGTTCAGTTCATCTTCCGTAGTGCTTTCTTTGCTTCAGGGTTTCATTTTTACTACCACTGAAAATGAGCCATCTATTGCCTTTTCAGTTTTGAATATCGCCCTATTGCCAAGGGAATCGCTTCTTCTCCACGTCCACTAGGACTCCAAAATGTAAAAAGATCCAATCAGTGATGCTTCCTGTTATTTATAATTATTTCAAATTATCGGTTTAAATGAAAATTAACAACAATTTTTACCATTGTTCCATATGTATCCTTAAACACTATGTGGGTGCTTGAAATTGTATGTCAATTTTGCGAAGTATTTTTTCAACGTTGTTTTTTATCTATTGTCACAGATAAGATCAATCCGTTAGTGTGAGATTAGATTGTAATAGATGAGTGGATTAGTAGGTATTAAAGTTTGTTTCAGATTCCTTTAAATATCATTTTAGTAGAAGTTGTCATCGTAAAATAGCTTGGTTAATAGCAAAATATTTAATCGTAAACCATTGTCAGCTACTAAGCCTGTGACAACGTAAACAATTTTCCTAGCTTAATTGCTCATTCCAACCCCATACCGAGCATTCCAGACATTTTGCACCGTCGAGTCGAAATAGAGAAAAGACTACCTCATTCCGGAGTACACCACAAAAGTAATTTAAATGAACTAAAATATCCCCATGAATACTTTCACTACTGGTGACACATGTCAAGGTTTAGAATCCCCCAGCTCGCGAGGGGGTGGGTGGAGGTTGGTCCACTTTGGACCATACTGTGTGCCAACATTTATTTATAAACACACAATTTCTCCCACTTTAACCCGTTCACCGTTCAACTGGCAATGAACACTAATGTTTCTCTCTGTTGGGTAATCTTTCGAGCAGGATACTAACACATCCGCAGTACATGAACAGAACCAGAAGACGAACGCAGCGAATTTCGCCGATGATCGGATTTGTCAAATCCGTTATAATTAATTTAATTACCGATGATGCTTACAGGGTGTCCGTAAACTATCCGAGCAACACAATGTGGGAAAGATTAACTCACATTTGAAACAATAGAAAATCAAAATCCATGTACCTGTTTAATACACCCATATAATAATACAAAATTGAAACACAGAATTGTAAATAACTTCGAATGCTTCGTACTGAGATAGGCAAATTAATAATTTTCGGAAGCGTTATGCTAGAGATGCTTTCTTCGTAATTACATATGGCATATAACTATTGCGAATTTTTAATGCATTGCAAAACCGTTTATATTCACAAAAATGTGCTTTCAATCAACACAAGCAATTATACTGAACATTTCAGTATACTCAATTGTTTGTAAGGTAAAGTCGTACACGAAGCCACAAATCAGTTTTGACTTCTTTTGACTCAATTCGGCTCTTCCAGGGGATAACTCAAATTTGGGTTAACTGACATATAGCTATCATTAGATTGTTTTCGTTTGACGACAGCAAAAAAAACAACTCAGTGCAAAAAAAAAAACCCAACGCTAGCTTTCAGAGTCTTCGCGATGAGTAAAAACAACTTAATGTTAGGTGAGCTCGAAAGAACCCAAATTTTGCTTATTCCATTGAACTTTGACGCGTGGTCGGTGCGTCTCTCCCTGTTTTTTTTTTTTATTGATAAAATTGCTGTTGCGAGAGAGGCAAAACAACCCAACCGTGGGTAAACAAAATTGCAGTTTACCCAAATTTGAGTTTAAAGAACTTATGTTTTGGGTAGTATGATTTCCCCGTGTATTAAGAAAAATCAAAATGAAAAACTCAAAAGGACTTACTCACAAATTGCGAACTAATCTTTCAAAACCTAGTATGGGTATGTAAATGTAGGATCTGACGATATAATTTGGTTTACATTCGAAGAACTCGAAAATGTTGCACTGTGTTATAAATTGAAGCAATCTGCACGGCAGGAAATAGAAAATTATACAGTTCAAATCCAGTGATATCTAAACTCGCTGAACACGGTTGGTTCTACAAATATTTAAAATAGGAAATGTGTCAAACTTGCTGAATTTATTCCACTTGATTTCATAGAGCCATGCGTTCAAAGTGTGTACGGATGATTTGCGGACACCCTGTAATGCATGTAGCTTGGCCAATCTAATGCGAATCTGAAAACTGCTCCCTTGGAACCTCCCCTTTGCGCAACCAATGACACTGATGCTGGGGATGGTATTGACGCAAAAAAATTGTCTCCATAATACGTTTGAAAAGGAAGGGCATAAAAAAGTAGTGCGGTTATATTTTCGCCTGGCCTATGAAGTTGGTTCCACTCGTTTTCGCAAAAACAACTGGCAATAGAGACTATGAAATCAATTAAATATCGACACCATAAATAAGGGATTGACGTTTCCGACGATGATTGATTTTTCCGTACGAGTCAGTTGATGAATTGCTTCGACTAAGTATCCATATAAAATGTCACGGTCTGAAATGCCTCACTCTTCATTTGAAGGAATATTACCAAAAAAAATAATACATCTCAAACTCACCTTATTAAATTCCATACTCCCACATATGACAAAAGCACTTTATTTAAAGCAACTCAATAGGTATGCTGTCACGATGAAAGAGATTCCAATAAATTGGTTAGATAAAGTTAAATATCTAGGATTCATAATAAATAAAAAATCAACTCTCGTAAACTACATTCACGTCAAATGCAATGAATATATAAAATGTCTGCGTCCACTAATTAACAGAAAATTAAAATTTGATCTTAAGAACAAGCTTTTATTCTCAAAATAGCTGCTATACTGCTGTAAAACATTGGAGCAAATATTGAATATAATTATCAACAATTTTAGATAAAAATTGTTGTAATAATCTATTGCAATGATAAGAGTTGAGTTTATCAAAAGCGTTTTATTTTGTCTCTTATAAGCAGGCTAACTCAATTCACCTGTAAAATTTCTGAACTGCTGCAATATAGGGTAGATGCTGGGAGGGAGGCACAGATACTACACACGAAATATGAAACAACACTTTTCCAAACTGCAAGATAACACCAGCTCACCAACGACAATCAAGGCAGGCTTAAGGAAAATCGCTGGTTTTCTTTTGATGTACACCTTTGATCTTTCTGGACAATTGGGACAAAGCCTGCTTCTCAGATTAGTGTTCTTATGAGTACTTCCACAGTTATTAACTGAGAGCTTTCTTTGCCGATTGACCATTTTTGCATATGTATATCGTGTGGCAGGTACGATGATACTCTATGCCCTGGGAATCAAGAAAATTTCCTTTACGAAAAGATCCTCGACCAGCGGGATTCGAACCCACGACCCTCAGCATGGTCATGCTGAATAGATGCGCGTTTACCGCTACGACTATCTGGGCCCCATGGCATTGCTGTTGGATGCGTAGACATTGATTTTCACGTGATTGCTGTCAACTTTGCTGAAACGCAAAAATATGTTTTGTTAAATTACGCGCTTTTATCATGTTTGTCCACTCTTTAAAATCTGAGCTCACAGTGACAGTTCGTGACAGCAATATCTCGGCTCAGCTTGACGTACGTATTTTGTATTGGTTTCTCCCTCCCAAGTTAGATGTACCAATAGTGGAAGTACTATGCACGATTAAACTTCATTTGACTGCTCCAAATTCATAAAGCGCAAAGAATGTACATATTATTGTTGTACCGGGATGCAACGACCGTTGATTTAATGAGAAAAAATATTTTATCGCAATAACCAACGAAATGTCAGTGAAAAATAATACCTCTACTATTACGCGATTGAGCCTTAAATAAATGAAATGGTAAAAAAATTCCTCTACTATTGATACGCTGTTCCTTTAGTGGCGGTATATATCTAATTTGTGTTTCTATCCAGGTTTTTACGCTGGCAATAAAACAACAGGGTGTGATTGACATGCTTTGCGTACATATTTTATAGCTAGGTCTTAGTAGGCAGTGACTCGAGGCTCGTTGACCCGACTATCAAAAATTTTCACCAACCAATTCATGTTTCGTATTCAAGTACTTATCCGTTAAGGTGATTATAGAACGAAGCCACACTTCAAATTTTCAAGAGCACAAGACTTGTGGACCAAACAGCGCTCCGCGTTGAAAATTTATCCCATTGATCACCACCAGCAAGCAAGCAATTTGATTGATTTTCAACGCGAACTGTTGTCAGATTCTCCAGTCTTGTGCACTTGAAAGTTCAAAGTTTGGCTTTGTTTTATAATCACTTTAACTATATTTCATTTAACTAAGCTTCATTTATTTTATTTTAGGTACACAATGGAAGATAGACCTCGTTATCATTTACAGGAATAATGACGAACTGATGACGAATCATTGTAATTCCAATAATAATCCTTGGAAAATATGAGCTCTTACCGTGGCCCTCGCGGCACTTCTTTTTTATACAGCCACTTTTCTGCATATAAATTTTCTCCTAATTTTGGAAAAGTTTGAAGAAGTACCATTAAATAGATCTTACTCGACGTAAAAGAATCACCTTTTTTGGCAAGGCTAAGATTGCCGACGCTGAACATCTTTAAATAAAGGGCATTAGATATTCCTAGACGATCGTATGAATCGCAATTCGTTCAGCTTTATGTTACCTATCATATGTCTTGGGTTATAACACGTTGATTTAAACATTGGCTAATCCGATCACCACACATTATACAATTAACAGAAGTCTTCAATCAAGGTGCCACTACAAAAGTGACTACTAATTAATTTTAATCTTCAGCTTGGTTTTGGTGATTAAGTGGTAGCATTTGAATGATTTTTGATATATTTTGGCACAACAATTATTTTACAAGCATCGGTGTTATTGAGTGGAGCTCAATGTATTTTGGTGAAATGATCTCAAAAAAAGTTTATTTTTTCCAAATCGGCATCACGTCATTTCTTCAGTACGCCTAGGTTATGTAGTTTAGTAAGCTTATTAACCTAAAACGAAATGAAGAACATTAAGTCAATGAAAAACAATTATCCTTTTTGGAATTCCTGAACACAAATGTGAAAATTTCTGACATAAATACAAAGTCAACATTGAAACTCAACCACAAAGCTTGCTTTGATTGAACTATAAATAAATTATAGTGTATACATGAAACGTCACAAGGGGGTGATTCAAAATTTATGGCATGCTAGCGTAAGAAGCTGGATAGTTGCGGTATCCGTTGTTTTCTTATAGAAAATCAAATTGCCTGCGTAGTAGTGCAATGTTGACAAAATTTTCTTTGCTTGCTGTGAGAACTGACACAACATTACTTTTGTTTGCTGTGAGAAAGCAAACATAAAAAGAATGG
Source organism: Aedes aegypti (assembly GCF_002204515.2). Lineage (NCBI taxonomy): Eukaryota > Metazoa > Arthropoda > Insecta > Diptera > Culicidae > Aedes > Aedes aegypti. Next base: position 285,980,406 of record NC_035108.1, read on the forward strand.
CTGCTGAGCATTCACTTCCTTGTTGGACTGACGTTGCCCGAAAGCTCAAATGACGTCAAACAAACATCGATACGTTTTCATTCTGAGGAAATCGACTTGATCGTGCGTTGGTGTTCGTGGCAGGTTACTTGTAAACCTCTATGGGATCCTCCATTTCTATACTTTACCTTTTACTTTACCGCAACTATTGGTGCAAGTGATGAAAGTTTGAGAAAAATTGGTGGTACAGTCGACTCTCCACATCTCGATGTTCTACATCTCGATATCTCTCCCTATGTCGATGATTTTGCCGATCTCTTCATTCTGCATACATTTTCATTGTCCATATCTCGATATGCTCCTTATCTCGATATCTCCCTATCTCGATGTGATTTTCATTCCCGATTCTCTCTCCGTATGTCGATATGCTCATTATCGAAGGTTACTTGACTATATTTTAGGAATTCAAAACAATTCAAAGACGAAATGACGTCTGTTTGTTTTTGATTTTCCTGGTTACGGAGTGATTTTCAATCTAGTAGGGAGCGGGATCCTATTCTTGGCACTTTTGATTCACTTCGGCAGTGGGGTTTTTTGAAAGCTATTGAGCTCATATTTAGCCACTATGGACCGATGCACGAGTTCACTAATCCGACGTTTGAGCGGTGCCAAATTCATTCGTAGCCATGGTCACGTAAATAACACGGCACCGCTCAAACGTCAACGGATAAACTCGTGAACTGGTCCATAGGCCTATTCACATTACGTCTCAAATCAGCTGATCAAGAAGCACTTTGACAGTTCTTGTATGAAAATGACAGGCCCGTGCTAGCACCGGTCCTCCACCGATGTAAACAAATGCATAGACGGATCTGTCACATGAAAAGGCCTATATGCGTCGCATTGAAGTGCTTCTTATTGCAAAGTTTCAGACAATTCGGCTGACAAAAATCCCCAATGCCAAAGTGAATCACAGAAGTGCCCAAGTAGCTCTGCACCCTATTCATCAAAAACTTGTTCTTTTTTGTCTCGATCTCTCCCTATGGACTTATCCACGGTCTTCTTTTATCCTCGACTTTCTTTTTCTTTTCTGCTCTAAATGCGGGAAATGTTTACATTAAATGACATCCGGACCAACATCCGGACAACGAATGTTCACCGAATGAATACGAAGTGGATGAATGCACAACGAAATCGTACATTTTTTGTAAACACGGCCCGCAGTAAAGGTTTTCTTTCCGCTGGAAGTTGCAGCGTGACGTCATCGTAGATGAGTTCATCTCGATGGTCCCTTCCATAACGAGATGTGGAGAGTCGACTGTATTTCATCAATTTTGATGCAATTTGAACATTGTTTACAACTATTTCGTGTATCAACAAGCCAATACGTCGATTGGCAGTGTCGGTTCTTTGGCTAATGCAATCAAATCAGTAAAAATGGCACTACCACAACTATGGATCAATGCACGAGTTCACTAATTTGACATTTGAGCGGTGCCGAATTCACTAGTTGCCATGGTCACGTAAACAACACGACACTGCTCAAACATCAGAAAGTGAACTCGTGCATCGGTCCATAGGAACACCCGCAACTAAGGGGCTGTCCATTAATTACGTAAGGGTTTATGGGGGGAGGGGGGTTCTGAGATGTCTTACGCGCCATACAATTTATTTTTAATTTTCTTATAAAAAATCTTACCATGGGGGGAGGGGGGGGGGTTGAAAAACCCCGTAAATTGTCTTACGTAATTAATGGACCGCCCCTAATGGATCACTTATACTATGAGAAGTAATGTGTTGTTAACGAAATATTAATAATATCTTAATTTAATTTTACCAAATCAGGGTGATAGGGTAACGCATTAAATTTTGACATGCATACAATTTGGACAGGCCAGTTGTTCTACGTTCATTCTCGGTGTTGCAAATGCTGTTCCAATTTTACTTCATACCAGTTTTCTGGCCAATTTTTTTTTGGAACAGGCTAACTGCCTGGTTTATTTTTGGTCGGATTTGGACCAAGATTTGAGCTGATCCAAATCTGGTTTGACACAAGTTTGTTTACCAGTTCGGATTTTTCACCCTGAAACAGCCAAGCTCAATTTGCTTCAGGTATTCCTCTGGAAATTTCTTTCAGAAACTCGTCCGGGGATTTTCTGCTGGCATTACTCCGGGGATTTTCTTCAGGAATTCCTTGGGGTATGTATTTTCTTCAGAAATTTCTCCGTGGATTTCGTTCAGAAATTCCTCCGAAGATTTCCTTTGGATGCAAATCTTCAGAAAAACACCTGGATGAAATCCCCAGATGAATTCCCTAAAAATCCCCGAAGGAGTTTCTGGACAAAATTCCCGGAGGAAATTTTCAGAGGAATTCTTGGACGGAATTTCTGCACAAATTCATGATGTTAATTACCAGAGAAATTCCTTTATCCCTGGAATTCCCCAGATGAAATCATCGAAGAAATTTCCTAATGAAATTCTCGGAGAAAATCTCCGGAAGAATATCTGAAATTCCTCCGGAGATTTCTTCCAAGAACACATCCGGGGATTTCCTCCATGTATTTCTCAGGAGATTTTCAATAGCAATTCCTGCTGGGATTTCTTTCAGGAATTGGGATTTCATCTAGAAATTGATTAAGAAATTCTTCCGAGGGCTTTCTCCAGAAATTACTCCGGAGACTTTTTCAAAGAATTTATCTGAAGTTTTCTTTCAAAAATATCTCTGTGAATTCGCATAAGAAATTTCTGAGAAGATATCCTCCACAAGTACCTCCGCGAATTTCCTCCAAGGTTTTTTTCGGGGATTTTCTCAGAAAATTCCTCCGGGGATTTCCTCCAGAGATTCCTCCGAGGATATCCCCCAAGAACTCCTCCGAAGATTTTCTGTAGGGTATTTCGTTCAGATATTCTTCCGGAGATGTACTCCTCAGAGAATTTCCTCCAGGAATTCCTTTAGATATTACATTATTAAATGCCTTCAGGAATTTTGTCCAGAAACTCTTTCAGGGATTTTTTTTTTCAGGAATTTATCTGGGGATTTCATCCAGCAATTTCTCTGGGGATTTCCTTCAGAAATTCCTCCAGGAATTTACCCCAGGAATTCATATGGGAATTTGGTATTTCAGGTATATTCAGGTATTTCCTTCAGGAATTCCTCCGGCGATTTTCTTCAGAAATTCTGCCGAAGATATTTTCCAAGAATTCCTTTTGCGATTTCTCTACAAATTCCTGCGGGGTTTTACTCCAGGGAATTAATCCAGGAATTCCACTTAAGATTTCTACGAGGAATTCCTCCGGGGATTTGCACGAAGGATTCCTCCTGGGAATTCTCCCAGGAATACCTCTTAAGTTTTCCTCCGGGATTTTCTCCAAAAAATCTTCCGCGAAATTTCTCCAGGAATTTCCCATGAGATTAGCACCAGAAATTACTGCATGGATTTCCTCAAGAAATTTATGCAGGGATTTCTCAAAGCAACTCCTACGGGATTCCTTCTAGAATTTCCTCCGGGATAGGATCCAAATACTCCTCCGGAGATTTCACCCAGGAATTCCTCTTGAGATTTCCACCAAGAATTTCTCCCGATTTTCCTCTTGAAATTTCCTTCAAGATTTTTTCCCGATTTTCCTCTGGGAATTTTCTTCTGGATATTTTCATGGGATTTCCACCAGCAACTCCTGAGAGGATTTCTTACAAAAATTCTCCGGGATTAGCTGCAGGAATTCCACCGGGCATTTGCTCCATGAATTCATACGGGATATTCTTCAGGAATTCCTCTAGAGATCTCCACAAGGAATTTCTCCAGATATTTCTCCGGGGTTTTCCTCCAGGATTTTATCATGGGATTTCCACCAGGAAATCCTCCGTGGGTTTCCTCCAGAAATTTCTGTAGGGATTTCTTACAGGAATTCATCTGGAGATTTGCTCTAGAAATTTCTCTGGAATTTGCTCAGAATTGCTTCAGAGTTCCTCCAGTAATTCCTCAGAAATACTCCCGAGTATACTAGGAATTTTCCTGAATTTACTCCGAGATTTTTATAGATCCTCCAAGAAATCCTTCGGGAATTTCTCAAGAGTCCTAGAATTTCTCCGGAATTCCTTCAGAGTTCATAGAATCCTTCCGGAGTTTGTACAGGGATTCCTTTCTTCCTGAAATTCCCCTGGATTTCATCCAGCAGTTCCTCGGAAGTTCAACCGGGAATTGCTCCGAAGTTCTTCCGTAGCAGCAGCTCTTTCAATTCTAGCTTCTGGAACTTTAGAATGTTCAATACTATTTGTTTGTTTTTGATGATCAAATTGGATCGAAAAAATACAACAACCGGTGAATGCGCGTGCGGTTCTTACTGGTCTACTTAATATTGACAGGTCCATTTTTGATCGAAAATTTACCAAACAATGAACCAAAGGAGAAGTTGCCCTAACACAGAAACCTAGATATATGGAAAGAAGGAATGTTAGAAATGATACTATTAAAGAGTTTATAAAAAAAACTATGTGAAACTTATCATCCTAGAATAACGTTTTGAGAAAAATATCTTTTGGAAAATAATTGCTATCACTGGAAGATTTGGAATCTAAGACTTTTCAATCTTTTCATTATATGACTATGCCACTCTACTAGCAAAAAAAATCCAACGTTTGCTTTTATGAAATATTGGCGCCATTAGTTAAACCATGCTTCTGCAGAAACTATGTGACGCCATTAAAATTATCCATCATGCGCCAATTAAATTATTCTCTAACCCCACACAGCTTCAGCGCTAATCCTTGCCCTGGTAATTATGCTCCCGCTCCTCATAGTCCAGGAAAATGACATTTTGAGTGCCAGCACGAGCAGCAGGTTGCCATTAATAATGAACTTTTATATTAAATCAAGATTTACTCCGGTGCATGTGGATTATGTTCGGATGATTCAAGCTTCGGCTGCTCGGTGCAATTAATCAACTCGAAATGGCGTGACTGAAACTTGGGGCTGCATCATCAACGTGATGGTCAACGAAGAAGGTACATGTCCAGATGGTCTCCATCGATCCACAATGACCAAGATGTGATATCCAAACCATCGCATGCCGGTGTGGCACAACACATAAATATTATTCTAGTGATAAAATTAGCAGTTCATGAATCACACAACCTAAAACAATCACGATATGTTTACAATTTCCCTTGGTTTGTTGTTGAATCGAGCGAATTCGATATCAACAGTTCGGTGATGAACACGCATGAGCTGCACAAAGCTTGTACTAATTCGGTGTATTTAAATTTAGGTTTATTTATAATAAAAAAAAATCTGATTTCTCAATCGACCACCTGATTATGATGATGCAATATTAGTTTCATGGAACTTGCTCAAACAAATGCTTCGTTTATGATGTACAGTAGAGTGGTTCAAAAAATCGTTTTTACTCCACACCGCTCATACGATTCAGGATTGAATTTTGAGTGTCCTCCCAAAATTTGAGCTCATTGGGATCAAAATTGAGGCTGCTCAAGCCCTTTAAAGTTTATGAGGGAATTACTATGGAAAAAGCAAGCTAATCCTTGAACCGGTCATAGTGTTTGCCCATGTGCTCTTGGGGATTAGCATCTCGGCTAATGTACAGTCATGGTTAGCATTCTCACAAACTTTGTAGCATTAGCTCAAAAATGGTCAAGCCAAATCCATTTTTTTCTCCAGTTAAACTGAAAATCAAGGTAATGGATTGCCAATCCGGAGCCTGGTTTTATTACAGGTTCTGAGTTTCCTTCAACAATTTAAGGTCATGTGAACAAAAAATGAGTTTGACTTTTGTCTCCCACTTTCGAAGGACATATGCTGCCCATAACTGCATATTTGTAACATTCGACACAAGTAGGCATTGAATAATTAATGGAGAATCAAGTATGATTTTTTTGCCAGTACCGTGATGCATCAATACCCTGAAACTTAAGCAAGGACAAATGTTCAAATACTATTTTCAATGAGAAATATGTGTAAACAACCGAAGTTCTGTTACTAAATGAACAACTTCTAATCAGATCTGGACATAGATGATAAATTTTACCTTAAAAGATACGATTTTTTGCGAAAACCGTTAAATAATGAAGCATGTCTTGTCCTTAAATCTGGACACCTAAAGTAAGTGTTGTCTTTAAATCCGGACACTATTGAATCGATATCGGGACAATTGTTTAAAGTTGAACTATTTGCACAAAATTCACTGAGATGTCCGATTTGAAAACAGTCTTCGGTAAAGTTGTAGCTGATGAATTTATCTCACAGTATCAACGTAGCGCTAGTCCCTAAAAGCACATGGGCAAACACTATGATCGATTGAATGAATTGATTGCTTTTCCCATAGTAATTCCCTGGGAGGAAGAAACCAATACAAAATTTCTGTACGTCATAGTGAGCCGGGATTTTGCTGTCACAAACTGTCACTGTGAGCCCAGATCCAAAACATTGGACTAACATGGAAAAAGTGCGTAACTGATTAAACACATTTTCGCATTTCATCACAAGTGACAAAAATCGAATGAAAATTAATTCATGCACACAATTCAAGTAATGTCATGTGAGCACCTTTCAATCTGATTGAATATGAAGCATTGAAAAACGCATAGTTTTACTTTTTTCAATAAAAATGGATATTTAGTGCATAGAGAACTGTGGCCCTTTTTCCATATTTGTCAGGAAAGATCAAAAGTACACAACAAAAGAAACTAAAATTGAAAATATATGTAATGCAATAAGATCGATCACAGTAAGCGAAATGTTTGGAGTTAGGGAAAGTTATTTGCTGAAGCAGTTTTAACAGTGATCCATGGAACATTAATCCATAAACGGTGTCTTGTTATTTCACGCGACATAATGTTTGTCCAGCTAACCTTTGCCGTGGTTGGTTATAAATTGTTACCGCTTCGGCTTACTAAGCAGAAGGTCATGCGTTCAATACCGATTCCGTTTATTGTATTACACAGCGTAACAAAAATGACACGTTTGCGTGTCTCAAGAACCAAATTATGTGTCTCTAGTAGATTTGGGGCTGCTGAATCTGATGCCGTTCTCAGAAATGTTCCAGCACGTCACAATTTTTAGCTACAGGTCGCCAAAGTTGTACAAAACACTGCTTTTATTAATGTTTACATGAAATTTAAAGTACAATTTATCATACTTTTTTGTAATCTAATCCACCAAACATGCAAAATAGAACTTGAACTTTCATTTCAGACATAATTTGATTGAAATTGCGCGATTAAATTTCGATTATACCGATTTTTTCAACATGCTTGCAGTCTCCATACAAAATTCTTCGTTTCTTCTATATGGCAAAATACAACAATTCTCTAAACCATCAAAAAATAACTTTTCCGTATCGAAAATAATACAAACTTTGATGATAAGTATTGTTATACACATAAAGTTTGAATTCAGTGGCAAATTAAGCCAATATATTACCTTACAAGCTGAGAAACTTGCATTTTCAACAGTCAATATCTCAAAAACTGGACGTGCTATGATATTTCTGAAAACGGCAATGGATTCAGCAACCCTTAATTAAGTGAATAGCGGTATTTTGGTGCTGGAGACAAAAACGTGTTCCGCAGTGTTATCAACCCCAAACGATAACAAACCGTATACTTTGAAGAATTCCTTCAAATTACCAAAACCTTACTTCCCGTGATATCCTTCCATAGAAATATAGAAGTATTTGCAATTATTCTATCTGGGCATCCAACTTATCCCATTCAATTCAATCAAATCCAATAAATCTGCCACAACGAATTAGTCAGGGCAGCATTCGCCTATTGAAGAATGCATGAATCTTGAACAAGAGCCAGATATAAATCCCAAATATCTGTCTAAGGTAACGAACCAGAAGGTGGGCCTTGATCACTTGAAAACTGCTTCAGAAAATAATTTTCCTTTTTTCAACTCCTTAGATTTCGCTTACTATGATCGATATCAATACATGTGTATTCAATTTTAAAAGACATACATACAGTTATTTCGATTGTTCTAGCAAATATCTCTTTTTTCGCTTTCTTTACCATATTAAATTCGGTTTATGGTGAATATTTGAGTAAGCGTTGATTTTTTATGAATACATTGTATGAAGCACTATCAGAACTTTCAATTTTGCACATTTTTGCTCAAGGCATCAAAGAGCTATCTCGAATATTTTTCAAGTTATAGACAATTTTCGGTTAAAAACATATTATTTTCAAAATTATGTCAATCTTTTCAAACAAAAAACGTCCTAACAGTTTTTTCACCATACACAGAGAAAGAAATAATATTTCTAATGCCGACAAAAGATTGATAATCCGTTTGCGCCTTTCGGGGATATCGGCATTTGAAAACAACCATTTTTTTCGAAGAAAATTTCTGATAACTCTGTAACCATAAGAGATAGAACAGTAAAAAAACGGCAAAAAGTTGCGGAATCAAAAGTTCTAAAAGTGCTTGGAACAAAGTTTTTGCGAGAAATTATCGTATAAGAAGTTATCAGGAAAAAACTGATTTTTCAGTACCACCCTAACTATTTTGTTAAAAAAAAATCATAACTCGCGAACCATAAGAGATAGAAATTTGGGTTCTTCGACAAAGTTGCTCCAAATCGGTTGTTCTAAAACATTGTAGAACATTGTGTAGTCCTAAATGCGTCAGCAAAAAAGTTTATGTGCTGATCTCTTAAACCATGTGGGCCACCCTAATTTCACATCTCTGAAAAAAATGTCTGAAAAATATGGAGAAACTTTGCCGAAGACACCATATATCTAAAATTGACGGTTTAGGCGCAATCATTTTTGTCTTCCTAGATATGGCTTTGGGACCAATGTGGATTGTTGTTGGCAAGCTGGAGTTATCTTGCAGTTCAAACAAACGTTGTTCTATATTTCATGTGTAATATCTGTCCCTCCCTCCCAGGTAATTCCCATATAAACTGTAAAGGGCTTGTGCAGTCTTAATTTTCACTCGAATGAGCTCAAATTTTAGCAGGACACTCAGAATTTGATTTAGGACCGAATGAGCGGTGTGGAGCAAAAACGATTTTTTGAACCACTCTAGCATATATGTATGAATAAACGGTTGTTATTGAGTCTTCGTCATGGCCAGACGATTAATTAATGGTATAGAATCCTTTCTTTACTAAACGCAACTTTTGGATATTTTGAGTGAACATCTTTAAAAGTTTAGTGTTCGCATCTTACAAAAAATAGAAAGAACACGTACAGCAGAAGAAAAGTTGAGTTTTGTTGCAGTGTGTTGCAAAAGATTTTTAAATCACATAGAAATCAATAACTTTTCAATAAGGCGCAAGGCAGTAACCATCAGGAGACGAACAACCGTAACAGATGATTACAGTTTTCAAACAAAACGACTAGTTTATGTTTTTTATATTCAACTTTATGGATGAACGATAAAGGTATTCTCAGAGTAATCGCTGAGAATGTTGATAAGAACTTCTTAGAATACTTCTGAGTGGATTTGTAAATTAAATCTAGATTACAATACCCCTCTGTTTAGCCCATTCATTTATTAATATTACGACACGCTATTTTGCATTTATGTGTATATAGAACTAACACGCAGTGATTGCCATATTGCGCTTAAAACGCATTTTTCGTGCGGTGTTTTCGTGCTTAATGTTAACGCTTATCTCACTTTAAAAAACTCTGTTCACCTTTTCAAATACCTATACATAGTCATTTAACAAGAATCACCTTATCTTACATTTTCCTCTGTTTTATTATGTATACCATTCAAGTAGCACCTACTTTCAATTTCAAATTTGGTATTTACGGTCGCTGCTTTTGTGCAATATATTGACGAATTGCTTATTCATTTGCCCGACTGTTTATCCTTACAGCATATTTTTCGCACAGCAATAATATTTGCTGAAATAATAAAAATAATGCTAAGAGAACGTAAACCGAGCCTTTGAATGCCGCCGTGTCAATATTCACGTCCAACATCCAACGTTACACTTCTGATGCCAATATGGATATTAAAGAATATGGATGGTAGAGTACGACGCACAATGGTTCAAAAATAGCCAAAACCTCAAAAATCAAAGATGTTTTTTGCCGGTTTCATTTTCCTGGCTTCTTTGGCATTTTTGTGGTTTAAAAACATAGTTTGAAGAAGATTCATTGGAATTTGATTTTTAAACAATTTCTGAGTTGACCGTTGACATTATTTTTCAAGGTTTATATTGCCGTCTGTAATTTATAATTAAGAATTTAAAGTGAGCTCAAACTGTAATGGCATCTAGAGAAAAGTTGCTCGTGAACACATAAAGTATACTCATGAACAAACATACATAAGGCTCAGATTAACTTCATTGTACAGCAAAATTGCGTTCAATTTTAATATTTCTTTTTCTTGGCATTATGTCCTCACTGGGACAGACCTGCCTCTCAGCTTAGTGTTCTTATGAGCACTTCCATAGTTATTAACTGAGTGCTTACTTTGGCAAACTTGCCATTTTCAATGTACAGGAATCGACTGTGATGGAGGTTATGTTTTTGGGTTTACGGCTTTCTGTCTATAGGAATCATAAAAGGAATTCCGTTTTACACCTAAGGTGAATCCGTTTATGATTCCTATAGACTGAAAGCCGAAAACCCAAAAACATAACTTGCCATTTTCGCATTTGTATATCGTGTAGCAGGTACGATTATACTCTATGCCTATATGATTCAAAACGCTAGAAATATAAAAATAAAGTAGAAATAGAACAATTCTTACCATTTGAATAAGAGCTTGAGGTTTTGGCCAACATTTCTTCTAGATCGAACCACTGTGGCGACGGTGTTGAAGGCAACAAAACACCGATTGATTTACGTCTCCCCTTCCGAACAGCTGGAAACGATTTGTGAGACTAATAATAACCCTCTTATGAGGGGTTCGGCAATTATATGCTTTGGTGAAAAATAGAAACACGAGATGAAAGCAAAATCTATATTTGCATTCCCGCGCGAATACGGGCCTTCGGAAGCGGTGTTCGGAAGCCTGTCGCGTCGCGCCGGTGGGTGGGGAAAAAACGCATAAATGAGCAAAAAAGTGTGAAAACTACCAGAGGCAGGGCCAAGTGGAAAATCAAAACAAAGCTATCAGCAGTGTGAAAGGAAAGCTCACAAATCTTGTCGGCGAAAGAGTTGTAAATAAAAAAGTGGCAAACGAAATAACACATAAAAATAAACCGATGGGAGCATTTACAATATCACGCGGTGGGCGAGATGATGGGTCTGGCTTTGACTGCCTGCCCCGATCGAAGAGGTGTAACAAAAACAAAAACTAAGTTATGAATTCAATTGTTCAACATTTTTCATATTTCGATAGTTAACTTAGTATCGCTGTATGCGTTTGAAATGCAAATATCAAATGCGGGAAGATTTTTCACAAAGAAGGCGAAGTCAAAGTTTGATTTTCTATGCTAGGTTGGCGGTGATTTTTATCGCGGTTGCCAAGAGTCCTTTGGTTAGTTTGTGTTGCCGCATTTGGAACGCATTTGAACAAGATTTGCACGTCAAACGCAAACAGCAATACCGTGCTGCATCGAATTGCTGGACGCCTCGAAAGCCGGACCCTAGCCTTTTTCACTGTGTTTTTGGACTAAATTCTGATTTTTTTTGCCTCGTATCCTTAATCTACAAATCTTCATAAATGTCATCTACATTCTCCATGCACAAAAGTTGTCGAAAAAATATTTTTGGGTGAACTAAGGCCGGTGTCCGGGATTCAAAGTATCCGGACACTTTGAATCAACACGGAATTTCGGGTAAGTGTGCCACCTTAAACAACTTGCTCTCTAACTTTGCCCAAAGCTAATAAAACCCACTTATTTTGGCTTCATGTTGTTCGTTTTGCATCTTTTCATAAGCACTATGTCATAGATAATAATTCCAAACAATACCAAATTCCGAACAGCGGCAATTTTCAAGGTAACAATTGACATTTTCACAACATTTGCAGAGGAGTTGAATCATAGAACAGTTGATCATCCTGTGAAGAAATTTGAATGGTTTCATGAAAAATCGCATAAAAAGTCGAGTGGTCCAGATATGAGTCAAGTTTGGAATTTGAAGCAAAACGGTATTAGTTTTAGAGTTTCTAAAATTTCATTTAAAATAGCGTATTTTTTCAGCACTATGGGACAAGACAGCCGCCTAATAAACATCGCATGTAGTGCCAAGTGTAATGAAAATTTATTTATTTCATACTTATATTTTTTATAAAGCAGAGCCTAATTTATAAACTGAAACATATTTTTAAGTTTGCCGTCATAAGAGGATGCTTTATAACACGCGGAACTCGCTACTAGTGAATTAGAGTAACTGAAATAATTGAAATTATCTCATTTCCGTACAAAATAGGTTTGTATTACCATAGTTCAGGGCGGATTCAGGGACTAAACAACTGTAAAATCTTGATATAGATAAGTCAAACAACAAGAACTTAAAATGCCAAAATAACATGTTATTGTTGAATATTGGAAGCTTGATTTCGTATGTAAAACTTAATACTTTCTTCCTTCAAATACTACAACAACTTAAACATTTGAATAGTTACAAAAAAAAATCTGTTTATAATTTACCAAATAACATGCTATTTTAAATCTATGAAATCTTAGAATATTCCACTAAACTACGGATGTTTATACAATAGTTTATGTTAAACTCAACACTTGCCCCAAAGTCCGCTACCATATTGCACAGTGGACCTTTTTTTTGCAAAGAACTGTATTTAAATTCAATATCTCTGGATGATGCTAGGATAGAATTCATTTTCACCTTCAAAGAAAGTTTTTTTATTGGGCAAAACGATAGTGAGGTAAGTGTTTACGGCACGTTATTTTTTCGTAAGGTTTTGACCAATTGAAGGTCATTATACCCTATTTTTAATGGAATTGATATATTCATATATCAATATATCAGGGTTCCGCTGAGATGAAATCGATCTTTTTACCGCAAACAATTTTTTTTTTATAAGCAAAACCTGAGAGAGACTCGCGAAGAGGAAAAATATCAACGTCATATGCAGCCCAGATTCCCCTCTCACGAAACGTCAAATGCAGCCCACCGTTTTATGGCTGAAAAAGTGAAAAGTATTGTGTTCAAAGTAAATTGTTATTGAAAATCTCAGTCAGCGGAGCAGTTTTTTCCAAAGTTGCTGATAAGTCTAAGCAGAAGATTAATTATTTTTAATGTCTGCTACGTTTGCTGGCATGAAATTTCACTCAAACGGCTATTTATGATTCGATGTGATGCAAACTCAATCATTTTTTGATGAGAGGTTCATGTGAGGATTTGAACGGCTTGCGCATAATTGGTATAAACACAAAGTGGAATAAGAAAAAACTCAACAATCACAGAAAAAGAAGACCGTCTTCGCGAGTCTCGTCTCAGAGCAAAACGATAGAGAGGTAAGTGTCCACGGCACGTTATTTTGTCGTACGGTTTTGGCCAAATAATGATCATTTTACTCTATTTTCAATGGAAATGATGCATTCATAAATCAGTATCTCTGAATTCCTCTGGAATAGAATCAATTTAGCACAAAATAAATATTTTTTCATGGGAAAAACGATAGTTAGGTAAGTGCTTACGGCACGTGTTATTTTCGTATGGTATTGACCAATGGAAGGTCAATTTACTCTATTTTGGATAGGAATTATATGTTTATAAATCAATATCCGCTGAGATTGAAACGATCTTTTTGCCTCTAAAGAAATATTATTTCATAAGTAAATAGATGGTGGGGTGAGTATTCACGGCAAACGATATTTTTGCATGAGGTTGTCCGACCACTGGTCATATTATTATGTTTTTGATATAAATGATATACTTTTTAGTCAACATCTCTGAATTTCTCTGGAACCGATACTTTTTACCTCTAAAGAGGTATTTCTCCATCAGCAAAACTATATTGAGGCGAAACTGTGAGGCATCTAATTTTTTCGTACGATTTTTGCCAATTGAAGGTCACTTTACCCTATTTATTTTGATAGAAATGAGATATTCATGCATAAATCAATGGACCGATGCACGAGTTCACTAATTTGACGTTTGAGCGGTGCCGAATTCACTAGTTTCCATGGTAACATAAATAACACGGCACCGCTAAAACGTCAAATAGTGAACCCGTGCATAGGTCCATGGGGTTCTGCACAAAAATCATTCTCTCTCTTTCGTGCTGCTGTGGAATTAGTAAACAACAAGGCCAGTAAACGTCAAAATTACATACAAAATCAAAACAATGCAGAGCCTAATATATTCCTTTGAATAAATGATAACGGAATGCTTGCCGCCTTCATTGATGAATAGAGTATTCTGAAATACATGCTATATGTTATGATAGATTAAACTTCCTGAACTGGCTGTTTAATCGTTTAATAATTTTGTGACGGTAATTTAGTTGGAAAATGGTGTTAAATCAGTATTTGGTAGACCAGTATAATAAGTTCAAAAAAAAATCCGAAGATTCTAGTAAGTTGGCTAGAAAATCGATGTATTTCTGTCTATGTACCTTCATGAATCAAGCAATTCAACAGAAGATGGGTTATGAATCCATCCGAAGAACGGTTCCTTAAGCGTAATAAAGAATGGCTGGAATCCGATGTTCAGGTATGTTTACATTTTGAATCTCCATCTCGTTTTGGTAGTTCTCATTCGATAAAAACTTATATATCAATTCCTTCAAGTTCATAAGGGGCCGTGTATTAATCGTATATCGTGTGGCAGGTACGATTATACCTTATGCCCAGGGAAGTCAAGGAAATTTCCATAACGAAAAGATCGTGAACCGACCGGTAATTGCACCCAGACAGCTTCAGCATGGCTTTACTTTGTAGCCGTTGACTCTAACCACTCGGTTTTATTTTACAATAATAATAAATGTATAAGAATATTATGATAGCAAGCGAAACAATCACCACCCTCTTCGCATATTTGTCCGAAAGAAAACCAAAAGATTTAAATTTGACGGATTTGTAATTCAATTGCTAAGAAACATATACTCCACAATAATTATAAAATAATCTGACATTGATTTTCATCAGGGCTTACTTCCAAAGATCGATTTCTCTTCATTGTTGCTATCTTCACAGTATTACAGAAAAGTGAATCTTCATGAAAATTTTTAGTATTGTTCGATAAAGAATCTTCAAATTTTGCGTCGTTAACTAGAAACTTAAAATTGCGAAATTTTAAGCAAAAGAAAGGATCGCTGAAATCAGAAAGAAGCTCTTTTGAAGGAAGAATGTAGACTTGATGTCGTTACAGAGTCAGAGATGCTTTATTCGTTTGATTTCTTAGTTAATCTGCGTTAATTCGTTTGATTTCTTAGTTAATAATGCTTAAATTATCGAATAAGTTCATTTGATAAAATGTACATTAAACAATTTTGGTGCTTGTATGAGTAACCAAAATGTAAAATCCAGAAATAAGTATTTTGTGGAACTTTTCTTGGGACTCGGACCACCGAAACGAATTTCCGAATATTCAATCGTAAGCTTCAAATCAAATTTTGAAGGTGAATTGTTTGTGCACTATCACACAATTAAATTTGCAGATTCACACATAGAATGAAACTGAAAAGTTTTAAAAAGCGGACAAGATCATGCTCCAAATTCAAAACAAAATCCCCTTAAAACTGTGACAAAACTACTAAATAGCTTGGACGAAAAGCGAAGAGTTTTGTATCATCAAGTGTGCGAACAAAACATGCCAAAGCTTGTGTCATTGCTGAAGACCACGATTTAGATGCACTCTTGATGGCAGCTGAAAAATCAGCAAGATCTTGTGGCAAAACTGAAACAGCAAGAGTTCTGAAGAGTTTGATAAATTGTAGTGAAGAACATGCAGCATCCTTACTGAAGGCATTGAAACAAGCTGCGTCCGTTGAAAGCTCTCTTGCTCCCAAAAACGAGCTGAGTTTGAGTAAAACCAAATATTCAACAATATCGAGATATTTAAGGTGAAACATCTCGGAATCCAAAGATGGCCGTCACAATGGCCGACTTGTGCCCCTACTCACGATTTCAAAGGCACAAAACTGGAGAAATAATTGGCAAACATGTCTGATCTTCTTATTTTAAGCTTTCTGCTAGTGCACAAAGCCAAAATAAAAAGTTCACTGCTGATGGATGCTTTCTTCCCGAGATTTGTGCCTTTGAAGTTTCAGTGCAATCTTAGAAGTTGATTCCAAACTGTTTCACCTTAAGATCTGTATTTGGATTCAATGTTTTACAGCCGTGGAACAGATAGCCGTAGCGGTAAACGTGCATCTATTCAGCATGACCATGCTGAGGGTCGTGGGTTCAAATCCCGCTGGTCGAGGATCTTTTCGTAAAGAAAATTTTCTCGATTCCCAGGGCATAGAGTATCTTCGTACCTGTCACACGATATACACATGCAAAAATGGTCAATCGGCAAAGAAAGCTCTCAGTTAATAACTGTGGAAGTGCTCAAAAGAACACTAATCTGAGAAGCAGGCTTTGTCCCAGTTGGGACGTAACGCCAGAAAGAAGAAGAAGAAGCCGTAGAACAAAATTACAGAGCACTGTAACGATTTCGAAATAAATTGGGCCAAATAGATCACTTGGGATCCTAGTGGTAAACCCAAGTAAAGAGATATGCTCGTAACTCATCTTACGCAATTTCTCGAATGCTGTACTAGCACATTAGAAAAAAATGTTTTCTTCGTCAAATGGTAGCGAAAAAGTAGAAATAATTCTACGAATCACATGAGGAATTGATTCCGCTACTGGCTTTATTCAGTATAACCAAAGTACAACAACATGGCAAAAAGGCTGTTATCTAGTGTTTGGAACTTGATACACCTGATTCCATCGAAAGTCTTAGATTGTTGAGTGTCCTTAGCTGCTGTCTCAGTCAGATAAATGTGAGCAAGGTTCAAGAACTCTACAAAAAAAACTGTTGAAGCTCTTCGAAAAGATCTGAAGATAAAAAGATATTCCACATTGCATAGAAAAATACAGGCATATGGGTGATCTCAGCCAGAATTTGATAATATATACTTTTATTGTTATGACCATTTACTGACATGAACGGATAGTTCGTAAATCGTCCACATAAGTGCGCAACAATCTAAATTTTTACTGTGACGTTCTAGAGATTTGGTAAAGTTTTCCATTTTAATGAAATAAACAAATCTTTCGAAGACGTCAAAATCTCACATCTTGTTTTCACTTGTTTTCAAGTTATTCGCAAAATAAAATCAAATTAATGAAAAAAAAAACGTTTTTTTCTCACTGAGTTACGTAAAAGAAAATCATGCCTTCCTAATTAAGTTTGTATGCAATTTCTTATAACAAAATAAACTTGTTTGTAGACTTGTTTGACAAATTAAACTTAAACGACTTTTTATGGTCATCCAATCTTTTTATATATAGAAGCGTAAATGATGATTTCGCAATGGTGTCGATACGAAAGTCTTCACTCAAATAAGTTTTTGCATAGATTCAGAAATTTGATAAGACATATATGATTGAGCCTTATTAACCCGTATAGTTCTGAGTAAAAGCAAAACTATCACCGCTCAGGAAATACATAACGGACCCATCGCAATAGCTTCGGCCACAGGAACATTCATGAGATCACTTAACCACTTTTAGAAACTAGATATGTGTACGAGTAGTGGGAAAGGTCTCTGTTATACGTTTAGAATTGAAGTCCTATATTCAAAGGAGTATTTAGGAAACCTTAGATAAGCATTGAACTGAAAACATAATAGATCCTAGTTGTTTGATCTCATGTAAGCATGCATTGTAATGAAATGAGCTTCTGATGAACATTGATCTCCCCAAATACGTAGATGGAGATCTGAATTAAAAAAAAATGATCCTATGATATTATGATATCTTTTTATCGAGACTTTTAGTCGGTAGCTTTATAACTGGGCCTTTCAATTATCAATTATCATGTCAAATTTCAATCTGTATCAAACTATATCATGTATGGTATAACTGTAATAGCATTACATGATTTTTTTTGTCACAGTTGTTTTTTGGACACCTTACCGGCTAAAGTTTTAAACACATTATGTATTTTATTTTCGATTATGTTTGTGATTGTTATTCCTGTTTGATCGGGTTCAAGACTAGACGGCCACATGCAAATTGATGCCACGTGCACTGGTTTTGTTTATCCATCTTCTAGAGAAAGACGGCAATAAGTCGAAATGGGCGTTCACTACTGTTTTAGTTGGTTGAATATCCTGCCGGGATAGACCGAAAGAATCAAACAGGCAGTTCGAAGTAAATTCTTATCAAAAATTGTAATAAATCGTAAATTTCTGTGGATGGCTGAATACATATATTTTCTGGAATGTTTGAATCGTGGTAATTTGAACTTAAAAAGGTATACAATTTGTTTGTCAAATTAAGCATGTTAAAACAGTTATTAGTATTTTTTTTTAAATCCTCATCATATAAACAACGCTATTTTCATTCGACATACAAAGCATATATGAATCCTCATCATATAAACAACGCTATTTTCATTCGACATACAAAGCAGTTGAACTTAACAAAATCTCGGAACTTAGTAACTTGATGGAATGATACAAGTTTTAAAGTTTTGAAACAAGTACTGGCATCGAAAGCTCACAACAATGTGTTACATTGGGTTTTCTTTTTTTTTAGTTTTGAGCATCTTTAAACAAATGTTTACTATATAAATTGACGAAGTGCAAGATGTTTTGTGTGCCTAAATTATTTTCCTGGACCAGTGGAGTATTGCTTGATTTAAAAACGTTTAATAGTTATTCCAGTTAAGATCCATCACTATAAGCCGTTATTAGATCTATTCTGACATCATCCTTATCTTAAGTGTAGTGCATGTCATAAAACTGATCAACATTGAGGAATAGGTACAGTCGAAGTTTGTTATAGCAACATCGCAAGGGACCGTCGTAATAGAGAAACGTCGTTATAGAGAGCAGATATAACAACAAAATATTTGTCAAGGGACAGGAAAATGTCGCTATAAATGTTGTTATTATAACGAGCTTCTACTGTAATAAAATATCGATTTCGACATAGCTCTTGCTTTGCTTCCTCAGAAACATTTAAAGGAACAATTAAACAAAACGTTGAAAGTGTTTTGTCTTTTGACCTTTTGTTATGGATCCTTATACACTAGAGTGTCTATCCCGGGACATCCCGGGACAAAAAATCCTGGGATTTTATTTCTGACATCCCGGGAATCCCGGGATTCCTGAAACGTACGTAGATTTTGATGAAAACCACTAAATTTCAATGAAAAACAATGACATTTTTTCTCACTATCAACCATATTTAATGAAGTAGAAGAGCATAATGAAAAAGAGAATAAACGAGTAATTATTTTCATGAAAAGATCAATTTACCAAGAAAAAAACGTATATTTTTATATGTCTAGTTGCAAAGTTTTTATACTTTTCTTTTCAACATTACCCGATTTTAAAAGCCTATGTTGAGGAAACAAATTTGCCGCAAATCGCAAGTCAGTACCATCTAAAAAAACAGGAATTGGAAAAAATGACTAAAAAGTTTTCAATCTTGTTTTCCACATCAATATTCAAAAAATTCCAGTAAATTGAAACATGTTTGGATCTTAATGAAACTTTCATAATTTGCATTTCACTCCGTTGTCTTTCCAAGCAAAACATAGAGATGACCAAATAACGATTCATTTTTGTGTTATACGAAGCAAAAATCTGCAGTGGGACTGACATGCGTTTACTTTTCATTATGACTTGCGATTCACGGATATAAACTTCAGTCAATAATTTTCAGCAATTAACTACAATTTTTTCAATGTTCTTTTGTTCTTAAGTTTTTATGAATGTTCAAATGTTTGAAGCAAATTGCGTTTAAATTATGAATTAAGTTTTTATCATACTTCCATTTAAACTTCAGTCAATAATTTTCAGCAATTAACTACAAATTTTTCAATGCTCTTTTGTTCTAAAGTTTTTATGACTGTTCAAATGTTTGAAGCGAATTGCGTTATGAATTAAGTTTTCATCATACTTCCATTCATAAATGTTATGGAGAATTTGAAAAAAATCCATAGCAAACCCGTAATAAGTTAAGCTAAGTTTTGATTTTTGTTAGGTTACTTTATCAGACTAAGAAAGTCTTATTTGAAATGTGATTTGCTTTTTATTGACATATTATTTTCTTAATTTCATTGAAAAAAAGTTTTGTTGAATTAGTACTTCCATTTCAACCGAAATGCTAGTTTTATTGAAAATTGTATAAATCCCGGGATCCCGGGATTTCACGGGACAAGCATAGATTTTTGATCCCGGTACGAGCGAAATGCCCGGGAAATGGACACTCTATTATACACCATTGTACAAAGTAGACAAAATTATTCCGATAGACCACATCGATGTAATAGATGCATCGCCCAGTAACATGAGAAAATAAGGCGTTCATTATGCCAAATAATTTCCAGCTCGATAGCAACAGTTTCGCAAAACCCGACAGATTGTGTACATGTTGGATGTCGTATGGATGTACAACTGGCATTTGCACCACTCCCTCGAGACACATCAAAGCCAGTGAAAGCACAATAAACGAAATCAATATTTGCAAAACAGTTCAATCCCCTTCGAGTGGACGGAAACAATCCAACTTGTCCGTCAACACAAGGCTAACTTTCAAACAGATCAGCAATTTTGAATGCCGATGTAGCAACAGTGAGAAAACTAATCAATAATAAGGGCTTCAAACACAGTTTAGACAGCATTATACTTGTTTAGTATTGAAATGCAGCAGAACTACACACTGTTGCTGTCGGGAGAAATGTGATAACTTTTCTCTGTTCCATTTGGCTTAATTCAAATCAAAAATTTGTTCGTTAGTTTTTATTTCTCCCACTTTGTCATGCCAATTGAATTTAATTGATTGGAACTTTGAAGTTTTTGATCATTTATGTAACATAGAAAAGACGACACCGAAGAAGTCTGTAAGTCGCATACAAAATAGGCCTATCTGCCACAAGATAAGCAACATATTAGAGTACAACGGTATTTGCTCGCCTCTCTAGTTATTTTTAGTAGTTTATTTTGCATTTGCAAAAATGAAGTGAAATGTTAAAATTCAATTAGTTTCATACTCTAATAAACTCATCCAAAGTGAAAGTGAAGAGATTTATATAACAATTATGATCAGTTTTATGGACAAACGTCATTCCATACTTAAACGAAAATTTAAATGAAAACACCAAAACTTTTGAATATATTGCGGGTGCCCTTGTTGTAGATGGGGCATAATTCACGGATTGTGTCTTTCAATCGATGCAGACAAATGGCCAGCTCCTCCTCACCAGCTTGTTTTTTGTTCTTGAGCTATTGAACAGCATCCTTAATATGGAGCTGAATGGTTTTCCTCTTTCGCTGAACCAACGAAAACATTTTCTTTGTTGTCTTAATGCTATTTAGCCGAGCTATCAGCATCATTCAGGTGTTCATCGAAGTGCTGCTTGCATCTTTCAATGGATTATTAAAATAACCAAAACCGCTATGAACAGCAAAGATCTATGAATTGCAAACACCAAAGCGTCACCGTAGTCTTTTGTGTTTGACAGAACAGCAATACTGTCACTATATTGAATTACGTACACGGTGATGCCTTTGTTTTGAAGCGGTAAATGTCGAAAAAGTTACCTTCAATGATCCATTACTGCACGTGCGTTCGTCCGTCAGGATGCTTCCAACCTTCATACCCTAGTAACACATCCAAAACAATCTGGTTTTGTTCAATTCCATTTTTGTTTTATATTAGCCTCGTGATGTGTCTTTTATTTTATTGCAGCTTTCAATACAGCTCAATGGTTTTAAAAACTTCAGGTTTGAAGGAAGTTAAAGAAACAGCAATAATATGGCAGTAAATATGATGAATATATGGAAGCTGTCGTTTTCTCAGCGTTCAAGCGTCCTACAAAATTACCATAGCAACAGCTTAGCTTAGACTGACTACACATATCAATGGTTGCTATTCCGTGATTGACCGAAGTCAGTGAAAATGCACAAAGAATCAACTAGAAGTTTGACTGGGATTGGCCATAATCTTCT
This sequence comes from Aedes aegypti, assembly GCF_002204515.2. Classification (NCBI taxonomy): domain Eukaryota; kingdom Metazoa; phylum Arthropoda; class Insecta; order Diptera; family Culicidae; genus Aedes; species Aedes aegypti. Next base: position 286,002,458 of record NC_035108.1, read on the forward strand.
TCAGTGTGCATAATTCAGTGCCTCTATTTATACAGGGTCAATAACGGCGCCGGCCACGTCCTTGCAGTCAGGTGGGATTGAGGGAAGGAATGTTAGTGTGTAACCTTTGCTATTTGGAGACCGTGTTTGCCTCTGCATCTCCACAAAGGTTACTGGGAGGGATGTTTGTTAATGGGGAGGATCGTTGGGTCACAGGATTCACTTTGATAAGCAATTAGACCATGATAAATAATTATTTGTGAGATATAAACATGATTATGCCGACACTTGGGGTGACGAACCATTCAAAGTTTGTTGAACAAATACCTAAATGAAACATTCCTAACACTCCTATTCTTATGCCGACACTTACAGTGACGAACCATCCAAAGTTTGTTGAATAAAGTGAACCTTTCGGAAGTCTACACTTGTAGTGTCCAACCATTCAAAGTTTTTTATTACAAAAATAAAGGTAAAAAGAAAGGGGTGTTTTGCATAGCATAGCATAGCATAGCATAAACTGACTGTACATGTCAATGGTTGCTACTCCGTGATTGATCGGAACTGGTAAGAATTGCACTACGATCCAAATGAATAAGGGATGGGAGTTTCCGCTTACTCTCGAAGTGCAATTTTAGCAGATCTAATATTATTGATCAATAACGGCGCCGGCCAAGTCCTTACAGTCAGTTGGGATGGGGAAGGAATGTTAGGGTGTAATGATTGTTGCTTCTAGAGACCGAGAATACCTCTGCATCTCCACAATCACCACGGGAAGGGTGTTTATTAGTGAGGAAGGAAAAGATCTGGGAGTCACCTCTGGTCGGTGATGCGATCCATGGACAAGGGGGAAATATACGACTTGTATTTAAAGCTAGTTTTGTATTTTTGTCTCGAGAAGTTTTTGGAAAAATTACGTCAACATCTATAATGTCGAACAATTCAAAAGACGTTTTTATTAATGACGAAAACTGAAAATTACATGTATATATTTTAACTTATATGAAACAGGAATAATGCCGACACTTGTAGTGACGAACCATACATAGTTTGTTTGAAAATTACATATGAGTATTACTGTGTATTTTGTCTCGATATGGTAGAAGTTTTAGAAAATACGTCAACATTCACAATGTCGAACAATTCAAAGGATAATTTTTAATAATGTCAAAAAGAGAAAAATATATGTATATTCAAATTGTATAAGAAAAAAGCATAATGCCGACACCTATAGTGACAAACCATACAAAGTTTGTTTTAATATTACATAAAAGTTACGCTTTCAAGAAAATATGTGTTATCATAAGCATGAAACGAACTCACCAGTTGGCCATCCATTCTCGACTGAACACAAAACTGACACTGACAGCAAAACTTCTTGGCGTCCCGAAAATAAACCGTCTTGCTTGGGCCTTCCCAAATACGTACCCAGCAAGACGCTCCAAAACAAAGGGAAAAAAAAAAAAAAAAAAAATCTCCGGCGACGAAAACACGCGCGAAACCGTCAACAAACTCTATCGGACGACGCAAAACCGAACCGTCCTGCTTGGGCTTCTCGAAGCACTACCCAGCAAGACGCTCCAAAACAGGGGGAAAAAATTCTCCGGCAACGAAAACGCGCGAATCCGTCAGCTAAATCAATCGGACGACGCAAAACCGAACTGTCCTGCTTGGGCTTCACAAAGCACTACCCAGCAAGACGCTCCAAAACAGGGGGAAAAAATTCTCCGGCAACGAAAACGCGCGAATCCGTCAGCTAAATCAATCGGACGACGCAAAACCGAACTGTCCTGCTTGGGCTTCACAAAGCACTACCCAGCAAGACGCTCCAAAACAGGGGGAAAAAAATTCTCCGGCAACGAAAACGCGCGAATCCGTCAGCTAAATCAATCGGACGACGCAAAACCGAACTGTCCTGCTTGGGCTTCACAAAGCACTACCCAGCAAGACGCTCCAAAACAGGGGGAAAAAAATTCTCCGGCAACGAAAACGCGCGAATCCGTCAGCTAAATCAATCGGACGACGCAAAACCGAACTGTCCTGCTTGGGCTTCACAAAGCACTACCCAGCAAGACGCTCCAAAACAGGGGGAAAAAAATTCTCCGGCAACGAAAACGCGCGAATCCGTCAGCTAAATCAATCGGACGACGCAAAACCGAACTGTCCTGCTTGGGCTTCTCGAAGCACTACCCAGCAAGACGCTCCAAAACAGGGGGAAAAAATTCTCCGGCAACGAAAACGCGCGAATCCGTCAGCTAAATCAATCGGACGACGCAAAACCGAACTGTCCTGCTTGGGCTTCTCGAAGCACTACCCAGCAAGACGCTCCAAAACAGGGGGAAAAAATTCTCCGGCAACGAAAACGCGCGAATCCGTCAGCTAAATCAATCGGACGACGCAAAACCGAACTGTCCTGCTTGGGCTTCACAAAGCACTCCGTTCAAGCGTCCTACAAAATTACCATAGCAACAATCGAAAAACTCATATCAGTCTACAATACATACCTTAGACCACGGCATAAACAAATAACAAGACAGGCTCTTTACTGATGTAAATATAAAATTTGATTGTTAACATGTGACGTCACTCCTATCGTACCATATACCATCCGGACCACTAGATCATTTATCGCAAATTTGTTCGAGGTGGATAGGAATGACGTCGTCAAGTAGCTGTCAGTTTTCGGAGTATATCAACAATGTGATGGATTTTACTCAGGTGGCGCAGATCATTGATGCGTGCCACTAGTTCTCTCTTTCATTCTCCCGCTGTTCTTGTGCAGCGCAAATAGTGACGTCACTATTACTAAATAAAACTCATTACGGATCTGGAGGAAGATCTTTGCGGAATAATAATTTTCTCTACATCCCAGAACATAGAGTATCTTTGAGCTTGTTGCGATATACATATTTGAAAATAGCAAGTTGGCCATAAAAGTTCGCAGTTTTTAATAAAGGGAACGCTCATAAAATATTTCGCTGCATATCAAACTCTGTCCCAGTTTGGGCGTAACACTTGATGAAAATTAATTGATAAATCCCTTCTTAAAAATTATTTGCAGAATACTTCACACAGCATAACTCAAATGAAAAACAATTTTTTAAAAGAAAATATTTGTTGCAAATCTTTTCAACGATTCAATAGGGGTATTCACTTAAAGCCGCGTAACACATAATTCTGCGTAACTTCAGCCATGAAACTTTTCAAATGAAATATTCCACATTAGATTCGCTGGAATGTCAAATGAAATAATTTTGATCTAGTTGTCCACAGTTCTAACCACCGCATCGCGTTGGCATCGGCGTCGGCGTTGTGCCAAACTCTGTTGATCAATTTTTGGGGTTATTGAGGCTGAAGTTTGCACTTTAATAACGTCATATATATATATATTGATAATATTGATAGTGATTAATCATTCAACTGAGGCAAATGGTTGGCGCATCAGCATTTTATTAACGAAATCCATGTTTGATGATTAAAGATTCCATATAAGACTGCTTTCACCAGGTTACCTGCAGCTGATTCCGATTCCGAAAGATAGCCCAGTAATCCTAAGAAGTGCCTAACTTTAGTTTAAATTTTAAAACGGTTCCAAATCATTGAAGTCAGTTTATCGATTGTCTTCACCCAATTTTGTAAAGTAAAAAGGTCAAACTATGCTCCGGAGATGAACCAACCATGGGACATTATGGTTATAATTAAAGTAACCACTTAGAACAAATTCAACGTTTCAGACGTCACTGAACCTATCGTAAATTAACTTGTGCAAGATCGTGTTTCAGTGCGAGATTCATATCTGCCACTAGGACACAAAGTTCCAGATTGAAATAAAGCTCTCTTTGGTCTGTGAATTTGTAACCGTTTTGCAGCATAAAGTTTTGCAAACTTGTCTTGCTTCGGGCTTTTCCGTATACGTTCCAAGATCCGTTCAATGAAAACAAATTATTGACAATAAATTGTCAAATTACCAAAGCATTCTTGGATGCGATAAGCTGTTGAATTTGACAATCAGAAATGTTTCATTTGCATTTATTCGCAATGTCATGAAATATTTAGTTAATCATTTAAGCATGACTTACGCAGTGTTTTACGCTGTTAAGTGAATACCCCTAATGTAAACTTTAATTGTGGAAGTGTACATCAAAAACATCGTCTATTATAGAAAGAAGGGAAAATTTGTACTTGAGATAATATTTTTTCAGCATATCACGTAAGGTGATCAAAATTTAAAACGGTATAAATATAAAGAACACCTGATTTTTAAAAGAAGGCAAAATTTATGATTAAACCAATAGAAGATTGGACGCCAAAAATTATTGTGGCATAATAAAAACGAAAAGACATCAACAATTGCGATCAGAATCATCGAAGTGATTGTGAATTCTCCGAATATCGTTTCTCCGAATGTCGGTTCCCCGAATGCCAGTTCCTCGAATGACCCTTTTCCCCGAATGACCGGTTTCCCCGAAAAGTTGTGCTGTATAAATAGATGCTATAATAGTCTACAGTGGCTGGATAATGAACGAGAAGGAACGATAAACAATCGAAAGGAGGTATTCTGTCATTCTCGGCTATACACATGTTGGCAAAAATGCTGAGGACGGTAAAACTCGAAAGAACCACCAATTATATAAAGAAGGGTGCATTTTAGATGGTCAATTTGTTCACCACCCTGAAATGAATGAAGTTACGACATTTATGAGTGCTTAAAACTTTTCGGGGAAATGGGCTAATCAGTGAAATGGTATATTCGGAGAAACGCCATTCGGGGAAAAGTAGCACAAAACAAGCCTGATGTCATCAGAAAGATTCAATAGAAAAGTAAAAACGAATGTCATCTTAAGAAATTTTTGGTTTCAGACTCAGTATGCCAAACGACTTTATGCCAAATGACCATTATGCCAAACGACTTTATGCAAAACGGCTTTCTGTCAAACGACTTTCTGCCAAATAACCTACCACCCATTATTCATAAGCGTATAAAACAATAACTTGTTTTGTTATTTGAACCCAAAATTTTTGAATTGTGGGTGTTTCTGTTGAAACACGGCTTGGTAAACATACTTTCATAGCTGCCTATTTACCTTTTCAATGCACTGGGCAGCAAACTGGCTTGCAAAAATTGACTAAACATTTTTGTTATTAGTGACTTTCACGCCAAACATAGCTTATGGAATAATTTGCGAAATCTAGTGGCAGAATTTTATTTGATGAGTGCTCTTCAGGATATTTCTTCATTCAATTAACTGTTTAACGAGAAACTTGCGACGATCGACGCGCCACCATAATCCATATAACGGAGGGTATTAGAACTAACTTGGAGGTGATAATTTCGCAATTTGGAGGTTAACATTACCTCCAAACACTAGCGATTTTGCAATGGGATGTTGACGTTTGATCACGAATACCCTGTCTTACTTGTTCAATTCAATACTCTGCCCTACTTCTATCACCTTTTCCAGAAACCCTTCTACGATTGATTTGATTGTATATATTTAACCGGCTCTAGTCAACTTTGTAGCCAACTGGTTACTCACGCTGATTATGATTCTGATCTTGTCCCTGTTACATTTCAAATATCCCATAAAGCGATTCTCAATCGTATCAGCTCCATTTTCGTTTATTTTCGTGCTGACTGCAATACATATGAAACATGCATCGATTGTTTTTTTTTATTATTATTGTTTTTAAAGGCACTCTGTGCTCGTGGCCACTACTGTGCCGGAATCAGTTGATCTGTAGCTTCTTTACCGATACAGATCTATTTTCAACTTATCTATATTTACATCTACTTTCACTCTCTCCTACTCTTTTACTCTCACACCGAGCAGGTAGGAGAGAGCTCTGCTGTTAGTGTAGCCTCACACTGCCTGCGAACAGGGTCAGTTTGTCGTGAGGCGTCTTCTGGTGGCTGGACGGGTTTTTTTGTGGAGGGGCTGGGAATTGAACCCATGACCTTCCGCTTATGAAGCGAAAGCGTAACCTCAAGGCTACAGACCCCCCTACATCGATTGTTATCTTAATGTTAACATACCAATGGTGCGCCATGCGCTGCATTCACCAACCAAAGCTCTAAAATAATAAGTGTCAACGCTAATAGACAGGCTCTGTTTCATTTAAGATGCAATAACTGAAAAAACAGAATAATCGGCAGTATGAGCATCCTAAAAAAGCACTTCGTAATGTGTTCACGGTTCCTGTTTGTTACCTATATTCTGCAGAATAATTTTATCGAAAACATCAAACGCCCACAAGAGCTCAAGGTTAAATACGGAAGCAAAACTCCCGTACCGCTGTTTGTGACATACAAACAATTTTTCCTAGACGTGTCACCATTCAACCCGCAAAGCAAATCCCCTAGACTGCCTTCCACCTACGCACAATACAATAAACACGAAAGTAAAGCTTATGGAAAAGGAAACTCCTCAAATAGCCAGCCAAGCTGACGTACTATCCTAAGATCTTTTTTTTTTTTTTTTAATTTCTTTATTAGTATCATTCCAAACATTCATTTCTTATATCTAGGTGTTCTGTGTTATTTGACAACACTATCATCCTAATTTGGTAAAACAAATTTAAGATTTAATTAACATTTTGTTAACAACATATTACATTTCATTTGCCGTAGCAGTTCAGTTTTTTTACAGGTGAGTTGATTTCACCTGCTTATAAGAGAAAAAAAAACGTTTTGAATATACTTAACCTAACTTAACCTAAACATATAACGCATTAATCGTGGCAATAGAAGATTGTAACGATTTTTGCCTGAAATTATTAATGATTGTATTTGACATTTGTTCCAATGTTTCAACATTGGATATTCTATGTAACTCATTGGTACTATACCAAGGAGGAAGCCTCAGAATCATTTTCAAAATTTTATTTTGAATTCTCTGCAGAGCTTTCTTCCTGGTAGAACAGCTAGTCCAACAGCTAGTCCATATTGGTACAGCATACAACATGGCTGGCCTGAAAATTTGTTTGAATATCAAAAGCTTGTTCTTAAGACAAAGTTTTGATTTTCTATTAATAAGGGGATAGAGACATTTTACATATTTATTACATTTGGCTTGAATGCCCTCAATGTGATTTTTGAAAGTTAAATTCTTATCAAGCATGAGCCCTAGATACTTAACTTCATCTGACCAATTTATTGGAATTCCTCTCATCGTGACAACATGTCTACTTGAAGGTTTCAAATAAAGAGCTTTTGGTTTATGTGGGAATATTATTAGTTGAGTTTTGGAAGCATTAGGAGAAATCTTCCATTTTTGCAAGTATGAAGAAAAAATATCCAAACTTTTTTGCAATCGACTACAGATGACACGCAGGCTTCGACCTTTGGCGGAGAGGCCTGTGTCATCCGCAAACAAAGATTTTTGACATCCCTGAGGTAATTCAGGTAAGTCAGATGTGAAAATATTGTATAATATTGGTCCCAAAATGCTGCCTTGAGGAACACCAGCTCTTACAGGAAGTCTTTCAGATCTGGAGTTCTGATAATTAACCTGAAGTGTACGATTTGACAGATAACTTTGAATTATTCTAACAATGTATGTTGGAAAATTAAAGTTTTTTAATTTTACAATCAAACCTTCATGCCAAACACTGTCGAATGCTTTTTCTATGTCTAGAAGAGCAAGACCAGTAGAATAGCCTTCAGATTTGTTGGAACGGATAAAATTTGTTACACGTAAAAGTTGATGAGTGGTCGAATGTCCATGGCGGAATCCGAACTGTTCATTGGCAAAAATTGAATTTTCGTTGATGTGGGCCATCATTCTGTTCAAAATAACCTTTTCAAAAAGTTTACTGATAGAGGAAAGCAAACTGATTGGACGATAGCTAGAAGCTTCTGCAGGATTTTTGTCTGGTTTTAAAATTGGAACAACCTTAGCATTTTTCCATTTGTCAGGAAAATATGCTAATTGAAAACATTTGTTAAATATATCAACTAAAAATGATAAGCTACTTTCTGGAAGTTTCTTGATGAGGATGTAGAAAATTCCATCATCGCCAGGAGCTTTCATGTTTTTGAATTTTTTAATAATAGTTCTCACTTCTTCCAAATCAGTCTCCCAGGCATTTTCGAAGACGTTCTCTTGATTGAGAATATTTTCGAACTCCTGAGTAACTTCATTTTCAATTGGACTAGTAAGTCCTAAATTAAAATTGTGCGCACTTTCAAACTGCATAGCAAGTTTTTGAGCTTTTTCGCAATTAGTTAGTAATAATTTGTTTTCCTCTTTCAATGCCGGTATTGGCTTCTGAGGTTTTTTCAAGATTTTAGATAATTTCCAAAAGGGCTTAGAGCCAGGGTCCAATTGAGAAATTTTATTTTCAAAATTTTTGTTTCTTAATTGAGCAAAACGTTTCTTGATTTCTTTCTGCAAATCCTGCCATATAATTTTCATAGCAGGATCGCGAGTGCGTTGAAATTGCCTTCTCCTCACGTTTTTAAGACGGATCAAGAGTTTAAGATCATCGTCTATAATCACGGATTCAAATTTTACTTCACATTTTGGAATTGCAATGCTCCGGGCTTCAACAATGGAATTTGTTAAAGTTTCAAGAGCATTGTCAATATCAAGTTTAGTTTCTAAAGAAATGTTAACATCAAGATTGGAGTCAACATACGTTTCATATATATTCCAGTCGGCTCGTAAATAATTGAAAGCGTTAGCGTTAGCGTAGTTACGGTATACTTCGTAGATTGGATACTAGCAACATTCATGTTTCTTTTTAATAATCTCATCCTGACTACTTTCAAGAACAAGGCAGGGGAGTATACCTTGTTCAAATCATAAACAAGAATACTAAAAGCATGAATATCGCTATTCCCGGCCACGCCCATCTTTACCGTAACTTGGGATAGGGAAAGGAAATGTTGATGTCGCACTTACTTAATGAGAGGCCACCGACTCAGCGACACCCTCATAAGTGCTACGGAGTTGGAGGTTGGGGAAGGTATATTGTCAGGATTCGCCTAGAAAGCTGGCGATAGACCATAAATATTTGTTGTTTAAGCGTTTTCAAATTAATCTTTTGAATGCCGGCAATCAAAAGAGAAAACAATAGCTTATTTATAGTATAAATAGTATTTCGCGAAATGCTTGTCGATTGTGCAGTAATATTTTTGCTCAATAACCAGTAAAAAGCAAAACCGATCCCTCCAGGGTCATCGGATTGTATAAAATAACGATACGCGTAAAAAAAAAATCACGCCTATTGAAAAACTGTACTGTGCCCATTGAAAAACTGTACTGGGTGGTACTGTATTTTTAGATAATCGAAAAACGAAAGGAAGCGCGTTCGAGCTAAACACCCTGGGATAACACAGTCGGTTTTTCTGCTCAAAATTATACGAAAAGCAGAATCGATCCCTCCAGGGTCATCGAACGGTTAAAAAGCATCCACAACCGATTGTTAGTTGCATAACACCCGCCCGGACAGAATGCGCAATCTGAACATAATTATCAAACTCCGAAAATAACATTTTCCGTTCAAGAAACGATCAGAAGTTCCACGACGCGGACAAAAACGATCCGGAAAGCTCACAAAAGAAAAAGTATCATACTGGAACAAACTCACCGGATTGATTCTCTAAATTTATGTGCTGCCTGTCACTTCCGGATGGTTCGGTGAACTTAGGGCAGCCAAAAAACCAACAGTACTGAGGACACAAATCAAACAAATCACTTTTTCATTTTTCACTTTTCACTATTCCATTTCTGAATGTAAAAACTGTCCTGCTTGGGCTTTACGAAGCACTACCCAGCAAGACCCTCCAAAACAGGAAAAAACCAAACAAAAATCTCCGGTGACGAAAACATGCGCGAAACTCTCTTCAACCAAAGTACTTTAGGCGGCATCCACAAATTACGTAACGCTTTAGGGGGAGGGGGGAGTAGGCTCAAGCGTTACGGCTCATACAAAAAATTAAAATTTTTAATACAAAAAGCGTTACGGAGGGGGGGGGAGGTAGTCAAAAATTTCCAATTTCAGCGTTACGTAATAAATGGACGCCGCCTTAATACACAGATACTGGATTCCCAAAAATTGGCTCACCAACACATCCGCATCAGAAATGAAATATTTTTATTTTCATTTTGTAGTCCCATATTTCAGCAAAAGTTGCTCAATTCAATTTGTTTTTACATATAAACATTGAAAATCTTACGTTTGGAACTAGTTTGAAGCAAAACATTTTTTTACAGTTTTATGGAGTGGATGTCGAAGCAAATGTAATTATACTATAACTATGTTAAACTACATGTTTCAAATCCAAACTCCTTGAAAATTTATTGAAAAAGTGTTACTCCCATGCAATTTGAAGCAAATTCCGTTACTATTTTTCAGCTTTTTTCCTTTTCTTAGTAATACATGAACATTTGGGGGCATCCGGCACCTGTGTTTCAAGATATTTTGCCCTTCAACATCGAGTTAGGAAGAGTTGACTGTATTTGATTATTTTTATATTTTTACGAAATTCATGGAAAAATAGAAACGAAATGAAGCCTGCAGGAGGCCCAGTATACCCTATGTTCGTGCTTTAACGCCATTGTTAGCAAACATTTTCCATTAATGTTGACAATGATAATTGAAAGTGGAGCTGAAAGGATTAAGAATCGCTTCTTGGGATATTTGAAATGTAACAGGGACATGATCAGAATCAAAATCAGCATGAGTAATCAGTTGGCTACAAAGATGACTAGAGTCGGTTAAGACCAAATCAATCGTAGATGGATTTCTAGAAGAGGAAAAACATGTGGGGCTATCAGGGTATTGAATTGAGAAATATCCTGAAGAGCACTCATCAAATAAAATTCTGCCGTTGGAATTACTTTGAGAATTATTCCATGACCGATGTTTGGCATTGAAGTCACCAATGACAAAAATTTTTGACTTATTGCGAGTCAATTTACGCAAGTCAGTTTGGAGCAAATTCACTTGCTGTCCAGAGCATTGAAAAGGCAAATAGGCAGCTATGAAAGTATATTTACCAAACTGTGTTTCAACAGAAACACCTAAAGTTTCAAAAACTTTAGTTTCAAATGATGAAAACAGTTGATGTTTTATACGCCTATGAATGATGATTGCAACTCCCCCACATGCCCCATCAAGTCGATCATTACGATAAACAAAAAAGTTAGGATCTCTTTTGAGTTTAGATCCAGGTTTTAAATACGTTTCGGTAATAACTGCTATATGCACGTTATTAATCGTAAGAAAATTAAACAGCTCGTCCTCTTTACCATTCAGAGAACGAGCATTCCAATTTAAAATATTTAAATTATTATTTGGATCCATTAGAAAAACGTAATCCAATAACAATTTGATTTGTAAATTTTACACCTACTTGGACTGCTTCAGTCATAGTGGTGGCTTTGAACATTGCATCAATCATTAGATTCAATTGTTCAGTTAGAAAATTAAAATCAGAGGCAGACATGTCATGTGATTTCCCATTGGAATTTCCGGTAGACGAAGAAGCGGAGTTACCTGTGGCGGTAGGGTTTTTTCCATTTGATTTGAAACAAGTAGAATGGGTATCCATGGATCGAACAGGGGAGGAGTTCGAATTTCCTGCTACGATATCGGCAAAGGATTTACCGTGGGTAGATACATTCGAAATAGAAAGATTCGAACGGCTACCCGACGGATTAAAATTAGTTCGTGAATGAGCATGATTATGATCTTCCTGATGGGTATGATTCATGATCAAGCGATCGTTAACTGAAAAATGAGCATTGTTCGATACTCTACCAGGCAAATTCCGGAAACGACCGTTATCGTAACGGATATTTTCTTTCATCTGCCTGGCACGAGCCTCAATGACCTTTTTGCGTGAAGGACAAATCCAAAAATTGGACTTATGGTTGGCCCCGCAATTACAACATATGAATTTGGTGGTATCTTCCTTCACTGGACAGACGTCTTTGGCGTGAGAAGAACCTCCGCAAATCATGCATTTAGCATCCATGCGACAATTTTTTGTACCATGACCCCACTTTTGGCACCGACGGCACTGAGTGGGGTTCTGGTAATTTCCTCCAGGTTTCTGGAAATGTTCCCATGTCACACGGACATCAAACAAAAGTTTTGCTTTTTCTAAAGCTTTAATATTATTTAGTTCTTTTTTGTTAAAGTGAACTAAATAAAATTCTTGAGAAAGCCCTTTCCGAACAATGCCAGATTGGGTTCTCTTTTTCATAATGATTACTTGGACTGGGGAAAATCCAAGTATATCATTTATTCCATTTTTGATCTCTTCAGGTGATTTATAGTCACTTGAGAGACCTTTCAAGACAACTTTGAACAAACGTTCAGTTTTGTCGTCATAAGTAAAAAATTTGTGCTTCTTCTCTTCAAGATGTTTGAGAAGAAGCTCACGATCTTTAAGAGTTTCCGGCAAAACGCGACAGTCTCCTTTCTTTGCGATTTGGAAGAAAACCTTGATTCCCCTAATGGAGTTCAAGATCTCCTGCCTAAATCCCCCAAATTCGGAACAACTGACCACGATAGGCGGCACTCTTTGCTTCCTCACTTGAATCAAAGAGCCTGGGCTAGAGGCTGCTTCGATTTGGTGTTCGGAAAATTTGTCTAGAGCATCGAACTGATTGCTCATTTCGATACAATTATTCATTTCACCCTTGGAAGAAAGTTCGCATTCCGGGGAAGCGTCCTTTCTTCCATTCTTGCCACGTGTAGTGACAGTTTTAAAACCCACTTTTTTTGAAGGAAGTAGTGAATTCAGAGATTCACCCTTCCTTTTGTTTGTTGTTGATACCATGTTTAATTAATAAACGAAAGAAGACGTGACCTTCGAAAGGTTTTTTCCCAAGACGGTGTCCAAGAAGGATTACCACCGCTAGCTTTCGCCAACGGGTCCAACGAAAAATCGAAGGCACGGGTCCAAACAAGGATCGTAAAGGGATCAATAGTAGAAAAAATAGTACTGAAAAGTACCGTTTTTAATTTTAGCACTGAAAAGTACTGTTTGTGTAGCACTGAAAAGTACTGTTTTATTGCTTTAGGTAGTTTTTAAGAAAACTTCCAAGAGCAGAGAGAATTCGTGTACGCACAGCACGAAGGTACGATGCGCACTATCCTAAGATCTTTATTATCGTACCCTCAAGTGGGAAGAAATATTGAAAATTATCTCTCGTTTACGGCTCTCCTGCAGAAAAACGGCTGTGCATTGAGTACCGAGTCTATCAGTGGGACCGGGAAGCAGGGGAAAATAGCCAACCAGGAGTGCTGTTCGACGTTGAAAATTGGAGCTGGGATTTGTGGTCAAATTTATTTTTACAGCCCCCCTCATGTTGGCTCCATTTATAAACGATCAACCTTAATTAAATTTGTTATTTGTTGTAAGGGGTATGTTTTTCCGATTGGTAAAGGTTTTCAGTGCAGGGGTTACAAATAAATAATCTTGATGTATGATCTTAGATTTATACGAATGAAAATGGCGGGAATTGAATACTAGAGTGTCACTTCTAGTTTTAATGATCTCACTTTTTTCTAATTTTAATTCAATCGGCTGGATTCGAATTGTTATCGATTAAGTATTTTGAAAACTTCATTTTGTTTAGAGATTACTTATCAAAACAACGATTGCAGATTATTTGAGTGCAATTTAATCTTTTTTGACAGAATGTCAAATATTGAAGGTCAATAAAATCTGTTTTTATATTGCACAGTTATCAAGTCAATTTTCGCAAGTCAGTTTGAAGCAAATTAACTTGCTGTCCAGTACATTGGAAAAGCAAATAGACAGCTATGAAAGTATATTTACCAAGCTGTGTTTCAACAGAATCACCCAAAGTTTCAAATGACGAAAAAAGTTGATGTTTAACGAAAAATGTTGAGTTTTATACGACTATGAATGATGATTACAACTCCACTACACACGACTGGATGGCGATCATTACGATAAACAAAAAAGTTTGGATTACTTTTGAGTTTGGATCCTGGTTCCAAATAAGTCGGTAATAACTGCTATACTGCTCTTATACGCCTAATTGTCCCATGTTCTATGTAAACCTTATGGACTGCGGGACGAATATGCGTGGAACGGCAGTATGTGTGTTATTAGCTGTTTAACAGCTTGCCCTCTTTGCCAGTCAAAGAATGAGCATTCCAATTAATAACAAAATTATGAGTTGCTATCATCTCTAGATGACTCATTGAGAATTCAAAGAAAAAATGCTAAGATTAATTTGTTAATAAATCTTCGAGATGTTTAGTGGAATACCTATAAGTAAATAAGAAACCGAATTCAGTACTATACCATTTAATTCTACTAGAGTTTGTATCTTTCGACAGATACGCGTATTTCGACCCCAACTGTAAGGCCGTCTTCAGTGTCGTATACTAAAGTGGAGTCTAGTACACGACACTGAAGACGGTGTTACAGTTGAGGTCGAAATACGCGTATCTGTCAAAAGATGCAAACTCTAGTGGAATTAAATGGTATAGTACTAAATTCGGTTTCTCATTTACTTAAGATTAATTTGATTGATTCCTATTTATTTCATATATTAAGGATTTACACTACCGTGCAAAAGATTTTGTTCACCCCCTCGAAAACATACAAAAGATTTCTTTGATTACACATCCAATTGAAAATCTCTAAGCCGCATTCGAAAGGCAAAGAGTTATTCTTACGTATGTATTTTTCTGTAAACACTTTTTTGTATTTTGTATACTAAATTTTTACTTGAAGTTGTGACATTTAAAAAAAACATAGCTAATTTCCTAAGCATTGGATCGACCAAAATTTTAAAACAAGGTGTCATTACAATCGTAATCTTATATTCTTTGAAGAGTACTCACGAGTTTTTCCGGAAAAATCTGAAAACTATTCAAAATCAATGAAACAGGCATTCAAATCATCGTGCAAAAGTTTGGGTTCATTCCTTAGTATGATTCAAATCGTGCAAAAGTTTGGGATCACCTGAGCCGTATGCAAATCATTTCTGTTAATATCTCTGCCATTTTTCAACCGATTTCAATAGTTCATAGTTTTTGCAAACGCAAATAATTGTGCGTACATGATTGGCTTGAGTTTTAACATAATTTTTGTGTTTTAAGAAAGTTCAGGTGAACCCAAATTTTTGCACGATGTATTGAGTGATTGCTAGTGGCATTTTTGCGTCATCTGAAAGCTTTCTATGTTGGTTTTGTGGTAAAAATGTGAAAACTGCGAAAAAAACAAATATTCGTCCTTATCCTCTCTTGATACGTTTTGAACAATCGGGAAAAGACTCAAAAAATCATATCTCCGTTACCACTAACGCAACCAGTAACATCTCTACTTTCCACATGTCACACAGAAAATTATATTGGTCACATGGTTCCGGAGTTATTCCGGGGTGCCTTGAAACCTGGACTTCGACATGCCATTCTTCATGATTTATCAAAAAGAGGTCACTTTAAACCACTTAGGACATTTCCGGCCACTTTGGCTGCATTTTGGTAATCTTCCGTTTACTTGGTTCCCCTGGAGAAGTGGCCATTTACGGACTGATTCTGAAGCAGGGCTTGCGATATATCAATCTTCGTGATTTTACGAACCAAGTATGTTGGCAACTATTTTAATAATTTTTGGTCACATCGGCCACTTTCCGGAAGTCTTCCAGGCACCTGGTCCCTTCAAGAAAGTGGCCATATAAGAACCAGTTATGGAGCTAGGCTTGCGACATACCAATCTTTAACATTTTACGAATCAAGTATGCTGGTGACTGTTTCAATCATTTTTGGTCACATTGGCCTCATTCCGGAAGTCTTCCGGGCGCCTGGTTCCTTCAATAAGGTGGCCATGTTTGGACCGGTTATGAAACAGGGCTTGCGACATATCAATTTTCAAGATTTTACGAATCAAGTATGATGAAGACTATATCAATTGAATCAAAAGTGGCCATGAACGGAACAGTTATGACACATTGTTTGAAACACACCAATCTTCAAGATTATATGGATCATATATTTAGGAGTCACTTCAGTCATATTTTCCATATTTTGAAAGACTTCCGAGCAACTGAAATGAGATATTTAGAAA
The DNA here is from genome assembly GCF_002204515.2 of Aedes aegypti. Taxonomy (NCBI): domain Eukaryota; kingdom Metazoa; phylum Arthropoda; class Insecta; order Diptera; family Culicidae; genus Aedes; species Aedes aegypti. Next base: position 286,018,500 of record NC_035108.1, read on the forward strand.
AAAAAATCTGTGTCAGATGGCCAGCTCCACAGGAATGTTCCCCACCAATAGGGGATATGTGCCATGTTATGGAATAAATCTTGCGGAAGCCCTAAATCAATTAAAGCGGGGATTCGTTGGATGGAACACGACTGCCTTCCATCTAGCGAATCCGACCCGAATGGCAGTTGGTAAAAATGCTCCATCTGGAGCGAAAACGTCACGAAACGCACATATATATACACATTTGTTCTATACATGGAGACTTCAGTGCGACGGTACTCAGACGTCTAAGTTAATTTAACATCTTCTCTTGACATTCGAGTGCTTCTTAGTTGGATTTTTTTCCAACCAGCGAACATCCAACCATCGAGTCATTCCATGTAGCGGACCCCCAACGAGCGAATTCCCACTGTACTAGTTAATTACATGAAAAAATATATGCAGAAAAATTCTAAAAGAACTGGTGGAAATTGGTGGAAAAAATTCTTGAAAAAATAATTCAGTGCCGGTTTTATTTAGGCACTTGATGATTTATGTATCGTTAGTCTTGATTTATAACTAATCCGTTAATGGAATATTACGAGCGAATCAGGAAGATTTCCAGAAAATGTCAATGTGACCGAAAGTGCTTGAGAGATACACGTCCATACTTTGTGTCATAACTTTTCCGTTCATGGCCACTTTTTCAGAGGAACCAGGTGTCCAGAATATAGCCAATGTGGCAAAAAATGCTTGAAATGGTTTTCAATATCGCATGCATATTCTTGTTTTCATCATATACTTTCTAGAGGAAAGTGGGTTGACCAAAACGCTTCCAGATTATGGGTAGTGTTTGAAACAGTCACCAATATATGTACCATAACATATAACATAATAATGTAGACTGATAGATTTGGAAACATTGACGTCCAGACGAACGAAGATTCAGCGACTATTTGTGTTTGACTTGTTGTCCAATAACATCAAATGCTCGGAACTGACCAACGAACTGAGGTTTTTTGCACCGACAAGGCAGCTCCGCGAGAGGCAGTTGCTGACTATACGACCGCATAGAACGACATATGGACAGAATTGCCCAATGTCTTGTTGTTTGCGGGCATTCAATGATGTATGATGTAATTTTGATTTTATCGTGTCCAAATATACTTTTAAACATAGAATTCAGTATTTAAATGAACAGTCTGGTAGATTAAGGCATTGATCCAAGACGTAGTAATAAATAAATAAATGAATAAATATAAAATCCATAAAATCTTAAAAACTGATCTGTCACGAGCATTGTTTCATTGATAATCCGTTTATAATTATTTCCCGAGGGACCCACGAGACTGGAATACCTTCGGAATGCGTCAAATAAAAAAAATGTTTTAAATAGTCTCTAACATTCTTGCTTCATAACATCTTGAAGACTGTCGCAACTCCTATTTCATATGTTATAAGTTTATTACTGAAAGAACCAGGTGCCCAGAAGACTTCCGGCATGTGACCAACAGGAAAAAACGATTGAAAGCCTCCAACATACTTGATTCATAAAATGTTAAAAGACACCGACACATTAATGCTTCCAGTGGACGATTTGCCCTTTGAAGGAAGCACCACACTTGACAACCACATGCAACGCCCAGTGGCACAGTCGAAATACGTTCCAGGTGAAAAGTTTTCCGGACTGAAGCGGGAATCGAACGAACCCACACTCTTTGACACGATGTAGATAAACGCTTGGTAACACTATCCGCCATTGGCGTAGCTAGGATTTTTTCTGGAGGGGGGCCTAGCAAATACTTGCTTTACAGAACTAATGTCGGTCGTAAATTTCACGATTTAAAAAAAAAATCGTAGTTTCAACAGACTTGTATTGATTTTATTAATTTTGTTATTTATTTGTCTCATTTCGCAGCACATCAGGGATATTTGTAAATTTCAATTTGCGCTACGAAAAACATTCATTTTTTTTATAATCCAGTCAAAATCCTACAAGGATTCTAGCAAAAACTCACAAGGAATGACCATTGTGATTTTTCCACGAACTTTTCAGGTATTCAACAATGTGCTTTACATAGATACCTACAGGAATTTCTTAATGATTTTTTTCTTACTTTTCAGTGTGTTTTTTTTTTCAATAACTCCTTTACAAATTTTCACTTAGTTCGTCCTGAGATTCCCACGGAAAATTATTCTCAGACTTTCTGATCTTACCAGACAATTTCTCGAAGAATCTCTATCGAACTGCTTAAAAAAAAACTTGTGGGATTCCGCCAGAGAATGCATTAGAAATTCTTTTAATCATTTAATCAATTGTGTGTCATCATTTGACCTTCAATCATACATGTATTTATTACATATAAATTCCAATTTTAAGTTCAAAGGGTCCTCCTGTGTTCATTGATAATTTATTTAGGATTTTCAGGAATTACTGAGGATTTCTAGAAAATAGTACACAAATTCTAGGGGTCGCATCAAAAATGTCTTCAAAATCACCAAGCAAGGTATCATACCACGAATTCTTCAGAGAGTTCACCAACAGTTTTACCAACTTTGCTTTTGAAGTTCTTCCTGAAGTTACTAAATGATTGTTTAAAACAACCGCAGTAGAAATTATCCAGACTTCCCGAAAAAAAAGATTGACTCTCTCAGGTGTTAATGTAAAGATCGTAATAACAAGAAGTTCATGAGCAATTTAAAAAAACTCAATTGAGAAAATTTTATTCATGATTTTTCAGAGAAGTCCCGCAGATCTATCTGTATTTTTTAGTGATAATTATTTGTCAGATTCCTTATAAATCAAAGAGCAACATTTCCCTTCCCTAAAAACTTTCTCAAAAATATATTTTTTTAAATATTTTCAAAGTTGCTTACCCAAAAATAAAAACATTCCTATGAAGCTCCTAGCGGAATACATTCTTTCAAAAACTCTTCCACGAATATCATTTGGCAATCTTTTGAAAACAAATTTCACCGTATTTACAAAGATTTTGCAAATTATACCTGAACTTCTCAAAAAAATTCTCCAGAAGTTCCATAAACTATTCTTTCAGGTTCTGAAAATAACTCCAAATTATGAAAATAAACTCCAATTATTGTTGATTATTTTGTAGTACTGTATAAGTTTTACGCAAAAATATGGCCGGCATCTTTTAAGAACATGGAAGAAGATGTATTGTGGAAAAATTCATAATGTAAGATTTTGATGAATTTAAATCTTAGGGGAAACTTTTGCATTGCATTGGAAGTTTGTTAAGGAATTCCTGATGGACTTTCAGGAATCAGGAACCATACGTATAAGAATTTTGCAATTTATTTTACTATTCCTATAATTTACCTTTTTTTAAATTCTTCAAAAAGTTGCTTTTTGGAGTATCGAAAGATTTTTGTACAAAGTTCCTCAAAGCGTCATGCAAAGGAAGGAGAAATAATAAAATGTTGAAGCAGGTAGGGCAATGGTACAATAAAAGATAATTTATTATCTTTTCTCTAGAGGTAAATTACAAGATAGTCAAAACCTATCTAATGAATTTACAAACAAAACAAATTTCTCAAGAAGGTCCATCAGAATCTTCTTTAGAAGTTATCCTTGAAATCTGTCCTTCCTTGACTTCTGATTTCCTAGAATTATGCCAGAAGCCTCTATAAATTTCGCCCTCTTATCGCACAAATATTCAAACTAAGGATATGGATTCTGCCAATGATTGGCAAAATCATTTCTAAAGAAGTGTTTTAAGGACGATCAATACTAATTTCATTATGAATAGCTTAATAAATTTTTCCCCCTTCCCATTTATTTGCTGTATGTTTCTCTACAGATTCCTTTACTGCTATGCTGATTTGCTGAAGCAAAAATTTTCCTGGTGTTTTCGACAAATTTCATCTGAAATTTCGAAGGCTATTGCCAATTGTTGAATAATCCTAAATATAGAAGATTTTTTGACGAAATTTATGAATTACTTTGGAAATATTTTTTATGACTTTTGATGAACTTAGCGGAAGAATTTGTTATATAACTTTTGGGAAAACTATTTTAAAAAAAAATAACAGAAGAAATTCAGCGAAATATCAAAGCATTAGATATGACAGAATCAATGTTTTTCTTTGAGGAATTGCGGGAAAACTTTTTTGAAAAAATAAGTAACTTTTTTTAAGTAAATCCTGGAACATTTTACGGAATCAATTTGCTAACATATGGTAGACATAGAAGAATGGATGTCTACCAGGAGGAATTCGCTTTGAAAGTATGAATAAGTTCCACAATATTATTTGACCAAGAGATTTGCAAATGTTCTGACCACCTTTCAATATTTCGATGAGGAATTCCATCATACAAAAATTATATAAAGAATATCGAAAAGTTTTTTGAAAAAATTGGCCTCGAATCTGTTGGAAATTTATCAAATTATTTACAAAATAATAGGTTTTATTGAAAAAATATAGTTTACGCAGTAAATTGACTCATGCAAAATTAAATACTTTAAAAATTGAATCAAAATCAAAGATAGAATTTATTACTGGAATAAAACACTATGGTCGATTTTGTTACACTTTTTCACTCCAGTTTAAATGTCTGCCATTCATCTGAAAAAAATATATCCGAAATTGCTTGCAAGTTAAGCCTTATTTTTGGACAAAAATTCTTGCTTTATATTTTCTGAAAAATTCCTTTAGACAAAATTCTAATTTTTCAATTTATTTTTCTGACATACGAGTTGAAGTGGATATATGGAATTCTTTAGATGATTCTCATTCCACCAAAAAGCATGAGGAATCAGAATGCAGTGAATATGCCGCATTATGCTTTATGCAGCACTATTTGGATTTTTGAGAAAAAAAATGAATTTTGGGAATTATACTTCCAAGATATTGACGCTTTTTTTATTCCATGGTGTTTTTTGCAACGGAAATGTTGAAAATTGTGCATATCGTATACAATCAGTAGCTAGTTCTAACAGTAACCGATCGATGGACACCTGGACGGTTGAGCTTTCGATTTTGTCTCGCAATTCACCGAAGTTAGAACCGTCACGCTGATGTTGTGTAAGACAAGCGAGGTTTTCTCACTGTAGTTGTACATACAACATAAAATAACGTAACTACTGAAGAGATTTTTGTCAATAACAAGAGTCATATACATTGATTTGAAAGATGTTGCTTCGTTTTTTAATTTTTATTTTTAATATCAGCAAAAATTCTGGGGGGGGGGCCTGGATGATTCTGGAGGGGGCAAGGCCCCCCCGGCCCCCTGTTCCTACGCCAATGCAACCGCACGGCCACGAAGCCTACAGATTGCATGTGTCGCAATCATGACTCATAGCTTATTCATTTATGGTTACTTTTATTAGGGAACCAGGTGGTTGGGGAACATGTGCCTATAGTAGCACTGGCTTCATCCCATTAAATCGAACGGCACTACCCCGAATGAGCCATTACCCTGGATAGTTCCGATTTTTTTGTAAGCAATAATATTTTTTTCTGTTCGGGATGAACCACTGCGACCAGTTTTCTTTGATCTTTTGTGGTATACTCGTGTTCTTTGTTTAGTGTATGTCGTTGTACTCCATTACTATTTAGAAATAATGAAGTAGTCGTTTTGAGCTTGAGCTTGTTTGGTCGCCCGTGGTTGCTACTCCAGTATTGCCAGATCAGCTGCGCTTACACAAGGAACCAACCGAATGTCTGTTTGGGACTAACAGACACCCTCAGTGTATAAGTGCTGGTGATCTTTTATTTTTAGCCAACAATGGCACCTGCCACGTCAGATTGCAGACCAATGAGGGGAAGGGGAGGAATTGATGCTGCATTGAACTGGCACCCACGTAGACCGTATATACCCAGTGTTGTGAAAAACTCAATTTCTCACAACTCACGCTTGAGATTTTTCATGCGTGATTTGTCAATCATGCAACTCAGCAGTCAAAAAATCATGGATGAGTTGGCTCATCTTTTTAACTCATTGTCTCGTATTTCCACAGTTTACTCACACACGGCAATAATTTCTTGTTAGTCTGGTAAAATTATGTTAATCCTTTCTAACGTAAACAACAACAATCGGATTTCGCGAGTTTTTGCCGGGTTTTGCGACTGAATCATTTTTTACGGTTTGAGTTGATTGAGTTGATTTTGCATCAAAATCTCAAGCGTGAGATTTGCGAAGCAGATCTCTAATGAGTTTTCTCTCACGGGAGAGCGTATTGATTGAGATTTTGAGTGTGAGTCTATCAACACTGTATATACCACTGCATCTACGCCAGTTCATGCGGGAGTTTATGGATTGGGGGAAAGGCATGGCAGAAAGGTTTGCTCTTCGGTTAGCAGACTGCCTAAGTATCAGGCGTAAAGAAAGGCATGCTATAATGATGAGATATAGTGAAGCGTAGGGAAAACGGTTCCTTGTCCGTTTCTGGTTCTAGCGGTTTTGCTATGAACGAGTAGGGTGTGAGTGTGATAGATTGAGAGTGGAAGATGGAAGTAAGTGTAAGACACAAGTACAAAGTACGAGGAAAGGGACGGGCCTGGGATTGAACCCATGACCTTCTACATATGAAGCAGAAGCGGTAGCCATTAGACCACCAACCCCGTCTACTATTGAGAAATAATTTATTAGTCGTTTTTTATACAAATATCATTCTTTACCATTTTGCATAGAGCCTCTTTAGAAAAAGATACCGCTATTTATACCTTTTGGAAAAAACAGTTTGTCACCATTGAACTCTCAAAAGCGCGCCCCTTAATCAGTGGCCCAACGGCCACTAAGCTGGTCGAATGATACTGATTTTGACCATGCATCGATACTCTCGCGTATCAAACTATTGCTGATACATATTAGGTTCAAAGTCGTTTTTTTTAAACTGTGAACAGGTTTCATCGCATGAGACATTTAGATTCCTTGAAAGAAGCTTATTTTAGAAGTTGGGAGGTCTGCTACTCCACTGATTCGGAATCGTTTACAGCCTAGATATCGAAAAATAAACTCTTGAATTCATGAGTTAAAACCAACCTCAGATGCTGATTGAGCCAGGGTTCGGGTTCGGGTCGGGTTTGAAGGCTAAAAAAATATCGGGTACGGGTCGGGTTCGGGCTTGAAAAATGTCGGGAAACCCGACTTGGTGAGAACTGTTCACAAAGTAACAACCTGAAAGCTTCCCAATGCATCAGAAATGATGAATTTATCATCTTTTCGAACCTGGGTTCTATTCGGGTTTTTCTTAGAAAACTTTTTCGGGTTTCGGGTCGGGTTCGGGTTTGAACAGCGGAAAATTTTCGGGTTCGGGTCAGGTCCGGGTTTGCTTTTCAATTTTTGTCTCGGGTTCGGGTCGGGTCCGGGTTTGAAGGAATAAAATAAGTCGGGTACGGGTCGGGTTTGGGTTTGGAAAATGTGAAACCCGACCATCTCTAATAGATGGGTCTTAGTGGTTTGTTACTCTCTTATACTGTTCCGACCATAACTTATAAGTATTCACAAGAACAGATACAACAAGAGTACAATATGGTAGATCTTACCCCGTAACGCACCTCGAAAAGGTGATCTACCCGCGTTACGGGCAATAATTTAGGACTAGCACGACTCGCTGGTAATCAAGGGTGCACAAAATACGATGTAAAATTTTCTTGCCATCCATTTATTAGCTTTTCTTCCGAAACATACTGTTGATGGTATATTATTATATCATATACATATTATTTTTATCTGATATTGTACTGGCCTTTATTTATAGACGGAGCTAAAAATTATGTTAGAAGGAAATATTTCCTTCTTCCTAAAACAGGCTGTTCCTTAGAGTTATTAGTGGAAGAGCTAGCCTTTAATAATTTCAAAAGAACTTGTTATTCTGATGAAAAAAAACAGAACATTTTTAGTATGCTATGCTATTGTCAGGGTATTTGATTAAAGATATAAGCTGCTCTTTCTTCTCATGTGATGCATATAAGGCTATAATTTTTATTTAAATATTTCATTTTTTTTTCATCATAGAGTTCTTCTTGATAGATTTATGATGTAAAATTAAGGACTTATAGGACTGCTCACCAGTTTTCTTTCATTATAGTTCCTCAATCCCACTGAGTCAATTTTCTGTTTTAGCTGTTATCGGAATTCAGCAAAACAATTTCAGGTTCTAAAGCGAACTTTTTTTTTTCGCTGTGATGTAGATGGAAGGTCATCGTAATTTCATCCTTGTGTCGATAGTAGCACACACGTTCCAGCGTTTCTATGCTACAATCCATTGATTTTAGTCTAGTTGGTCTTCTAGAAATCAAATGTGAGCAAGAAAACTGCGTAGGAGTGGTGTATTGAGGATTTTTGAGGATTTGGGGAATTTCATAATTTTTATTCTCATAGGGAAGGTGTACCGGTATTCGCCATGTACCAGTTATTCGCCACCCCAGATTTTATACCGTTTTACTTCATATATGGTTGCCAATTGTTTAGTGTTTGCTAAATTGCTTTGAGATGATACGGAAACATTCTTGGAAACCGCAAAATTTTCTCAGAAAATACTAGAAAAAAATCATTTTCCTTAAACTTTTTGCTCCTTTGCACCTATTTTTCGCCACCTGTTCCTGAATTCGCCACCCTCCATAAGAAATCAACGTAAGAGGCGAATTCAGGAACCGAAATTAAAATCGTGGCGAATACTGGTGCAAGTGGTCCAGTATTCGCCACCACCATTTTTAATACAAAAACAAAGTTTCTGATTAGTTTTTATATTTTCCCTGCTGAGCATGGATTAAAAGCTTTCGTTTAATGTCCAGACAGTAACCAAAGGTCTTTTGATTTATAAATAAACAATATTTTTCCTTAGGGTGGCCAAAACTGGTACACTTACCCTATGATTTTTTGGTTTTTCATAATTCATTTTCGTTCACTATCTATAAGACGTCTTGAACGACTAAGCGTAACATTCTGTCTATACTGAATTTCGGTGCTAATCAGATATATGCAGAAAAACGAGAAAAAACTATTAAATTATAATCACGTTGATGTGTGCCAAATTTTCTGCTCAAAACACTAAAAGAGATTTAAATATCTATATCATAGAATACATGTGATATTTTGTTTGATAGTAGTCTAGTCCTATCTAGGCGGATACACACTACGTGGCAAATCCGAAGTCATCGGGAAGATGGTTTTAAAAGTGAAAAAGGAATTTCGATTCAAAATTCAAACTAGGTCGGCCTGAAACACACGTCATATAAAGATCGTGATTTCATACTATTAGAATCACGACTTTTAGTACGTCACGTTTTCGCCTTTCAAATCCTCTCAAAACCAAAAGAGAAAAAAGTGCCGCAAAATCGGTATTACAGAGGCCGTAGCATGTGGAAAACAAATTGTTTGGCGTTTGTTTTGGCACCGGTTTGTTTATTTTCAAGTCACCATCAGACGGAATAACTTATTATTGGTAATATTTTTTCCTGTTTTACGCTCCAACGGCGATCGATTCGCGCCTCGCGAACGAGGCGGCGATTTTCTTCTTTTCACTCCTTCAAGCTTTTCGCTCCCGTCAGCTGAAGCGTCGCGTCGCTCGTTTGTACGTCATTGCGGTTCATTTTGCAGAAAATCACTTTGTTTGCCGGGCGATGCGCAATTATGTTTATGAGGGACGGAAAATGCCGTTTGAAGAAATTGTTTTGTGATTTTCTCGTTTCGGACTAGGAGAGTCGCGTGCTAAATACGTTGTGATGTAACAAATATTTGGTTTTTGTGATTTGATCCGATAAACCAAATTGATTATCTGTCCGAAGCATCTAGAAGACTGCTATTGCTTCTCGAAGTTAACCATAAGAAATTATTTTAATGTTCCGTGGTATGAATTCATAAATAAATAGCTTACATTTATTGGGAGCTGATAAATATCCGAACAAACATTTTTTGACCATTTCTATCTGATTGATAGCTAGTTATCGTGCAGCATCCAAAAATAAACAGTTCTTTGTTAAATGAATTATGGGATATTTTCACAATCAGTTTAAATTTCATGATTTTAAATAATGGATCAAAAGGTTTCAATTGATGTTAAAACGTTCTTCCCGGGTTACAGTACTATGATGGTCCCTCAAAACAGCTTTCGAAAATATTTCTGTTCCATGACTCCTTGTGCCGTTGGTCCCTTCAATATCGATTCATGGAGGTTTCATTGTATAACACGTAAGGGACTATATCTACAGATCGCAAAATAATGTTATAATTTAAAGTTATGAGTTTCGCTCACAGAACTTGAACTTAGTCTCATAATATGCGCTTTGAAGTTTTCTAGACATCATCAATGTTTCTACAATTATCTTGTGCTTATTTATACTTATTCTGGATTTATGTTGTTTATGATGATGTTTTCAATTAGCATATTTTCCTGACAAATGGAAAAATGCTAAGGCTGTTCCAATTTTAAAACCAGACAAAAATCCTGCAGAAGCTTCTAGCTATCGTCCAATCAGTTTGCTTTCCTCCATCAGTAAACTTTTTGAAAAGGTTATTTTGAACAGAATGATGGCCCACATCAACGAAAATTCAATTTTTGCCAATGAACAGTTCGGATTCCGCCATGGACATTCGACCACTCATCAACTTTTACGTGTAACAAATTTGATCCGTTCCAACAAATCTGAAGGCTATTCTACTGGTCTTGCTCTTATAGACATAGAAAAAGCATTCGACAGTGTTTGGCATGAAGGTTTGATTGTAAAATTAAAAAACTTTAATTTTCCAACATACATTGTTAGAATAATTCAAAGTTATCTGTCAAATCGTACACTTCAGGTTAATTATCAGAACTCCAGATCTGAAAGACTTCCTGTAAGAGCTGGTGTTCCTCAAGGCAGCATTTTGGGACCAATATTATACAATATTTTCACATCTGACTTACCAGAGCTACCTCAGGGATGTCAAAAATCTTTGTTTGCGGATGACATAGGCCTCTCCGCCAAAGTCATCTGTAGTCGATTGCAAAAAGTTTGGATATTTTTTCTTCATACTTGCAAAAATGGAAGATTTCTCCTAATGCTTCCAAAACTCAACTAATAATATTCCCACATAAACCAAAAGCTCTTTATTTGAAACCTTCAAGTAGACATTTTGTCACGATGAGAGGGATTCCAATAAATTGGTCAGATGAAGTTAAGTATCTAGGGCTCATGCTTGATAAGAATTTAACTTTCAAAAATCACATTGAGGGCATTCAAGCCAAATGTAATAAATATGTAAAACGTCTTTATCCCCTTATTAATAGAAAATCAAAACTTTGTCTTAAGAACAAGCTTTTGATATTCAAACAAATTTTCAGGCCGGCCATGTTGTATGCTGTACCAATATAGACTAGCTGTTGTAATACCAGGAAGAAAGCTCTGCAGAGAATTCAAAACAAAATTTTGAAAATGATTCTGAGGCTTCCTCCCTGGTATAGTACCAATGAGTTACATAGAATATCCAATGTTGAAACATTGGAACAAATGTCCAATAAAATAATTAATAATTTCAGGCAAAAATCGTTACAATCTTCTATTGCCACGATAAATGCGTTATATGTTTAGGTTAAGTTAGGTTAAGTATATTTAAAGCGTTTTTTTCTCTTATAAGCAGGTGAACTCAACTCACCTGTAAAAAATCTGAACTGCTACGGCAAATGAAATGTTATATGTTGTTAACAAAATGTTAATAAAATCTTAAATTCTCAAATTAGGATGATAGTGTTGTCTAATAACACAGAACATCTAGATATAAGAAATGAATGTAATGTTTGGAATGATACTAATAAAGAAAAAAAAATAAAAAATAAATGTTATTATTTAAGGTTATGAGTTCCGCTCACAAAACTTGAACTTATTCTCATAATATGCGCTTTGAAGTTTTCTAAACATCATCAATGTTTCTACAATTATCTTGTGCTTATTTATACTTATTCTGGATTTATGAGTAATTTTTGACGGTTATTACCATTTTAAGTCGATTCTCCACAACTCGATATTCTTTAACTCGATGGATTTTTCGGTCCCATACATCGTGCTGTCCATAAGTCGAGATTTCTATAACTCGATGTCTCCACTAGTCGATTTTTGAATAAATACTTAATCTAGTTGAGTTACAGTTAAAAAACAAATTAAAATTAAAACATAGATTTTAAGTGAAAAAAGTGATTTACAAAAGAGATTACAAAACTATTGGAAACTCAGAATTTTGATCCTTTGGTTTTAATTTTGTTGTGTCGGTATGTTCTATAAGGCTGATACAAATATTAATTTTCTTTTATGTCACCCCCCCCCCTTCAAAAATCCGAAAATTTTGAAGGGGAGAAAAAAAAGATTCATCATTTTTTTGACATCAGTTAGGTTTTTTCAATTCTTAAAGTTAAAAACAAGTAAAATAATTAACCAGAGGACGTTTGATAAAAGTTTAACAATTATCGTTAAAAATAAAAAATTCGAAAAAAATACCTTTTTTCCCTTTTTATTTTTTTGTTCCTTATTTATTTGTATCCCCCCCCCCTCGTACCTTCCAAGTGGTCTCGGACATAAAAGTAATTTAATATTTGTATCAGCCTAACTCGATAATACTATAATTCGACGGTCCCTTGATTATCGAGTTATGGAGTGTCAAATGTATTTCCCTTTCAATAGACGAATTTTAGGCAGAACGAGTTGAAAAAATGAATATCGTGCTCGATAACCTTTGATTTGGATTTAATTTTGCACATGTTTTTTGGTATGGTATAATGAGTGTTTTCCATAGAAAAATTGATCACTTTGACTTAAGAATAACTTTTGAAAATGACCTATAAGTTTTTGCATGCAATTTGTTTGAAAAATTCTAACTCCGAAACTGTTGATTTAGAGAAAAATGTTCTATAAAGAAGTTGTAATGAACCGCTTGGACTACACAAAATATATATATATACTGAAAAAATATTTATTTTTTTCATGAAAATCTTGATAGGAAACAGGTGTTTGGGACAAAATGTTATGATGGAGAATTCTTTCAAAAAACAACTTCTGGCCGATTTTCAATATTTCGTTTTTTTTGTTCAAATAAATACATAAATAATAAATAAATTATATCAAGTTTATTGCAAAATAATATTAATTCTACAATAAAGTAGGCCATTTTCATTAGTTATTCATGATTCTCCATCAAAATAATAAGTAAGTTGATACTTTCAAAAACGTATTGTTCTTGATGTAGAATCGCGAATAACTAATGAAAATGGTTAATTTATTATTATTAAAAAATATTTTTCCCATTGAACTGGTCATAATTTAAAAATAGCTATGTTTAGAGAAGTGGCCATTATAATCATTGAGGTTTAGAATAATTTTAGAACTCTTATTGTATCATTGAAATGTTTTTATTTTGATTAAAAGAAAAAAAAACAAATTTCAAAAATATACCAAAAGTTATTCTTAGAAAAGCATTTTCATTAAAAAAATTCTACAAAAATTTTGTCACAAGCACCTATTTTCTATTAAGATTCTATGGAAATAATAAAAAAATCTTCAACTAAACTTTTAAAGTAATTTTAAATTAAGGTTTTATTTTTGAAATTTTCATTAGGAAAAAATAAACATTTTTTCAGTGTATATTTTTCTCTTGTAGTCCAAACGGTTCACCACAACTTCTTAATAGAAAATTTTTCTTTAAAATCAACAGTTTCGAAGAATTTTTCAAACAAATTGCATGCAAAAACTTATAGGCCATTCTCAAAAGTTATTCTTGAGTCAAAATGATTGATTTTTTATGAAAAACACCGAAAATAATCGAAAAAAAATATATGCAAAATTTAATGAAATCGAAGATGGTCGAGTTCTGTGACTGACTGATTTGACATGGAATTCGTCCATACTGTAATTATAAAATTCAAAGGGCCTTTAAGGACCTCTCATTTCTTAATTGAGTTTCTAACGTACCATAATTTCGGGTGAAACTGATCATTTATCTGTTCTCTATAACATTATCTATGCCAAACCGCTGAATGCAAAAAAAAAAAACAAGTACGACGATGACTGATTGGCTTATATACCGAAATTTTCTAACAAATATGATTTTAGTGCCTAAAATTATCTCTATAATAAAAAAAATTGTGTCTTGAAAACAATTCGACTTACTAAATGATGGCTCCCTGAATCCAAATAAGCTGACCAAATTCGTAACAATACAATATTTTTGAAAATAATACATAATTAAATTCCAAGGATATCACAGAAAGCGCCTTAATGTAGACCATTTTCAAAGTACCTATATAAAAAAATATCTAACAGAAATTCAACTATAAACAAAATAGCAAATTGATACGAGTCTTGATGATATAATTTGTTCTGAGCATATATTTTGAATTCCTCATAAAATTTCATATGGACCTCTTGTTTAAATTCTTACTTATAACTAGAAGCGACCAGTGGATTACAACAAATTTGTATCACAATTATATCAACATTAGTTACAAACAGTGTTTCGATTTTGATCCAAATATGCCGATCGAACCATATTCGGAGAGTGTAACAGTTCGTGAACCATAACACAAATTCATGAAGGTTATGTAATTCCCTTTATTTGCATGTGAATTTTATAACGATTTGCAACAAATATTTTTCTGAGAATTTTAGAATTTTAGCTCTGTATCTGTATCTTATGAAAGAATCTTGAGATTGCAGTAATTATGAAATTATAAAGGTTGAATTAGGGATTTTTTTTACATTTTCAATTTCAGATATTCAAAGGTTTATACTATAATTGAATATTTCCTCTGAAATCCCAAAGGAACTGGAATTCAAAGGAATCTAAAGTTTACAATAATTCCAAGGATTCGGATTAGAATTTGCAGGAATATCACTGAATTCTTGCAGAAATACCGTCTTTAAGATACCCGAACAATTTCAAAAGATTAATAGCCAGATCAAACACCGGATTTACATTATTCTCAAAAGAATCCCAGAAAGGCTTCTAGAATCCCGGAATTGTTATAACAAGTATAGAATGCCTATCGGAAACCCATAATTACTATAGGGTTTCCTGAATTCCAAAAGAAATCAGAAAATCTGGGATGTCAGAATTCTCACATAAAATTACATAACGCCAGAAAGAATACCAGTTCTCTCAAATATATACACCATTCCTTACAGGAATCTCAAAATTCTTTTCGAAATATCGAAATTTCTAGGGAAATCTCAAAATACCTTTTGAAATCTTAAAGCTGACATAGCACTATGGGCCAGAAATCAGAATTTCGCTACAAAATTCCAAACATCTCCAATATGAACAAAAATCAACCTTAAAGTAAAACAAACTTAAGACAACTTGAAAAGGTCGTGTTTGGGATGACTATGATGCATTTTGGAATGAATTGAAAATATTTGTAAAAATTATGAATATTTGAAAAAAATATGTGAATTAATCGTATTATTAATTCGAATTCGCCCATATTCTATATTACAATTTCAAAGATATGATTAATACATTTTAAAGTATTTTGATGATACACTACAAAGTTTGTCAGAATAGTTGAAAATGCCTGAAAAATGTGATTAAGAAGTCATAGTTGTTTGGAATGCCTTGACAGCTGTTTATTTATTATATTCATTTTTTACAGTACATTTGCATTGAATTCATCATTTGCACTATTAAACTTTTATAATGCATTGTTTCCCCTGTACATTATTTATGATAAAGCCATATAGTCATATAACCATTGTCCAAAAAGGAACACGTTAAGATAAAATACATATTTGTAGATGCTATGCTGTTCTAAACGGTGACAATTTCACATTGTTTGAAGCGTTTCAATCGAATTCACTTTCAAAACATTATGGTCAGACATACTTTAGCTTACTTGATGTGTTGAAATATCTGGGCAACGGGTTTAGACCAGCTTTTGAACTCCATTATATTATAACGTGTAGGAAATTCTTATATGAGAATCATGATTTTTTATCCAGATCTCGTATATGATTGATTTTAAATTGAAACAGTATGCTTATGTTGCCGATATTTCTGGCAGCAATTTAAAAGGATTCAAACAATGTTTTAGTATTTTCCATTGATGACCTTTGACCTGGCCATTTGATGCTGCTTTTTATTTTAATTTACTTTCAATCTTTTATGCTGTATTTTTCTGATATTCAGGAGCATCTCAGGTTATACATGAGTACAGGAGGTTTCTTAATTATTTTATAATCTATTAAGAAATACTAATTCACTCTTAATGAACCATCAATTTTGAAAACGGTCAGGTTTCCGATGTTTCTACTTGATTTTTAAAACTTTTGTAAAATGTTATATCAATGATTCAATTCTGGTTGAAAATAACCAGCTGGGATTGTACAACTCTTTTTAGAAAAATTCTACTAAATGCCTATATTAAATTGAAACCATTGCGATTTGTATAAAAACATAGACATATGTACAACCATTCCAGCCGTTTTATATTTCTTAAAAAAAAATGTTATTTTTACCAGCAGGTTTCCAGGAATGACACATAAGTCGTTTTGTTGAGAGCCTCAAACAGACTTCTCTGTCATAGTCTTAACATACCATATAAAACATAGCCTCAAAGAAAACTGGAAAAAATCAATTTTTTTGCAATTCTTCAACCGACTCAACTAAGATTTCTGAATGTTACCTAGCTCGTGAACGGACCCTTGCTCAAAAGTAGTGGATTATGCCTGCTTTAGTTGTTTTTATACCACTCAAAATGATTTAATTGGATGATTGTATGAACAGCAGTGAAGTTTAAAATATATAGTTAAAAAATTGCAAGCCGAATACGACGGAATAACTTTACTTTTAGGGCAAACTAGAGAAAATTTTGTAAATATTACTGGTACATTATAAAATCAATGGTAGGTAGAATTTAAAATTTACTTTATTATTATAACAAATATGTAAAATGTACTTAATTTGCTTTCCAAAAATGTACACATAATAATTTTTCCTGCCATTTTTTCCCTCACACCAAATTTTTTTATGATACCCTGAAATTCAAGTTTTTCAGTTGAAACAAAGTTGACCTCCATATAATGCAATGAAATAATGTAATTAATCAAATAAGATAGTTGGTATACAATTACATATGTTCTTCATAGTGAGAAATTCATCTCAATAATTTATTTCATTGAAAAAAAGTTTTGGACTTTTGTCGCGAAATTCTGAATTCTGGTCCATAGTGCATCGTTTTCTCAAGATGAATAGAATAAATTCATTTCAACAACCTCAAAGCATGAGTATTAACCTCTGAAGCTAACTACCAGTAGCTTTGTAGTAAATGTTATCTTTACTCATAGCAACGCGTTGTATGTAGTATGTTCGAAAGGTGTAGAAAGAGAAATGACACAAACATTTTCCACTCATGTTCCACACATAGCGTTTACTACCGATAATGTAGTAAACTCAACTTTACTACATTTTATTCATGCCGCCCCTCGAGATATATTTTCGATTAAATTATAACATGTTTTGTTTAAATTTTGTTTAATATAGCGGAAATTTAGTTATAATTTTAGAAAATACGTGCGATCTGAGTAATTTGTGGGCTTTGTGGACTTCGTGGCCGTGCGGTTAGTGTTACCAAGCATTTAGCCGCATCGAGTCAAGAGGTGTGGGTTCGATTTCCGCTTCAGCCCGAATAATTTTTCGTCAGGAAATGTTTTCGACTGTTCCACTGGTCGTTGCATGCTAGTCCGTTGTCTAGTGTGGTGCTTCCTTCAAAGGGCAAATCGTCCACTGGAAGCATTAACATGCCGGTATCTCTTAAAAAAACAAACTCTGCAATAATGCTGTTGTAATCCACTGGTGGGGTAAATAGAACATCGAACATTATTCTGCCTTTTTACATTATTTTCATATAAATAAACATTCTTGACCATCAAAATTCTGCTCTATTTCTTCTTCTTCTTCTTGGCATTACTTCCTCACGTCCTCATTCTTATGAGCACTTCCACAGTTAGTAACTGAGAGCTTTCTTTGCCAACGTAGCCCTTTTCGCATTCGTATATCGTGTTGCTTATTTTCAAATTTCATAAAAATAATCTTACCACGTGGGAGGAGGGTCTGTAAACTACGAAAATTGTATTACGTTATAAATGGTTAATGGTTATAATGTTAAAAGGAATGGTTTGTTAACGGATTAGTTTATTTTTAATGTAGGTAAATTTTAAGAAAATAACAACTAAAAATTTGAAATTTAGTACGTTTGAAACAGTAATTGAAAAAAAGTACAGAATAGTTAAAATTATGTTCAATTATCTAATCACTATGAATAATGGTATTTCATAATTCTTCGTGAACATTGCGTATGAGACTGTATGATAATCTAATTTAAGGGATTTGTCATCAACTTCAAGTAATACAAACTTTCCATTTATCAATTTCCAATATTGTTCATTTTATTTTAAACAATTCTATAGCGATCAAAATACTACCGTTCTGTATAATTTAAAGTCATTTACGAATAACATTTCAAGTCACATACCATTTTTTTTCTGCGCTTGTCACATTTATACCAACATAACACTTAATGGAAACAATTATTACATGTTGAACTTTTCGTTCTGACTAGCATTACAATTGGTTTTGTTCATTTTACCTCTACATCATTGTCATAAATATATATATACCGCCCTACACACTCTATCACCTTGCTAAAAGTCTAACAAACTATATGTTCTCTGTATTGTACCAACTACGATCTTCTGCATGACATTGCTGATGTTCAAGTTTTCTCACTTTATCACACATATAATTAATATAATCACATGTACTACCTATATTCTACCGGACGACTGGAGGAGTAAATATTTGATCGGTTTTATCTAATGAGGAAAGGTTGGTTCTGCCCAGGGCTCTGTATCATCATCACTACATTCGTCTGGGATAGTTCGATCTATCTGGATCATGAATTCACGTCTTCCTACACAACGAATCTATTTATAGCGATGTCCGCTGCTTGCACTGCTGGTGTCCCTTGCTGTAGTTGTCAGCGTCATAGCAGTGGTTGTCGTCGTGGAACATGCACCGATAATCGATTCCCGTTTCGAGTACTGGTACGATTTCGACTCGCTCTTGTTCCAGAAAGAAAAGTCCACCACATCGTCCATGCTGTCGTGGCGGTTTAGATCGTTCGATTCTAGCCACTCCCACACTTTGTTTCGGATAGAGTCCTGATCTACGCCGGAAACTGGAGCTGGTTCTGGCGTTAAACCTCCAAAACTTGTCATTCTTCGCGCTCGGAGCCTACCATCGAAGGAGTTCCGACTTTCCCTATGGTTGATGTATTTGATAGAGTCCTGATCGGAGGAAGCCTGTTGTTGAGTATTGCTTGCAATGTTGGAAGTAGATTTGGATGTGGTTATCTTATTGTCCATCCACTTGTTTTTCATGTATTTCATGATATCGCTGACCTTTGCTCGATCTTCTTCATTGTGGTCGAAGATTCGCCGGAATGCTCGAAGAAGACGTGGTGTGAATCGTCTAAAATTTTCCGGAATTTTGGTCGTTTCCCGTTTCTGGTATTTCATGAAGGCCGCATACTTGCCATCTCGCACCCAATCTGCCGACTTCCATGGCGTAGATCCTATTAAGCAAACGTACAGTACGATTCCAAACTGCCACGAATCCGAGGACGATTTGCAGATGAACCTTTCGTTTTTCACAACCTCTAACACTTCCGGGGGTAGGAATGATATCCACGTTTTATTGTTCTTATTGACTAGAATACCCTCACGTGTAGTCGTTCCAAAATCACACAGCTTTATTCGCGAGAAATCAGGCGCAAATACTAGAATGTTTTCTAATTTCAGGTCCCTATGAACCAATCCCTTCAAGTGCATGAATCCTAGAGCCGAACTCAACTGCTCGGCTATTTTCTTGCAACTCGACTCCTGAAGCCCATTGGCACCCACATTTGCCGCCAAATCACCGAACGGTGCATGTTCCTGAGCATACACATAATATTCATTAGTTTGAAATTTAACCTGATAGCAGCTGAGGATGTTCGGATGGTGACTGAGCTGGTAGTTGTAGTGGAACTCCTTAACGAATTCCTTCAGCGTGGTTAGCTCGGTGTGTATTGCTTTGAGCACAACTGTGGTCCCGGTAGGTCGGTGGTGAGCAAGAAATATTTTCGCAAAACAGCCTTCTGCTATCGTCTTCTCGATGTCGTACTCGTCGGCAATGTTCATGGACGGTATTTCCATGTCCGGAATCCGATGCAGAAGGCTGCTTGTGTTGGACAGTCTTCGATAATTGTGGTTGATCGATTTGTACAGGTTGGCGATGATTGATGTGTCGGATTTACTCTCGGATAGCTTCATTGCGATGTGTTTCGGTATATTTCTCATCTGGAAGTGGGAGAAGAAAATTGAAAGATCGATGTTAGGCTTAGGGGTGAAAGACGTGGGTGTGGTAAATGTTGACAAGCACATTTTATATGTATCAAAGTCTATCATTAGTCATATGATGTCATCATCCCAGCGTGAATAATGTGAACGTAGAAATTTTTTTTTGACAAATTGTACAACAGTAATTACATTGATTAATGTGTTTAATTTTCCTTCAGTTTGTTTTCACTCTATAAGTACCAATCCAAACAATCAATTCACTTCTCACATCTTTGTGATCTATGATAGGAAACACTATCATTTTTGTTTGATAAAACTGAATTGATTAATTGAAAACATTGGGTTGATAACATTCTTTTTCTTGACATTACGTCCTCGCTGGAACAGAGCCTGCTTCTCAGATTAGTGTTTAATGAGCGCTTCAACAGTTTTTAACTAAGAGCTTTCTCTGCCAAAGTTGCCATTTTCGCATTCATATATCGTGTGGCTGGTACGATGATACTCTATGCCCAGGGAAGTCAAGGAAATTTCCATTATGAAAAGATCCTGGACCAAACGGGAATCGAACACAGTCACCTTCAGCTTGGCTTTTTTTTTGTAGCCGCGGACACTATCCACTCGGCTCATGAAAGCCCCAATTAGATAATTTTCGCATTACGTTATTAAAATGTCCTTAAGTTTTCATCAAACTAATAAGAGGAAAATAAATAAAACTCAACCCAAAGTATGATTTTCAATGCACCTTGTTAAACAAGATTTCCTGAAAGAAACACTCGCCCAAGATACATAGATACTTCTTCAAGGTTGATCTCCAGCGTTCATCCAATGCAGTGAGAATTTGTTACAACAAATCCCATTCGCCACGCCATTCATCAGTCAAGAAAGCAATGTTCCTTTTCCCACGGTAATTAACACAAATCATGTTCCGAAATTAATATCCTATAACGCTCGGATGTGGGTGTTACACAGCATCAGAATTTTTCGCACCAGGAAAGGGTACGAAGTTCATTCTCCAACTGATCCACCGAGTCCACTCGGGCTGTACACCGACCCGTGTGTGATCTGCAAAAGTATAAATATACCGACGATGGAGACGAGTGGAAGTTACAACTTTGGTTTTATTTACAACTGTCTGCTTCGACTGGCCCCAGTTTTCCTCCCCTAGGGGCCGTCTCCGTCCGTGTGCGAAACCAACGGAAGGGGGTTTCTGGTCCATCTAGACTTTCGCTCATATGTTTGGTGCCAACAGCTTAAGGCGAAAGTGTAGCAATGCAGAAGCATGGGCGTAGTCAGGGGGAGGGGTCCATGTCGGATGAAAAAAAAACTCAATATCAACTAGTTTGCTACAAAGGTGAATATTTTGTTTGAATTATTAAAAGATGGTCTTAAGAATACAAGTTCGTGTAAAATTGCGTTATGATGAAGTTTTTGGATAACGTCGTCGGTGATGAGAATGGACCAAAAACGACTTGCCTTGAAAAATTCTTTCTTTTGATTTGCAAACATTTAAAATATATTTGAAATTTGTTTATTTTTCATTGATTTATAATAGCATGAAAATTGATCATTTCACACCCCATCGACAAGGTGACATTGGGTCTGAAACTGAATTCGGTCCGCAATAGGAACAAAGCAAAACATTATCCTCTTAAGCAGGGTTGGGAAAAAATCTGAAATTCACTCTACAGTAGCCAAGTAAAGCCAATCACAGTCAGCCAAGCCAGTGAAACTCACGCTCATCACTGCTGTAGGTGAAAAGCTTTGAAAATTGCAAAACACCCGTTGCTAAGGGCAACCCAAAATTACTGTAGAAAAATGATCTATTTCCCGCTGCATTTCCCGCATTTAAAGCCTTCAATGACACTAACGATTTAGAAAATTCATGCATCCAACATAGGCTACTTGATGAGATTCACGTTTTTGAACTACTGTACTGGAAAGAGCCACGTGATTTTCGCGAAATTCAAGCCTACTACTACTACCATTCCCAGCACTGCTCTTAAGTACACACAGAGGATAATATAATAAAAACTTAAGAATTCTGTATAGTGTCAACAAATTTTATTGTTGACTCACGGCTTACCAGCAGCTTTTATTAATTCAATAAATTTGCTTCCTAATTTTGAAAAATAATTTGGTTGTTTCTAAATATGCTCAAAACGCCAAGCTGTCAAAGACAAATGTGCGATATTGTGGATACAACTATTATGATTTGTACAATCTACAAAACTATGCATTAATATGACAAGAAAATTCATTTTGAAACAAAAAATCTTGTTTGTTTAGTATATGCTTTGTTTAGCGTTTTTCCAGCTTTCTTTAGGTATACTGATTCACTCAAATGATTGTAAACATAAAATGGCAACCGTCTTATTTTTATCATGTGAAATTTTCAAATATGTAAATTCCTTCGAATTTACTTCTGAGACTATTCAATTATCATTCCAATAATTTATTCCAGAAATCGTTATTGGGTGGGACTAGATCTCTCCATCGAGTTGTAAGCAATATTTTTCTGCCTCCCGAACTTTTCCCAGAAGTTGATTTCAATTACGCTCCAGGAATTGTATTTTGTTATAATCACATCAAGATTTTTTTTCTTTTGTTTCATAAAAGATATCCTCTTATATATTAAATAACTCCTCAAGATATTCGTTTATAATATCCTGATAACTTTCTCGGAACTTTGAAGAGTTCCAGGTATTTAATCAAAAGTAGCTGAAGTGTTATGCTTTTGTTTTCTACATATATTGCTGTTTGCGTTTGACGTGCAAATGCAGTCGGAATGGGCTTCAAATGCAGAAACACAAAGTTATCAAAGGATATTTAGCAACCATGATCAATATCACCGCAAACCCAGCATAGAAAATCAAACTTAGACTTCGCCTTCCTTGTTGAGAATCTTACTGCGTTTGCTGTTCCCACATTTGATATTTGCATTTCAAACGCCCAAAAAAATTATAACAAAGTTTATCCTATATATCCAGCGTTTGTGTCTCTAGGAATTATTTCTGTAACTTCCTTCAAATATTTTATTTCAAAATTCCCCTGTACATTAAAACAGCATTTTTTCTAAGAAGTCATTAGAAAATAGTTCAGAGAATCATCCAATGTTTCCTTCGAATTTTAATTTGGCTATGAATCTCTAAGGAACTAATAAAATTAATCTGTAGAATCCAAAGGAAATATATTACTTTTTGCATTTCTTAAATTTAATTTGTGGAGTATCGACTGTATGTTTTAATCTTAATTTTCCGGCAACGCAGTCCTTATTAAAGAAAAACGAGGTGCTTATTTGCCCGACGTTTCGACACGGGTATTGTGTCTTCCTCAGGGGGTACTGTAATTTAATTGTTATACTATTTGTGTTAAAAAATGTTTTGTCGTTGTAACTTACAATATAGTTTTCGTTCTTTGTCCTATGTTTTGTCGAACTATAACTGTCTGGTGTAGGTTTTTTGGTACATACTAAAAGTTAAGAGTCGTTAAGTTTAAAAAGGTTTGGATGGAATTCAACTATTAAATCTTACGCTACGAAAATCACTTCCTTTTTTGTGCACAGCTTGTACTGGCAATGGCACAATTTTTCTTTAAGATATTCAGTGTGTGATGTGTCCTATCGGCGTTATTGATTCCCTCTCATCTATGCTACTTTCTCTCCTAATTTGATCGTGTTCATTTTTACTCATATTTTTGTCTCGTTCATTTTTACTCTTAATGTCGTGCAACCAGGGATTGAATCTTGAGAAAATTGAGAGAATCGCTCACGTATCGCTCTCTGCAACTATCATAACATGCTGCACATTATGAGAGACTGTTTATCGTATACTGCTACAAGTTTGATCAGATTGGGGGGATAGTAGTGCATGATAAAACCCCTCTAAACATGCTCCAAGCCTGGGGGACACTGTTGTTATTGGAAATTCGTGGATTGTTTATCGTGCCAGTAAAGAAAAACACCTATCCCCAACGATAAACAAGCGAGAAAAATGGATTTTATCATCGCTCTCTCGTTGGGGCTCTCGCTCGCTGCTTCCATTTATCAGACTTGTTACACCTTGCGATACAATGACGATCGTGGACCGCAACAGATGGGATGTTTTTCTTTGCTTGCTTTGATTGTGCTTCATTCTCAAATGAGAGCGAATTCTGCAACGCCTGCGTGCAACAATGCTGCATATGTGGTGCTGAGTCCATCTATATCTGTACGTTTGTTGACTGTATGATTGGTGTTGGTGATATGGCACATTTCCAGAAATGGAAGTGTGGATTGTTTGTAGCTATGGTCGATAATTTGTGTATGTTCTAAATCGAATCTGTGATCGTGTTCAACGCAGTGTTGTATTAACGCTGTTGTAGTATCTTTCAGTGCTACTCTAGCTGTTTCTGTGTTTGTGTTGTTGTCGTTCATCAGTCTCTCCAATTTACTAATATTTGACCAATGTCCTGCTAATCTTTTACGTAAATTGTTTGTTGTCATACCAATATAACAACTTTCGCAATTCCTGCATGGTATCTTATAGATAACACTACTAACGTCTTCTTTGGCTACAGTGTATTTTACTTATTTGTGTAGATCTTTGATTGTATGGTTTTGTTTTGTTGTAATTGATATGCTGGGATAATCTTTAGCTAAAATTTTAATGATGCGGTGTGAAAGTGCAGGTATGTACGGTATTGCACGGTAAATCTTTTCATTATTTGTTATTTCAGGATGCTGTGGTACTGGAACGATGGCTCTGAAGGAATTTGCGTTAAGAGTGCTCGATTGGAAGACGTTTGTGGAAGATACTGCACGGTGAATGTTGTTGTTGACGAAGGTTTCATTTGGTTGGAGTTGGAGTGTTTCGGGAGGTGTGGGCATTGCTGGCAGGATGGCTGGCGGGGTGGGAGGCTGACGTGATGGTTGGCTATGAGCGACTTCTGATTTGTTGGCGACGATTTCGTTGATAGTGGGAGATGAAGGTGGTTACTGGACGATGGGTGGTGCAATTGTTGGGTTGTGAAGCTGAAGTTGGATATCTGCTCGACGTTTGTTTACATATAGGTTCAGTAAACGATTGATCAACTGCTTCGGATAGTTGTTTAACTGAAGGTGTCGGTGGATGATTCGTGTAATTTCTTCCACGGGTTTGTTGCGAGTGAGATACCAAACCCTGTGTATGAAATTATTCGCTGCATTTATCTTGTGTTTGGGCTGATGGAAGGATCTGTAATTCGGCATACGACTCGATGCAATGGGTTTTGCATATCATTCCGTAGTTAGAGTTTGGTCCGGACTACGAATGACTGTCAAGTCTAGAAATGCTAGCTTTTGGTCCTTTTCAGTTTCGATGGTAAACTGTAGCCTTGGTTCGATATTGTTGAATGCTTCTAGTACTTGTTGTTCAGCGTTCCGCGGTATCGCCATAAATATGTCGTCCACGTTTTTTTTAAAGATGGTAATCTCGAAAGGTAGAGAGTTCATAGCAGTACTAATTACCAAATCTAGCACGATATCCGCAACGATTGGCGATAGGGGGCTTCCCATGGCCGTCCCAAAAGTCTGTTTGAAGTATTGCCCTTCAAAACAGAAATAGCTGGTCTCCATGCAATACTCTACGATTTCCAGAAACTGGTCCAGATTTATTCGGGTATCGATTTCACTCCACCGTTCAATAATATTCTTCGTGATCAAGTGCCGTGGTACGTTTGTGAATAAAGATGTGACATCTAAGGAGATCATTACATATTCCTCAGGAAGTGTAATGCCATTCACTTCGTCACAGAACATGAACGAGCTGGTCGTGTTGTAGGCAGGGCTGTGCATTTTCGAAAGCATTTTGTGAAACACGAAGGCTTGGCTGCGTCGTCTCGATGGTGACGAACAACTGCGTCGCTTCGTTCTTCTTTCGCCACTCATTCGTTTCGTTACCTTATTGAAAGCAGCGAACAAGAAAGGTGGAATGAGAGAGTAAGAATTTCGTTTCATTTGATTTCATTGAAATCTATCGAAATGTTTCAAATTGGATTTTTTGCAATTTGCCATCGTAATAGGCTGTTTTTCATCACGCCAATCTGTCATGAAACGGCCTACTTTCCTGCACTGAAGTATGCAGTGCGGGAATAGTCATTACCTAACTGAAACCAGTGCTGTAATGATTCATTACGCAACGCTTTCTCATTACGCAACTGTTTTGAGTTGCGTTATGAATCATAACACAACAATTTCCCAGAAATTGTAAAATGTTAGTGTATGCATTCCTATATAATTTATGATACCATCGTGTGGTCTTCTACGAAATTGCAAAAAATGTTGTACGTAACTCGTTGCAGAACTCGATTTTTACAGCACTCGTCGTAATTATCCTACTCGGCAAGCCTCGTAGGATAAATTTACAACTCATGCTGTAAAAATCATCATTCTGCAACTTGTTCCGTAAACTACTATTACATATTTTTTGCAATAGTAATATATATAACTTGTTAGGTAATAAATTAAGATAGAGAAAGTATGCGGGCCACCACGTCGTTCATTTGAATTAATCAGCTCCTAAAGCTAGAGATTACCGATTGAACGACCAGCTCGCTGCGGTGAGGCTCTAATAAATGACGCGCGACTAGAGTTACATATTTCTCAGGAGCACATAAATGTACTGACGAGCCTCCAACCAAACCGTCTCTCAGCTCATCGGAATCCTAGTGTGCTGCGCTAGCCGGAGGCTCACGAAAATTTTGAAAGCGCGCGCAAGGCGATGTGCTCCCGAGGAGACTCGTCTCATGCGCTGCTCGGCGCTATGGCTCGCCATCGGTATCAAAGCAGTCTTCAAGAATCATCATTGCTGCACAGATTTTTTGAAAAGCATGCTTTGAAAATATCAATGCTTCGCGTTTGATTCGCGCCTTTTCAATTCAATTGCTCCTGTGTTCACTTGATCAGAAATAATGCATCATTGATTCAAATCATTTCAAAGCAAACTGCACTCTAGACAGACCATAACTAGCATAGGAAAAATCGCTGTGTAGAATAACGGTTTTAAGCTGAAGGTGACTGGGTTCAAACATCCTGTCGATTTCCTTGACGTCCCTGGGCATAGAATATCTCCCATAGAGTATCACCCTTATTCTTGTTTACGGCGTATTGAATCTTATTTGTTCGAATCCATGTCCCATATGATTTTGCTGGCGTAAACGGGAATGCAAATCGATTTTCGATTAAAAGTATACCTGGGTGAAAACGAATAATTTCCAGAAATCGTTTAAATATATGCTGTATCTACGAAAAAAAAGTTTGGTTCAAAATGTAAAATTCATATGTTAAAAACGTTAATGGTCAAACTTGACCATCCGGGCATAATGGAATTTGTTTGTCGGGTTAAATGGACTTAGAAAGGGGAACTTTTGATACGTTTTTTTTTCAGTTGAGTGTGAGAATAGAGGCGCGTATTATGTGTAAAAACATTTTTTCCAAGATATTTTCATTTGGTAGATCTTTTTCAGACATTCCAAGAACATTTTTATTGCAACAAAACATAGGACAAAATATTGTGAAGTAATGCATAACCGAGTGTTGAAGATCAGGGTCCGTATAATATAGCCCTGTTCTGAACGGTGCAATAATAGTTGGGCTCCGTGAAATGATCCATGCCTCTCACAGCGCCAAAGTGGTGGTGTTCCTGTTCGATCATGACGCCAATGCCATAAGCATGCATATTTGATGAAATATCATGCCATTTTCGTAGGAAAAGACTAAGGAAACTGATTGTGGCTGTAATAAAAGATGATTACATTAACGTTTAAATAGAATAGATGAGCAAATTCAACAGATACTCAATAACAGGTATAGTAGTGCGTAGAGCAACAACCATAGATGACTTGAATACTGAATAACTCAGTACACACAACATCGTGTACCATTTTGATAAATATTATCACTTGTTAACCATTGACGCGCACTTCGTGAATTCGCGATGAAAAGAAAACAGTGTGCGTTGCTAGGCCTACCAGCAATGCTTGTTATCCCTCTGCAGCTTAGTCTACCTTGTTGAATGAGTCGCAAATGATTCAGAAAAATGATGCAGTATTTTCACCGAAATGATAAGATCAAATCAAAGCCTTGTTGGATTGAAAAATAAGGATCGTGCATTCTCTTTCTCGTTGTTTTATGAATCAAATCAACGCAAAGCAAAGGCAAATTTGAAGACTGTATCAAAGTAGTGAAACAACTGCTTAGTAACGAAGAGCGTCTACAACTATTTTTGCCTCATTATGCAGGTGTCTAGATGGGCTACATGATATGGTCGAACACTCGCGATCTAAGAGTTACAATTTCGATCCTCGTTGAAAACTTTTGTAATCACTTCAATTATTGCTGCTGTTTAAAAGCACATGTGAAAGAGCGCATGAGACCGCATTGAGACACATCTCAAGAAAAATGAGGCGCACCAAAAAAGGTCTCACAATGTACAGCGCACCCGTGCGCTAGCAAGCAATGAGCCTCCTGCACCTAAGGCACGTGCACGTGCACAGTAACTCTACGCGCGACGCACAAGCAGCACGAAAGAAATGAAAGACTACGCTTGCTGCGATGAAAGGAAATGTTTGTTGGATTGAAACGAAACAGTAGAATTTCAATCGAAAGGGAAGCTTGAGTCAGTCAGTTGGGACTGAAAATGCTTTCAATGAACTGAAAATAAACAGCCCTGGTTGTAGGGACTGTTGATCGAACTTTGGAGAATGCTGGCGATGTATTTGGCTAGTTTATATGTTGGAGCCGTCACATTGGGGATCACGGGTCGAAGCGGCAAGTCTTGCTTATGCGCTTTCGGCTGGCCATATATTCTGGGACATATAGCGTTTTTCGTTGTTAGTGCCTTGGCAGTCTTGTAATCGATGAGCTTAAGATCTTTAAGTCGTTTGACCAGGCTATTATTACCATTCTGATTTCTGGACGTGGGATCAGAACGTAATTTTTCGTACGTTGCGGCACCTCGTTTTTCTTTAATAAAGACTGCGTTGCCGGAAAATTAAGATTAAATTTGTACAAAAGTCTGGATTTTCGGATCTTTGCAGAACTTTCAAAAATAATTGTAAGTCCAAATTCCTGGATTGATTTTCAAAGAATTCTTGAAAAATTCATGTACACGATTTCTGGATAAAATGTTGAAGTGATCTTTTAAATAATTCTCAAATGAATGCTAAAAACAGCTACTGGGAAATCAAATGTTGCATAAGTGGCACTCTCAGTAAAATAATTTTCTTCTTCTTTTTGGGTTTCACGTCCCAACTAAGACAGAGCCTGCATCTCAGCTGAGTGTTCTTATGAGCACTTCCACAGTTATCAAATGAGAGCTAACATTGCCGATTAACCATTTTTGCATGTGTATTTCTTGTGGCAGGTACGATGATTCTTCATACCCTAGGAAATCGACAAAAATTTCCTCATTGAGAAGATCCTCGACCGGTAGAATTCAAACCCACGACCCTCAGCTTGATCTTGCTGAAGAGCTGCGCGTTTACCACTACGGCTATCTGAGCCCAAAAATGTTTAAACTCAAATGTTGCACTGCATGTAAGCTTCGGGAAAAAATAATAAAAAATGCATCCCCATTTACAATAAATTTTCGGACTTTTCCCGGAATACGATACATTAAGCGGCGCACAATATTTTCATCCATCTTTTTGACAAGTTCATCCCATTTAGTTGGCAGTTTGTCAAAGTCTTAGCGATACTGCCATTCGCTCTTAAATTGGAGTCAATTAGGTAAGTAGAGGGTTAAAGTAGATTTCTTAATCCATCATGAAAAATCCTAGAATTTTGTCAACACTCACTTCATTGTACGGAATCTGGCCACATTGCTCTAATTTTATTCCATAATTGGTTGTCTGCAGACATGGTATGATTGGAGGCTTCAATATCCGAAGACAAATCCATTGAACGGTATTGCGTGCAGTACCGAAGTTTATGGCCGAATCGCGATCTGAAATGTTTGAATTTGAATCAATGGTCCTGACTTTAATCCACAGCTGAAGGTAAGAGTATACAGTAAATGCCCGACGCTTCCTTTGTGGCTTGCAATCCGTCGAAAAGATTCTTCTTACTTATTCAGTACCAGCCACACAGTATTTCTTGGGAAACCTAACACTTTTGCAATTTTGTATTCCTGATCAAGATGGGTTTTCCTATTATTATTTTTTGCACAATTATTTCCTTTCTCTCTTCTTCCATGTTGAATTTCCCAGAAGAACGTTGGAGCTAAGCTGCGATAAAAATCATGTGATTATTATTGTTATAGAGCACACCTATACGGTTTCGCTTCTAAATTGGACCACTAGAGTCGTTGTAAGAACCAAACATGTTTGTTCCAACTCTTAGATAACTGACGGTTTCCTTAGATCAATACTTAGAAAAACTGTCTTAGAGATGCCTATAGAAAATTAGGAGTCGTTTTTGAATAAATATTGGTGTCATTTATCTTAGGAATCCTTGAAGGAACTGTATGAACTTGTAATAACCCGTGTCAATAACTGGCCAGTGTAACATTGCTTGTCATTAGAATTTCTACTAATCAAATTTTCGAACATATTCCAACCCGTTATACTCAAGTAACCATAAGCACCAACAATAAGCACTAAATCAGTACCATAGACACAGAGAACAGACGTTCATCTTTACTTGTCAGCGTGTGTAAAGCATTGTACTGGTCATTTCAAAGTATGTCGTTATGCTCCTGTTACGCGGCGCTGTCGTCAGATTAAGAAGACTACAAATTTACCGCTTTTTACACTTTGGCGCTGGTTTCGATATCAAAAATTGCCACTTGTCGCTAGCGTTGCTTTGTGTGCTGATACATTTTGACGTTCACTAGCGACATCGTGTTGTCGAAACTAGTTAGTATGTCGGGCTGTCTGCGTTGGCGGCGCTGATGGTTGATTCAAAGCTTTACACATGGTTTTGATGAAATTTTGTTTGAGCCTCCATGTCTGTTCTCTGTGATTCTATTGGGTATCTTTTCTCCACAGCAATATTCATCTTCTGTAACTGAAGGAGTAGGACTTTACTAGAGTGTCTATCCCGGGATTTGAAAAATTTCGGGATTTCCCGTTTCCCGGGGTTTTAATTTCTGACATCCCGGGAATCCCGGGATTCCTGAAAAGTACGTAGATTTTGATGAAAACCACTAAATTTCAATGAAAAACAATGACATTTTTTCTCACTATCAACCATATTTAATGAAGTAGAAAAGCATAATGAAAAAGAGAATAAACGAGTAATTATTTTCATGAAAAGATCAATTTACCAAGAAAGAAACGTATATTTTTATTTGTCTAGTTGCAAAGTTTTTATACTTTTCTTTTCAACATTACCCGATTTTAAAAGCCTATGTTGAGAAAACAAATTTGAAAGTAAACTGCCGCAAATCGCAGTCAGTACCATCTAAAAAAATAGGAATTGAAAAAAATGACTGAGAAGTTTTCAATCTTGTTTTCCACATAAATATTCAAAAAATTCCAGGAAATTGGAACATGTTTGGATCTTAATGAAACTTTCATAATTTGCTTTTCACTCCGTTGCCTTTCCAAGCAAATCACAAAGATGACCAAATAACGATTCATTTTTGTGTTACACGATGCGAAAATCTGCAGTGGAACTGACATGCGTTCACTTTTCATTATGACTTGCGATTCACGGCTATAAACTTCAGTCAATAATTTTCAGCAATTAACTACAATTTGTTCAATGTTCTTTTGTTCTAAAGTTTTTATGACTGTTCAAATGTTTGAAGCAAATTGCGTTATAAATTAAGTTTTTATCATACTTCCATTCATAAATGTTATGGAGAATTTGAAAAAATCCATAGCAAACCCGTAATAAGTTTTGATTTTTGTTAGGTTACTTTATCAGACTAAGAAAGTCTTATTTGAAATGTGATTTGCTTTTTATTGACATATTATATTCTTAATTTCATTGAAAAAAAAGTTTTGTTAAATAAGTACTTCCATTTTAACCGAAATGCTAGTTTTATTGAAAATTGTATAAATCCCGGGATCCCGGGATTTCCCGGGACAAGCATAGATTTTTGTCCCGAATCCCGGGACGAGCAAAATTCCCGGGAAATGGACACTCTAGACTTTACCAATCCAACATTACGGGTGTCGCAGGTTCGAGCGCGAATGAGGAATTTTCAAAATACACCCGATTCTGTTTTTGCACGGATTTTTTTTACACGGCCGTGCAAAAAAAGTTTGCATACATTTTTTTCCGCCAAAAACTTATTTTTGCATGAAACGTCAAGAAATGGTGTTACTTTTTTTGCACGGTTTTTAAAAATTTTGAACTGAAAACTTTTTTTGCACGGTACGCATCCCCCTTGCAAAAACAGAATCGGGTGTATGACAATCGTAGTAATAAATATGAAAAACGTTGAATGTAATAAATATGATGCATAGAAGGTACTATGAATCACTTTATTCAATTTTTGCTTGTTATCTGAAATTTATGTTTTAATTCATTCATTTATTTGCCTCGTGCTCCAGCTACTCAGCGTACGTGAAAGATCTCTGGTAGCGTACGCCAAAGCACAAAAGATTCACCCAGAAAATCGAATGAAAACAACTGACGTTTCCCACATAAGGCTCTAAGGTCTCTTTCCGGCTCACGCACGCATATGTATTTATTGTTTTCATACGGAAATCGTTTCCGTATGAAGACAAAAAACAAAAACTCCCATTTGTTCTTGCTGCTGGACAGAGAGCCTTATGGCCTAATTTCGGCATTAGTTGTGCAGAGAAGCATTTATAACGGCATCTTTGCATTATAACGACACGCTTTTTCGCTTTTTTTACATTACATTAGCATTATATACGTATATAAAGTTGTCAGGCATCAAATGACTACGCTATATGCGCATTTAATGCTGTTATAATGCCGCACTATCGTGCTTACTGGTGTTTGGACTCCACTTTGCTAACTGCGAATGAAAGATGAGCATGTATGTCCTTCATACTTTAACATTTCATGCACAAAGGGTACAGATGTTGTGTATAATGATCGACCTCTCCCCACCTCGACGGAAATCCTGGCTACGGCCATGCAGAGAAGCAATACAGAAAAACTCATCAGCAGCTAGCCAGCGATAGATTTCGCGCATTGGCGTCATCAGCTCACTGTCAGAAGTCAGATCTGGCCGGTGATGGAGGCAAAAACGCGGGTACAGAAGATTGCCATTGGCACTCTAGCATGTCCGCTGTTGATTTCGAGGTTGTCTCACGTGCACTCAGCTGGGGATGATGTACGACACGATATATACTCTGGTGATGGTTCTATTTATCCAAAACGAGGAGCGATCTCTTCCACTGATGATGCACTTTTTCTGAACTATGAGTGATTCAATTTTTACATCTTGCGTTACGTAGGACATTTTTCCGTTAAACTATACAGTGCCAACCTCGCATGCTGGCAGTGGGAGGAAATGCAAAATGGGGTTAAATCTAAATCAATCAAAGATTATTTCATCTGACATGTCCCGTCTGTTTCGTGTTAAAGTTGTTAGCTTTTTCTCGAGTTGTAGCAAATTTGAATGCATCACACCGCATGGTTTTCATCTTTGCTAGATTTGAACCTACATGTGCAAATGTAACCCCCATGTTTGCATGTGCATGGATTTTGTTCGGGACACAGGAATGGTAACTTGCTAATTGGAAGAAAGAGAATATTCAAATATAGACAACAAGAAACATGTTTTGGGAAAGACAAAGCAAACTTATTATACATTCAACTCACCGAACACATATAGGTCAAAATGTCGAAAAAATCTTCAAGTGCCCGTTCAATAGTTACGTAAGCACTTAGGGGGGGGTTAGGGGGATGGGTGAACTTGGATAATCTAGCGTCACTTTTTACAGGGATAAACGTGAAATAAAAAAGTAAGAGGTTGTTTCCGAGATACGACCGCCAAGTTGACGTTGGATAACGTTAGCTTCTTCTATTTCCTGATTTAGGACCGTCACGAACTTATGAAAGATTTACCTAGAAATCTAAAAATCTAATCAATTTTCAAACTATTTGTTGCACGTCAGTTCTGATCTATTATGGATATTGAGTGTTATTATTTGGTTGGTTCGGTTAACACTTCAACACCGATAGAACCGGTCGATAGAAGAAGAAGCATGGGCGGTAACTTTTGCTCTCCAAATAAACAGAGAAAGAGTTTTGGGTGATCTGTTTGTAGTATGAAAATGATGTCCGTAATAGGGAATGCATCACCAAACTCGCAACTAATCAATGATCATGACTGCGATAATTGACAAGAAAATTATGAATGAAATGGATCACTTGGGAAATGCGACC
Source organism: Aedes aegypti (assembly GCF_002204515.2). Lineage (NCBI taxonomy): Eukaryota > Metazoa > Arthropoda > Insecta > Diptera > Culicidae > Aedes > Aedes aegypti. Next base: position 286,053,115 of record NC_035108.1, read on the forward strand.
GTTCCTTATGAATAATCCCAGAGATAATCATATTCTTTAGCCCTTACATTTAATAGATGGAAATAATATCCTTAGGGGCCATCCATTTATTACATAAAGGTTCATGGGGGAAGGGGGTTTCAGATTTCTCACGCGCCATACAATTTATATTTTAATTTATTTTTATTTCTATACAAAAATCAAAGGGGGCTGTGTACAAGACCCGATTGCATGACGTTAACTACGCTGCGTCCTCGGAAACAGCCTCAAATTGCCGTATTGTCAATTATTCGTAATTAATCAATTATTGTATGATGGAATGAGATGAATTAAGAGATTATAGCAAGTATGTGGTAAACACATTAGGGAATATTATACAAATAACTCTTTCAAACACATTTGTTGGCTCTGAAAAGGGCCGATTGAATTGTTGAATTTGCGTAACACGGACACATTTTGACGGCGCACTGGTTTCAATCCTCCTCGCCCGATGAGATTTGCGATGCGCATGACGATGTGCGCTTCAACAAGCGGCTTTGGTCGATTTTCTTCAGCCATCTCGTACAACAGCTTGCCCCTGGGAGCGAGGAGCTGAGCAGGTTTGGAGAAGCTCTTACCAGCTCGAAAGCGAAAACAGAATGAAACCAGATTCAACGAAGGAGGGATGCTTTATACCCTTAGAATAGCAGATGATGCTCCTCCTTTCATATTCTTCGTTTTCTTATCTGGGAAATAGGCTATATGAAACTGATGTCTGGGTAAGGGATGTACAGATTAGCATTATGCTGTTATTGCAACCCGACGGCACTGCAGTAGCATCCTCGGAAACAGCTCCAAATTGCCGTATTGTCAATTATTCGTAATAAATCAATTATTGTATGATGCTATGAGGTGAATTAAGAGATTATAGCAAGTATGTGGTAAACACATTAGGGAATATTATACAAATAACTCTTTAAAACACATTTGTTGGCTCTCAAAAGGGCCGATTGAGTTGTTGAATTTGCGTAACACGGACACATTTTGACGGCGCACTGGTTTCAATCCTCCTCGCCTGATGAGATTTGCGGTGCGGATGACGATGTGCGCTTCAACAAGCGGCTTTGGTCGATTTTATTCAGCCATCTCGAACAAATTAGGGAATATTACACAATCAACTCTTCAAAACACATTTGTTGGCTCTGAAAAGGGCCGATTGAATTGTTGAATTTGCGTAACACGGACACATTTTGACGGCGCACTGGTTTCAATCCTCCTCGCCCGATGAGATTTGCGATGCGCATGACGATGTGCGCTTCAACAAGCGGCTTTGGTCGATTTTCTTCAGCCATCTCGTACAACAGCTTGCCCCTGGGAGCGAGGAGCTGAGCAGGTTTGGAGAAGCTCTTACCAGCTCGAAAGCGAAAACAGAATGAAACCAGATTCAACGAAGGAGGGATGCTTTATACCCTTAGAATAGCAGATGATGCTCCTCCTTTCATATTCTTCGTTTTCTTATCTGGGAAATAGGCTATATGAAACTGATGTCTGGGTAAGGGATGTACAGATTAGCATTATGCTGTTATTGCAACCCGACGGCACTGCAGTAGCATCCTCGGAAACAGCTCCAAATTGCCGTATTGTCAATTTTTCGTAATAAATCAATTATTGTATGATGCTATGAGATGAATTAAGAGATTATAGCAAGTATGTGGTAAACACATTAGGGAATATTATACAAATAACTCTTTCAAACACATTTGTTGGCTCTCAAAAGGGCCGATTGAGTTGTTGAATTTGCGTAACACGGACACATTTTGACGGCGCACTGGTTTCAATCCTCCTCGCCCGATGAGATTTGCGATGCACATGACGATGTGCGCTTCAACAAGCGGCTTTGGTCGATTTTCTTCAGCCATCTCGTACAACAGCTTGCCCCTGGGAGCGAGGAGCTGAGCAGGTTTGGAGAAGCTCTTACCAGCTCGAAAGCGAAAACAGAATGAAACCAGATTCAACGAAGGAGGGATGCTTTATACCCTGAGAATAGCAGATGATGCTCCTCCTTTCATATTCTTCGTTTTCTTATCTGGGAAATAGGCTATATGAAACTGATGTCTGGGTAAGGGATGTACAGATTAGCATTATGCTGTTATTGCAACCCGACGGCACTGCAGTAGCATCCTCGGAAACAGCTACAAATTGCCGTATTGTCAATTATTCGTAATAAATCCATTATTGTATGATGCTATGAGATGAATTAAGAGATTATAGCAAGTATGTGGTAAACACATTAGGGAATATTATACAAATAACTCTTTAAAACGCATTTGTTGGCTCCGGAAAGGGCCGATTGAATTGTTGAATTTGCGTAACACGGACACATTTTGGCGGCTTTGGTTGATTTTCTTCAGCCATCTCGAACAAATTAAAGAATATTGCACAATCAACTCTTTAAAACACATTTGTTGGCTCTGAAAAGTGCCGATTGAATTGTTGAATTTGCGTAACACAGACACACTTTGACGGCGCACTGGTTTCAATCCTCCTCGCCCGATGAGATTTGCGGTGCGGATGACGATGTGCGCTTCAACAAGCGGCTTTGGTCGATTTTCTTCAGCCATCTCGTACAAATTAGGGAATATTACACGGACGGTGACGGCTGTGCCGCTCGATCTAATGAACCAGAATGACCGCGCTAGCCTCCCGCATGGCAATGACAGCGGAGCACTGGCTGGTAGCGACGATTTCCGGCCGAAAACGATTATGCTGGCTGGTGCACTCAAATGATCGGCTTCAGTTGCTGCGGCTCCGAAATGCGTGGTTCTTCGGTTCTAATGCGTGTTGATTCGCGTCCTATTGAAAACTGAACTGAGGACGCGAATGACTCTCGAAATTTGCTCGCCGACCGTGTTCACAGTCAGACGGCAAAAAGAAGAATGAGGGAAGAAGCAGGGTGCGGTGCGCTTTTATAGTGGGAAGCGGAACCGAAAAATGTGCTTGAACGTGATTGGTTAGATAAGAAAGGGGTCAACGTTTTACGATATTTCAATAGTTTGTTGCTAATAATCAATAGTGTCCTCCATTTGGATCGACGCGTAGATAAATTTCCAATCGATTCATTGATAAATATTGAAAATCTATCGATAAATGACTGAGTTATTAGCGGTCAAAACTTGACCATTTTTCGTTACATGCTCAATTTTTCGTTTTTCTGAATTGTACCCCCATATGTTGCCGTAAGACGTTATCCAACGTCAAAAAAAATCAAAGGAAGCATTAATAACTCAATTTCTGACCAAATTTACGATATCACCTTCACTGCATGTGAATAAACACAGTTAACGATCCCACTCTTCCCAATGGCTAAGCCAGTAATTGCCGTCACAGCGTCTATAAGCGGCGACGAATCCGCAACCGGGCGAAAATCCTTCGGAAAAGATAAACAGCTGTCTTCTTCGGAATCGAAGTGATTCGGAAGTGGAAGCGATTTCTCATCAAACCTTGACGAACGGCACCTCCACACTGTTCTCTGGCCTCTGCTTTCCCCGGTTGTTTATCAATCATTACGATGTGGCGTATATTTCTGGATTCGAGTGTAAACAGTAGCTGAGACGTGTCGTGAACCCTGGATTGTGGCTGGCCGACACCAAATGACCATGATTGGTTGACCATACGTATGCATACGTTGGTAATATACATAGATTGTTCGTCAGCAGAACGATAGCCTTCGAGATGCAACCATAAAATGCTTGATATAAAGAGGAACATTAATTAGACTTTTCACAGAAGTTAAGTACGTAGGAAATATTTTAGATTCCAAACAATATTGCGATCCACACCTGAAACAAATCGTAGATAAAATAACAACTCTTCAAATAAATAAATATGTTTTTGGTAGTAAATAGAGCCTTGACCAGTTATGATTCACTTGACATATACAATAGACCTGTTCATATTTAAAAAAAAATGTCTGGAAATCTACCGGTCAAGCAGTATTTGGAATTCTCATGCTAAGATCAATGTCTGGTCAAATTTTCAGCTCATTTGATAAAGATTTCAGTATGCTTCAAGTTGAAAATGTGTTTTTGGGCTTATTACAAGGTTTGAAAAATCCTAGTTATGATTTTGTGGAAAATCAAAACCACTTGCTATTACCACTATTTGAAAGCTAATTCTATTCTGTTAAAGTTTGTCGAACACGCTATCAAGATTAAATTGAGTTTTAACATTGTTTGATCCAAATTTGTATTCCGCCGTACCCAGAAATTACAGTTTTCTCAATATACATGGTATATAAAACATGCATTGGTATTATTTTTTCAGGCCCTAGTCAACGGGAATCAAACATAATACATTTATGAATTCATTGACCATCAACAGATTACATGTTGCTAAAGGCAATAAATTACAATAAATGCCCAAAGATCGAGCACCGCATCGCAACCTGATGATAGTTAAATCATGCATGACACATGTACCGGAAACGAATGAATTGAACAAGTTAGCATTGCTTTTTCTTTCCGAGTGATGATTGTTTTGATCGCATTTCACTAATCATTTAGAACGATTTGAAAACAATTATCATCATCGACTGAGAAAAGGCAGTGCTAACGTGTTCATTTTTTGTATTCATTGAAGCTCACGGTGGTGCTCTTGGCTCACCCACAGTGGATTTACAAATGTGCTTCATAATTACCTATTTTTTACAATTTATTTTCGTAAGATAAATGGTTACTTTGAACGGGATTGACTTTTAGATATGCATTGTCATCATGTCTGGAAATTAAAAATCCGAAATTTTCATGCAGGCATGCTGTTCAGTGAAAACAATTCCCGAAAAAAAGAGATTTTCAAGAACCTCGAGATACAAACCTCAACCAAACTATGCTAAAACTTGCTCCAATCATAAAATTGTGTTCGGCAAAAGTTCGTAGAATTGGATAAACTACTATGTAGAAGTATTTCCGATAAATTTTGATGCTTCGCTCGGTAGTTATGATTTTTTAAAGCTTGAAAATAGCCCAAAAACACATTATTGATTTGAAGCACTACTAAATTTACTCTAAATTGAGTGAAATTTTGGCCAGAAGTTCATTTCGCAATGAAAAATCAAAGTATTGGTTGACTGGGGAGTTTCCCGACATTTTTGAAAATATGAATAGGTCTAATATACAACCATCACTATTCCCAGTTTAAAATATGCTTCTTTAGTGTGTAGAACCAAAACTGCAAAAAGTGCTATACACACACTTAGTTTTTATTTTGTTGTTCGGTAAACATTCTTACCGAAAACGCCCTGTAAATGAAAAACGAACTGAAGTTTCGGTATCGCTAACGAGCTTTACCGAAAAAATTTGAAAAAATAGGAAAATCATAAACATATTTATCTTTTTTTACCGAAGTCGTTATTACATTTACCGAAAAACCGAATATCGTTCAGATTTACTGTAGACTGTAAACTTTTACAGTAGTTCAGTACTAGCGCAACAATGGTTTACCGAACAAATTGTTATTTGTTCCAAACACCAAACATGCCGCCATATTTGTTTCAAAGTGCAAAACAACGCGTTTGGATTGTGTCCGATGATTTTTTAAAGATGTGTTCGAGATCATTTCTTAAAATCTAAGTAGGATGAACAAGCCGAGCGTTTGGTTCTTATCCGTAAGTATGATAAGTATATTTTCATGTCAATTTTATTAAAGAGCTGTGTTTTAGGTTGCAATTTGCTGTTTCGTTATTGGATACAATTACCAGTTCACGTCTCGGATTACAACGGCCTATCAAGCATTTTTCATGCATTTCATGATTCCGGAATCAATCCTGCCCAACGAAGTTTTATTGTACTTCTGAACTTCAGACTGTAGAATAATGTACTTATTTTATACATGAAGTGAAGACGAATATGAATACCCAAAATAAATCAATTTGTTTCATTCACCATCAATATGAATTTTCTTTGTTATGTTTTTTTTTGATCATCTGGAACGAAATACTGACTGCATACTGATATCAACAATACGTTCGGTTATTAATTTTACAATTTGCTCGGTAATCGTTAACGAACAGTTTGTAATATTTTGACAGCTGCGTTTTGATTTAAATTACTGATCGTTCGGTAATTCTTAACTTTACCGAAAGCATTACTGAGCGCTCAGCGGTTTATATTTCGTAAAAAAAAATTACCGGAGTCGGTGATATTTTCTAAGTGTGCAGAAACTAGGAAAAATACCAAGACTAGCAACCCGAACGAAGGTGAACAACTGAGTAACTGCACTAATGCTAATAAATCTTCGAGCTGAATAATGGAAAACCTACAAGTAAATGTACACCGGAGCATCAAATTGAAGCAGCCTCTAACCCAGGATCTTTGATTCATGTGAGGAAACAAAGAGTGCCGCCAATTGAGGCCAGATGTTCCGAATTCAGAAGATTTAGGCAGGAGACTTTGCAAACTCTTAATAATCGCGAACTTCTTCTCAAACATCTTGGAAAGAAGAAACACATCTTGAAAGGTCTCTCGATTGACCATAAGTCATCTGGTTGGTAAATGGCTGGGCTTGGGGTACCATTGGTACCTCGTGTACATGCAGGAATAAAATAGACCCCTCTGTGCGGTCCTTAGCCTCTTGCCCAGCAACTCCTATCCCTATCTCCTCACGGTACAAGCAACCTTAGGGAAGATCGGGTAATCAAACCCGTACTCCATGTTAGGAGCGGCTCACAACAGCGTCTGTTCCCCATGTCAGGAGCGGCTGATCATCGTCCGAGTGCCAGAGAAGGACTACTTAGAGGCAATGGTCATCCGGAAATCTAAGGGGTTGGTGTCAGGCCCTGCAAATCAACTGCGAAAACATATCAGCACAGGAACGTCAACGAGAGAGTACGAACCAGAAAAATCGTCAAAGACCACAGCGACGGAAATGGAAATTGTAGTGATGGGTGATACGCAGAGGCACTTGGTCGGGTGGTAGACGATCAATAAACGAATGTGCAAGTTAAGAATCAAACACGCTCGTTCAGATCTACTCAAAAGTGAGTAGATTTCGACTCACTTCGGAACAAAGTGGAACTGCTCAAAAGTGAGTAACACCATCGTTACTCACTTTAGAGTAACATAGTCAAATGTCAATATGGGAGTAACACTTACTCACTTCGTTTAATCTGAAATTTGCGAAAGTGAGTAGATGTCACTCACTTCAGGAAATAATAATTTTGGAAATAAATGTATTATGTTATTTATAAAATCAGAAGAAATATATATATGTATACAAAGAGCATAACATTTATTCATTATCTCATACATAATACATAATAATAATACATGATAACAAGTAAAAATATTGTGATATTTGTGTTGAAATTTTCGCTGCTCTGGAATGGATCCCCGGATGTTATAAATATCTGGGGGATTGATGAAAGTCATGGAGGATGTAGTTCGACCGATCCAGTAGCCTTCCCGGGTAGACTGTAAAGAATTGATAATTAGCCCAATAAAAAGAACGACGGTAAAACTTACTGTTTATATTTTTTTGACGTTGGATAACGTCCTTCGGCAACATATGGGGGTACAATTTCAAAAAACGAAAAATTGAGCATGTAACGAAAAATGGTCAGGTTTTGACCGCTAATAACTCAGCCATTTGTCGATAGATTTTCAATATTTATACATCAATCGATCGCAAATTTATCTACGCGTCGATTCAAATGGAGGACACTATTGATTATTAGCAACAAACTATTGAAAAATCGTAAAATGTTGACCCCTTTCTTATCTAACCAATCACGTTCAAGCACATTTTTGGGTTCCGCTTCCCACTATAAAAGCGCACCGGTCCTGCTTCTTCCCTCAGTCTTCTTTTTGCGGTCGGACTGTTTACACGGTCGGGCGAGTCATTTTCGCTTTGCGTTTGCTCCCGCCGTCACAGTTCAATTTGTGTCGTCGGAAGAGGAAGACGCAAGGTTGATTTGCGGCGGCGATGACGATGGCTTGGGCGCTTCTCCGAGCAGCGAACTACTGCCGCTCGGAAAAACGTCCAAGCCGTCGTCATCGCCGCCGCAAATTTATCCACGCTTGCAGATTTCGACTTTGAATTCAGCATCGGTGGTCAAGAAGCAAGCCCGCTAGGAACGAAATACCACAGGCCCTCTGAGTTGCTGATCCGAGGAGCTGCTTCTAATCGAGCGTCGGACTTGTGAAATCGCTCAAGATTTTAAAAGTGAGCATCGTTTGCAGATTTCGACTTATGCCCGATAATCAACAATCCGTTGCTCTTGTGCACCATCCACGTCACGTCATTTAGCTGGTTCGTCGTATAAGCAAATCGGCGCTTTTCAGGGCCATCAAATGTGTTGAAAAGAGTTGAAAGAATAATATTTTCGACCTTATTACATCTTATATCTCTCAATCAATCTCACAGCTTCATACAAAATTTAATTTGTCAGGAATAATTGATGGCACGACAATTTGATACTGTATTCGTGGACGCTGCTGCAGTGCCGTCACAACATTTCACAACGATTGTAAAATAGAGTGGCATTTCCAACAGCTTCTTAGACTTGCCATATTTTATGAGAACATATGTAACAAAATTGCGAAATTCTCATTGAACAATTTTCATCATTTTGGCACCCATGGATCAGAAATTTTCCTTCATCTAAAAGAAAACTATTGATTATCAATAGCTAACCATTGAATATTAGAAATTTTTCTACGAATCGACTCCAATAATTAAAACTATTGATTTTCATGAATAAACTATTGAAAAATCGATAAATATCAAGGCATGTCTTATTTTCCATAGAAAAGCACATTTTTCTTGTGTATTCCTAGCACAGACATCATTGCTCGATATCTTAGCCACTTTCGTCATGCAAAGGGAAACGCCCCTTTCGGCCTTCTTCTTACTCCTCTTTATTCTATCGTGTTCAGTCGAAGCCAACCAAGCTTCAATGAGCCCCGCGCACATCAGTCAATCGTCGACCAGCAACCGGAGAAGGACTCCTATCGGAATAAATTTTACACATTCGTCGCTGCCGCTGCTTCTGCTCTTGTTTATTCCCAACCCAAGCTAAATGCTGCGGGTTCCGTGAAATCGCTCATCATGGCCATGGGCATCCAGCTAGACCATCAAATTCGTGGAGAACTCGTCTAGAAACCTTGAAAATTGCCGTCGGAGGAGTGAGCAAACCAACGAAAACAACGAAGCACAAAATTACCGACCGCATTTCGATTTAATCGTCTTCGGTAATCTTGTGCTGTGTTTTTGTCTAACAATGGATTGACAATCCAGTTTGATCGACGGTGACTATCCCCAACCGTCCTTTTCAGGACGACCATTTCATTTTGAAAGAGTTGTGAGAATTTTCTACCGTGAAGAGTGACATTACTGGTGATTGGATGTGATTGATTCAGATTTTGGTCAGTAATTTGCATGCAATCATTTATCACGGCTAAATAATGCTTCTCGAGAATCTCAGTGTCAAGAAATAAAATTCCCATTGTGTGCGCGGTCAGGTAAATCGCGAACGGCACTTGATTTAAGAATCCATCACGGTTTGCCTCGCAATTAGTGATGATTGAATGATGCCGTTGTCGTCGTCGCATGCTAGAGCGATCAGTATCAACTTGGCGAACAAAGAGCTAAAACTTATCAGCAACAGCTTTGTTGACGTTTTGATTTGGTAAGAAATTGTCGATCGAATTGAAATACACACACAGAGAAGGCTGCAAAAATGCTACCACCGCCCGACCCGAGCAACGGGAACCTAGATAAAACTTTGTTTGCCATTTATCTCCGTTGAAAACTTATCATTCGAAATTACAATTGATAACTAAATATTAATTATTCAATAGTGGCCCTGTAAAGGGTTGTTGTTTGAAATTGTGCTTCAACGTAATTTAAGCGCCTTCGCCACGGATACGACGAGCCAGCTGGATGTACTTCGGCATCATGGTGACACGCTTGGCGTGGATCGCGTACAGGTTGGTATCCTCAAACAAACCTCTGGAATCGCAGATCGGTCTTAAGGTGACACGGGAGACCGTGTTATTTTCCCTATCTTTTGTCTCACTCTAACAATTATCATCAAAACTTTGCAGAAGCAAATCTCTAGTTTTAGTGAACCGATTAAACTGAAAATTTAATGGGCTGTGCACTACATATATATAATGCTAGTGATACATTTTTCGCATCGATATATTGAGTGGTACTTGAGATTAACTTTTCAAATAAAGAGGGTGATTAAAACACCGTCCCGTGACCGTAATCAAGAAGTCCTGATCGATTTCACCGCCAGCAACAACGATTGCTGTGGCGCACAAGATTCGCAAACTCTGCACCTGTTATGATGTGGAGCTGGGCTTTTCAGATGATTATGGTGATATTTGCGCTGCCGAAATCACTAAAATGAATTGTCGGGCTCTACTGGTTTGCTTCTACATTTCTCCGGATACCACAATGAAGCAGAAGAAGTTCTTTATGGCGCGGAACTTCTTGGAGTATCAAAAGGAGACCATGCCAATCATCGTGACAGGTAATTTCAACATCGATTTGAGCAAAGAGGAGAACACAGAGTTAGCGGACTTCATGGACAAGAGCCTCAACCTCAAACTGGCTTCGGTATCCACTAAAGCAACCAATCTTAGTGGATCATGAATGGACCTAACGTTCAACCGGTATATTTGTTTGGAGAGCAAAAGTTACCGCTCATGCTTCATCTTCCATCGACCGGTTCTATCGGTGTTGAAGTGTTAACCGGACCAACCAAATAATAACACTCATTGTCCATAATAGATCAGAATTGACATGCAACAAATAGTTTGGAAATTGATTAGATTTTTTGTCAGTACTTAGAAATCTTTCATAAGTTCGTGACGGTCCTAAATCAGGAAATAGAAGAAGCTAACGTTATCCAACGTCAACTTGGCGGTCGTATCTCGGAAACAACCTCTTACTTTTTTGCGGTTATTTGATCAAAACCTTGGTCATTTTCAATCCGACCTCGCTTCACTTGATATCAGGAATATTGACTTCGCAGCACTAATCTGGAGTTCGCCGGTTGGACTTCCGAAGCGCTCTGCCGGCTCGGCTTTTATCTCGACTGTTTTTGAAAACAGTTCGACATCACGGCGACGGAAGAAATTTCACCACAACGGAGGATTTGTCAGGTCGAGCGCGCGTAATTTTCACAAGTCTTTGACGTTTACAAAGTGAGTCATATATGTTTGTGTTTACTCAAAAGTGAGTAAGGTCGTTTTCTTTCATGGTTGAGTAAAAAGTTACTCACTTTGATAAAATAAAGTTACTCACTTTTGACAGCTAACTTGAAACTTCAAAAGTGAGTCAAAGTTACTCTCTTTTGAGTAGATTTGAACGAGCGTGAAGGCCGATTCTTTAACTTCAGCTTGATTAACGTGCATAGCCCACTCTCCAGATGCACTGATGATGACAAGGACGCATTTTACGCGCAGCTCGAACGCACATGCGTCCGCTGCCCAAGCCACGACGTCAAGATCATCATAGATTTGAACGCTCAGGTTGGCCAGGAGGAGGAGTTCAGACCGACGATTGGAAAGTTCAGCGCCCACCGACTGGCGGACGAGAACGGCCTACGACTGATAGATTTTGCCACCTCCAAGAATATGGCCATTCATTGCACTTATTTCCAGCACAGCCTCCCGTACCGGTACACCTGGAGATCACCTCAGTAGACAGAATCGCAAATCGACCACGTTTTGATCGATGGACGGCACTTCGCCAAGATAACTGACGTCAGAACCTATCGTGACGTTAAGAGGAAAATAACCATCATCGTTTTTCAAATTTTCAAAACCAGTTTTTTTTGGTTAAAATTGAAGCAATGTTCATGAAAATCTATTATTGCATTGTCCTTGCTGTATGTAATACGATGATAGATTTTTATGATGATTGCTTTAAATTTGAACGAAAAAACTGGTTTTTAAGTTTTGATGATTGCTGATGATTGGATGATGGATTCTTGAGCCTTAACATTGACTCCGACCACTACTTGATGATGGTGAAACATCGCCCAAAACTATCCGTCATCAACGATGTACGGTACCGACGCCCGCCTCGGTACAATCTAGCGCGACTGAAACAACCGGATGTCGCCAATGCGTACGCGCAGCATCTTGAGGCAGCGTTGCCCGATGAGGACGAGCTCGATAGGGTCTCCTTGAGGGCTGCTGGGGGACAGTCAAAGCAGCTATTAACGACACTGCTGAAATCATTTTCGGATATGTGGAATGGAGATCAAGAAACGATTGGTTCGACGAGGAGTGGCAGGAGGTTTTGAAGGAGAAGAATGCAGCGTGGGCTACAATGCTGCAGCATGGTACGCGGCAAAACGTGGAACGTTACAGACTAAAGCGGAAACAGCAAACCCGCCTATTCCGGGACTAAAACAGTTCAAAATCAACACGGACGCTGGCAAGGATGGTATCGGAGTCGAACTCATCAAGATGGGCCCGGACATGTTAGCCGCTTGTCTGCATCGGCTGACAGTCTATATCTGGGAAACAAAACAGCTACTGGAGGAGTGGAAATAAGGTGTTATGCCCTATCTAAAAGAAGGGTGACAAACTGCAGTGTGAAAATTATCGTGCAATCACTATCCTAAACGCCGCCTACAATATGCTATCCCAGATTCTCTTTCATTGTCTAGCACCTATAGCAAATGAGTTTGTGGGAAGCTATCAAGCTGGTTTCATCGACGACCACTCGACAACGGACCAGATCTTTTCCGTGCGACAAATCCTCCAGAAATGCCATGAGTACCAGGTCCCTGGGCTGCAAAATGGTGAGTCGACAATCAGGAAGGAGCGACCAACACAGCTCTGGTCCTCACAAGTTCCTACCTCGCGCTTCCACGGGTCAAATGATGACAAAGACCGCTAGCTAAGGGTTGCGTACTTAGCTGGTAGTGCAGCCTGGGCACTGTTGTCCTTCTGACATCAGGTAGAGTGAGAAGGTACGTTCTGAGCGTCTGTACACCAGGAGGTGCGGCTCAAACAGCGTCTGTTCTGGCATCCAACGGCTGATTATGACATGCTGTATCACATCAGTTTCACCTAAGATGGCAATCCCATCAAAGTAATGTAAGTAGCGCGTCCCCGGTAAGGTAGCATACCGAATTCATTATTCACCACGAAAAATGGAGAAAGACGTAGAAACGAACGTTATTTTTGGCAACCGGCAACGAAGAAAGGATTATGTTTGGAAACGAGTTTCGTGGAACGTCAGGACCTTATAAGAACCTGGACGAGTGAGCACACCTGGCAACACCCAAATGGTGAACTTTGCAACCAAATCGACCATGTTCTGGTAGACGGCCGATATTTTTGAGATGTTATCGATGTTAAAACTTTCAGGGGCCCCAATATCGACTCAGACCACTATCTCGTTGTAAGCAAAATTCGAGCGCGATTATCAACCGTTTCGAGTTTCAGAAATCGACAATCGTTGCGTTTCAATATCCAACGCCTGTCAGCAGATGATGTAGCAGCGGACTACCATCAAAAGCTCGACGAGTGGATTAGCAAAATCAACGAAAGCGTCAACCTCAGCGATCTATGGGAGCACAGTAGCGCGAGAAGTGGTAGGTACTGCTCAACGAAGACCAAGGAACGGTTGGTTCGACAAGGAGTGCCAGAGAATGACGAACGAGATGAAATTGGCTAGAAGCCGGGTGCTGGTGTCTGGTACCCGTCAGAGCAGAGAGCGGCACAAGGAAGCAAGGGCAGCCGAAAAACGGATCCATCGCAGAAAGGAAAAGGAGTATGAAGAGGCAGTAATTGCTCAGGCGCAAGAAGCTGACGGATAAAACAATGGTGGCCGCCAGGTGGAAAGAGTACTTCGAGTCATTGCTAAACGGAGATTATGGAAGTGGATCTGGTAGCAGAATCCAAATCGATGACGATGGACAGGCTGTGGAACCTCCAACACTAGATGAGGTAAAGAAAGCTATTAATGGGCTGAAGAACAACAAGCCTGGCCGAACTTCTCAAACACGGAAGTGAGCGGCTACACGAACATCTTCACCGTATCATTTCGAGGATATGGGAGGAAGAACAAATGCCTACTAGTTGGTTGGAAGGTCTCATTTGCCTTCTGTACAAGAAAGGGCATCGACTGGAATGCGCCAATTACCGAGGGATAGAACTCCTTAATTCGGCGTACAAAATCATGTCTGGAATTCTGTTCAACAAACGAAGTACATGATAGCTGGTGGTCAACATAGGTCTGGACGTGTTAGTGGTAGCGAAATGGTGCTAGGTGGTGAAAAGTTTGAAGTGGTGGAAGAATATGTGTATCTTGGAACACTAGGCACATGCGATAATGATGTTACCCGCGAGGTGAAAAGACGTATTGCAGCTGCGAGTCAGGCTTTCTACGGGCTCCGTAACCACCTGAAGTCGCGTAGCCTGCAAACGAAAACAAAATTCGCGTTATACAAGACACTGATCCTCCCGGTTGTCTTATATGGCCATGAATCATGGGCATTGAAGGAAGTCGACCGGAGAGCTTTCGGGGTGTTTAAACGTAAAGTGCTGCGAACAATACTTGGCGGTAAACTAGAAAACGGCATCTGACGGCGTCGCATGATTCACGAGTTGTACCAAGTGTTACCAAGGATATTTTCAAGCGCATAAAACACGGCAGGCTGCGTTGGGCTGGTCATGTTGCCCGTATGCCGGAAGAACGACAAGCAAAGATAATATTCAACAGAGAACCCGGACGAGGCCGCCGACTTCGTGGTAGACCGCGCACACGATAGCTTTTTGCAGTTGAGGAGGACTTAAGGGCACTTAACGTTCAGGGCGACTGGAAGCGATTGGCCCAGAACCGAGCCCAGTGAAGAAGACTCATCCATTCGGCGCAGATTCATCAGAATTGTAGCCCATCAAGTATCAAGTAAGTACCAGGTCACTACGCACCATCTGTTCATCGATTTCAAGGCAGCATACGACAGTGTTGACCGTGTAGAGCTATGGAAGATCATGTACGAGAATAGCTTTCCCGAGAAGCTCACAAGACTGATTAGAAACGGTGTGCAAAGCTGCGTGAAGATCTCGGGCGAACACTCCAGTTTGTTGGAGTCTCGGCAGGGACTACGACAAGGTGATGAACTTTCGTGCCTGTTGTTCAATATAGCGCTTGAAGGTGTCATGTGGAGAGCCGGACTTAACAGTCAGTCGAGGGACGATTTTCACAAGATCTGGACAATTTGTTTGCTTTGCGGACAACATTGATATTGATAGGTACCGGCCTGGCTTCATTGTTTTCAGGGTTTGTGGTAGCGAGCGAAAGAAAGAGAATTTCACCGTGAAGTGAACTATACACTAAGGATACGAGTAATGGCACAATAGATCAAAATAATGGTCGCAGTGGCTCATCCGAGCAGAAAAAGATGTTGAATTAATATTAATTTGAAACAGATCTTTTTTTAATCCTTCAATACCCAATTTTTTATTTTCGATCTAAATATCATCTTACGTAATCTAAAATCGTTCTAAACACGTTGTGGACAATGATTTATTTTCATTTGCAAATCTATGAATTTTGGTTTTTGATTTTAAAAGCTTTTATTTTTGAACATCCCTATCCTTTTTCATTTTTTCATCAAGCCACTTCTGGTTACTGATTTTTGACAATAATAAAAATTCTAGTTTTTACGCTACTTTTAATATAGATTTTTTTATTTTCCGTGTAATTAACGGAAAAATAGGTTCGAAATTATTATAATGCCATCAAGCTCTTCTTCTGTGATAGGTTGATCGTAGAAATATATAAAAGGTACGATTTTTTATATTATTCGTTATATAAGAATATATCTTTTCAAACAATTTTCAAAAATACAAAAAAGGTTCGAAAGTCATAAAAAAACTTTTGTCATGCGTGTTATAAGCCAAGGTTTCAGACAAGAATAAAATCATTTTGGTTTCCGAGCTACGAAAAAATGTACAGAATTCCAAAGTCTAAAAACGGGGTTGAGTTTTAGAGGGCTAATGTGAACTAGCATTTTCTAACGGTCGCAAACACTTTTTGCCTCAAAGAACCGTTCATATGTGCGGTAATTTGTGAACGAAACGTGTTTACACGACGCCAATCCTTCGCCACCTCTCTTCAACCCACCCAAAAACCCACCTTCTCTCTGAAGCACGTCTCTCTAGAGGTGTCATTGCATCGGCAGAGCGGGTTAAGTTATATTCAGAATCACAAAAGTCGTAACGATAGCTATGTGTATTTTTCTTCTTTGGAATAAGACCGCCACCTTGAAAACAAAACTTCCCCGCAAAGCAAAGGGGTAAGCAAAGCATAGAGCGTTATGCGAACCTGTTGCGTCTGATTGCTGATGGATACGTGGGAGTTCACAACAGTCGGCTGCTGACGTAGATGTTGGCGCTGCCTAGCATAGTTCCCAGGTGTAGCTGCTCAACAAAAATGCTCAGATGCAGAGCAAACTTCACTATTAATAGCATTTCTGGCAACTTTGCTGGCTTCATTGGCGGTACCAGAGGGCAGGTCGTGCCAATTCGAACCAGACGAGCAGCGGTGCGAAAAATTGATTTCTCCGTACATTTACATGCAGTTACTTTGGCTCAAAATAGAATCCCAACTCCCGTGGGCCCACCAACAACAACGTAAACAGAGGCAGTTAAAATATCACCATCACTGTAGGTGAACAAGGATACCGAGTAAAAATAAAAACCGATTTAATAATAGTGCAGTTCGAAATAGAATCAGCGACCTTTGTCATCAACTAGTTGGCGCGTTTGACATCGATGTGGTGAAAGCAGCAGAGCACACGTCAATTTTTGTTTAGATGTTTTCAATAGATTTCGTTGTTAATTTTAGATAATCCATTTTTTTTTTCTTAAAAATGGGTACGTTTTCTAGAGCATTGAGAACTCTTTTCACACACATGGTTAACCCTCTAATACCCAACCCCGTCTTTAGACGGGGTACACTTTGGAATTTTGTGTATTTTTTCGTAGCTCGGAAATCAAAATGATTTTATTTTTGGATTATACCTTGACTCATAACACGCATATAAGAAAAGTTTTTTATGACTTTTCAAACTTTTTTGTATTTTTAGAAATTGTTTGAAAAATTGCATTCTTATAAAACTTATAAATGCCTGGGCTTCATTTTACGTGTAATATAAAAAAATCGTACCTTTTATATTTTTCTACGATTAACCTATCACAAAAGAAGAGCCTGGTGGTATTAAAATCATTTCAAACCTGTATTTCCGTTAGTTACACGGAAAATAAAATACGCTCCGAAAATAAATTAAAAATTTAATATTTTTAAAAATACCGTAACAATTTAAATTTTTATTATTGCCAAAAATCAACAAATAGAAAAGGCTTCAAGAAAAAATGAAAAAAGCTAGGGATGTTCAAAAATAAAAATCATAAAAATCAAAAACCAAAATTTTAAAATTTGCGAATAAAAATAAATAAATGCCCAAAACGTGTTTAGAACGATTTTAGATAACAAAAAATAAAACTTAAATTGAAAATAAAAATTTGGGTATTAGAGGGTTAACGGTTTAGCAACGAAACACCAAGCGTCTCCATGAACACACGCTTTATAGGGGTACTCAGTGGCTAGGAGCGGTCCATTAATTATGTAAGTGTTTTTGGGGGGAGGGGGGGTTTGAGATTTCTTACTCGTCATACAATTTATTTTTAATTTTCATACAAAAAATCTTACTATGGGGGGAGGGGTGGTTGAAAAACCCCGCAAATTGTCTTACGTAATTAATGGATCGCCCCCTACATCTGCGATTCGTTGTCAAGATTATGGTTCGAGAAGATCAGTTCAAAATGGTATCGTAAAATGCGCTAATATCTCGATATGAAGATTTACGATGCCGACAAAAGCCAATGAATTTTGTCACTTACATCAGGAAGTCTATTGAGAGTTGCTGATCTGCAACATCGAATTGCCTGACGGTGTTAATGTCATGTCAACCCGTAATATGAGCATTTATATACGTAGCCAGAGGAAGGTATGGAAAAGTAGGGCGAATCAAAATTTGAAAATGTTTCAAAATTCAATCTCCAATCGAATCCCATCCCCGAGCTTGTCACTTAGGGGAAGGCGAGGTGAGAGCGCCCAACTTCAGTTTGGCATGAAAATGGCGGTTTTCTTGAAAACATAAAAAAAAACATAAGGTTTTTGTCAGACTGTAGGATTTTGTCTAAATAGCAGTACTAAACATCAAATTTTTCATAACAAATGTCAAAAAAATGTTTTTGTTCATCGATATTGAATTTGATATAAATATAACAGATGTTCACTTAAGGATTCCGCAAGGGAAATTTTTTATAGAAAGTTAAAAATGAAAGCCAATTCCAGATATTTTCCACAGTATGGTTATCGCAAGATGATATTAGGTTAACATCTGAGATTTAGAAATCAATTCACCGAAATATGATTCAACATCCACGTTGAACAATGTAGAACTAGAATTTATAAAACATCAAACTTCTTAGAATCATAGTGAATTTAAGTACCTTTTGCAAAATTGTGCACAAAAATCATGGTGGCCGCTTTTACCCCATATGTGAGCGGTTTTATTCCGTCGCTAAAAATAATCGTCATAATTAATCACTTTTTCAAGTCCAAGTAAATAAAAATAAATAAATTAGCATTTTAGCATTAAGCATTTCGCACAAATTCGTAGGTAGTACAGTCCTAGACCATTGTATGAGGGTTGCCTCCTTCCCGTCCGTTACCAAAGTCAGAGATTTGGGACTAACCTCTAACTCTTAGACAAGATTAACGCATCTTTCAATAATCGAGAGCTGTCCTGGCCACGTCCTTGCGAAAGCTGGGGAATGGAAAGGATGATTGATTTTACACCTACGGGATGTTGTGGATTGTTGATGGAAAGGGTAGTGCCATAGGATACGTTCGGTAGACGTTCTGACCGACAAATTGTTGATATTTACGTATTGTGATTATGCGCTGCTGATCAGAACAAACTTACCAAATTCCTTTTTCGAAAATCCTCTGCAATCTGTCACTCCTCTAATAAATGAACGATAGCGCGAGCCGTAACCTAGCACTGCCCATCAAAATGCTCGCACTGCAGTTCTTAATCCATCCCGAACCGAGCATCCATTCAATTTTTGAATCGACACGCACGGGAGATAAAAAAACGAATCGTGAAAAACATGTTTCCACAGAATATTTGTACGTGGCGTGGCGTAGCAGCTGAAAATTTCACAGAACACTATTTTTATGATAAAGATAGTAAAGATGAGGTCTTCGACCAGTGGGATTCAAATTCATTATGCTCCTACGTCTGTATGGGCTCATCTTATGTACGATTTTTTCAAAGATCGTCTTCATATTGCTATCATAATAATTTCTTGGAGGATTCTAGGAATTCATCCAAAATAAGCTTCTGCAAAAAAGTAAGATCTTTCATTTTTTTGAATCAGAGAGCATTCAAAGGTTTCGTTAATAATCTCAAACGAAACTTGGAATATCTGCAAAAAAATCCGTTATCATCTCAGGGCAGAGATCTAGCCAGCATAACTAAACTACGAAATAACCCAGAGTATTGTCAGCAACTGCTCCAGAATTTTTCTCAGGATTCTCGTTAATTTCTTTAGATGTAATGAATTTCTCCGATAATTTTAATGAAATTACTCCAATAACTTTACAAAAACAAAATCAATATATTATCAAGAAATTTCTGTAGAATTTTGTTTCTACAACACAAGGATTTTGTTTATTAATTGTTCCAGGCATTCTCGCAAAGTTTCTTACAAGAATTTGGAACGTGTATTATAACTTGTTCAATCCCTGCAAGAATTTCTCCAAAGTTTGCATTCAGAAGTTCTTGATAAATAACGAAATTCATAATAAATCATCGATCTGTTTAGTGGAATACCTCTACATAAATAAAAACCGAATTCAGTGCTACACCTTTTAAGAGGGCAGGATCCATCATTGATTCCGGAATTTTCAAAAGCAGTTTTTTCGTACAAAATCTAGAAAATGTGTTCACTGTATTCTATTTTCCATCCGAAACACAGTGAACACATTTTCATCAAATAATTTTCAGTTTTGAACAGAAAAATTGCTTTTGAAGTTTCGATGATGACGATGATTACGATGACGGAGCGTTGAACGTTAATTCCACTGTGTCCTTTAACAGATATGCGTATTTTGACCTCAAATGTAGGGACGTCTTCAGTATAATGTACCAGACTCAACTTTGAGTTTTCCGTGTTTTTATAGACAATTTAAATGAATCATGAACATTATCAAATAGTTGATTGGTTTAATCTGTTTTTCGTTTTGTATATGATTTTATCTGCCTATTTCCCCTTGTGAGAAAGGATTTGGAAGCACACTTTATGATGTAGTCATCGTGTACAATAACCTTGTGATGAGAGCATTTAAAACGTCTTGTTTTTATGCGATCATCATTTGATATGATTTTCACCTCTCTCAAACCAACCCAAGTAGAAACAATACTCAAATTTTGTCCAAAAATTTCTGATCAATAGATGTAACGAATAAAATAATTTTACTGAATGGTACAGAAAACGCAAATTGGATTATGGCGATGCGTTGCAAGTTTCATTCCTATTTCAAGTTACCCCGTTTGGCGGTAGCTCAGTTAATTGGAGTTTCTGTAGAAGTTCATCTTGACAATCTTTTCAGGCGTCTCTAGTCAGATTATTCTAGGAAATACTCCAGATCGTCTAGATACTACTAGAATGAATTCCTACTATCTTGGAGGCGAACCAGCCTGTGGCTAAACGCCTCACTAATAAAAAAAAATAAAAAAAAATCCTACTATGATTCCAATGAGAGTTTTCGCAGAGAATTCTCAGCGATTCGACCAAAGATTGTTGTCAAAATTTCATCTACGAATTAGTTTTTGTGTTTTTATCAGGACTCCTTAATCATTTTCTCAGGAAATTCATACAGAAATTTGAACATTTCTGTTTTCTCTTCTTCCAGGTTCTCAATACTTGTTTTGTTAAATAAATCAAAAGTTTAACCAAAGTTTACCAAAGGCTACTACCATGAGCAAAGAGTTTCTCTATGTATATAATAAGAACCATTTCGGAAATCACTGATTCATTATTTGAAAATTTCCGAGGAAAGAATACCTCTAGGGAATCCTATGGAAATCTACAGAATTGCAAAATTGGACAATCTACAGAATTGCAAAATTGAACAAAACTTTTGTTTTTATATATTCTCTAATTTACAATGGTCAATACTTTGTGTAGTTACAATCTCTGTAGATCACAGATCAATACCTACTTATTTGAAAAAAAGAGAGATTTTTTTGAGATATGAAACATTTTTTAAATCAAAACTCTGATAATTGTTACCTTGTGTAAGAAAAAATCCAATACTTACTTTACTTAATTTTTTAAACGTTTACTTTTATTTGTCTAAAACAAGAATCCATTGTATGGCACCGTACAAAATCAATTCTATGAAAACGGTACACAATTTGATTCAATGTTATAAACTTGTGATAATTCAGGCACAAGAGAAAAACAACAAGGAGTTATGGATCAAAACAAATTATCATCAGTTTAAAAATAGTTACTGCGAATAGTTTGAAATTCTTTAAGATAGTATCTGTTGAATTTCCAAGTTTTGGTATGTACGAATAATCAAAAAAGTGAGTTTAAATAAAGTGTTCATTTTGATCGAGAACATATCATATGATTGAGAACTTTCTTGCAGAGGTGACTCGTAACCTCGCTGGTAATCTATTCTACTAATCTAAAACTGACTAATTCGGAAAATAATATAGTCTAAATATAGTCTAAAGCACACAGTAAATGATTGGTATCTTGTTTTCTGACAAAGCTCTGCTTGTTAGATGCGTATTTATTGCTGAGAGTCAAGAATTTGTATTCGTGGAACAGGAGAATTAAAGTTAGGGAATTGCTACTTCTTTCTTGAATAAGAATTCATAAAAAATTTCAGCGACTTTTATCAATTTTAGAGAACTAAAACATATTGTTTTGAACACTAGCAGTCATAATTTCAAAATACGATCACCTTGTATTCAGTTATACTATGATTTTTTTCAGTAAGGACACGTGTTCATTTTTTTATATTTCACAATATTGATAATTTTTCATGAAAATTATTTAAAAAATTCCATAATTTAGAAAAAATCGATTTGAACACAACAATTGTTTTTCATACATATTGTGATTTAGAGCAATTTTTGTATTCAAATTGAAATTATATCAGAGTTCTTAAATAAAATTTTAGTTGAATTTGCATCGTAGTTGATTGAGAAAAAATCACTGCAATCTAAATATTTTCGTCAATATGCAAGATTAACTTTCAAATTTAAATAAAATCGAATCCGCTGATTATTATTATTAAGATAAAAAAAATGGTGCTACTTGTTGCTTGCTCGACATAAATGACAGATCCCTATCCAGTATATTCGAGGGAAATTATTCTTAACAATAAAGTGGACGTAACTTCAAACTTTGAAGAAATGTATCGGTCTTTCCAGGAATCTACATTTTCCTTCCAATGCGTAATATCTAATTCAAATTTAAGAACCATCAGATTATTCGATATAATAGTTTTACAACCATAAAACAAATGCTTCAATATAGGTGTTTGCGCCGATCGCCAGCAACCACACGTCGACCTAGTTTTTTCCACTATTATAAGACCATTAACCCTAGCATTAAAGTCCCAGCACAAAAATACGGTCGCACTACTCTAGCTAATGTGTATATATCAATCTATCCCGTATCGTATCGATCGCTTCACGATCGATGATAGGGCCGACCGCAGGTAGCGATCGAGTGTTCGAAAACATCGCACCAAGTCAGCAAACCGCACTGTAAACTACATTAATTTAGTCTGCAATAAACCTTTCGCACGTTAAGTGGCCGTTCATTACGTCGCGTGTTTGCATAGTGAACCATTGTGAACAAGCTCTTTAAGGTCTAATAAACCGTCTCAGTCCGTAAAAGTTACCTCGCGAGTTTAAGTTTTCCAGAACTACGTATATCCGACGATCCAGAACCAGTGTCAAGTGCGTATAACGAACATTTTGGTCCGAATCGAACCGGATCGTCGGGAAAAGCGATAGTAGAGTGATTGGTGGTACCTATTGTGAGCTACCGCGTGGTCGCTAATTGTTCTTCACGAGGGAGAACAATAGGACACGGGAGTCCCCATCTTCAAGTGCGTTCCTGCCATCTGGCACCTTCCTTGAGTGGTTTTTCGGAGAGCTGAGACGGATTCAACGGTGTCATCGTAGCTACGACCGGAGCCGGACGAATTTGTGAGGCGAAATCAGGATAAGTACTGAGGGCTGAGCAGGTTTGTCTGTGGCGTGGTACTCTGATGCATGTGAGACCAACGCTGGCGATGCATGTGAAGTGAGCTAATTGACTCCCAAGACGATAAATCAGAATTAATAAAGATTTGTATGATTGCTTGCATGGAAAGTTTGTGTAGTCCAATTCATTTCGCTGAGTTGAGCCCTGACCAGTTCGCTACGTCTGTTGGTTTGTCCGCTTCGTTGGTGGGTTTGCTTTGTTCTGTTTCCAATCAAAAGCCTTAATTGTCCAGTCAAACCACGTGGTCGAGTAGAGTATCGCGATCGAGTGAAGTGTTTAAGTGCAAGTTTGACCTTTAAAGTGATTCATTATGCCAGCTAGTGAAGATTTGCGATTGTTCTGCAAGCAGGAGCGTGCGTTGCGTGTTTCCCTGGAGAATATGAAGGAGTTTGTACACGCCCACCGTGATCGGCCGGATCGGCGGGCATTGGACCTACGAATCAACAAATTGGACGAAATCTGGGAGAAATTTAGTGATGTGCGAATGCGAATCGAGTTGCTAACCGACGATGCAGCCGAGGATGAGATTTCCACCGATACAGAAGAAACGGAGGAGGCAAAGCTGCAACGTCACATTAAGATCAAAAGGCAGCATGATCGTGACAATGCAAAAATCCTGAAGGACTTCGAGAACGAAGTATTCGATCTTAAGCAGCTTATGTTTGAGCAGCTCCAAGCAGGCTCGAGTTGTGAGCAACAGCAGCATCGAGTGGCGGTTGCACAAACTGCACCGCAGTCCAAAGTGAAGCTGCCCGAACTTAAACTTCCAACCTTTAGCGGGAGGATGTCAGACTGGGTCACATTTCGTGATACATACAAGAACCTGATTCACAATGACATCAACCTTTCCAACATGGATAAATTTACGTACTTACGCACGTCTCTCACCGGCGATGCTCTACAGGAAATCGCCTCAATTGAGATTTCCTCCGTCAATTATGACATTGCATGGAAGGCGTTAGAAAGCGTTTTCGAAAACAAGAAGTTGCTAGTTATGACGTACCTAGATTCTTTGTTCGCTCTTGAACCACTTCGTCAAGAAAACTTCGAGACGTTAAGCAAACTTGTTAACGGTTTTGAAAAAAACCTCCAAATGCTCACCAAGATTGGTGAAGATACAGAAGGTTGGAGCACGCTACTGCAGTACATGCTCTGCAAACGTCTTCATTCGAGCACACTGAGACAGTGGGAGTCGCATTATAGCTCAAAGGAAGTACCGAAGTACAAGGATCTGATTAAGTTCCTTAAGAGTCACTGTTCGGTGTTACAATCCATCGCCCCTGGAAGGCAGGTCCAGAGTGAACCGAAGAAGTTTATTCGTCCATCCATCAGCCATGCTGGAGTCCAGTCCTCAAGTAGCTGTCCGTTTTGTGGAGAAATGGCCCATTCCGCCTTCAAGTGTACAAAGTTTTCGAAAATGAGAGTTTCGGAAAGGGTCGACGTCGTGAAGAAGCATTCGCTTTGCTTGAATTGTTTGTCATCAGGACACATCGCACGATTCTGCACCCGTGGGTCGTGCTTCCACTGTGGTCAACGTCACCACTCGTTGCTTCACGCGAACTCATCGACCACCGCGAATTCACCGACTAAGTCTGGACAGTCAATTGGGAATCAGTCATCCAAGAAACCACACGGACAGAATATGCAACCACCACAAGCTAAGCCAACATTAAACGGTCACTCAACACACACTCAGCCTACACAAAGCGGACGCAATGATCCACAGAGTCCCACAAACGCAAGCAATGCTCAATCACACAATTCCGCCACAGACTGCCCTAGTACATCCCTACACACTGCTCCTCTCGCATCACAACGACACGTTCCACACACTGTTCTGCTTTCTACCGCGATCGTAAATCTCTACGATCAGTTCGGTAACTCTTTGCTCGCTCGTGCATTGCTAGACTCTGGGTCTCAGCGATGCTACATGTCTGAGAAATTCTCGCAAAACCTTAAGTTCAAGCGTACTCGTGAGCACTTACCGATCGCTGGAATTGGTGGTTCACGAACTGCTTCCACCAAAGCAGTTTTCGCTGAGGTCCATTCGCTTGTCACGAAATACGTGACAAACCTCAAATTTCACGTGTTGCCGCGAGTTACCGTCGATCTTCCTACGCGAAGTATCGATATTCGATCCTGGAACATGCCTAAGGAGCTGGTGTTGGCCGATCCCACCTTTCACGAGTCTGGAGCAGTCGACCTGATAATCGGGGCTGAAGTGTACTTGGAGCTGATGATCGCCGAACGTCAAATCAAATTAGGAGAGTCTGGTCCGATTCTGCAGAACACTCTGCTGGGCTGGATTGTTTCTGGAGGCGTTCAGAATGAATCTACATCCACACCAGTCGTGTCCGCATGCGCAACCGAGCAGATTGAAGAAGGATTGGCACGGTTCTTTGAGCTGGAATCGTGTCGCACCACCAGCACGTTGTCGTTGGAGGAGTCAGCGTGTGAAACACATTTCGAGAGAACTACGAAACGGGACTCAAGTGGCAGATTCGTCGTTCAGCTACCCAAGAAACAGTTTATGCTTGATCGCCTAGGAGACACCCAAGCTATTGCCACTCGTCGCTTCATGGCACTAGAGCGACGATTGAATGCCGATCCTGTCTTGAAGAAGATGTACACCGAGTTCATCGATGAGTACCTCCGGATGCAGCACATGCGCGAAATTTCACCACGAGAATTGAGCACCTTTCCGGTCACGTATTTCTTGCCGCACCATGCGGTACTTAAGCCCGACAGCACAACGACCAAACTGCGGGTCGTGTTTGATGCGTCATGCGCAAGCACTACAGGAGTTTCGCTGAACGACGCTCTTATGGTGGGTCCTGTTGTCCAGGAGGATCTCACCTCTATCACGCTTCGATTTCGTTTACGAAAGTACGCAATGACAGCTGACATCGAAAAGATGTACAGAATGATCAAGATGCACCCGATGGACCACCCACTCCAGTGCATTTTGTGGAGAGAAGATTCAATTAAGCCACTTCGATTCTTCGTCCTGACAACAGTCACGTACGGCACATCCTCAGCGCCATATTTGGCAACATGTTGTCTGAAGAAGCTGGCGGAGGATGAGAAAGCCAATTTTCCCACCGCTACAAATACGATCATCTACGATTTTTACGTTGACGATATGCTGAAGAGCGTCGACAGCATCGAGGAGGCAACCCAGCTCTCGAAAGACCTGGTTCATGTGCTGGGTACTGCTGGACTCACATTAAGGAAATGGAGCTCTAATTCTCGTGAACTGCTAGACCAAATCCCACCCTATCTGCGAGATGAACGCTCGTCTTTGGACCTCGAACTTTCAAATCCCACCGTCAAAACCCTTGGAATCAAATGGGAACCCAGATCGGACATATTCCGATTCACTGTGCCTCAGTGGAATCCTGCTACTGAGTTCACCAAGAGAATCATTCTGTCGGATTTTGCGAAGCTCTTCGATCCGCTAGGCCTAGTTGGACCTAGTTTGGTTCCAGCTAAGGTATTCCTCCAGGAGCTTTGGAGATCAAAGTGTTCCTGGAACGATATTCTGCCCGACGAGCTTCAGAAATGGTGGAGAGAGTTCCGAGGAAGTTTGGAAGGCCTCACTCATCTTCAAGTTCCTCGTTGGATCGCTTTCGGGAGCGACACAATTTCCGTGGAGCTCCACATGTTCTGTGATGCTTCCATGAAGGCTTATGGTGCTTGCATTTATTTGCGCTGCACCTCGTTCGATGGCACGGTCACCTCGACGCTATTGACTGCGAAATCTCGAGTAGCTCCGCTCGAAGATCTTAAGAAGAAGCGAAAGCAAGCCTCCATACCCCGTCTAGAACTGTCGTCTGCGCTCACCGGAGTCTATTTGTTCGAGAAGGTCGTCCAAAGCATCAAAATCACTGCTCAACCGTACTTTTGGACTGACTCAACAATCGTTAAGTGCTGGATTGCTGCTCCACCATCACGATGGAACATGTTCGTCGCCAATAGAGTGTCTGAAATTCAACACATCACACGAGGAGGAATTTGGAACCATATTGCGGGACTGGAGAATCCGGCAGACGTCTTGTCAAGGGGAATGACTCCTGATTTGTTGAAGGACTTCGAAATGTGGTGGCACGGACCACCGTGGCTGCACCTAGACAAATCTTCCTGGCCGAAAACGGCTAATATCAACCCGGAGGATTTGGATCCTTCGCTACTCGAGGAGAGATCCACGGTCTCAGTTCCAGCTCATGTTTTCAATCCCAGTCCTGTCTTCAGTCTACGATCGTCACTCCAAGATTTGGTTCGAATTGTGTCCCTCATTCGGCGATTCGCCCACAACTGCAGAAATCCTGGCGATCGTAGAGCAGGCTTCTTAAAGCATGAAGAACGAGACGAGGCATTACATCAGCTGCTGATCCTTGCGCAACAAGAAAGTTTTCCTGAAGATCTCATGACTCTTCGTAGAACCGGAGAGGTTAAGTCAACCTCAAAATTAAAGCAACTAACTCCACGTCTAGTGAATGGATTGATCCTGGTTGGCGGCCGGCTACGGAACGCCAACATTTCGGCTGGTCGGAAGCATCCGGTCATACTAGACTATCATCACCCCCTCTCAGTCCTCATCGCCGTTCACTATCACCAAAAAAATCTGCACGCTGGGCAACAACTGCTTGTCGCCAGCATGCGGGAAAGGTATTGGCCGTTGGCAGCCCGTACCTTGGCTCGAAAGGTCATCCACAGCTGCGTAAAATGTTTTCGGGTCCGTCCGAAGGCGCACGAGCAACTCATGGCGGACTTACCAGCAGAACGTGTCAATCCAGCTCCAGCGTTCCTGCGCGTAGGGGTGGACTACTGTGGTCCGTTCTACATCCAATACCCCTATCGCAAGGGTGGTCCTATCAAATGCTTCGTCGCCGTTTTTGTTTGTCTTGTCGTAAAGGCCGTTCATCTGGAGGTCGTTGGAGACCTCACGACTCAAGCCTTCATCGCCGCTTTGAAAAGATTTGTCTCCCGTCGAGGTCGCCCAGAAATCATCATGTGCGACAACGCAACAAATTTTGTCGGCGCACGGCGTGAGTTGGATGAGCTGCGGAAGTTATTCAACCGTCAAGAGTTCGTGAAGGTAGTTTCAGAAGAGGCTTCCTGGGAGAACATTAACTTCAAGTTTATTCCGGCGAAGTCCCCCAACTTCGGAGGCCTATGGGAGGCCGCCGTCAAGTCAATGAAGGAGCATTTAAGGCGAACCCTCGGCAACACAGTGCTCGTGTCAGACGAAATGGCTACCCTGGTGGCACAAATTGAAGCTATCCTCAACTCGAGGCCAATCACACCCCTTTCGAATGATGCGGACGACCTAGAAATCTTAACTCCCGGTCACTTTCTGGTGGGGAGGCCACTCACAGCGATACCAGAACCATCGCTGCAAGATCTCAATGAGGCAAGACTGTCAAGGTGGCAGCGAGTGCAGTATTTTCTTCAACGAATTTGGAGTCGTTGGTCAACTCAATACCTGTCCAATCTGCACGCCCGCACAAAATGGACCAGGCAACGGAACAACTTATTTATCGGCACTATGGTGCTACTCTGCGAGGACAACGTGCCACCCCTCAAGTGGCGAATGGGTCGAGTCACAGAGATTCACCCGGGGAACGACGGCAATATCCGTGTCGTTAAGGTTCGCACGAAGGACGGCAACTTTCTTCGAGCAATCTCCAAGGTTTGTGTCCTGCCAATACGGGACAACGAAGCGTCGCCCTCGTCGGCTCACGAGGAGGATTGATTCCTTCTCCAACGAGCGCCCTACGGCGCTGCCGAGGCCTTCGGGTCTCGGCGGTCCAGTTAAGTTTTTGTTTATTAATGTATGGTCAAAAAGCTTAGAGAATATTTCATCCTCCATAGTCAAGTTCACCCACGGCGGCCGGAGCCGCCCATCCGATTGTTCGAAGTTCCGTCTGTCATCCCACTACTACGATGTCTGGTCCATCCATTTGCTAGCCGTTACTACAATCTCAACTCGGTTACTGTGGTCGTCTATTTATGAAGATGACGCGTCAAGTATTCTGTGGGGGTTGAGGAATCCCCACACAAAGTTACGTGTATTGCATGTCGTTAGTCATTTCGTGCAATCAAACACCATTCCATTTGCTCAGCAGGATACAGTCCAAATATACGCCACACTTCGTGAATTCACCTGGCGGACAACGGCCTACATCATTATCCTCACAGGAGTCACGATGCCCGATGTCGCTCTGGTGTTTCCAACCAGCATGTCCACGTTCACCCTGAAGTTCCGATACCAGGAACATTCATCCAGTCTACAACCGAGAATAGATCGACGGAGTCATCGATGGTGCATTGGCGCCTGCGGAGGCGGACGGCCTCCGCGACCCAGGGAAGTCGTTTTTTGTTACGTGTTTTCATTTAAAAAATCGCCTCTCATCTCATTCATAGCTTGCCGCCGAAGAATCCCTCACCCGAGGTCGATTGGGCTCCCGCTGGAGGAAGGGGATCCGTGGCCTACCACTAAAGCGACAGATGACACACAGACCGTGTGAACATATCCAACTATGATGAAAGGACGATAAGTCGGAAACCAGTCATCAACCAGTCATCAACATCACCAGTCGTTTCCTCATGAATCGTAAAACGAACAGCAGATCATCATCTTCAACTAAGAAGTACTATCTAGTACAAACGTATGAATTTCTTATCTAATCCGATAGTCTATAAGTTGTTAGGACCTTATTTGGTTAGTAACTTAAATCGCTAAATAACCAGTTGAAATGAGATATTTCAAGGCGGCCGGTATGTTTGCGCCGATCGCCAGCAACCACACGTCGACCTAGTTTTTTCCACTATTATAAGACCATTAACCCTAGCATTAAAGTCCCAGCACAAAAATACGGTCGCACTACTCTAGCTAATGTGTATATATCAATCTATCCCGTATCGTATCGATCGCTTCACGATCGATGATAGGGCCGACCGCAGGTAGCGATCGAGTGTTCGAAAACATCGCACCAAGTCAGCAAACCGCACTGTAAACTACATTAATTTAGTCTGCAATAAACCTTTCGCACGTTAAGTGGCCGTTCATTACGTCGCGTGTTTGCATAGTGAACCATTGTGAACAAGCTCTTTAAGGTCTAATAAACCGTCTCAGTCCGTAAAAGTTACCTCGCGAGTTTAAGTTTTCCAGAACTACGTATATCCGACGATCCAGAACCAGTGTCAAGTGCGTATAACGAACAATAGGTTTAAGATATAATTTGAAGTCTCTTTCAAAAGTAGTTAAATTTTTACTTTCAAATTAATTGTTGCTAGTATCATAACTCTCAAAATCCAGTGTAAGCGAAATTGTTTGGAATGTTATTCGTACAACATTTTTATATTTCTATTGAAAACCATTCATGATTAAATCATAATACCTTCTGGAAACTTAAATCCAAAATTCTCAAATAAACTGCAGTTATGAGAATTTGCATTTTTTTAACGAAACTCGATTGATTTAAACTGACACTTATATTGAGCTGTTCGGTAATCCAATCCGCATGGTTATTAAATTAATTAACTCATTACGCGTGGTAAAGATGGACAAATTATGGGTGAAATTATGAAAAAAATCCACGTGCTCGGCTGGGATTTGAACCCAGGACTCTTGTATGCTAGACGAGCGCTTTACCAACTAAGCTACCGAGCCACTTGGTGACCCAATAACTGAGTTGGTTACAAGTTTAGAATTCAAATCCCTACAGACCACGCGGACCCCTTTCATAACCAATATCCATCCATCTCTTGTTCCTACACACGCGGAGCGAGCGAGTGCGATTTATTTAGTGTTGAAACTGTTTGCCTATCGTACCTACATCGCTTCCACAACAACTGTATTGTGGAAGAGTAAAGATGTGGGAAGGCTATCAACGTGTCGTTCTCACTCAAGTGACGACATGACTACTACAGAGAGGCAGTACACTCTAATATAAACTGACACTTATATTGAGCTGTTCGGTAATCCAATCCGCATGGTTATTAAATTAATTAACTCATTACGCGTGGTAAAGATGGACAAATTATGGGTGAAATTATGAAAAAAATCCACGTGCTCGGCTGGGATTTGAACCCAGGACTCTTGTATGCTAGACGAGCGCTTTACCAACTAAGCTACCGAGCCACTTGGTGACCCAATAACTGAGTTGGTTACAAGTTTAGAATTCAAATCCCTACAGACCACGCGGACCCCTTTCATAACCAATATCCATCCATCTCTTGTTCCTACACACGCGGAGCGAGCGAGTGCGATTTATTTAGTGTTGAAACTGTTTGCCTATCGTACCTACATCGCTTCCACAACAACTGTATTGTGGAAGAGTAAAGATGTGGGAAGGCTATCAACGTGTCGTTCTCACTCAAGTGACGACATGACTACTACAGAGAGGCAGTACACTCTAATATAAACTGACACTTATATTGAGCTGTTCGGTAATCCAATCCGCATGGTTATTAAATTAATTAACTCATTACGCGTGGTAAAGATGGACAAATTATGGGTGAAATTATGAAAAAAATCCACGTGCTCGGCTGGGATTTGAACCCAGGACTCTTGTATGCTAGACGAGCGCTTTACCAACTAAGCTACCGAGCCACTTGGTGACCCAATAACTGAGTTGGTTACAAGTTTAGAATTCAAATCCCTACAGACCACGCGGACCCCTTTCATAACCAATATCCATCCATCTCTTGTTCCTACACACGCGGAGCGAGCGAGTGCGATTTATTTAGTGTTGAAACTGTTTGCCTATCGTACCTACATCGCTTCCACAACAACTGTATTGTGGAAGAGTAAAGATGTGGGAAGGCTATCAACGTGTCGTTCTCACTCAAGTGACGACATGACTACTACAGAGAGGCAGTACACTCTAATATAAACTGACACTTATATTGAGCTGTTCGGTAATCCAATCCGCATGGTTATTAAATTAATTAACTCATTACGCGTGGTAAAGATGGACAAATTATGGGTGAAATTATGAAAAAAATCCACGTGCTCGGCTGGGATTTGAACCCAGGACTCTAGCATACAAGAGTCCTGGGTTCAAATCCCAGCCGAGCACGTGGATTTTTTTCATAATTTCACCCATAATTTGTCCATCTTTACCACGCGTAATGAGTTAATTAATTTAATAACCATGCGGATTGGATTACCGAACAGCTCAATATAAGTGTCAGTTTATATTAGAGTGTACTGCCTCTCTGTAGTAGTCATGTCGTCACTTGAGTGAGAACGACACGTTGATAGCCTTCCCACATCTTTACTCTTCCACAATACAGTTGTTGTGGAAGCGATGTAGGTACGATAGGCAAACAGTTTCAACACTAAATAAATCGCACTCGCTCGCTCCGCGTGTGTAGGAACAAGAGATGGATGGATATTGGTTATGAAAGGGGTCCGCGTGGTCTGTAGGGATTTGAATTCTAAACTTGTAACCAACTCAGTTATTGGGTCACCAAGTGGCTCGGTAGCTTAGTTGGTAAAGCGCTCGTCTAGCATACAAGAGTCCTGGGTTCAAATCCCAGCCGAGCACGTGGATTTTTTTCATAATTTCACCCATAATTTGTCCATCTTTACCACGTCGATTGATTTAATTTAAAACCTATCCAGCAATGTACAAGTCCCGGTCAAATATTAAGTGGTTCTCGATATAAATTCGTTATGAACCGTTAGAAAACGTTTTTTTTCTGCTTGTCACCTCTACTCTGTTGGTCAACACTCAACTGAAGACATATAGCAAAGTGTTTCACATATTTTGAAAAATAAAATTCAATTGACGTCTTGGTATATGATGGAACAAGCCAAAAAAGCTGGTGAAGGCGGAGCACCCGAAAATTTTTCGAATTTCAGTTGTTTCTATACCAAAAACTTTGCTTCCAAGTTTTCGGCTCTGGGGGAAGGGCGTTCTAACTCCAAATGTCGAATAAAATTATGGAAAATTTTAGACAAAATTCGCTGCAATGTTCTATTGCCACGATTAATGAGTTATATATCTAGGTTAAGTTAGGTTAAATTGATTGAAGGTGTTTTTTCTCATAAACAGATACAACCATAGGGGTCTTCCTTAGCCGAGTAGTTAAAGTCCGCGGCTACAAAGCAAATCCTCGCTGAAGTTGTCTGGGTTTGATCCGCGTTCGGTCCAGGATCTTTTCGTAATCGAAATTTCCTTTACTTCCCTGGGCATACCTCTCACATGGATTCAACCCCATTACCCCAAATGTCATTAACCCGAATGCCATCATTATAATCCCAAATCCGCAAACGACCCAGAACAGGATAAATGTTAACCCCGAATTCCAATATCATGGGGAAATGCCGTCAATGTCATCATGTCAAAATAATTGTTGATTCGGGGAAACAGCATTCGGGGCGATGGAATGAGGGGTAATGACACTCGGGGTGATGGCATTCAGGGAAATGGCATTCGGGGTAATGGGGTAGAATCGCCACACGATGTACGAATGCAAAAATGGCAACGTTAGCAAAGGAAGCTCTCAGTCAATAACTGTGGAAGTACCGATTGAAACCTAATCTGAGAAGCAGGCTCTGTCCCAGTGAGGATGTAATGCCAAGAAAAATCTTAACTGCTACGGCAAATTAAATGTAATATATTGCTAACAAAATGTTAATAAATGCATAATTTAGTTTTACCAAATTAGGATGATAGTGCTTCCTAACACAGAACACCTAAATATAAGGTATAAAATGTTTGAAATGATGCTAATAAAACAATAAAAACAACAGTTGGTTTGTGCCTCATAATGCATTGTTGGTACTGAAATGAATTAAATAACGCGTTGCGATAAATTATGTACAAAAATCCATGTGGGATTCTAGCCCACGACTCTTATATGCTTGAAGAGCACTGTTTCCAACTATTTCTCCGTTCAGCTGCTCAAACCTAAGTCGACATGAGAAATAAAATGATAAATTAAAAGTCAAATGATTGAATCAATAATCGTCCACTTTACTCCCATCACCCCTACGTCTAGCACAAACTCGATATGACGCCAAACGTAAATTTCATCCCAAAAGGTCAACTGTGAATTAAAAAGTCAACCTACGCAACCCATTCGTCCTTACCCTTTCAAGCCTTCCAAATCCTTTTCACGTCATGTCTCTTTTGCTTGGCTATTGGGCGAATGGGTGACGCTTTTCTCTCTCGGAAGGTTTAGAAATAATGTTACCTTGGCCACACATATTGAATGGCAAACGGGTGGGGCTGGAGGTAATAAAAAATGTGGGTTTATGCTAAAAAAAAATTTAATTTATGGTGCCAATAATTTTTTATTTATTTCGACACTAATCCATGATAATCGTTCACTGTGACGTCATTCACTACGGATCGCTGGGCCGCAAATCAATGATGCCATATGAAAATGAATAAAGTTTAAGTATTTGAACAATTACAGTTTTAGTACTAACTAATGGCGAAACTATTAACAAGATTTCAGTTTTACTAAGAAACAAATGCTCACACATTACTCCGTAACGAGGAATGGGATTAGACCTAAAACTGGACTTATAAAATTTATCACGTGTAAGTGAATAAAAACTTCACAGAAGGGTTCACGAAGTTTGCCAGATGATATCTAATTGAAATATAACTTTGGTGCAAGCTAGGAACTTTATTTTGCAAAGGTTGTTCCACTCATTTCACATGTTAATCATGAGTTGCCAACTCTAGCATCTGAGCATAGCATGAGCATGAGCATAGATGACCGTACACTTCGCAGTGCTACTCCGTGATTGATCAGAACAATCGAAGTTGCACAGAGATTTAATGAATGGGGCTTGGGATTAGCTTACCATTCTCAATGTGTACAAATCGAGAGCTCAATTTTTAAAAGTCAATAACGGCGCCGGCCACGTATTTACGGTCATCAGGGAAGGGAAGAAATGTAAGTTAGACAACCGTTGTTACTAGAGACCGAGTATACCTCTGCATCTTCATAGTTGTAATGGAAAGGATATTGGGTTAGTGGGATAAGGTAAAGATCTGGGAGTGGTGATGGTTGGTGATGCGATCCATGATATAATCACGCCTAATCGGATTCGCGACATAATTCTTTGAATACTTTTACGCCGTATTAGTGTTTATTAGTGTCGATGGTTATCACAAAGAATAGACCTTTGGCGAATAAAACCTTAGATGTGAATAATTACAAAATGCTTTGCTATATTCAACCAAGTTCTGTTTGTGTACCTTCCCTAAATATCAAATCGATTTTGCGAAACAAGTTTAATTCCGTTTTAATTACCACCGAGCTGAAGCACACGCGTGCTAACTAGTACTGCATCTTCGCTCCAACATTTACTGTTTATTCGAAATTAATTGAGTTTTAATTCCATCCTAAGCCCGGCGCGGCGTTGCACAACTTTTCGTGCCTGCAAAAGCGGAATCGTCGGGTAGGTATTTATTTTCGATTCGAATAGACTCCATCGGTTTGGTTTGCCGTCGTGAGCCATTTGGAAAGCAATAAATTTTCAGCAACTGACTGACCGTTCCCTTGTGGCACCCTTGGACGATTCAAACCAATCCAATCGAATCGAATGAGTTCACACAGCACTGAAACAAAAATGGTTATGCTTTATATAAGTGATGTCGGCGGATACTTATTGTAGGTGACATTTTCTCCTTCGTGGCTCTATGTTACAACTAGAATCATATGTGCCATTTGAACTCAATGTACTCAATCAGTTCTATAACAGTGAGAAGTGCCTGTGAAGGAAAATCTCATAAAGTTTGTACACGCAAATTGCGAGGGCAATCAAGAGTCTAACTTTTGGAGTTGTCCTTCGCGCAAACGAATCGTTGAGGCTCATATCAGGCAGATGAACGGTAATGCTTTTTTTTAACCAGAATTACCCAGGTAGAATCTCCAATAATTTTCAATTTTTCAGTTAACGATCGCTTGCTTAATAGTCATACACATCATTCTTTAATTTTCTTCATAATAACTTGCGAAAAATGACTCGCAAAAAGTTAAAAAAAATTGTCATTGTTGACTTTAATGCAAAACATCGCTCATGGAATAATTTGCATAATAATTCCAACGGCAGAATTTCATTTGATGAGTGCTCTTCAGGATATTTCTCAACTCAATACCCTGTTAGCCTTACTTGTTTTCCCTCTTCTAGAAACCCTTCTACGATTGGTTTGGCCTTAACCGATCTTTATAGCCAACTGATTGCTTACGCTGATTTTGATGCAGATCATGTCCCTGTTACATATTAAATATCATATGAAACGATTCTCAATCCTATCAGCTTCACATTCAATTATTTTCTGGAACTCGAATACATTTGAAACATACATCGATAGTAATGTTGATGTTAATATTTTGTTGCAAACAAAACTTGATATTGACAATGCTCTTGAAGCTTTAAGAATTCCATTGTTAAAGCGAATGGCATTGCAAAACCTCAATTAGAAGTAAATTTCTAATTCGTGGTTATAGACGATGATCTTCAACTCTTGATCCGTCTTAATAACGTGAGTAGAAGGCAATTTCAACGCACTTGCGATCCTATATGAAAATTACATGGCAGGATCTGCAAAAAGAAATTACGTATTACTCAATCAAAAAACATCAATTTTGAACATACAATTTCTAAGTTGGACCCCGGCTTTTTGAAAAAACGTCTGAAGCAAGTTCGGCCTTGAAAGAGGAAAACAAGATTGATTCTTTCCGGGGCCTTCCTTAGCCGAGGGGTTAAGAGTCCGCGGCTACAAAGAAAAGCCGTGCTGAAGGTGTCTGGGTTCAATTCCTGGACGGTCCAGGATCTTTTCGTAATGGAAATTTCCTTGACTTCCCTGGGCATAGAGTATCATCGTACCTGCCACACGATATGCGAATGCAAAAATGGCAACTTTGGCCAAAAAAGCTCTCAGTTACTAACTGTGGAAGTGCTCATAAGAGCACTAAGCTGAGGAGCAAGCCTAGTTCCAGTGAGAACGTAAATGCCAAGAAGAAGAAGAATAAGTAGAAGTTTGATTTGTTCCCAATACATAAAAAGCATTGAGCATTGGCATAATGGCTTGATGGTAAAATAAAAAAAAACTTTAATTTTCCAACATACATTGCAATATGGTCCAGAAATCAGTTTTACGCGGAAAGATGCATTTTGAGCTTTAGAATGAAACATTAGACAAAAACGGTCTTCTGCAAAGTTGTTTGTATTAGTAAGGCCCTTTGTTTGGTGTTATTGAAAATTAGGGTGGACTACATTTTCATAGAAATTGTGTAACTAACTTTCTTATTTGTAGAAATTATATTATACATGCTTCAGCAAAGTTGTAGACCATTCAATTTCAAGCAACATTGCCAAAAAAAGTTTTTTGTATCTCTTGAATTGACCGTTTTTCAGGGCATTTTATTAGAGTTACATAAATAACACATCTGTAATTTTTTGATATTATATACAATTTTATTTTGTCTTTTGAATGCCGTCAAAAGATACTTTTTATGTTTGCCCCAATCAGAGATATTCTCAATCAAAGTAGGCATGTTTTTGAGAGTAAAACAACAATAACTCCCAAACGGAAGGAGATAGATAGTTTCTTCACTCACCAAATTACGCATTTTTCAAAGCTCTAAAAGTGTTTCATAGACTACTTTGATGAGAAATTTGAATTGAAACTCTAGAGCCAGAAAACCAGTTTTGTTCGGACTACCCTATGTCGCCGTAGGAAAAAAGCTCTAAATCAATCAATTTAAGAGATACAAAAAAACTTGTCTGTCAAAGTTGCTTGAAATTGAATGGTCTACAACTTTGCTGAAGCATGTATAATATAATTTCTACAAATAATAAAGTTAGTTACACAATTTCTATGAAAATGTAGTCCACCCTAATTTTCAATAACACCAAACAAAGGGCCTTACTAATACAAACAACTTTGTAGAAGACCGTTTTCGTCTAATGTTTCATTCTAAAGCTCAAAATGCATCTTTCCGCGTAAAACTGATTCCTGGACACTGTGCAGTGCATTGTTAAAATAATCCAAAGTTATATGTCAAATCGTACACTTCAGGTTAGTTATCAGAACTCCAAATCTGAAAGACTTCCTGTAAGAGCTGGTGTTCCCCAAGGCAGCATTTTGGGACCAATTTTATACAATATTTTCACATCTGACTTACCTGAGTTACCTCAGGGATGTCAAAAATCTTTGTTTGCGGATGACACAGGCCTCGCCACCAAACGACGAGGCCTGCGTGTCATCTGTTGTAGATTGCAAAAAAGTTTGGGTATTTTTTTTTTCAAACTTACACAAATGAAAGATTTTGCAAACGCTTCCAAAACTCATCAGAAAATCAGGCATAAAATCGCGTCAAAAATTTGATTTTCTGGCTTCCCATAACAGTGAGCATTCGATCAAATCATTAGTGCAGAGCAATATTTGATTTTCAAACAGGTGACCCTATTGAAGCGATAAAAAGCTTATTATCATTTTATAGCTTGTCATTAAGTCATCATTTCTATTCCATTTAACAATCTACTCCCTCCTCAGTGCACTATGTAATAAATTATTTAATCGAATTATAATGCCACCATCTTCGACCTTCCTCAGCCCAGTGCGCATAATTGTACCCATAAGCACTATTCTATCGACTCAATCCGATTTTGATGAAATCATTCCTCTCTTCCGCCCACTTCCAATAAACTGATTACATGTTAAACGTGAAGTGAGTGAGAGACGATTCCAGCATCCGTAATCCTATACCACCCCCTCTCCCCCACCTCCCTCTCCTCCTATGTTGGCCCACGAAGGGATCGTTAACCGATCCACCATCTGAAGTGAATGGGAAACTTTTCTCATCCATCCCCCAATCAGTGGAGCCGTGTGCTATTTATAGCACAAAATCGATACCGCAGGCTTCCCTCATCCGCACGCGTAGACCACCCGTCGCCAGTCAGCGTTAGATGTACAGTAGGTATTGTAGCAGAAAGAGACTGTTTAAACTTATAAACGACTTTTCCAAACCCCGTCGTCCGCGTACGTCGATGTTTGGAAGCGACCTTCCCACCGCCCGCGCAATTTTCCAGGAAGGCCTGGGATCTATTTCGTTCGAACAAATTTAACGAAAATATACTGACCATAAAATCATAACTGTCCTTTATTGATAAAGTATGCATTGGGAGAATGTCGTTTGAAATACAAGTGTTATTTTTTAATATATTTAAATCATTAAATCATTCAGTATGCAATTGTTGTAAGGTTAAAATTAAGGCGAAAGTGATTAACGTCTTGTAGTTTTCAGAGTAGTTGACAGTTCGTATATTCGTGATCAAACGTCAACATCCCACCGCAAAATCGCTAGTGTTTGGAGGTGATGTTTACTTCCAAATCACAAAATCATCACCTCCAACTTAGTTCTAATACCTTCCGTTATATGAAATATAGTGGCGCTTCGATCGTCGCAAGTTTTTCTTAAAACAGTCAATAAATTGATACAACCAAACTTCCATGAGAAACATCGACAAAACATCGAGTCATCAAAAAGTCATCATTTTCGCTTTTCTGTTTTCCTTATTCTTTATATTTTTCTTTTTATTGTTCTCTTTTGTTTCTTTTTGTTTTTCCTCTTTTATATGCTTATTTTTATTATTCTTGTTGTTCTTATTTCTCTTCTTATTCTTCGTATTCTTCTTCTTATTCTTCTTCTTTATTTTTCTGGTAATTACAATCCCACTCAGTTAAGTGATTTATGAGCACTTCAACAATTATTAACTGAAAGCTTTCTTTGCCAAAGTTGTCATTTTTGTATTTATATATTATGTGGCATGGACAATGATACTTTTATTAAGGAAATATCACCCAGGTATGTAAAGATCTTTGATCCGGGAATCGAAACTAGAGACTTCAACATAACTTGTTTTCTAGCCGCGGACGTTACTACAAGGATTGTCCGTCATTTCCACGAAGGATTTTTCATTCATGTTTTTTAACTATCGGTTTAATAGACTATATTCAGCAAGTTTGATAATCGTTTCAAACGAATGATTCTTTTATGAATGATTTGAATAAAAAAAATGTGATATTTGGATTGGAAATCGATGACAGTTTTTACTGGCATGTCTGCTTTAAAAAATATGTTAAAAAATGTTCGGTATTCAAATTTTATTATGCTAAGAATCGTATAAATATGCATAAAATGAAGAAAGTATGTTTTGAAAAAATATTCAACATATGGACAAATCTGATGCTAAGTGCCATTTGTCCGAACATAATTCATCTGTATGACATCAGGCTGAAATGGTTACTGCGAATTATTGAATAAAGTTTGCCTGGTTGAAAACAGTGCAAGATTCAAAGACGTGACACAAATATTCTTCTTTTATTAGAGTGCTGTTCTTTATATATGAATATATCAATAAAAATTGACAGAACCACTGAAACTTTAATCAGATTTTTTCTGGTAATTAAATGCTATTACTTCAAATGTCATTGTAAGAACGAATACTACAGATTTGAATACTTTGATCCAACATTTTCAATACTTTCGATCTACTCTTAACTGAGTTTTTTTTCAATTGACATTTTTTCCTATTTAATTAGTGATTATTAACATTTTCAGATTTCATTACTAACATGATCTCTGTATATGACGGACTAGATGACCTATTTAGGAACGTTTCGAAAAAAAATACGTTCGGTTTCTATCCAAGACATGAAAAGATGTTAATAAAATTTTTATCTGAGGTTTAAATATGTAGTGCAAGATATAATAGATTCTAAGGATCAATGGACTCACTGTAGTTACTATCACTATATCAGTATATGAAATTACGCTTAAACTACTGGACATATAGCATGAGTAATAAAGCGAAACATTGTGAAAGAACAGCCTATTATTAAAAGAAGGGAAAACTCGTATTGAAATAAAATCAGTAAAGTGCCGCTAAATATTGGAACGGTATAAATATAAATTACAGCCTATTATTCTAAGAAGGCAAAACTAAGTCGAATGTTCATTCCGGAAAATGTCCATAAGCCTAATATCTAGACTCCAAAGATACCGCTTCCAATGATACAGCCTATCATGTGCTCGCTTTTTCATCAGGCTGTCACAAAAAAAATCTAAGTTATATTAAGTCAAATGCAAGTGGCACATTATTTTGAACATCTGTTACTTGAAACACATGGATTTTATAACAAATTAATCAATTTTTATCAGCTAACACGTTAAATACTGTTTGGCAGCAGGATCATGTATAGCTTTCAGTATGTTAATTACATTACGATTTTTTCGGGTAAATGGTACATTCGGGAAAATAATTTTCGGGGAAATAGTTCATTCGGGAAAATTTCATTCGAGGAAATGGTTTTCGGGGAAATGTCGGACAATCACTACAAGGCTAAGCAAAGGATCATCATAGTGACCATGAAACTTCGATATAAAGTCATGGATAGCATAGCATAGCTTAGACTGACTGTATATGTCAATGGTTACTACTCCGTGATTGATCGGATTGATCCGAACTGGTGAGAATGACACTTCAATCCAAAAGAATAAGGGATGAGACTCGTTGCTTATTCTTGAAGTGCACATTTTAGCAGATCTCAGATTGTTGATCAATAACGGCGCCGACCAAGTCCGTACAGTCAGTTGGAATGGGGAAGGAATGATAGCGTGTAATAATTGTTGCTTCCAGGGACCGAGAATACTTCTGCATCTCCACAATCATCACGGAAAGGGTGTTGTTTAGTGAGGAAGGATAAAGATCTGGGAGTCACGTTTGGTCGGTGATGCGTTCCATGGATATGGAGGAAAAACACAAATCTTATTTTAAACTAGTTTTGCACTCTTGTCTCGCAGTGAAAATATATAGACGTTGCCCCGATAAAATGAAACGAGCTCACCAGTTGGTAATCTATCCTCGAATCATCGATATAAAGTCATGAATAGTCGATAAATAGTCATGGAACATCTATTAATGCAGGTTTACTATCCAAAATATGAGATTGCAAACTCATCTTTTTTCCATCAGAAATTCTATGGAAAGCTGTTTGAGGGGACTATCATAGTAATCATGAATCGATATCGACTCATGAAACCATACTAAAAACAAAATTGCAAAATTACTATGATGGTCTCTCAAACAGCTTTCCATAGCATTTCTGTTCCATGACTCGATATTTCCATGAATCAATGCCATTTACAAAATCCACATGGGACAGTAATGTTTTCATACACAGTTTATCTAAATATATCTAGGTATGAAAAAGATATCACTCAGCAGCATCGCTGACCGCAATCTGGCTTACGACCGACACCGACCACTGCCACTGGAGTTGAACACGACAATGACACGGGTAAACAAAGATTAATAGCGGAAACAATTCTTAAATGCTGCCACACTTTGTGAAGAGTTCCATGATTCGAACCGGTTTAAGGTGATCATTTTACTGGGATTGAACATGTTACCCTCCAACTTAAATTCAATTTCAGCAATTTCAGATTGTGAGTTGTTTTTGACGAGTATTATGCGTAGAAATAGATTACATCCTCTCTTTTTTTTAGATATTATTCAAAAGTAAATATTTGACTCGGAAAAAATGCAACACTTTGTTTTGGATGTAACTTTCTATCACGTGGGTAAAAAAATGACATTTTGAGTAATTGGGTTTATCGCGATCTGTCAAGTAGATTTCAAGATGCATTCGAAATAAGTAGAGCTACGCCAGCAAATCTTGGGCGCGGTGATCGTTAACCCTGGTCAGCCGCACAGATGGATCGGCAAAAGGCTTGGAATCCACAATTCCATTGTGAAGATGTTCCAGGAGATGAATACTATCGAGCGGCGCGCTGGAAGCGACCAAAAACCGAAAACAGAATATCCAGAGAAGGTGCGGAAGATAAGATAGTACTTTAAGAATATCCCGAACCTTTCCACCCGAGACGTGGCCAGTAAGATCAATTCGTCGAAGTGGTTCGTCCAGCAGACCATTAAGCGGGCTGGGCTACGTGTTTTTAAAGTAAAGAAGACGCCAAACCGGACTGACAAGCAAAAACGGTGATCAAATTGCGTGCGCGGAAGCTGTACCGTGAGTTGCTGGTCAAGCCAGGCTGTCACGCGATCTGCGAGTGCGGACGGTACAGCAAGCCGATCGTTACCACCAGCACCATAAACGGGCAGATCGTCGTGGTCCCAAGCTGTTCTGGACGGATCTCGCTTCGTGCCATTACGCCAAGCTTGTAATGGATTGGGAATCTATGACAAAAGGTCGAAAGACAAAAGGTCGAAAGACAAAAGGTCGAAGAACAAAAAAGAAGGAACAAAAGGTCGAAAATCTTTTTTCAAAGAAGGAAAAATTTCCACCAAGTAAATAATTTTCGACTTTTTGTCCTTTCGACGTTTTGTATTTTGACCTTTTGTCCATAAGCCAGGGATTGGTACGAAGCGAAGGGCATAATGTGGTCCCGAAGTTGCCTCCTTCGGAACCGCCCTTAGTCGGATCCAAATGTTTTGGGCGATAATGAAGAAGAAATTGAAGAAAAGCAGAAAACATTCAAAACCGATGAAGCTTTGTAGAAAACTGTGAGAAATTGTGTAAGAGAGATGGACAAAGCCTCGCCCAAGATCTCATGAGCAGTGTTAAAAGAAATGTACGAGCATTCAGCTTGGAGGAGGAAATTCAATAAATAAATTATGCCAATAATCCCTGAAGATCTGAAAAGTATCCGATATAAAATTATTTTTGGTGATCATTTTTGCGTGTCTCATTTTTTTCCGAATCCAGTCTTTATATCGTGTGGTGGGCACGTAAGAGGGAAACATTTTTACGAAAAAAAATCACCTTCAGCGTAACTTTTATTCTTTACAACCGCAGATATTACTACGAAGCTAAGGAAGTCTCTGGAAAATTACACAGCGGGACATTCGGGTAAATGGTAAAAGACCCAAAATTAATGTTTTCATTATTTTTCATGGTGCTCATTTACGCAAAAGCATGCGTTTCATGTCGCAATTGAGAGAGAGCTATGTGTTCAATTAGTCTTCCAACAATTATCAACTGGAACCT
Organism: Aedes aegypti; assembly: GCF_002204515.2. NCBI lineage: Eukaryota > Metazoa > Arthropoda > Insecta > Diptera > Culicidae > Aedes > Aedes aegypti. The sequence continues at coordinate 286,097,525 of NC_035108.1, forward strand.
TACTTAGCCGGTTCAACTTTTTTTGCAAGCAAAATCAAAAACATTCGACATAAATCCTCAATCTTGATGTTACAGCTACTTGAACCCCACGAGTGCTTAAAATCGTTGATAAATAATGTGAGAGCTATTCGTTAATCACTTCCCGAGTAGCGACCCAACGACAGACGGACACCATTGAATGATTAACGGTTTGTTTGATTTACTCACACTTACTGATGCGTCCTTGCCGAACATGAACAGTTTGAAGAAATCTGCTCGATGTGAGCGACGTCACTAGCTGTGAAAAACGTGCTATTTTCGTGTGATCCAGCACAGTAGGATCAGTTTCACACAGAGCTACGATTTATGGCATGTTGATTTGATGTCATGCCTTTCTTTCATGTTTAACTCTCCGAGCTTGTGGCCTCCGCCCACGAATTGGCCATACGCGCGATGACTATTTTTTTGGTTTAATTCTTTATTCACAAGTTTAAGCTTTTATTAACATTTGGTTAACAATATATTTCATTTTATTTGCCGTAGCAGTTGAGAATTTTTACAAATGGGTTGATTTGATCTGCTTATAAGAGAGAAAAGAAAGAGTTTTCAATTTACTTAACCTAACTTAACCCGAATATATAACGGATTTATCGTGGCAACAGAAGATTACAACGATTTTTGTCGAAAATTATTAATTATTTTATTTGATATTTGTTCCAATGTTTTATTAGAAATTCTATGTAATCCATTAGTACTTTACCAGGGTGGAAGCTTCAGAATCATTTTTAAAGTTTTATTTTGAATCCTCTGCAGAACTTTCTTCCTGGTGAGCAAAAACGATTTTTTGAACCAGTCTAATACAACATAGCTGGCCTCAAAATCTTGTTCCTGACACAAAGTTTTGATATGATATTAAAAAGAGGATAAAGACATTTTATATATTTGAAAGTGATTTTTAAAAGCAAAATTTTTATCTAGCATGAGCCCAAGGTACTTAAATTCATCTGATCAATTTATTGGAATCCCTCTCATCGTGACAACATGTCTACTTGAAGGTTTCAAATAAAGAGCTTTTGGTTTATGTGGGAATATTGCAAGTAGCGTTTTGGAAGCAACAGGAGAAATCTTCCATTTTTGCAAGAACGAAGAAAAATTATCCATTTTTTTTTTTGCGATCTACTACAGGCAGGCTTCGTTCTTTGATGGAGAGGCCTTCGTCATCCGCAAAAAAAATGGTATCCCTAAGGTAACTCAGGTAAAAAAATTGTATAATATTGGCCCCAAAATGCTGGCTTGAGGAACACCAGTTCTTACAGTAAGTTTTTCAGACTTAAAGTTCTGATAATTAACTTGAAGTGTATGATTTGACAGATAACTTCTGATTATTCAAACAATGTATGTTGGAAAATAAAAGTTTTTTAATTTTATAGGCTAATCAGGCCTCCACACCAAACACTATCGAATGCTTATTATATGTGTAAAAGAGTAAGACCAGTAGAATATCGAATCAAATTTGTTACACGTAAGAGTTGATGAGTGGTCGAATGTGCATGTCGGAATCCAAACTGCTCATTGGCAAAAAATGAATTTCCATCTATGTTGACCAGCATTCTGTTCAAAATGACCTTTTCAAACAGTAGCTGATTGGAGCGTTTGATATTCCTTAAAAATGGAAACATCAACATTAACTTAGATAATGAAAACATTGAATGGAGCAAAGACTTTACGCAAACCATACGTTTCTTGATGCTGCACCATTCAACAAATTGAACTCCGGAGTTGTGCGTCGAGCTCATTTCTAGCGGTGGGGGTCAATTAAACGATCGATTTGTTTATAATGCAATGAATCTCTGCCCAGGGCAGTATGGCTATTCTTTTCGAAGATTGATTGCTTGTTATAAGAAAGTTTCAAGTGAACCATGGCAGATATCTGCGTTCAGATTTGGTTGATGGTAACGTTTCGTTAAGGTCCATTCACAAATTTTATGACGTTGAAGTGGGTGGGTAGGTAAGGATCGAATCGAAGAAAATGGATTTAAAAAAAACTATTTTCAAGTTTTATCGTTTCATATTATGGAAGAAACTATTATATGATGTATACATTTTTAGTAATACGCAGTCTTACAAAACAATACAAATTTATTGAAAATGCCATCATGAATATGAAAAGTATACATGCACAATATTTAATTTCAATTACTCAACTCTCCATAATTCAATATTGAAGGGACCATCAAGTTAGGTAATGCTCAAGTATGCATTAAAGGGTGTCCACGATGAAATTGCCACACTATGAAATTGGTCTAACTTTTTAAACGTTGGGTAGAATTTAATGAAAATTTGGGTGGATTTAGTTCATAGTGCATTATTTACATCCTGCAAAGTCCTGTGATCAAAACTCACGGAAATGGAGTCGAAAGAACAGCTCATGCGTGATAAAATCTTGCGCATTCATCACGAGAACAAGGATCTCTCACATCGTTCCATCGCTAAAACGTTGGGAATCGCGAATTCCACGGTGTCGCGAGTGATTAAGGTGAAATAGTTTGGAATCAACTTCTAAGATCAGGGTTGCGATGGATCTTCTTCGTGAACAATGATCGACGCATCTTCGCGATCCAACATTCGCCAAAATTCATTTTTCATTTTTGCGTCACGAAGAGCATCGCAAAAAGCGAACGGATGCAACGTCGAAGAAGCAAAATGAACACACCGATAAGTGGTTCGCGAAGCCTCTCCCCTCGTAGGATTCATTTATCCACGTGCTGTTCATTCTCGTGATTCATTGCAAGGTTGCTTCTTCTCGTAAAGTCAAGCAAACACTCCACGCTAAGCCAGATCCACGCAGTGCATGTGTTAAAACTACACAGAATGAGGCAACCAATGCAGAACTGGCTGACTGAGTGAAAATTCTGAGTAGGTCGCACTAATTCTGTGAGTTGCCGACGTTTTCGCCTTCGGCTGTCCGAGATCGATGGAAAGGGAACTGTCAATGATATCTCTCGTGGCAGCAAACAGTTGGCCGTTGGTAAGATGGGGAGTTTTCTGAGATGTTTTCAAGCGAAAAGCCGGAAGGTGGTCGCAAATGCGAAAGTTTTTTCCCCATTTGCTTTTGCTTCGGCTATTCAAATGAAAAAATCTCTGAAAATCTTTAAAATTGGAATGTTTTTTTTTTAATGTTTTCAGAAGCAAAATAAAAATGGAAACGAATTCCGCATTCCAAGCGTTCCTCCTCTGTGCGCAATTCACTCATTCAGTTTTGTTTACCACCGTTTGCACAAAACTGTGTACAGCCCCTTTGCACAGAATCTGTGCTGCACGAAAAGAGGCCAATTTTGTGCGCTCGGCACTCATTTTTGAGCGGAGCAAGTTTAGCGTGATTGTTGCAAGCCCACATGAAGATGATCGAAATGAATAATTTTCTGTTCTTCGCGAAGAGCAGGCGGCGTGAATCGTACCGTTCACATTACCAAGCGATGAAAAATCACCCGATGATAGCGTCGGGAGAAACAGCGATCCGAAAATGAAACACGAACGAATGAAGCGCCCGAACGGTTGTTTGTGTTTATTCGCAGATTCTGTTTTGATGCCTACGAAAATTCATCGTGTCTCGCGTTTCCGATCGTTGTTCAGCAACATTGTCTAAGATTGCACTAAAAGTTCAAAGGCACAAATCTCGCGAAGAAAGCAACATAACAGTGCACTTTATATTTTGGCTTTGTGCACTAGCAGAAAGCTTAAAATAAGAAGCTCAGGAACATTTGCCAACTATTCCTCCAGTTTTGTGCCTTTGAAAACGTGATTAGGTGGAGAAGTCGGCCATTGTGCCGGCCATCTTTGCATTCCGAGATGTTTCACCTTAAGCGGTTCAAGGAACGATTGACCACCGATCGAAAGCCCAGAAGTGAAGAAAAAAGTATTCCGTACAACACCAAAAATCACAACCGCGTAGTCGGGGCCTTCAACCGAAACCCGAACGCCTCCGTTCGGGATGTGGCTAAGAACCTGCACCTAAGCCGAAGTTTTGTCCAGAAGGCCAAAACTAAGGCTGGGCTTCGAACTTTCAAGGTACAAAGCCCTAATCGCGACGAGAAGCAGAACAAGTCCGCCAAAACCCGTGCCAGGAAGTTGTAGCTCAACATGCTGACGAAAGTTGAATGCTGCATCATGGACGACGAAACATATGTGAAGGCCGACTTCAAACAGATCCCCGGCAACCTGTTCTTCACGTCCAAGGATAAGTTCAGGTTCCGGAGCATGTCCGCACTCAGAAGATGTCCAAATTTGCGAAGAAATTCCTGGTTTGGCAAGCCATCTGCACGTGCGGGAAGCGGAGTGCACCTTTCGTGAGCCAGGACTCGATGAACGGACAGGTGTACATGAAAGAGTGCCTCCAGAAGCGGCTGCTTCCTCTCCTGAAGGCCCACAACGTCCCAACAATTTTCTGGCCAGACTTAGCCTCATGCCACTACTCCAAGGACGTGCTGAAGTGGTATGCGGACAATAAGATCAATTTCGTGCCGAAAATGTTCAACCCTCCCACTCACTACGGGCTCCGCCTCATCGAGAAGTACTGGGCGATTATGAAACAGCACCTTCTTAAACGACCTAAGGTAGTGAAGACAGTCGAGGAACTGAAGAAAGTATGGGTTTACATGCAAAAAACGGTTGATTTACAGGTTGTGCAGAATCTTATGGCCGGGGTTAAAGCCAATTGCGGGCATTTGCGTATGGACTGTAAATAAAATACGAGTAAAATGGTAAAATGAAGTTTAATAGTTTAAGAGTTTCGAATTTTGCGAATCAATTTTGTGTGTGGCAATTTCATCGTGGACACCCTATATTCAATCATTAACCATCATCAAACATAATAAGTTTCTTAGAGACTACTTATCCGATTTGCGTTTTTAATACCCGATTTAACATTACCAGCTCCTTGTTTAGCAAAGGTTTTTTTTTCAATGAATTGACTGCAAACAAATCGTAATATCTTCAAAAAGACGTAAACAACGATTAAACTAGTCAAAAAAAAACGAAGAGTTTTTTGGTGAACTTATAATCAAATGGTTCAGAAAAATCAAAAACACATAAACATTTTTTTTATTGATTGCTGTATGATAATCTATCAAATTTGTTTACCATAGAAAAAGCGATTCGTCAACAAATATTACGATTTGTACGAATACGAACACTCTACGTGGACCATCACAATAGCCAAAAATAACGAGAGCTGGAAAATATCGATACAAGCTTTTGCCTCGGATTAATGGTACAATCAAATTATAATGAATAAAAACTCGATCATTTCAAATGTTCCGATGTTCCTATCATGACGCTTCCGAAATATTCCTTCATATCTATCGAAATGGCAGTGGATACTCAATCATCGTCACCAGCTGTAAAAGCACACTTCACCCATTTATTCCTCTCATTCAGCCCAGACATCGCGTTTCGTGTGTCGAGAGCATCAGCTTGAATTGGCAGAGCCAATTTCCAACTGATTTCCGTTTCTTCTATGATCATTCATGTGATTCTTGTCTTTGCCATCATCGTTGCAGGAAGGATGGGACTGGCTGGATTCTGCACTGTGCGTTTCTTGAAGTGATACCATAAATCAACCGAATCTTTTATATAGGTATATTTTTTAATACTATTCAGAGAGATGTCGATTTTACTTCGCATTTTGAGTCCGAAGGGAGAAAAAGATACGGGAGGAAAAAGAAAAATTTTATCGTCGCCTTCGTCACCATTATAAACAAGTGAAACAACTTGCTTATAAGTCAAGGTAGGTTATTATTATGTGTCTTCAGTGTAATACTACAGTATCGGACATATAAAATGCACCAAAGTCGTTTTCCCATACAAAATGGTCAACTTCAGAGAGCTATATCTCCGCCGTTTCTCAACCGATTTTCCTCATTTTTTCTGCGACGAACTACAAATTACCTCAATTTTTGATAAGTATTGAAAAAGTTGTGTGGAAACAATTGATTCAAAAGTTACAGATAGGTTGAATTTTGACATAAAAAATGCACCAAGTCACAAAGTCATGTAACATAAAAACTACGCGTCGTAGCATCCTGGTGTCTTCAGCGCATTTGTTCGTTGCGTGATAAGGACCAAATGCGCTGAAGACACCGAAACGATACGACGCATAATTTGTCTGATACATTACTTTTCGTCTTGGTGCATTTTTTATGTCAAAATTCAACCTATCTGTAACTTTTAAACCAATAGTTTTCACACAACTTTTTCAATAGTTATCAAAAATTGAGATAATTTGTAGTTCGTCACAGAAAAAATGAGAAAAATCGGTTGAGAAACGGCGGAGATATAACTCTCTGAAGTTGACCATTTTGTATGGGAAAACGACTTTGGTGCATTTTATATGTCCGATACTGTATGTCATATACTTGTGACTACACTGTGAGTCAAATTGCATATGGATCATTCTATACCAAGTGAACGAAAAAAGTAGAAATGTGCAATCAATCGTCACTGATTTCAACCAAATTAGAGTCTTACTCACTTCAAACATGCAAAAGGCACATTTTTTTTATGCAAATCGGTCCATAAAGTATATTTTCCTCAAATTCCTCTTGAATTTCACCTAAACCCCATTAAGATTGTTAAAGAAATCTTGAGATTATTTCCGATATCTCTCTTCTCTAAGTTCTTCTGGAAACCCCAGGAGAAAATCGCTCTGAGATTCTTCCAAACAATTTTATAGAACCCTTCCGGTATTACTTCTAGAATTCTCCTAGAAATCCCTTCTGTGATTTTTCTGAACATATTTTTGGGATTCTTGCATAAATCCCTCTGTTATTTTTGCATGTATCTCCTCGGAATTTTTTTGAAAATCCTGGAAATTAAATTCTTAGAAAAAAAAAACCAGAAATATTACGGAAGTTTCTACAGAAAATCCTGTTGTAGTGCTACCGGATATTTTTAAAGGATTTTTCCAAAGATTTCCTAGGGCTCTAATAGAATTTCTTCTGGAATTCCTCCAAACTCTGAGATCTTTCCGAATTTTTTCTGAGATTATTCCGGTAATACTTCTGGGATTCTTACCACAACGTCTCTGAATTCTGATAAAAATCATCTGAGACATTTTCGAAAATCCTTTTGAAATAGTTTTGGATATATTTCGAAGATACTTTCGAAAATCCTTCTGGAATTCTTCTGAAATGGCTCTGAAAAGTTTTCGACAATATCCTTATAATGCTTCTGGGGTCCTTCCGAAAATCCTGTTGGAATTCTTTCGGATATTTTTAAATTAATCTTTCGGAAAACCTTGAGGGATTCTTTCGGAAATCCTTCTGAGGATCCTCTGAATACTTCCTATTAGATTTTTTTCGAAGATTCTTCCATAAGATCTTTCGAATTACTTCTAGGATGCTCCTGGATTTTTCAATAAATCTCCATGTGATTATTCTAAAGAGTATCTCCTGAGTATTCTTTCGGAAATTCTTCTGGATTAATCCTGGATTTCTCCCGGCAATCTTGTTGGAAGGCTTCATAAGGCTTTCAAAGATTATTCTGGATTTTTTTTTTAGGAATTATTCCTGCTTTTTCGTAAAGCTTCTGAGATTTATTCGGAAATACCATATCATTCAAGGATGCTAACGGAAGTTTTTCTGGGATTCTACCATGAATCGTTCTTGTATTCTCTCGGAAACACCATTGGCATTCCTCAGACAACAATTCTAAGACTTTTTGGAATATCTTTCTGGAATTCTTCTGAAAATCCTTCTGAGATTTTCTTGGTATTGTACAGTTAACTCTCCCTTACTCGATATTCGGTATCTCGATATCGAGTTAGAGAACCATAGTAAAAGTTGGTTTTCATGGCTAACTCGATGGTACCTTGGATAGCAATTGCACAGATTTTGTGTTCTGTAACTCGATACCTCTCTAACTCGATGGTCCCTTCAATACCGAGTAAGGGAGAGCGACTGTAGAAGGACTTCCGGGGAATCCTGGGACAATTTGCGAGATAATCACAGAGATTTCTGAATTGGGGGAATTCTGGAAGATTTACTTGAGGAACTACGCAAATATCTGCAAGAGTCCCATGAGGATTTATGGAAGAATTACAAACGGATTTTTGTAACAATCCAAAAGAATCCCAGAAGTTATTTCAGATGAAGCCCTGTAAGCTTTTCATGAAATTTCCAGGGTTTTTGGAAGAATTCAATAAGACATCCAGAAGAATTTCTAATTTTTTTCCGAAATAATTCCAGAGCGATGTCCGGATGAACTCCAGAAAGATTTATGGAAGAATTTCAAACGGAATTTCCGGAACTATTTTAAAGTAACTGTTATAAGTGTATTAGAAAGATTTCCCTAAGAATCTCAATGGTATTTTTTTTAGGAGTCCCAGAGGGCTGTCCGGAAGTTTTCTTAAGGGATTTCCATTTGAATTCAAGAGTGATTTTCTGAAGATTAACTAATAAATCAAAAATGGAAATTACCTAAGAATACAAAAAAAAATCAAGAACACTTCCCCAAGAATCACAGGGAGATTGTATCAGAATATCAGAATTCCAAACGGATACTTGAAATTTTCCCAGAAAGTTTTTTGGAAAAACTTAAACAGGAACTCCGTTAGAATCAAAGAAGGATTTCTAGAAAAGGGCCAGGAGGATTTCCAAACAATTTTCTGAAGAGTTTTCAGAAGAATTTCTGAGATAATTGTTAAAAAATTCTCCTTACTAATTTGGTTGTTTTTTTTTTATTCCATTACAAAAGATTGACAAATAAATCCCCACAAGATATCCTGGAAGAATTTACAACAAGATTTCCGGAAGTGTTTCATAGGGTTTCCGGAAGAATGCCAAGAAATTGAACGGAACATTTAACGACATTAACGAAAGAATTACTGATGGATTTCTGGAAAAAAATCAGAGGGCTTAATATAATAATTTCGAATGGCTTTCCCGAAGAAATCCTGAAAGATTTTTGATAGAACCCCGAAAGATTTCGGAAAAATCTTCAAAAGATAATCAAAAGAATCCCAGATCTATTGAAGAATTCTATCCCTCAGGAAAGCAATCATAGAAACATTTTCAGCAGAACTTCCATAAAAATCCAAGAGGAATTTCCTAGATAATCCAAGAGAACGATTTTTGGTAGAATCACAGCGTGATCAGAGAGATAACTATAATAGTCTCAAAAGATTTCCGAAAGAAACTAAGAGGAATTTCCAATAGATTTCTGGAAGAATCCTGTGGAGTTCAGAATCGTTGTTGGCAAGCGCGAGTCCCACGAAGAACCTTTCATTCCATTCTGACGTTACTATAGGAGTAAGTCGTCGAAGTTGTGCCATACCTACTAGTTCGTCTGATGTGCGATCCGATGCTACATTCTCGAAGTTCTTTCAACAGGCTTTTGATTGCCAGCCATCATATTAAGGTTAGAAGCCAAGATCTAGGATAATGTTCATTCAGTTTTCACAGAAATCCCAGAACAATTTTCCGGAATAATCTCATATGGATTCTTGGAAGATTCGCTGAAAGAATTTCTGTAGTGTCATAAAGAAATTGGAAGAAAAATATTCAGAAGCATTTTCGGAATAATCCAAAGAATATTTTTGGACGTTACAGCTCGAAAAAGGTTTATGAAAGAACTACAGAGAGATTTCCTGATAAATTTCAGTAGGATTTCATATAAAGGATTCCATGAGGATTACCGGAAGAGCTTCAGAGATTTTGGGAAAGTTCCAGAGAAATGCACGGAAAAATTGATAAGGGGTTCCAAAAAGAATCTCAGGAGATTTTCAGAAGAATCCAGAGAGCTGTAGATTTCTGAACAATCCTATAGTGATTCAACTTTATAATCTTAGATGGATACTTTCCCGAAAAAATGCCTTGAATAAATGAAAGAAAGAATAGAAAATTAATGCATAAAACTTTAGTTTATTGTGGGTGACTTTATTTTCTTAGTACTTCAATCACAATTATTATTTTTTCCGTAGCACGAGTTCGAGAAATTGAATCTATCCATGGGGCAACAACCGCGCTACATCGAATGAATCCTGTATAACACAAAGTGTCGGCAAACCCGAGCAGAAGAAATTATCTTGATTTATTCCATACCAGATCGATTTCCAATACTTAGAACTAATGAGCGTATAAGCCATAAGAGTAAAATACCTCAAAAAAACTCTGCATATCTACAAATACCAACTGATATTGCGCAGTTTGACAATATCGATGATTTCTTTCAATACTAGTTCAAAAATATGTCAATACATTATGAGGTATTGATAACTGAATAATACCTAATTTTGGTATGATACCAAAATATGGTATGCCATAAGTTATTGGCGAGTTATTCTTTCCTTTCGGGTATCCATCGAATTCGCTCATCAAAACCATGTTGGTGAATATAACAACACAGCTATTAGTCATTCCATGTAGCGGAGCCACAACAAGCGAAAAACGTTCGGGTTGTTGAATTCGGGTTAATGGTATTTGAGGTAAGGGTGATCCATTAATCACCCGAGCAGAAGAAAATAACTTCTGAAATACCAAACTGAGGTATTCCATACCAGATAATTTCCAATACTTACAACCTGCAATGAGGTATGATGAGCCCTGCATAAGAGGTAAAAATACCTCAAATAATATCTCAAGCATATTCTACGAACACCAAACTGATAACTAGATCAGGTATTGTAATACCTCAATAATACTTGATGGATTTTCATATAAAATGGAAATTTTTCAATTATAGTTCAATACCTCCAGCAGACCTCAATAGCTGTTTAATACCTCAATGAAGTATTTTTAATTGTTTAAAAGATTTTTTTCAATACCATTATAATACCAAATTGAGGTATTGACAATTGAACAAAATAATGGTATGCATAAGTAATTGGGGAGTTATTTGTTCCTGCTCGGGACGTAAGACAATTTTCGGGGTTTTTCAAACCCCCCCCCCTCCCCCCATTGTAAATTTTTTGTATGAAAATTAAAAATAAATTGTATGGCGCGTAAGAATTCTAAAGTGCAATCGACAGCTAGGATGTCAGTACTTGTTTTAAAAATATAAATTGAAGTTTTCTTCGAAAAAAACTATCAAAGTTACCCCGTTTTACGGTATATCGAAATCAATAAATACTTTGTACAACGTAATACGCCAAAATGTAGGCAATTTTACACAATTTCGGCATTCTTTATTGTAATTTGTTTATTTTTCTGATATCAGAAACAAAATTTGTTTTAGCAAACATATTTTTAGTAAGAACCATATTTTCTTAGTTTTATGAGAAGCGCCATTAAGTATTTCAACTAAAATGTTTCTTTTCATGATGTTTTTTTATGTGGATGGTCATTTTGATCGATGTTGCACTGTTGATCAGTGATATCCCGTTTTACGATACATTACAGCCTATGATACAACCCAAATTAAGTCAAAGGTTCCAAAATATTAGTAAAAAAAAATATTTTGCCTTTGTTTAGAACTAATTTATGGAGACGCATGGTTGCTCAATTTAAATTTCTTTTGTTAGCATCAATTTGAACTACTGAACTTATTTTTGAAATCATACAGCATCACAAGCATAGTTTGTCAATCATAAAACCGTTTATTATCTAAAAACATGTTTATTTGAAAATAAAATTACCTACAATTTGGTGAATCATTATGATTTCCAAAATTTAAATTAAATTAAATTCAAGCTAATTTTATAAATTATTAACGAAGTACTGATTTTGCCAAAAAAAATTAACAATATCTCAATTCTTATAGTTAATTTGCCCCCGGACTACGGTACAAACAATAACAATTATATTTAAATTTGAAATTACCTGATGCCTAAACGATGCATTAGAGGTTCAAAGTATAAAAAGGTTTGAATATTCAATCTCTCATATCTTCCTTACGATCCTTACCATAAACATAGCATTCTGTGAAATTTTTAGCTTTCTTCTTCTTCTTGGCATAACGTCCTCACTGGGATAGAGCCTGCTTCTCAGCTTAGTGTTCTAATGAGCACTTCCACAGTTATTAACTGAAAACTTTCTTGCTTTGTTGCCCTTTTACGCATTCGTATATCGTGTGGCAGGTACGATGATACTCTATGCCCAGGGAAGTCAAGGAAATTTCCATTACGAAAAGATCCTGGACCGACCGGGAATCGAACCCAGACACCTTCAGCATTATATGGAAAATATTGTGGAGAAAAATGTGCCATACACGCTGGTACTGGAATGTATGTACAACCTTATCATCCCATATTGGAAACTCATTTTTATAACCATAAAAAAGAAATGTGTTGGAGAGAGTTATTCAATCCGACGAATAGGAGAAGAGATATACATGAGTTTGTTTGCTATTATTTAGCTTCATATTGGATTGTAGCACTGCAAACATCTATAAAAATCCCAAATAAAATTAACACAAAAAGGATTTATTTCTTCAACAACATTCTTCATTATGGTTTGAAGGATAAGTTTCCACTATGGGATGATAACTTTCACTTACATTCTAGTACTAACGTATTTGCAACACTTTTCAAAATTTGTCCACAGTAATTTTCATATAAACCACCTTTAAATCACCACCTAGAAAGCTGAAAGTTCCACAGAACACAATTTTTATGGTAAGGATTGTAAGGAAGATATGAGAGATTCAATTTTCAAACCTTTTTACATTCTGAATCTCCCTAACGATGCATGTTGCACGATTCTCCCCTACTTCTATTAGAAAGATGCCTCATTCATTTATCGTCTAATCGACCTCAAAAAAATCCAGACCCAAACACGTGACTAGATTATCGAAAATTATTGCGAATAGAAGAGAATCTAGAATTTTCATACATTCAACGCGAATGTTTTAGTCTTATTCCAGACGGATCACGGTGGAAACAGCAAACTTCTTGTGATGATGAACTTTTAAACTGTACATTAAAAGCAAGATAATTTCTTTCAGCACTGGACTGCACGCAGTCAGACTTCATAAGCACGACGTGAATGGGGGTGGTGTTTATAGAACATTTATTCTTATATTTACGGAGAATGATTCCACTGAAGATGCTGCCTCAAGAATTCTTAAACGTGTTTCCGTTCTTACTCATAGAATGTCCAGTGGCGAATGAAATATGCAATATTCTGGAGCATTTGATTCTGCACAAAACATTAATATCTGTTTCTAGATGCAAATCAAATTTGGAAACTCTCTCTGATTATTGCTGTTTGTCATTCACGTTTTCCAAAGAAGAAAAATAAGCTAACACTTACAGAAAAGTTGCAATGAGTTGAATTATAAACTTTTGCATAGGGATAGGGATGTTCTGGAAATCTTAAATATTAAACCACATGGTCTACGGACAACCCCTTAATATATAGTACGTTAAACAGTTCCATGCGATTATGGTGAGCGAAGAAAACCGTCCAATTAATAACAGTGGTAAGGCTCCTGAAAGCACTATGTTGGAAAGGTAAGCCAAATTTTAGTGGAATTACAGTGGAATGCAAAAAAGAAAACTATGGATCGTGTTATAAGCCAACAAATTTTGAACGAGTGGCTTGGCAAACAATAATCTGCATTAATCTACCCACCCACTCATATCGCCCTGCATACATACATCCATAGAGCTATGCATCAACTGCATGGCTACGACTTCATCCAGGCGTAACGGTTTATCCCTCTCTAACAGAAGTTGACATGAGCCACAACCACTGTTCCCTGCAGCCCGCAGCATTGAAACAATGTGACAACCACAGGATGGCTAAGCCTAATGGAACTTTTCCTCGTCGGCAGACAACTCACCACCTCTTGTGAACCTGTTGGAGAACAGCTTTGCTACGGGATAATACCCTTAAATACAGCTAGTCAGTATAGTGATATGTATAGGTGGCTGATGCTGAAACTTCCTCTTTCTTGTGGATATAATAACCAAAACTGCTATCAACCATGCAAGTGCCTGGGTATCACACCGTTTCACATCATATCAGTGAAAATGGTTGGTACTGAGCCATGGAAATTGCCCCACTTTCCATGAAATTTGGCATGTGTGGCAAACCTGTTTGTCCGTGCAATGTATTCATTGTGATCATTATTCACATGATTTACATTTCAAAACATTTCGCATCCCACTTACTTTAACTTTTGAGTTTCCAAAGTCCGACATTCAATGAAGAGGACATACATATTTCAGTTGCCCACCCGCACATCCGCTACGAAGTTGCCGCTTGCCGAGGAGCAGTCCAACCGCACTAATGCAACTTCCGTTCCAAAAAGCGCACAAAAGTGGATCCACTCTGACAGGGCGCTATTTGCATCAACTCATCCGTACTCGTTCTCCTATATCGTGTACCGCAAACCGGATGTGCCATGCCAACACTGACTCCTCGTCTTGTGTCATGTTACGTATCCTGCGTGGGAAACCATTCCTACATTAGGGTGGAATATAAGTTGTGTAATTCAATTATTTACTATTAAGAGCTACCGGGAGATGCCCACAGTTGGCAATCAGTATTGTTTTGAGATGCAGTTTTAACAGGATTCACATTGTGCACAGTTTTAATTGGCCTAACATCCCACCCATCCTTTGCTTTTCAGATGAGTGCTCTAAGAACACTTTCGTATTCAGAAGGGGTATCAGGTATCAGAAGGCCGGCTCCAAAGGCACGTTCCCCACCAGTTGGGAGATTTGTGCCATCGCCATATTTGAGCCTATTTCATCATCTACCCGATGGGAGAGGAAAGGGAAGGGAAAGATGGGAGGAAATAGGAGTGGGGTCCCTTGAAGAGGGAAGATCGCATAAGCGAAATGAGAGCATGTAGCTCCATACCACAATGGGTTCGAACAGCGCCCTAAAAAGGGCACTGCAAAACGCATGAGCGTAAAGAGAGCCTATAGCTCATTACCACAGCGGGTTAAGAATAACAGGATATCCTGAAGATTCAGGCTTCTGTATTCAGTTTCACTTAATAAGTGTTTACCAAGTAATTGGAATCGCATTTGCGCAAAAACTGGACAGTTACATATCAGGTGATACGAAGTTCCATAATCGGAGTCACAACTATCACACACAAATGAGTCAGCACGCTGAATATTTGCCATGTGATAGTTGAGTCGGCAGTGGCCTGTCAACGCTCTGACCAAGAGACTGCAATTCTGCTTTGACAGATTTGTTAAATACTTCGCCACCTTTGGAGATGGCTCAGTAATATACAATTTTGTTTGACGACACGACTCCAAACTATTCCAATATTGCTTGTGCTGAGTTGCCGCCCAAGAGTTTATCTGAAGCTTCACCCAGCACTTCGAAATTGGAATAGCCGGCTCAGGGCCAATGAAGTCATGCGATGCTCCATCGCGAGCTAGCTCATCAGCCAATTCATTTCCAGCGATGGAAGAATGGCCAGGTACCCATACAAGGTTTACAGAGTTGACTGAATTCAGTTCCTCAATTTGAGTTCGACATGCGATAACAAGCTTCGACCTTGAGTTGGCCGAAGCGAGAGCTTTTATAGCAGCCTGACTATCTGAACAGAAGTATATGACTTTACCCATTACGCGCTGTTGAAGTGCTGATTGCACTCCACACATAAGAGCAAATATTTCCGCCTGAAAAACGGTGCAGTTTCTACCAAGTGAGTAAAACTGATGCAGCCTTAGCTCACGAGAATATACTCCTGCACCAGCTCTACCTTCAAGAAGGGAGCCATCAGTGTAACATACTACATTGTTTGATATACTTCTTTCCAAATAGCCAGACGTCCACTCTTCCCGTGAAGGGAATTGTGTGGTAAATGTCCTGTAAGGAAAGTGACAAGCAATTGTGAGATCACTTGGAGCAAGGACGATTTTGTCCCAATTCACCAAAAGTGGAAACAACGAAGTGTGTGTAGATCTACGATTCACTGGATTTTTCTCCAGTAGATCCAGTACCCATAAACGGTAAGAGCAAGAAAGTGCTTCTTGTTTAAGATGTATGTGTAGTGGCGCAACGTCGAAAAGGGCCTCGAACGCTGCTGTGGGAGTTGTAGAGAACGCACCAGACATCGCCATCAAGCACATCCTTTGGAGATGGCCCAATTTTGATTGGGTTGTTCTCACTTCGCCCTTTTGCCACCACACAAGACATCCATATGCCAATATTGGTCGAACAACTGTTGTGTAAATCTATTTGATATATTTGGGTTTGAGGCCCCAAGTTTTACCAAAGGTTCGCCGGCATTGACCGAAGGCCATACAAGCTTTTTTGACTCTGAAATCAATGTGAGCGGTTTCGTCTTTCCGTAAAAAGAACAATAGATGTTTTATTCGGGTTAACCGAAAGGCCATATTGGCGACACCAACTCTCGACTACCTGAAGAGCACTTTGCATCAGGTCGAATAGGGTGCTTATGCACATACCAACTATCAGAGCTAGATAGTCGTCGGCAAATCCATAAGTTGGAAAACCGCAATTATTGAGTTGCCTCAATAGCGTATCTGCTACGAGATTCCACAAAAGTGGTGACAAGACTCCCCCTTGGGGGCATCCGCAAACACTCAATTTTCGAATCGCTGCTTGACGCAATGTCGAGAAGAGATGTCGGTTTTTGAGCATTTGATGAATCCAATTGGTAATCATTGTAGGTAGCCCATGGTTTCGTGCTGCTTCCAATATGGCATCGAAAGACACGTTATCAAAGGCACCCTCAATATCCAAGAAAACACCCAAGCAGGATTGCTTCTGAGCGAATGCTTTTTCGATATCGTATACAACTTTGTGTAAAAGAGTCACAGTGGACTTTCCAGATTGGTAAGCATGTTGATTCACATGAAGAGGCATGTTTGCCAAATAAACATCACGGATGTGATGATCGATAATGCGTTCCAGACATTTCAGAAGAAAAGAGGTCAGACTGATTGGTCTAAAACTCTTCGCTTCTTCATACGACGCACGTCCTCCTTTCGGGATAAACTTTACAGTAATATCACGCCAGGATTTGGGAATATACCCGGTAGCAAAACTGCTTACAAGTAGCTTTTTCAAAACATGTTTGATAAACTCAAACCCCTTTTGGAGCAGAACAGGATAAATCCCATCCGCTCCTAGAGATTTGAAAGGAGCAAAACTATTAAGTGCCCATTGAATCGATTCAGTAGTTACGATACTGCGAGCTGAGGCCAGAGACTCGTAACTACATGAAAAGACATTTGGTTCATCCGTAGATGCTATGTCCACACATCCGGGGAAGTGTGTATTGAATAAACATTCTAAAACTTCTTCATCGGAAGAAGTAAAGTCACCATTAGGTAAGCGAATTTCGTTCACTTGGAAATCCTTAGATTTAGCAAGAATTTTGTTCAACCGACTGACTTCACTCAAACTGGAAACATTTGTACAAAGGTTTTTCCAGCCGGATCGTTCAGCAGAACGAAGAGCCTTCTTGTAAGCCTTGCGAGCTGACTTGAACGACTCTGATCCAGCTGAACGGCGTCTGTTCCAACTCCTTCTACATTGTTTCCTGAGTCTAGTCAGATCGGAATTCCACCATGGGGTCCCTCTTGTAGTCTTTACAGACCGCAGAGGACATGCTTCTTCAAAAGCTTCCATAATGTAGGATGTTGTAGTATCAACGGCATCATCCAGATCACTTGGATTTTCAATGGACGGAGAATATCCATGAAATTTGGTCGCAACCAATTCAATGTAGAGTTCCCAGTTTGTTGACCGGGGATTCCTAAAACGCAAAGTCTGCGCAGTTACATTTGAATGTTCAAAGAAGATGTAGCGATGATCAGATAATGATTCCTCATCTGATACATGCCAATTCGTCAACTCGTGACTGATTCTATTCGAGCAGAGCGTTATGTCTAACACTTCTTCTCTATTAGAAACCATGAAGGTTGGGCGATTGCCTATGTTAAGTAATCCAAGGTCTGTACTACTTAAGTATTCCATCAGACTGGAGCCTCTCAAATTGATATCCGAGCTGCCCCAGATGATGTGATGAGCATTGGCATCACTGCCCACAATCAGCGGAAGGCCTTTTGTTACGCAGTGTACGACAACTCGTTTGAAGTCATCCGTTGGGGATGGTTCATCATGTGGTAAATATACCGAACAATAGACGTATTTCCTGTTGAGGTCACCAACAGAAACATCGATTGTGACAGCACATACATCTCTGGTAGTTAACTCAGAAATGAGTGTAGCAACGATTGCTTTATTAACGAGCACGCATGCGCGGGGCATGGAGCGCGAGTTTGACATTTCAAGCTTGCTAAAAGTAGCAAAAACTGGGTCCACAAGGTTACCTAGATAGAAGTTCCCTCTACGAAAGTAGGGTTCTTGAACTAGCGCCACTTGGGCTGCACCATTTTGCATGAGTCTGCAAAGATTGATCGTTGCTGTTCTTTTATGCTGAAGATTGATCTGAGCTAACCTAACCGTAGCCACTACCCAAACTAGGCAGGATTAAGCTTTTTGCAATCTCAGCACGAAAAAGACCAGCAACGAAAAAACCAGATCGGTATCTATTTAAAGTCGCCAAAGGCGAAAGAGCACAGAATACACTGTGTAAAACGCATAATGCGAATCCATATAGGTGATAATTTAAATTAGATGTCAACATATTCATAATCCCACCCTTATTAAGCCTCAAGATAGAGACTGAAGAAGGGCAGCCGATTATCTCGGAGAAACACAAGGTCACCTGCACCATTGCTCCGGGTAGCACAGGAAGGACTCAATACTGTGGAGGGCGCCCTGGTACCCCACAGGCTCCGTTTGCGGTTAGGTTTTATTTAGACCCCCCTAACCATTCATTCTTAGGCACGGTACGCATCACACCATAAATTAGGGGTCACCTGTGAGGTGGACTTTTACCACCGGAACAGGCAATCCGTAGTGTTAATTCTTAGCCAGTTGAAATTACCGCTACCGACACTACGCGGCTATCTAGGCTGCTCGGGAAAAGGAGGTTAATATTGATGATTAACTCCTGACGTGCCCAAGCAGCCACGAAACGTTACGTATCCTGCGTGGGAAACCATTCCTACATTAGGGTGGAATATAAGTTGTGTAATTCAATTATTTACTATTAAGAGCTACCGGGAGATGCCCACAGTTGGCAATCAGTATTGTTTTGAGATGCAGTTTTAACAGGATTCACATTGTGCACAGTTTTAATTGGCCTAACATCCCACCCATCCTTTGCTTTTCAGATGAGTGCTCTAAGAACACTTTCGTATTCAGAAGGGGTCTAATGGTTTTCAAATGAATACCCTTTCAGTTTATTTCGCCGAAAGCCATGCGTCCAATCCCATTAAAAAAGATTCAAGCAATGGCCAAGCATTTTGTCATATGATGATTGCCTTCCTTTTAGCGACATCCAACTTTCAGAGATATCTATGAGAGTCTTTAAAGTCTTTTCAATGTTCTAAAGTTGGCTTCCATCCTATCATCATTTTCCATCCCCAGCTGTAGCAAGGACAGTAGGCCGTCCCTTATTTTTCGAAATTTCGAAAAGTTAAAAGTTCGTTATTCTAAAGTGCTCGTTTTGGAGAGAAAAAAATCATGTGAAAATTATGAAGTCCGTATTTTGACGTTAAGTGGTCCCCCAACGAACTTAAAGGTATCAGATGTAGGTGAGCCCCTCACGCAGCGAAAAGCTCGCTACTCTAGTGCACGCAGAATGAGTAGCGATATCCCTTTCGATACGCACTCAACCGCGCACGTTGAGCGTTAGCAAAAAGCTTTATTTGTTTGTATTTGTGAACGATTTCACAACGTAAACAATTACACAGTTATGCATTCCATAAAACACGAGATTAGTTTAGACTAGCACATCGATACGTACGATTGCATTTTTTAAGCAGTGAAACTAATCGTAAACATGGCGCGTGGCAGATTAATCAAATTTGTGGGACCTCAATGTGAAGTTATAAAGGGAGCTCGTCTCCCAACTGTCCGTCAAGTATTAGCTGCATTCTACTATCAACTTCGATGGCTGAAACTTAGCATCAGATCTAGTGCAAGGAAAGCTGTTAGACAAGTTTTAAGCTACTCAGCTTAGCTTAGCTTAGCTTAGCTTAGCTTAGACTGACTACACATATCAATGGTTGCTATTCCGTGATTGACCGAAGTCAGTGAAAATGCACAAAGAATCAACTAGAAGTTCGGCTGGAATTGGCCATAATCTTCTTCAGTGTGCATAATTCAGTGCCTCTATTTATACAGGGTCAATAACGGCGCCGGCCACGTCCTTGCAGTCAGGTGGGATTGGGGGAAGGAATGTTAGTATGTAACCTTTGCTATTTGGAGACCGTGTTTGCCTCTGCATCTCCACAAAGGTTACTGGGAGGGATGTTTGTTAATGGGAAGGATCGTTGGGTCACAGGATTCACTTTGATAAGCGATTAGACCATAATAAATAATTTTTTGTGAGATATAAACATGCTTATATGTAAATATAATATTTTCATTTGATATGAACAATATCTATGTAGAGAAAAATTATGCCGACACTTGAGGTGACGAACCTTTCAAAGTTTGTTGAATAAAGTGAACCTTTCGGAAGTCTACACTTGAAGTGTCGAGCCATTCAAAGTTTTATTTTTGATTACAAAAATAAAGGTAAAAAGAAGAAGGTGTATTGAATAAAAAAAATTTAGACATAAATAATTTATGAATCAGAGTTTATGTCGACACTCACAGTGACGAACCATTCATATTTTTTTGAAACATCATATTTACATCTCACCGTTGTAACGATTAACGGTTCAGTCATACATATTTTATAGAATAGGAACAGTAGCATGAAATGAGCTCACCAATTGATCCGTCATCATTGAGCAGCAACAATCCACTTTCAGCTTCAGTCGTTTGCTCGGCTATATAAAAGCACTCAGAGAAAATAGGCGCGCGACCCGAGAGGGAAAACAACTGACGACTACTCGGGCTTTCTTGAAGCACTGCCCAGGATCAAGCGTCAATGTTGGAAGATCATAAAGAACTCACTGTTAGACAAGTTTTAAGCTACTGGAAAAAAACCGAAATACCTATAACGTCTGAAATTCAATGCATTTTGAAAGATTTCTTGAGAGACCAGAGGGGAGGAAATCGCATAAATACGCTTGATGATGCACATGAGGTTCTTTCTGCAAATATTCGTAAAAAGCAGCAAAAAATAAAAGAAAAAAAGATCCTAGATGAGCGTCGGATGAGGGCTGCAGCTCAATCAATTATTGGTAATATGTTTGTTAAATTTCACCATCGATTTTTAGTTGAAACCTTTGATAATATACAATACTTCAAACATTTTTTGGATTTTCTTCAGACAACTCAGTAGTAGAGTTTGAATCTGCTAGTGAAGACTCTGAGAAGGAAGAAGTGGAGCACTCTGAATCTATTCGAAAGCCACAGAGAGGAACACAAAACGTTATGACTTTGGAGTTAGTACAGGCTCTTGATGCAGTAAAAGTTAGCTCAGATGCAGCTGCAGTCATCCTAGCTGCAGCTGCTAAAGCATTTGGCGTCGATTTGGAAAAAAAAACTAATAATAACCGTACTACCATTCATCGTGAGCGCGAAAAGCTAAGAGCTGAATTGGCGTCTCACTTGATGGAAAATTTTAATCCAGAAGATATTCTCACGGTCCACTGGGATGGAAAAATAGTGACTTCTTTAACAGGAAGA
Organism: Aedes aegypti; assembly: GCF_002204515.2. Classification (NCBI taxonomy): domain Eukaryota; kingdom Metazoa; phylum Arthropoda; class Insecta; order Diptera; family Culicidae; genus Aedes; species Aedes aegypti. The sequence continues at coordinate 286,119,151 of NC_035108.1, forward strand.
GACCAGGTGGAAAGACAAGCAGTACTTGTGACGGATAAGAGAACTGTTCAGTTACTTGGAATTCCTTTCCTTGAAAAGGGTAAAGCAATTGGAGAATCTGTAATTGAATTGATTGAGAAATGGAACCTTAATGATCGTATCAAAGCCATGTCCTTCGATACTACCAGCGTGAACACAGGTAATCGTCGAATATTTAACAGTTATCATACCTTAATATTCATTATATTTTTCAAGGATGGAAAAATTGAGCTGCTTCGTGTATAGAGCGCCACTTAGAGACAAACATTTTGTGCCTGCCATGCAGACACCATATTATGGAACTTGTCCTAGAAAGTGTGTTCCATTCAATTATGGGACCAACAACGGACCTGACGTAACCATTTTCAAAAAATTTCAAAGTAACTGGAATTCGTTCCGTAAGGATGCTTATGAAGTACCACTAATATCCGGTTTCCCAAATTTCTTGAAAAATCGCGTGTCTCAAATCGTATGTTTTGCTGAAAACAGTATCCTTGTGAGAATCTATAAGAATATTGGTATTGCGATGTTACTTCTTACATTATCAATTATTTTTACAGCTTGAGCAGCCAAGAGATGATTATCGTGAGTTTCTAGAACTTACCATCATTTTTCTGGGCCGTGTCCCCCCAAGAGGAATTCAGTTTTGTGATCCTGGCCCTGTACACAATGCACGCTGGATGGCCAAAGGCATCTACTGCTTGAAAATGTATCTCTTTCGAGCACAGTTTCCACAGCTTGAGAATACCGATGATTTGTTTAGCGAATGTGTGTTTATCGTGGGAGTATACATTGATGCTTGGTATTCGGCACCGTTCGCTGCGTCTGCACCACGTAGTGACCTCAAACTCATAGCTGATCTAAAGAGTTTTGGGTCTTTCCATTCGGACGCTGCTGGCACTGCTAAAAAAATCGCAAACCATTTGTGGTATTTGAGTGAGAAGCTAGTTGGCCTTTCAGTGTTTGATACTAGTTTGTCGTTTGAAGAACGAGAAAAGCTTGTCGAATCATTTAAAAACAAACTAGGAAATGATGATTTACCTAATAACGGAATGTCACCGAGCTAAGAATTTGCCTTGACGAACTGGCCACAACAAACACCATGGAGTTTTTTTAAGATACTGAATATTGGAACTGATTTCTTAGATCAACCAGCGGAGGAATGCAGTACAAATGTTGAATATCGAAGAGGAGAAGAAATTATTGTTAATCTCAAAGTAGTTAACGATCACGCGGAAAGAGCAGTAAAACTGATGCAAGATTACAACAGGAATGTATCCCGAAAAGAAGACGATTTTCAAAACCTTCTGCTTACTGAAGAAGATCTTCGAAAGAAGCTGCCAAACAAGCAAAAAGCAACAATTCGAAACTTTATTAACACATGAAATAAATATACTTTTCAAGGAATATGATATGATACATATATTACTTTCATCCGACTAGTACCCTATCGATGCCTAAGGCACATACGTTAGAGCAGCGTGCTCGTAGGCGTGCCGGGGGGTAACCTATACAAGATACCTTTGGGGCCGTTGGGGGACCACTTAACGTCAAAATACGGACTTTATAATTTCGCACTTCAATTTTTCGCAAATCTGGTTAGACATTAACCTGCGATAATGATTTTAATATATGAACAGTTTAAGTGAGTCTAAACATGAAATTTGTTCTTATTCAAAACAAACATTTTTTTCTCAAACGATTTTTTTTTTCAATAGGTCACTGAATCGATCAAAAGTGTTGATTCAATTGGACACAATTGGACCATTTTGCCCATCTCTACCCTATACCATTCAATTCCACTACTCGCTAAGATCAGATTACCCAACAATCGTATGAGAGTGAATCGACCAATTTATGGGTTTTCGATGTTAAACTCATAATATAGTTAAAATACATCAATAAAATTTGAAAAAGTTTACCCATATGATTAGTTAACACATTTTACCCAAAAATGAGTAATTGCCTTTACCCATATTTGGATGAAAAACATAAAAATATAAGCAATCTGTACAACACGTTTACGAGATAATTATTCTATGGTCATGGAGGACCTTATATGAAGGTTCAATCGAAGCTCTCCAAAAAGAGCCGTTTTTTTCGGAAAATATGTTTAAGTCTCAAATGACCCAGGTATGAACCAGTTCTATCATTTGATATGGGCGTATGCTGGAGACAAGGCCTGTGAAGAATCTCAGGCCATCGTTGACGTTTTAGAAGCTTTCATCACACAGATATTGAACTCGACGTCTGCATGATAAAATTTAAAGGGATGTTTCCAATTCCTCTCTAGTAAGGTGAAAGTAACAGATGAAAAACATGTCCAAAGCGAAAAACTGAGTCTAAACAGATTAAACAATACAAGTTTTGAATAATATTTATGTTCCATTCACATTTTCCACGTAAAACTACCATAAAATTATAATTATGAAGTACTTAAAATAATAAATATACTAATTCTGTCAGAAGAAGACATATTAGAGCAAATCAAAATTGACTGTACACAAGGAATTTCCGTACACCCTATTTTCCACGGTACAACCCTTTTGCTACGAGATATGACCAAGTGCAACTCTATTGATGCCCACATGCCACATGTTGCATTCGCAGACGAACATCCGTTTTATGAGATAGTAACTCTTTGCCCACTGCCGTGAACTGCTATGGATAAAGTTATATCAAGCCTGGTGCTGGTGGACTATACCTGCCGAAAATTGGGCCCATGTGCTCGCCCAACAGTAGAAAATATGTAATATCCCCAAAGCGTAACTCTATAGGTCATTTTTGTTGCCTGACGATGTGTGGGTTATATAAAGAGAAGGATATAGTAACTTGGACAATGGTGTACATTTTGATTATAGTTGGTAAAAACCAAATGAGCTGGAATAGAATCATCACCCAAATTAAAACAAATTTGTAACATTTATGTTACTGCTTAATTAATAAAACAGGGTTAAACTAAATTAATATCGCAATTTGCACATAAGACTACAAATGTTAGGAACAATTTTTTTTATTTTGTCCAACGTTTCCAACAACAGGGTTCAGTGTTTTTCTTAGAGAAAAAAATCAGAAGACACTGAACCCTGGTGTCAAAATATCAGATAAAATTAAATGATTTGTCCCTTTAACATAAGAGTGCAAACCCGCTGCTACGATATATATTAAACATAATTATGTGAAGATCTTGGCCGCTCGAATCTCGCCTGAGACTATGGCCTGTGATGGAATTTAGCACTATTGTGCCACCTGAAGCAGTTTGTTCTCTAACTTTGTCTAAAACTCATCAAACGCACCAATTTAGCCTAATGATGTTGTTCAAAAGATTATTAGAAATAAAAAAAAATCGATAAGTGAATATTAGTATCCAGTTGAAGTTCAGTCAATTTGTTTGCTTCGCCAATAGCTTCTACAGGGTATTTTTTTTTATTTCCGTACAAAGTTGGCCGAAGGGTCTCAGATTTTCATGAAACTTTTTCCACAGGCAGGGCTCATCAATATATGAATAATAAGAAGAAGCATCGTAGAAACAAAGTTTTTTTTTATGAAAATGAAAGCAAATTTTCTCAGGAATAAAAAAAAATTAACTGGAAACAGTTTTCCACAAAATTTTCCACCGTTTAGAAAAATCGTTAAGAAAAGCCGGAAAAACCATGTTCCAATTAGTGGAAAACTTTCAGAAATATATTTTTGATAAGGTAATTTCATAAGCTTTAATCGCTGAAATTTTTGAAATGTACTTTTCTTTCGTTTTTGAGTTATGGCCAATTTTGTGGAAAATGACCATATAAGCCTTTTCTTTTAAAACCCATATTTCAATCGAAGCATCGGAAAAACAAAGATTTTTTTTATCAAAGCAATTGCAAATTTTCTAAAACATCTGAAAAAAAGATATGGGTTTGGTTTTAATGAAGTATAAGTCGGAATGGATGATATTTTTCATAAAAAATTACACCGCTAAGAAAAACTGGAAAAAACTGTTTCTGCCTCTATTTTTCATTGCACTGAAAAGGGATTCTTTCTTTTCTATGGAACAAATAAGATTATTTTTTTTTTAATTTTATTTATTCGATTATTCTGTATATAACTTACATATTCATCTTAATACTATCTATTTTTTCAACCGGGAAGATTGTCTTTGGTTGCTAACACCAGAAGATTTTAGTTTCTTTGTATTATTAAGAACAAAGCATGTTGTATTTTCTTGGTTTTCATGTGCATCTGAGAATTCACTAGCAAAACTGCTTCGTTCGTCTTTTGGTATAAATGAATGATATTTTTTGTTCCAGGAATTGGAACAAGGTTAGAAAATCTTTCCTGAAGAAATTTTTCAGCCTCTGAATAGTCATTTTCAGTTGCATAGATAAATTCCCAATCTTTTTTAAATTATATGGTCATTTTCCACAAAATTATCCATAACTCAAAAACGAAAAAAAACTACATTTCAAAAATTTCAGCGGTTAAAGCTTATGAAATTACCTTCTCAAAAATATATTTTTGAAAGTTTTCCACTAATTGGAACATAGTTTTTTCGGCTTTTCTTTACGAATTCTCTCAACGGTGGAAAATTTTGTGGAAAACTGTTTCCAGTTAATTTTTTTTTATTCCTGAGAAAATTTGCTTTCATTATCATAAAAAAAACTTTGTTTCTATGATGCTTCGTTCTTAAGTTATGATTTTTCAAAGTAAGTAGTGTCAGGGGAAAACAAAAAAATTCCAACTGAGTTTTCCGGGAAATAGGCGACCCTGAATTTTTCTCAATTTTTTTATTCATATATTGATGAGCCCTGCCTGTGGAAAAAGTTTCATGAAAATCTGAGACCTTTTAGCCCAAACCCGTACGGAAATAAAAAAAAAAACCTACATTATCATTTGAAAAATTTGAAACACAAAGAGCTAGGTTGTCAGATGAGATTTACAATGATTTGACAAATTTGGGGAAAAGAGTTGCGACAATTAGTATATGAAAAAAATATAAACGTTAACATTTTTAGTCAACAGTAAATAAAAAATATATAAGAAACGATTGATTTCAGGTAGCGAAATTTAAAACAGTAGAATTTAACTGAATATATGATCTATTTATCTATACAGTTCACTCATTAATACAACGAACAGGAAGAATGTCGTTTTTCAATGAAAATAAATAACTTACAATTGCACCCTAACTAAACCTATACCATTCGCGCGGAATCCTCGCTCACCGTGCGTTGAAGTGGGTTGACTGGAATTGCCGTGACAACATACTTTTTATATATGTATCTCTGGGTACATCATCAGGAGACGAATGTGGTGGAGCAGATACTTAGTCGGTGAGCGATGATAAATGTGCTGTGGGAAGCAGTGGGGCCCCATGCGGCGCGTAACAACAGGAGAAGAGAACACGGCAGGCACACAGAGCCGTCTCTGAATAAATGAAGCTAAAATAGACCCGTAAGTAGAAGCCTATTTTTAGCCTCTCACACAGCTACCGACCACACTAAACAAATCGATAGTAGTATTTTGTACCGAACAGACCAAGAATCCAACAGATGTCCTGATTTCACTCACCGCTCTCCCTTGTTCATTCGAATCTGGAGAATGTTCTCTCCAAGACTCAATCTTCGCCACATGTACTTTCCAAATAGGGTAAAGTGGGGCGAAAGTTCAACCTTAGTGGAAATACCAATACATCCAATACATTGTTTTAGATTGAACTAGAAATATTAAAAACAAACTTTCGACCCATTCAAACATTTGCCCCACCTTACTCTATGCGTGTATGCTGAGCACCAAGTACAGAAGGAAGCGCGTGGGGCTCTGATTTTATTTACCTTTCGCCTAAGTGCTGTTTTATAGAGCATTATTGCGAGAGAAATATTATTGAATTTTAATGGACTTTCAAAACGGGAAATGACCCTTTGAAAGTGCATATCGCTCTTGCCAAATGCGGTTATTCTACCACCCCAAGGCAGAGTACACACAGCAAGAGACGAGAATAGTATAGTATCCTAATTGCCCACGTTGAGTGGTCTGCTTTATGAGCTGAACCGTCCAATGCACTGCACATTTCCTTCTTGAGTTATGAAGATGAAAATTCACTGCAGCACGGGCGCCATCTGATGAAGTTATAGTGGCACATTCGGAAGCTTGGAATAATTAAAATTCGTGCGAACATCAATTAATTTGGAACTGTTTCTCTTGCGTTGTTCACGTGCCACGTGTTGTTTTGTTCCTTCATCGTCTGCTCAAACGTAATAATGCAGTTATCGTAAAAAGGGTAACAGTGGTCCAGCGAGCAGATTTACAAGGAAAGATGGATTTGGAGTTTTAAGCAACGTGCTGTTTTGCTCAAGAAAATTTAAAACATTTCTTATACGAATGTACGAGGTCAAGAAGTTTTCTACATAGAGTTTCATTTGAAATGACATTTCTCGCGTAATTTTGCAAAAGAACATTGTCTTTCGATCTGTAGTGAAAAATTTCTCAAAAGTTTTAGTATAACACTGTTATAATTGAAAGCGAGCGATAGAGGAAAGAATCTCTCATTGTTACATTACCTTTTGAAAACTTACGCGAAAATTCTTTTCAGCTGCGTACTGCGAACAAAGCAAACTGATTTTCTATAGAATTTTTGGCACGTGTTTTTTCATGCATCGAGATACATTGGTGATTATTTTTCTATTCAACAGCATTGTAAATTTTGCTCCTTATCCTTTTTATCCTTATCGTCACCAGTGAAAACGTCGCCAGCCAACCAGTCGCTACGAATTTGACATTTTTCTAGTCCAATCAACACAACGGCGAATCACCTCCTTTGGTTCGTTTGCTGGCGACGTTTTTGTCGGTCGGTTTGAAAATTGGTGACGCGTTTTATTGTCCAGGAAACAGATAATAACTAGCCTTTAGAGCGAAACTTTAGACAAGAAATGAGCATAGTTCGACCAGAACAATCGAAGTTACACAGTGATTCAATGAAAGGGGTTTATTTGAGTTTATTTGAGTTTTCACACCAGTTCATACTACAGGAATTTTTCCAGTAATTCCTCCTGTCATTCCTACAAAACATTCTATACTGGGCTTTACTGAGCTGTTTGGGCACGTCAGGAGTTAATCATCAATGTTAACTTCCTTTTCCCGATCAGCCTAGATAGCCGCGTAGTGTCGGTAGCGGTTGTTTCAATTGGCTAAGAATTAACACTGCGTACTGCCTGTTCTGGTGGTAAAAGTCCACCTCACAGGTGACCCCTAATTCATAGGGCTTTAAGCTTACCGTGCCTAAGAATGAACGGTTAGGGGGGTCTAAATAAAACCTAACCACAAACGGAGCGTGTGGAGTACCAGGGCGCCCTCTACAGTATTGTGCCCTTCTTGTGCTACCCGGAGCAATGGTGCACGTGACCTTGTGTTTCTCCGAGATAATCGGCTGCCCTTTTTCAGTCTCAAGCCTGAGGCTAAGTAAGGGTAGGATTATTAATACGTTGTAATTTAGATTAAATATTCACCTTTTTGGTTTCGCATTATGCGTTTTAAAACGCAAAAAAGCTCAATCATGCCTAGGTTAGGTAGTGGCTACGGTTAGGATAGCTTAAATCTATCTTCAGCATAAAATATCAGCAACGATAAATCTTTGTAGACTCATGCAAAATGGTACTGCTCAAGTGGCGTTAGTCCAAAAACCTTACTTTCGTAAGGGGAACTTTTATCTCGGTAACCTTGAGGATTCAGTTTTTGCTACTTTCATAAACATGAAATGGCAAACTCGCGTTCCAGGCCTCGTTTATGCGTGCTCGTAAATAGCGCTTACCCTCATTTCTGAGTTAACAACCAGTTATGTATGTGCTGTCACAATTGATATTTCTGGACAAACATTTGAAAAGGGCCCAATAGGTCTTGAGCCTTTTTTCAGAAACGTTGCTATTGAGCCCTTTTTAGCCCGCCCACGCAAACTAACACCACTATCAGGAAGATTGGTGTTAGCTCTTCCTGATAGTGGTATTGGTGAGCGTGATCGAGTTGAATTGGGCTGAACAGCGTCTTGCAAAGCCAATGTTTACCAATGTCGATGTGCCCTTTTGAAATGTTTGTCCAAATTTCTGTTGGTGACCTCAATAGGAAACCCAGACAACCAAAATGTACGTATAACGAAATCACCTGGAGGCTTTGTATGTGCAAAAATTCACTTATAAGATGACGCGAAAAGGCCTTCTTCGTACAAAAGTAAAGGCGATATACGTGCATTTATTGTGTGATGAATAATAGCATACAATGCGAGTGTATAAACTTCCTACCGAACTAGCCTGTAATCTTATGCGACGTAACTTATGATAACAAATGTTGATTTGACAGCTGCTACGGATTGATTCGACTTACTTTGTACGAGTGTACGGAACGAAACAAAATGTACGAATGAACTCAGAAAAAAGACGTTTCATGCGAGGAAACTCATCAATCTGGCGATATTATCCACCGTGTTTTGCGGGTTTGATGTAATGTGTATGAATAAACGAATTATTGCGTTAACTTTGATGCGACTTCTGGTTGTCTGGGTTATATTTTGAATAAGTCTTTTCATGAGCGTATAATAAACTTCAATGTCAATAATTATGAGAAACCACATTTTCAAAAGAATAGCCTATGATCAAAAACTGGAAAAATCTCCCTTGGAGATTTAAATAAGTGTTACAAAGACCTGCCAATGACTAATACCCAATTGAAACATATGCGATTTTATGTCAATAGTAATGAATTCGTTAAAATTGGAAAGAATAGCCTATGTTTAAAAAAAGAAAAAAAATATGATAAATTATTAACATCCACTTCAGCACAAAATTGATAACCCAAAACGAGCCAGCCATAAGCTAAGAGTCTTGAAACCATGTGCAGAATTCAAAGATTCTTCCTATATTTACAAGACGCTTTTATCTTTTTTCTTGGTGCTCTTACAGTGACCAATATGGCGTCCAATGACATAAAAAAGACACCGAAGGAACATAGATGAAATTCACGAAAATGTGATTTTTAGATGTATTGCAAATCTAATACCACAGACAAACAGACGTCACACTCTCATCATTGTCCATCGACCACCTTTTTAACGGTCGATTCAAAAATTTGTTAGGTGGCCAATCTGCCACCCGCAGCGCTTGCTTCGTTTTTGTTCGTGTTTGACGTTTACACACTACTGCCATCTGTTAGCCCGTCGGCCAAACACGCTGATTTTAGCATTGGGCGTACATGTCCTCGTGACTATGATTTTGATCGAGATTTGTTCTAAGTGTTACGTCTGTTTGTCTGTGCTAATACCTTTTTAATAGGGACATGTCTTCAAATGTTTTGATACAGATAAGTTATTTTAAAACCAAATCTTCAACTTTTTTTAGTAGAATACCTGTATGTAAATGAAAACCGAATTGAGTACTATACTATTTAATTTCACTACAGTTTCCATCCTTCGACAGATAGATACACATATTTCCACTTCAACCGTAAGGTCGTCTGCTGTGTCGTGTACTAGACTTGACTTCAGGTCAGTGTTGTAAGCAATCACGATAGTCGACACGTTTTCGCTGATATTCGGCAGTGCTTCACTTAACCATTCACAACACGAGCGATCAAATGAATGTCGGGAAGAAAAATGTCAATTGAATGCCTCTGACCACAACAGCTTTGCTAGGAAACGTAACGGTTTTGTTTGTTTCTGTCATTTTTCGTAATCGGCATTGCTTTCACTGTATTGGTGTCACATTTGACATCACAAGCAAGATCAAACTATTTATGTTGTTTGAGATCCGATATGTCTAAATTCTATGATAAAACTTATGATTTATGCATATGTCATCTTGTCAGACGACAATCAATTCACCATTTTATATGTTTCTCGATAATCATTCTACAGCTCGTGCTGTTTGTGAGAGGCGACAGTAGCGATTGAATGCAGAAAAATAAAATAAATGTTGATTACTGCAAAGGCACGAATGTTGCACAAAGTGTTGAATGTTTACAGCACTGCTTCAGGTAAACGCTTAAATAAAAACATTCATTCGAAACTTACATAAAACGGGTTAAAGCGATCAAAGTAACCTTGGTTATCGTGGTGAATCAAAATCCGGACGGTACCAATATCCGGACACTCTGATAATTAGCATTAAGTAAATGTAGAAACGAGCAATATTTTGTATGATTTTATCCATAACTTCTTCCTTCAAAGCTATTAAGCATTTTAGTTACGTTCATGATCTAGTTACCTTTGCCTGATAATTAATAAAAATAAAAACAAAAATGTAGCTCCAGTTTGACGTGATTTCTCTGCAGTGTTGGTCATATTTAAAAGAAAGCCTTGACGAACGCACAACTACGCATTGCAATGTTCAGTTGACAATAACATGTTTAATCAACCTAATTCTCGAAGTGTTCTGAATAATAAGTAAACGTAACGTATATTTCGATGTTCTGAAGCACTACATTTGTGATAAAACGTGAAAATATACTCTTGTCCGGAATGGCAGACAAGTGGCTTGAAATCCGGACATCATTGTAGAGCACTGTATTTTACTTTCGTAAGCCAATATTTTTAAAGTTGATATACTAGAAAGGCAAAAAATAATAAAATTAAGGTGTTATGAGTGATTATAAGTGCTAATAAAATCAGTGCGATGTGTTATTTGATGCTTATTGAACACCAAGTACCCAAACGCATGTGTTCGCCAGACTCCTGAACAAGTAAATGAAATGAACCACAAACTCACTTAAATTTATTTCTTTATGTGCCTCACAGATCAAACGCCTGCATCAAGTTTTCTATCAAATGATCCTGTAAGTTAATTAAAATGCAATTTTATCGATTTTATTCTAATAATTCATGTTGCAATACAGGTGTCCGGATTTTGATTCACAAGTGTCCGGATTTAAAACCAAGGTATGAGTCAGATGTCCGGATTTAGGGACAGAACATGGTTGATTATTTTAATGTTTTTTTCATTATATTTCCATAACTTTTGACATGAAAACCATCGTTTATACTAAGATCTGGTATATATCTAAATGTGTCAATATTACATTTCAATTTAAATCGAAAAATACTTGTATAAAACTGAGTTCAAAAACTTGTATCTACTTAAGTGTCCGGGTATTGATGCATCACGGTATTCAATGATAACCCGTGCAAGTTTTAATCCGAAGAGTAGTAGTAAAGTTAACTGCTTTTAATTCATACGGCCAAATGAAGCATGGCACGTGCAATTTGACATCTAAGCGTCCAGAAGCTCATTACCTAAAATATATATTTTTAATTTGTTAGAATACTTTACTGTCCATGAAAGCATAACTGATTTATATGGAAAAAGTAGGCATTGCGAAAACAACGCTCAAAGCTTGAAATTTCTAAATCTTTAATTATTATACAATTATTAAATTAAAAAATAGTAGTTTACGGAACAAGTTGCAGAAAGATGGTATTCACAGCACGAGTCGTGAATTTATCCTACGAGGCTTGCCGAGTTCTGCAACGAGTTACGTACAACATTTTTTACAATTTCGTAGAAGACCACTTGAGAGTATCAGAAATAATATCGGAACGCATTCACCATCATTTTACAATTTCTGAAAAATGGTTGTGTAATGATTCATTACGCAACTCATAACAGTTGCGTAATGAGAAGGCGTTGCGTAATGAATCATTACAGCACTGGTTTCAGTTGTGTAATGACTATTCCCGCACTGCATACTTCAGTGCAGGAAAGTAGGCCGTTTAATGACAGATTGGCTTGATGAAAAACAGTCTATTACGATGAGAAATTGCAAAAAAACAATACGCGTTTTTTAAATACTTGCAGTACCGTAAAATGGGGTGTTAAGGACATGTTGGGTTTTAAAGGATTGAACTTCTCCATCAAGTTTGAAAAGTCACAAAAATACCGAAATTCGATACATCAGTCATTTGAAATGCTTGATTTGTTAGGAGTATTGTGGGCTGCATTATTTGATAGAGGCTGTCTATTGAACTGAATTGAAGTGAACCCATTTATGTACAAAACTAAGATAAGATATTTAATTAGAATCATTACAGGGACAAACATTTTGAAAATTTTATCTAGTCTTCAATTTTTATGAAAATAGTCTAATTTTGAAAATAAGTGGGGTGTTTGGGGATTATCTATTTTACTTTTTCCATGTTACTTAACTTATTCGAATTATGCCGTCATATGATCCAGTACTCTTTTGGCTTCAAACATTACCAAGAGCATAAGTGCCTTAATAAGTTTTCTTATTTCTCAATCCGTGTTCTTTTATAAGACTTTCCATTTCCTAATCGCTTTTTTCAATTTTTTGAGCTTCAAAATTGAGGCTCTTATATTACAACTATTCAATGGTGCAAATTGTCTAATATCGATAACTAATATATTAGCAGAATTAGATACAAAATCATAATTATTTGCTTTTATTGGAAAAAGTGTATTTCCAAATTATTCAATAAATTTAATAAATATCCCATAAGAATAAACAAAAAGCATTTGTAAAAAAATACATTTAAAACAAATTACCTATTCACTTACCTAATGTAAAATATATCCACAAATATTGCTATTTGGCGTGTTGGAAGCCCCCGGATCGTATTCACCGTCGACGGTTGGTCTTGTTTGGCGCAAAAATGGGATACACGGATACACCGTAATTGATCAAATTTTCCACTCAACACTAAGCACAGATATCTTTTCGTACTTTTTTTTTTCTTGCAATTGAATCTATCACTGATTCTGCTTCCAGTTGCTTTTACGACACTGACAATAACAACTTTCTTCCTTTGTGGTCCTTAATGCTTCAAACGAAATCGTAATCCACAAAACGCCCACAGCAGACACAATCTGAGAGAAGACGGTTTCCCACTTTAGTAGCTGATTGTGGTTTTATTAGACTGCTGTTCCCAATTTGGTTGAAATCGTTTTATGACACAAGAATTACAGGATTTGTACGTACACATTCATCTGCAGCGTGCTCGATTCAGTGGCTGGAAAACTTTGCGACATCTTTTGTCTTCTTTATACATTTCGAAAGATGATACCTTATACTCGTTTTTCGAATGATTCTATTTTAATTATTATTTTATTTTAATAATTTTGAATTACATTTTTCACTGACGAAATTTTCTGTTGTTCGTGAATACACACAGGTGGCAATTCTAACAATCGCTTGTTGCCATACGAACTTCCCGACGGTTAGCCACGGTTTCGATTGATTTAATTACAGATTCTGTCACAGAAGCAGTCAACCGGCGACAAATGACCGTTTCCCAACGGCGATAGAGTGGATGATTCTAATAGCTATTCTTGCCTATCCACAGATCCAGTCGCGAATGGTTCATTTATTACAAGCATCATGTGAAGGCGGTTATTGGCTATACTCAAGAACAAACTGAGGAAACTCAAACGAAAAGAACCGAAACTCAGCGAAGAGCGATAGCTTTCTGTCTCGACGGCAGCCCAACTGAAACTGACGCCAAAAGGAGACGGCCCCTTTGGTTCTTCTACTCCAGAATGTAAGCCTGAATGAATGGCTTTCGAATAACCGAGATTTGATGCTCCCAAGTCCAGGAGCACGTTGGTGTTGGTTCAGTTTTCTCCTGCTGTGCTCAATAATATATTTCACGCTCTTCGTCGCATTTTCTCACGTTCTCTTGAATTTTCCACGGCGATATGCTCCCCTACATTGGTTTGGCGGTTCAAGTGGAAAAACAATCATCCACCAGATGATCTCTCCAAATATAGAAGAGATGTCCTCATCGTCTCACCAAAACAAGAGCAAAAGCATTGGCACAGAAAACGGTTTCATGCTAAATGATTAACTTTTACTTTCTGCTTAAAAGGTACATAATTGTTTTTTTTTTAAGATTGAAATAGTTGCAATTTTTATGCTTGCGCGACTAAGCTCATTTTTGTAATTTCTGCTTTAGTGATATATTTGGAAAGATTTTAAGGAATGTTCATTTTATAAAGTGGACATCCTTTTAATTTATCACGATTTGCGTAGGAACAGGGAGAGCCAGTCCCTTAGAATTCTGCAGGCCCCACCAGATTTTTTTTTTCAAGATATTGCGCATTAGAAAAAAAAATATTAGTAACTAGGGAAAATAATTTAACAATCGAATACTTTGATATCGATAGATAGGGCTTAATTAAGAGTAATTGGATTAACATTATGCTAAAAACCGGTGAAGTCACAATCGAAGCATATTTCAAGGATATCTCATTGATCACAAACAAGTTTAGATTCTACCGAAACATTCATCATGGAGTTCAATGAAACTATATGTGTCTCGACACAAAATTAATCGAAACAATCTCACACATTAAATGAATATAAATGACGTTCATTATTATAAATCAAAATTATGTGTGAAATAACATAATCAAAATCTATGTAGTACTCATGTACTCATGAACAACAACAACCAAATCAGAAAAGATTAATCATTTTATGAAACGGATCGGCAGTTTGCAGATGAGTTTGAGATGTGAAATTTGTTTTCTGATTATAGGGCAAACGCTCCCTTAGTGGAGGTAGCTCCAATAGTGGAGGTAGTGTGTTTTGGCATGTTTCGCGCTAATAAATGATTATATGATATTATTATATTATGTACGATGCGAAAATGATACAAGTAATCGAAAAATATTCATGACATTTGACCGTAAAACTATTTAAAACAATTATTTTGCTTATTTTTTTTGCTCCTTTGCACCTATAGTGGTGCATCAGTACCCATAGTGGAGGGTCCCATAAGAAATCAATGGATTGCGCCACTAAAGGAACCATTCTTAAAACATACCTCCACTAAAGGAACAGTGTTCCTATTATTGGTGCAAGGCTTTTTGCAGGGAAATTTCAAATAAATCGTGATTTTTATACATTTGAATGATAGAAGGATTTAAGATCTATCGAATGATACGTTAAAATCATATATTTCTTGATTTTAACACCATGTTTTAGCAGTTTTCCCTTAGGAGCACCACTAATGGTACATTTGCCCTATTGTCTCTTCAGCAGATCGTGTTTCGAAAGAATGCTGCACCAGCCGTTTCTTCGATTTTGGAAGTCAACGTGGAACAAGTTCGATGCGAAAAACTGCAACGATTCAGAGCAACTACCAAAAGAGAGTGACTATCAAATGAAGAGATCAAAAATAGAATAAATGATTTAGGGGAAGGGGTGGTAAAATGAACACCTTAAGGAAATCATCTTGTTTCTGATAGAAAAACGAAGAATTTGTATAGTTCTTTCGCACAACATCAAAAATAGGGAAGTACTCTATAGCAGCGACATGGATTCAGACTAAAATAGCTAAATTTTCACATATTTTCATCGCTATCATAAAGCGATGCAAATGTTCATTTTACCTGCACTATGTGGGTAAAATGAACAGCGGGTGGTGGTAAAATGAACACCACGCAAAAAACGTGAGCAAAACAAATATTTCTGAAAAATTTCAATGCTTCACCGAAAATACATCCATTAATGATTGTAACCCATTGAAAAAGAATTCTAAAGGTATCAGATTTGACATCATATCATAACGTGAATATAACGTTGAAAAACCTCAAGTCTTCCGAGCTTAAAGTTACGTCAGTTTTAATTTTCAAACGTTATTTTCTAAAATCTTAGATTTCGTTGATTTTTTCACTTCAATTGACCTCCGTATCAACTCGAACACTCAGATTTATGCTCTAAATCGTCCGTGCGTGATAAAAATTCATCGAAATTTGTTTTTCTCGGTAAAAAGAACGGTGTTCATTTTACCACCCCTGTTCATTTTACCACCACTTCCCCTACTTGGATTTTCTCCAGTCCAAGTACCGTGGTGAATCAAAATCCGGACGGTATCAATACCCGGACACTCTGATTTTTTTCTTCAATTGCAAGTTAAAATGAATGTTAATATATTTGGTTTTACACTTAATTTACACTGTTATCAACGTTGATCATTTTCCATTCATTGGAAATCTAGTTACTATCGCCAAATAAATAATAGAAATGAAAACAAAATTGCACCTCCAGTTAGATGTCAATTCATTGTCAGTGCTAGTTAAATTTTAAAATAGGTGACGAACGCATCACAACATTAGTCAACGAAATAGTGCTGAAATTATATACTTTGATTAATGTTTCATCATGAAAGTGAAGTGCAACGATTATTAAGGGATTTGGCTACTAAGCGGTCTTAAAATATGGTGCGTATTAACATTTGAAGTACCGTAATCCGGGGTATCATTGATCAGTGGGGTAACATTGATCGGAATGACTTATCTTGTAAAAAGTTCGTAGCTAAATCAAAAAATTATTTGAAACATTTTTAGTGAACGAAAACTGTCCGGGATCTCAGGCAAGTGGTTTTAAATCCGGACAACATTTTAAATCCACATTTTTTACTTGTTCGAGCTTGTATTTCAATAAAATGTATACAATACCAATACAACATTATTGTAAGAAGTGTTATTAGTGAATAGAAAGCCTTTTGTTTGCCTACAAATAATTTGTTCGCAATGAACCAGTTCAGCATTTCGCATTGAAATGTAGCTGTCCAGATTTTGATTCAAATGTATCTAGATTTAAATACAAGCTTGCCTATGATGTCCAGATTAAAGCACAAGACTCTCATTGTAAAAACAATTTACACGCTCTAATAGTTATTTTTAACGTAAAATTTATCATTATTAGCAAAACATAATGTAAAAATGTCTGTTGAAGAATTTGTCTTCAACTTGACTCGATGAAAAATTATTCAAAACTGAGTTTGAAGATTTGCCCTTGCCTAAGCGTCCGGGTATTGATGCATCACGGTAATCATTATGAAAAAGAGAACCCAATCTGGCATTCTTAGGAAAGGGCTTCCTCAAGAATATTATTTAGTTCACTTTAACAAAAAAGATCTAAATAATATGAAAGCTTTAGAAAAAGCAAGGCTTATGTTCGTTGTCTGTGTGACATGGGAACTTTTCCAGAAACCTGGAGAAAATTTCCAGAACCCCACTCAGAGCCGTAGGTGCCAAAAGTGTGGAAAGCCAATACCGGCATAGAAAGAGGAAAACAAATTATTACTAACTAAAGCCGGAAAAAAATTGAAATTTTACTTTTGTCAGCCCCCCCCCTTCAAATTTTCAAAAAATCAGAGGGGGGAAATAAATAAAAGGTCTTTATTTCAGTGTTGGTTTTCATTGTTTTGTGTTTTTAGATTTAGATGAGATAACAAGAGTTATTGGATCATAAGTCCTTAATCTGATTTTTATTGAACGTTTTTTTAGAATAAAATTCACGCCACTTTTTCTGTAACAGTGTAGGCTTTGGAAAAAGAATATTTTAAAGATTTCGATGAATTATTATTTATATGAAATTTCAATGAACCATCAATTCAGGAATCGGCTCTTAAAATTTTGATTGAATATATTTTTTCCTAGTAGATCCTCCTTCTTCTGGATGTATAAATATTGTAAGCGTCATCATCATCTACAAGCTACGTATCAAATATCCTTGACCTTGTCTTTATTGTATTCGTGTAAACGTATGATTCTATTTTTTCATTAAAGAATAAAACCATATTAATGGGGGAAATCGCTCTATAAGTATGGTTTTGCAGCATATGAGTATAAAAAAAAACTTTAAATTAAACTGAATTTTCATTTTATTATTTATTGCGAAGCACCTAAGGATTTCGAAACATTCCCAATCATGAAAACGTTTTCGGAAATTCCTGAGAGACTGAGAAGTGAGAACTATTATTAAAAAAAAAATCAAAAATATGAAGGCCCTTGGCGATAATGGAATTTTCTACATCCTCATCAATAAACTTCCAGAAAATAGGTTATCATGATATATTTAATGAATGTTTTCAGTTGGCATATTTTCCTGACAAATGGAAAAATGCTAAAGTTGTACCAATTTTAAAAATTTTCTTGACTCAAATATATTGCTTTAGAATCAGACTCACATGAATGTCGATAGTTTTGACAAAACTAAAATGCATCATACGAAATTGATTTAGTTTATTTTAGATTTAGTATTTTACTCATACCTTACTAGTTTGAAACCAGTGTGTATTGTTTGGTTTGACTGATGAAGATGCTCGTTGTATAAATGTCACCTTCGTACTATTGACGTTGCATCAGTTTGACATTTGCGACCACTCATCATTTGAATTGACCGTTGCATATTTGCGGTTACCATCTGCAATCGAGAGTCACGTCAGTTTAGTCAGTGATGTTACGGCTCATACAATTTTTATAAAATATTCATACAAATAGCTCAGACAAACAGACGTAACACTTAGAACAAATCTCGATCCAATCATAGTCGCGAGGACATGTACGCCCAATGCTAAAATTAGTGTGTTGGCGGTAGTGTGTAAACGTCAAACGCAAACGAAAACGATGCAAGCGCTGCGGGTGGTGGATTGGCCACCTACCATATTTTTGAATCGACCGTTAAAAAGGTGGTCGATGGACAATGATGAGAGTGTGACGTCTGTTTGTCTGTGCTCTTGATTTTACCAAGTTTATGAAGTTCTGTTTGATCTTTCGACCTTGACACTTGCTTTTGCCGGGGCGAGCGACGAGGCGGGATCAAACATGTCGCGCGTCGGTCTCGTAAGTGAAAAAGTGGCGTGATCGGTGAGTTCGGTTGAAGAAAGTGAAAAAGTGCCGCGATCGGTTAGTTCTGTTTGATCTTTCGACCTTGACACTTGCTTTTGCCGGGGCGAGCGACGAGGGCAGGATCAAACATGTCGCGCGTTGGTCTAGTAAGTGAAAAAGTGGCGTGATCGGTGAGTTCAGTTGGAGTAACTGAAAAAGTGCCGCGATCGGTTAGTTCAGTTTGATCCTTCGACCTTGACGCTTGCTCCTGGGCAGTGCGTCAAGAAAGCCCGAACAGTTTTTTTTTTATTCTTTTTGGGTCGCGCGCTTTTTTTTTTTTCCTGAGTGCTTTTTTATAGCCGAGCAAACGAGTGAAGCCGAAAGTGGATTGTGGCTGCTCAGTCAAGGATAACGGATCAATTGGTGAGCTCGTTTCATGCTACTATTTCTAATCTATAATATATGTGTGACTGCACATTCAATCGTTACAATGGTGGGATGTAAATATGATTTTTCAACAAACTATGGATGGTTCGTTACCTATGAGTGTCGACACAAACTCTGATTCATGATTTATTTATGTTTAACATTTTTTTTTTCAGAACACCTCTTATATACCTTTATTTTTGTAATTAAAAAAACTTTGAATGGTTCGACACTACAAGTGTAGACTTGCGAAAGGTTCACTTTATTCAACAAACTTTGGATGGTTCGCCACTGTAAGTGTCGGCATAAGAATAAGAGTGTTCTATGATGTCCCAACCAATCGAGTTTTTTTGTTTCTTTTCAAATGAGTAAAATATAATAACACATGCTTTCGTCCTGACAGCTGTAGGAATGTTACATTTAGGTATTTGTTCAACAAACTTTGAATGGTTCGTCACCTCAAGTGTCGGCATAATTTTCCTCTACATAGAAATTGTTTATATCAAATGAAAATATTATATTTACGTATAAGCATGTATATATCTCACAAATCATTGTTTATCATGGTCTAATCGCTTATCAAAGTGAATCCTATGACCCAACGATCCTCCCCATTAACAAACATCCCTCCCAGTAACCTTTGTGGAGATGCAGAGGCAAACACGGTCACCAAAAAGCAAAGGTTACACACTAACATTCCTTCCCCCAATCCCACCTGACTGCAAGGACGTGGCCGGCACCGTTATTGACCCTGTATAAATAGAGGCACTGAATTATGCACACTGAAGAAGATTATGGCCAATCCCAGCCGAACTTCTAGTTGATTCTTTGTGCATTTTCACTGACTTCGGTCAATCACGGAATAGCAACCATTGATATGTGTAGTCAGTCTAAGCTAAGCTAAGCTAAGCTCTTGATTTTACCAAGTTTATGGTCGAAATCAGATTGTTGTAAATTATTTCTGTCAAATGAACCAGTAATGTGGTGGGATGTACCGTAAACATAGTAAATTCATAGACAAACAGACGTAACAGCTAGAACAATTATCAATTTAAAACATAGTCACGTGAACATTTACGCCCAATGCTAAAAATACTTTATTTGGCCCACAGACAAACAGACGTCACACTCTCATCATTGTCTATCGACCACCTTTTTAACGGTCGATTCAAATATATTGTAGGTGGCCAATCCACCACCCGCAGCGCTCGCATCGTTTTTGTTCGCGTTTGACGTTCACACACTACCGCCATCTGTTGGCCCATCGGCCAAACACACCGATTTTAGCATTGGGCGTACATGTTCTCTTGACTATGATTTTGATCGCGATTTGTTCTAAGTGTTACGTCTGTTTGTCTGTGTTTGGCCTATCGCGAACTAGTGTACACAGCCAATTCAGATTACCGACCCCAGTATAATTTTACTGAGTTTTGGAACTACGGATTTTTCTGTAATTTTTACGATTAGGGTTTATTCACAAATTTCATAACGCTAAAAAGGCTATTTTCGACACCCACCCACCCAATGTCATATATAACAGGTCCGGGTCTTAGTATGTGTTTGCTTGTATTAGTCACGAAAAAGATGTAAACAAAACGATCAGCTGATGGTGACGACAAGGCTGCGAAAAATTTTGTTCGCAGCTTTCGCAACGTGACGTCATCTTCGGCTACTTCGTGAACTTTCGGCTCGCCGAAGTTGCTATTGCACAACTACCACTTCAAAACTGATGTTTTCAAATATACTAATTTGATGTTCGCCCGCACCTCTAAATACCCCACATCACCACCCACCCCCACATTAATCAAGACGACAAGACGCAAGTTTGTCAGCAGTTTTTCACCTCAGGAGGCAAGATTGCATTACTGCCTAGCGTCCTGAAGTGAAAAAATGCCAACAAACCCGCATCTTGTCACCTTTATTGACAGAAAAGAGGATCGACGAAGAAAATTCGATCATGCGACTTACGCCCTTATTCTAGCACACGCTTTATTTCCAGAATTTCCAGATACACTGCACAGTGGTCCAGGAATCAATTTTACGCGGAAAGATGCATTTTGAGCTTTAGAATGAAACATTAGACAAAAACGGTCTTCTACAAAATTGTTTGTATTAGTTGAGCCCTTTGTTTGGTTATATTGAAAATTAGGGTGGACCACATTATCATAGAAATTGTGTAACTAACTTTCTTATTTGTAGAAATTGTATTATACATGCTTCAGCAAAGTTTTAGATCATTCAATTTCAAGCAACTTTGCCAAAAAAAGTTTTTTTGTGTCTCTTAAATTGACCGATTTAGAGCTTTTTTCCTACGGTGACATAGGGTGGTCCGAACAAAACTGGTTTTCTGGCTCTAGAGTTTTCAATTTAAATTTCTCATCAAAGTAGTCTATGAAACACTTTTAGAGCTTTGAAAAATGCGTAATTTGGTGGGAGAAAAAACTCGTTATCTCCTTCCGTTTAGGAGTTATTGTTGTTTTTCTCTCGAAAACATGCCTACTTTGATTGTGAATATCTCTGATTGGGGCAAACATAAAAATATCTTTTGACGGCATTCAAAAGACATAATAAAATTGTATATATTATCAAAAAATTACAGATGTGTTATTTTTGTAACTCTAATAAAATGCCTTGAAAAACAAAGGATTTTAAGCAAAAAAACTTTAATAACTTTTGAACTAAAATAGATATCATAAATATTTTTGCATGAAAATTTGCGTTTTGTTAAGTTCTTAAAGTCGTTCATAGACCGCTTTGACGAGAAATCTGAAATAAGAAAGATAGGGCTCTTAAACTATTTTGAAGATTTTCATAGTAGGGAGACTTACGGCTTCGGCACCATTCGACTATTATCGGCAACCAAATTTCAAACGCCAAATACAAAGTGTTTTTCTACCAAAACACATCAGTGGAAACATTCAGATGATTCTTTGTTCTGTCCGCTTCCCGCTGGCGAGATTTACGAGACTAAACAAACGATATCGCCGGAGATGTCATCAATTCAAATGAAAACGCCTCAAAATGCGACTGATTTGGAGCTGCCGAAGAGATTCACCAGCAGTTGTTATGGGAAAGTTGCCGAAGAGATTGAGGTTGCCGACAATAGTCACACTGACAAGGGATGTTCGCAGCGTTGTAAAAACGTTTCCAATAGCATTTTGACAAGTCTGTCGGTGTGAATCGATAGAGGATTAGGCAACGCATAAATGTTAATAGACAAGCATGGAATTTGTCTGCTGATGCACGAGAAAATTACAAAAGAAGCACGGCATCGGCTTAAAGCTGCCGAGAATACGTAAGTTCCCCTATGTATTTCTTTATTATTTTGCATTTTGAGCATGAAAATCAAATTTTAGACAAAAATGATCTTCTACAAAATTGTTTCTAAATATGTAAGCTTTCATAATGTGTCATTTGAAACTAGAGTGGTCCACAATATCACTTATATCATATAATCAACTTTTTTATTTGCAAAAATACTTGTATATATAAATATGTATTATTATTTTGCATTTTGAGCATGAAAATCAAATTTTAGACAAAAATGATCTTCTACAAAATTGTTTCTAAATATGTAAGCTTTCATAATGTGTCATTTGAAACTAGAGTGGTCCACAATATCACTTATATCATATAATCAACTTTTTTATTTGCAAAAATACTTGTATATGCTCTTAGGCAAAGCGGTAGAACTTGAAATTTTGATTAACTTTGCCAAAAAAAGTTTTCTGTAGCTCAAAATTTGACCAATCTAGAGCATTTTTTCCTAATCATCGCAGGGTGGTCCAACAAAAATAAGTTTTTCAACTCTAGTTTTTTTAAATATTATTTTCTCGTCAAAGTCGTTTGTGAACGACTTTTAGAACTTAACAAAACGTAAATTTTGATGCAAAAAGATTGTTGATATCTATTTTAGTTCAAAAGTTATTGAAGTTTTTGTGATAAAAAATATTTGACTTTCAAGACGTTTTATTAGAGTTACAAATATAACACATCTGTAATTTTTTGATATAATATACGATTTTATTTTGTCTTTTGCATAATATTTATGATATCTATTTTAGTTCAAAAGTTATTATAGTTTTTCTGCTTAAAATCCTTTGTTTTTCAAGGCATTTTATTAGAGTTACAAAAATAACACATCTGTAATTTTTTGATATAATATACGATTTTATTTTGTCTTTTGTACACCGTCAAAAGATATTTTTATGTTTGCCCCAATCAGAGATATTCACAATCAAAGTAGGCATGTTTTTGAGAGAAAAACAACAATAACTCCTAAACGGAAGGAGATAGCGAGTTTCTTCTCCCACCAAATTACGCATTTTTCAAAGCTCTAAAAGTGTTTCATAGACTACTTTGATGAGAAATTTGAATTGAAAACTCTAGAGCCAGAAAACCAGTTTTGTTCGGACCATTCTATGTCACCGTAGGAAAAAAGCTTTAAATCGGTCAATTTAAGAGACACAAAAAAACTTTTTTTGGCAAAGTTGCTTGAAATTGAATGGTCTACAACTTTGCTGAAGCATGTATAATATAATTTCTACAAATAAGAAAGTTAGTTACACAATTTCTATGAAAATGTGGTCCACCCTAATTTTCAATATAACCAAACAAAGGGCTCAACTAATACAGTGAAACCTCCATGAGTCGATGTTCCATTACTCGATATCGACTCATGGAACCATACTGAAAACAAAATTTCATGGTTACTATGATGGTCCCCTCCTGAGAGAGACTCGCGAAGAGGAAAAATATCAACGTCATATGCAGCCCAGATTCCCCTCTCACGAAACGTCAAATGCAGCCCACCGTTTTTATGGCTGAAAAAGTGAAAAGTATTGTGTTCAAAGTAAACTGTTATTAAAAACCTCAGTCGGCGGAGCAGTTTTTTCCAAAGTTGCTGATAAATATAAGCAGAAGATTAATTATTTCTAATGTCTGCTACGTTTGCTGGCATGAAATTTCACTCAAACAGGTATTTATGATTCGATGAGATGCAAATTCAATCATTTTTTGCTGAGAGGTTCATGTGAGGGTTTGAACAGCATGCCCCTAATTGGTATAAACACATAGTGGAATAAGAAAAAAACTCAGCAATCACAGAAAAAGAAGACCGTCTTCGCGAGTCTCGTCTCAGGTCCCCTCAAACAGCTTTCCAAGGATTTTGTTTCCACGAATCGATATTTCCATGAGTCGATTGTCCCTTCAGATATCGACTCATGGAGGTTTGACTGTACAAACAATTTTGTAGAAGACCGTTTTTGTCTAATGTTTCATTCTAAAGCTCAAAATGCATCTTTCCGCGTAAAACTGATTCCTGGACCATAGTGCACTATATATATAAATAATGATCTGAATAAATAAATTGGTTCAGTGTAAATTGCTCAAGCGCCCAATTTTAATGTTGACAGTTTCTCCACATCGCCGCCCGCCATCGTTGAAAGTTTGAAGTGCGTAGAATCAAATTGATCCAAAATTGGTGTTTTCTTTTCGTAATAAATAATAAATGATAATAGTTTATATTGGTAAGTGCATTTTAATTGCATATTTTGCCCACGCACGTAATGAGTAACAATATTTCCTTCCAGTCCATTTGAATGGATAACTTTCCCGAGCAAAGCGTTTCCGAACGCGACATGCCGCCGACACCTGATGAAAAACCGGATGATGCACCCGTAGAATCGTCGACCGTAATGGATGTGAGCGATAGTGATTTGAGTGATACAAATCCAAAGGTGATTATGTCTGAAATTATTCCTAAAAATAGCATAACCTGCGGGGAATGGAATCTCATTATCAGGGTGTTCGTTTATGGGCCAAATTATAAAATTGTACCTGTGGATGTGACGGCATACACCATTTCCAGGGTTGGTAGCGATCAGACAGTAAAATATTAGAGACTTAAATAATTAAAAGGTAATCAAAGTTCATCCTGATTCTCAGTTAAGTGTTCTTATGAGCACTTAGGTATACAGTCATTGATTGAGAGCTTCGCTTCCCAAATATACAATACCAAAATAAGAGGTAGTAATAAACTGCAGGAAATAATAATATTTATTATTCCTTCCATTCCCATAACTTTAATTGACCCTTTGCGATTTTCTGAAATGCGCTTAGCTTGAACAAGCAATGTTGCAAATGGGTTATTTTTTTCGAAATCAGTGAAAATCTCGCGTTTAGTATCATAAGGGCGAATCGATTTCTATTCGTCAGATTTTCTCTTGATAATTACATGACCAAGCGACTATTTTCGACTGATATTAAATATACTAAATTTGAATATTCTGTAAAAAGTTCTTAGGTTACCAAAACACTAATATTTCAATTTGTTCAAGTCATCTTCCAAGCGGCCACTCGACGACGATGATGGATACCAAGCCGCTGAAACGGAACCACAAAAGAAATTGTGTCGGTTTTACTTCTTGGACCGATGCACGAAAGCCGACAGTTGCTCCTTCATGCATTCCGAATTCCCTTGCAAGTTTTACTACTTCGGATACGAGTGCAAAGATGGAAGCAATTGTAAACTACGACACGGGGCTGCGTTAGATGACAATATGAAGGATGTTCTATGGGACCACGTTACCACCGCACCAGCCAATCTTCTACAGCGTTTTCCCTGCTTTCCCAATATACTGCTCAAGAAAAATTTTGACGAACGTCACCACGAGTTGATATTGATGGAACAGGAAGGGCTCCTGGATGAGAATAAACCGCCGGTTACGAAAGATATCTCCAGTCCCTCTTCGTCAACCTTGCTGAGTGAAGTCATCAAAACAGCCAGCCAAGTAAAAATGTCTGGTGGAGCGTTTTCCGAGCTGGGGGAATTGGTGGATGTCCTGGCACCTGAACAGATTGCTGCCCTGGTGGGTGTTGGAGTTGAAAAGCTGGAACAGCTATTCGGGCTTGGCGCTAGTGCTCTTCTGGAGTTGGGTTTTGATTTTGACACGTTGATCAAAATTGGCAACTTCAAGGAAGAACGACGCCGCACATCGATTTACACTTCCGAATGCAATGAAGAAAAACCGGATCCAAACGAACTGGTGAGTTTTACGCAATAATTACCTTACCTTAGTATAATATGATGTTTAATCAAATACATTCGTCTAGATTGACTCCGCTCTTCTTGGTTCGGAGGACCTTGATGGTTCACTTGCTTCGGCGATAGGGGACCAACCGGCGCTTACCGATCAGGAACTGCTTAGCATCCTCAACGAGGATTGCGCCAATCCATCGAGTGCAGCTGAAGAGGATTTGTCGATGCAAGACCGCGAGGAACCTTCTGAAATCGGCATTGGAGACAACAATCTCGAAAGTAACGAAAATTTACCAGGTATGTACCTCTTCAATAGTAGGTATGTTCACTCGGCTTAAAGAGCAGAGGCCACTGAATGCCATTGTTTGGCATAATGTCAATTGGATAATAGTGGTTTGGTATGAATCCATTTGGCATAAATATTCAAAAAACCCCGGATCGTTTGGCATAACACAGAACTGATATCAGGTCTCCTTTTAGAGATTTGGACGCTGTTTTAATGCAATTCTCTAAAAAGTATCTCTTGTTGTTGTTCAGTTTACATATCAGTACTTGAACACAATATGACAATAATCCTCACATGAACATCTCAGCAAAAAATCATCATTGACATTTGCAATAACTAGTCTTGTGTTTAGATTTATCAGCATCTTTGGAAAACTGCTCCGGTGCCTAAAGTTTTTAGTAACATCTGGCTAGTCTTTTAGTCGTTAAAAGTGGTGAACTCGCCAAGGGCGAAAAGCCACTCTAATAAAGATAAATACCGTGACCTGCTCTAATTCCGTGTGTTGCCTAATACCGTGTATTTGGGAATTATGTGGATTTCTAGCATATTATATTCTTTATTTTTCTAAAAGATTGTCACAAACGTTAGCACATGAAGAAGTATTTAGAAAGTTATGACAAACTTGAACTAAAGTTGCACACACAAACAAGCAAAGATAATGTTAGAATGTAATCGCCTGGTGCTAATACACGGTATTAGGGCACGGTTGCTTATGTGTTCCAAATACCGTGTTTCAGCTATAATTCCAAAATGGCGAAGTGAAATATATATTTTATTTCCCGAATCAATCATGCAAACCTCAATACGTTCTTCGGAACAAAAGTTTTATATTTGATTCGCTTCGTTCGTTCAATTGAGAGATGTTTCAAAATGTGACTCAGCAGTCGGGGTCAGATGCACGGTATTTGGAACACGTGTATGTTTAACAACATCAACTGTAACCTGTAACTATGGTTAAAATTTTCAAAATGGTTCAAATCATATTTTTTATGCAAAGTATATAAAACGGTCTACTATATAAAACATAAAAGACTTGAAAATAATCATACGTTATTTTTATCTGATCGATTGAAACTTGATTTTTTTAACCTCACGTCACGGTAATAGAGCATGTCACGGTAATAATAATAAAAACAATTGCCTGCATTTGACGTTTCGTAACAGCGGAATCTGGGCTGCAAATGACGTTGATATTTTCCTCTTCGCGAGTATGTCTCAGGTAGCGACCAGACAGTAAAATATTAGAGAGTCCGGGCTGTTACAACAGTGACAATTTTCGTAAAAATCGCGGATTTTCCAAATAATGCCACAAAAATTGCCAACAAAATGTTTTTATACGTATAAATGCGCAGTATATCATTGGGAAATGTGTGTTTTAAAATGTAAACTCTCGTCTTCTCATTGAGTGCTCTTTGTAGTATAGTCACTGTCACTAGGTACCCAGTTTTGCTGTTTAGTTTATCTATTTTTGCAGGTATTTATTTGTCTTCCTCCAATAATTTGAAACATTTCGGGTATTGAAAATATTGTATAGAAAAATTTAAAAGCAGTAATATTACATCTAAAAGTCGACACCTAACCAAAAGCATCTAAGATCTGAAGACACTTTCTAAAGATGGCTACAATTCATTGTGAATCTAGACCTACCATATAGGAAAAAATGTCAATTTTGGATGCTACCATTCTCAATGTGCACAAACCGAGTGCTTATAATTTAGAAGTCAATAATGGCGGCGGCCACGTCCTTTTGGTCATCGTGGAAAGGAAAGAATGTTAGGCAACCATTGTTACTAGAAACCGAGTATACCTTCAAATCTCCACAGTTGTCATGGAAAGGATCTTTGTTTAGTGGGATAATGTAAGGATCTGGGAGTCATCCATGGTCGGTGATGCGATGATCCACGCCTTACCAAATTCTGATATTACTCGATAAACGCATTGTACGCACACTGTTGCTCAGTGCCCCCACGCACAGGACCAAGCGACACGATTCAAGGATCAAACACTATTATGTTTTTTTTTTGTAATGTACAGTATTGAATAAAGGTGTACCGAATATTCGGCCGGCCGAATATCTCGATTATTTTGATTTTGCCGAATATTCGGTCTGCCGAATAATTAGATCCAGTGACCGAATAATAACAAGTTGAACTAAATTTAAAAAAATAAATAAATTGGTTTGTTCAAGTGATGATACCGTTTTGTCTCAAATTCCGAACAAATTCATATTCCGAACACTCGTATTTTGTATGGATAGTGGGTTGAAATTTTTCACTGAAATATGTCACCAATTTTCCAAGAATTGGCAGTCAATTGCAAATCAATTTTAATGTGT
Source organism: Aedes aegypti (assembly GCF_002204515.2). Lineage (NCBI taxonomy): Eukaryota > Metazoa > Arthropoda > Insecta > Diptera > Culicidae > Aedes > Aedes aegypti. Next base: position 286,147,848 of record NC_035108.1, read on the forward strand.
TTAAACCTAGTATATACGTTGAAACTTGGAATGGCCAAAGGGCAGTAAAATCAGCTCAGTTGAATTTAATTGCGAAATTATTCTTTTGAATACAGTTTATTCGTGCCGTTCGGATTTCTAGAATTTCTAGCCCACTATTTTCGGCGGGCTCGTGTGTGGTTGCGGGAAAATCTGGAGGTTTCGCTGATCCAGACGGGCCTTGAAGAGAAATTTATATTTCTCTAGAACAACGACCCGAAGCATACTGGAAAGAAAACCAAGTCTTTCTTCCGGTCTTGTCGGATTAAACCGCTGGAATGGCCTCCACAAAGCCCAGACCTCAACCCCATTGAGAATTTGTGGGCAATTCTCGATGCCACACGCAAAAAAATTGTGCGGTAAAAACTACCATTGTAGGGGGTTAAATTAAGCGCTCGCGCCGGCAATTTTCAGCAGACTAGAAATGCGCTTGATTTTACCATGTCTGTAGTCGAAATCAGATTGTTGTAAATTATTTCTGTCAAATGTACCAGTAATGTGGTGGGCTGTACCGCAAACATGGTAAATTGGTCTGAAATTCCATGGTAGTTTCAAGAATGGGCATAGTCAGCTAAAATAGTAAGTTTTACCACAGAATTTTTTCCCGTGCAGGGTTGACAAAACTGGTTTTACCAACAAAAATAATTATTTTGAAGCCTTGGAGCGCGCCTGGGAAGAACTAGATCCACAACACCTACAAAACCTGGTGAAAAGCATGCCGAAGAGCCTCCAGCAAGTCCTTAAGGCCAAAGGAGGACACATTAACTATTAAATTGCTTTTTATTTTTCTTAAATCATCTTTTCTGGGGCCAAGAAGGAAGTGGGCACTTATTTTTGTCACTACTTATTTTTCAATACAAATTGATTTTCTTTTTCTTTGAGTAAAATTCTTTTTTTATCAAAATTTCGTAAGTGCAACTTTGAAAGAACATCTAAAATAAAATATCACAAAAGATTTAGGTGTGTTAACTTTAATTTGAACCGATTTGGTGAGAGAAATTCGAAAACTGGTAAGGTGGGCACTTTATTTTGCCTATCAGTGTAGCTCAAAACGATCATTTTGAACAATTCTTCTCAGTAAAATCTATTACTTAAAAAAAACTAGCTTTTTTGTTTTAGTTCAGGATCGAACGTGTTATTTTCGAGAAACTGAACGAGCATATTGGTGTTATTCGGCCGAATTCTAAGGTTTTATTTGGCCGAATATTGAGTCATTATGTCACCTAAGGTGTCGGCCAGGGTAGAAGCGTCACGCGAAGCGATGCGAAAATCCTTTGGAATTTGACATTTCATTATTAATAATTGTTATTCCTTCCCATGCAATTTTCGCTTCGCTTTGCAATTTGCGTCTACCCTGGCCGAGCCCTAACGCGAACGACGCGTGACACGTTTGATCCTGCCCTCGTCGCCCGCCCCCGCAGGAGTAAGCATTATTATTTCAAATAACTTTTATCTTAGGACGAATCTCAAATCAACAGTGATTCATGAACAAAGATTCATTAAAATAGTCTCAAAATTGAGGGGTGCTATTTTGCCCCGTCCTACCCTACTCAATCGTATCACTGCAGTAGCATACTTTTAAAATTATCCAAGCTTTTAATATACTGTAGTCAGGAGCTGGGAGGGAGAAACCAATACAAAATTTCTGTACGTCATAGTGAGCCGAGATTCCGCTGTCACGAACTGTCACTGTGAGCCCAGATCTCAAACATTGGACTAACATGAAAAAAGCGCGTAACTGATTAAAACACATTTTCGTATTTCTTCAAAAGTGATAAAAATCGAATGAAAATCAATTCACGCACATAACGCAAGTAATGTCACGTGAGCACCATTTAATCTGATTGAACATAATGCATTGAAAAACGCATCGTTCTACTTTTTCCAATGAAAATGAATATTTAGTGCATAGTAAACTGTGGCCCTTTTTCATGTTTGTCAGGAAAGATCGAAGGTGCACAACAAAAGGAAACTACCGATTTTCTCGAAGCCTGCCTTGATTGTTGTTGGCAAGCTGGAGTTATCTTGCAGTTAAAAATAACATTGTCTTATATTTCGTGTGTAGTATCGGTGCCTCCCTCCCAGGTCAGGAGTACCACGTGAGTTTCGCGGAATTCAAGCCTACTGCAATTCTCAGCCCTGTGCCAGACAACTATTATGCCAAATGACATTAGGCCAAACGGATAGAACCGTTACTGTTAATAAGTTAGTTGTTATCAACTACAAAATGCATAACATGCTCATTATACCCCACTTACCCCTATGTGTATATTTAAAAGAACAATAATTCGCATTTATAAATCAGCTTGTTCCATTTTTCGTGTAGAAAACGACGAGTGTACCTTGAAGGCTTTCCGCAGCGACGCAGGAAGTGAGTGCCTTCAGCTCATGTTCTACGCATCGGTCAAGGAGAAGGAAAACGATAGACAATCGTTGGACTCCATTCAAAGAACCGTAGCCCAACTCAAAAGAATTGACTCGCTACTGTCCGAGCCGAAGGAGCAAGACGTCAGCTGGTGTAGCGCAGAGAGTGACACTTCCGGTGATTATCCGAAGCACGACTCTTCCGTGTCCGATTCGGTTAACCAATCTTTTGGCAGCGACAGTGATAGTCAAACGTGTTTTCGGATGCCCTTCAAATCGATCATAAACCGTTACACTCCCGCGAGGGAAATTGATGCATCAAATGGCAAATATCCTATCGCTCAGTATAAGGTAAGTGAGCCTTCTACGTTCAAACTCGTCCAAATACACTAAATCAGTATTTTTTATTACCAACAGTTGATTCCGATTGATATTCCGCGGCCGAGTTTTGATCGCATTCGTCGTTCTTTCGTCACACAGCCCTCTAATAGCTCGGACCCGCGCATACAGATTATGTTCAACGTAGGCCCGGCGGAAGTGCGTCAAACCAATAATCGGTCTAAAGTATGCCATCGCGATCCACGTTTGAAGAAGCCAGTAGAAACAGATCCTGTTCCGGCTGCTTCATAGATGATAGGTAAAGTACCACTGTTTCTTTTATTTACGACGATATTTGTTTTAATTTAACTATCCAACTCGATATGTAAGATTTTAAAGAACAGAACCAGATTAAACTGAATTCACACGTTAGGTGTCCATACAGAGGATCACTTGTACTTTCTAGGGCCACTTGCGCATTAATCGGCACATCCTTAACCACCACCAAATTTCTAACAGTTTCCAGGGGCAAAGATCGTTTTCCATGTATTAATTTAGTCTTACCTAATATTATGGTATTTTCCTGGTTATGACAACCGAGTTATGAGTATTAATAGGCTAATATTGTAATTTGAATCTGGATCATAATATAAAAATAACAGCATAAAAATGCTACGATTAGTTGAAATCAGTGAATGAAATTATCGCACAAATGAGACGATAACGGAGGTTTCGGCTGCCCTCAAAGTACAGTGTGACATCGACGTAGCCAGTAAGGCCATCCACCTTAGTAAGGGCCTGCAGGGCACCCAGGTGGCGGCGATCAGGCTGCCAATCACAGAGGCCAACAAAGCGAAGAACTTGGGCATACTCAAGGTAGGTTGGTCGGTTTGTTTGCCGGCTGAGCATACAACAGCGAAGTTTGCTTCAAATGTTTCGGGAAGGGCCATAAGTCGTGGAATTGCAATGGTCTGACAGAAGTAAGATGTGCAGAAAATGCGGCACCGAAAGCCATAGGGCAAGCGATTGTAAGCAAATCGCTAAGTGTCGACAGAGCGGATAACGGACACTTAACGGGTGGACCCAAAGGTCCGGGCATAAGCGGAGTATCAAAGCAGCCAAACCGGAAGTAACAGTTAAATTTAAAGCACTGTGATGCATCAGAGCAGCTGCTTTTGCAGTCAGTCTCGGAAACCAAGACTGACGTGGTGTTACTATCGGACCCATACCGCATACCAGCCAACAATGGGAACCAGGTTGCGGTTAGGTCTCAACAGCTAGCAGCTATAGAGACGACAGGACGATACCCAATCCCCAAACAGTCTCTTGTGTTTATTCTGCGCAGCGTGTGAGTCGAGACGAGTCGCTCTCACCGCGAGTGACGTAAGACGACTAATGTTAATCAAATGGAAGCGGGTCGACTATTTGTGCTTATTCTGCGCGGCGTGTGAGTCGAGACGTAGCTGGCGACTTTAATGCATGAGCAGTGGAGTGGCCGCTGCACCATGCAAAGAGGCCAGCTATTGTTGGAATCCCTGGCCGCAATAAATGTAGAGCTGACAAATGTGGGTATAGTGAGTACCTTCTGCAGAAATGGTGCAGAATCGATTGTCGACGTGATGTTTTGTAGTCCTAACCTTTTAGGTACCATGAACTGGCGCGTTGATGACGGTTATACTCATAGCGAGCATTAATCAATTCGCTATAGTATAATACCAGGTTGGCGGAAGACAGCGCGATGTAACTCGACACAAACCCGAGATTAGAAAACAGCGCGCTTCGACGACGAAGTATTCACTGAAGCCCCGAGGCGCGAACGGAACATTCTGGACCTAAACGGTGAAGAGCTAGTTGCTGAGATATCACGAGCGTGTGATGCTTCCATGCCGAGAAAAGCCCCTCCTAGAGAGAACAGGCCGCCAGTGTATTGGTGGTGCGAATCAATTGCAAATCTTCGAGCAATCTGCCTTCGGGCTAGACGAAGAATGCAACGCGCACGCACAGAAGCACAAAGAGAGGAACGCGGTGCAGCATTCAGAGAGGCAAAGTTGGCTCTCAAAAAGGAAATCAAGAGTCGAAAACGGGCATGCTTTGATAGTCTATGCGAGAGTGCCAATTCTAGTCCATGGGGTGACGCCTACAGAGTGGTAATGGCTAAGACCAAAGGTGCCATAGCGCCCCAAGAAAAGTCGCCCGAGTTGCTGCGATCGATAATCGATGTACTCTTCCCGCATCATCCCATAAGCCCATGGCCCCCAGCGCCGTATGCGGCAAATGAAGGAGAAGAAGTGGCGAGAGTGACGAACGAAAAGCTGGCAGAAGTCGTGAAATCATTCGTGTCAAACAAGGCACTGGGTCCTGATGATATCCCCAATGTTGCCTTTAAAGCAGCAGTGAAGGCGGATCCGGACATGTTCAGAGCCACGATGCAACGGTGCATTGATCAACGAACCTTCCCGGATGTATGGAAGCGACAGAAATTGGTGCTACTACCAAAGGCGTGACCCAGGTGACCCGTCGGCGTATATACCTATCTGTCTACTAGATACGACGAGCAAGTTATTGGAGAGGTTGATTCTCAACAGGCTAGTACCGTATACGGAGAGTGCAGACGGCCTGTCCAACAACCAGTTCGGATTCAGGAAAGGTAAATCTACTCTGGACGCTATCCAGTTGGTCGTTCAGACAGCTGAAGTGGATATCGAGCATGAAAGGAGCGGCATCCGTTACTGCGCGGTTGTCACTTTGGAAATGAAGAATGCCTTCAACAGCGCTAGCTGGGAAGTAATAGCACACGCACTTCACCGTCTCAAGGTACCGGTGCAGTTTTGTAAGCTTCTGGAAAGCTATTTTGATGGTAGGATACTACTATACGGCACAGAGGAAGGGTAGAAAAGCGTTCGAATTACCGCGGGAGTGCCTCAAGGTTCAATACTGGGCTCGCTGTTATGGAATGTGATGTACGATGACGTACTGAGGCTGCCCCTTCCGACGGGTGTTAAGATTGTTGGCTTCGTTGACGATATCACCCTAGTGGTCTATGGTGAATCGACGGAAGAAGGGGTTCACAGCAGTGCACTCTATTTTCATAGTTGAGGAATGGATGAAGTCTAGGAAACTAGGACTGGTCGGTCACAAGACTGAGGTGGGGGTGATCAACAACCGCAAGTCCGAGCAACGGGCGCTTATTTCGCTCATCTTGATCGGATAGATGGAGCAAACTCGTACGCTCACAACAATTATGAGTCAGTATTCGATGTGCATGGACCTATGCGCGGGTTCACTATTTGACGTTTTAGCGGTGCCGTGTTATTTATGTGACCAGTGAATTCGGCACCGCTCTAACGTCAAATTAGTGAACTCGTGCATCGGTCCATTGTATAATCCGTGGCTGAGAGAGTGGAGAGGAATGTTGGCTCTAGCTAAATGCACAATCTTTCATTTGATAGTTCTTGCTTACTGCGAAGCTCTGTGAACACATCATCGTTGCTTTTGGGATGAACTGAGACTGGTTGCTTCGTCAACGCAAGAGCATGGTTTCGCATTCCTCTTTGCCCTTTTGGGCAAATAGGGAAAGTGTACCAGTTATGGCCATAGTGATTCCCAATTTGGCCATATGTGAAATTTTAATACCTTTAACATTTTAAATATTTTTGAATGCTTTAACATCAAGTTATATCTTAAATCTAACTACTACAACTAACAAATTTTTTCAAAATTTGGAGGCATTAAAGTCATCACGTATTGCGAAATAGGGAACCACTATGTCCATAACTGGTACGCTTACCCTAGCTGCAAAGAGACAACGAAGAGCTGTCTGGAAATGCTCTTCTCCGAACTGAGAAATGGAAAACATGCTCTCCCCTGAACTGAGAAAGGGGAAAAACAATCTCTTCCTTTTTGGAGCACTGAGGTTGTTAAAACAAACCTTTCACAACTGTGGGAATGAAAATAAGCAAACACGAACGTGTAAATTCTTCATCCCACAGAGTACGGACGCTTAGTTTGTTTTTGGGTAAAATCGCTTATTTTTTGTAGCTGATCGTTGAAAGGGGGAGAAAGATGGTAAATCAAGAGCAAGGAAGAAGCCTGCTTAGGCATCTTGGGGTAATGATCGATGACAAGCTCAGCTTCGCTAGCCACGTTGAATATGCCTGTAAAAGGGCATTTACGGCCATAGCGGTGCTTTCGAGAATGATGTCTAACAGCTCTGCAGTAGTTGCCAGCAAACGTAAGCTCCTGGCAAGCGTGGCGCTATCCATACTAAGGAATGGAGGACCAATCTGGTCAGAAGCACTTAAAACTAGCAGAAACCTGAAGCAGTTGGAAAACACGTACAGGATAATGTGCTTAAGAGTATGTGCATACCGGACGGTATCTCAAGAGGCCGTGTGCATCATAGCCAAGATGACGCCCATCGGGCTCATCATCAAGGAAGATGTTCAATGCTTCCACCAAAGAGGTACCAGAGGAGCCCGCGACACGTGTAAAGAGGAAACGCTCAGAAGTTGGCAGCAGGAATGGGATAACTCCATTAAGGGTAGATGGGCCCATCGGCTAATACCAAATGTGTCAGATTGGTTTGAAAAAAACCACCTGACGCTGTCAGGACATGGTTATTATAGGTAGTACCTGCATAAGTTCGGGCACTCAGAATCTCCTGTGTTCGATTGCCCCGTTTAATTGTTGTGAGAGGTCGCATGCTCGCTACTTGTGGAGGGGACATGCCCCCGACAATATAATAGAGAGAATGTGTGCGGATGTCGAATGCTGGAATGCAGTAACGACGGTCACTCACATTTGGCCTTATTCTACGAGTGGCGTGAGGTGAGAACTGTTGGTGTCGTATAAAGAGGTGACAATTGTCGACTCGAGAGAGGTGCCTCGTCGTGTAAATCAAATGGAGAGTCACTTCATTCGAGTCGAGTGTTGTCACCTCGTTATACGAGACCGACAATGCTCAACTCACGCCACTCGTAGAATAAACCTAATTGTTTAAGTCGGCTAGGAGAAGCAGTTTACCTAGGCTACTTCTGCTAGATGTGTTCAGTGTTATATGCACTGGCCCGAGGAGATAAGGCGGAGGCCAAGGGCACCTCTGTGCTCTACTTGAGCAATTCAACGAGAATTGCTCATGTACAGCATGGGCTGGTTTTAGTAGGTCGTCGATGGTGAGGCATCCCCACACTCCCTGAGTTATCTTCTCAGGGGTATCTGTGCAATTTTCCCACTTGTGAAAAAAGAAGAGGCACGACTATGTTCCAGCAAGGAATCGACAGTTGTTTCAAATAACACGAACAATTCGTATCGAGGACCGGAACGGCTGTTGATGGAAAGCGGGTTGCACAGGCCAGCAAAAACAAGTGGCTGTCATCAATTCTGGGTCTCATGAAGTAATTTCAACGCTTTTTTCATTACTTTATTTCAGATAACCTAAATAATGTGTACAATATCTGTCCCACAATTGCCTCATATATATTTCATCCATTGAACCCAAATATCCGATGGTTTATAATCATAATTCTATAGCTAGTTTTCGGCTATTCGATACGTAACTGATAGTAAGTTTGACTTGAAACTAATTTCCCACTTACACGTTCATCGGTTTTCATACAAACTCTCCCTTCTGGTTGTGTGTTGATACAACTGATAAAATATAAGAAATAGTTTCAACTCTTATATGAGGTCACTATGTGCTTCTTGTGTTCGGTGACAATCATACAAAAATATATTTTAGGTGAAGTTGAGAAAAATAACAAAGCTGCCACCCTCATCTTCCACTGAAATTATACATGAATTTTTATTCGCTTTTCTTTGTAATTTGTGAATGGCAATAACATTTCTACGGTTAGCAACAATATGTAACTCTTTTTCCAAGAATACCGTTGGGCCAGGGAGAGGAGTATGTTTGTGGGTGAGCTATACAAGGTGCTTTTTGGTTCAAACGTTTGCGATCTCGATTGATTGTTATTTATGTAGTGTTGTTAGACTTCTATAGAGCCTCTGAAATGAACAAATGAACTGAAAGTGTCATAGGTTATAACCTGTCAATTAAACATTAACACAACATGAAGGAAGAACAGATTTCAGTGCGATTTCAAACTAGAAATAGGTAGCTGTCTGTATGCTCAACTGCGGCAATAGTAACGTATAGAATGCACATTGGTACTGAAAAATCAGTTTTTTCTTGATAACTTTTTATAAGATAATTTCTCGCAAAAACTTTGTTCGAAGCACTTTTAGAACTTTTGATTGCGCAACTTTTTGCCGAAGAAACTACTGTTCTATCTCTTATGGTTACAGAGTTATCAGAAATTTTCTTCGAAAAAATGGTTGTTTTCAAATGCCGATATCTCCGAAAGGCGCAAACGGATTTTCAATCTTTTGTCGGCATTAGAAAGATCATTTTTTCTCTGTTTATGGTGAAAAAACTGTGAGGACGTTTTTTGTTTGGAAAGATTGACAAAATTTTGAAAATAATATGTTTTTCAACCGAAAATTGTCCATAACTTGAAAAATATTCGAGATAGCTCTTTGGTGCCTTCAGCAAAAATGTGCAAAATTGAAATTTCTGAAAGTGCTTCATACAAAGTATTCATAAAAAATCATTGCTTTAAGATATATTCACTATGAACCGAATTTTGTATGGTAAAGAAAGCGAAAAAAGAGATATTTGCTGGAACAACCGGAATAACTGTATGCAAAGTCATTTCAAATTGAAAATATATGTAATTAAATAAGATCGATCACAGTAAGCGAAATGTAAGGAGTAAGGGAAAGTTAGTTGCTCAAGCATTTTTAACAGTGATCCATGGAATATTAATCCATAAACGATGTCTTGTTATTTCACGCGACATAATGTTTGTCCAGCTAACTTAATCCGTGGTTGGTTATAAATTGCTACCGCTTTGGCTTACTAAGCAGAAGGTCATGCGTTCAATACTGGTTCCGTTTATTATAGCATCAACCCCAAACGATAACAAAACGTATACTTTGAAGAATTCCTTCAAATTACCAAAACCTTACTTCCCGTGATATCTTCCCCTAGAAATATAGAAGTATCTGCAATTATTCTATCTGGGCATCCAACTTATCCTATTCAAATCAATCAAATCCAATAAATCTGCCACAACGAATTAGTCAGGGCAACATTCGCCTGTTGAAGAATGCATGAATCTTGAACAAGAGCCAGATATAAATCCCAAATATATGTCTAAGGTAACGAACCAGAAGGTGGCCTTGATCACTTGAAAACTACATCACATCAGCAAATAATTTTCCTTTTTTCAACTCCTTAGATTCCGCTTACTATGATCGATATCAATACATGTGTATTCAATTTTAAATGACATACATACCGTTATTTCGATTGTTCTAGCAAATATCCCTTTTTTCGCTTTCTTTACCATATAAAATTCGGTTTATGGTGAATGTATGTGTAAGCGTTGATTTTTTTATGAATACCTTGTATGAAGCACTATCAGAACTTTCAATTTTGCACATTTTTGCTGAAGGCATCAAAGAGCTATCTCGAATATTTTTCAAGTTATAGACAGTTTTCGGTTAAAAACATATTATTTTCAAATTTTTTCAATCTTTTCAAACAAAAAACGTCCTCACAGTTTTTTCACCATAAACAGAGAAAGAAATGATCTTTCTAATGCCGACAAAAGATTGAAAATCCGTTTGCGCCTTTCGGAGATATCGGCATTTGAAAACAACCATTTTTTTCGAAGAAAATTTCTGATAACTCTGTAACCATAAGAGATAGAACAGTAGTTTCCTCGGCAAAAAGTTGCGCAATTAAAAGTTCTAAAAGTGCTTCGAACAAAGTTTTTGCGAGAAATTATCTTATAAAAAGTTATCAAGAAAAAACTGATTTTTCAGTACCACCCTAACTTTTTTGTTAAAAAAAATCATAACTCGCGAACCATAAGAGATAGAAATTTGGGTTCTTCGGCAAAGTTGCTCCAAATCGGTTGTTCTAAAACATTGTAAAACATTGTGTAGTCCTAAATGCGTCAGCAAAAAAGTTTATGTGCTGATCTCGTAAACCATGTGGGCCACCCTAATTTCACATCTCTGAAAAAAATGTCTGAAAAATATGGAGAAACTTTGCCGAAGACACCATATATCTAAAATTGACGGTTAAGGCGCAATCATTTTTGTCTTCCTAGATATGGCTTTGGGACCAATGTGGAATGGAATGATCTAACTTAATACCGTGTGTGGATGAGAATACCTTTATTTAGTTGCCTAAATGCGCTGTAATATGAAACACGCCGATGCTTCCCGGAAAACAAAACCATCAAATTGATCGTTCTAACAATAACGGTCGGTATAGAAAACGTAAGCTTAGTGTAATGTTTAAAATCATTCTTTCTGTTTTAAAAACTGTATGGCCTCGGTAGAGTTTCGTTTGATTCGATTCGTAGCTGAGCTAGTTAACAGTAGTATAATATGAGGAATTTTAAAACCTATAATATGCTGCTCGTACAATAAAACCCAAAAGAGGGAACGTTGGCCACAGTCTAGGCGGAGAACGAGAAAAAATATTGCGCGTTCGATTCCGATAAGCATATTTGAAATTTATTTTAACTTAAATAATAAATGTAGTTGCCAGAGATATAGTTTATGATGATCAGCACTCTAAGTCACGCACAATAGAAAATCTAATCATATGCATACGTATCTAAAACTCAAATCCCAACCAATATAGGCGTTATTCACCTGCATACTTAAAGTTAAACGCCGCATTTGCTACTGTCTTCTCTACTTTGTTGTTGTTTTTTGTATAGATTTTGTAATTTACATTCTTCGTCTATTCTGATCTACTAATTTTCTAAATAAGAACTTACCAACTAAGAATAACATTGACACATACGGGATGATATTGGTGACGCTGTAATTCAGGTTAAGGCTGAAGTAAAATATCATTCGTTGCGGGAATTCTATGATGAATGAATCTGTGCCAATATTTCTTTTGATACAATAATAAAGCAATCATATCGAATTTTGTATAAATTGCATGACCACTATTGCTGATTGCGAGCTTTTGACCTTCGGCTAGCTGACGTGGTTAGAGGTGTTAAGATAGCTACCGTATCAAATATGTAATTGAAATAGAATCAGCGATGTGCCACTCGGCCGCTTTTTGTTTTTAATTTATATTCAAGAAAAGTAGTGTATTTTGTCATATATTTTGTTACTGATTGAAAGTTCTATGGTTGAACAACAATTTTAAAAATACGTTTTTTCAATTGGGTTGTTTAATGATGAAAAAATACGGTTTAGGTACTCTAGATTGATCGAAAGACCACATTTTTTTAAGTATAGCACCGTTTTATTACACTTTTTTATGTTTTCAACATTTATTATATCTTGCAAGTATTGAGTCATCTTAAACAAGAATTTGATCTAGTTTTCCTAAAAAATAAAGATTTTAAAAAAGATATCGAGTTATGGGGAGAAATTTACCTCTATATAAGTCGATATTTCTTCAACTCGATATCTCTAGATAGAGCGCACGATGTATGGAAATTAGAAGGGACCGATAAATCCATCGATTTAAAAAGTATATCAATTTGCGGAGAGTCAACTGTATTTTGTTTTCCGTGTCCCTTTTGAAATGTCAGATGAACAACCTCGGTGTTTGCACTCTTTAAAAAATTAAATCCCAGTGGAAATTTGTCAGCGAAGTAAACGTCAAACATGATCATAAGTGTCAAGGTTCAAATTTGGACCTATTTTAAAATTGATTGAAAGTTCAAAAATGATAAAGCCGTTATTTGAGCGGGAATTTTTTCGAAAGTAGTAGCAAGGATACGCTCTGTCGTGTTATTTAATAAGATTAGGATTTTATCTCAAATTTTAAGACCCTATTACAAAATTTCGACATGAAACCCTGGAATCTTAACGGAATCCTAAAAATGTTACTGGATCTCCAAAAGCATGCCACTGATTTTCTAAAGATTGGGACCGAAAATCGAGGTTTCCTATCAGAATTCTAGGAAATAGTACCATGAGAACTGATTTTCAATTTTAGGAATCCCAAAGATACACTACCGGGTCTCAAGAATTCTACGAATGTACCGACAATACCACTAAAATATGAACCTAGAATCCCATACCTATCATCGGGATTCAGCATTGTGTTAAGAAATCTTGGGAGCCTATTTTTTCGAGATAATCATACTAAATCCTATTGGAATGTTAAGATCCCTAAGAATTATATGAGTGCCATGTGTTTGATGTAATCTAAAGATCCCCATAGGGGATCCAGATTTCCAACCCATATGTAACCAACCCATTAGTATTCATATGAAATTGTAGTTGTGACTCTAATAGCACGAGACGTGGTGTTGGTAGGGTTGATAGCAATGTGCTTGAAGTTATTGAATAATTCATTTATCTTGATTCACTTGTGACAATGAAGTTGTAGAATTAAAAGATTCATGAGATCCCTAAACGTACTTGTTTTCCACCTCGTAACACGTCATTCTAACCTGACGCCCTGATGATACAGCTCGTTATCGCAATGCACAGCAAATAATTCTGTTAATGGATGTAACTCATCTTGCCTGTCATCACTTCTGAACAAAATGGAAACGTCTATTACGGATGATATGCTGACACTTAAACTTGTACTGAATGCCTACTCTAAACGGAGAAGTTTGTCGCCGGCATGACTCACATTAATCGATTGCTATAAACATGATCGCTCTAGAGACGATTGCGTGGCACAACTAAACATGGACGTGCTGAGTCGACAACTACGGTTTGCTCGTGTGCGACCTTACTTAAACTATGGGCATTTCCGATTCCGAGTATTTCTTTTTGTAATCCGCGTGCAATCTGCGCACACATTTGAGTCTCTATAGTATTATTATCACGTCAAAAGTTGCAAACCTATATAATTGAGTGCCTAACGCAATGGTTGTCCAAAATATCCAGTACATATCAAACACAATTATTCAAGCGGTTCATAAACTTAAGTCCAGTTTCTCTATTCCCTTCATCCCGCTTGCGCGGATATGATGATTGTGATGCGCGTGCTTAATGCTTCAGAAAATTATTGATGCGCCAGTTAGGTTTCCTTTTTGTCATTTCCTGTATAAACTTAAATCTAGCTGTTTACAAGTCTATAGCGTGATATATATGCGTTTTCGTCTGCTTTCTACATTTCTTAACACAGCTGTATATTTGCGCCTATGTTCACCAAGCTGATTTCTCACTGGGTTAATAATCTTTGTGTATTCACATCATTCAAAAACAGATCAACTCTTCTAATATATCGCTTTCTTTCTTAAGTATGTTTTACTGCTTTTACTCTCTTCCGATGCCAACCAGTCGCGAGCGACTTGTATGTCGCACATCGACCGTTTATAAACTTTTTTTACAGTAGTAGCGTTAGTTTCTTTTACAATATCAGTCTGACGAATATTAACTCCCATTTGCTTCAACAGATATCTCTTATATTGTTTGTTTACTCAATCGTTCACTCTGTTTTATAAAAAATATACTTTATAATATAGGCGACACTCCTGCTGATGTGCATTCATTCTCGTAATTATGTTTCTTCATAGCATCTTTCTTGCAATCCTTCAGCAAATGAAATAAAGCGTTTGTTTGTGTCCTTCCTACTGTACTGTTCACCTGTTTCTTTTTTGCTTTATACAAACACGAGTTTATTGTGTGTCTTTAGATTGGTTTGCTTCTATCGGTTCACACTGTAATGTTGCTATTCTGTAATTTGAATGGTTGTCACTGTCCAATTACTTGCTAATAAGTAGTAACTTTTTTATCCTGAAAAATGCTTACAATGTTCCATATCTGGTTGAAATTTATCTAAAAACCTGATTCTATATTTTTGATATTCAATTAATTCGTTTATTTTTTCTCTATTAGATTTCGTTCTAGCTAGTGAAATGTAGGTTTAGTTCTTTTGGATCGTCAATCGACAAATTTCGCATTAAATGATTTAAAATCCTTTTTATTGAGGAAGAAGGGTTCCATCGAAAAGTGTTTGTTCAGAAAAAAATGTGTGAACTAGGAATGAAATGATTTAGCCTGTTTGATGTTGGCTATCAGCTCTAGGGTATGGATGATGTGAGTACGGAAATAATTTCTTTTTGTATTTACTGTAATACAAAACAAGTCTACTAGAGAGCTATTATTAATCGTAGCCACCAATTCTTTCCGGTATGAATGGTTGGTGATTGAGCGAGTGATTCTTGGCTAAATATGATAACACACTAATTGAACCACTCCGCAACAATCGATGAAGATAAATGCAGTTCAGAATGACGGTTATCATGATTCCGCTACTGGAATGATGTTCTCACTTATTCTGGTACATGTCTCTGCTCTACTGGCGATTGTTCCATTTTCTTCAATATTTTAACAATTGAAGTAAGTGCTATCATTTTTACGCTATCGTTTGTTAGTCATTGGTTCTGATTCCGTTTAGTTGGCATAGTGGTCGAATGAGCCCAGGTATTCAAGAGCAGCACGGTAACAAAATTGGTATTGATCCTGAAAGAAAGAATGAGAAGAAACGTTTATTCGTGTATTCACATGAAAAGCTTCTATTTTAAAAAGATCTAGAGAGTTGAGCTGACAAAAATGTGAGACCAAATGGGTATTGACCAGTACATGATTGCCACTATATTTTGGAAATAGTTTGACGAATCAAAAATAAAAAGTCTGGCAAAATGTGGTAGACACCATTGTACAGGAATGATAGTAGATCTAAATTTCATCCTGGTGGTGCCTTTTTGAAGCTCGCCAGAGATTTAAAATATTACCCCAGACAAACATATCATAGCATAGCATGGACTGACTGCTGCTCCGTGATTGATCGAAACTGGTAAGAATTGCACTCAGATTCAAACTAATAAGGGATGGGACTTTCCGCTTACTCTCGAAGTGCACTTTTTAACAACTCTCAACAATGATCAATAACGGCGCCGGACAAGTCCTTTCAGTTAGTTTGGATAGAAAAAGAATTTTAGTGTAATGATTGTTGCTTTTAGAGTCCGAGAATATTTATGCGTCTCCAAAATCACTACGGAATGGATATTAATTAGTAAGGCAGGAAAAACATTTGGGAGTCACCTTTGGTCGGTGATGCGATGATTAGAATAGAACACATAATTCGGTAAAATAAACCATGGATTCTGAACTGTGTAATATGCTTTTACGGATTTCTATATGAGACACAAATGTTTTCAGTTGAACTGTCAAAAATTCACCGAACATGTTGTAAATGCGGAAAAATACAAAATTCTGAAAAAAGATAGAAAAATGTTCTACTTTCACCAAGAACCTGTGAAATCATTTGTCTGGCTTGAGTCAAAATTGTTGTATTCCAAGTGAAGAAAGCTAATTAAAGTGACAAACAAAGTGTCTTTTCTAATTGAAAATAGATTACACTTCTAAAGAAAGTGAATGTGATTGATATGTTTGTGAGGGTTTGGAGTTTCTCTGTCTGAATAAAAATTAGGAGTGTAAAAATGCAATCTAAAAGTTTCAATTTGCAACACCGTGAAATTCTTTTATTTCAAACATCGTGCCGAGGTGTCTAGCCTCGGTTGCGTTATTTATTTTGTATAGTTAGAGTGATGTAGGCGCTGCTCGGTGGTGATTGGGATAATATCATATACGAAAAATCATAAAAGAATCATTTTCCCTTCTCAAACAATTTCTGTAAGTAGGTATACACCGAATCAATCGGTGAAATACAAATTAAATAACAAAAAATAACCGAAAAATCGAATTTAGTATTTTTCCATTTAATTCCATTAGAATTTGTATCCTTTGACAGATACGCGTATTTCGACCTCAACTGTAAGGCCTTCTTCAGTATCGTGTACTAGACTCGACTTGTCAATTGTAGATTGTACATTGAATATGATACATTTTCTGGACGGAATGGGTAATCACTCTTTCAAAATAGCAGCTAAACATTAAGAAAACGCTTTAATGCATTGTACGATAAACACTGGGACAGAGCCTGCTTCTCAGCTTAGTGTTCTTATGAGCACTTCCACAGTTATTAACTGAGAGCTTTCTTTGTTAAAGTTGCCATTTTCGCATTCGTATATCGTGTGGCAGGTACGATGATACTCTATGCCCAGGGAAGTGAAGGAAATTTCCATTTCGAAAAGATCCTGGACCGACTGGGAATCGAACACAGACACCTTCAGCATGGCTTTGCTTTGTAGCCGCGGACTCTAACCACTAGGCTAAGGAAGACCCCTATATATTACTTATAGAAAACTAGAGTGTCCATCCCGGGACATCCCGGGACAAAAAATCCCGGGATTTGACAAATTTCGGGATTTCCCGTTTCCCGGGATTTTATTTCTGACATCCCGGGAATCCCGGGATTCCAGAAATGTACGTATAATTTGATGAAAACCACTTGATTTCAATAAAAGATTATGACATTTTTTCTCACTATCAACCTTATTTGATAAAGTAGAAAAGCATAATTAAAAAGAGAATAAACGAGTAATTATTTTCATGAAAATATCAATCCACCAAGTAAGAAACACATATTCTTATTTGTCTAGTTGCAATGTCTTAATGCTTTTCTTTTCAACATTAGCCGTTTTATAAGCATATGGTAAGATAACAAATTTGAAAGTACACCTAAACTGCCGCAAGTATTATCTGTAAGGAGTAGGTAGTGAGAAAATTGACTGAGAAGATTTCAATATCTTTTTCCATACAAATATTCAAAAAAATCCAGGAAATTGGAACATGTTTCGATCTCAATGAAACTGTCATAGTTTGCTTTGCACTCCGTTAGCTTTCCAAGAAAAATATAAAGATGACCAAATAACAATTCATTTTTGTGTCACGCGATGCGAAAGTCTGCAGTGGGACTGAATGCGTTTACTTTTCATTATGGTACAATTCGACTTGGTGTTTTTTCCTAATTTTACTAAACATAAAGTGATTTCTAGTTAGTGCAGCTGGAAGATCATTAGAAGAACTGATATCAACTAAATTTTGACTAAAATGCGAATGGGACTGACTTGCGATTCATGGCAGTAAACTTCAGTCAATAATTTTCAATAATTTACTTTTAGCATCTACAATACCTTCAATAATCTTTAATTGTTTCTTATGTTCTAAAGTTTTTATGATGTTTCACATGTTTGAAGCAAATTGCTTTAAAATTAAGACCTAAGTTTTTATCATACTTCAATTCATAAGTATTATAGAGTACATATTTGAAAAAATCCATAGCAAACCCGTAATTAGTCAAGCCAAGTTTTGATGTTTGTTAGGTTACTTCATCAGAATAAGAAAGTCTTATCTGAAATGTAATTTGCTAATTAACATATTATTTTGAAAAGTTACATTATCTGTTTATTTCATTGAAAACAAAAACTGTATTGTTAAATTTGTACTTACATTTCAACCGAAATGCTAGTTTTATTGAAAACTTGATAAATCCCGGGATCCCGGGATTTCCCGGGACAAGCATAGATTTTTGTCCCGAATCCCGGGACGAGCAAAATGGCCGGGAAATGGACACTCTATAGAAAACTATATATTACTATATATAAAAATCTTTAGAATTAAAAAAATCGAAAATGTGATGAATTAGGGTCCAAGCGGTTACATCAGGGTTTTTATCAAGGGCTTTCTTATAGTGATGTCCAGTTATTTTAGAATACAATCTGAAAATTCCCCAGAAATTCTAGATTCTTATAGAGATTCCTCATGGAATTCTTATAAAAACTACCTCAAGTATTTATTTTGTAATTCTTGAACTTGTTATGTCAGAATAATCGCCGCTTTCACAATTTTGTTAATGATTTCATCACCTTTTGTCGATGAAATTAACTTAAAACTGTAGCATTTACCGAACGTTGCTATCTACTAATTGATTCGGTCATCATCAGCGGTTCGTGCACAAATTTTACGCTCTCATCTATCTGTTTACTTCTGTTTTGTGCTGTTTTAATTTTACTAAAGATATTACTCCAAGAAATTGAATAATAATTCCTTGAAAGAAGTATTTGTAGGGATCCAGGAAATTTCTAGAAAGCAGAAATTGAAGAATTTTTGAAGCAGTTCTCCAGAGCATTGCAGAAAACTCGACAAATTTAAGAAAGACATCATACCACTCAAGCGGCAAAAATCGGCCTGGAGGTGAATGCGTCAAAAACAAAGTACATGCTGTGTTACGATAGACGGGGATACTTTTAAGGTGGTAGATTAGTTCGTCTACCTTGGACCCTTGTTAACGGCTGATAACAACGTAAGTCATGAAATACGGAGGCAGTCGCGCCTACTATGGGCTCCACACAAAAAAAAATGTGCGGTAAAAACTACCATTTTAGGGGGTTTTGACTTAAGCGTTCGCACCGGCAATTTTCAGCAGACCAGAAATGCACTTGATTTTACCATGTCTGTTGTCGAAATCAGATTGTTGTAAATTATTTCTGTCAAATGTGCCAGTAATGTTGTAGAATGTACCGTAAACATAGTAAATTGGTCTGAAATTCCATGGTAGTTTCAAGAATGGGCGTAGTCAGCTACAATAGTAATTTTTACCAAAGATTTTTTTCTCGTGCAGAAGAAGTTGCGGTCGAGAAAGATTCACCCCGCACCAAATGTACCATTTACAAAACGCTAATAAGACCGGTGGTCCTCTATGGACATGAAGCATGAACCATGCTGGAAGAGGACCTGCAAGCACTTGTGTTCGAACGAAGGGTACACTCAAAAAAATCGACACGTCGTTGCTACGTGGAAAATCACGTAGACCGTTTGAAATTCATTTTGCCTCGACTTCACCTGGCCAAGGTGATGTTTACCATGCTATTATTAAACACCAAAAGGTGACTCGGTAATGTTTACCGTGGTTAACCAATCAGAGTTACGTGAAATTCACATTGGCTCTTGAATTCATTTTGACAACCGCATTTCGCATTCATTCAATGTTGTGTTCAAGCGCGAAGAAGACGTCCACTGTTTTTTTTTTTTTTTTCTAAGAGCTTGAGGAGCTGCCGGACTTGACAACAATTTTAAAAACAATTTCAAGGTAAAAATAGTTTGGATTTGCAAGGTTTACATATTAATTAGTGTTTTATATCTGATGTTATTCCATACAGCGGCAAAGTTAACTGGAACATGGATACTTTTGAAGGCGAATCCAACATAACCCCAGAGATGAAGAGCATTAATAAATGACAATTGCCGATAAACAAATTCAAGCAGTGTTCTGATTTAACTACGACTTTAAGTTGCTTGATCTATATACCGTCAGTGCACAAGTACCCGTGAGCGAACTACTTGAGCAGTGATTGCATAGAATAAATGTCTAAAAATCTCGCCAATTTAATCTTATTATTACCAAATTGAAAGATGAGAAACAGTACCAGGGCAGTTGATATCAAAATATTTTAATAACTTCCATTGAAAAATCATCTCGGGCCTACTGAACCGCTTTGTTGAAAGTACGGGAGAATCCACGTAGCTCTTACGTGTATCGTTGGTGGAACGAACTAAACTCAATAGTTCATGCGTTCATTCTGTGGTACCTACGATTTACGTAAGTGCTACGTGAAAAGTGCGATGGAAAAAAACCACGTATGTTTTCACGTAGCAATGACGTGTGGATTATTTTGAGTGTACTTAAGACGATCTTTGGAGGAGTTCAGGAGAACGGTGTGTGGCGGCGGAGAATGAACCACGAGCTCGCTAGGATCTACGGCAAACCCAGTATCCAGAAGGTGGCGAAAGCCGGAAGGGTGCGCTGGACAGGACATGTTGCAATACTACCGGACAACAATCCTGCAAAGGGATGGTACACAAATTATGTCACGCTAAATTTCAACTTTTTCGACCCCCCCTTTGTCACACTTTTTGTATGAGTAATCCGAAAATTTTGTAAGGCTTGTCACGCTTGGCTCGAACACCGCTCCCCCCTTGGAGTGTGACGTAATTTGTGCATGAACCCAAAGATGATGTTCGCGTCGAATCCGGTTGGCACAAGAAGGCGGGAAGCACAGCGAGCGAGGTGGCTTGATTAGGTGCAACAAGATCTAGAGAACGTGGGCCAAAATCGAAGTTGGAGGGACACAGCCATGGACCGAGTAAATTGGCGTAACATCGTTAACGAGTTTTTATCAAATTAATTGATGTAACACCAACTAAATAAATAATAATCATACCACCTAGTATTAAAGCAATAATGAATTCCTGGATAAATCTTTTAAGAATCTCCAGATGATTTTTTCGGAGAAAAAAACCAAGGCATAAATCATATCGGAAGTCTAAAATGGTAATTAAAACAAATAAGCTGTAACGAATCACCTTGAAGCATTCGGAGGAGAAAAAAAATAATACAGTTTGGGGAAAACAAATGTCTGTGATTCTTGAAAAAATCTTTTTGAGTATTCCTGAAGAAATTCTTTAACAATTTTTAGAAAAAAACATAGGTGAGTAGTGTAATTATTAGAGAAATATTTGCATTAGTTTATAGAGGAATAATGTAAGATTTGCTGAAGTAATTTCTGAAATAGTATCTTCTGGTATAATATAAATATGTGTTGGAAAAAAC
Source organism: Aedes aegypti (assembly GCF_002204515.2). Taxonomy (NCBI): domain Eukaryota; kingdom Metazoa; phylum Arthropoda; class Insecta; order Diptera; family Culicidae; genus Aedes; species Aedes aegypti. The sequence goes on from NC_035108.1 coordinate 286,169,134, forward strand.
TACTCGAGTTCTTAGTAGGTATATTCAGGTAGCGAAAGATGTCTACATTTTCGTACGTTCCTGAAATTTGTGAAATCATTTCTGAGGTATCCAAATTCCGCGGTTGAAGATTTAAACTGAGTATCATTAGTAGATGGCTCGGGATTTTCTGAGTATCTATTCAGGATAAAATTCATACGAATCTTCAAGCTTTAGATTAAAATTATCAAGATCTCAGTTATCATACTAGTTTCCAAAAACGCTTTAAAAATATCTAACAGGTATTTTTCAGTAAAGAAAGACTTTTGGTCAGTTTATTCAGTATTATGCAAAAGTAGTCAGATATATCTCTTCTTGTATATATCGTTATTATTACGGCTCAAACAAAGACGAGATAAAGACCTCCATGTTCCTTGTAGTTAGAGTTACTGTGCACGTGCTGTGCCCTTAGATGCAGGAGCCTCATTAATTGCAAGTGCACGGACCCGCTGTACATTGTGAGACCTATTTTTGGTGCGCCTCATTTTTCTTGAGATGTGTCTCAATGTGGTCTCATGCGCTCCGTCACATGCGCTGTTAAATATTCGGCGCAATACAGTCGCCTCTCCACATCTGTATATCGAAGGGACCTCTCCGTTACCAAGAAAATAAAAAAAAAAACAGACGTCGTTTTGCGTTCATGATTTGTTTTGAATTCCAAAAATTTGGTCTAGTAACCTTTGATAATGGCCATATCGACATGGAGAAAAAAATGGAAACAAAAAATCAACAGAAACACATCGAGAGAGAAAATGTATGCAGAATGAAAGGACCGAAGAAATCATCGACATAAGGTGCGATATCGATATATGGAACATCGAGATGTTCCACACGGGAAAAAATTCTGTGGTAAAAATTACTATTGTAGCTGACTACGCCCATTCTTGAAACTACCATGGAATTTCAGACCAATTTACTATGTTTACGGTACATCCCACCACATTACTGGTACATTTGACAGAAATAATTTACAACAATCTGATTTCGACAACAGACATGGTAAAATCAAGCGCATTTCTGGTCTGCTGAAAATTGCCGGTGCGAGCGCTTAAGTTAACCCCCAAAAATGGTAGTTTTTACCGCACAATTTTTTTGCGTGCAGATATCGTCGATTGTAATTGAACTGGTGACAAAATATTTCAATGAGGATCGAAATTATAACTCTCGGATCGCGAGTCTTCGACCTAGACACCTGCATAATGCAGCGAAAATAGTTTTTTTTAAGACACCAACACGTTAATGTTTCCAGTGCGCTATTTGCCCTTTGAAGGAAGCACCACACTAGACAACGGACTAGCATGCAACGCCCAGTGGCACAGTCGGAAAACATTCCTCTCGAAAAGTTTTTCGGCCTGAGGCGGGAATCGAACCGAATTAGCACGATGCGGCTTAATGCCTTGGTGACACTAATCGCACGGCTACGAAGCCCACAAAGTAGTTGTAGAGGCTCTTCATTACTAAAGCCCTCAGTACACTCTTTGCCAAGTGTGCAAATTTTTCCACACGCATAAACTAACACTTCAATATCCACTTGACACTTCAGATGTTTTGTCATTGTTGAGACCGATGTTTGCATGTTGGTTTATGCGTGCGGAAAAATTTGCACACTTGACAAACAGTGTACTGAGGACTTAAGCAGTTGTTTCACAACTTGGCTACCGATGGCGAGCCGTAGCGCCGAGCAACACATGGAACGAGTCTCCCCGGGTGCACATCACCTAGCGCGCGCTTTTAGAATTTTCGTGAGCCTCCGGCTAGCGCAGCACACTAGGATTCCGATGAGCTGAGAGACGGTTTGGTTGGAGGCTCGTCAGTACCGTTTTGATTCATATTACGGACACTTAAGGCCTCAGTGAAGTATAACCCAGCTTGGACCATACAAAATAAATCATTCTGTATGATTTGTTGGCGTTATCGAGCGTCGGAAGCCCTTAACTTTCGGATGGTGGGTATAGAATACGCGTCCGCAAATTGAATAATTTTAAATAAATCAAAACGTGTGGCCTTTTCATGATTCTTATTCCGGACGCTCCCTCACTTTTGCCTCATATTCCGGACGCTTTGATTCGAATTACGGACAGCTCATGATAATCATTAATGGAACAGTCAAATCATCAATTGAAATCGTTCAACCACTTAAGAGACGTCTAAGGTAGTTGGGCATTATAAATTTGCAACGATATTTATGGAAAAAACCTAATAAAACGAGCCTTGAAAATGAGAACTTTTGGATGGCGAAAATTGAAACATTTCGTGTGAAATGTTTCCCATACAAACGAGAGTGTCCGGAATTTGAAGCTGTCCGTAATATGAATCAAAACGGTACGTTTCTGTGCTCCTGAGAAATAAGTAACTCTACTTGTAGTTGGTTAAAATTTTATGACACTTTGAGTAATAGATCAAAATCTAGAATGCCGTGAAAAGTGTACTGCAATATGTCAAACTTGGGTACCCTTTGTAGTACCAAGGGACCAAATATTGTTACTAGAAGTGTTACCTGAATATACTGAGCCCGCCTACTATGTCTTTATTTCGTCTTTGGTTCAAATTAACCAATTCATTAATTTGGTTTTTTTCTGGGAAACAACTGGATGGTTAGGGAAAGTCAGGGAATTTCATTTTCAAAATTCGGTCGACACCCTGACGGAAAAACAGAACTAAAACTTAGATCAAAGTGCTAAACCATGTTGCGGTTGCACGTAAGTGTCGGTGGCAGATTGATCGATAACAATGTGGTCGATGGACAACAATGAAACTGTATAACACAATCCAAGTTAATGTTTATGTAGTTTATTCATTCTTTTCAAAGATTTGCAAACCTTTATATAGTATCACTTATTATATAAAGAAAATTGGGCAAAACCTCATTCAAAAGATCTCGACAAACCGAGACGAAGTCTGAAGTCCAAATTGATTGTATATCCCGGGATAAAAATGTTATGTTCCAATGTAAAGCTTAAGTTTTGGAATTATTTTCCTCATACAGTATTTCTTAAATATTTTTACAAAGTCAATATAGCTCACAAATTTCATTGGTCTTATAAAACTTGTAACTTTAAAATCATACAACACATTAACCAACAAGTTAGATATTTTTAGAAATAAAAAATGTTAGAACCTTCTGTTCGTCTATGTTTGTGAAAGTGTATGCGAATTAGAAAATGCATACAAAATAATGCGTAGGTGTCATATATTATGCTTTGCTATTCTGACATCACTCTGCATATTTCAACAGATTCAACTCATAAATTTAACACAATTAAACTGGTTTTCGGCATTTTCTATGCCTAAGTAATGTCCCAATACCACATAAACCTAAGCTCCATTAAATGGAGTCGTATTCAAACTCAGTAGCAATTGTACCTTGAGTCACCACCAGCAGCACCACTCTAATTATTTATACAACAAGCGTGCTTTTCCAGAGCAATGTGTATTTAAACAGTGATGAGTCGATCTTGAGTAGATTCTTTCAATAACTAAATAAAATATTTTGCCAGAAATCGGTGTCAAACTTTACATATATTAAACTGAATAATTGGTTATGATATATGGTTGGTTAAGACTGGGCTGGTATTATCATTGACAGCCTAATCTTTACAGTACAGAAAATCGTCCAAAAACTATTAGTCCCTATGCACCATCTGTTCATTTATTTTCAAGTAGCATACGACATATCGATCTGTAGAAGGAGATGGAAGAGCTTTCTCTGGAATGTCAAGAGACCGAATAGAGCGACGGTGGACGGTGTGCCGAATTGCGTGAAGCTTTCGGACGAACACTGCCATTCGTTCGAATTCCGCCGACACGGCTCGAGGTGGACCTGCAATCGACTCACCCCTTTAAAACTAAATAGCAATCTATGTTATCCATAAGTAGGTATGTTTGGTAGATCCTCATCGTCTATTAAGGAATGAACATTGTGCGAGAATAACAAATCTCGAATTTATTTATTTTATATAAGTTATAAGGGAAATCGGGGCAGTTTGGTCACCTTAAGGAAAAGTCGATAAAAGTGCTGAAAATATTATGGAATATTTGGATTTTTCAATGATCTCCAACAATTTTTAGATGAATACACTAGATTTTCATGATTTCCGTTGTCTTATGAAATTCACGAATATATGAATTGTTTTTAAAAACTTGTCATTTTTCGAGTCGAATTTTTTACCGATGGGTTGATATGAGTACCTTATTTTGGTTGTGAAATTAAATCATATATTCTAAAAATTCAATTTTGTTCTCACAACACTTGAAAATTATTACTATTTTAAACACTACGTGGAAAAAGATTAAATTTTAAAGAACATTCTGACAGTCAAATATCATTATTCTAAAGAGGAAGGATACTATGTACTGCCATGAATCGCAAATCAGTCCAATCTGCATTTTCGTCAAAATTGATTTGATATCAGGTTTCAATATAGGTATCTTTCTTTGTTCTTTAAGCTACACTAACGAGACAATCCGTTTTGTTCGGTAAAAATAGGAAAACACACCAAGTCAGATTGTCCCACAATTATAAGTAACCGCAAGTCAGTCCCACTACAGCTTTCTGCACCGTGTAACGCAACAATGAACCATGTGTTGGTCTTCTTTATATTTTTCTCGAAAGTATATCGATATTGGGGCCTTCCTTAGCCGAGTGGTTAGAGTCCGCGGCTACAAAGCAAACCCATGCTGAAGGTGTCTGGGTTCGATTCCCGGTCAGTCCAGGATCTTTTCGTAATGGAAATATCCTTGACTTCCTTGGGCATAGAGTATCATCGTACCAGCCACATGATATACGACAATGGTAACTTTGGCGAAGAAAGCTCTCAGTTAATAACGGTGGAAGTGCTCATAACAATACTAAGCTGAGAAACAGGCTCTGTCCCAGTGAGGACGTAATGCCAAGAAGAAGAAGAAGATATCGATATAAGAAGCAACATGTGAAAGTTTTATTAAGATACAAGGTGACGACTTCGGAAACAAAGTAAATCCGTTGGTCCCGAGATATTTTATAGAATTTATTTTTGTGAATTTTAACTCATCTGCCTAAGTCCAAGAGATCTTGCAAAGAGGTCCTGAGATGAACTACCCCAAAGCTAAAAATCGATACTGGTTACTTGTAACAATGTTTAAGTCGAGAAAGATTTGAGATTATTTACGCGATCAGAATTAATTTTAAGATTTTTACAAAAATTACTAGGTACAACTGAAGCGTAGGGTATTGAAAAATCCCGAGAATTGTATTACGTAATCAAGAATCAACCCTAAGGGGATTCCTGGGAGGAAAGGGTCTGAGACCAAACGTAATGCCAAGCGTGTGCTAGAATTTTTAAAGGCCGCTCAACATCTTCCAATCTGCTAGAATTTGTATCTTTTATTCTCAACGCAATGGACAATGGCAAGCACGTAGAAGCCCTCTACACTGACTTCAGTAAGGCATTTGACCGAATCGACATACCATTATTAATCTTCAAATTGCAGAAAATAGGAATGGAGCCAGGACTCTTGAGTTGGATCCAGTCATATCTATCACATAGGAAACAAATTGTGCGCTTTCAAAATAAATTATCAGCACCCATTTCTGTAACCTCTGGAGTACCTCAAGGTTCTCATTTAGGCCCACTTCTTTTTATTTTGTATGTAAACGACATTTCCTTTTTACTTAGAAAAATAAAATTTCTTATATATGCAGACGACATGAAGCTCTTCATGGAAGTAAGTAATTCTAGCGAAGCAGAAGAATTCCAGAATGACATTAACTTATTCTTCACTTGGTGCCATAAAAGTTTACTTCAGCTCAATATCAAAAAATGTAATTCAATAGCATTTAGTCGAAAATATGTAACACCACCAATTGAAGTATTTTTAGGAAATCAAGTAGTACAGAAGTGTAAAATTGTAAGGGATTTGGGCGTAATCCTAGACTCTAAACTCACTTTTGTAGAACATTATAATTCCATAATAAACAAAGCAAACAGCATGCTTGGCTTCATTAAGAGGTTCAGCAACAACTTTCAAGACCCATATACTATTAAACTATTGTATACTACATATGTAAGACCAATTCTGGAATACTGTCACCTAGTATGGAACCCGTATCATGTCGTACACGAAGAACGCATAGAATCAGTACAGAAGCAATTCCTTTTATACGCCCTTCGGAAATTGAATTGGACTGTGCTGCCACTTCCGTCGTATGAAGCACGCTGCATGCTCATCAACTTGGAAACACTTAAGCAACGCCGGGAATTCGCAATGATTCTCTTTATAAACAACATTATTTCGAACCGTGTAGACTCCGCTGCACTTCTTTCTCAACTAAACTTCTACACACCCTCTCGGCATTTAAGAACAAGAAAATTATTTTCAGAAAAATCATGCAGAACGCATTATGCTCAAAACGGACCAATAAACCGTATGATGCGTCAGTATAATGTACATTGCGAATTCATTGGCATTACTATGTCCAAAGAGCAGCTTAAAACACAACTAAAGAACAATAGAAGTAATCCATAGCATGTAAGAAAGTATTGTAATTATTGTATGTAGTCTACCTATGCTTGACGAAATAAATAAATAAATAAATAAATAAGGGCGTAAGTCGCATGATCGATTTCTCTTAATCGATCCTCTCTTCTGTGAATAAAGTTGACAAGATGCGGGTTTGTTAGCATTTTTTCAGTTCAGCACGCTAGGCAGCTATACAATTTTGCGTCCAGAGGTGAAAAAATGCTGACAATGCTGCAGCTTGTCACCTTTATTCACAGAAGAGAGGATCGACGAAGAGAAATCGATCATGCGACTTACGCCCTTATTCAAGCACACGCTTGCCTGTTCTCTTTACACATACATGCAGATAATGGCGCTGGGTTCATTGGGTCGACGAAAAGCGTCAACCCTACAATCCTTGAGTTATTTTCTCAAGCGTAAGAAAGCACATGGGCAACAACTTTGACCAACTGTCTAAATATTCTCGCTTCACTCATAGTAATTCCCATAAAAACATGATGTTTAGCTAAATCAATTTTTTGAATCACCCAAATGTATTAAATGTACTCACCTCCGTTTGCACCATAGCTGGCCGCTGCGATCGCAGTATCCGCACCGTCTGGAACACGTCCAGCACCCCTTCGTACTGCATTCGCTCTAGCACTATACTGAGCGAGATGAACACGCCGGTCCGTCCGACGCCGGCACTGCAGTGCACCGTGATGGGACCATCCTGGCCGAATTGCTCCTTCGTTTTGTGCACTTGACCGATAAAGTCGATGAAGCCTTCGCCCGATTTTGGCACTCCTTGCTCGGGCCAGTCGATGAACTGGAACTGGCGAACCGTGCGCGACGATCCATCCCGTGCATCGGTCACTTTGAACTCGCGCAGTTTGTACTGGGGCATGTTGTACTCAGCAATGGGATCAACCACGTAGCATTGATACCGGACCGAACGTTCGTGGGGCCAGTATTGGAAACATTTTTCCTGTTGATGGATGTAGAAAATTGAGCATGAATACATATTAAATTTTGAGCAAATCAATACTTACCCTTCCCATTTCTTTGAGCTTTGTTAACATCACGACAATCGTAGAATTGTGCTCCCACAACATTCGCCAGAAGTCTTCCGCGGTTTCCTGAAGCGGTCCCTGTGCAGCAATGTACGCGTTCCGGTATCGATAGCTGTAAAAATGTGTTGTTAGTAACATCTCTTATAACCGCGAGTGATAAAACAAAACTTACCCATCGACAAAACTGGCATTGATGTAGTCGCTACCTTCAACTCCACGTATTGGTGTCAAACAGACCCGAGATGCTTCATATGGCAGTATGTGAACCAGTCGGTTCTTGTGCTTGTTGCAGGGCAAGTTCGCCGTCACGAAGCGAGACGAGTCGGCCTTAACGTTTGATAACTTTTTGAACTCCATTTCCATTCCGGTGATGTTCTCTCCTGGCTCGGTTTGCATAAGTTTTTGTATGTGATTGTGGAGACTTCTAGCGGGAACCTCTGTGCTACCGCAGATGACCGCTTCCAATAGCGCATCGTGGATGAAGATATATTGATCCTCGGTTTGCACCATATAGTTACGCTGCGCTCGCAAACAGGTCACGTGGCCGTAAATGTCGATCATCTTTTCATGACGCATGCGTTCCAGCATTGAGTCAATCACAATGTAGCACCCAGTTCTTCCAACACCCGCCGAACAGTGTACGATGATAGGTCCCGAATCCGGTGGTGTGAGTACCTTGGTGCGTTTCAAGAACTGCAAGAATGGAGCCGGATGATCCGGTACGCCATGATCTGGCCATGCAGTGAATTGGAGTTGCTTGATCTCTCGTCGCTCATTGCTTCCACTACGGCAAATTTGGAACGTCCTTATGCTGTAAGTAGCTAATTCCTGAGTTTCCGTGATTGTCACCGTCATGACGCCATAAACTTCGGTGCCACGTGCCGGCCAATACATGTCACATTTAATGCGGGACCGTTCCTCCAATCGAGTCATCATGACTATGGTAGATGATTTCAACTCCCAACACATTCGCCAGAAGTCGCCAAACGTTTCTTGTAGGGGTCCTTGCGTGGCAACGTAGGCATTGTGCTTTCTGTAGCCATCGCAGTAGTTGGCATTGATGTAATCCGATCCGGGCACGCCCTCGATCGGTTGCAGGATCACTCTGCTATGGTCATACGATGTTACATTTGCGTATCGGTTTTTGGGTTTGTTGACTTCCATGTTTGAGTGATCCCAGGTGAACTGTTGTCCCGGTTCGATGCTTTCGTATTCTTGTGAAAATTTGAGATTATCGTTTGCCTTCAAGCGCTCTACGTGGTTGGCTAGTTCCGAGATCGGTATAGGCGGATGGCTGATCATTCCAGGAGTTTGGAAGTTGAGACGTCGCATGTCGACCGGATCGGTAGGAGCTGGACCCGCTCCCAAATCGGCAGCCATGAGTGGGCGAGTTACTGCAGCTTGGTCGGGTGTTTTATACGGCTGCCGGCGTCTCTTAACAAAGTAAATGATTACTAAAAGGAAGGACAGAACGAGTGCAGCGATAATAGGTCCAACGACCCAAATCATTCCAGGTTCTTCACTTTTACCCCGGATGAGAATTTCCGGATCTTGCGGCACGTTGGGATTCGGTCGATGTGGCGGTTCTCCTGTTGGAGCTTCCTTCATGTCTAGAGCAAGGAACTCGGAGAAAGGACTCGATGTGTACAGATGCTTCTGAGGAGTGTCTACAACGGCTCGGACAAAGATTCGGTATCTTTTTCCGCGTTCAAGCTTTTTGTTGGTAAAATTGTGATTGGTTTCGCCAGATCCAAGGTGGAATGTGTATGGGATGTTCCTTTGCAGGAACATAGCTGCTATGTACGGTGCATTGAGTCGTTCGGATCGAGTCTTGCTCGGGAGTAAATCTTCTGTAAGGAATTGATCCGGATGTTTGTGAAGGTTGGATTTGTCTTCTGGAACAACGATCAAGTAGTAATGCGATATTGGTCCGTATTCTTCCGAAGCTTGTGGCAGAATGACCTGAATTTCTTCACCATTTACAACGCCATAAAAGTCCGGTTGGACCATCGGTTGTGGGGCTGCCATTTGAGTTGTGACTGTGATTTTTGTAGGTGGTTTATAGGAATAATCGGTTGGAATTGCGCTGACATTGACAAAATATGTCGTAAAAGGCGACAGGTCTGAGATGGTATGTTGAACGCTATGACTTTTCAGAACAATTTCGCGTTTCGGTAGGACTTGCTTTTGAGGTATACCTTGAGAGTCGACAAACTCTTTAACGGCATCGAAGGAAATTTTGTAGTTCGTGGGGTTCAACCGGATTGGTGGAGCCCAGTTAAGGGTCATGGAGTGTGTGCTTACGTCGTGGGCTCTGAGGTTTAGCGGAACATCTTCAGGCTTAACTTTCACAGTTACTTTCTCACTGAGTCTTCCAGGCCCGGTTTTGTACAATGCAGCGATTGCTATGGCATACTGTGCGAATTTCTCTAGATTCAGGAGATCTGCCGATTCGGTAACTCCGACAACTTTCGTTTGCCATTCGTCAAGGTCTTCGACGGCAGTCATGGTGTAGAATATCTTGTATCCCACAAGTTTACCGCGAGACGGCACAGGCTCCCACCAAACTTCGACAGTTTGCTCAGAAGTGGCCACAGCTTGCACTGATAGAGGAGCACGACCCATATCCCGTTCCGTGGAAATGATTTTCTTCTCGCTGTATGGACCAGCCCCTTGCTTGGTGTATGCTCTAATTCTAACAATATATTCAGTACTTTCTTCGAGATTTGTGAACACAGCTTTTCGCATCGTTGTATTTCTATCCGTACCTAATCCGTGGTCAATCTTCTTGTGGAACTGAACATCATACCGAGTTATCTGCCCGTTTCTATGCTCTCTTGTTGGGGGTTCCCAAGTAATACAGACCACATCGGGGGTCTGGAATCTTACAACGATATCTGTAGGCGGGCCGGTTGGTGTTCCTTCCGGCGTTTGATAATACTTGATCGTCTCTTGTCCGATACCAATGTGATTCATACCGGCTACTCTGAATTCGTACTCTACACCTCGCTCCAGATCGTTGATTCGTTTTGTTAAAGTATTTTCATTCAGGATTGGCTCTTCCTGTAAAGGATGCTCTCGAACGCCCCATTTAACACGGAAACCACGCAATTCACCATACGTTTGCTTTGGCCGTTCCCATTCCAGTTCAATGGACACCGTTGGATCACGCTCTAAAACCTTCAGGTTAACAGTGGGCCTGACAGGAACGCCACCTGGCGTTTTAACCGTAATTGGAGTACTTCTATCTCCATCGCCTTTCCGAGTCAAGGCAGCCACCTGGACGGAATATTTAGTATCCGGCTGCAGGGCAGTGACGTTATACTCCATCGCATCCACCACGTCGAATTTCATCGGCTCATTCAGCAGTCCTCGGCCCTGAAGCGATTGATGAACGATTGTGTGATACGAGACGCATAAAAGACAAAGAATCAATATTGAAACAGGAAACTTACCTCGTCGCGCATCTCCTGGACATGAATGTGATAACCCCGGATAATGCCGTTGCGGTTTTTCTCCTTCGGAGGCTTCCATGTAACTTTGATGGTGGTAGAATTGACTGGGACTGCTAGCACGTCCTGTGGCTCTCCGGGCACTGTAAGTTTAGCATGCATGCGGGAATCGGAGCGGGGGAGGCGATTGAGGGATTGTGGGAAGAAGGATTAAGAAAACAATCGATTAGCATCAAGAGAAAGTAGCCGTAGTCAGAGGAAACGATTAACACTCAAATCATAATTGAAACATACTATGAAACCCTATCCTACTTTGGCTTATAAGCTTTTTATTCTTTGTTAGTATTTCCATCATTAGCTATTTGTATTTCTTTCTTTTTTACGTTGACTTGCAAGTCAACTATTTTAGTTTAAAGCAAAAATGCGGAATATCGAATTAGTAAATGCAAATTAGTTACAGTTAATTCTATTAGTGCCTAAGCATTTGCTTCAGTACTTTTTTACGTATTACATCCAAGATCTTTCTTTCGATAATTCTACCTAAAATTACTTTAACATCGTTGCTGTCCCTGACACGGAAGGTTGTAGCACAAAGGAAACCATATTGTGTGTAAACTGTTATCGGTTGCAATTGCAGTTGAGTCGAGTAGCACTTTTCTAAATTAGCGAACAATATCGCAACTCGGTTGCATTGCCATGTGCTTGCTTACAATCATCGCAGCTATTGTCGGTTTCCGATGGGGATGGGAAAGAGAAAAGGCACAGCTCAGTACAGGTAGAAACCCGGATTCGAATTTAAACGTTTTATCCAAAGCTGTTCCACGTTTTGCTGGTCGGAGTGTTGGCGCCATTCGGTGATTCTGGCAAACGACTATGCCATTCTGTTCGAATGTTTTGCAATAGTATCACCAATAGAGCTAATACAGCTATTGTTGCTGTTGCCGTTTTTGTTGAGGAGTTTGGAGAATCGTCAAACAGAGGATTATGTACGCACGGCTAATAATGGGGCAGATGGAGGGTTTGTTTGCCATTCTGTTTTGCGCTTTTGCTTGTTTTACGTGTGGAATATGATGCGATTGAATCGTTTCACCATCCCCCCACATATCTGTCTTGTTTTAGATTGGAAATGCCTTTTCGCTATGATAGGTATGAACGTTTGGACAGATTAGATCTGACGAAGTTTGACTGGTTAATCAAGGATGTATTGCATTGATAAATTGTTGGGTATTCTGATTTTGGGTGCCCTTATTTTGGGTAAACATATGTATGAAAGGATACAAGTAACTATTTCAAACGTTTCTCTTCAAAACAGAATTTCTGGATTCAACAGGCATATGATGATCAAAATGCTGCATAGAATACTGTTCGCGCTGAAACAAGAATAATGCTTGTTGCTTTTATTTACCAATTTTTGTTTCAAATTATTCATATTTTTTAACAGCTTAGTTTATTTAAAACCATCAGATATTCTTCTTTATTTTGAAAAGGTATACATTGCGTCTCTAGTAGAAATAGAAATATTCATTTTTCTCTTTCAAGATTTTCTAAATGTTTATGTTTCCTACAAAGTTGTCACCCGTATGAAAACACATGTTTTTGCTGAGCATTACAACTCCATATCTCTCTGTATAAAGAATTTATTGTTGCTTACGACTTTGTGTAAAGAGGCGCAGTTCGGCCACCTTAAAGACAAATTGATAAGAGTGCTTCAAATATTACAGAAATATCTTCCAATGTCTTCCAACAATTATTACAAAATTTACAAATGAATGAATGGTTTTTCAAATTTTTTCGTGTCGTTTTTTATTGATGAGAAGATATGAGAACCCTATGTTTGGCTGTGAAAATATCTTACACTATTTAAAAATTATTTTTTTCAGTATAAGGTACCGCGGGGCAAGTGGGTAAATGGGATAAGTAAAAATAATTGATATATTTTACTGAATTAGGGGGGTCCGTAGCCTTGAGGTTACGCTTTCGCTTCATAAGCGAAAGGTCATGGGTTCAATTCCCAGCCCCTCCACAAAAGGGGAGCACATCCATCCTCCGTCAGTATCAGATGGTGACTGAGACAAACTGACCCTCTTCGAAGGCAGCTAGCCTCAAACGACTTAGGAACACGGCAAAAATGAACCACCGCAAGAGCAATGGACTATGGCTTATGGAAATCGATTGGACTAAACAGCAGAGCTCTCTCCTACATACTCGGTGTGAGAGTTAAAAAGTAGAGGAGAGTGAAAACAGATGTAAATATAGATTAGTTAAAAATAGATATGTATCGGTAAAGTAGATACAGATGAACTGATTCAGAAACAGTAGTGGCTACGAGCACGGAGTGCCTTAAAAAAATATCGAATATGTGAATTAACGTTTTAAACTCATGCGAAAACCATTGAGGCCATTCAGTACATTAAAATAAGTAAGGCAGCGTCCATTAATTACGTAACGTTAAAATTTTTTACCCCCCCCTCCGCGTTATTTGTATAAAAAAACATTTTTTGTATGAGCCGTAACGCTTGAGCCTACTCTCCACTTCCCCCAGAGTGTTACGTAATTTGTTGACGCCGCCTAAGAGATTTCTGAAAATTTTCAGCCATTATTGCATAATAGAGCGAAAGATTGTTAACCTGTCAACTATCACTCCGTAACAAGTTGGCGGCGAGCAATCTTATTTTAATATTTTCAGTGGAAAAAAGTTGCGGAAAATAGTTTTCTGTACCACTTCTAAGATGTCCCCTCTGACAGTTTCAAACTGCAATAAAAAAAGTTTTAGAATTAATTTGACGTAGACCTAAAAATAACTAAATTGAAACACCGTCAATTTTCTAATCAAGTGGGGCAGGTGAAAAGTTTCTCATTAGAGATTGAATTTGTATTTTCTCTTTAGGTAGCTATAAGTAAACAAGGTTTGCAATTATCATAGAACAACAGAACGTGCTGATAATTCAAGAAACACTCTACTCAACGCGTTAAAAGCTATTATCATGGCCAAATCATAAAACTTCTCTAAAAGAGGTTATCAAATATTACGATATTAATATGTCTACTTTGGAAAGCTAATTAGAAGGAAGTAGTCGTTGAATGAAAAGTTCCAATATAAGAGACGGCACGGAAATCTCGTGGAACGTCTATGTAAAGCTCGTTCAAAACATAAAAATGGGGTATAGGTCTATCCACAAAAAATTTAAATACTTTAATAAAGGATTTCGTTGATTTCTCCCGAAGAGTTATCCGACGTCATATCTGACTTTCTTAAAAACGAATAACGAGCGGTGGAAATACTACAGAGCACAAATGCAATTGCTGTCCTTTATCGCAACTATTGGTACAAGTGAGAAAAGTTTAAGCAGTTTTGATGGTATTTCATCAATTTTGAACTACCGCAACTAGAGAAACAAGTAATTTGAGCTTTGAAACCAGTATCACATAAACAGCGCATGAAACATCTCACATATCGGATAGCGCATGAAACAGCACATGTGTAGTCAAGCTCGTATGTTCATTGCGACAATGGGCCGTATGAATAAAATGTAGTAAAGTTGAGTTTACTACATTCTCGGTAGTAAACGCTATATGTGGAACACGAGTTTGTGTCATTTTCCTTTCTACACCTTTCGAACATACTACAAACAACGCATTGCTATGAATAAAGGTAGCATTTACTACAAAGCTACTGGTAGTTAGCTTCAGAGGTTGCTACACATGCTTTGAGATTGCGGAATTGAATGGAATAATTTACTTTTGAGTAAAAATTATGGGAAAACGATATGAGTTTTGATATTTCGGAAGGTTTTTTGAGTTTTGCTTAGGAATTCTGAGGTTACGAAAACATTCGCCCGCCAATGCTGAGATTCTGGTAAGATTACCGGCAGTAGCAATTTGTAATATCCGTGTGAATTCTGGCATTACGATAATTACGTTATTTTCTAGGAATTTTAGGATGTCGGTAGGAATTCAGATATTTATAATGTAATTTGGAATTTTACTTGCAAACTCTGACATCTCAGATTTCCTTTTGAATTCCGGAATTCCTGTAGGAACTTTGGGATTCCGATAGGGATGTCGGATTTTTTTATGATAATTCTGGAAGTTTAATAGGAAGGAATATTGCGGAAATATTAGGAATCTGGTAAAAACTCTAGAATTGGGGTGGGAATGAGATTCCGAATATTAATTTCTTGGAATTCTGTGGGTATCTTTGAGACGGTATTTCTGTAAGAATCTATGAGATTGCGGAGGGATTCCTGCGAATTATTGTTTAAATATTTGTAATTCTGAAAATCAATCTTCGTAATTATTGTAAAAACCTTTAAGATTCCGTTGATCTCCAGTTCCGTTGGAATTTCAAAGCAAAGCTTTAATATAAACGATTTGAATGTCGGTAAATATTTTATAGATTTCAATGGGATTTTTTGTGAAATCGACAAGAATTTTAATAATTTCAAAGGGAACCCTGGTGTTTTAGGGGAGATCCTCATTGAATTCTAACGACTACCAATGGAATCACTACAATTCCCATAAAAATCTCGACATTCTAAGTTCTAGACATTCCAAGGATACTATCAGAAACCCCACCAAAATAACGAGAATATCGCAGAAACACTTAGAACTTCCGGAATTCAACATGCTGTTAAGAAAACACACGGGGAGCATCAAAATTCTACCGCAATTTCACCAGAATCTCAGTACTGGTGCTAGAAAATATGTGGTTCCAAATTTGATAGCTGTAATCTCAAGATCTCTTCATAGATGTTAAGCTAGTATTTAAAAAATCATCAATCACTGGCGTTGGCGAAGGCCGAAAACCACCCAGAAAATTCTTTGATGTACCATCATCATAAAATCATAGACATAAAGAGAATACCAGACTAATCGCAAAATTACACTACAAATTTTGTCAAATAACAGCACCTTCATGATTTGTGCAAATTGTCGCGTAATCGATTAGATTCCATGCATTTTCTTCATATGCATGATTGTATTAATTTTAGGCGTCACTCTGAATAGACTGTTCTTTACGTGCAGAATCACTCTGCACTCTGAAGGGAAATTTCTTAACGTGCAGCTTCAGTCACTGCTCATGTTCGAAAGTAGTAAGTACTACATGTTCGAAAAGTTTTTTATTCATACCAAAAGTGTAGTAAACTTTGTGGATTTTGTTTTTGAGTAGATGCTACATGTAGTAAAGTTCAAAGTTTTTTATTCATATCACCCAATGTTGCGATGAGATTTTACTTCGTGAGACACATCGGAATATTAAGAGCATGCGACTTGTCGCACTTATAACAGTTGAGTTGTGTATGCTCTGTTCGTGACGTTCTCCATAATACAAAGAGAAATGTGACAGCCGATCGCATTGCTCACGGTCTCATTGATGCGGTCGTGAGATTTCGATAAGCCTGATCAATAATACAAATTTCTTTGTTTACATGTTACTTATGTTCATAGCACAGACAAACAGACGTAACACTTAGAAGAAATCCCGATCAAAATCATAGTCACGATGGCATGTACGCCCAATGCTAAAATCGGTGTGTTTGGCCGACGAGCCAACAGATGGCGTTAGTGTGTAAACGTCAAACGCGAACAAAAACGATGCGAGCGCTGCGGGTGGTGGATTGGCCACCTACCATATATTTGAATCGGTCGTTAAAAAGGTGGTCGATGGACATCGGTGAGAGTGTGACGTCTGTTTGTCTGTGTTCATAGGGACGCCTTAACAAATGTTAAAGGTAATAGAAATCGTAAATATTACTTAGTTTTTGAATTAATTCTTCAAAACGATGAACCCCACAAGTGGGGCAAGTGAAAAGAAAAGATATCTTTTTCAAAAACTTTTTATATATTTTTTTTTCTTTAATTTTACCTAAAAATCAAATTCAGCATTCTGCTTATATTAAGTGGGAGTCAAGCTAAACAATATACACGACCTCATTTGTTTCAATTTAAAGTGTCTAGAATTTGAAGAATCATAACTATGCGAATTCCTTTACCCACTTGTCCCACAGTACCTTACTTGGAAGTTAATAGTATAAACAGAACGAGCATAAATATTAATTTTTTAACCTTCCAGTCGTCGCGCGGTTTGCCACCGTCAGATCCACCACGCTGCTGTTGTGAACGAAAAGCGAGGTTTTTTCAACAGTGTTGTACAAAATACAACAGCGCGACGACTGAAGTGTTAAGAACATTAACATACTAAAATGACGAAATTTGTAAGAGATTTTTGGGACAATATGCACACTCAGATTAGATTACTGGGGTCGGTAAAATTTTACTGGGTTTTTGAACTACCGAAAAAGTCAGTAAAATGTAGATTATCGTCATGCATGATTGAATGGCAAATATCGCCAGGTTTTATTTTTCATTGGTAATTGGTATAGCCCACCGCAAAATTTCAAATAAAAATTCCTGTTTTTCGGTTTTTCCTTTCTCGGTAGTTCAAAAACCCAGTAATTTTTACCGAACAGATTGAGTGTGTGGGCAGTGTTTCCGAACATTTTTTTTTCTACGAACTTAGAACAATGACTTATGACATGTCCATTGCTTCATAACCTTGTTAGCTTTAGGGTTGCATGCTATTTCTGATGAAATTTAAAAAAATTATGCGCTTTTCAAAGGATGCTCAATCCACCCCATTGGCAGAAGTACCGTTTTGATTCATATCACGGACAGCTTTTGATTCCGAACACTCTACTTTGTATGGGAAACATGTTTTTTGGACATATCTTTTCTGCACGATGAACTGCTTTGTAGGAAACATAAACATTTAGAAAATCTGAGCACACATGTGCATAGACATATCAAATCCATATAATCAGATGAAAGCTAAGGCTTGGGAGATTCGATTATAAAATAACACGGAAAGATTTGAGAATAATTGTCGTTTTCAGAAGCTTAGAAATAATGCTAACCAACAGTACATAACAGCACTTCAAAACAATAAACTAATATAAAAATCAAACGAAATAACTTAAAGGCGTCAAACTTATTGTGTTAGATCCAAGCCAGACAGTGGACGGTTTACAGTTGTGCCACTTGCCGCTTGATGGTCCGAATTAGAACAGGGTCCGGATTGAACCAGGCTCCCCTGACAAATATTACCAAAAATAACGTTATGCAATATTAATCACCAGTGTTTGGATTTTGATCCGAATAAGCCGATCGATCCATATTCAGAGAGTGTAACAGTTCGTGGCACATCGCAATCAGAGAGCCCTATGAATGTAAACATTCACTCTCTCGTTTGGCACGTCGCACGAGAGCGTTCAAGAGCAGCAACTCTCACAGACTGTAACAGTATCGAGCCATTCGGGTGATTTATGTTTTGCATAAAATTGGTAATACAGTCGACTCTCCACATCTCGATGTTCTACATCTCGATATCTCTCCCTATGTCGATGATTTCATAAGTACCTTCAGTCTGCATACATTTTTACTCTTCATATCTCGATATCCTCCTTATCTCGATATCTCCATATCTCGATGTGTTTCTATTGATTTTTCGTTCTCAATTTTCTCTCCGTATGTCGATATGACCAATATCGAAGGTTACTAGATCAAAGTTTTGGGATTCAAAACAAATTAGGAGCGCAAAATGACGTCTGTTTGTGTATTACTTTCTTGGCAACGGAGTGTTTTTAAATCTAGTATTCATCAAAAATTTGTTATTTGTCACGATCTCTCCCTATCTCAATGGTCCCTTCGATATCGAGATGTGGAGAGGCGACTGTAACTTTCATATTTTCTGTTAATGCAGCCTTTAACAACATCATTATAATCTATTGGATACTTGAACATCCCTTTGACGGCAAACATAGCACAGAAAATAAAAAATATTCGCCTCTGTTTCTTGATCAGAATGAGAGTGGGTCAGCGAATGTTACAAGTGTTGGCACACAATGATCGACGCCGAACAGTGGTTGGTGTGTGTGTCCTGTTTTCGTCCATGGCTAAAGAAGTAACGATCTGCCACGAACGATAAATTTCATGCGTGTTGTATGAATGCAGGCATGATGTCTCTTACCAGACTGCTTAAAATTGAACACGAGTTGGAAATAAGAAACAGCATAGAAAACCGAAAACGGAGCCCAACGATAATGCAAAACCGAAAACAGCGAAACGTAGAAACTTAGGCGAGGCCCTTGTTATCAAAACGGAGGAGGCTAAATACGCCGAGGTTCTGAAGGAGATGCGAAGCACGGAGAAGTTATCGCCATTGGGCGCAGATGTGCGGAACATAAGGCGGACTAGGATTGGTGAAATGATCCTAGTCTTAAAAAAGGACGCCATGCAAAAGTGTGTAGCCTATAAGCAACTGGCACAGAAGTACTTGGCGACGAGGTTGTTGTAAGATCCGTGATTGCAGAAGCGAGTTTCCAGTGTAAAAAACTGGATGAGGTCACCGATGCTGCGGGTATCGACTGCCCTCAAAGAGCAGCGTGATATCGACGTAGCCTGGAGGGGCTACAAATGGCCCACAGGGCATCCAGGTGGCGGCGATCAGGCTGCCAGTTGCAGAGGCCAACAAAGTGAAGAACTTGGGCATACTCAAGGTAGGCTGGTCGGTTTGCCGGCTGAGCATACAACAGCCTCCTGACGTTTACTTCAAGTATTTCGGGAATAATCATAAACTGATAAGTTGTTGAATTGCAATGGTCTCGACATAAGTAAGCTGTGCAGAAAATACGGCACCGAAGCCCATAGGGCAAGCGATTGTAAGCAAATCGCTAAGTGCCTAATATCTGTCGACAGAGCAGACAACGGACACTTAACGGGCGGACCTGTCAACAACGGGAACTGGGTGGCAGATAGGTCTCAACAGCTATCAGCTACAGGGA
This sequence comes from Aedes aegypti, assembly GCF_002204515.2. Taxonomy (NCBI): domain Eukaryota; kingdom Metazoa; phylum Arthropoda; class Insecta; order Diptera; family Culicidae; genus Aedes; species Aedes aegypti. Next base: position 286,188,994 of record NC_035108.1, read on the forward strand.
CGACAGAACGCTACCAATCAAAGAAGTAGTCCCTATCTCAAATGACGGTTTGACAAAAATCAACGGCGTGTTCTATTGCAGCTTTTACGCGCACCCAAGGTGGTCGATTGAGGAATTTTCCCACATGGTCGATAGGATGGTAGCCGAACTGGCTAATCAGCAGCCTGTGGTGATAGCTGGTGACTCCAATGCATGGGCAGTGGAGAGGGTTAGCCGTTGCACCAACCAAAGAGGTCAACTATTGTTGGAATCCCTGGCCGCATTAAATATAGAGTTGGCAAATGTGGGTACAGTGAGTACCTTCCGCAGAAATGGTGTAGAATCGAATATCGACGTAACGTTCTGTGTTCCTAACCTTTAAGGTACCATGAACTGGTGCGTTGATGACGGTTATACTCATAGCGATCATCAATCGATTCGCTATAGTATAATACCAGGCGGGCGGAGGGTAGTGTGATGTAACTTGACCCATGCCAGGCCATGCCCCCAGGTTGGAAAACGGCGCGCTTCGACGGTGAAGTATTCACAGAAGACCTAAATGGTGAAGAGCTAGTTGTTGTGATATCACGAGCGTGCCGACAAAAGCCCCTCCTAGAGAGAACAGGCTGCTGGTGTACTGGTGGTTCGAATCAATTGCAAATCTTCGAGCAATCTGCCTACGGTTAGACGAAGATTGCAACGCGCACGCACAGAAGCACAAAGAGAAGAACGCAATGAAGCACTCAGCGAGGCAAAGTTAGCGCTCAAAAAGGAAATCAAGAGTCGAAAACGGGTATGCTTTGATGGTCTATGCCAGAGTGCCAATTCGAGTCCGTGGGGTGACGCATACAGAGTGGTAACGGCTAAAACCAAAGGTGCCATAGCGTCCCAAAAGAAGTCGCCCGAGTTGCTGCGATCGATAATCGATCTTCCCGCATCATCCCACAAGCCCATGCAGCAGATGAAGAAGAAGAAGTGGCGAGGGTGACGAACGAAGAGCTGACAAAAGTCGTGAAATCTTTCGCGCCAAACAAGGTACCGGGACCCGATGGTATCCCAAGTGTTGCCTTAGAAGCGACAAAGAATGCGGATCCGGACATGTTCAGAACCACGATACAACGGTGCGTTGATCAAGGAATCTTCTTGGATGTAAGGAAGCGACAGAAACTGGTGCTACTACCAAAGGCAGGGTAACCACAAGGTGAACCGTCGACGTATAGACCTATCTATCTACTAGATACGACGGTAAAGTTGTTGGAGAGGTTGATCCTCAACAGGCTAGTACCGTACACGTAAGGTGCGGACGGCCTGTCCGACAACCAGTTTGGATTCAGTAAAGGTAAATCTTCTCTGGACGCTATCCGGTCGGTCGTTTAGACAGCTGAGGTGGCAATCGAGCATAAAAAGAGCGGCATCCGTTACTGCGCGGTTGTCACTCTGGATGGGAAGAATGTGTTCAGAATGTGGAAGCGATAACTCACACACTTCGCCGCCTCACGGTACTGGTGCAGTTCTAGAAGGCCATTTTGATGATAGAATTCTACTGTACGACACAGAGGAGAGGCAGAAAAGCGTTAGAATTACCGCGGGAGTACCTCAAGGTTCAATCTTGGGCCCGCTGTTTTATAGAATGCGATGTACGATGACGTACTGAGGCTGCCTCTTCCGACGGGTGTTAAGATTGTTGGCTTCGCCGGCGATATGACCCTAGTGGTCAACAACCGCTAGTCCGAGTAACTGGCGCTTATCTCGGTAGGTGATTGCACCATAGAATCCATGCGATCCCTTAAGCATCTTGGGGTAGTGATCGATGACAAGCTCATCTTCGCTAGCCATGTTGAATATGCCTGTAAAAGGGCATCTACGGCTATAGCGACGCTTTCGAGGATGATGTCTAACAGCTCTTCTATAATTATCAGCAAACGCAAGCTCTTGGCAAGCGTGGCGCTATCCATACTATGGTATGGAGGACCAATCTGGTCAAAAGCGCTTAGAGCGAGCAGAAACCTAAAGCGGTTGAAAAGCACGTACAGGAGCATGTGCTTAAGAGTAGCAAGCGCCGAACGGTGTTTAAAAAGGCCAGGATGACGCCCATCGGGCTCACCATCAAGGAAGATTTTCATTGCTTCAACCAAAGAGGTACCAGAGGAGTTGTTTATTCGGCTAGGAGAAGCAGTTTGCATAGGCTAATTCTGCAACATGTGCTAAGTTTTATATGCACTGGCCCCTCCCCGAAGAAATACCGTAAGGTGATTCCGGGAAGATATGAGTCTGAGGCCAAGGGTAATGTCGGTGCACTGTACACCACTTAAACAATTCAACAAGAATTTCTCAAGTGCAGTGCATGCGCTGGTTTTAGTGGGTCGTCGTTGGTGCGGCATCTCCACACTCCCTGAGTTACCTTCTCAGGGAGTCTTTTTGCAGATTCCCCCTTGAAAAAACAAACAAAAAACAATCTTTTGTAATTATGTCCATTAGAGTTTCGACTAGTGTATTTGTCATTTTGGGCGCAATTGAACCTGATCAACTAGCAACTATACGCAACGAAACTGTGGCATAGGGTAAACTTCCAATACATTTGAAACGAATTATACGAACTTTGAAATGAATGCGCCAGCTGGTGGAGGAGCAATCAATCGAGTTGAAATTTTGGGAGAGCTTTTTTCTCGCCCTAAGACAAAGGGTTTCTACATTTTTTTGTTTAAGTACCAGTCTAATGCATAATTATACCATGTGAATATGAAATCCAGCAAACATGGGACTGACAAGCGCTTATGGGTAGTAAGAATGTAAAGTATGCATAATTTAGGAATTTTTCAAACGGTTTTTTGTAAACTTAATTAATTGTGTATTACTTGGGACAATGTAGATTCGCGGCAAAATTATTAACATTTCTAACTAGTGTAAAAACCCAAAATTTGGGGGCTTTGGCACTATTTCCTATTGTTGGCCACTTTTTGTACAAAATGCATTTTTTTCAAGCAAATTTAAGTTTATCCCATTAAAAGTAAACTCTATTTTACGAATCAAATTTAATGAAATCATTATCCCAACGACAATTTATAAAGCTGAGCGAAATATGACGAAATTGTGTGAGATTGGCCACAATTAATTTTCAGAAGATTATAGTAGGATAGAAGATAAAAAAGTAACGATGGTTGTAAGAGATAAAAATAGACGACACTAGTACTATCCATTGATTTGATTGCTTTTCAGAGAGAAAAAAAACCGCAAAGAAATTGGTTTTAAGAGCTTGGAAATGCATCAAGAAGGAAATCATTTTGATATCTATGCAAGTAATAAAGAATAAAAGTTAATGTTCATGTCAAAGGCTACACTGTAATAGGTACTATGCAAAGCTTATTCGCTTGATGGAAGTCATTGTAGGATAATGCCGGAGCTGGCGATTAAATAGAACTACATTATCACGCAAAGAGAGATAGATAATTGAATTGAAACGATCGGTTCATGGCCCATTGAACGCATATTGGAGAGCAAGATTTTTTCCCTTCTATGGCCCTTGCATTCAATTGAAACTAAGCTTCCGTTAATTAACTCCCGAGAAGCGTTGGCAACTCTATTAGTCACCCATGATCGTTCGAAAGAGTGGGCGAACAACGAACGAGATAAGGACTTCAAACTAATTGACCATAGCTAATTTACTTCATCATAGGAAGGTACGCGCCGTCGAACTAATCGAGCAAAGTTGATAGGTGCCGTTGTACTGTGCCATTGAGGTGATTCAGTGAAGCGATTGATATTTTTATTGATTTCTCGAATTATATTGTATGAGTATGAATACATAATTTCGCCGGATATGCTTTGTGCATAAGGAATAAGATGGACATGTCGGTCGAAGATTACTCACCTGTTAATTGTACAGTGTATGAAATGCTTAATGGCCTGATGAAAAGTTTTTGCTTAAACGATGTCAGATGTGCAAGACATCACCCTCCTGAAGTTTCAAATAGTTTAGAAGAAATTTTGCTATGCGCTATACTATACTAAATTTGAATCGAAATTGATTTCGTACTAGAAAACATTCAACGTTCTGGCTTTGGGTAACGGACGATATATTTTTTTAAATCTTAGTCTGAGAACCCAGCAGCTAAATATTGGTAATTTTTTTAGCATATTGTCATCACAACTCTAAAACAAAAGTTTCAAAAGATACCAAAATTAATGTTTAGTTTACATTTTTATTCCTCTGTCTATTCTTTATCGAGGTCTCGTTAAATTTCTACCGAGACTCTGCAAATGATTAATAAGAAATTAGGTGTTGAATACCGCAAAATCGCTTACTTAACTGCCCATAACTGCATATTTGTAACATTCGACAAAAGTAGGCATTGAGTAAATAGAACACCATTTACCATGCATTTTATGGCAGTATGAGAGGAAACTAAAATTTCTAAAAATTACCGGAACTCAAAAGTGCTTATTTGAGGCTGATATTTTGTACAACTCATATCGCATAGCAGGTGAATAGTCAGAAAATAATTCTGATAGAAATTCTATTGCTATTGCATTACGAGGCTCATTTATAATCTCAATGTGACTGTTATGCGGTTATAATTACCAATGTGACAAAACAACTTGGTATTTTTTTCGAATTTTCTAGAACAAAATCACAAATTTCAGTAAGTTGATCGAAAGTATTTATCATTTGATGACTCTCCCCGGTATTAACTCCAATTTGTCAAAAATGTCGAATGTGACTGTTATGCAGTTATGGGCAGTAAAGTTGGTTTCCAAATTCAAGTAAGGCATGGCCAATTTAAACCAGCTAATCCAATATCACACTTTATTGTAAGACTTTTGAAATCTGAGTATGGGCTGTTTTTACCGAGTTCAGAGAGAACTCTTCCTAATGTTATTTTTCAACTTCAACTCAATTTAAGATTGTTTAACGCAATTCCGTAGTTGAATCCAATTACTCAATGTTGGCCAAATGTCCAAGGTCCCCACTAGGTAGTTTGTCCTTTATTCCATTAGAAAAGTATACTCAATTTTAGATTGGTTGAACGCAAAATTGAATTATTTCAACCCAAAACATAAGAAAAGTTGCATTTATCCAAAATTTGCGTATTGGGCTAAAATACATCCATTGGGTAGACGCAGCTCTATTTTTGACAACATTCTTGAGGCAGAAAGAGAATACCGAGAGATTTTGGGTTGAAAGTTTAATCGATATACCTAATGTTAACTAAAGTAAACTCAAAATTTAGGTTTTTTTTCTCCGTGTAAGCATATAACACTGCAAGATGACTTCATAAAGGTGGCGTTTTAGTTTTTGGCGAAGAATTTTCAAAACTGTTTTTCGAGTGCACTTTGAGAAGCCCAGCAAGCTGGTACAGTTTTCGCATCGCCCTTTTGATTGACGCCATCGCCACGTTTTGATTGATGCCAGACACTTCTCGAACATTATCGACGTCAGAACCTATCGTGGCGCAAACATCGATTTTCTCCAAAGACTTTCCGACGCTCGCCACGGTACAATCTAGAGCTACCCGAAGTCTCAACTGATTACGCGCAAAGCCTTGAAGCAGCGTTTCAGGATGAAGAAGAGTTCATCGAAGCCCCTCTTGAGGGCTGTTTGAGTAGTGTCAATGCAGCCATTAACACCGCGACAGAAGGTGCCATTGGGTTCGTGGAAGGAAACCAACGGAACGGTTGGATCGACGAGTGCCAGACGGTTTTTGACAAGAAGAATGCAGCGCGGGCGATGATACTACAGCAAGTTACCCGTCAAAATGTGGAACGATACAAACAGAAGCAAAGACAGCAAATCCATCTATTCCGGGATAAATAGCGCAGCCTGGAGATGAAGATTAGCTGCCTGCACCGATTGATAGCCAGGATCTGGCATACAGAACTGCTACCGTAGGAGTGGAAGGAGGCAGTAGTATACCCAATATACAAAAAGGGTGCCTAGTTAGAATGTGTCGAGTGATCACCATTCTTAACGCAGGCTATAAAGTGCTTTCCCAGATAATCTTCCGCCGTCGATCGCCGTTAGCAAGAAAATTTGTGGGAAGTTATCAAGCCGGTCTCGTGGACAGGCGAACAACAACAGATAAGATCTTTATGTTGCGGAAGATCTTCCTCAAGTGTCGCTAATATCAAGTTCCTAAGCACCATCTATTCATCGATTTCAAAGCGAGCGGCCTATACCATCGACCACGAAGAGCTATGGAAGATTATGGACGAGTATGGTTCTCCCGGTTAACTGACGAGACTGGTCAAGGCACCGACGGATAGTGTACACTGCCATTCCACGCATTTTTTTCCCACAGTCCATAAGTTTTACATAGAACATGGGACAAGAAGGGCAGTACAGTGCTGTGTGACGATATCGGGTGCGTTATCGGACCCTTTTGAAACACGCAAAGGACTTCGACAAAGCGATGGTCTTTCCTGCCTCAGGTTCAATATTGCGCTAGAAGGTGTTATGAGACGGGCAGGTTTCAACATGCGGGGCCCTATCTTCAATAAATCCAGTCAGTTCATCTGTTTCGCTGACGATATGGACATTTTCGGAAGAACGATCGAGGTGATTGCTACCATACCAGGCTGAAACGTGAAGCAGCACGGGTTGGATTGAAGGTACCGTTTTGATTCATATTACGGACACTTAAGGACTCAGGGAAATATAACCCAGCATAGAGCATACAAAACAAATCATTCTGTATGATTCCTTAGCACTATCGAGCGTCGGAAGCCCTTTACTTTCGAACGGTGGGTGAAGAATACGCTTCCGCAACTTCAATAATTTTAAATAAATCAAAATGTGTGGCCTTTTCATGATTCTTATTCCGGACGCTTCCTCACTTTTGCCTCATATTCCGGACACTTTGAATCGAATTCCGGACAGCTCATGATAATCATTAATGGAACAGTCAAATCATCAATCGAAATCGTTAAACCACCAAAGAGACATCTAAGGTAGTTGGGCATTATAAATTTTCAAAGATATTTATGGAAAAAGTTTACTAAATCGAGCCTTGAAATTGAGAACTTTTGAACAGCAAAAATTGAAACATTTCGCGTGAAATGTTTTTCATACAAAGTAGAGTGTCCGGAATTTGAAGCTGTCCGTAATATGAATCAAAACGGTATATACGTCGAGGTAGGAGGAACCGAGCGCTATAGAGCTCGCATTGGCAGACGTGTGATGATCGACGAAGATGATTTGGAGATGGTGGACGAATTTGTCTACATCGGATCATTGGTAACATCGGATAACTGCAGCAGACAAATTCAAAGACGTATCATTTCCGGAAGTCGTGCTTGCTACGGACTCGACAAGACCTTGCGGTCTGGTAAACTTCACTTCCGTACTAAGTATACCGTGTACAAGACGCTGATAAGACCCGTAGTCCTCTACGGACATGAGTCTTGGACGATGCTCGAAGAGAACCAGCTAGCGCTAAGATTTTTTGAACGACGTGTGTTTAGGACGATCTTTGGTGGAGTATGTGAGAACGGCGTATGAAGGAGAAGAATGAACCACGAGCTTGTGCAACTCTACAATGAGCCCAGTATCTAGAGAATCGCCAAAGCTAGAAGGGTACAATGGGCGAGGAACGTTGTGAGAATGCCGGACAACAACCCCGCAAAAATGGTGTTTACCTCGAATCCGGCCGGTACAATACGGAAAGGAGCGCAACGAGCTAAGTGGTTTGACCAAGTGGATCAGGATCTTGGAGAATCTGGAGGCTAGCAGCCATAGGCCGAGTTTGTCGGCGTAACATTGTGGCGCTGGTCATGTCTTGAAGAATGTAGCGTCATCAAAAGTAAAGTAAGTATTGCGCATTTCTTTCACCACTGGACTATCGCAGAAGTTTTTACAAGTGCGGAAACGCTAATAAAAGTGCGCAATTGCATCAAATCGGGTAGGTGTCTATGCGGGACTTATTCTTTGTAAATCAAAGAATAAGTGCTCTGAAGACACTGACAGGATTAAATGCAATCCCGCACTTTTATTCTCACTTTCGCACTTATGAGGCCGCACTTCGCAGTCCAGTAGTGAAAGAAATACACAATATTACATCACAAATAAATTATTTAATCAAACTACTTGAAGAAATTATTGAAAATATTATTTACCAACCCAACCAATGTACGATTTCAAATCGAATCAACACAAACGGACAATTTCACAGCACTTTTTATACACACAAAAACTTGTACGAAAGTCTAATATGGTTGCACAACGTACAATATCATTATACAAGTTTGATCTGCGGTGATTGCGTGATTTCCCCAGCCCCGTATCTATCCAACCACGAACTCCACATTTCCGTGCGGAAACGCATCCAATCTATTCGCTGTACGAACATGAAGCAACCAAATAGACATAGTTAGAAGTGCCAGTCCGACCAGAGGAGCAAACCTGAGAAAGTCAGATTGGTTTTGGGGATGGGTGGCTCCAGCTCAATGGATGCGATTTGTCTCTTGTGAATGGGACGTGGGATGCGTAGCCTCCCATCCAAATAGGTAGGTAAGTGTATGATTCGGTTTATCAAACCCAATTAAAAGAGGCGGTAATATCACACAGACGCCCGCACATACATACGTACCGCAATCACAACGGCGATGATGGCAGAGTCTGATGTGAAAGGCAGTTTTTCTCGAATAGTGCGAATAATTCTCAATAAAATTATTCGGAAATTTAAATTATGAAGACTATGATAAAGCTTAAATTTAGGGAATAAAGCTTTTGCATGTATTGCATTACTGGTATGTTCATAGTAGGCTGTTTTTCATCATACCTACGCCGATGAAAACAGTTGCAAAATACACTATCTTGCGTGTGAGACATTATACAATTTAAATGAGTTGTGTAATAAACTTTTAAGGGATTGTTCAAATATTACGTAACGCAACAGGGGGAGGGAGGGGGTTTGAAATAGAGTTACGGTTCATACAAACATTTAAAAATTTCCATACAAAAGCTGTTACGTGGGGGAGGGAGGGGGTCTAAAATTGGCAAATTTTGCGTTACGTAATATTTGAATGAACCCTAAGACAATTTATATTCATGACATGCTCTATGAAAGTGCTAAAAACACTAAGCTATAGAGCAGTCTTTGCTCTGCAAAGCAACTTTGCAATAAGAAGCATTTCACTATGACGTTTTTTTTTGCCAAATATGAGCACAAAATTTTCTCCAAAATCCATATGCCAAACTGATTCAAATGTGCCAAAAATAGGATCTGGTTATCTAGTATGCACTACTTCGGTAAGGCCTTTTACACTGCATTTTGGAGGAAGTATTGTATTGCTACTAGTGGAGACATCAGACACGTGGTGTGACCGTCACCGTTGTCGTTTCTGCGGCAGGAGCTGCACGGTTCGTGGTTGATGTTGCACAAAACGACGCATTAGGCTAAGACAGAAGTGCCCAAACTTATCCAGCTCGCAACCCATTTTCCCAACCTGCAAAATTCCTACTAAAATAAATACATAGTATAACCACAGAGCAAGTTTTTTTTTACAAAACTTGATTTTCTGTTTTTGCTGATTTGGAGTAACATTGATCACCCATGTAAAAATGGTGGATAATATTGGGCCAAACACTTACAAGTAATTTATGTTTTGAGATACCGTCTTGTCTCAAATTCCGAACAGACTCATATTCCGAACACTCGGTTTTTGTATGGCGATGTGGTTGAAATGTTTCACTGAAATATGTCATCAAATAACAAGGAAATGGCAGTCAATTGCAATTCAATTTTAACGTCTTCCAATCTATTTTATTCCTCTGGAGTAGTGATGGTTTTCTAGTTCGAGACCAGTAAAACTAGCTCAGATAATTTTATTTGCGAAATTCTTCATTTGAATGCGATTTGTTCGCGCTGTTCGGAATTTGAATCAAGGTGTTCGGAATATGAGACAAAATGAACACAGTGTTCGGCATTTGAATCAAAATGATGTTTCATTCTTTTACGTAAAAGCAATACTAAATAAGCTAAAATAAACAATTTTATCGGCACACCCAACAACTAACACTTAGACTTTGTGTAGACATTGACATTTTCACCAATATCTTCTAATTTATGCCTACCAGAAGCATTTAAAGTCACTGTTGGCCTTAAGTGTTCGGAATATGAGTCAAAACGGTATTTTACGATTGAAAACACTTTTACCCAAGAAAAACGTCTAAAGTTATACAATTTTCGAAGGCAATTCTGCATATGGTAATTTCCAGTATACGGTCAACAATAATTCAGATAAAAATCTAATTAGACCGGAAAAAGGCGCAGCAGTAGATTTCTGAAGATGAATGATTATTTGATTTTTTTTTAACGACAATCTACAATCGGAATGTTGTAATTGTTTTGTTGTACCTTATGATTATTAATAGCAACAGATTTTTTCGTACCTCATGATTCATACAAAACTTGACGATCTACCGGTCCACAGCAGTGGGTCGTGACCCATACTTTGGGAAACGCTGCACTAAAAGATAGATACCATTCGTATGGGTTAGGTATAGTCATCACATTTGGTGTTGTCCGTTACCACCTATGTGAACATTCGTGTTTTCTAAAAAGCTAATTTTCTCGATTGACACAGTTCGTGAAGAAGATTAGTGCTACAACTGCTGTGCTACGTGAAGAAGATAAGTGCTATGAACCAGAACACTGGCTCTACGACTACGACTCAGCTGCATGAAGGTGTGCGGTTGTTTGGATGGCACGATTTGGAAATACTAATTGCATCCGAAACCAATTCCAAATTTGGTTCCGCGATCGAAGAATGTGGCCGCGGAACGAGCGCCTTCCGTTCGTAAATATGTTAGACGTGTGTTGGGATTTTGGAATGCGATTGTGGCTTGTGTGCATTTCAAAGGTTATTACTGTGATTTTCATCATATGGTTCTTTAGTTAAGCCTCGTATGTTAATGTGGGAATTTGTTTAATTGTTCGCATTCCTATTATTTCACAAAATGTTCTTTAACGAGCCATTCAAATGTTTAGACTCAAAACTTTTGGGTTATACGCACACTTCAACATTCGTATTATCGTCAAATGAGGTAACTTGAAACGGTGGAGTGTTTTGGAATATTTGGTAATTACCATTATACCTATTCCCATTATAAAACCCAAATATCAGAAGAACTTTTGTTATAAATCGTTCCTACAATACGTGCGACCTACAATTCAAGAAGTAGTCACCTGAGAGAGAGGAGACAGCTGGCATGTTTTCTTGCCTTCTTTCTTTAATTGTTGGGATGTGCACAACCAGAGACGCCAAGCCATTTTTTAAAAAATCTGAAAGATTTTAAAAATTTTGTCTGGAAATGCCTGGATCTTCCACGTCGTACACGGAGAACCTTACAAATTATTTACAAAACCTTACAAATTCATTACAAAACCTTCAGATTTTTGTAGAATGCAGCCTCAAAAATCAGGAATATCCCAGACAAATCTGAAAGGTTGGCAACGCTGTACACAAGGATCAGATGAACTTCTTTAATCAAAGCATATTCACTTCATGTTGTTAATTATGAAAAAGGATATGAATATATAGAATAAATAGCAGTTTGGCAACACATAACTAAATGTGAAATCATCGAAAAACAGCTAGAAATTTCAATTACATTTACTTGAATTTTGACAGTTTTTCACGCTCTACCCTTCGCGTTTTCCAGTGACATTTGTTGACAGGTTCCCTTGACTTTTGGGAGCTCGCAATCTAAGCCAGCTGGCTCTTGTCTCTCAGGTAGTCACTATCAGAGCTGTTATTATAATTATTTTTACAGATTGAAATTGTGAGCAGGGCTGGGAATGATAATAGTAGTATGCTTGAGTTTCGCGAAAATCACGTGGCTATTCTCAATACAGTACATAGTTTAAAATCGTGAATCTCATCAAGTAACCTATGTTGAGTGCATAAATTGTCTAAGTGTCAGTAGTGTTGTTGAAGGCTCTTAATGCGGGAAATGAAGCGGAAAATAGAACAATCTTCAACAGATTTGGGTTGCCTTAGCAACAGGTGTTTTGCTATTTTCAGGACATTTTGCTTACAGCAGCGATAGGCGTGAGTTTCACTGGCATCGATGACTGTGATTTGCTACCCTTGCCTACTGTAGTGTGAATCTTATTACTATGGGGGATGCGAACTGGAAATCAACAAGCAGCCAGGCTGCTGTCAAAATATATTTTTTGTATGGACCAATGCACGAGTTCACTATTTGACGTTTGAGAGGTGCCGTGTTATTTATGTAGCCATGACAACGAGTGAATTCGACACCGCTTGAACGTCAAATTAGTGAACTTGTGCATCGGTTCATAAATGATCCGAGAATGCCTACACTGAGGAAAGCAAACGTAAGACTTTCATAAGATTTGCTTATGGAATTACGACACAAGAAAAATCTTTGAAATTCATAAGACCATCGTATAGTTTTCGGCAGATGTTGTTTCCATAATACACCTCGAAGGAATTTCGTAAGATGATCTTATGAACCAGCATTGACTTGATAACAAAATCCATAGATAGTCTTATGAATTACGTTCTGACCCATTCTTGGTTCCATAAGACTGTCTTTTGTAATTTGAGCTTTAGATTATAAATTTCAATGAATGAATAATACTAATCCGCGTTGAAAAATAGGTTAACCAACTTGGGAAAATCAAATTTTCATCCATTTTGTCATGTCGCAATTCGATTAAAGCACTTTACTGTAAGCATTAGAATCGATTTGCGATACGACAAAATGGATGAAAATTCGATTTCCTCTAGTTGGCTAACCTATTTTGAACGCGAAGAAGTATATTATAGCAGCGAAACATTATTGAGAAAAGTTGTGAAGAACGCCTGAATTGGTGCAGGTTTACGTTAGGGGCGGATTAATGGATGAGGGGGGTTTGTGATTTCTTACACGTCATACAAATTGTTTTGAATTTTCATTCAAAATCTTATTCTTTGGATCCAATTCCTTAATCTGATTGAAAGAAAGTGTTAGTTACAGCGGAATTGATGATAAATAGAAAATATTTACCCTTTGATGCATTAGAAACGGAGTCAGCCAGCGACAAATCAGCAAACACGTCCATTTCGGAAGCCATATTGAATTGCTGATAGTGAAATGGCTGTACCGAGAAAATTTGCCTCACGTGGTTCTTCACAATGATGAGCAATGGGGTTCATAAGCGTTCTTATGACATTGACAATTGATTGTTATGAAAAAATTACACTTGTCTTATGAATCTCAATCTCGTCGAATGAAATACGCAAGTGTCTTATGAACCAACAAAAATATAATAAAAAACGCGTTCATTAATGTGATCTTATGAAAATCATGCGAGATTTTTGCCTCAGTGTAGAAATGTACGATCATCATTTCGTCACGCTAAAAAATGCAATACATTGATTCAACAAAAGATCGCCAGCTGTTTCAGAAAAGTGGTACTTAGTTCAAATTGTGTTTAGGCTTTTTACATTTTTTTTTTAATATGTTTCTAGCTAACATGCGGCCAGAAACTTTCTGATTAAGTGCATTCATTGGGTTTATAGCCTGAATTAAACAAAAAAGGCTTTGTGTGACACATTATAAGTGTGTACTTTGAATGTGGTTTCCTGCGAGACAAGCAAACAAACATCAGTCAGCCCTCGAGGAGCGACCTAAATGTTCGAGTCCGCACCACTCAGTTATAACTTTTCCCAACTCTGATTGTGAGCAACTTATAAGATATAACCTGAAGTTCAAAATTGTAACCTGCTCTTGTGTTGAGCGATTTATTTTCAATGTAGAGTTCTTTGCACTTTTTTTTAGTATAATTACATGTTAATTAAGAAAGGGATAATTCATCAATTGACAAGAAACACACGGTAAAAACATTACTCAGAAACGATGTGAAAGCTCGATGGTTTTATGAGTTATTTCATCATTTAAAATCATCCCAATTAGTTTACAAAGGTTTTCAAAATGCTCCTGTATAGATTCAAGTGCGATTAAATAAGTATAAACATATTGTAAAAAAAAAATACTGAATTGGAATTAAATTGACATTTCAAAAAATATCGCCTCAAACTTTGTCATCTCTTTCTGTAGGCCTTTAAAAGTTTCACAAGAATAATTATAATTGAAGTTCAGAACATAATTATAATTGGTCCAAGTTGAAAAGTGTTGTAAATCACTCCCTTTGATGGTGTAACACAATTATGAGTGGAAAAAAAGTGCTAACAATAGCACCACTAGCTGTTGAAGAAACAAATCATCATATTTTATGTTTATAGAAATGGACAAGCAAAATGGAACTATGTCTCACGTGTTTGCTTTTTATACAAAGTTATATTAGGGTTTCAACTATAAAGTTGAAGATAGGGGCACAATGAGCACTGTCAATGGTGTCCTAATAGTAATGAATTTAAGTGATCTCCAGTAAGTTTTCAAGTTTATTTCGAATCTATTGAGATTAAGAACTGTATCAAAAAGTATTTAGCAGCATTCAAGATGCTTATACTCCAAGCTGAATGCATTTTTTTTTTTCAATTTTATATCATAATTTCTGACAAACCTTCGATATTCATATACAGTCAAATCTCCATAACTCGATACTAGAGAAACCATCGAGGGGGTATCGAGTTACAGAACACAAAACCAGTGCAATTGTGGACCATCGAGGTAGCCATGAATACAATGAATAGCGTCTCTGGCAATGTTGTTCAGTAGCTCAAGCACTATCATTATAAAAGCCTTCAGATTCGGAATTTTGCCACCAGGTGGCGCTAGTGAGCAAAAAACTTTGGTTGATTAGTCAAGGACTATCACTATTAAAATCATGAGATTCGACATTTCGCCAACTGGTGGCGCCAGTGAGCATAAAGTTTTTGTTTTGCGAATATCTCAGGATCCTTAGAAATTAGAAAGATGGCGTCTTCGGCTTTTTTTAAATTCTTTATAAATATCATTCCAAATATCACATTCATTTGTTATATCTAGGTGTTCTGTGTTAGACAACACAATCATTCTAATAGGGCGATATTCAAAACTGAAAAGGCAATAGATGACTCTTTTTCAGTGGTAGTAAAAACGAAATCCTGAAGCAAAGAAAGCACAATGGAAGATGAACTAAACACAAAAAGTTATGTATTCATATTACGCTTGATTTCTAATCACTACTTTTTCGATCCCGCTTCCTAATTGCAAGTAATTTACGTTTTTCATTATTTTCCATACGTTTTGACAGTTCACCGACTACCATTCTTCCATGCGCTTGTGTTTGAAATTTGAGAAATTTGAGAATCCAGCGTAGCGCGATCAGTGAAAGGAATACACACATCAGTGTCGCCGCTAGGCGGCCAGCACAGATAAACTGAATGTTCGAAGGGTTGTTGTCTGTACTTTTTGCCACTGGCGCCAACTGTTGACGATTAAGATCAAAATAAACAGTAGTTACCCTGTTTAGTAAAACAAATTTAAGCATTTATTAGCATTTTGTTAACAACATATTACATTTTATTTGCCGTCGCAGTTCAGATTTTTTACAGGTGAGTTGATTTCACCTGCATATAAAAGAGAATAGTCTGCGGCAATATTGTTCAGCAACTCAAGCGAAATGATTATGAAAGCCTTGAGATTCGGAATTTTGCCACCAAGCGGCGCTAGTGTACATTAAACTTTTGTTTAGTGGATATCACTGGAGCCTGACCACTTGGAAAGATTGTGTCTTCGGCAGAATTGTACAGTAGCTCAAACGGTATCATTATTTGAGCCAATATATTCGAGATTTCGCCACCAGTGCCGCTGGTAAGCATGATACTTCTCGCGGAACATTACTAAAGGACCTATCTAACATTGAGAGGCTCTCTTTGTTTACTTTCTCTTTCATTAATAACTGAGTCACATTAATGTCTTGTGTTGCGTTTTTTGTATGAAACGCTAGTCAAGGAAATTGACTTTCGATCTATAGTGAAAAACTTCCCAAAATCTTTAGTGTACCACTGTTATAATCGAAAGAGAACGAGAGAGAAGATAATCTCTCATTTGTACATAGGTCCTTTAGTAATGTTCCGCGAGACTTTTCTTTTTTTGATGTATTCGCATTAGACTGGCCCTTAAACAAAAAAGTTGTAAAACTCAACGGGGCACCCCCTAGATATGAGCCTTAGGGTAAGAAAAACACTCTCTAAAAATTTCAACTCAATTGGTTGCTTCACCAGCTGGCGCATTCGATTTGAAGTTTGTATGGGATATTCGTCTCAAATATATTGAAAATTGATCCTATGTCACTGTTTCGTTCCGTATACTAATTATTCGCGTTCAAATAAGCTCAGAATGTCAAATACATTAGTTGATACCCTAATGAACATAATTGCAGAAGGTTGTATCTGGTTTTAATCTCATTTTCATTACTCTTTCAGTTGTTGAAAGATAGGCTTAGATCAGCACTCCAGTACAGTCACTTATATGCATGCGACATGTGCCTCAGCTCGCTTAGCGTCATAGGTGGCTATGATGCGCTTAGTGGCTACCTCCAAGCTATGTTGAAGAAATACAAGCAGTATTGCATGATATACTTCAGATGGTTAAAACACCAACTTTATTCATTTTGATCATGGTACAATCTTCTACAATATTCTTCGCTATTACATCAAGTAGTGTTTTTGTCATTCTGGGTCCGATTGAACGCGATCATCATTTTTCCTGAACCAAACAGTAGATGATGTGCTGTTGCTCATATGTTTGAGCTTAAAATCCCATATTAACTTCAATTCAATTGCGCCAGCTCATGGAACGACCAAATGAGTTGAATTTTTCAGAGAGGCTTCGTCTAATCCCAAGAAATAATCCTGGAGGGTGCCCCGTGGAATCATACAACTTTATTTTTCTCCCATACTGAGCTGGGCCAGTCTAATTCGCATCCCCTGAGCAGAATCTCAATAAGGAAACAAAAAAGTAGATTGAAGTACCTTGCCCCTTTTAATTACGTCCTAATTGCTCATCTTTGACAGATACGCGTATTTCGCGACTATTGTAGACTTCTTCACAGTATACGAGTAACTGACACTGGAGAAGACTGCAAGTGGTAGTCGAAATAGGCGTATCTGTCGAAGATAAGTAATTAGGGCGGAATTAAAAGGTACAAGGTACTCTAATCTACTTTTTTGTTTCTCTATGAAACTTTTGTTTTTACAAGTACCTCAGGATCCTGACTCCTTATAAAGATGACATCTTTGAAAAACTTGTTCAGTAAGTCAAGGATTACCATTGTTCGAGCCATGCAAGTCAAAATTTCACCACTAGGCGATACTAGTGAGCAGGCTTCCGAATTCTCACTCACTCTCATGATAATGGATTTATCCCTCACAGCAATTTTCAACGATTTTATCCGTCCCCAAAACAAAGCGAAAATAGATAATTGCACATTTCCGCAGCTGTGAGAAGTTTGTTTTCTCTTTCTCCGATCCATGGAGAACTTTTCCTGTATCCATCGCCACGAACAGCAGTTGCTTTTATGCACCAAATTACCCACTCCTTTCGTCAAGTTGGTTAGCATGGTTATCGTGTACGCATCGCGGTTGTTTTTAGCAATGTTCTAGGTTCGAATCCCGTCGCCGGCACTAGTTTTTGTTTATCCACATAGTGATAATTCTTGGGAGCAGTTGGTGAGCGAAAATATGATGGAGTGAAAAATAAATTATCCCCATAGTGGAATGATTTTCGGTTATCCTCCATCGTAGCTCCAGGGAAAATTAGTGTGAGCGACAAAGATGTTCACGTGAGGAAGCGAAAAAAAAGCCTTTTCCCTACGTGCGAAAAATCGTAGATTTCACATCATTGATACGAAAATTCAGAACCCTGCTAGTGAGCATGAACTTTTGTTTTACGAATATCTCTAGATCCTCACTACTCAGAAATATGGGGTCATCGGCAAAGTTGTTCAGTAGCTCAACGGCCAACATTATTTGGGCCAAAAATTACAAAATTTTGTCACCAGGTGGCGCAAGAGTGTGACCACTTGAGGTTGATTCACAAATTCCATAACGCAGACATAGCCTATTGTTGACACTCACGCGCCCCCTCGTAACGCATTTTGTACGAATATTTAAAAAAAATCCCTGAGCTGCAACATCTTGAGGACACCCTCCCACCCTATTTGAAATTTGTAAATGGGGCCTTAGAAAGATGGCGTCTCATTCAAAGTTGTTCAGTAGCTTGAGCAATTTGATCCAGAGTTTTGCCACCAGGCGGCGCTAGTAAGCAAGAAAAGTTCGAAGATATCTCAGGATCCTGACCACTTAGAAAGATGGCGTCGGACCACTTAGAAAGATGGCGTCGGAAAAGTTGTTCAGCAGCACAAGGGCTAATATTATTTACGATAAGAGATTCGAGATTTTGTCATAAGGCGGCGCTAGTGAGCATAAAAATTTTGTTTTGAGAATATCCCAGGTCTCGACCGGTGGGATTCGAACCCACGACCCTCAGCTTGGTCTTGCTGAATAGCTACGGCTATCTGGGCCCAGTATATCGAATCTAAAAAAAAATATAGCCTTGTAGCTACTGAACAACTTTGCCGAAGATGCCTTCTTTTTAGGTGGCCAGGCTCCTGAGATATCCGCAACACAAAAGTTCCATGTTCACTAGCGTCGCCTGGTGGCAAAATCTTCAATCTCTTGGCCTATATAATGTTAGTCCTTGAAATACTTAACAACTTTACCGAAGGCTCCATCTTTCCACGAGGTCAGGGTTCTGAGATTTTGCAAATTAATAGTTTCGTGGCACACTAGCGCCGCTTGGTGGTTTTATTCCGTATATGAATGACCACCACATGTCAGCCCTTTAGCTACAGAAAAATTCTTCCGAAGATACCAAAACATCTGCATTACGAGGTATCATATGCTACAAAGTTTGCATTCCTATCCCTCAAGGTTCATATAATGCAAGTCAGAAAAAGCGACCAAGTTCTCAACTACAAGGATGATCCTCAACTCCTAAAGGTAGTTTGTATTTAGCACTGTAACTTTTCAAGGCAGTATTATGCTATCGATTAACGCATACGAGATTTTCAACAACACTCCCAAATGGATAAAATACCATAAGCCATGGGTCTTATATAACGTGGATTCCTATAACGCCCCTCAACCATGTGGATAATAGGCGATCTGACTGTACCATGTTATCAGTGCTGCCAGCATAGAAAATTATCGCTTTCCCGAACCCAGTGTTTAACAAAAAATGCATGATAATAAATCTTCGAGCTGTTTAGCTATAAATAAATGGAAAACCGAGTTTAGTACTGTATTGCTGTTTGAATTTGAGATGCAAATCTTGACAAAACGCGCCCCAAATGCGGTTACATAAAACAGTCAAAGGACACCAGGCAACAGTTATATAAATCACCACCGCCCTAGCAAGAAAAAATATCTTTGACTCCGCATTTCTTGTGAAAAATCTTACCGCGTTTGGTTTTTCCGCATTTGATATTTCGAACGCACACAGCATTACCATTGCATACTTAAATTTTGCTCAAGATTCGTTTTTATTAACGTGCAGAAATGTGAATCTTTCCTGAAAAACTGGTTTTCAGGTGAAGAATATTCTTATCTTGCCAAGCATTCTATTTATTCTATGTCGAACGGCATTGAATGATTTTGAAGTTTTTAAAGCTTCTTGATCAGTGTTGCCAGCCATATCAACATTTGTGCTTCAGCCGACTGTATGGCATGCAACACATCCTTCAACTTTGATGAACATTCGGTATCGTTATCTTCAATATTTAATGATATCAGTATGGCTTTTTGATAATAATCCATATAATTGGCTTTTTGATAACAATTGAATAGTGTTGCCATCTACAATCAGAATATTTGGAAAGTTCTCAATCCATGCTTAAACTTCGTCGAATATCTTGGATCAGTATTTTCACATCTAGACGTTGCATTAAAAAAAAAACATTATTATTATAACCCTGATTTTTTACGACCGGTTCTTTTTACAGGGGGTTTGTAAACAGAGGTTGGAGTGTATAAAGATTCGGGACAAAAATCAAAATTGGAAGATCATGACATTTCAGCACCTTGTTATGGAAAGGAAAGTTTTTCTTGATCGAAAGAGCTGTCATTTGTATAAACGGCTTATGATGTACGTATAATCGCAAAACTGTTTCAAGCGCCAATTTCATTATTTTCCATTAAAAACCTTGCAAGTTGTACTTACATTGCTCATAATAATAGTGGATTACAACAAAACTGTATCATGTAGATGAAATTTAGAGGAAATTTTGTTATATTTTTTGTTATTTTAACTACTAATCAGCCAAAATTATAACATATTTTGTTAAAAAATACTTGCTATCTAGGTAACTAACTCTGTAACAGTCAAGGTACCCTTCTAGATACCGTGGTAACAATGCTGTTGTAATCCACTCGTCGGGAAGCGCTCAAAATGAGACCAAATTCATTTGCATTCCATTTAAAGATTAGATTTTATTCGGATTAGAGAATTAGGTTTGGTTTTTCAACAACTCATCAAAAAATCCTTATTCATTTCATCATAATGAATCGAACGAAAAATCGATTAATCAGAAGAAAAACATCGATGTTCGGAACATCGATTCAAAATCCCTCAACGCTACCTGAGAATCATAACCTAATGTGAATAGAAACATAGACAAACAGAAATAACAGCTAATTGTTCTAAAACAATTATCAATTAAAACATATGACCACGAGTCTTAATGCCCTATGCTAAAAATACTGATTTCCGCCTTTCTGAAAATAGGTGGCGGTAGTGTGCAAACGTCAAACTCGAACAAAAGCAATAAGAGCGCCACGAGTGAACATATGGCACACTATCAAATTCTAATGATCTAATCAAATGCTGAATGATTGAATAAATGTGTTGTGTCTGTTTATCTGTGTTATGTCTATTTATCTATGATATAAATTCACGTTGACCAACTGTAGAATACTATGGTACCGTAAATTCGGGTGTAATTGATCAGTAGGGTGAAATTGATCACTGTGTCACGCGATTTTATTTCTTACTAATAATGCACAAAATTCATTGTAACATATATTAAATGAACGGTGTTTCCCAGCAAACCAGAGATCATATAAGGATGTGAATTTCAAATTGTATAATTGTGCATTTTACGTTGGAGTTGGATATGATGCAAAATTGAATTACTTGAACTTGTTTATGGAGTCAGTAATTCGATCTGATTTAAATTTGCATCTAAACAAATTCCAACTTCATATAACAAAATATGTAACTTCAAATTATCATTCCCTTGCGATTTCTATTTCACTCGATATGATTCTATTATAATCTTGAATGAGAGATTAGATATGAGTTCATCTGATGTAAATATAAAATCATACTGGGGAAGAGTGCACATCGCTGGATGCATCTCAATAACCAAGCATAAACCGATCAAGCGGTACATGACCAAATTGATACTGGATATTTAAATATCAATGTTTATCAGAAACGCAATGACATCACTTCACATAAGATTTCTGCTTATTTTCTTCCATAATCACTTCACTATGAGGTGGATGTATTGGGTCAGCGTCTGGGGTCATAAATTGGTCCGCATTTACTCTCCTGACTCATGGTGATGTTACAGTTACATACCTACGTTTACTTGATGAAAATCACAAATGAAAAGATGCTTCAGCGATTTACTGATTAATTATTACAACTTTTTGTGTAAAACTTGAAAACCAATGGTCACAATTTTGCAGCATGTCTCACGATTTTTCATTTATGTTTCTTTGCTATGTTTGTAAAAATTAAATCATACAAAGTGCAATACACTGTCATACGCGTTAGTCATACTAAACGCCAACTCAATTCGTTTGGAGTTGTATTGGCCATGATTAATTGCCAAAAATATATGTACGGTTAAAAAGTGCAATACGCCCCCCTGAGGAAAAAAGTGCTCCATCACAGTAGCAAATACATTACATCTAAAATCTGTTATGTTGGGTGTTGTTCATTTAGTTATTGCACTGCACGCAACTTTTTTGTGCCATGTAGCTACTGAAAAGGGTACAAGATGCTTTTTGTAAACGATACAAATCATGATGTTTCAAAACAAACCGTGCAGTATGCCCCTCCCGTTGAAACAAGTTGCACGGCGTTGCAGCAATGTTCTCAAATAGAATTCCACCACCTGCTAAGCTTAAATGAATCCATTGGCAGTCGTCTTCCGGTAAAAGCTTGTTTAAAAATTACAATAATAAAGCATGGATATCATTCACAATAAGGCTTGCTTGCTTGGGAATGAAGTTAAGCGTATTGTCCCGTTCGGGCATATTACACCGAATTACCCTATATGGCTTCCAAATTTGTGCAAATAAAGAAAATTCTCGCATTTTCAACAATTTGGTGTTACCAAATAGCGAACTCTGTTACATGAACAAAATTTTTGGCTGGGTAATAATAATAATTACTAATGTATCATTATTGTAGCTAACTGATGTATTTACGATATGTATCGATGAAAATTTCTCTTGAACATGGGTGGCAGTATAAATGGGGTAGACGGACATACCTGCAGATGAGCTATATTATTGGATTTATATTTGCCAGATTTCCGTGTCATTCAACAGTGGCTGAACGGAACAGTGGTAGCCAATATGATTACCGATCTGAAGATCATTGCGTGAAGACTTGCATCTACTCGTTTTGCCTTTTTTATTTTTTGTTTGTTTGTTAAAACCAAGTCATATAAAGTGCAAAATACTATTATATACGAAATTATAGAAAACACCAAACGAACTCGTCTGAAGTTGTATTTCCCACTGCATTTTCTGGAATATACGTATATGGCCTCCACTTATGTCCACATAGAGGGAATCTGTGCATTTTAAACAATCTTTTATTTCCGAATAAGCGTTCACTTTACTGATTTGAATCTCAGTTATGTGAACAAATTTGTTGGCTGGGTTGTCTTCAATAATGTATATTTGTGTATAGTGAGGTTTTTTGTGTCCCAGAATTTTTATTTCTATGAAAATAATACAAAATTCCAGAATCAAGTTTGGTGTGAAATTGATAGACATCCATAAACTTCAAGTTCTAAACAATAATTTGGACATGGTATAAACCTGAAAGTTTGTGAGGATTCTAAAAATATATCTCCAAAACAGATTTTACTATCCAACCTCTTACTAATTTGCTCGTTTTGTTGAAAAATTTGATTTTCTGCTACAAAGTAGAGAAATCTTTTGGAAGTTGCCTACATTTAGGCGTTTTCGCGGTATTCTTGAAATTTAATTATTGATTATTTCCATAAATATTATCTCGTTAAGAATTTGGCGAGCATATTTGAATTGAGAAGGCCCAAATTAAGTATGTAAAGTTAATTTCAAAACTAACAATAATCACATTGACAAGTGATCAATTTCACCCCGAAATGGGATGCCCCGATTTTTAATTTTAGAGCTGATTTTTGGCACTAATATCACATTTGTTAGAAAATTTCGGTGCATGAGCCAATAAGTTGTATGATATTGTTGAAATTTTAGAAAGCATACCAAAAAAACAGTGAAAAACGATCAATTTCACCCGAAATTACGGTATTCCTATGGTTTCCAGAAATCCCTGACTGGCTGGCACCACCATGGGGACGTATTGATCCACATAGCCCACACCCTCTCCAATTGGTGTATTGGTTGCATAGCTGACCAGTATTTTAGGTCGATTTTTCGATTCAACAGGAACAATACCATAAGTAGTAGAAATTTTTATTTTTTTGTCTTTTGTCTTGCACTTTTACAAAATAGCTCAAAAGCTATTTTTCTCAAAAGTAGTTTTTGCCCCTCTCCAATTTACCCCCTTAATCCAATTTAGAACTGAGAAAAGGACTGAAAAGCTTAATAGATGCGTAATGGAACATTTTCAACAACTTTTTTCTTCTATAATGTTCTACACCACAAAAACTGCTGCGCGCTGATGCGCTATAGTTACAGTCGCATAATTCCAAAGCCCACAGAAGAAAAAAAAGAGTAGGGCTAGGGAATTTCAATGATAGCCATAGAGCCACAGCGAACTTTTATTTTCAAGAAATAAACCACTTTGCGTGTATTGTAGCTTTCGTAATTTCCGAGCTCCGACGTATCCGACAATTAAATGTAATATGCGGTGAAAGGAAAGGTCACACACTACTCACTTTTAACTATGGATCGTGTTTTTTATCGGTTTCGGGGGCGTCCGAGACGCGACGTCGCGGTGCGTTGTTGGAAAAATTGATTTTGTAATTTACGATGGTGGTTTGCGATTTTTTTTTGTTTCGGGCGCACGCAAACATCAATCGCGTGGGCGGCAAGGGAGACGAGAGCGCAATCCTCCCGAGAGGGCATACAGAAATCAAAGATAAAAAAGCACATAACACAGACAAATGCATCCGCGTGGATGAGTTTTGTTCGATAAATTGAAGCGATTTTCGCATCGGGCGTCGGAATTTTCATCGATGCACATGGGATTGTTAATCGCATCGCAGGCGGATGAGAACGAGGTTGACAGGGTGCGAAAAAAATGCAGCGGTCATGGAAATGGCGGATATTTATTACATCAGTGCGGTTGTAGGTTGACCCCCAGCCGAGTCCGAGGTCCGCGGATGGTTCGATAGGAGATTACGTTCGGTGCAAGCCGGAAATGGTACAGAGAAGCAGTGGAAGAAAAATTAGGTTCGGTTGCCTGGAGCGCGCGCAGTTTTCAACGTTTCACAAATTGGAAGATTAAATGTATGTACGAAATTGCAATGCTAGATAGAGAGGAAGCGAGAAACGACTGGTAAACCTATATTGATGACAAAAGTGATACGGGTAAGGTGCGATGAGTATTGATCAGTGCATCTCATAAAAAGCTTAAACTCCTCTGTAGATAAATTTTTGCGAATAAGTTCGTTAGCGCCCTTCAATATTCATAGAAAAGAGAATATTAAATACATTGCGAATTGGGGTATTTGTTGGCTTTTTGAAGACATTACATTCAGTGCATTTGCGAAGGTCAGGCTGTGAATATTTTGAGGCATCTTTTGTGACCGTAAAACATTCACTTTTGTGCCATTCAACGCTTCGAATAGCCAAAAAATCTGCAACGGTGATAAAGATGATTTCATAATTTCAAAATTGTTTCCCAGTGTGATAGTTTATTAATTTATTACATGTAAAGTACAAAAATCTGTTTGAAGTACTATTATGTAATTTTGAATTGTACATTTTTATCAATGAAGATTTGTTCGCAATGAGATTGGATGGCTAAAATGATGCCTATATAAAATATAGAGGAAGATCCCCTAGTACCGGATACACGAGCCACTGAATTTATAACATTGAAACCATTGGCTTTATGTCATTTCGTTACCCATTTATGATAAATATCAGCATTATTGTTGTATACTTAATGTGGCCTCCAATATAATGACATATATCGAAGTTATATTGTTTAGTACCTCATTGAATTTTTCCACTTAAGAGTTAGTGATTCGTTGTATTTGATTACTTTTAGTTGTGTTCAGTATAATAGTATTGAAAACCAATATACGTACAAAATTCTTAGATTTAACATACTCTAACTTGGTTCTCGTATGGAATATTCGAATAAAATTTTAACAATGAACAAATATGCTCAAATTCTTACAAAATTTAGACTTGCTTAAAAGCTGAGTACTAAGGAAAAGTCGTTTAAAATAATTCAGAGATGAACCAGCCTCGACCTGAGCTGAAGCTCTCTTCAATAAAGATAAAAATATAACCAAACATAATAATAATTTTTAATAGTTCATATTACAAGTGTACCTAAAATTTCATTTTTCTTGTTTATTCGTCGATTGGTCATTTTCCACCCAGGCAAAAATGTATTGATAAGCCAACTTTTTTACTAAATTGTTGCTGTACATATTTTTAAACAAAAATTTATATTTTTTTCTGCTTTTTTATCTGGTGTTTAACTTTTAACAGGTGTACAACCCTATATGTGTGATTTGAGTTTAATTTATCTTACAAGAATTTCATCAACTTCCTCTTATTTTTTGAAAAATTATACTACTACTTGTTCGGTATGGTAACCCTTTTTATTGCATGTCTGATGCCTAAATCCATGAAAAATAAAGGTGTTTTGAGACTCTTATGCGAAAATAACAAATATATCCTGCAACAAATTAAGCTGTTCTAAACTGGAGGACAAGAGATATAAGATCACAATTTATTTTGATCACATTTGGTTCAAGTACTGTGTAAAATACCACAAATTACGCCAAACTTTTATATGATGATTTCAACGAATGTTTTATTGATTTTTATTATTATTTCATATTATTTCGCCTAAATGTTGCATGTGATTTTCAATGGAGAACAAATGGTAACAAACAAAAAATAACACCGACTTGAAATTTTGACCAATCCAATGCTGGGAAAATTCTCCACGTTTTTGTAGTGTAATTCTTTGCAAAATTTGTGTAAAAAAAAATCCAATAAAAATTTGGCCGAAGTACTTATGAAGTAAGATTAACAATTTCCGCTTCGTATGAGACAAAAAAAACAATTGGATCACAGAGGTATGGAGAAAACACTTATGTTTTTGCTTCGTGTATGTTTCTTAAGGTATGCCTACAAATTTTTGTACGGGAGTGTACAGTACAGGACAAAATTAATTTGTTTTTTCATACGAAATGGACAATTTTTAAAGCTTGGATCTCAATTTGCAGTGCCCTATAGCTTGAAATTAAGCCAGCAGAGAATCAAAAGCTTTTTAAAAGCAAACTGTTGAGTTCTCGCAAATCTACTAATTTGTCAGATTTTGATATACGGTGTTTTGCAAAGTTTCTTCATATTTTTTTACTTTTTTTCAGTGATGTGAAATTAGGATGGCCCGCATTGATTCCATGTACTACGATTTCAACAAAACAAACTTCATGTCTATGAACAGCTTTCTTCTTGGAATCGACTGGGAATCAATTCTGGCAGATAGTGAGATCAGTTCAGTAGTGAAAACTTTTTCCATCGTTTTGTTGTATGCTATCGATCGTTTTACACCAAAAAGACAAAAACGGTCGAAGTCTTATCCTCCATGGTCCAA